>NC_141693.1:147727880-149030380 GCF_964263255.1 Lissotriton vulgaris
GGCCCCCAACCACATGGCCTGTCCATCCACAACAGGCCCAAACAACGAAAATCACAGAAAAATCAGCACAATCCCATGCCATGATCCAGCCCCTCTATGATGATGTTTAAATTCAAGACAACCCACAGAAAGACTAGGCACATGCACCACTCACTACCCCTGGGCCCTGGGCATAATGGATGAAAGTTAGGCAAAATGGGTGCAGGCCTGAGAACACTGCATGCATTCAAAATGGCCCCCTCCATCACAGCACATGGCCAGGGCCTGTAGCAGCACTCAAAATGCCCCCCAACCACATGGCCTGTCCATCCACAACAGGCCCAAAAAACGAAAATCACAGAAAAATCAGCACAATCCCATGCCATGATCCAGCCCCTCTATGATGATGTTTAAATTCAAGACAACCCACAGAAAGACTAGGCACATGCACCACTCACTACCCCTGGGCCCTGGGCATAATGGATGAAAGCTAGGCAAAATGGGTGCAGGCCTGAGAACACTGCATGCATTCAAAATGGCCCCCTCCGTCACAGCACATGGCCAGGGCCTGTTGCAGCACTCAAAATGGCCCCCAACCACATGGCCTGTCCATCCACAACAGGCCCAAAAAACGAAAATCACAGAAAAATCAGCACAATCCCATGCCATGATCCAGCCCCTCTATGATGATGTTTAAATTCAAGACAACCCACAGAAAGACTAGGCACATGCACCACTCACTACCCCTGGGCCCTGGGCATAATGGATGAAAGCTAGGCAAAATGGGTGCAGGCCTGAGAACACTGCATGCATTCAAAATGGCCCCCTCTGTCACAGCACATGGCCAGGGCCTGTTGCAGCACTCAAAATGGCCCCCAACCACATGGCCTGTCCATCCACAACAGGCCCAAAAAACGAAAATCACAGAAAAATCAGCACAATCCCATGCCATGATCCAGCCCCTTTATGATGATGTTTAAATTCAAGACAACCCACAGAAAGACTAGGCACATGCACCACTCACTACCCCGGGTGAAAAGGCCACAACAGGCCCAAAAAACGAAAATCACAGAAAAATCAGCACAATCCCATGCCATGATCCAGCCCCTCTATGATGATGTTTAAATTCAAGACAACCCACAGAAAGACTAGGCACATGCACCACTCACTACCCCGGGTGAAAAGGCCACAACAGGCCCAAAAAATGAAAATCACAGAAAAATCAGCACAATCCCATGCCATGATCCAGCCCCTCTATGATGATGTTTAAATTCAAGACAACCCACAGAAAGACTAGGCACATGCACCACTCACTACCCCAGGGCCCTGGGCATAATGGATGAAAGCTAGGCAAAATGGGTGCAGGCCTGAGAACACTGCATGCATTCAAAATGGCCCCCTCCATCACAGCACATGGCCAGGGCCTGTAGCAGCACTCAAAATGGCCCGCAACCACATGGCCTGTCCATCCACAACAGGCCCAAAAAACGAAAATCACAGAAAAATCAGCACAATCCCATGCCATGATCCAGCCCCTCTATGATGATGTTTAAATTCAAGACAACCCACAGAAAGACTAGGCACATGCACCACTCACTACCCCGGGTGAAAAGGCCACAACAGGCCCAAAAAACGAAAATCACAGAAAAATCAGCACAATCCCATGCCATGATCCAGCCCCTCTATGATGTTTAAATTCAAGACAACCCACAGAAAGACTAGGCACATGCACCACTCACTACCCCTGGGCCCTGGGCATAATGGATGAAAGCTAGGCAAAATGGGTGCAGGCCTGAGAACACTGCATGCATTCAAAATGGCCCCCTCCATCACAGCACATCGCCAGGGCCTGTACCAGCACTCAAAATGGCCCCCAACCACATGGCCTGTCCATCCACAACAGGTCCAAAAAACGAAAATCACAGAAAAATCAGCACAATCCCATGCCATGATCCATCCCCTCTATGATGATGTTTAAATTCAAGACAACCCACAGAAAGACTAGGCGCATGCACCACTCACTACCCCGGGTGAAAAGGCCACAACAGGCCAAAAAAACGAAAATCACAGAAAAATCAGCACAATCCCAACCCATCTAGCCCCTCCATGATGTTTAAATTCAAAACACCCCACAGAAAGACTCAGTGCACCCACCACTGAGTACCCCTGGGCAAAAGGCCCCAAAACAACCCAAAAATCGAAAATTCCAAAATTGTAGTTGCAGCAACTGTAATGCCCCAAACAAACTTACTTGTGAAATTTCTAATCCAAAAGTGATACAAAGAAAGTCAAAAAGGCCTCAAATCCAAATATCCAGCAGCATCCACAAAAAGTAATCCTTCCAGCTCCAGATCCAAATGAAAAGTGACCAGGAGATGGACAAAGAACTGGGAGGAGCCTGCTGGACAGGAACAGGAAGTTGAAGACTGTGAGGCACTTCCTTCCTCCCACCCCCCCTCCCCAAAATGGACTCCTCGCAAAAAAAGTGTAGGCAAATGTCAACCTGAGGAGTTATTCAGATAAAAATCATAATTTCCAGAAGGTTTATGCTGCTTGCTGGTGGATTTCTTGTGCAGAATTGCAAATTTTCTATTTTCGCGAGTGCAAGATTGTTGCTGCTCGCCGCATCTATAAGCTCGCAATTGCGAAGTACCGCGATATGTGATCACGGCGTACTCGCGTTGACAAACTCTCGCTGTGCAAGTTGGCAAGGCGCGATGACGTAATCGCGCTCGCCAAATTCCCGCTGGATCTCGCAGCAAGATCCAAAATGGCGCAGCACTCGCAAAATATCGAGAAAAACAACGCTGAATGACGGTAAGTAAACGCCGCGCGCCGCAAAATTGTATCACCAAGAAAAAAAAATCTGCTGCGTGCGGATTTTGCGAATTTTGCGGGAAATTCGCGAATCTCGCGGATTGCGAATTTACCGAAAATCCGCAAAATCCGCGAGCGGAACGGATTTTCCGCCCATACTTACTTGCAATCCATATCATGACTAGGGCTCCCCTCTGGAGGGGCTTGCTGACTCTCATCCAATCTTGTGCCGTTCCGACAAACACAGCCGAAGCATAACTTACTGAAGCACGGCATTTTTCTTTCTAGAGTCTAATTTCTCTGTCTGAAAGGAAAGGAAAGTTAATTACAACACTCTCATACACATGGCCATGTCCACGCAACTTCGACTATTCACATACAATGAATATACAACAATCTTCCGACAACGTGAAAGACAAGAACATTTATCAAATTGACATGTCTTTGCCAAACAAAAGGCAGAGCCCGTCGACTCCTGCTCATGGAGAACTCGTGTATTTTCCAATTCTTAACAAACAGAAACCCAAAGTCAAGTAGTCATATCTTCAGACTACCTAGAGATAGCCACACAGGTTTTCCAACCACAGACCAACCTACGGACCATCCGACAGCCTTCCTGGTTCACCTCCTATACTATTCTGGCTTAGCCCGCTGTTTAAGCGCCGCTCCAGATCTGCCCAAAGGCTACCCAATCTTAACTGCCAGCATTTCCGAGAGCAGTCCGGCCGGGTGCGAACTATCACAAGTCACACCTAGGCGTCTGGTTCGTATCTCTATTACTCAAAAACCCAAGATTGCTCAAAACAGGAGCGTCTGTCCGTGCAGTCTCAGTACTGCCCCGTCAGACCTCCACCAAGTTCTCCGTGGTTCCAAACCACCAAATACCGATGACCAAAATCAAAGTGTATCTAACACAAAACAAGACGAATCACTCACCTGGTGCACTCAGGTTCGATTGCAAGTTTCTCCACTGCCAACTCCTGAAGACCAACACGGTCTGCTTCTGGGTTACACCCGTAGGACTCCGGCGTGGGGCCACTAGCAGCTGAGGCTCCCTGATCAGGAGAGCGGAGTAACTCCCAAACTTCGGTCAGTCCAACCCCTCGACCAAGATTGCCTTTTCTAACGTTCTGCTCTTTTCCGATTACGGAGGGACGACCCCTACGCGGAGTCCCGGCGGAGTCACCAACTGAAGTACCGAAAATAAAATAATACCATATAGAGCTATACTTACTAATATCCCACAATACCAATTACCAATAACCAGTCAGTTGGCAGTGAAGAAGGTTCAATCATTTATTATACAAAGACTCTGCCAGAGGAGCCTCTCGCGACCTAAACCCTCGAGGTCTGCCAAGAAGACTGAAGACACATTATCAAGTAATCACATATATACTGTTGCATTTCGAAACAGTTACCTAAGAAGGAAAAATACAAGTTGGTAGAGGTTGCTGAAAGGGAAGAACCATATATGGCATACAAAGCGGTTTCAGTTCAGCTCAGCTCATTATAGCAAGGTCGATGAGGGTGACTCCCTTCTGCCTAACGTTCAGGAGGGCTCGCACAGCGCCTCCTGGAATGTGCTTATCCAGCCTACCCCCACCTATACCCTTGACAGGCCTAACAAGCAGGAGCAGCAGTTCGTTACTGTTGCGATGCTATTGCGTGAAAGAGCAAACCTTACTGACTAAAGCGTGATGGGTTTGTTAATGCTACAGTCAGACTAGGCCACAAAATGTCGCTGAGCGGGTTAAGTTATACTACCTGACAATAAGCAGAGTTTATATAACGTGAGTGACACCACTAAATCAAGGATTATTTGATACTTATCAGGGCATTGATCTTTATACTGTATTAAGTAGATACATCACGCTAATTTCTAGACATGACAGTGCATCTTCGACTCACTCATAGAGCCCAATTTAGACTTCAGTACCTCAGAGCGATAGAAGAGGAAAAGGTTGGCATTTATATAGTGCTTGCTACCCCTGATGAGGTGTTGAAGCACTTTTCAGCGAGTAGCACGCTACTCCGGAACCAAAAAACGATTTGGGTGAATTAGTCTACGAAAATATGAAATAAATTTTAGCAGTGGACATATTAGTCTGTTATTTGGATTGAAAGGATAGTGGAGGGATGGAAGAGGGAACGGTTTGGATTTATATAGCGCTTGCTACCCCTGATGAGGTGTTAAAGCACTTTTCGGCGGGTAGCACGCTACTCATGGACGGGCATATGAAAGATGTCACCAGTGTTTTGTTCCTGCTGCAGCCTACTACTACTAGTATGACTACTATTACTCCTCCTACTACTACTATCACCAATAATAATAAGAATTATAATAATAATATAAATATGAATACTTCTTCTGCAGCATAGTTAGTGAAGTAATGAGTAAACCAAAAGAAATGACAGACTTGTGCACACTTTACCTTTCTGCTGTTTAGAGTCTATTGTAGGAGAAGGTAAGACATTCTGAATAGTATGCAGTAAAAATTACATGAAACCACATTGTCCCAGGCTTGCCAAAGATAGAAACTGAAATTTTTAGGCATGTACATATACTAACGTTAAGTGCATGGCGTGGCTTGTACTGTGGAATGACATTACCAATGTGCTTTCAGCTTAGCAACGTAAAAAAGTTGAATTGTTTTGAGTTTGCCAGAGTTCGTGATGTGCTTCTTTTTTTCCAATAGTTCCATAACAGACCGTTTCTAATTTTCTAACATGAATTAGTAAAGAATTCTTGTATAGTGACTCTTGCTCTTCATTCGGTGGTCAATGCATGTATTTGATATGGGGAACTTTGGTTGACAATTTTATTGATTTTTTGAAGTTGTGCGGAGGCCGCTGGTGGATCGCGCCTATGGCAGAGAGATGGGAAATGATCAAGGAATGGCCAATATACAGCAAACTTTGTTTCGATGATATGGATTTTTTCAACAGGGTCAGTGAAGATCGTGTTCAGTGTTTCCAGGTATATGAGGTAGGAGATTTACCCTTCACATTTTCGTTGAGCCAGGGCTTCCATTTTTTCCAAAAGGACAGCTGCATTCGCTTCTCAGGGGTGTACAACCACCATTCCGTTCTTGTAGTCGGAGGAATCTCTGGGACATTGTTTGCAGGTGCAATGCCTCCTCAGCGATCTCCTGGTAGGAGCAGTAGTGATCCAGGGTACTGTGGATTGCCATGATAAAGGGTGGGCTATATAAGCGATGTAATGAACGACCAGATGCCTAGATGAACCATGTTTTGTCTCATTGCTTTTGTGTGAGCCAACAGCAAGGCCTCTATTGGAGCTCCACTTCTTCATGTCTTCCTGCTGTTGATTGATGTTGTACTCAGATAGAAGCAGAGCCTGGATAAAGGACAGTAAATGATCAATGGTTCCAATCCGTATTGTGTAAATGGACGGTGGGTTCCAGGAGTGTGTTTATGAACACTGAATACAAGATCTCCCCGGAATTATGTCATGCTCAGTTTCATGCTGTGCATAGCATGTTATATGCTACTCGGAGTGTAGTTGTGATGTACATTCACTGAATTATTAGCACAGTTCCATTCTGGGAGAGGTATCTACATTTTCCACATCTGTAACTTTGAAAGTCTAAATGCTTTCATGTATAAATTTATGGATGCAAATAGCCTCAGTGGCAACAATACTGTAAGTGAATAGGATGATAATATACCAGCCAGAATGCCACTGTCATTAGAGCAGAGTGGAAGGAAAGGCGGGCTATGGGGGTTCTGCAGGTTCAATCTAATCAGTGGCAAGGGATCAATGGATTTAGGGAGACGTCACAGTGAACTTCATCAATATTAAAGAATACTCATGAATCTCCAAAGATTAAATTCATAGTTTCCATAAAATACAGTATGTGGAAGGTTTAGATATCTTGGCTCATGTTTTTGACGGGTATGTTTTAAACTTTTCATTACCCAAGGACTTCACTGTTGTGTTGATTATATTTATTAACCACTCAGTTTAAAATGAATATAAGCTCTAATTAGCAGCCTGGGGAAAACCGCGGGTCCCTGCAGCCTGTGGAGTGCAAGGGGCCACCCACACTTCAAGGACAGGGCCGGAATGGCCATACCAGGCATCAGGGATTTCCCCGGAAGATTGAAGGTGGGGGTGATGCTTTTCACTTAAGGACGCCAATTTTCACCTATCGGGTCCGCTCTTAATATAAGCCTAGATGGGACACAGTAATTCCAGCAGCGTAGTGCAATGAACATATAAGCCGCAATTCAGCCAAACAGGGCTGCCTGAGACTGAGTATGCAGTGAGGGGGGTGGTTGGATAAAACTTGCCAGGGTTGCTTTTGGCTCTAGGTCTGGCTCTGTTCAGGGAGCTCCATTCAGCTTCAGGACGTGTAGTGTCCTAGTAGGAATAACGACAGACACTACTTGTACTTACATCAGGGAGCTTTATTCATTGCTTCTTCCCTCGTCCTGGTCCCTACTCTAACTAACCCTTTCCTGTCTCCGCTCCTCCTCTTCCTCTGGCCCCCTAGCTCCGCCCACTCCCAACTACTAGAATGCATCACGACATTACATCTCCCCCCTTGTTAACGAAATGAACTTAGCGTCCAACATATTTATAATTCCTCAATCAGCCATACAGGTCCGCGGGCCATTTGTTTAAGCCATGGAGACGCATCTCAGCTTCCGTTGTGTGGCTTTCTGTCACCTTGACGAGAGCATCCTTTACTACAAGAGTGCATCTTTGCACTTGCACAACGTCTCGTGTGATGTGCGTATGCTCAGATTCGTGGTGGTTTTCAATCAGCTTCTGGGTGATCCACTCAACTTCAGTGTCTGAGGTGACTGTGAAGGTCTCAGCTTGATATCGGCAGTCTGTCTTCCTTTGTGACTCTGGTTCGATTGACGTTCTATCTCCTTTCTGAGGGGATGTTGTTCTGGTTCTCTTCCGAGCACTCGAATGTACTTTTACTTCTTTTTGTCTTGTCCGGTTGAGAGCAACGCTGCCCTCCTGTTCAGAGTCATGTATGCCAGACGGTAAGGTGCTACCTGAAGAGATCGTCTTGGTTTGGCTTGCTGCTTCTGGTTGTCTCATCCACTCCCGCTCGCGTTTGGGACTGGTGAACCTTTGAATCATCTGTGTATATGTATGTTTCTCTCTCATCCGATGATGATCTGTCTCTATGGATACATCTGGCTTTCCTTGCTGATTGACTGGCTGGTCCTTTTCCATCCGGTAAGTAATGTCCACTATATCTATTTTCCTTTTGTAGGCCCTTTGAGTCAGCCTCGCTGACACCATCAGGGGTGACGGTGTATTATTTATGTCTTGATACACCTGTGACTGACAGGACAGGTTGTCTTTTGGAGTGATTAAGTGTTCAGAGACATTGGTGTGAGAGATGTTGCTCTTGACGTGAAGAAGGTTTCTTGGTTCTCTGGTGTGTTTGGGTGATTGACGCCATGGCCGTTGTCGGGACCACGACTCGGTCGACTCGAAGGATCGGACCGACATGCTTTCTGAGTCAGAGGAGTTCTTTGTCTATTTCCTTTGAGACCGTTCTTTTGAGAATGTCTTAACGGGTGTATTTCTGAATTGGGTAGTCCGTGACAAGCTGCTCTTCCCATCGGAGTTATCTTTGGGATGTTTCTCCGGGTATCTTTCTTGAAGTGTCTTCGTTGTCAATTCACTGTAGAAGTTGTTTGATAACCAAGTACTTGTTTCTTGAGTTTGATCCCAAGGTATTTCATTTCTGCCTCTCTCACATGATGGTAATGACCTCCTCTCAGTTTCTTCATTATTTTGGATGTCATGAATGCGTTTGTCTTCCCCTTTACGTTGTCTGAGTGCATCAATCCATCTTATACAGTTCGCTTCCTCTTCACACTTGTTTGGTGCACTGACATCTGTGCTACCGGTGTGATGTGTTCTCCTGTTTGATGTTTCCTCAGACTCGTCTCTAGAATTTGGCAAACAGTGAGGTGTTTGTGTGTGGTCGTGTACCGATTTCCAGTGTTGATGTGACTGTTCCAGTCTTCTATAGTTTGCCTTTCTTGCGCGTTTGTTGGGCAGACCGTCATCTGGTCCATTGGTGCAATCTGTCCCACTTGACACTTCATCTGCTTCAGAACCGTTTGCATTATATGTTGAATGACTCCTTGAGGTTGAGTAACTCCTTGAGGTTGAGTAACTCCTTGAGGTTGTATCAGTGCCGCTATCGCAATCCTGACTCATCCTGGTCTTTTGTGTTGTTGACTCAGAGTATTTCATGTCACTTTGTCTCTCCCGTTGTTTTGACTCTGGTCTGCCTTCACCCTCCCTCTTTCTGGTTTTGTTTGTTTCTTGGGTTTTGTTCCCAGACATGAGGGATGTCTCCTTTCCTGGTATCTTTGTGTCTTGCATTTGAGTGCAATTCTTTTGATATGTCTCTGACTTTGACCCGCGCTCCAACTTCGGCCTTTCTGATGATTTCCTTTAGCGACCACTGCCCTCGAAGGATCTTGCGCTTCGTGTTAGAATTTGAACAGCCTTCGACTATCCAGAGCCGAACTGCTACCTCATTTGTGAATGTGTTGAACTGGCTGCATTGTACAAGACTTTGCAACCTGGTGATGAATTTCGGCAATGATTCTCCTGGTTCCTGCCGTGCTGTGTTGAAAACGATGCGATCATGATCCACGTCTGGCTGTGTGTGGAAATGGGCACGTAGTTTCTTTTGGAGTCTTTTATAGGTCTCTGTGTCCTTTTCAGGAAATGTTCTGACTAAGCGTCGGCCCTCATGACCTACCAGCTGGAGGAGTAATATCAGACATTTTCTATCTCTTCCCTCACCAGTTGCTTCAAGAAAGTCATCCAGTGATTCCAGCCACCGGTTCCATTTGGGACCCAGACTCCGCGTGTCAGTCTGTGTCACTGGGGGCGGCACTTCAATGCAGGGATTGGACCGTTGGGTTACTTCTCCCACCACCATGAGAGAGGAAGATTCTGATCTGTTACAGGCACAGGACTGTTCACTTTGTTTCCCGTCTTCTTTGCTGACTCTCTTCAGCCGAAATCCTAGGTCCGGTTGTTTGCTTTGAGGTTGGTAAGCTTTGCAATTATCTCAACATGCGCCAGTGAGTGAAACTTGGATTTCTTGAGTTCAGACTGGCCACCACTCAGCTACACTGTGCGTGACTCGTGACTCCCTTACTTTAGAGTTGCATGCTAGCTGCAGGTGGTCATCTCCTCATGCTTCTGGATCATTTATTTTCTTGGCTACTGGTACTGTCTTCTGCAGTTCTGCCCTCTTCGGGGTCTTCAGCACTTCTGCCCTCTTCGGGGTCTTCTGCAGGACTGCCCTCTTCTGGGTCTTCTTCACTTCTGCCCTCTTCGGGGTCTTCAGCGATTCTGCCCTCTTCGGGGTCTTCTGTTTGTGCTCACCGTTGTCTTTATCTCTTGTATCAATTCTGCCCTCTTCGAGGTCCTCTGCAGGACTGCCCTCTTCTGGGTCTTCTGCACTTCTGCCCTCTTCGGGGTCTTCAGCGATTCTGCCCTCTTCGGGGTCTTCTGTTTGTGCTCACCGTTGTCTTTATCTCTTGCATTTGCTTATGTTTGTTTGATTACGTTTATCGCATCTGCTTAGGCTCTTTTCATCACACTTCTTACATCAGCCAGTCCTTGTTTTCTTGCATCATTTGCATTTGCATGCGCTTGTCTGTGTTGTCTCTTGTGTTCGCTTGTGCTTGTTTACTTGTTTGATTTTCTTCTTGCATTTGTCAAGGCTTGTTTCCTTCACGTTTGTCAATGTTCGCTCATTTGCCTTTGCCAGTGCTTGGTTCCGTACACTTGCCAATGATTGTTTCTTGCTGTTCACTTACATTTATCACTGCTTGTTTTCTTGTTCACCCTCTTCAGGGTCTTCATCGATTCTGCCCTCTTCGGGGTCTTCTGTTTGTGCTCACCGTTGTCTTTATCTCTTGTATCAATTCTGCCCTCTTCGAGGTCCTCTGCAGGACTGCCCTCTTCTGGGTCTTCTGCACTTCTGCCCTCTTCGGGGTCTTCAGCGATTCTGCCCTCTTCGGGGTCTTCTCTTTGTGCTCACCGTTGTCTTTATCTCTTGCATTTGCTTATGTTTGTTTAATTACGTTTATCGCATCTGCTTAGGCTCTTTTCATCACACTTCTTACATCAGCCAGTCCTTGTTTTCTTGCATCATTTGCATTTGCATGCGCTTGTCTGTTGTCTCTTGTGTTCGCTTGTGCTTGTTTACTTGTTTGATTTTCTTCTTGCATTTGTCAAGGCTTGTTTCCTTCACGTTTGTCAATGTTCGCTCATTTGCCTTTGCCAGTGCTTGGTTCCGTACACTTGCCAATGATTGTTTCTTGCTGTTCACTTACATTTATCACTGCTTGTTTTCTTGTTCACCCTCTGCATTTACTCGTGCTTGTTTGTCGACTCTTGCATTTGCACGTGCTTGTTTATTGATTCGCCGTTGTATTTACTTGTGCTTGTTTGTGACTCCACTTGTATTAGCCACTGCTTGTTGCATTAACCCTCTTGGCTCAATCAATGCTTGTTGAATTTAACTCTGCCTGACTCCAAAATGGCCGCTCATGGGTCACACAGGGGATGTCTCTCAAGGCTGCCTGACTCAAAGATGGTGATGATGATGATGATGATGATTCACAAAAAGTGAGAGACCCAAATATACCCTTGAGGGCTTGGGTAGTTAAGTGAAAGGGTAGGAAGGCCTTCAAGGGATTTGATTCAAAGCAAAAAATATGTGGTTCGATTTACTATAAGGCTAAAATCAAATAACCTAATGTATAAATCGTGTAATTGAATACATACAGTCAATTTATAAAACACATAAAAACATATAAACATATAAACAACAAAACACAAAGGTGTATCAAAAAAGAGCTTTATCAAAAATTCATTAAGTCAGCAAAGAATCAAAGAAGCAGGTAAGGAAATGCTGGTATGACAAAACCTAGTAGCAAATGATCAATAATACAGCAAAACCTAGAGAAAACATCTATCTCAAAAAACAAAGTGAATAAAACACTGTAGAGATAAGATGAGGGTCGACGTTTCGGTCTCTCTACAACAAAATTATCGAGACCATCTTCAGGACTGTTGTCATTCAAACACTGCTATAAACTGTGCTGAGATCCAAATATGATACCACAGTGTTGGTCTTGCGGCAAAAGTCACGCTATGGAAGCCTGGACAGGAGTCCTATGTGAAAGAGCACAGTTGTCCCATAGGTGAGGGCGCCACGGATACCTTGGTTGATCAGTATAGGAAGATGAATGGCTCAAACCATGGGGGATGCTTGAACAGTCTCTATAGAATGTAGCTTGGAGACCAAGGAGCCTTTTTATTAGCGCAGAATATTTTAGTCCATGAATATGGGATCTTATGGGTTGGTGCTGTTATCCAAACGATGGTTGAATACGCGCTTGTCAGCTTCACTTCAAATTTAGCTTAGAAATCGAAACGCGGGTCAAAATCAATCTGACTGCAAACACGGGGAAGAAAACAGCCGAGGGCTCAAAGATGGCCACTCGCCTGGATATCTCATTCCTCTCGAGATTTCAGCCTCATTCAAACTGCAGGCTTACAGGGATTCATTCGGCACTCACCAGAAGCCGGTCGTTTGCAGGCAGCAGTGTTTCATCAACACCTCGCACGCTCTTTGGTCCCAGGAGCGTCTAGGTAAGATCGGGGTAGGTTCCCGATTCCTTTTCTTTATTCGCGTGCTATTCCTCACGCATCGGGGGTGAGTTTTTGTTCGCGTGCCAGTCCTCACGCATCGGGGGTGAGCTTTACTTTGGCGCGCACCGGCGCTCTGTCACCGGCACTTCTACGAGGCTTCAGCAATGCCTCACACACTCCTCAACAACCGGAGCAACAGGGTAGGTTCGGGGTAGGCTCCCGATCTCTGTCTCCACAGCACACCGCTGATCACCCGGTTTTGGCGCCACACAGCGCTTCTTTCCAAATCCTCTTCAGCGCTCGACCACGCTGATCTTGCAGAGCTCTACGCGACTGGCACTCGCGCAGCTGGGGCAATTACCGCTGGCCTCATGTCCTTGGCGGCGGCTTCAACGGGGCACATGTGTCGCGACTGCAACTTTCTTTTCTTGGTGCCCAGGGACAGGACGCTTCTTTACAGGGTTCAGGGATGCCAGGCTGCACATCCCATCCTCGTCGCCAGCTGTAGTGTCCTAGTAGGAATAACGACAGACACTACTTGTACTTACATCAGGGCGCTTTATTCATTGCTTCTTCCCTCGTCCTGGTCCCTACTCTAACTAACCCTTTCCTGTCTCCGCTCCTCCTCTTCCTCTGGCCACCTAGCTCCGCCCACTCCGAACTACTAGAATGCATCACGACATTACATCACGGTGGATATCTGTGACATACGGGAGTCTCTGGGGCCCCTCACCACGTTTTGCAAGGGTACCCTTTCGTTTTGCATTCCACCACTGCTTCCAAGCTGGGTCAGACATTCTGGACCTGATCTATTAAGGCTGTACCGAACTTAAGGCAGTCTTAAGCAAGGAGCTATGGCTCTGATTTATGTGGGGTTATTTTTCGATTCAAAAATTAAAGTAGTCTTAAAATTGTCGTTCCTGTTTGAAGATAGTCCTTTACTGTCTGAAGCTAGGGCCTGTTTTTATCAAGGCTTTAAGTGGGCCGGCTGATTTCGGGTCTTACACCCGATGGTATTTAAAAACAGACATTGAAACAGGTCCCTATCAGGCCCTGTAGTCATGTCCCTAACTTGACTGACAATACAATGATCAATCTCTGAACAATGAGTGTAAAAAACGTTAAAGTAATCAAAGTCAGCGATTTAGTGCCTGTCTATACTACACATGTTTTACTTAATCTTGTATTCCCTAAGAATGTTAGCCATTTCCTGGATGTTGTGTTTCTGTATTTTTTATGTAGCATATTACACGTGTATAGTGTATACTATGAACTGAGTTGCCTCCAGGGGCCGTATTATACATTGGGATTCTTTACCCCGACAAACCTTTTAAAAGTTCTGCTGGGCACAGACAATCACAATGCGTCCTATTATGATGTATGTGCTGCCTTTAGGGCAGCCGCAAACTCACGCTGCCTTGGTGGATGTGCATACATGTGAAAACATGGAGCAGCTGCTCCATGTTTTCACACTGCAGGCGGCACCCACCTGCACTTTTACAGGGTAATAGAGATCTCCTTGGAGGCGGTTGCAGTCAGTGACTGCACCCGCCTGTAAGGGGATGTCTGCGGGGTCCATGGGTCCCCCTTTACCTCCTGTAGAGGGCTGCTGTCATGAGGCGCACTGACAGTGGGCCACCTTTTAAATGGTGCACTGTCAGTGTAACTCCTGAGAGCTGCTTAGACTCTGTGCCCGCTTCTGTGATATGGCGTAGGCGCAGAGTCAAATGTATTCCCTTATTTGAATAGGGCATGCCCCTATGCAAATGAGGGGGCACCCTCTGAAGGTAGTGCTGGTGCTTTAAGTGCACCGGCACTATCGGTATCATAGAAAGGGATGCACAAGCATCTGCACCCCATTCTATAATGCCAAAGTGCACCGGGGGCGCGTAAGGCAGGCACAAATGCCTCTTGCGCCCCCAGGGCACTTACAAGAATACGGGCCCAGGTGTTTATGTCAGCTCCTAATAGAGGGCTCTGGAAATGAGGCTGAAGGCAGTGCAAATTTCTCCTTCTGCCTGTTAGTGGGTCACAAAGGTGTTCAGGACTCATGATTATCCAATCCTTGGCCTCTCTGCAAAGCGCACAGAAAAATCTAAATGTATTCCAGAACCGTTGAGATTCTGTGCAAATGTATGTGTAGGAGGTACACAGTTGAATGAGGTGCACAGTTTGGAAAATATTGAGAAAGCAAAAGAAAATGCAGTGCTTACTGGTGAATGAGTTTGTTGTATGTTTGTGGGGCGGTGAAGTGAAGGGGATGAGAGGAAGTGCATTCAGGAGCGAGTGAAAAGAGGGAGCTGAAGAGGAAAGTGGTGGTGTATGTGGAGAAAAGGGTCATACATGTGTAACACAGAGAGAGCATTAAATATTTACAACAAAATCATGTATGGCTCTTGTTTATCTTAAACAGCAACCAA
Organism: Lissotriton vulgaris; assembly: GCF_964263255.1. NCBI lineage: Eukaryota > Metazoa > Chordata > Amphibia > Caudata > Salamandridae > Lissotriton > Lissotriton vulgaris. Next base: position 147,742,785 of record NC_141693.1, read on the forward strand.
GCACTGACAAAGCCATTAGTCTTGGATGGTTTTAGGCTATTTCAGTCAGTATGTTATATATCTAGATACAATAGCAGAAAGCTCAGTGAGGAACCAAAATAACAGCTGGGTGGCCCTGTATGAAAATTACAGAAATGTAATTTACATGTTTAAGCCACGCCCTTAATTACATAGATGACGCCCCTTTTATAGACCCCCACTTTTTTCATCCCAGTTAGAGCGGTAGCCGTTATTAAAAAAGGCTGTGTTATTGAATCTAGTGATGGCTCCTCTGCAGAGTAACTTATGCCTCCCATTTACTTCCAGAGAACTTGATCATTGTTACAGTGTGCTGCAGACATACTGCTGGGTGTAATGGCAGTGAGAAAAAATGGTGGTTAGAGGCGAGAGATTTTCCGGCAAGTGGGCCTTTTCCGGCTGCCATGCACTGTGCGGCACCATGCAGAGAATGGAGTACCTCCTGACACACAAATCCATCTGTCATAAAGTATGCAATCTGAGTTCCTGACCGTGTGGTGGCAGATCACTGCGCAGTGGCAGATGGGTTAGTGAGCATTGTAGGAAGAGGAGGACATATGGGAGGTACAGCATCTTGCACCTCATCCCTCAGAATACCTTTTCTGCATGGTAAAGAAGTTGTCTTCTTTGTCTGCAGTTCTCTGGGTGCTTTGCATTATGTTTATCTGAGCTGCACTACTGTTGCACAACTCATCACCACAAAATGCCCCCATTCCCAACTCTATGCCTCTGCAAGGGGGTCAGTGGGGAACCCATCTGAACCCACAGTCGTCCAGTGTACTAGCCTTTAATTAACTGCTAGAATCCAATAACCTCTCCTTACCTACTAGACATTTCCCTTAAAGCTGAATCTATTATGCTTGGACCCTAAATCAGCCCTTCTATAGCCTTTTCTTTGGGGTAGACAGGGAATGGGTGTGGGGTGCAGTCACAGTGACTGTAGGGTAACTGCACACCTATCACTTGGATGGTTTATAGGTTCCCCCTGGAAGGCAGAGAGAAATACTGCCCCATTCCGTAGATCTGCCCACTGCCTCCTCTCCAGGTCCCATCTAGCTATGGGTTGGGACCCACTCTCCTGCATGCACACCAGCCATTGGATTGCAGTGTCTAGCTTCCCCATGTCCATGGAATGATCTTGACTAGTACAGGACTGGCGAACAGAGATGATCTCCAGTCAGTGGTCAGGGGAAATATTTGCAAACTAATACAAGAGACACTGTGAACAAACTTCACGTCCCTGTAGTTTCAGCCATTGTTCAACAGTCACAGCTAAGCAAGAGACCGTAAAGGGTGGTCACGATGAGTTGGATACCCAAATATGAACCTAGATTCAGGATCTGTAGGATCTTCTCCATACGTTTCTCAGACATCATGTTAAGAAAATCATTGATATAAAACCGATGAATCCATGGTCAATCATGGAAAGTCAAGCTCCAGAACCAGCCCGAGGTGCATAGGAGTGTCCTATGGGGCTTAATGCAAGAAGGGAAAGTGGGTCTGTAAGAAACTAGGTTATTAGTTTAGAGGACTGGCAATCCAACTCAAGTAATAAACACAATACGTGCCAGGGTGAACCACAAAAGTTACTAAATAAGCCTGTGCTTCTGTTAGTTTGGCTCAAAATCAGTCAACCGTAACTTAGAGGCAATGTATTTACATAGCACTCAAGCAGTAATAAAGTGAAAACAAAACGTAAAAACTCTCATACCAATTTAGGACAATCGACTCAATTTTAATAAATAAAAAGACACCAAAACGACAAAAAAACAATAAGTAGAGATGGAGTTCTGACTGTTTAAAGTTTCTAGTGATATTGTTCCAAAGAACACAAAGCGCCACTCCCGAACATCTGGTCAAGCTGAACCGGGTCAAAGTCACAAGTTCAGGCTGGATACAGGGACCAGGTTCCTCCTGATGACAAGTTTTACCTTCTCACAGTACAAGTCCACGCGAGCACCCTCAGTTAGAGCATCAGAGTGGGCAGAGAACTTCGCTCCGCCCGCGGAGTGTGCAGAGTTTTGCCTACTCCACATTCCGCAAAGGAGGCCGAGTAGGCAAAACTCTGCACACTCCGCAGCGGAGCGGAGTTGGCTTCCCACCCGCCCTATTACCAATTATGTACATTTTAAAAAACGATTTAAAAAGTAATAAAACGCCTTACCTTATATGCAGCATCCCTCGGCTGCCCTCTTCCTCCATCGCAACTTCTTCCTCAAAACTGCGCATGTGTGGGGGCCCACGCATGCGCATTTCTCCCGAGAAATGCGCGGGCACCATGGCATGCACAGTTTTGAGGAAGAAGTCGCAATGGAGGAAGAGCATAGCCCGGGATGCCGCAGATAAGGTAAGGCCTTTTATTACTCTTTAAATCTTTTTTTTTCCTAAAATGCACATAATTGGTAATAGGGCAGGTGGGAGGCGGGTGGTGCGTAGCGGAGCTACGCAGAGCAATGCGGAGTGTGCGGATTTTGTTGTGAACTCTGTGGCATTCTGCGTAGCACCACTATGCACACTACGCCTAGGTTTATTAGAGTATTGTATTGGTGGGAGCACGGAGGAGATCGTAGTTGTTGCGAGGAGCAGGACGCCACCAGAGGGTAACACGGGCGGATGCTGCTGACTCAAGAAGTAGGTTGCCATTGGAACTTCGCCATGGCGGGAGACATGGCAGTTGTTACTAATGTGAAGAGTTCACTCATGGTCGCAAAGAGCCAAAAACTGCTGGATTTTCACTTCTAGCTCAGTCTTTGTAGTTTTGAAGTCGGAGGAGTACACTGGATGCCAGCCAACAGCCAGGACCTGGTAGGACACCTCTTGGGGATCAGGACTCAATCCAGCTGCGCCCAGCAGCAGGGCTTCGGCAGGTTTCGTTCATACTGGTCAGCTTGGCAGTTGCAGAGAAAGCCTCTGAAAGCTTGTGTCCCAGTAACTCAAATAGAACGTCAGCCAACTGATCCTTGGAGTCATTTCTGGGTATCACAAGCTCAAGGAAAGAAGATCCAGTCATCCTTCTTCAGACAGTAGGGCAGAGCATCTTCCACATGTCCAGGAGCATTCTGTTGAGAAATTCTGAGAGTGTCACTTTTCTTACCCGGTCTCTTTGTGGGGTTATCTCCTTTGTCTCACCTTCCCCTTTCCTGGGTTTTCCTAAATCTGTAGAGTGGGACAAACGCAGCCAACTATGAGCTGCATTTGCCAGTAACAGGGCTGGCAGCTTCAGAAGTCAGGAAGAGGGTGGGCACAGCCTTCAGGCTATTCTTTGAAGCTCAGGAAGGGGGATTGAGTACAACGCCAGACCATTTTGCCCAGGAGAGAAGCATTCCACTCCCTAAACAAGGCCCGATGTCCCCATGCCTGGAAGAAATACACATCACACCACTGGAGCCATTCACTGTCAAGTGACCCTGAACACTGGCAGAAAGGTGTATTTGGTTTAGACAGAAAACTCACAACTTTCTAAAAGCAGCATGTTCAGAATAGTAAATTAAAATCCAACTTTATAATTCAAGAGAAGTTTAAATTACAATTCAAATGAGTGGAAAATGTATTTCTCTGTCAACTACCAAACCGAAGTTATCACTTATTAAGTTTAATAAGGTACCCCAGTGTTAGCCTATGGGAGGGAGCGATAGCCTTGCTACAGCAAAAACTGACTTTAGGAGTCAGATCAAGTAAAGCGTTAGTACACATGTCCTATTTTTAAAAAGCATGCACCCTGCTCTCTCAGTTGTTAGAGCTTACATTAGAGGTGGCTTGTAAGTATTAAAAAGAAAGGTTTAAGCCTGGCTAAATGTTTATTACATTGAGTGCTGAAGCCCACTGACAGCATCTAATTTACAGGTACATTTAGCATCATTTACTAGGGACTCATAAGTAAAGTAAATGTGCCAATTAGTGGCGTTCCAATTTTACCATGCTTAAGGAACTTTATCACTGATTAGCAGGAGTAAAGTGTACAGAGTCCTAACAGCCAAGAAAACAGGTTCAGCAAGTATAGACAAAAATCTGGGACGACCCAGTAGAAAGGACCTGGCCCAACAGGAGACCTGTACTCTAGGTTAACGTATAATAGGGATCCATATTTCGGATGCAGCGGCCCCTCCCATCCCTGGACCCGATTGCTAGGCCATCTTTTGTTGAGGGCTGCACCCCTGACAATTTAATTTTTATTCTGGATTCTTTAAACTGTGTTCTGCTTTTTAAGACTCATTTTTGATAACACACCTTTCTGTTCAGTGCGGATTCTCTTTTACGCTCCCGTTGCCAAATGTATTACCCTCCCACCCTGGCCACTTACCTGCTTCTTTTTTCAATTATATTTCTTCTAAATGTTTGTATTTCCCTCCTTCTCTAAAGTGATTTAATATGCAGCCAAATCTCTCCCCTTCTTTTTCTAGCTATTTTGGACCATTCGGACACTGCAGCAATATCCCCAGATCGCTTTGGAGACATTTTCCCTTCTGATATTGTAATGTTTCTCTGCTCATTCCTCATCTAGTTCACCCTCAATAAATCTACATGAGTGTGTGAGCAAGACAATCCATTGTTTATGTTTTGTTTCTCTCGTGTCTAGTTCTGCTTATGATAATAATTAACTATATTTTTGGAATTTTGTGTAGGCACTTTATTCTATTTTTGTGATATTTTTCACATGTATTGACTGTGTGACATTGACCTTTAACCCGGAACCTTTGTTGATAATATAGATCACTCCAGACCCAGTGATATTTAAGTCAACTAATTTCTCTAAATTCCTTCCAGTGCTTTTGTGTATTGGAGAAAAAATATACATGAAATAAAACTCGACCATTATTGTAGGCTTCATTAACTCTACCTTTGGTGTTAGTTTGCCACCTAGTGGAAGAAGGGAGACTTGTGAGTGATTTCCCATTTATTGAAGGCAAGTACTGCCTTCTGCGGCAGGCGTTTTGAGAAGCCTCTGACAAACATTAAAACCACCGGCCTTTCTCCAGGCCAGCTGCTCAGCAGAGTTTTCAATTAGGATCTAATGTTGAATTGTCCAAATACTATTAACAGAACTACTCCTACTATAATAATAATAGCAATAATAATAGTAGTTATTATTATTATTTTATTAATAAATCTGAGTCTATGTAAAAGCCTTGACCCAATGAGTTCGACTAGTATTTTCATCAAAAGCTGGACGCAGTAGTAACCGTAATAATTGTTCGCATGTAATGCAATTTTCCTGGCAGATTTACAATGGAAGTGGCTCCGTGCCGAACGCAAGCCATTTGGCTGTGCCTCACTGAGTCACTTTCAGAGCGCAAGGATGCGACAAATTTATAACAATATGTTGCATCTCTGTGCTTCCCCCTGCACTGGCGCCCAAACTGCTGCCATGAGCCGGCGCAGGTACCCTTGCACCATGGTGCAAGCATGGCTGTGTCGTGGGGAGATTGTTTTTGTGCAGGAAGGGTTCCCTTCCTGCACAAAAGCAATCTGAAATGCTGTTTTTCAACTTCTATGTGTGCTGCATTAGCACACATAGAAGTTGAAAAACGTCATTGATTCACTGATCGTTTATATGCAGGAAGAGAACCCTTCCTGAACAAAAACAATCATTGGAGGTGATTTTCTCTTTGTATGTGTGCTGCAGAATGAATACATTTCTCCTTGTTGCGCCTCACTATGCTTCCCGTGGGGAGACGTAGCATTCACACGCATTTCCAGATTTACAATTCCTTGTAAATCTGGAAATGTGTCTTTTTCCATGGGTGTGTGGGGAACACCCACAGCAACATCCATGGAACACCCCTTTCACGCAAAGTGACACATGCAAAGGAGCTATAGTTACAAGGACAGGAAAAATCAGGCAGGGTGGCTTTTCCTGTCCTTGTAAATATGGAGCAGGAAAGTACGCCACCGGTACGACACAAAAGGTGAAGTACCGGTGGCGCAAGGGGCTTGTAAATCTGCCCCTAAGTTCTTAGCATCTTTAGTGGTCTTACTAAGAGCTTTCCTTTGTTTGAAGTTTTTGTAAGAGATATTTAACGGTGCATAGTCTTAATTCTTGAATGATGTTAAGGGTGTTTCTTATCCTTCCACGTTATATACTGTCCCTATAGGTTGATTTCATTCTTTTGGCTCCTGATGGTTGAGATTTATCAATGATCAGATGCTCATATTGGAATCCGCTTTAGTATCTGGGTGTCTATAGTGCACGCTTCCACAAGGCATGTGATGGCTGTACAGCATCTATTCCCTGGATTACTTATAAGATTATGTGTCAAATCCTAGTCGTAAAGTTAGGATTTTGTCTCAGTTAAAATAAGTTTGTCTTAAGTTTAACTTCAAACCAAAATTTAAGATTAGCTAAGAGAAAATCCTCACTTTAGTACCCTTAAATGCCTTCTGTGAATACCGAAAGTCGTAAAGTTAGGATTTTGTCTCAGTTAAAATAAGTTTGTCTTAAGTTTAACTTCAAACCAAAATTTAAGATTAGCTAAGAGAAAATCCTCACTTTAGTACCCTTAAATGCCTTCTGTGAATACCGAAAGTCGTAAAGTTAGGATTTTGTCTCAGATTACTTTTGTGATCTTGCCCATTATTATTATTTGGATCATTATTATAATTCCTATTTTAATTGCTTTGGTATTTTAGTTATAGAGGTCAGATCTAGCTACAAGGCAATGGTTGCTGTTCCAATGAGGTAAAGATAAGGTTGTGCAGTCGAGTGGATACAGCGTCAATGATCAGTGCCATTACTACTTTTGTTTTGTTGTTGTTATGCTGTACTTTGTTATTTTATTTATTCAGAATTTTGAGAAGCACAACAATCACCTATAGGACATCCTTGCACTGTATATTAGAACTTATACAGCTACTCACGCTACTTCAAACATTATACACTGTTCAGCATGTATGTTTTTAAGAGCTTGCATTAATTTAGCAGATTAGATATATATTTCTGTGAATCTGTGACAAAGAGATCCACGCCATTGGCCCTTTTCACAGAAGGCGATGGAGAGAAGCGTGGGATAAACACTAGAGTGGCTGTTGTGACCTCAAACTTCTTGTTGGACTGTCATGCTTGAAGTGGTGTTTCCTTTAGTGAGTATCCTAAATCTACAATGGATGTCTGTGTGACATTGAGCAAGGGCCATAGCAGCCATCTTTTATCACCTGGAAGCACTTGAGCAGATTTGAAATAAGCTGCTATCAGGGATTTTTAGGTGAGTGCCTGTGTCCTTAAGGGATTGTATAAGCATCTTGTAGGACATGGTGTCAAAAGCTGCTGAGAGGTCTCATAAACTCAGCACCGCAGTTCCATTTTTATCTAGGACCCAGCCAAAGCCATTAGCCACTGCCAATAGTTTACTTCCAGTGCTAAGGGAGGCACGATAAAAATAGAGACTTTCACATCGAGTTAAGGGGCGAAATAGAAGTGGTATTCAGGATCAGCTGAACTTTAATAGTGGAAAACACACCTATTGCAGGATAGGAAATGTAGTAATTTTGTTTGGATAGCAGGCACTTCGAGTTTGTCTCACAAGTCTCCTATATGCAGTGAGTTCCTCTTCGTATTTGGTGTCTTCAGGATATGTTTTTCTCCAGTTTCCACAAAATTCTCAACATGATTTGCACTGACTGGCAAGAAAGCCTTTAGAAACGTGCTTACCTGTTCTTTGCTAATATCATTCCAATATAACCAAAAGGGCAACAAACATTGCCCTGTGATCTGACCCGGTCAGCTGGAGACTATATTGGAAATTACATTGTTCAAAAATAGGAACAAAGTGAATGAAGAGAGAACCAGCCGGTGATGCTGTCAATCACGTGCTTGCCAAACAATTCTATGGCTGGGGAGATCTATACATTCAATTAACCTATAGTTCCCTGCAGCATTGAGCGTCCAGTCACTAGGAAGAATTTGGTCAAAGGTATGGGGTTCATGGCAAGTTTCCAAATGTTGTATCTGTAAATTAGGTCTACCACACCCCACTTTGGCGATCGAGGCAAGGTGTGTGGCTATTTTTACAACCAATTGAGGTAGCTACCTCCGTTCCCGGGCCAGGCGTGTCTTTCATCCGTGTACATCTTATGAGAAATAAATCTAATTTACACCCCGTACTAAAGCCCTGCACCTCAAACTCGTGTTTCTCCTTAGATCTAGAATTAATTGGTGCACACAGGATCTCTGGCTGAGGGCCAGTTTTGAAGAGAGACTGGGGGCAGGGTCGGAGTTCATTCTATGTAGGAGGGGCGACAAGCACATTTCAGGAATGACCTCTGACTTAAGGATGTCATTGGGCCCCATTTCTACCAAGTGCCTCAACTGTAGCTGCTTCTTTTACCTCTACATGTAGTTAGGTTGACAAAGCCAGGTGTGTGAGATACAGTTGAAAACATATCTTTCTGTTGAATTAAACGTTTGCATCAAATCTTTTGATGTGAAGTTTAGAGCTTGTTCGTGAATTCACTAGTCCTTGTTCACCAGTTGTTTCTTACTCGCATGAAGATTTTCACGTCAATAAATCTATTCTCAGTGGCTGAAGGGGGGACATTCAAGGGTGTGAACGCCCATTCCTGCAAAACAGAACAAACCATGACATGCTTATAGCGCAAAGAAACCCACTCAGTCGGAAGTTTGCTCTGGTTTTGTCGTTGTGCTGTTATTTGAGCTGGAGGAGGTGGCTGACCCCTGTCTTGATGACTGCACTTACCCAGGACGGAGAAGGACCGCCTTTGAATTCATCGATAGTAACACATATCTGCTTTCTGAAGCCTTCTTGCCGTCCATTTAATAATCTATGAGTCAATAAAGTCTCAACTTTCAGGATTAAATATTGAGGAAACAGGGTGGTTTAAGACAGATCTATGCAGTGGGTGCACAAACCAACTGGGCTACCTGAAGGGGTGTGAACTGATTCACACGAGTTCATTAGATTACAGCGCCAAGACATGCAAATGAGGCCGATCTAAAGAACGAATTTTGTAAAATCCATAAATCAGATACATGGAAGGGGTAGCCTGCAGCCCGGTGTGCCACCTCTGACTCCCCCATTCTGTGCAGTCGGAAGGGGGTGATGGGGGCGGCAGCGTCACCCTCATTTTCCAATGTTTTCCCTGTGTTACGATTTTTTACATTCCCGACAGCATATTGTAATATACCAGTTTACACCGCGCATACTGCCACAGGGGGGTACTTTTGAAGCACTTTAACGTTAATCGTTCATTGCTCATTTTATCAATCACAGAGAGATGAAAGGCGGAGCGGATCAGCTGGCCTTTGAAACTCACACTGTTCATTTCACACGACCCTCAGTAGCAGGCGAAATCTTCGAAGGAGCCATCCTACCAGCTACTGACAATTCATAAACACCTTTCAACAAAACATCCGTAAATTGTAAAATATTAGATTATTTTTTTATATTGTCAACTGAATTCAGTGAGTCGCTTAATTAATAAATATTACAACTAGCAAAAAGGATGCATTCAACCACAAATCACTGCCCTGGCGCACCCAGCTTAGATATGCAAAGGTTGCATCTGCATTTGGAAATAAAAGCATCTCATTCACAGAATCAAAGCTGCCGATTTTTCATGTACAGGTTGCACTTGAGATCCTAAAGGGTGAGCCGCGGCGCTTTACAAACCCATGATCGAATGATTGAATGAATGATTGATGATTGTGGAAATTCCACTTACTGGACAGATTTCCCAGTTGCAAGACAGGGGCGCCCACTTGTGACTCATGGAATCTGCAGGGAAGTTCACAGATACATCTGTGAGTATGTGAAGCTTTTCAACAGGAGTTCTCTTTACCTACTGTAAATGCTTATGAAAACCGGCCCTAAAATGCCCATTAGTAAAAGTAAGTAAGTAAGTAAATATTTATTTGTATATGATTAATTAAAATCTTTACAAAATTTAATAAGGTGCATACTTACTTACATTAGTAAAAGGGCAAAGGGGTAAAAGTCCTTTCTATTTGTACTAATGAATATTTCCTGAATTTTCTTCTATTATTCAGATTTTCTACGGTGGTTTGAGGCCAGTACACAGACATGTAAGAGGACCACACATTATACTAAAAGAGTACTGTTTTATGTACTTCAAAATGCCTTTATGAATAGGACACATTATCTATAGATTTGTGTTTAAAATTTCACCAGACAGGCCGATTTCGAACAGTTGTATTTTAAGGTCGGGTTGTGAAAATGGTTGCCCGATCGCATCTAAATGTTGAGCAGGCATACGTGTTAAAATACGCGTGCCGTCTGCGCCAAACTGCCTCATTTTTCAGAGGCAATAGAGGAAGGGATTTTTTCATCTAAAAAAATGTTTTCCCCTTTGAAAAAATTAAGGGAAACATTATTGCCATTGCACATATCCCCAAATCCCATATATGTGTAACTGTGTCAGCTGTGCAAAGGACTAGGGGTAACAGTGTACAAAGAGGGTTGTGAATTTTAAAAATGTAAAAATCATGCAGAACTTAGATGCATGTCTACCAATGTGTGTGGACTTTCACAATTACAATGAACCGTGCCTGTAATATCATCAATGATAAACACTATTTACAAGAGCACTTTATGCTATCCCAGTGCAGCCCAAGGGAGCTGTGTTCATAACAAATTTCCAGGTGAAAAGGAGTGGTGTGAAAAATGCGCGTAATTTATTTGGAGACATTTTGTGTAATTACGCGAAAAGCAGCACAGCCTTTGGATCTATATTTTAGTGAAAAATATGCTTCAAATAGAAGCCATTCTCGTTCTCCTCATTTGCATGGCTCTCTTAAGTTCACAATATTTATTTAGTTGAAAACAGCATATAATTACCCAACAAGGAACTATCCCATATTTCTGGGAATTTTGCATAACAAGCATAACGCATGATTTTCAGAATTACATAAAATTACACACACATAACAGAAATTTAATCACACATAACAGAAATTTAATTTGAGCCTAGTGCAGAAGATAGCGTCTCATATGATAGACGATCAAATGCACTAGCAAGAAAACAAGACATCTTAACTTGATGTATGTTACAATTTTAAGTTTTTGTATAAACCATAGAGCTCTTTTATTTTATTTTCAAACATCTAGGCGATACACCTGGAATGGTTAATTGCAGAGTTTCTGTTTGAAAAATAATGTTTGACCGCAGTCTACCTTTAAATTGCATTCAATCACCAAGTAATATTAGCATGGACATGGGGCAGTAAAACCGCAGGTAGGCCCGAACCAAGCGCTACCGACTAACATCAAAACTGACTTTAAATAAAATGAGGAAACTGTCGTTCAACTTTATGATACGTTCTCAATAGGAATTATTTTAGAGAAAAAACGAAGAAAAATAAAAGAAGCTACGAGTTGCTTTATTTCTTTAACAAATGTTTCCAAATATTTTTTTAATAAATTTAATATGTAGTGTAAATATTACATACTAAAAACGCATATTATATCACTGTTTTGGTTGGGCAATTTTGAAAAAATGCTCGTTTTACGAGTTGCAAACCCACTAGGCCTTGTATGTGGCTGGGCTCTCTGTAAGGACATCCCCGAGCTACTTCCATTAAATAAACTCTAATCAAGTAAATACATCCATGGGGTAAATTACTTCCTTCCAGCCACTCATGTCCTCAAGTGGAAACCTTACCATATCACTAGAGCGAAACATGTGTCTAATTATGAGCTAATCTCCGACTGAGAGTCTGAAAAGAATGTAGGTCAGCCTCAAAGCACACCCCACTCCCCTTAAACAGCCCTCCCTTGAATTAAGACATTACAACTGTCAGATTGAATATGCTCAAACTCATGGTCCCTGCAGGAAAGTTTGGGCATTTAGTTTTGCGTCAACTGCAATTTCCTGACCCACAGCATTGATAAGGAATAACATGTCTTTAATAAACACTCACATTGCGTTTGAGAGTAGGTGCATAAAATGCATGTAGAGAATACATAACGGGTAGCTGAATGAATTAATGAATACGTTTATTGTGTGATTACTTACAATTATTACAATAGAAATACAAAAAAATGCACACATAAGCAACTGTAATTACATGATATATTAGTTATATATACTAGGGTAGCTGTATCATATGGTTCAATATTGCAATCCAGGGGTTCTAGTGACATCATAAAACAATGAGGCCAAGGCCGAGCGCCTTGTAAATATCACCAGAACTCTGATTTGCCACAAATAGGAACATAGTACTCAAGTCACGTTACATATTTATTACATGTATTTGGTGAAGTTGTCATCAAAACAGCTTTTTTCAAACAGAAAGTTTTATTGAAATGCTGGGATATATTTGGGGTTTTAAAACCTCCCCAGAATATGGGGGGCAGCACTGGATTAACTTGATTTTGCTGTGGGGGGTGGTAGGTGAGGTATGTGTGGTCAGACGCTTTGTGTGTGAGTCCAAACCCCTGTCCCTTCTCCATGGTGCCACCCTCCGCATGGCACCACACCTCCTTCCTCGTATGATCACGTTAGAAATTATTCTAAGGCAGCCGCGGCCCGTGGAGGGAGTTCGGTGGGGCAGGGAGGCGGTGCGGGGAGGGGCAGGGTGGGGGATGGTAAACAACGGAATATGGATAATTGGCGGTAAGTAAACAATGTAACAAATAAAACGAATTTCGTAGCGAGCGCTGCATCGCATTTTGCAAAATTGTTTACTTACCTGCAATTATCCATATTCCGTTGTTTACCACCCCCCAACCTGCCCCTCCCCCGCACCGCCTCCCTGACCCACCGAACTCCCTCTACGGGCCGCGGCTGTTCTAAGGCTGGCAGGTCTGAAAACACATGCCCCTATATGCTGCAGTCCTCGGTGGCAAAGGAGCATGCAATGGGTGTTGCAGTGGGCGTTCCACCACAACACCTTTTGCTTTTTGACGCTTCCCCAGATTTACAAGTGCTAAAACAAAAGCTAGGGAATATCTGGTCTTAGAATAGCAATACAAGGAAAAATGTAGTTTCTGAGGCAGAAGACATAGAAAGAGAAAAATCACCATTATTGATTGTCAAGTTGTCCCTTCCTGCACTTAAACAATCGCATCTACAGCCCAGGAACCTTGCAACATGGCGGCAGGGCGCCTGCACTGGCAGTAGGTAGCTTTTTGAGTGCTAGGGGGAAAACAGAGGTGCGCCGCATTCTTGTGAATATGGCACATCCCTGCATTTTAAAAGTGTCGGAGCACAGCATTGCCAAATTTGGCGTAACACTGCGCTCCAACATTGTTTTGTAAATACACCCCTTAGTGAGACCAATATGGTCTATCGACAAGAAATTAGGAGAGAGGGAATTAATTAACTGATATACACTGACTGACGGCATGGTTTTGTTAGACATTCTTCTCATTGACCTCCATAGAAAATTGATGGGCGTGCATATTTCTAACTTCAGCATTATCTTCAGTTCAAACACAACAAAACCAATACCATGGAAAGGATCAGGAAAAAAAAAGAATACATTGTTCAATATATAAGATACGTATCAAAACAATAAAATATTTTGTATATCTAGGCTATCTGATTTAATGTTAGCTTATAATGCACATGTTTCTGCCCAAATGGGCACTGATGTGTAAGCAGGTTTTGGTTGGTGAAATTTACACTGCTGAAGGTCAGACATTCTTATGAAAAGCTTTTTCGATTAGTTAGATGTTCCCCTTTTAAGGTCAATTGGATTGTATGTAGGTGTGAACAGTATAGTTTACTGAGGCAAAGCTTAAGTTATACCCATGTGGTATAAACTTACAATATCAAAACAAAGGACCTTGGGATCTGTACTAAATTCTGAGTTAACTTCCATATTGAACTTTTTGATAATTCAGAAAACCTGAGTTACGTAATATTCTGTTTGAGATTTGCAAAGTAAAAACTGGAAGCGGCCTGAATGACTAACCTTTGGATACTTGGGCTAATGATAGCCAAAAATGTCAAATATGATACTTGCACTGTGTTTAACATATCCTGTTTGAACGTTGTCAAAACTGAGCTTATGCAGTTCTATACTTTAGTGAACTTAGATCCCAAAAGTTAGATGTTGCCATACAGCTATTATAACCGACCCTTCTACAAGCTGTTGGTTCCTCCTGGAACTCGCGTGGCTCACTTTAAAATCAAGAACGTTGTATTGTTCTGCTACTCTTCTTGACTTAAATATAATATTTTTCGGTCCTAGGCTGGTAGATAATAGTTTTTTTAAAAAACCCTTTGGTTTATCTCTAGAAACATACAGAGGTGATAGGAGGAATGCTTGCCATAAGTCTTACCACTGTCAATTGCTTGGGGTAGAATTCCAGCTCATAATTCTTTTGCCGACCAGGACACCTCAGTTTGATGCCAGCCATATGCAAATTAGTCATGACTCTCCTACAATAGGAACAATTCAGCCTGAACTGCCAAGCCAGGAGATCCCTGGACGGGAACACAACCGACCCAAGACTGACTGGGCTCTTCAGCCAGGTGTAGCTTAGTTTCAGTGGCATGGAGAGCATGGGACCCACTTCTAGCTATACCTTTGAGGTCATACCCTTGCCTCTTAGGGCTGCCACAATAAACTACTAAGCACAGTTCGCATGAGTGCTACCTGAGTGCGACCTGGGCTCTTATTTAATGGCTGATTAGAGTGTCAGCCATTATCACTCTATCTATCTATCTATCTATCTATCTATCTATCTATCTATCTATCTATCTATCTATCTATCTATCTATCTATCTATCTATCTATCTATCTATCTATCTATCTATCTATCTATCTATCTATCTATCTATCTATCTCACCACAGCAAGTTTACTTCATTAAAGAAGACGCCGCACACCACTTCAATCTGCTTTCTTGTATTTATTCTCCTGTAGGTTTTTCCCACCTACGCGGTTCAGACTACACAAGTCCCTGTTCACGGTTTACAAAGGGGGGGGGGTGCGTGAAAATAGCCTCGGGGAGGTGGTGGACCCCGGGGTGTGAGAGGGGGCTGTGTGCCGCCGTGAATATTTTAAGAAATCCCTGGGTGGTGGCGTTCCCTGGGGCTGCGGGAGGGCTGCGTGCCCTCCAGCAGATTACAAGGATAGCACCAAGGAGGTGGCAGTCACTGGGGCTGCGGGGGCCCACGCGGGCCACCACCAATATATTAAATCACAATGCCCCCGTGACCTGGCCCACCCGGGGTGCCTCAATTAAATGAAGCTCCCACGCTTCATATTTAAAAAAAATTTTGACGAGATTCGCGACCCCAGTGCGAATTTTGCTGAAATAAAAAAAACGCTGTTTTTGTCCTTGGGGGTTCTTTTGGAACCCCCTGAGCAGGCATAGGGGGTCAGGGTGTTTCTACCCTGCCCCCTTTTCTTGTTTTTAAATTTGTTTTTAACTATTTGCTCGTAAGATGGCTGCCAACACACATTTTTCAGGAACTACTGAATGGATTTATACCATTTAAAAAAAAGGTCACTTTCTGAACCAAGGGCTACCTTTTTGCCAATTACGTTCAGCAGTTCGGGCTGTAGCTGTGTCTAAAGTTTCCTATGGAAAATGACATGGGGAAAACATGCTTTGGGAGTGGGACCCCCTTTTAACCTCAGCCCCCGCTTGTCGAATCACCTAAAAACTTTTAAAACAGGAGCTGACTGAAGCGGGCCACTAGTTTTGAAAATTTCGCGAAGATTCGTCAACCGGCCCCAAAGATATTGAGAAAACAAAAAAACTTATCCTATGGAAACTAGGTCCTAACTATAACTACCTACTGGCGACTGCCAGTAGGTAATACATATGTATGTATGTATGTATAAGTATATATATATATATATATATATATATATATATATATATGTATATGTATATATATATATATATATATATATATATATATATATATATATATATATATGACACAAGCAACACTCTGCTCTTCTTAAACGCCTGTTTTTAGTTAGTTAAGTTTTTAAGCACAGGTTTAGCACAGTTTCATCCACGCTGAGCTAGAAAGGAGCAAAGCTTTTTGCCATTTTTACAGGAAAGTCTTTAAGCACAGGATTTGCTAATGCCATTCACGTAGAGCTGTAAAATGACAAAAGCTTATTACCACTCCAAGGTGGTAGCCGCTCTGTAGTTATAGTTAGGATTCCAAGAGATTACTTTGCTATGCCATAACTTTACGCCCTTTGGACAAATCTCCACTAAACTTTTCAGACCTAGCTTTTTCTATATTGGTGGATGATGCAGAGATTCGTCTAGGGGATGACCGGAAATAAAGGTAGGAGAGGCAAAACCTTTTTGAGCACCAATGCATTTTCCATAGGCTTTGTACTTGTGCGTAGCGGCCAAACAGTTGATCAGATTTCCATGGCATTTAGCAGGATTATACATTATGGTGTGCAGATTATCCTTTCGGACAGTAGAGGTAAATATGTTAAGAATTTTAAAATTTATAAGGCATTTAAACTTAGCGATACCTGTGGCCACTGTAGTTTTGCGAAATTTCATAGTATTTCATGAAAGTACCATGGTACATTCTGATGACAAGTCTTTATGTGATTGGCTAATGACTATCTTTACAAAAGTTAAAGGATGCCATTTTTTTAAAGTCCACTTTAACTGTGGCTGGGCTAGGGGCATATATATGAATAAGTATTGGGTTTTATAATGTATCCGTACCTATTGCCACTTTACTAAAATGACAGTAGGTAGGGAAAAAATATATATAGTGTTTATTTATTTTTAAAAAATTGCACAGAGGACCACTGTACTACCTAGGAATCTTGCCAATTTTACCACAAACTGGATTAACCAACCCAAGGGGAACATCTAATACTCCAGACAGGAGCTACTATACTTAAGGGACACTAGCTTCTATACTTAAGGGACCATAAACCCACGTCCACGGCACACAAAATAACCCATCAATGTACTTAAAAATTCCCCTCTTCTGTTGATGGTCCCCTAGCATGCATATATTGCAGATTTCAGAGCATCCCTCTCCCGCCTTCGAGCAACCCCGAAACCATACCCCAGCCTGCAAATCTTGACGCTACCAGAACTAGCTGGAATTGCTTCTTGGTTAACGTTCGCTCTCTCCCCAAACATGCTATCAATATCTGGGACCTACTCTCTTCCTCCCGCCCAGATATTGGATTTTTAACAGAAAAAATGGATCAAACCGTCCTCTGCACCAGCCATTGCTACTGCACTTCCAGATGGCTACCGCATTTTAAGAGTAGACAGACCACGCAAGAAGGGTGGTGGCATTGCTGTCATATACAAAGATCCAACAAAAGCCACAATGCTAGATCAATATTGCAGCGACATAATCGAAATTCTCATAATTAGAATAGATCTCCACCCACAGCTGAGTTGGAAAGGAGCCCTTGTTTATCGTCCTCCTGGACCCCTCCTTAATTCCATATCTCATCTTCTAAATATGATTGCCCCCCATGTGATGTCCTCCAACAAATTTATCCTTCTGGGTGACTTTAACATCCATAGTGAGAACCCAAAAGACCCGGACACAGCTACCCTTCTGACCGAGATGGCAGCATTAGGTCTGATCAAAATAAATGACGCACCTACACACATTGCAGGCCACACGTTAGATCTGGTTCTCTCCAACTCACCAGAGGCAATCTATAAATCAACCAACCCTCTGATATGGTCAGACCACTCGATAATCGAATTTGACCTACGAGGTCCCCATGAACGCGTAGTTAAGAAGAATCCTGCTAGACGGACTTACAGACAGTGGCACAAACTAACAACCGCCCTCCTCCATGAAGCATTCATCCCCCCATGTCAGTTAACCTCAGACACAGTGGATAAACATCTGATGGCCCTCCAGGACACAATTCAATTGACCATTGACACTTTAATCCCCCTGAAAAAATCCTCTATGGCCCCCAAATGCATTCAAACCTCCTGGTATTCATCTGAGCTTCGAGAAGAAAGAGGCCAATGCAAAAAGCTCGAGCGTCAATTGCGCAGCACCAAGGACCCCTTTGACAAAGAAAAATATAAGGTAGTCTTGGATGCCTTTCACAAGAACATAAAATCTGCTCGGAAAAATCACATAGCTAACCAACTGGAGCAGACGAATAACACGTCCAAAACCCTCTTCCAGATCCTTAACAGCCTTGTTAACCCCAAAGCCTGCAGCCCTGAAGAAGAGCCAACCCAATCTTTGTGTGATGACATAACCAACCACTTTTCACAAAAAAAGGATGACATTTACAATAAGATCTCTGTCTCCAATGTAAATACTTGTCACAATACGGTCGTTAAACCCACCCAAGCCATACCAAGTCTTATCACCCTTAAAGAATTCCCTCTTCTCACCATCCAAGACACTTAATCCCTGCTAAATTCAGCCAAATCAGGATCCCCTAAAGACCTAATACCAGACAAAACTGCCAAAAACTCGCAGCTGAACTGGCAGCACCTCTGCGTGCTATTCTGAATAGCTCAATCAAAGAAGGTAGGCTTCCCGAAGAATGGAAAGCTGCACAGATAATGCCCATCAGGAAAAACAATAAATTGTCTCCTGATGTAATAGCAAACTATCGACCAATTTCACTCCTCCCCTTGTACAACAAATTGTTGGAAAAACATATCAATACACATCTATCCACTTTTATTGAATACTCCAACTGTCTTGATCACTCACACTCAGGATTCCGCCCCTGATACAGCACCGAATCGGCCCTGGTCAATGTTATTGATGACATTTGTATGCAGGCGGACGCCGGCCGAGAAGTAATTCTCATACTGCTCGACCTGTCCCCCGCATTCTACACCATCTCGCACCAGATCCTGTTGGAAAGACTAGGATCTAAAGGCATCCAGGACACAGCACTAGACTGGATGAGGGACTTTCTCAAAGGAAGAACCCAAACAGTGAACCTCAGACCCTTCAGCTCAAAAACCACCTCAGTGACCAAAGGAGCTCCTGTCTTAGCCCTTCGCTATTTAATATATATGTAGCCCCACTTGCATCACTCATCAGGGAAACCGGATTTACCCCCATTTCCTATGCAGATGACACGCAGCTCCTCCTCACCTTTGATAAAGACACCCCCAATATCAAAAGCATATTTGTAGAAGGCATGAGAACCATAACATCATGGATGAGCAGCAATTTCCTGCAGTTAAACGCAGGGAAAACTGAAATAATGCTTTTCAAAATGCAGTCACCAGCTGGTCTCCTAGCTGGTGGCCGGAAGAACTGGGCTTGGCACTATCCTTTAAGCCAGTGGTCAAAAACCTGGGGGTCCTAGAAGACAGCAAACTTAACCTTGATGAACACATAGCTACAACCAAACGAGCTTGCATCCATGTACTCAGCCTGCTTCGCAAAGTCTTTCACTTTCTTCCCACCTCCACCCATAAAACTCTGGTTCATGCCTTAGTACTCAGTCGCCTGGATTTCTGTAATGCCTTGCTGATCTCTGCCAAAGAATCTACCCTTAACAGCTTACAGGTGGTGCAGAACACAGCAGACCGCCTGGTAACCAGTGCACCATATCGAACCCCGTCACTGCCCTTGCTACGCAAGCTTCACTGGTTACCCATCCGCAAAAGAATCCAATTTAAAATCTGCTGTTTGGTGTTCAAAGGCCTTAACCAGCTGGGTCCTATTTATCTGGCTAACAAATTGATCAGAAACACATCATTGCGCACCATTCGCTCCAATGGGAAAGGTCTTCTTGTCATCCCACGCATCAAGCAAACCAGATTGGGAGGCAAATCATTCTCCTATCTAGTCCCTCAACTCTGGAACCAGCTTCCACTGGACATACACCTCTGCACCAACTATCTGAGTTTTAGGAAAAAATTCAAAACCTCACTCTTTTAAACTCCCACTGCCTCACTGGTATGCGTTCTCAGCACGTAGATACCCCATGTGGGGTGATTCAGGCGCTTGACAAAGCACATAAATAATTAAATAAATAAATAAATAAATAAATAAAAAGTACTGTGGCAATTAAAAAAATAAATTAAAAGCAAAAGTTACTATGTTAACATTTTATAAAAACTTAGTAATAGGGTATATTTTACAAATATAGTGTACTGCAGTGTATTTTCATTTTGTTATGTATTTATTTTTGTTATAGAAAAGTATATGGAGTACAGTGAAAATACTGGGAAATGACTAAGCTACTTAACATTTTTTTAAAGTACA
Organism: Lissotriton vulgaris; assembly: GCF_964263255.1. NCBI lineage: Eukaryota > Metazoa > Chordata > Amphibia > Caudata > Salamandridae > Lissotriton > Lissotriton vulgaris. The sequence goes on from NC_141693.1 coordinate 147,762,953, forward strand.
ATTGGTAAAAAACATGGCACTTCCTAGGTGCTCCATAAGCTTTTATGAAAAATATATTGAAGAATATAGCTATACTTCCCTATCCGTTAATGTAAATGTAAATGTATTGGCATTTATATAGCGCACTACTTACCCGTAGGGTCCCAAGGCGCTTCGACCGCTGCGAAACCCTTCCTGGCTTCCCTGAGAGATGGTCCCTTAATGGGGATCTCCAGGGTGAGACCAGGCATCCCCGGCGGTCTGGTGGGGCCGTTAGTGAAGATGAGGCAAGCTAATGCCCAGAGTTGCCGAGTGTGATCGCTGATCAGAGTGGGCACCGAGGCGAGAGAATTATCAAGTCCGCTGACCCTGGTTCAGAAACCTGCCGCGCCAGGAATCGAACCCTGGTCCCGGGCCGTCCTCTGCTCTCGGGTCTGCCGCCTCTAACCAGTGAGCCACACTACTTTAACATTTTAATAAAGTGGTAATATGGAGGGAACAACATTAAAAACTGCTTCTTGTCCACATTTAAAGACCTAACCCTGAACACAGCTAGAGTGTAGTAACAAAGATTATAGTTGCCTTTTAATTTTGAAAAAGCAGTCATCAGCCAAATACATACTGCTTATCATTGACATGTACCTCGGTATACCGTGAAGTTACCACAGCATCCTGTGGCACAATATATTATGAAGTGAGAGATTTAGCATTGTATTACGTTACCCTTGTGCTACTTATGATGTTGCAAGGCCAATGTGATGCTTAAGTCAGATTTACCAAGCAATGCAATGCCACCATGCCTCGCCCTGCATTGTGTGGTAAATCTGGATAATAAGCAAGGCAGCACAAGTTCCTGCCTTGGTTTACTCTGCACACCATATGCTACATCTCTTCAAAATGGTATGTACATCCATTTAGCTATTTTCAAACTACATCCCTGAAAGGTAGACTGTACGACACTACATGATACTGCACGCCACTGTATGACTCACCACTCCACTTCACTATATTTATTGATTTTATTTATTTTAGGTTTGTATAGCGCTGGAATCGACTCCCGGAGGAGTATCTCTGCGCTTAGGCGGATTATATGCGGATTATATGCGCTATACAAATCGACACTCCACTCTTTGACAAATCACTCTACTCTACGACATGCCAGTCCACTCTATGACAGCCCACTCCAGTCTTTGACACTCCATTCGATGCACTATACTGTGCGCCACTTCACTCTACCCTATTCCACTGTTTGCACCTCCAATCTTTGCCTCTCCACTGTACACCACTACACTACACACCACTTCACTCTATGCTATTGTATTGTTGACTACTCCATTCTATGCCACTCCACTCTACACTATTCGACTGTATGCCACACCACTCTAAACCACTCCACTGTACGCTGTTCTATGGCACACTACTCTACGGCACTCCACTATATGCTATTCCACTCTATGCCACTTCTCTCTATGGCACTCTACTCTACTCTAGAACACACTTCGGCTCTATGCCACTCCAGTCTACCCACCCCACTCTACTCTACAACATACCACTCCACGTCACTCTACTTTGTGACACACCCCTCCACTGTTCGGCACTCGAATGTATGCCACTCCAGTATACGTTATTCCTCTGTATGCTACTCTGGTATATGCCACTCCACTCTGTGGTAATCCACTGTATGCCACTCCACTCTATGACACTCCATTCTACCTCACTCATCTCAGCGCACTTCACCCTTCAGTATTCCACTCTACAATCTACATTTTTTTTGTGCAGCTGCAGTCCATGCAGGTAACAGAGGTGGGGCGGTGGGGCCGGGTGGGGGGGAGGAGATTTCGAGGGATGATGCTAAGGAAAAATTGAATAAATAAATAATAAATTCCTCTGCATTGTCCCTTTAAATCCCCCTCCCTCCCCCCATGTGGCCCCACCACCCCACCGCTGTTACCTGTACGGACTGCGGCTGCACTGGCGGCTTGTGCCTGCTCTCCAACCCAGCTATTTAAGACTGCTGGGTTGGAGAGGTTTGAATTACGCATGTCATGCTGGCCATAGCAAAATAGCAAGCTAAACCTATATGCACACTTCAAACTGTAGGGGCCATTCCTCCTTGCTGCCAAGCAGCAGTAATGAAGCACTGCCCCCCCCAGTCATTTATTACCATTTTATTTTTCTCTGCAGCAGTGTGGGGAAGGGGCGATGCTCCTATGGAGGAAAAGCAGCTGGTCAGATATGGCAAGGATGGCGAACTCTCCCCTAAAATCAATTCTTTATTAGGGGTTAGACATGGGTGTGTGATGGCACCTCTTTTGTTCCTTATTTACATTAATGACCTAGAGTTTCTCTGGTATTCCATTGTACATCACTCCACTTTATGCCACTCCACTCTGCACCACTGCACTCTGCGTGACTCAACTGTACGCTATCCCACTCTGCACTGTGCCACTGTATGCCAATCTACACTGTACAATACTATATACCACTCTGTGCCACTCTACTAAATTACACTCTGTCACAATCCACAGCGCTCCACAACACTCCACTGTACGACACTCAACTCTACTGTACAACCTACCAGTCGACTGTACAACATGCCACTCCACTCCACTCTTCGACACTACACTCTGCGACACTACACTTTAAGACACTCTCCTCCACTGTACTGTATAACACTCCATTTAACGACACTCAACTCAATGTCAATGCGTTCTAGGATTAAAAACATATTTTTATTTTAAAAAAACTATAAAAACTATTGATATCCAATGAAAAAAAACGAAAGTTAAGGATATGTTGTAGTTAGAAAAACCTCATTAATTCTTTCTATACTAACTCAAACTTGAACTAAACAAACATTAGAAATCCTAAAGAGAGAGTTATTCCTTCCATTTATCAATTACTCTTTATATGCAAACCCACCTTAAGCTACACAAACATTACAACTTCTAATGTTAAACTTATAGTGTATATATTTAATTTACAAACCACCTTTAAATTGCATTGAGTTGCACACCTCCATACACAGTATTGTTGTAGTAAAGTCATTGTTTTTGTCCTGATCACCCCCATTTTCTTTACTGTCCTGGTGGTTACTAACTCTAAAAGTGCCCTGGGCTCTGCTAACCAGGCCCAGAGCCAAGGCTCTGTCTTTAAAAGGTATACGATAATTGGCGTAAGTATAATTGGCCAAAACAACCTACCTATAAGTCCTCAGTATTTTGTAGGGCATGTTGGCTTAGAGACCCCAGTGGACTCAATGAACTTAAGTGTGCACTGCTGTGGTGTTTGGTGTCATTTTAAAGTCAGACCTGCCTTGGCAGTTGGTTTTTTAATAAGATTGTGCCCAAATTAGACTTTGGTATTAAAAGTACTTCCAAAGCCAAAAATACCTTTTTATTACATATGTCACCGCTAAGGTCTACCCTGGGTGCCCAAAGGGTAGGGTGCCTTGTTATAAAAAGCAGGTACATCATAACATATGTTTGATTTGCCCTGGTGAGGAAAAACAGTAAACGTCATTTTCTCAATTGTAGTGCTGCTAGTTCCACAGGCTAACATGAGAAACCTTTATCAAACTTTAATAAAGTCTAATGTTTGATTGGAGTTAGCTAGCAACAGCATTCAAAGTATCAAACTAATGGTTATAATAAATCCCACAACTTGCCATGGCAAAATATATTATAAATATATTAGGAAAGTAGTTTTAGAATTTACTATCCTGAAGTTACCTAAAACAGCCCTGAGCCAAGCTGCTCACCTGGGTAGGTGTGAAGAGGCCAGGGGCTGGAGCAATTCAGCCATTTGTTGGGAAGAGATGTGCTTCATGGAAAAGCCAGGGACAAGAAGGGGCTGGGGAGATAAACTGGGCTTCAAAGGAATAGGAGTATATATCACAGGATCTAGGTCTAACTCCACTTCCTTGATTCCCAGCCTGATGTAAACCCCCTACTTAGAATTGGAGAGTGGCTAGAAGGGGGGTATGGAGAAAAGTTAGCCAAACCTGTGTGTTGGGTCAGCCAGGCACACACAGACTCCAAGGAGAGAATTGCCCCATTTTTATTTTTAGAGAATAGTACATTCTGGGTCAAAAATATACCATACTTCCAAGGAAGTGGTCATAGCAGAGGGTGGTGACTTGAAACCCATTGGTTGGGAAAGGGGAAAAATAAGGGACATCTGCAAGAGCCACTCAGATCCTTGCCTGAAACATCTGGAGAAAAAGTAATGCTCTCCTAGACCCATAGACTGCACCACAGAAGTCTGGCACTCAGAAAGACAGCACCTGCTGCATTATCAAGTCACCAAAAAGAAGGACTGCGCCTGACTCAAGGAAAAGGAATAGAATCCCTGAGCAGCAACAGGTAGAAAAGCACTTGAAGAAGCCATCTGCAACATCCACTGAAAGAACTCCTCCAGCTCACCAGCTACAACTGGATTTTCTTGGACTAGCCAGATGCATTGTGGGAGATTGAGTCTGGGACCCCAAGAGGCAATACAGAGCTTCTGAACCTTAGGCTGGTAAGTCTGGACACTATCTGACCCAAAGGAAACCACTCATATATAGGGGTGGGTGAAACTCTCGATGCAACATAAAAACTCACCGAGATTCAGTGGAATTCAGTCGACTCCTACAACAGATAACAAGCATTGTTCAGACAGGGTTGCACCCCTGCAGTCAGGGTTGATCTCAAGATGTTGGGGGAGGGGAGTCTTGGGGGGGAGGGCACAAGTTTTCAAGAGCACAGCATCAGGTGGGAAAACATGGTCAGGCATCTTACCTTGGCAGACGGGCGCCACAGCTTTTCAGCTGCAGCAGCAGGAGCTCAGCCATGCACACTTGTACACAAAGATCCCCTTCATTTATCCCTGATAAACACAGTGGAAGCCCCACTGCTTAGGTGCATGCCAAATCCAAGAACCTGCCATGCACAGAGAGATGGCGGCAGAGTCAGTGTCCGTGATGGCACAATGCGTCCATTCAGCAAGCATTGGAGCCAAGAAATAAGAGTCCCGTCTGGGGCAGCCTACCAGTGGTAGTAGCGGAGAGTACGGGGTTCTACCGGGGGACATCCGGTGGATCCGCATCATGCATTGACGCACTATCGTGACTTGAAGGGGGTAAGTGCGCCGAGGTTTGGTGCCCGGGAGGAGAAGACGGGTGAGTTCCGGGGTTGTGACTCTGCCGGTCGGGGTAGAAGTCTCTTGGGTGTAACGGTCCGCCGTCCAATACGATAGCCATTGGAGCTGCGCCACCAGGAAATAGGACTCGAAGGAGGGAGCCCCAAGCCCGCCTTGTGTTGTGAGGAGTTGGAGGGTTTTCAGGGCCACCCTGTGTCGGCCTGCGCCCCAAATGACGGTACTAAGGAGAGAGTCGAGGCCCCGGAAAAAGGACCTGGGCAGCACCACCGGTAGATTAGTGAAGTGATAGAGGAGCCGGGGAAGCATCACCATTTTAGCCAGGGCTATCCGCCCTATCGGGGCTAGTGGGAGCTTGCTCCAAAAGGCAACAGTCGGGCAAAGGCCAGCGAGCGCTTTACAGTGATTACCCTCGAAGATGTCTGCCGGAGAGTGGTACAGGCGGACACGAAGGTACCGGGGGGCCTCCGTGGACCACGAGAGTCTATGGGTCCCCAGCCCAACGTCACGGGGTGGTAAGCCCGGGTGGAAGTGATAGATCGTGGACTTGTCCCAGTTCCCTTGGAGTTCCGAGGTGTCTGCGAACTCAGCGAGCGCCACCCCTATGGGGGTAAGGTCAGTCTCAATGTCCCGGATGTATATGAGGAGGTCATCTGCGTACATAGAGATGCAATGCGTAACGTCCGCGAGCGGGATGCCCCAATGTGTTCCCTCCTGGCGCAGTCTAACCGCCAGCGGTTCGACGGCCAGGGCAAATAGGAGAGGTGACAGGGGGCACCCCTGTCTTGTGCCTCGCCGAACCTCGAATGCAGATGAGATGTGTTTCCCAATCTGTACTCGCGTTGTCAGATCGGTGTACAGAAGGCGTGAGTAGGCCATGAGTGTCGGGCCAACGTTGAGACGACGTAGGACCGAGAAAAGGTACGGCCAAGTGATGGTGTCGAACGCCTTTTCCAGATCCAAAATGAGGCAGGCGGCGCGGGGGAACCTGTTCCATACCTGGTCCTGGACATGGAAGACTCAGCGGATGTTCTATGAGGTGTTCCTTCCCGGAATGAATCCACATTGGTCAGGGTGGATCAGGGTGGATCAGTGGGCATATGACCTGGGCATACCTGTCAGCTAGGACCTTCCAGAGGATCTTACAGTCTTCTGACAGGAGCGTGATAGGGCGATACGATCCCATGTGAAGTGGATCCCGGTGGGGTTTGGGAAAGGTAACAATCACAGATTCCCGTAGTGACCGGGGCAGCATTCCCAGGTGGAGGGCCGCCGCGAACATCCGAGCCAATCGGGGGACCACCAGGGGAGAAAAAGTCGAGTAGTATTCTAGTGGGAAGCCGTCGAGCCCCGGGGCTTTGTTTCGGGACAGGGCATGTAGTGCTTGGGTGATATCTGAGGGTGCTATTTTAGCATCAAGCATACGCTTGTCAGCATCCGATATCGTGGGCAACGTTAGTGGATCGAGGAAGCGGTCCACGGATGATGGAGAGTACCGGGTCGTGGACCCGTACACCCCTGCGTAATAGTGTTGGAACGCCAGGAGGATCTCAACTTGAGATTGCACTAGCACTCCCTCCCGGTTGATAATATCCGTGATTGGTTTGATCTCAGTGTCCTGCTTCGCCATTCAGGCCAGCAGCGCTCCCGTTTTGTCCCTTTCTTTATGGACTTTGGAGGCATAGGCCCTGAAATTGTATTTCCTGACATCAGCACAGGCGGCCTGGTATACTGACTTCGCCTCGGCTGTGAGCGCGGCGTGCTCTTCCGAGTCATTGGTTTGTTTAGTGAGTGTAGCTAGGCGCTGTTCCGAGGCTAGGAGTGTCTGTTCTAATATGCGGCGAACCCCTGCAATCTGTTTGATGCATTACCCCCGTGCCACCACCTTAAATGCATCCCATTCCACCAGCGCCGATGATGCCGTGTTCGCGTTGTGCGAAAAGTAGTCTTGTATGCTGGTTTTGTGTGTGTCTCTGAATACCGGGTCCGATAAGGAGTCTTTAGGGAGACGCCAAGTGGGGACTGGTGGGTGCGGGGGCGCCAGGTCAAGCGCAAAATGTGGGCATTATGATCCGAGAGGATCCGACCTAGGTAGTCCGAAGATGTTATCCTAGGTAGAATTGGTGCAGAGCATAAGAATCTGTCTCGGCGGACCCGAAGGTTGTGAGGTATCGAGGGAATGAGTAGATGAGAGCCAGTGGATGCAAATGTCGCCATGCATCGGCGAGCGCCCGTGTGGTCCAAGCTCTAAAGAGTTCCGCTTGCCTGGGGACTGGGAAGTGTGCGGGGGATATGATCGGTCCAAAGTGGGGTTCAGCGTGCAATTGTAGTCACCCCCTGGGACCCATGGAACTGTAGTGAACTGGGCTAAGACTCCTGTGAAGTGGTCCCAGAATTTATCTTGCTCAGTGTTAGGGGCCTAAATGCTGCCCAGGAGGATCCCTTGTCCGTCTAAAATTCCCTCCAGTAGTGCATATCTGCCCTCCCTGTCTACCACCCGCCTGAGTGCTCGGAAGGGGGTGCCCAGCCTAACCCAAATTAAGGCGCCGCACGCAAATGCTGAGTATGTCGTGGCACAAAAGGTCCCCCGCCATTTGGTTTGTAACCGGCCTAATTCAGTAGCGTTAATATGTGTCTCTTGTAAAAGAGCAATACTAGCTGACATACGCTTAATGTAGGAGTAGACGGAATAGCGTTTGCTGGGTGTGTGAAGGCCCCGTACATTTAGTGTGAGGACATTAACATCCGACCGTGGAACCACCATTACTAAGGTGTCGTGTATGTGATCGGGGCCCCCTTGCAGTCCCTGAGGGCAATAAGGCCATATGTTTCACGTGTGCTCCTGCGCGCCATGCTTCCATAATTGCGGGGGAGGAACTGACGGGGATAATAACAGGTAGAACCAAGGGTGGGAAACAGTCCGAATACCGGGGATATGTCACCGGGGGTGGCATATCCAAAATAGTGTCCCACTAGGGGAGAAATATAATAGGATTCTGCGTGGGTGGCAGCAAGTGTTACCGCCAGGCTTGTGCGCGGATCGGGCTTTTGTAGGAGAGATGTCTATTGCGCGCGAGCGCACATAGTTAACTGGTTATGCAGTCTTGGCATAAAAATATCACATAGCGCATTAAGCAACTAAGAAAAGAGGATACAGCAATTGTCTTTCCGCTTATCATGAAGAGGTGCCAGGTTGTCCAGCCAGGGTAGCGCCCATTGTGTGTGTGGCAATAAGAGGGGAAAAGAGATTGGGCCAAACCACGACATTGTGCCATCACTGTCTCGGTCTTTCTCAGGGGTGAACAGGTGCGGTTGGCTTTCCAGGTCCGGTGCAAGGGGAGATATGTGTAGCTCCGTCACCGCTCTTAAGGCGTCTCGCCTCTCCTGCATGATTTGCGTGAAGTCGGGTGAGCCCGAGGGGGAGGATGCTTGGCTTTTGGAGGAGCCTGCCTGGGTACGCCTCGTGCCCCGTCTTCTGGATCGTCGCGAATCGTTGTTGTGCAACCGTTGGGGTCCAGTCTTAGGGATCAGCGGACAATGGAACTCAGTCCAATCCCGTGCCTCATCCGCCGTGGTGAAGAATATGGCCTTCCCTTTGTGCAGCACTTTGAGGCGGGCCGGGAACAGCTAGGAGTATTGGAGATCATTTGTGTGGAGGCGTCTTTTAACCTCCAGAAAGGTGGATCGCTGCTGTTGGACTTCTCGGGCATAGTCCGGGAACAACCTGATCTGTTGGTCCTCTACTTGCAGGGGGCCCGCTGTTCGGGCCGCGCGAAGCACCGCATCACGGTCTCGGAAGTGTAGGAACTTAGCTAGCATGAAACATGGAGGGAGCCCCGGCTTGGGTTTCCGGGCGTGGACCCTGTGGGCTCTTTCAATAGAGAAGAATGCTGAGCGTTCTGACTCGGGGGTGAACGATCTGGTCCATGATTCCATGTAGGTCAGAGGGTCTGAGTTTTCAATCCCCTCCGGCAGACCCAGGACGCGGATGTTGCATCGCCTTGAGCATCCCTCCAAACCAACCGTGCGTTCCTCGAGGGCCGCCACGCGGCGCAGGACTTCCTTCATGTCCGTTTCCTGCGTTTTCACCGCGGGTCGTAGCTTGGCCACAATCTGTTCTCCCTCCTTCACTCTGTCCGCCAGTTTACGATGGTCATCGCAAATCAGTCTAATGTCTGTCGTCAAGACGCCCAATCGTTCCTCCATTGAAAGCCGGGATAGTTCAATAGCTGCCAACACCTGGTCCAGTTTCGCCGATAATGTGGGGTCAGTATGTGGCGTGTTAGCTTGTGTCCAGGTCCTCGTGTGCGGCATTTTCTCAATGGCCGTTTCAGGGACGGCAGTCACTTGCGAGCCCTTTGGTTTCCCCATTGGCCCGAGGAAGAGGGCGCCACGCCGCTGTGGGGTCCGGGAACAGTGGGCCGTCAACTGCCAGTTCCTTGGGGCAGACGACAACCCAGTGGGGGTTGGTTACTCAGTCCTTGTTGGTGCCGGGGTGGTTATGGGCTCGCCACGGGGCGCCCCAGGTCCGGAGCGTGCCGGGGGTCTGCAGCCGCTGGTGGTTTCAGTGGTGCAGTGGGGGGCTGTGCGGGTATCCACAGGCGTGTATAATCAGGAGGCTCCCCCCCACTGTCAAGGTACTCCGGGAGAGGGGGCTTCTCGCCGCCCGTAGCGTGGCAGTGTGTGGGTGGCTGGTCTTTGCCTCTCCCCTCTCGGTGCAAGGAGCAGTCTATGTGCCGGTTGTTGGGGCCAAGGGCCAAGCGGTAGGATCCTGAGGGTCCGGGGCAGCGGTAGGTTGTCCTCAGTGTGGCGTGCCACCGCCGCAGTTCCGGGGGAGCGCTGCCTCTCCTAGAAGGGGACTCGCGCCGAGCTGTTAGAGTCAGGAGCCCCGACTAGTAGAGCCGCCCGTTGTGCCAGGTGCTTCTCGGCCCTTCTGCCCAGGGGATGAGGTGGCGGGTGTCCTCCGGAAGGCCCCAGAGGAAGCAGGAGGCTGTCGGGGTGCTGGTGCTGGGATCCCTGGGAGGGAACAGACACTCACCGCCTGGAGGAGACGCCGCGGTCTTCGGGAGGTTTCGGCCGGTGCAGGAGTCGGGTTAGATTCCCGGCTGGGCAGGAGCGCTGATGGAGTGAAGCTCCGGAATGGTGGCCGCCATCTTGTGCGCCGATGCGCGTTTGAGGGAACGAGCCCGGTTCCAATCACAATTTCGCGGGCTGGCTGCACTGCACGGCCAGGATCTTCGCAGCCTCTGGCTGGCTGCACCTCTCAGGGCTTCCGATCCAGGAATGGGGGCTCAGTGGTGCAGGCTTCTGTGGGACGGAGCCGCGGTCGCCATTTTGCGGCTCAACGCACCGCTACGGCAGGAGATGTTTTCTACAGGTGCCGCACACCAGCAACGTCCGCGGCTCACCTGGAAGGTGCCTCTAGGAGTGAGTGCACTACGGGTGCCTTTTCTGAACGCTGAGGCTCCTGGCGATCTCTGGAACCGGGCAAGATGCTAGCCCGATCGCGGAGCCTCAGCAGAACACAGCCGCCATCGTGGCTTGCTAAGCCACGCCCCTGGGTTAGGGTTTTAAAATGTTATTTTCCAAACGGAAATCTTTTAAAGTCAAGACTGGTGTCAGTTGAACTTTTGAAAAGAGTTTTTCGTTAAGTTCTTTAGTTTTTATTATTCACTCTAGGATTTCTAGCATTTCCTGGAAACTGTGGAGCATATTACCAAGCAATAGCGATAATTATCGCTATTGCTTGGTTAGAGACAAAAATGTATCGCTGACCTGCGGCGATTTTTATCACAGATAAACCTTGGTATTACCAAGGTTTATCGCAAATGCGATAAAAAACGGCCACAATGCATGAATATCGCTGAAAAGTCAGCGATATTCATGCATTTTAGTGCTAATGCTCTTAGCCATGTTATCCACCTCCCTTTGGATAACATGGCTAAGAACTGCTCAGGGCAGGTGTTAGCTTTTGGAGATATTCGCCCTTAGCTTACCAAAAGTTGGTAATAGGAGTTAGCGACTGTTTCCAGTCGCTAACATCTTGGCACGCCCACTTTGCATGTCATTAATGATAAATATCACTGACATGCAAAGCGGGGCCCAAGATGGTCGCTATCTTCTACTAGCTGCCGCTAACTGGTGTTAGCGACAGCTAGGTAATAGGGAGATAATGTTATCTCCGCTTTCTTGGCTTTTAAAGCCAAAAAAGCAGAGATAAACCCCCTTGATAATATGCCCCATAGTTCCTTTTTCATAAGTGCTTTGCCATTCAGAGAATAGAAAGAGTTTTGCCATCCTTCTGTGGAATTGTTAGTTTTTGCTTCTCCTTCTAAATAGGTTGAGTAGCAGTTCCACCACTCAATGTGAAAACATGAAACTCTCCTGCAATCCAAATCTTTAGATGACCAATCCAGGTTTCTTCAAAATAACGTAGTAATGGTGCCAGTTTTTTAGATTAATATTGTGATAGCATAAATGCAATATAGTCATCTTCCTGCTCAAGAGGAACACAAGCTTGCACAGATAGCTTCTTTGTTCAATTTGTAGCTTACTGCCAGTCACATAATCTCTAGCTAGTGATGTGTTTTGTACCTTTCACCAGGCCAGGGTAAAGGGGAACTCTTCTCCTCCTGAGGAACGGCGCATCAACCTTTTTTGATCCGACACTTTGGGCCACTCACTGCAGCTGGACCTCCCACTCCAGTGGAGTGGAAATTCGCCCTACTCCCGTGCTCACCCTTGTTGAATAGAAAGTGGAAAACATCACATAATTTGTATTTCAGGGTATGTCTTTTTAATAACTTGTATTTAAATAATAACTATTAGAAATTATAGCCAATTTATATTCAATTATAATGTTTCTTGGTCTTTTGTTGTTGTTTACTTTATTTCTTCTCAAATTATCATAAAGTCTGTATTGGTTGAACACCGACTGAAAGCAAGCTGTAGAGTTGAGGCATTGTAATATTGTTACTTTTAGAATCCATTGTATAAATTTGGGTGAATCTGTGGGGTGTTGTTTTGTACAATCCATAATGAAAATTGTACTGTTTTAAAGGGTTACACTATTACAAAGACTTCTGAAAATCAGCATTCTTTTCTGAGGATTGTTGTTCTCACAGAGTATAAAAGATTAATGATTGAATGTTTGTGTTAGCTACTCAGGTATTTCTATATCTCTAAGTGTTTTAGGTTGGGGAAGAAGTAGAAATATTACTTACTTGTCTCTTTCTGCTTAAATTCTCATTTAAATTTTGGATGGCAGGCCTTTCTCTAGCAACATTTATAGGGATGTGTTTAGAGATGTCCCTTAACCCTTCTTAGAAGGCTCACTGGAAGTGTCTGCAAGTGCTTTTATTTGTTTAACGATTTCTCGTACTTGCACTTCAATAGAACATGCAGAGAGATTGTGTTCTGGGGTTCTTTTAATAAGGTCCCCCAGAGTAACTCCTCTGCACCAGTAGCTACGAGAGAAATAGTTCACATACATCCAATATGCTCTGGGTTCAGTATATCTATCTATACAATATAGGTAACCTTAATATGTCAATAGTTGGTTTCCTTTTTTTGACTGTGCACACGGTGTAGAGCGGGAATATCATCGGGAAATATCTACTAACCTTAATATCGGTGCAGAAATATCTACAAGAAGAAATATCGATGTCAAAAATATAGTTTGACCAGAATATCGACAGACAGGTTAGTAATATCGATAACATTAATATAGTTGTAATAAATATCGTTTACAAAAACATAGTTTAATAAAATATCGTTTTTTAAATAATTATAAGTAATTTAGTGTTTTTAATGAGTATTGTTTGTCAAAGTAGTATTTTTTTAGCATTTTATTAGTTAATAATGTATTTTATGTTGAATTTAGTGTTAATAGTTCCGTAGCGGGTTGTGGAAGTAATTTAAATATAATAAAATAATTGATTAATTAATGTGTTAATTTAATATAAATAGTGTAATAAATAATAGTTAATTAATTTCAATTAGTTAATTGATAAATAATTATGTTAATTAATTATGTTAATTGTTTAATTAATTTTTGGTGTGTGTACTGGAATTGTTAAGTGAAAATGTAGTGATGTAATTACATTTTAATTGAATATTTATTTAATTAATGATTAATTAAATATAAATAAAGAATTGTTAATTTTTAAACGAGTAAATACATTTAGTAATTTTTACCCCTACGCTATCCAACGCGTTCCCTACTGTTGCACCCTCTGGAGTGGGAATAGTAATTTTTACCCCTACGCTATCCAACGCTTTCCCTACTTTTGCACCCTCTGGAGTGGGAATAGTAATTTTTACCCCTACGCTATCCAACGCTTTCCCTACTGTTGCACCCTTTGGAATGGGAATAGTAATTTTTACCACTTAGCTATCCAACGCTTTCTCTACTGTTGCACCCTCTGGAGTGGGAATAGTAATTTTTACCCCTACGCTATCCAATGCTTTCCCTACTGTTGCACCCTCTGGAGTGGGGATAGTAATTTTTACCCCTTCGCTATCAAATGTTTTAACTAATAATATTTTTTATTTTTTTATTATATGTATGTATTATTGTTGTTATATAAAGTAATGTGTTAAATATATGTATATGTACACATTTATCAAGTTTATAATGAAAAAGTGTAGATAATTTGTTTTAAATAGTTAAAATATAAAAGTAATGTAATGTATTTTGTTAATAGTACTTATATTTAGTAATTATTTAATGTAATTTTAATTAATTTAAAAAGTCGATATTTTTTACATCTATATTTATTACAACGATATTTTTGAGTAGATATTTATGTACTTACCTGTTTAGGTATAGGGTGTCGATATTTTTGTAAAGCGATATTTATACAACTATATTTTTGTCAACTATATTTTTGTAATCGATATTTAAACACCCTACCTTGCACACACAGCTAGTTTCATGTTTTCCATTTCATCCACTAGTAATGTAAATGCAAAGATGCAATGTTTTAAATATTTTCACTGTTTATTGTTTGCATGTGATTACACTCTAAACTTTACTTTGCTTACCTTGTTTTTAAAAATCCAGTTGCAAAATGTTAGATGTTGGTGTTTTTATTCTTTCGGTGAGGATTTTCCCTTTCTCTGGTAATATCTTTATAGATAACATAGTATATAATAAATGAGATGATTCTCTTTATCCTTCTGATTGCTCCTATTTTTCCTGAACTTAAAAACAATTCGTTTTATAAATTGAAGTATTCCAACTTATGTTTAGTCGCAAAAGAAGGTATGTTAAAGTTACCAGGTACACTACAGAAAAAAAGGATTACCATTAAGTTTGTTTTTTCTTTTTTACAATCCCTTCTTTAACATTTTTTGACTTTTACAAATTACCTTATATTACAGATTAAGCTTAGTTCAATTTTATAAAAATTCCCCCAAAAATCTCTTGCTTTTTCAGTTTAATTAGATCATTACTTTCATCACTGTAGTGCCTTACCATGAGGTGAAATAATACAGAAAAAAAATTTAATTCATTTAGTGATTCCTTGTCATCATTACATGTTTTTATTTATATTTACAGAATGTTAAAGGTTGAGATTAACTTGGGTTTAAAATAGAAAGAACTCCCTCCCTTTGTAGTTAGAGCTTTGACTCACTCATGTTGCCTCCTCACAGGTCTTCATATGAGTAACAACAAAGTGGTGAACAATGTTTTTTAATATGTTTTTAAAGGTTTAACGCTTTTCAAAAGTATATATGTTTTAGAATGTGATTTGAAAGAATGCGTGACAATGTTTGCCACAACTTCTTGTGCCTCCTTTTGTCACCACCTTTTTTGTTGGGGACGTTTATCTTTTTTTAAATCTATCTTTATTATAAGTTTTAAATAAAATATATATATGAAAACCAATTATGCAAGGGTAAACTCTGCATTATTTATTATGCAATGTAAAAAAATAATTGATTGTGAAAACTTGCAATATATTTTATTGGTAAATTACGTAGGAGTACATTACAAGCAGAGGGGGTTCCAAGTTGTTAGGTATGGCTCCTCCCATACTTATTAACATATAAATCTTTGAATAGAGGCGCCGGCTCTCTTAAGGGGTTCTATATTATATTCCAACTACGGCTGAGTCTGACATTTATATCATATGTATAAATACATAGATATTCAATAAAAAACAAAGATTAAAGGTACATTATAGTTAGATGATAATGTCAGTCATAATGTAATGTTTTAAACCTGAAATACCACTGAAATCCACCAGTTATAGTTCAATGAACTAACTATAACTTACAACCCAATCATGCACTCCTTATGATTTCACATATTCTATCACTCATGACATGTTCAGTGACATCATTGATAACATCACTGAGTGATGACATCTCAAATTACATTATTGATGACATCAGTTAGTTTCTAGGGCTTATTTTCTTTGCATATCTAACTATAACCTTTGATTTTTTTCAGTGCATATAGAAATATCTATATATCTATATATCTATCTCTAGCTGAACAATGATCAGCAGAAAGGAGATATTTAAGGCAACATGTTTATTGTTTGCATTCTTTAGCTAACTTTGGGAAAGCTAGAATCTCTCTGTATGTTTCTATGCCCTTTTTTTAATCCGGCCAGTACAAAACTAATTCTATTATCTATTTGCAACAAATATCTAGCTGATTTTTCGTGCGTTTAATTTTTCTCTAGAGATACTAATTGTTTTCCTCATATTACAAACATCCTATCTTTTTATAAGAAAGAGCACCCCACCAAGAAAATAATTGGTTTGTGGGAAGGGTTATAATGTGATTTTGTATTTTGTGAGAATAGAGTACCGCCTCCTATATGTTAGATGGATATTATCAATCACATCGGACATCCATGAGCTTAAAAGGAAGTCCCAAGAACTCCTTGGTGACTTGTAAAATCAATGTAATGTAGCTAAAAAAAACAAAGGTTAAAGTAACGTTATATGTGTTGAAATGAATTAAAAGCTAATCTTTAAAACTCAAAAAAACACTAAGGGCCAGATGTAGGTAATTTTTATTTTCCGACCTCTTAAATACCGAGTCATACCGACTCGGTATTTCAGAGGTCGGAAAATAAAAATACCGAGATGTAGGTAATTGCAGATGTGCAATTACCGATTCGGAACCAGTCGGTATTTTCCGATGCGGTAAATACCGACCAGTTGATGCCCATGCATTCCTATGGGCTTTGAAGCCCATAGGAATGAACGGGCATTTACCGGTCGGTATTTACCACATCGGTAAATACCGATAGCCACAAGGGTGCAGGGGGTGTCACTTTGACACCCTCTGGCACCCCCAAAAGAGGCTCGGGTGCCATGTGGTAGGCATACCTGCCCTAAGGGCAGGTCTGCCTGTCATATGGCATAGGTGTGCATGCACACATGTGCATGCACACCTGAAACGGTATTTTACCATCAAGTATTATTTGATGGTAAAATACCGATTTTGTACTGCTTGTGGGACTCAGAAGAGTCCCACCTACATACCAATTTACCGGTATCCATAATGTTACCGACTCGGTATTTTACATACTCGGTAAATTTACCTATCGGTAAATTTACCGAGTCTGTAAATTACAGGGACCTACATGTCAAATTGCTTTTACCGGGTGGTAACGGCCGAATTCGGCCGTTACCACCCGGTAAAAGCCTACCTACATCTGGCCCTAAGATTCACCAGCAATAGTTAGTGAGCTAACTATACCTTGCACCCCCACAACACACTATTTATGACCTCATATATTACATACATAATGACGTGACGTGAAGTGACATCATTGATGACAACTCAAATGACATCACTGATTAAATCATCCAATAAATGTGACTGTTTGCTACTGGAAGGTATCAGCTGGTTACACCTAGAACCAATTTTCTACCACCTGTATAGTAGTAATGGGTGTAACTTTTTGTGATATGGAGGACATAAAGCATATTTGTGAAAACAACCACATTTAGTAGAGATTATGCTCTTTTACAGGTATTCAGTTCCAATTAGCAATTTATTGAACCTTAACTATCGTTCAAAAGAGTGTTTGGTCACTATTTAAAGAGATGTACATGTTTACACCTAATTTGACATAGAATTTAGGTCAATGGCTTCACATCTGTGCTTAAGCCTGTTTAGACTGTTCCCATGAGGACCAGGGTCAAGAATGATTTGCAAGTGGCTGGGTCCAACATATGAGGCATGGTGGACGAAAAACAATGGACTGTGATGTGGTCCAAAGTGATGCCAGTAGCTGAGATAACTACATGCATTCCATCAATCACCTTCTTCTTTTTGCAATTGACACTATAAGTGCACCGGGTACACCCAGAGTGGGTACTGTGATCACTGTGTCACTGAAACCAAGTTATGCCTGGCTGAAGGGCACTAATAAGTGCGAAACCAGCGTTGAGTTGCTTGTGTTCTGATTCAGAGATGACGTGGCCTGGCAGTTCATGCTGGCCTGTTCTCATGAACTGATTTGAATATGGCTGTGTCCAAACTGAGGTGGCATGGTGAGAGAACAAACAATGGATTGGGATGTTGCCCAAGCGATTGGCAGTGGCTGAGATTTATTTAAGACCTCCATGCCCCAAAATATTGTTTTTGCAATTGATGCCCTAAATGCACTGGGTATGCCCAGACTGGGGTCCAGGGCTCTCAGTGCCACTGGAATCAAGCTATATCTGGTTGAAGAGTCTTAACATGGCAAAACTGGTCTTGGTTTGCTTGTGTTCTGATTCAGGGAGGACCTGACCTGGCAGATTGGGCTGGACTCTTCCATGAGGTCAAGACTGATTTGCATATGACTGGATCCAAACTGAGGTGGCATGGTGCTTAAACAACGATGGGTTGGGGGTGTGCCAGAGTGATTCCGAGTGGCTGCGGTTAATTCAAGAATTTCACCCATCACCTTTTTGTTTTTGCAATTCACTTCTTATAAGGCATGTTTATAAATGTATCTTACACATATTCTTGATAAGAGCAGAATGGTGAACACCATTACAACATCACTTACAACCATTCTGCGACTTAAGCCATTTGTACGTGAGTCACCCACAGATTATACATTCTGTAACAATGTATAATGTCTCAGCGTTTTCACTGAACTGGGAATAAATATTTTCAGTTGAGATAAATCTCAAGTGGTTATACTGATTGTCATTAGAACTACATGGCGACTCTATAATGTCAGCATCTGCACAGAAATCCTCAGGTGAATAGTGAATAATGTATTGTAAACATAAGCGTTAATTTTTCTCACTTATTTTGACAACTGGACTTTGATTTAAACCACAACCTATTTGTAACTCAAACTAGTTATGCAAAGTTTCTACTTTTTTAAAATGAAGTACAAGATGCATGTAAACTTTTGTTAGTAGTTATAATGTGCACCATATAAATTGCAGAATATTAAACCAGACTTGTCTCCAAGAGTACACTATTTCTAGTTCATAAATGCACACAGGTACATACATTCAGTATATGCTGTAAATGTTTGTGGTCCCTTTACTATTTACTTTCTTATCTAAAATGATCAATCAGTGAATAGAATAATTTCAGGAGCAGTAGCTTGGATGAAGCCATGAGTGATGTAATCATTTATGCCATTTGAGATGTCACTGGTGATGTCACTGCCCCTCCTCACTGGCTTCCGTAGTCTGAGTCTGTCTCTCACCTCTCCCCCCTCCCCCCTGCTTTCTGTCATCTAAGTTCAGACCCTACCCCCTCCCTTCTGCCCTTCATTTTCCTTTGTGCAACCCCAGCCCCCTCCCTCCCTCTTGCCCACCAGGGTTTGTTGTGCTATCACTAACCCTCATCCCTGCCATACATTTTCTGTTGGTCTGCTACTGCCCCCCACACCTGCCCTTAATAGTCAGCTTGCTGTACCTGCCTGACTCCCTTTTCCTCTGTTCTCCATCGTGTGCCCAATCTCCTCCCTCCTGCCCTCCATGGTGTGTTGTGCTTCCAATACCTCTCCTGCCTGTCCTGTATGACAAGCTTTCTGCATATTCACTCTCTCCCCCTCCCATCCCAATCATGTATGTGACCATATCCCTCCCCTCCTGTCCTGCAAGGTCCATTGGTGCCCCCTTGCCCCCTATCTATTGCTCTCCATGGTCAGTTGTGCAATCACTGCCCACTGCCCCTGTTTTATCAGCTTGCTACACTTGCACCCTCCACTAGCCCTCTGCTGTCTGTGTGCAGGCCCCTGCCCTCTCCCTCCTGCCCTTCATGGGCCATTGAACTGCCATTGACTCACCTGCCTGCCCTGCGTGGTCTGTTGTGTTGCCACTGCCCCTCCAACCTGCCCTCCATGGTCTGCTGTACTCCTACTCCTGCTTGCCCTGCATGGTCTCCTGTGCTGCCATTGCCCATCCTGGCTGCTCTGCATGATTAGCGTGTTGCCCCTGCCCTCCTCCCCAGCCCTCAGTTGTCTAAGTCTGTGACTTATTCCTTCCCTCCTGCCCTCCAAGGCTCGTTGGTGTACCCCTGCCCCCTACCTTTTGCCCTCCATGTTCAGTTGTGCTGTCACTGTCCCTTTCATCTACCCTGTGTGGTCATCTTGCTGCCCCTGTCCCCTCCATCTGCCCTCTGCTGTCTGTGTGCATGCCCCTCCCACCTCCTTCTTGATCTCCATGGTCTGCTGTGCTGCCATTACCTTCCTGCCTGCCCTGTGTAGTCTGTTGTGTTGCCACTACCCTTACTGCCTGATGTCTGAGGACAGCTTGCTGCCCTTGCCACCACCCTCTTGCCTTCCATTAGCCATGTCTGTGCCCCTACCCCATCCTTCCTGGCCATTAATAGTCCATTAGTTTAACCACAAAAGATAACCCAACAGCATTGATACCACCCACTTACAACAACCAGACAACAATATATTACATTCTACTAAGCGAGAGCTTACAAAAACACATGTCAAACTATAAAGTCCACCCCCGGTTTGAAAGTGACCATGCTGCCCTTACCTTAGAGTTGTCCATCAGTGCGAAAACATGGTATACTCTTCGCTGCATTGGAGCTACAAATGGAGAAGAGTTATACAGACTCCTTAGAAGAATCAGATGGGGACCGTCTACATGCCAAATGTTTGCCTCATGGAAACTAACTCGGAAAGGCTGGCAGACTGGCCATAATGACAAGGGCAGAATAGGAGAATGGGGCTCACTCGCATTTGTAAATGTAAATGTAAATGTAAATGTGTTTTGATTTATATAGCGCACTTTAACCCAGGGGTCCCAAGGCGCTTGCTTAGGGAACCCGTCCTGGTATTTCCCTGTGAGATATCCCGGCCGGGTATCCACGAGGTGAAAACCAGGCATCCCGCCGCGAGGGGCCGTAGTGGAGATTAAGCAAGCTATTGCCCAGAGTCGCAGAGTGTGACCCCGTGAGTCGAGTAGGCACCGGAGCGAGAATTGTCGACTCCGTGGAATTTTTGAGCCCGAGACCCGCCGAGGCAGGGAAACGAACCCTGGTCCACGGCCGATCTCAGCTTCCGGGTCTGCCGCCTCTAACCACTGAGCCACGCTTGACTTAGCCTACCAACTTCGAGGGAGCGATAACCAAAGAACCCATGTCAATTTGTTTTACAATTGGGACATCAACCAGCAATCAAGAAATGTTCAAGAGAACTTAACTCGAAACGTAGAGCTTATCGAGCAACCAGATCGGTGACTGCAAAAAAAAGACCTAAACAAGCGGCAAAGAGACATACAACAGTGGTCTGGCAAGCAAAACGTGAACTTACAGAGCAAAATTGGCTGAAGATTTTTGAGTTGCTTACCCCTATTAAAACCCAAGAGTTATGACAATATATAAATAAGGTAATCCATGGAACTTCCAATAGAGAGAACTCACTTGATGCAAGTACTTGGACAGCCCAAGTAAAAACTCTCTACACCAACAATTCAAAGAAATACCCAATTGAAATAACAACTTTCGGGGAACACCTAAATAAAACATCGATTGAATCCATGGACCCCCAGCCGATGTCATACTTGCTGAAACACAGGCAATATGAACAATTTTGAAAAAAAATACGCCACAATGGAGCCCCCGGACCAAATGGCCTGCCTGGCTCCCTCTTCAGAGAGGATATCAAATTTTGGGCTGAGAATTTGGGACAGTTGTATGAAGAGTGTAGGCTCTTGGGGGACGTCTCTGATTCCTGGAGGGGATCTCTAACATTGTCCAGCACAGATTTGTACAATTATCTTGGAATATGGATCTGTGAAACAGGCCTGCAAAAGGCCCATCGACACAAGCTTCAGCAGAAAGGCAAAATGGTTACTTACGCCATCTGTAAACTTAACGCCATCTTGGAAAGTCCAACGACCTCGGCTATCCAACGAGTCCAGAGGGCAAAATTACTACCCTCCTTCAACTACGCGATACAGGCAATTCCAGGCAAATTGGCTCAAGACCTCGAAAAGATCAACAGTGCAGCCTACAAAAAGCTATTCTGTCTACCGTTGAGCACAAGAAACACTCTAATTTGTTTGAAATTCAATCTTAACTGACAATCTTTGGAAGAACTGGCAAACCTGGCAAAATACTTTCATTTAACCACGGTGGCCCCAGAGAACTCAATGAAGTTTGTTATAAACAAAATATTTAAAAACCCGGGCAACCCGTGGTCAACCGGTCTTCCCTCAGCTAAAGACCTCTTGAACTTAGCTACAGAGAACTGGGAACCCAACATAATTACGTACACAACTATCAAAACAGCAATAAAAAAGCAAGTAGGATCATGGTCTCGAAAACTGGATATTGAAGCTTTGACAGTCAGAGGCTTCCACATGACCCAAATTTTCCTTCACACATCACATGACCGCAAACCTCACCTTACACAGCTGGTGGGGAGGCAAGCCCTACAAAGGATTCTTGCAGCTAGACTGCAAGTGCTTCCATTAAAACATCTGTATCCTTCAGTGAAAGTAAGACGAGCGATTATGGAGTGTCGCCTCTGCCATTGTAAGCATGAAACATTGGCTCACATCTTACTATGCTGTCCCACCCTGGTGTCAATCCGCCGAATCCATCTAAGGCCCATTCTCCTCCAACTGGGGACACGGTCGGCAAAGGAGGCAGTCCTTCAGCTATATTTGGTAGATATGGTGAAGCACATGGCTAATTTTGGGAAGTTCATCTATCATGCCCGACAAGCCCTAATGGACAGGTCAACTATGGCACTGCATGAAATTCATCTGGAGGAAGACCTAATGCAGTCCAGTCCCCTCTAAAAACTTGTCCGGTACAGCCAAATGGTCTATAGTTACTGCATTTTAGAAAATGAAACACTAAATGGTGGTTTTAGGATCAAGCCGTATATATACATTGCTATTTTATTCAGTTTTAATTATTCTTTTTATATTGAATGCTCCTTTTTGTATTGGTTTTTATTAACCACACAAATAAAGTGTCATTGTCTCTCTCATTGTCTCTAGTCCATTAGTCTGCTCCTGCCCCTCCATCCTTCTCTCCATGGTTTGTTCTGCCACCACAGTCTCTCTTGCCTATCCTACATGCTTGGCTTGCTGCTCTCACCCTGCTCCCTGCCCTCCATAGTCCGTTGTGCTGCCAATGCCCCTCTCGCCTGCCCAGTGTGGTCAACTTGCTGCCTCTGCCCCACTCTCTCCTTCGTGCCCTTTGTTGTCCGAGTCTGAGCCCATGCAGTATGTCTCCCCACAGTGGGGTGCATGTACCATGTCCCTGCAGCACTTTCCCACCACCTGAGTATTACTTTTGTACTCTGCAGCACAAATGGAGGAGGAAATGGCATCAATTATTGCTTTGTGTAGTAAGGTGTCCCTTCCTGCACAAAAAACGATCATCTCTGCAATGCAAGCACCCTTGCACTATGTTGCAAGTGTGGCTGCATTGGCAGTAGACTGCCAATTGTGCGCCAGCGCAGAGGAGAGAACAGGGTTGTGCCGTAAATCCGACATATCCTTGAACTTTTCTAATGACTCAGCTCGGTGCACCAAGCTGGCTTGTTGTGCCGGGCTGTGCCATTTTCTAGTAAATATGCCCCAAAGTTCTGAAAACCAACTAGAGTGTAAACGTTCTGGATTTTTGGCAAATGTGTGGCACATGTAAAGTCATCTTGATGGAATAAAAACTGTTAAACCTAATGCCTCCTATCAGCACTCTTATTTGCCCTATCATTAGATCCACCTGCAGCCTTTCGGAGACAAGACCCAGAAATAAGGGGTGTTGACTTTGGAGAAGACCAACACAAACTCTGTCCTTTTGCAGATGATTTGTTCCTCACACTGACAGAACTGCACAAATCCTTGACAGCATTAATCCACCAATGAACACGTTTCGAACAAATAGCAGGGTTTATAATGAATTAAAAAGAATATTTTAATCGTAAACATTATACTGCCTTTAAAAGAAGCTGCATCACTGCAGAATGAATTCCCCTACAGCTGGGCTCACCGATTCATGGTATGTAGGGGTTAACATGATAGCATTAGTTCGAGGCTAATTGGCCCCTTTTTAAATGGGAAATGCTGTCAGTCATAAATAAATGGAACGCTCTTTCTTTATCACGCTGAGAAAGCTAGTCGAAATTAAAATGAACATGCTTCCACAACTCATAACCTTTTTCAAGTCATGCCAACCCCAATACCTAAAAATGAGATTATAACCCTCTGGAGTTCTTTTTAATTATTTACATGGGGGAAAAGAGTCAGGATTCCAGTGCAGTTCTAAGGGCATCCAGGTCAAAGGGAGGTCTGACTTTTCCTGATCCATAGAGGATGATCAATCGGCACACTTATGACTTCTTCAGACATAGACAATACAGTAGGCAGATAAAAAATGGGTGTGCATTGATGGGGCAGTGATGGGGCGGTCACTATGGGATATTTTGTGGTTTCTAAAACATCGTGAATGCATACTTAAACAATATAGGGCCTCATTTATGGGGTTTTGGCGTAGCGAAGAGCAGCAAGTCACCTTGCTGTTCTGCCCTATGTCATATTGAAAGGGCAGGAATGCACTGTATTTATCCAATATGGTTCATTCCCGTCCTTTCCCCCTGTGCTAGCAGCGTGTAGGCAGCCTAGCACTATGGTGCAGGGGTTCCTGTGGTATCAGCAAGATTGGTTTTGTGCAGGAAAGGGCATCTTCCTGCTCAAAAACAATCATGGGAGGCTTTTTCCTCTTACCATGTGAGCTGCTGAATGCAGTACACATGTAAAGAGGAAAAACGAGGAGAAATAAACCTGGGGAGGTGTAGGATTTTGGCACATCCGCAGGTTTACATGGTTTTGTAAACTTGGGGAAGCATCAAAATCCATGGGAGTTGCATGCGAACACCCACCTCAGCGTAAGGTAATGCTAGATTTGTGCTGCTATGCTTTACTTCAATGTACGAGGCCATTCAGAGCCACGGAAAGTGGCTTTGCATGACCACATACATATGTTTTTGTAGTTTGCGTCGCCAAAGCGTCACAAAAAGTGATGCTCCGGGGGTGCAAGGGGCTCACAAATATCCTGTACAGTGTGCACATTTATGTGCAAGTGGGATGCCGTTGACTTGAGAATGGAGCTGACGACATATCTACATCTGTTCACCTTCATCCACTGTAATCTGAACGTCACACCCACGTTTGAGGGGGCAGACATTTTGTAGATGGAAAGAGAATGAAAGGCAGAAAACAAGGAACCTGTTTAAGAAAGGCATTATTAAATTGTTCCAACAGTTGTTATTGGAATTTACATACTCTATGTAAATAGCTGAACACTGCATAATGTAAGTAAAAGCGCTGTAAGGAATGGATCAAAATGAATACATGTCTGCAAAGCATACAAGTACATTGTATGCAGTGTACATAAATAAACGTTTTATTCAATGTATATAAACCAGCCCCCTATGTAGAATGCAAATTAATACTTATACGACAGCAAAAGTAATTAAATAAATCCACTATAAAGCATTATGGCAGGTAGCTTGTGTGAAATAAACATGCAAAGGATGTGAAAGTTGACGAAATTGATGTACATAGACAGCATTCATTTCCCTTCTTCTCCCACTCCTCTCCCCGTGAACACCATGAATGCCATAGACTATTGACCGTATCACTCCGCCAGTGGGAGCCCACACCTATATGCATATGCACAGCCATTCTGGGCACCATGGCCTTTTTACCCATTGGAATCCCCGGCTTCCCTCCTGCGCGTATCTTGCACCCCCTCTCTCATGTATAGACCATGAAACCCTTTCCCTTTGCGCAATCCTGATGTGAAAGGCAACCCTCCTGCTTGACCCAGGCATTCCCCATTTCCCTCTCGAAGAAGCATCCTTCGCCTCAGCTGACATAGCCCCCCAGCTGTATCTGACTGCCCCTGTTCTCTCATGTACAGGTCATAGGATCTCTCTCTCTCTCTCTCTGTGCGACTCTGACCCTGCGCGCACCCTGACCCCCTCCTTCTCCTCACATGAGCAAGTCATAAACCCTCTTCTTCCGCAAGGCCCTGTCCTTGAGAGTCACGGCCGCGCCTGACCAACACCTCCTCCCCTTCCATGAATGCCCCTCTGTTGACAAGCCTTCCCTCCGCGCTCGATTGTCCACGCAGGCATGAATACCACTCCTTTGATGACCCCTTCCCCCGAGTCCGGCTGACCACACATGTCCGAGGCCATCGCCTAAGCCAGGAGATACCATTTACTGCCCTCATTGTATGAAGTCACCCCTCTTCAAAGGATCCACTATTGGTCCTAGCCACCCCACCCCCTGGGCTATGATCAGGCGTACACATCCTACGGAACACTCAACTGCGTGATTGCCCTCCCCTCTTATCAGCAGGTCAAGGGTCCCCATTGTGAACGTATGTGGAGTAGGATCACCACGAGGATTATAGGGATGTCTTTCTTTTGCGTCATACTGTCCTGATTGTGTTATCGAGTGTTTTGTAAGATATAAAAGCAAGAGTCTCAGCTCACTTGTTAGAGCACCTCCCGATGACACCTTGCTTCGTGTCTGAAATGACTGGCTCTCCTCATGAGAATTAAACTCTGTTCTTGATTCCTGCATCCAGCGCCCGTCTCTTTATTTGATAACTATTCAGAATGGGAACTAAGAGGCGTCTTGCGCCAGCAGCCTGGGCATCGATAGCAATGCGGGCTCATTTTCTACAATTGGCGTCCCAACGCGGGGTCCATCAGTGACATAGGGTTCGGTAAGAAAGATCCAGACGAAGAAGTGAACGTCTAAAATGATCGGAGTATACCTGCCTTGAGAGGGCCCTAGCCCGGCTGCCGATCAAAAGAACTTCACCAATTCTGAAAGGACCTCTCTTGAGTGACCTATTGTCCTGACTGGAATCCCACAGGAATGCTACATGGAGTAAGAGAACGATCGGGCGCTGGAAGGAGGAAGGCGAAGAACTGCCCACACGGTCCGGTCCGGGTAAGGTCGCGTAAATGCGACAAATTGTGAAATGATTGTTTTGGATAATACTAGTATTACGCTTTGTTGAAACCCTCTGGAGATTCACTGTCTGCAAACGGAGAAAACAACAGGCTCCCTCTCTCTGCAAGCAGTGAAGGATAGGTAACGCAGACTTTTGTCCCATTGTAATCCGTCGTGCTTATCTTCCTCCCCCACTGTTTCCCGAACTGCCATTCGTGGATTATTGTCTGGAGATTCTTTGTCTGCAAACAGGGAAGAACAAGGTCTCGCTTTGCAGGTAGAGAAAGAGTGGGCAACGATAACTTTTCGTGCCCACTTATTCTCCCCACTGAATTGTTTGATTGGCCGATTATTCGGTATTGGTTCGTTTGAGGTATTCACCGCCGCCAAACAACGGAGAATAGAAATATTCTGCCTAGTCTTTGCCCGCCGTGATAAGATAGGTAATGCAGACTTTTGTCCCCGTTGTAATCCGTCATGCCTATCTTCTCCCCATTGGTTGGTAGCCTGTTTAGCCCGGACCGCTTATTAGAGTCGAACCATCCAGCTCCACTGGAGGGCACATCTAATAAGGACCTGTTCATTAAAGTGTGGACTAGTCGCTATAGCTTATAATAGGTTATGGCATAAAAATAAAAAGAAAAGGAGTTGAGCGAAATCAGTAGGCCACTGAGGAGTTATCAACTTCGCTAAAAATAAAATAAGAAACGTTAGAAATAACCCGTAATAAGAAACATAAAAATGGCGAGGGAAGACAAGCTTGACACCAAGGCAAGCCACGAGGTGGCTAGGCTCCGTTGCCTATTCCTGCCCTAAAACATGTCTGCCTCATTGCCCACCACGCCCAAATAACGGTCACATGAAATAGATACAAATCAATAGGTACCTACCCCCATTCCGGAAACTCCCGAAGTGCCACAGGTCCGCGGTTACGCCCATCCGGTAGGCGAGGCCTCGAGGCATGCGGGGCTCGCCTGGACGCAGTCGGAAGGGGAGGTTGTGGGGCGGACGGCCCAGAAAACGGTGATGGCCTCTCCTTCTCTCCTCTTCTGCTGCCCTGCGGGCCACGGGGGGGGGGGCTGTCTTGCTTCAGCCACCGACCACCCCCCCCCCCTCCTCTGTCTCTCGCCTGGATAGTTACAGGTAGTCCCGCCACATTTCAAATTACTGGAGAGTTGGAGGTAGTCCCGCCACATGTCCACGCCTGGAAGTTACAGGTAGCCCAGCCACACGACAACGCCTGGACAGTTACAGGTAGTCCCGCCACATGTCAAAAAGGGGGGGGGAGGCTGTCTTGCCTCAGCCACCGACCACCCCCCCCCCATCTTCAATAGCCGGCACGGCCAATATCGAAGCGACGGAGCCGAGGAACGGCGCGGGGTCGCTGGAAGGGGGAGGCGGCGCGAACGAGCCCCCCCCCACCTCCCTCCAGGTGGAGGCTTCCAGCGACACCCCAATGCTCTTACTTAAAGAGGGTCAACATCAAAAAGCGGTCTTCTGCCCAGGACGGGCACACGCTCCATATCGTCTCTCCTCGACCTTGAAGATTCTATAAGAGCCGGGGGGGCCCCGACCCCCCTGCATGGGTGCCCCCGCCCCCTTCACTGGGAACCACGACATCGGTGCTACTCCTGCCGGCACCAGCCTCGGATCGGAAATGGCTAAAATGCAGCCACGGCACAGGCTTGTTCAGTTCCGGAGGAACACCAGGATGACCCGGTAGGAAAATTGTTGCCGCCCTTCCCACTCTTTTGACTCATGGTCCATTTGTTAGACTGTTAACCACATAGCACAAAACTTTTTGAACTGCCAACGGCAGGTTCTGGGCCAACCATGCGAGACTAGAGACACTCTGACTGTACTGGAACTCGCCTGACCCCACCCAAAATGGCGCCGACACAAAATGAGACGTTTTGAATAAACTTTGTTGCACCCTGATTGCACAAGCTTTTTGCCCCGAGATATATATAACGTTTTGGATAAATGAAAGTAGATATGAAGGATATTGAGTATGTGCTTGGACAATGAATTGACTTAGGGTGGGTACTGATTATGAGTTGGAAAATGAATTGGTGTAATTTAGGTAATGAATGAACATTGGATAATGTATTTATGAATTTATTAAAGATGAATTACTGACATGCATCATGTTTGCTCTGCAGGGGAGTTTAATACGATTTTATTGCACTGCCGCACTTTATGCAATGAACTGCCACCAGCTTTGTTCTTCCTATGTACAGTTCCAATCTGCTCCGTGGCTAGTCCACTGGGTTGTAGGCCTGTATTTATACGTCAACACTTTTTATTAAAAGTATTTTGAAAACGAAAGCATAGTTGTAGCGGTTGCATTAATGAGTTTTGAATGTATTACTACTGTGAGCAACGAGAAAGTATGATGAAGGCTAAAGGTTAAAAAGGACCCGATATTTAGCAGCCACACTATGTGTCACAGGCAGCCGGAAAAGTGCTTTAGAAGCCCTAAAACGACACCACAGAAATGCCACCTGACCGCCACCCTTGTACCCGATCAAAAGGGGTTACGACCAAGTAACTCATGTAGATACGCAGATCGTCAATGATTATCTGTCTGACATTTCTGGTCCCTCAGGGCTTAAACGCCGTGATGGTAGAGAAATGCACTACGTGGAGATAGGTCGAGTATGTGGTAGGTAAAAACATTTCCGGATTACTGCATGCTGGTGAGGTTTGAATATTGCCCCCCCCACCCCTTCTTTCTCCTCCCTTCTGCAGGTCACGTCGGAACCTTGGCAGATGTATGGAAGGACGATGACCGAACCGCCAATGAGAAGGGGAAGAAGGGAATATGAGCATGGTCCTTATGACAAATAAAAGTTTTTAAAAGACGTAGACTTAAACATGACTGTTCCTCCTCAGAACATAGCAACTGGGAGGATGGACTGACATAGAAACTGGACAGGTACTGAATGACGAAAAATTGACTAGAAACGACGCGTTAAATAATGTAACTGGACGTTTGACTAGGTAGGGAAAGGACAAAGAAAATTGTACGGGTAAGGGTTGCCACGGCACCACCCGCCTAGGAAGTTAGAAATGTTGCCGATGTTCAAAATGCACTGCCCCCTTTCTCACACTCTTACAGATATAGCCACGCTGTCCGACTGTTCTCCCGATCAATACTTGCCGTTGCCTCAGCCTGGAGAACTTCCCACCAAAGGAGGGAACAGAGAAATGGTTTAAGATCCAACCATGGGTAACTAGCATGACTGGGTTAATTTCTGGCCGACCAACGACTGAGGTGTAAGTATTGGCAATTGGGAACGCTGGCCGACATAACTGGCGAGAAGGAAAAGGAGGGAAGGGTAGAAAGAGCTAAGCACATAGATAAATAAGATAGTAAAGATACGTAGGATATAATATGAATTTTGTTGGCCATCTGTTGTTTCCTGTCCTGTCGTGAATGTCTTATATATGTGTAATGCATGTGCTGTCTTCCCTGTCTGAGTTTGTGTGTGTAATGTACGGATTTATGTCTTCCCTCTGTCTGTATTTGCATGTTACCTGACCTTTGCTGTTCTGTGTTGTGAGCGCACTAAATGACCTATTTTCGTACACGTCTCTCTCTCACCACCCCCTTATCTCTCTCTCTCCCTCTCTCTCTCTCTCTTTACATGTCATACGTGTACCGAATGGCTCGTTTAGATTGCGGACGACTCTCACTCTCTATGAGAGTCTCCCTATTTTCTCTCCCTCTTTTTGGTAAAATTGTGCCCCACCGGCACCAGTCTGATTTGATACTTATTGAACGCGGAGGTGTTCAGCGAAATTGACCGAAATAAAAATGATTGTAACTTGCCATATTACTACCTCTCCTTTCTACAAAAATAAATGAACTTGAATTGGCTGAAAAGGAAAGGACAGGTAAGACGGCTAAGGTCCCCCAAATCTGGCTATTCATAGGGGAACTGTATGTCAATGGCACCTTATGTCTGTTCTTCAGAGACGAACGCCAACGTCTAGATTGACACCCAATGCCCAGATTGCCCCACCCCTTCGCACCCAAGCGCGAGCGCCCGAAGTATACCCTCCCCATTTGATAGACCCCAGCTGCTGTCCCGGATATAAACATGATGACCATGAGTAGCTGTTGACCCTCGAGAAAACCTTGTTTTGCCCGACTCTCGACGATAGCGCCCCCACCCTGTGTGAAAAGGTTAGCCAGTCCTGAAGGGAAATGCTCCGCAAATGTTGAATATGATGTAATGCACAGTTGATGGAAATATTATTTTGTCCTCACTTGAATTCTAAATGGGACGATGAATAAACCTGCCATAAACTCAGTAGGAATGCTGACACATGCACTGCTTGGTAATAGACCTCTGACTGTGACCGATGAGCATAAACTCTCAAATGCGTAGAATTGAGGGAGGAATTCATATGCGTAGATGTCTTCTTCTGCCATTTCTCTAAAACGTTGTCTTGTACCTATTCAAAGATTCACGATCACCGAAGGAGATGGGTCAGATGTGACGTACAGCCTGACTGCAGATCTTGGGACACGTATGACATCGACCAGAGGTGGAGCTGCAGAGCAACAAGACACGGGACGAGACCGCAATTTCAACGTGGAAAATGAAAAATGACGGGCCGCCTTGAAGCCCTCCGACTGCTAACCCACGTGTGCCTGGAGTCTCCGTCCGCCTTCTTTGGGCCCGATTGATGGGCCTGCCTGCTTGTTATCCTTTGCTCCCTTGGTCCCTTTTGTGTGTCCCAGGAACTCTGACCCAACTCCGCGCTCTCTCTCTCTCCTATCGACTATTTGAACCACATTCACCCTCTTTCCCACGTGACTTTTTTGCCAAAGGAAAGAACTGCATTCATATGGGAATAGGGTGTTGCCACAGAACTATAGGTGCCGAGCATAAGGCGCCGCCAAACGGATTGTTTAGGGAACAGGACTGTGGTCTAACAGCAGAGGACTGACCGCACCCTGCAACGCGTAAGGATAGAACCGAGCTGGACCTATAGCTCCACCGCCGGTGCTCAACAGCGCCAACGAAAGTACCCGGATTAGAGCCTACCAGTGATGGCTCGCTGATAAAAAGACACTGTGACGAAGAGATCTTGTGTATTGAACTGAATTCCGCTCTCAACTACCTGGTCAAAACTGTTCATTGGTCACATTTTTAAGTAGGCAGATTTATGCTATGTAGTGCGTTTAATTGTCAGGAACACAACGAAATGCAATTTCCTATGTGCTGCATTCTGCCCATCACCTCGACTGTCTATGATTGTACGTCAAATGTTAGTATCGACAAAATGCTAATTCATCAGCGATGCCTGTCTATCTGTAAACCCATCGATTGCAAAAATGACTGCTGTTATGTAAAAAGGGGCGACTGTGAAAGTTGACGAAATTGATGTACATAGACAGCATTCATTTCCCTTCTTCTCCCACTCCTCTCCCCGTGAACACCATGAATGCCATAGACTATTGACCGTATCACTCCGCCAGTGGGAGCCCACACCTATATGCATATGCACAGCCATTCTGGGCACCATGGCCTTTTTACCCATTGGAATCCCCGGCTTCCCTCCTGCGCGTATCTTGCACCCCCTCTCTCATGTATAGACCATGAAACCCTTTCCCTTTGCGCGATCCTGATGTGAAAGGCAACCCTCCTGCTTGACCCAGGCATTCCCCATTTCCCTCTCGAAGAAGCATCCTTCGCCTCAGCTGACATAGCCCCCCAGCTGTATCTGACTGCCCCTGTTCTCTCATGTACAGGTCATAGGATCTCTCTCTCTCTCTCTCTGTGCGACTCTGACCCTGCGCGCACCCTGACCCCCTCCTTCTCCTCACATGAGCAAGTCATAAACCCTCTTCTTCCGCAAGGCCCTGTCCTTGAGAGTCACGGCCGCGCCTGACCAACACCTCCTCCCCTTCCATGAATGCCCCTCTGTTGACAAGCCTTCCCTCCGCGCTCGATTGTCCACGCAGGCATGAATACCACTCCTTTGATGACCCCTTCCCCCGAGTCCGGCTGACCACACATGTCCGAGGCCATCGCCTAAGCCAGGAGATACCATTTACTGCCCTCATTGTATGAAGTCACCCCTCTTCAAAGGATCCACTATTGGTCCTAGCCACCCCACCCCCTGGGCTATGATCAGGCGTACACATCCTACGGAACACTCAACTGCGTGATTGCCCTCCCCTCTTATCAGCAGGTCAAGGGTCCCCATTGTGAACGTATGTGGAGTAGGATCACCACGAGGATTATAGGGATGTCTTTCTTTTGCGTCATACTGTCCTGATTGTGTTATCGAGTGTTTTGTAAGATATAAAAGCAAGAGTCTCAGCTCACTTGTTAGAGCACCTCCCGATGACACCTTGCTTCGTGTCTGAAATGACTGGCTCTCCTAATGAGAATTAAACTCTGTTCTTGATTCCTGCATCCAGCGCCCGTCTCTTTATTTGATAACTATTCAGAATGGGAACTAAGAGGCGTCTTGCGCCAGCAGCCTGGGCATCGATAGCAATGCGGGCTCATTTTCTACAAGGAGTGTAAATAATATAAACTTTGCCATTGTGAAAACAGATGAAATTCGTTACACGCAATTCTCATTGCTTGTGACGAAGACAATTATATAGCGATTTTATTTCCACTTAAAAGCTGTAGAAAGCAGATTGTGAATCAAGGTAAAAAATAAGGCCCAGTCTGGTACAGCAGCACAACCATGTATATGTGTAGTAGATTTTTCAATAAGAAAAGCCAGCTCAAGAATAACCTGTGTTTAAACAACTGAGCACAATGATTTTGTGTTGTTGCCTGTGTATTAAAAATACAAGAGAATCATTTCCCTTTTAACTAAGTACCGTCCGTTTAACATTTGAGGCAGATGCATGTTTGAAATATTAAGAGTGCTAAACAAATGAATGCATATAAACTTCTAAAAATCAGTTTAAGTATTCACAGCAAAAAAATTCAAAATCAATTTGCCCTGGTTCAAAACATTAGTTCAGAGGATTTCTTTTCTTCTTTGTCCTCCATTATCCTGGCAACCCAACAGTAAACAAGGAATGTGCTCAATATTGTTGCACGAGTCCAATTTTTATGGTCAATGACCCAACAGAAGCAAAAAACACTGCATGCGAAATAAAGTATAATGGGCAGCATGCTGTGTACTTAGATAAACACACGTGATGCAATGCAAAGAACCAAGTCCAGCTCAACCTGATGTCAAGGTGGTCTTCATGCTGCAGCATTGGTAGGAAAGCTGCTCACGGGTAACCCTAGACCAGGAAGGAAGGACTCAGGAAGAGGCTCTCCCAGCTTTCACTGCTCATATTCATCACAGGCTTCAAGCCGGACTCCTTAACCACACATAGTCAGTATAATTATTTATTTTCAGAGAGTAAATGTTTCCAGGCTCTTTAGCAGTAAGCAAAGCACCTGATCTCAATTATGCTCATAGTGCAAGATTTCTGTGGGATGTAATGCAGCACGCGTCTCGGGTTCGAAGATGCTTTGCAAGAGGTTGCATCCTTGTGCGATTTTCATGATAGGACTGAATGTTATTGCAGCATTTTTTTATTGAAGTGTATTGTAAACTACTAGTTTGTGACTCAAGCCACTACATCACGTTATTGAAAAGTATTGGGTAAGATCAAGAGAAATGTTATACTCTTCCTCAACAAAGATGGTTAATTTGCTGAGGAAAGTTAGGATCAACTGCTGGCTCCTCACATCCATCTTCCTCAATAGTTACTTTACCTTCTTCGTGCCCCTGATCCTTACGGAAAGGCGGGTGGATGGAAATCCAAAGAGCTTTAACATCGGATGGGAAAGTCTCTTTGATTCAGCATTTACTTAAACTAAATTTAGACAAGGACAAATCCTGAGGATTAGGGTTCTTGTTTATTTTGGGTGCTTGTGTAGCCATGCAAGAAGTATTTCTGCCACCTCATAGCGGTTAAAGAAGGAAGAGGTACTAGACAGGTCTTGAGACGTTAAGGTTCTTTGGCTGGTCCGCAGCCAGATTCCGAATATGCACAGAGACTCACTTGAATTAGGATGTTTAGAGAAAAGCCTTAAATTTGGGGGTCCTTGGCATCAATTATTTTACAGTTCTTGGCAAAAATTATTTTGCACAGTTATAAGCTGTGGGAATTGACGTGTCTAGGGATCTGGGTCATATTAGGTATTTTCCTGTTACAACTGTTTTCTACCCATCACAGCCAATCTGGAACGAAATTCTACAGTATATCAAATCAATAAGGCTGATTTAAATTAAAATGATAAATTCCACTAACATAGAGATAATACTTTGTAAAGGCGTGTGCATGTGAGCCTTCCTGATAGTGTATTTTCTATACTAAAATATATATATATGTATATATATGTGTATATATATATATATGCATATATATATATATATCCATACTAATATAATAAAGAGAGAGCCCAAACCTTTGAGGCGGGTAATCTCAGGAACCACAGCACCAATCACAACACCCAATACAGCGTTGGAAAGGGCAGTTGCAGCAGAAGGACATAGACTATGCAGACGCCCACCATATACATTTAAAAGGTAAAAGAACCGTGCCAGCAAAGTAGTCCCTTGTGGGCGTGTCTGCGTTGTGCTGTGGGCATGTACTGGGGGGGGGGTGACAAACGCTGGGGGCGTGTGGTATGTTCCGCCCTTCCTGTCATGTCTCATATCGTGTGCTAATCCCACCCTGCTCCCTTTAAATACCCCTGCATCCCATAATCATAACCCACCCTTACTTCTTCTACCCCAACACCTTTAAACACTAACCCATCTTAACCCTATAAATATACCCTGTACCCCAAAACCCAAACCTATCCCTAAACCCTAAAAATACCCCTGTACCCCAAAACTCAAACCTAGCCCTGAACCCTATAAATACCCCTGTACCTCAAAACCCAAACCTACCCCTGAACCCTAAAAATACCCCTGTACCCCAAAACCCAAACCTAGCCCTGAACCCTGAAAATACCACTGTACCACAAAACCCAAACCTACCCCTGAACCATAAAATACCCCTGTACCCCAAAACCCAAACCTAGCCCTGAACCCTTAAAATACCCCTGTACCCCAAAACTCAAACCTACCCCTGAACCCTAAAAATACCCCTGTACCCCAAAACCCAAACCTAGCCCTGAACCCTAAAAATAACCCCTGTACCCCAAAACCCAAACCTACCCCTGAACCCTAAAAATAACCCTGTACCCCAAAACCCAAACCTACCCCTGAACCCTAAAAATACCCCTGTACCCCAAAACCCAAACTTAGCCCTCAACCCTTAAAATACCCCTGTACCCCAAAACTCAAACCTACTCCTGAACCCTAAAAATACCCCTCGACCCCAAAACCCAAACCTAGCCCTGAACCCTAAAAATACCCCTGTACCCCAAAACTCATACCTATCCCTAAACCCTAAAACTACACCTGTACCTCATAACCCAAAACTATATCTGAACCCTTAAAATACCCAAAAACCCCAAAACCTATACCTCAGTACCCCAAAACATATACCCCTATACCCATACTTACCTTATCCAAACATTAAAAAAACATTTTTTTACCATTCATGCATTTCCAACGAATTTCGTTGTAAATGTATGCGTGGTAACAGCATATAAAATGTAATGCCATGCGTTATAACGGCATTGCGGAGTCATGGTACTTTCGTAATGAAAGTATGCGAAGTTATGGTATGCAGAAAGAAAGTTGCGGAATAATGGGTGTTTACCCTCCCCCGGTAAGTACATTGGTGGCACGGCGGCCCACATCTCCAGCAACATACTCATATTTTTTCACCACCCATTTGAAAAATGCACAGGTCTCTCTCATTGATGGCCAGCACCGACATACACTTTTAGACACACCTCCCGCCACAAGTTCTAGAATTGCGAACATTAGAGCTGGGTAGCTACGTTCGAATCTCGGCATCAGCTTAACATCCTGTGATTCCAGGCAAATCGCTTTGTCTCCCTGTGCCTACCACAAATGAATGTGTTCTTCTGTAATGTAAATTGTGCTCATGCCATGTTGTCGAGTTCGCGCTATATAATATTGCAAGGAAAAATAAAGTAGGGAAACTCGAGTTCACACACTACTGAACGCACACTCTTAAGTGCATCAGCAGTGCACTGTGAATCGTAGCATTTCACAGGCCTGTCACAGATAAGAAATGCTATCAAAACAAAATCCGACAAACCAATATACTACTGGCCGTCAGCAATTCATACCCGGACAACGTCGGGACGGGCTGCTAGTATATATATATATATATATATATATATATATATATGTATATATATACATATATATGATTTCTCCTGCTCATCCTGGGCCTCATTTATAAGGCTGTGCGTCACTTTTACGCCGCCGGTGCGTCACTTTTTGTGATGCACTAGTGGCGTAAAAAATGTGCCTTTTTGCGCCCTATTTACCACGTGACGCATCTAGGTAGATGCGTCACTTTGTAAACCCCTGCGCCACATTTTACCTGCGCCAGTTATTATGTATGCAAGGGGGGCGTATTGACGCAAGGAAAGGTCATAGAAGTGACGCAGTGAATTTTATGAGATTTCACTGCGTCACTTTTAGGACACCGTTGCGTCATAATCTTGCGCCTGTCTCACAGCGGGCCTCATTTATGAGAAATTCTCAGTGCGCACTCCTTGCGACATTCCTGATGTGTCATATTTAATGTATGACGCATCATGTCACAAGGAGTTACCGATACTCAGTATTTCTGACGTATCTGTAAGCGCAAAAGTGACGCATTGCTGGAGTGTGTCACAAAAGTGACGCAACTCAAGCAATGCGTCCTTTCACATGGGGCAAGCCCCATGTGAAAGGGCCTGCATCAGTCTTAGGCCTGCTGTGAGGCAGGCACAAGATTATGACGCAACGGTGTCCTAAAAGTGAGATTTCACTGCGTCACTTCTACAACCCTTCCTTGCGTCAATACGCCCCCCTTGCATACATTATACCTGGCACAGGTATAATGTGGCGCAGGGGTTTACAAAGTGACGCATCTACCTAGATGCGTCCCTTTGTAAATATGGCGCAACAAGCCGCTTTTTTTACGCCACTGGTGCGTGCCCCTGGGAAAGGACGCATTGCTGGAGTTGCGTCACTTTTGTGACACACTACAACAATGCGTCACTTTTGCGCTTACATATACGTCAGAAATACTGACGCATCTGTTACTCCTTACGGCTAGATGCGTCATACGTTAAATATGACGCATCAGGAATGTTGCAAGGAGTGCGCACTGAGAAGTGACGCATCGCTGCTTTCACGCAGCGATGCGTCCTTTCTCATAAATGAGGCCCCCTGTATTTACAGAAACTTTCTCCATGTCTCCTGCGTTTCTTTCTGCATGAATTGACCTCAGTTTTTTCTGTGATGAGTTTACAACACTCTGATGCTTGGTTATACACGCTGAGTGGGTAAAGAAACAGTAAAACACAATTCAAAGAAAAAAACGATTTTTGTCAAATCTCCCCAAAATCTATAAAACCGCTACCACAACTCATAAGGCATCACACAAATTTCATAATGTCTATTAGAAACCAAAAAACACTACTAACACACCTAAAAATACAATCATAGTACTGCAAAGCTTACACTTCCCATTCTGTCAAAACAGACAAAAAGTCAAAAAGTCAAAGGAAAATACCTCCTACAATGTGCTAAACCAGAACAGGTTATAATAAAGTCAATCGATCATTTCCAGCTTCCTGGATTTAAACACTTGAAGACAGGTTCTTAAAGTTTTACATTAGTTGTTCCAGCAGACACCAGTGTACTTGATGACCCCACAGCAGCAGGAAGCACTGGGGATTCACATTATCTTGCCCAAGTTCTAATAGAATTAATCACTTTTGCTCACAAATTACATTCTAGCAGCTCATATCT
Source organism: Lissotriton vulgaris (assembly GCF_964263255.1). Classification (NCBI taxonomy): domain Eukaryota; kingdom Metazoa; phylum Chordata; class Amphibia; order Caudata; family Salamandridae; genus Lissotriton; species Lissotriton vulgaris. Next base: position 147,801,446 of record NC_141693.1, read on the forward strand.
TAATTTCCCACCCAACCCTTCAGTCCTAAAGTCCGTGTCCAATGAGGCAAATTAAGAAGTGCAAGGATTAGATCCCAGTGGAGCAATTCAAACTTTTGACCAGTGAGTGAGCCAAATGCTCTTTGTATTGGGACAACAGCCTTTAGCTATTAATTTCTTGTGCATATCATTTGAAGCTGATTTCTTTCTCATTTAATCATTTTTGCTGGCCTGCTGAATGTACTGGATGGACCAAATAAGACCTAAGGAGCATTATTATACAGTACTGCTTAATTTGTAAAATGGTAAGTGCCAGGCCCCTATTGGCTGATGCCATAAAAGGCTGGGGTGCTTAAACCAAAGTTGCATAGTCTTGATTTCACCTCATGGTTCTTTTATCTACCACTAGGCACTCCTTGCCTCTTTCTCTCACTCTTGTACGTACTTTTTGTATTCCTGCTTTCTTCCTTTGTTGCTGTTTTCACATCATCCTCTTCCCTTCCCCAGTTAGTGTTTTCTCTTTCTTGTTCCGGATCAAAGTTTTTGGAGGAAAAATAAGTGGCAGTCCCTAAACATGAGTGCCGGTGGACAACACCTGCAACCACCGGCTCAAATTAAACCTGTTAAGCTTATGGATCTATGTAAGAAAAGATAAAAGCTGGGGATCAAGGACTACATTTGTAGTGAATTAGGAGCCCATGTATCACATGGATTGCTGCTAGCAATTAATGTGCCAGGGTTGAAAATCGTTGGAATTCTCCCATTGAATGTGGGCGTGTATGCGCCTATGTGGGAATCCCAATATGGAAAGGGAGCTGGCACGACACCCCTGAGTCGGGCGTAGTCACCGGGATCAGGTGCGGCAGCCTCGCTCCAGTGGAGTGTCATGTCAGCCAGAGGAGAGGCGCATGTCAGAATACCGCGTCGCCCCCGGCACAGCAAAGAACAGAGGTCTGCGGTGGCAGTGGGAGGGGCAGGTCCAAACCAGTGTTGCCCAAGTATCGGAGTGAAAATTCTATCCGAAGTACACCTGCCGCATTGTGTGTTGGCTGCAATGTGGTGTGCAGACTCCTTTCCTTACCAAGTGAATAGGAGAGGCAATGTCAAAAACACAACTTTCCAGGCGAGAAGCCGCCCACTGACAGTCCTGGGAGAGTACGCAACCTATCATAGGAAATTATGTCATGAAGGGAGCTAGTGAGACCTAAGAAATAAGTTCTCACAGGTTGAGGGGCAAAGGATCCTAAGGTGGTCCTACGAGTTTTTGTGTGAATTATTGCAGAAGGTAATTAACACAGACAAACAGAGATAATTCTCACTGAAGTAGTAGAGTCAAGTATTAATCATGCAGTGTCTTTACAGAGTCTGATACCCCACTGGGTTCTGGCCAGTAGCCAGATGTAGAATGCATGTGCCGTGGTTACTCCCATGGCAGAGGTGGAACGTGTTGCCAGTAAGGAGACCACACATAATGTGTTAAAATAGCATATTGCCAGATTGGGATTATTGAATGATTAGTGAAGGCTACCAGTTGATCTCTCCCGATGGTATATCTTCATTGAATCCCTGAATATGTGTGGACAGATGGAAGATCCAGTGTTGTTCTCTTTTAAAGCGTGCATCTTTTCTCAATATGGAAGGGACTTCCAGCACAGTCTATCGTAAATCATCAGCCGGGTCACCAAGGTCGTGTGTGCACATTTTAGTGCTAGATCTTTTACACCTGATATTGCTGCGGTGCTCAGTAATGCAGCCCTTGACTGGTCTGGTAGTCATCCCTATGTATCTTTTATCACAGGGGCGTGTGATTGTGTAAATGCAGTTTTTTTATATTGCAGTTAGTATGTACCTTTTGTGTTCAGGTGAAGGTGTTTGTAATTTTTATTTCTTTTGTCGCTATAGTCAGGTTACAGACAGTGCAGGAACCACAGGCGAAATTGCCCTTTAAAGGGAGCAGGGACCACAAGGTCCCTTGATCTGAACTGTCTGATACCCTTAGTCTTGTGTGCACCAGCATGTCTTTTATGTTTGAAGTGCGTTTGAAAGCGAACATAGGTTGTGGCATGGATATACTTCCAGACTGGAGGATGTTCCAATGTTTCTTTACAATCTTGTGTATTCTGTTAGAAAAAGCTGTGCTTGTAGCAATGCAAGTGAACGTGTCTTCTGGAGGTTTTGCGTGTTCTTCCAATAATGCCTAAATGTTATTTCTAGCCCGTTTTGTGGCCACTCTCGCACAGTGATAAGGGTAGTTTCGATTAACAAGATTTTCAGAGAGTGTGAGGGCTTGTTTGTCTTTGTCAGAAACAGAGCTACAATTACGGCGCAACTGTAGAAATTGCCCATATGGGAGGTTGTCTCGTAGTGCCCTGGGATAGTGGCCAGCGTATAATAGCCCAGTTATTGCTATCTGTGGTCTTTTTTAATGTAGTCGTGGTCAAGTTGCCATCTTCCCCAAGGTGAATTAGTAGGTCTAGGAAGGGAATCTTTACCTCAGAAATGTTACTGGTGAACCAGAGAAAGGGATTGTGGGAGTTAATCCAATCGCAAAAAGCATTGCATGTGGTTTCATCTTCTCTCCAAAAATTGAGGATGTTGTCAATGTATCTTCGCCACAGCATAATATTTGTGCTGTAGGGGTTAGTGGCATGAAAGATGTTTTCCTCCTCAAAAGTTGCCATGTAGAGGCAGGCCAGACTAGGGGTGAATGTGCTTCCCATAGAGGTCCCCTGAGTCTGGAGGGGTAGTTGTTCACTAAATTGAAATACCTTTTCTGTCATGGCAATGGTAGCACAATACATAATGAAACTGACTGGAGTAGGGGCAGTCCAGTCCTCAGAAAGTAGGGCTCTCTCAACCACTGCCAGGGTGGCTGTTTGAGGAATGTTAGTATGGAGGGCCTCTACATCAAGAGTTACCAGTAAATCAATTGAGTCTGTGTTGTTAGATGTTTCTATGAGACATAGTACATCTCTGGTATCCTGGAGAACAGAGGGAGTTTTTTTCACCATGGGTTGAAGGAAATAGTCGCAGAGTCTGGACAATGGTTCCATAAGTGAGTCAGTGCCTGACACAATTGGTCTCCCTGGTGTATCTTGGGGAGGATGTAAACTTGGGGTTTCCTCGGTTGAGTGTTAACAAAAATTCAGCATCATTCTTACTAATCCACTCTTGGCATTCTGCTGTTGATACCACAGAGGTAATCTGGGTACTCAAATGTTTTGTGGGATCAATTGAGATAGGAGTATGGTATTTCCTGTCTGACTGTTGATGGTTACTTTCAGTGTTGTAGTCAATGGTAGACATGAGAAGAATAGCACCTCCCCCCTTTGTCTGCCTGTTTTATGGTGATTTCATTGTCATTGGCCAAAGATCTAATCGCTGCCAACTCATAATTGGAAAGGGTCTGGAAGGTGAGACATATCTTTTGACCTGAGATATTTCCTTTAGAACTGCCTGTTCAAATGTCAGTATCTCTATGTGAGTCATATTGGTAGTAGGGGTGAACCTACCAGGGCTGCTTAGCCCTGAGTTGGATTTTGGAAGACCAGGTTTGTCCTGGAAGAATGCACTCAACCTTATTTTCCAGAAGACTGGCTGATGAGCACCAAGGGCAGCGGGGCTTTGGGACTCCCCCTGCGGCCCCTAATGAGGCCTACATTATGGGTGCCCTAGGTGGGGCCTCTCCATATAGTTCAACAAAATGGCCCACTCCCGCAAAAGGATCTGGCTGGGGCCATGGGGGCCCAAGGGGTTTCCTCACAGCCCCTAAGATAAACAAGCATTTGCAATGCAATTGGTCTTGCCTTTGGGACCTTATATGTATTTAGCTATGCAGCACATTAGCCTGGGTGCTGAAACATCTACTGTTCTTTAACATGGAGGGAAAGTAAGCACCAAACTGACACACCAGGTATGGGGACACATGGAGAGAAATATTATCTTTAGCAGGAAATTGTATAGTCCAAAGCTCTGTTTTTCATATAAAATCAGGACCTTCGGTGGTCATATCACTGAAAATACAAGATTTGAAAAAAATATTATTGTCTACAGGTGCTCATTGAAGACAATGTCTATGGCCTGTTGAATAGAGGCAGTTGCTAGAAAAATAAAAAAAAATAAAGTCTTCCAGCAGGAAGCAATTCTGGTATTTTACTGACCTCTACTGGTAGTTTTCTATCAAGACAGTTAAATTGAGGCAGTTGAACAAAAAAAAAGTAAATAAGCAGACAAGTCCTAGGGTTGATCTCCAGAACCCACAAAGTACATACACATATAAGTATATACTAAAGTATATACAAGAGATCTCAAATGCTCAACCTAAAAATGAGTTGTGAGTGCCCTGGGTGGGCATCATAGCACTTAGGTAATAAAAAATATGCTGCCTCCCACCAGGATGCATTATGTGTGCTGGCTAGGGAGCCATCTGGGACCATGTAGACCCAGGAGCTCCCCCTGCAGTCCGCTGATAAAATGACATAGGTGTCCGGAGTTGGCACCAGAACATCCACAAAAATTCTTTAAAAAAATGAAAACATAAAAAATAAACGAGCAGCTCTAAATAAATGATCATCCAGAGCCGCTCATTTATTATTCATTGCTTTGGGAAGAAATGTCCATTAATGTCCTGCAAAGGCTCTTTACATTTTTTATTCACCTTGGTGGTGTCCCTACAAGGGGCAGGGGCATCAACAAACTGTTTTTATTGTTGTGGGCGGCTGCAAGGAGTGTATCAGCCCTCCCCCCTCCCACCAGCAACATTTAAAAAAAGTCTATTGGGTCAATAAATCCATGACCTGAGGAGAACTTACCATATTTGTTTAAAGCACTCCTAGCTGAAGCTCAATGCTTGTTAGCCGGAATGCAGAACTTACTTGTGGTTGGTCCTACGATTGCATTTTGTGGGCTAAAAACGTTCAGGGACATATTGATTCCTTAAAAAATATTTTTATATATATATAAATTATATATATATATATATATGTATATATATATGTATATATATATATATATATATATATATATATATATATATATATATATATATATATATATATATATATATATATATATATATATATATATATATATTCACTGAAAAAAACATAGGTTTCACACCAGTTATAGTTACCTGGAAATGTTACTGACATAAAACCATTGAAATTCCCGCGTTATAGTTAGTTGGACTCACTATAACTTGCGCGTGTAATGCACTGCTGATGGCATCACATATTACATCACTCATGACATGGTCAGTGACATCACTCATGACATCACTGATGACACCATCCAGTGAATGTGTGCCTTTCTGAAAAATAAACATGTTTTATATATGTATATGTAAAGGTCAATGGAAGAATAAATGTTTAAATAAGTGTCTTAATTGATGTTTTAAAAAAAAAAATGATTGGTTAACTGGCTTATTAAGTGTATCATAGTGAATACATATATTAGCGAGTATTGTTTAAATATTTAAATGTTTGTATCAGTGTTTCACTTTGTGTGTAAGTGGCTGTATGGTGTGTAGCTACATGTGTGTGTATATGGGTTATTAGATGTTTTTTTTAGTACCAGTATAAGTGTCTGTATGATTTGGTGGGGGTGTTACTTAGCACACAGATGCATCAATGACTGACTCACTGTTTGTATGTGTTTTGAAGACAGCATATGTGCCGGACTGTATGGGTGAATGAGTGTGTATATGCATGTGTTAGTAAGTGAATGACTGTCTTACTAGTGTCTTTATCAGTAACTACATATGTTTTAATTTAGTATATGTTGGTATATGTGAGTATTGGTGTATATAAGTGAGTATATGTGAGAGTGAGAGATTGAAAGAGTTCTTGTTTAAATACGTATGTGTTTCTATAAGTGATTGTTTAAGAGAGTAAGTATGTGTAAGTTTCCTTAGAAGTAAGGTGGTAGTGTGTGTATAGCTGTATATGCAAAAAAAATGGATGTTCAATATTTTATTTGCATGTGTGAATATGTGTGTGAGCAACTTTTGGAAGACTGTCGGTGTGCTAACGGATGTATAGGTGTCTCACTACATATGATGAGTGAGTATATGTATGACTGATTATATAGAACTGTTGGTGAATGAGTGGATGTGTATGTAAATGGTGGAATTACTGAATTGGTTGTTGTAACTGGTATAGGTATCTCCACTTTTTTGAAAATGTTAGTTTCTATTTTTGAATATGTGTTTCAAGGGTTACTTTACAGTGAAAGGGGGTCAGTCTCTCTGTCACAAGGATGGTGTCATCAGTGATGTCATGAGTGATGTCACTGACCATGTCATGAGTGATGTAATATGTGATGTCATCAGCAGTGCATTACACGCGCAAGTTATAGTGAGTCCAACTAACTATAACGTGGGAATTTTAATGGTTTTATGTCAGTAAAATTTCCAGGTAACTATAACTGGTGTGAAACCTATGGTTTTTTCAGTGAATTTAATAGGTTTTTTAAATGCTAATTTCTAACTATAACTGATGTGAAACCTATGGTTTTTTCAGTGAATTTCAAAGGTTTTTTTAATGCTAATTCCTAACTAAAAGTCTCACTTTATAAGTAAGACTGTTAGCGCTCTAGTTGTTCTTTAGAACACTCTGGTACATACTATCATTGGGCTATAGTTGCGCTACATCTGGCTGATATTTGGGCTACATTTGTATTTTTTTGTCTCTGGTGGCCATCTTTGGGCTACATTAGGCTACATTGGGCTACATTGGGCTACATTTGGGCTACATTTGGGCTCTAACATATATATAGCCCAATGTAGCCCAATATATATTTTTTAAAAGTTAATTTTCTTAAAAACAACTGGAGCATATATCTTGAGACATAGCAAACGCACATCGGGCTACCAGTCCTTACAATTTTTCAATATTTTTTTTGTATTTTTTTTTGCCCTGGAGCGCTCCCGGTGCGCGCCCCAGTGAGTGCCCCGGAAAGCGTAGTATTTTGAAGCGCCCCAGTGCGCGAACCGGGAAGCATCCCGTTAGCGCCAATGTCGCTATCGAAAACAACATCGTGACGCATCGCGTAAGCGTGACGTATCGCGTAGCCGCGCGATGTGTCTTATGACGCACTGCGTAAACGCACCCGGAAGCGCTCCGCGGCGCTGCCCGGAGCACGTAACGTAAGCGTGCCGGAGCGCGTAACATAAGCGCATCGGGTCATGTGACTTGAAAATAACACTTTTCATTGGTTCTCATCATTTTTTTTCTCCAAATAATGAAAGCCTCCTCCTTTTTTCCTCATTCTTACTTTCTTCATTGAGAGAGCAAGAGCTATATTTGAGCTAACAATGGCATCACTTGTTGCTGCAGCTGGTGCACCCCCACCACCAGCCCCACCACCAAGAAAAGAAGGTCCACCACCACAGTTTCTTGGAGGACAAGAAGAAGAGGAGGAAGAAGAGGAGGAGGATCAACAACCAAGGCGCTTCCTCCCTGAAGAACCAAGACAAAGGCACGTTAAAGTGCACTTCATTTGGCAATTCTTCTCTTTTCCTGATGACCAAAAAAAGGTGAACGCCCCCAAAATCACCTGTCTTATTTGTGACAAAGTTCTCTCCAGGGGCAATCCCACAAAGAAATATTCTTTTGGTAATTTTACCATGATCACATGCCACATGGAGAGGTGGCATCCCAATAATTTAGCCCAGGCTGAAGTCCAGGAACTTCGAAACAACCCACCCCCTGTGGCCAGCACTTCCTCTACTGTACCCTCACTTTCTGGTCCAGAAGAACGCCAAATGGTGCCAAATATTCAGCAAAAATTTGGCAACCTCAAATTTGCTTGCATTTTCTGTGGCAAAACATTATGCTATGGTGAACTTAGTGTCACCTTAATAAATAATGCTGTAGACAACCACCAATGCAGCAAGAAAAGAAAACAGTAATTCTTTTCCTTTTTTTTGCTCCTGTTGAGCCATTTCCAATTCCCTATTTTTTGTTTGTTCCCTTAAAAAACCCCCAAAAAATATAAAATTGTTCAAAAATACAAAAAAATAAAAAAAATTCAGAAAAATAATAAAAAATATATAAAACAACAAAAAGAATAAAAAAAGTTCTTTTCAGAACTACCTCCCATTTATAAAATATTGCCAAAAATGTTAAACTCTGGCATTCTTTTTTCTCTTTTGTGCGCTTCCCGGTGCGCTCCCTGGTGCGCGTACCGGGCGCTCCCTCCGTGACAATCGAAAAAAAAAATGGTTTTTTTTTGCCCAGCGAGGCCCTTTTATAGTCCCCACATCAAACCTAGGGGATCAGGGTGGGTCTACCCTGCCCCCTTATGGTCATTTTCCCCTTTGTTTTGGCCACCTCTTGTGTCTCGATCCTACCGAGACACAAGATGGCGGCCGCTCCGGACTGTTTTGAATGTTTACAGACACCCAAGAACCAATCAGCTTTCTGCGCACAAGTCGCGTGGCGTGCCCAGAGCGCTCCCCGGAGCGCGTACCGGGGCGCTGCCATAGATACATATATTTTTTTGAACCTAAATTACTCAAAATCCACTGGAGCACATATCTTGAGACCTAGCAAAGGCACATCGGGCTACCAGTCCCTACAATTTTGCCAAGTTTGGTGTAAATCCATTCAGCCATTCGGGCTAAAAGTGAGTTCGACCGCCCTATGGAAATTAACATAGGGAAAATGCGTTTTGGGACCCCCCTTTTATCTTGGCCCCCGCTTGACGCATCCCCCCCAAACTTTCAGGGAAGGACCGGAGCTCAACGAGGCCATTTTGAGGACATTTTCAGGCAGATTCGTCAACCGGTGCCAAAGTTATTTCAAATAGAATTTTGAGATTTTGCATTGAAAAAAATCCTAACTATAACTACCTACTGGCGACCGCCAGTAGGTAATATATATATATATATATATATGTCTCTGAGTCTTACTTTTAACATTTTGTGCTCACAAAATGCAACATTAAAAATTATTTTGAAAAACCCTCACAGACATTTTTTATCACAATTTTAATGGACATCTTTATAATAATCACCATTATTAAACATTGCAATGTCTGAATAACTAAAATAAACATTAGATTAAATTAATTGGCAACTTTTAGAGAAAGATGATACACTTTTTTATATATAATGATATGATCATCCCTTGAGAAAGCCAATAGGCTCAGGTTTTATATTTTGGTGTGAGTCAAATTGCACACTGCGTGTGCCAGAAGGCCATGCATGGTGTGAGGGTGGCTGCTGGCAAGGGGTTGGAAGTTGGGCCTGCCTGTGGTGTGGGGTTTGTTGCCTGTGAGGGATTGGACAGAGGGGGCCATGTGCGGTGGCGGATTGGCTGTCTGTTGAGTGTTGGAAGTAGGGCCTGACAGGCTGGGCCCAGTCGCCAAACCCAATGCTGCAACCGGCCTAAGGCCATGTGCAAGGCTCTGCGCCCAACCCCATGACCCCCATCTTTAGGCCGTTTGCAGTGAGGGGTTTGCTGCCTGCGGAGGGCTGGACAAAGGACCTGGCATGTACAAATGGACTGGCCACATGCCAGACCCTGTGCTCAACCACACTCTGAACACGGCCAAAAGATGTGCACTGCATGGGGTTGCTTGCCAGTGAGGGTTTGCATTCAGCTGTGCATGCTGAGGGGTTGGTTTTATGTTTGGTAATAAAATTATACTTTAGGGTTAAAGAGCCCTAGAAGGTCACTTGAAAAAAAAAGTTCAAGTAAATATAACTCATGTCCTAATTTAACTATAACTTGCACCCTTGTAATCCACAGCTCATTACCTCACATATTATATAACTCATGACATGTTCTATAACATCATTAATAACATCAATGCATTATCTGAAACGATGTCATTGATGAAAAAACTGTGTATGGCGGACACAAGTTATTTTTACCATAGGGCATGAATTACAGCTGCTTGAGATAGCTACAACTGGTGAATTTCAGTGTTTTTTTTTGTTTAAAATGTTAAAAAAATTAACAAATATATTATGATTCTGTAGTAAAAGGAAAGGGAAAACACCGGCATTCATAATGCAACAGGAGTGGGAACCCGCTAAATAGTGCCAGCCACACTGATTCAGTTGCAGAATATATGGTGCTTCGTTATAATGTTGGTGTTCATTAGGTGTTGTGAGATATACCAGCAAACAGCATCTTCATTGCTTTAGTGTAAATAATGGAGACTCCGGCAGTCATGAGGAAAGTACATGGGGGTAGATCTACAAGGAAGTGCCGCAGCGTGGCACCGCAGGCCCTTTGGCTGTGCCACGCTGCAGCACTTCCGAAGCGCAGGGATGTGACATATTTCCAAGAATATGTCGCATCTTTGTGCTTCCCCCTGCGCTGGCGCACCAACTGCGGCCATGGGCTGGTGAAGGCACAATTGCACCATGGTGCACGGATGCCTGCATCGTGGGGAAATTGTTTTTGTGCAGTAAGGGGCACCTTCTTGCACAAAAACAATCACTGCAGGCATTTTCCTCTTTCAATGTGTGCTGTAGAATGCAGCACGCATTGAAAGAAGACAAAATGAGGAGAAATTAAAACATTTCTCCTTCTTGTGCCTCGCTACGCCACCTCCAGGGTGGCGTAGCATGGAGACGCATCTTCAGATTTACGATTTCTTGTAAACCTGGAGATGTGTCTTTTTCCATGGGTGTTGTGTGGGAACACCCACAGCAACACCCATGGAACGCCCCTTCACGAAGAATGACGTACTGGGGGCGCAGGGGGCTTGTAAATCTGCCCCTCAGAGTGTAAATTATGGTACTGTGTTCTAACAGACATAGTCCCCATTTAAAAGCTATGTGGATTTCTGTGCAAGGACACCATGTGGTGGAAATAGTGTTTTTGCGTGGTATCCCCAAACCTAAATCCCATTACAATAAATTAATCCCCACGCAACGTGGAATAACAATGCAGATCCCTTTTTTCCCCAAGTCTGTTCCACACAGGGTTTCCCATCAGCTTTGAACAGGTGGAAAATGGCGTTGCACAGTCATACAAAATGCCTAAAAATCACACAAGTGCTTTGGACCAAAAGAAAGCCCACCCAGAGACAATCCCGGCAGTCCGGAGTTTGGAGCGGGTCCTATGCATGGGTTAAGGCTTAGCATTTTTTTTACCTCAAAAAATTGGGTTGAGTCAGATTGAGTAGTCCAGAACAGCATCCAGTTAGGTCAAAACTACCTATCTTTTATATCACACACAACTTCCAGTCTAGCATACTTATTTTATTTGTTGTTGGGTAAATGACAATGGCTAGGGGGAGGATGTGGCCATGCAGGGGGAAGGATAGCACACTCTGCCTATGTCATAGGAAAGGGATTGAGCAGGATGTGGCAACACAGGCTGTCTGCAATTGCAGCCCTAGCCTTAAGTGATTTTTACCTGATGGCTACGGCTCGGTTGAACATGCAATTGGGCTCATAGTTGGAGAAAAGAGATATTTAAAGCAAGCATTGGCAAAGCCAAAAGGTCTGACTGGCAGTTTGTGTGATTGTTATATTAATTTCAATGAAAGCATATGCCACAAAAAAAAAACCCACAAATGTGGCTGCCATATCCATGTAAGTAAAAATAATAATACAAAAAACATTTACTGATGTGGACATTTTACTGCTGTTTTTTTTTTATAACAAGCCTTGCAGTTGTACCATTCAATTAAAAATAAGTTATTTGAAAAGGAGACAAGAATAAATCACCACATAATCAAGCACTCAATTCGCAGTCAGCTAATTTTGTAAAGAATATGGAAAAAAATCATCTAACTGGACACCCATTGTGCAGGCAAAATAAATAGCTGGCATTTACATTTCTTATGAATCTAAATCATATAAAAAGCATACTTAAAAGCTGATTTGTACCTCCAAGTATGTATAACATGAATTACTTTTTGTAAAAGCAATTTACTACCAAGACCGCTAAAAGCTGCATCAAAGGCTAGATACACAATGTATATGATTTTTGTCAAGAGAGCAGTAGTCTGACGAAACAACTAGAGCTACCTCAAAGCCCATTCCTAACAATGAAAAAACCCTGAATTGTGATCCACCCAATAAGAAGCATCAGATGCGAAGAAACAGTGGCAAAAAGTTCTCTACACAAAGGGAAGGTTGGGTGCTTTTCATAGCACTATCTAAGGATCTCATTGAGAAAAATATATGAGTTTTTTTCCTTTTCTTGAAAAAATATTTTATTTTGCCCATGTTCCCTGTGAGCAAAGGAATTTCTAGTGCACTTTTTAGGTCTCGCCTAGGCAGCGCTTGAGCTGTTTGAGGTTCCGTGACAATTGTAAGTGGTGTTTTCGACTCACACGAATATGGTCGAGTCTAGTATCTATGAACCGCAAATGGCGAGTTTAGTAAGTGTGCGCAGTTTCGCTGTGCTAACTTAAACCGTTCGTTTGTTATGTGGGTTTGTCATCTGTACCCACGGGTTCCATCTTAGATACGGCATCCATTTTGTCTCTTGCCCTCAAGTAGCCAGCGAACGGACGCTGTCCGCTTCGCGACCCTGGGACTCCCAAGATATTTGCGGAAGACACATGTTCTTTGAAAGTGTCTTTATGACGAGGGGGATGCTACTGTAAGGCAGATGGCGCCGCTCGAGGCTCATCTTGCCGCACGGGCTTATTGTCTCAGCCGTGCATCTCATTAGGCACGTCCCTTTGATGCCTGTATCTCGTGCTTCTCGACACTCCCCTTTTACACCCTTTCCGATCTCCCCACTGTTTCCGTCTTCCTCTGCACCTGTCTTCGTTCCTGTTTCGATCTACTTTACTGCTGATTGGAATTTGCTAATGGTGGGAAGATGGGTTTTTACAGTTGGGAACCGCCAAATGTTTCCGCACTTATGTTCCGGATCTTGTGTGTTTTAAAGTGATCTAAGCGACCCCTCTGAGAGCGACTTGTGGGAACCAGGTTGTAAACTATTGTGTATCATGTTATCCTATGGGTAGAAACTGTATAAAAGGAGCGATCCACAAATACAATTTGAAGCAGTCTCCCCGAACTACATTCGATGTACTTCTCGTGACTTCTGTGTTCCCTGCAGTAAATAAACCTTGACTCTTTGACGCCGAAGGAAGTGTCCCGTGTCTCTGTGATTTGTACGCCGGAGCAGGTTACCCACGAAGGTTTCAGGTGTTGTGCCCTGGCACCGCTGGGTCCAAAGAACCCAGTCCTTCAGTTGGCGCCCAACGTGGGGCTGCATCAGTGGTACCGGTCCAAGCCTGACGATCGTGAGGAACTTCGTGTGAAATCTCCGAGGGAAGGTGCACCCCGCTTCATCGATCCTGTTGTCGAAATAAGTGGCCCGAAGACTTTTCCCGCGAAGATTCCCGCCTCCTAACGGCTGCGACGGACTGCTGCCCTGACTGTAGACCTGTTTTGGCGCCTGGCGTAGACCTTGGTATAGCGAGACGATAGACGGGCCTTCCTGAGGACGCCATTGATCTTTGAGTTAAGTATTTGTGGGTCGCTCCCAGAGTTCTTGGTTGTAGACACTTTAGCGAGTGTCTTTGTTGTAAACACTTTAGCGAGTGTTTTTGTTGTAGACACTTTAGCGGGTGTCTTTGTTGTACACGCTGTGTGAGTGTTTTTGTCGGTGACACTTTGCTAGCGTACTTTGTTGTTGTTGTATTTGTTTGACGACTGCAGCCGCCAAAGACCGAGGGTTTTGTTCTTGCTGGGACTTGGTAAATCCCGTAACCCTTGAAGTTTGTGAAACTCGGCTAGTGTGCAAGATGCCTGGTCGCAGTACTTTGTTCAGTTGCTTTAGACCTTGTGGTGCGGATTCCCTGCTGGAGGACTCGTGTCCGATACCTCCGGTTGGAACTCCTACATATGACCTATATAGCAAACATGGGCTAGGCCCGATTGCTTTTAACGATTACTGGATCAAATATACAAAGAAAGACGGCGATCTTCGTTGGCCACCTCATGGTAGCTTCGAAGCGTCGATCTTAGATAATTTGGAAATGAAGTTGTTCGAACGTAAATCAAGGCCGGCCATGTTTGATGCCTTTCGGTTCTGGCGCAAAGAAGCCCGACAGAAAGAGATCAGACAAAATAAACGTAGTCAGCGAGATACTGTTGCTACTATAGTGAAGAAAGCTGAGCAGTTTCAGCGTGATAAGGAGGATAAGGATAAGGAAGTGTTTGAGAGATTACAGCGTATGTCCATAGACAAATGCTATCCTGTTTTGTCTACGGAGTCGGATAAGAAGGAAGAGGCAGTTGAGGATTCTTTAATGTCTTATCTTATGAAGTCGCCACCTCCGTACGTACAGGGTACCGCATCTCCTGTGGTCCCTGCCGTACCTGTACCGCCTATTCCTCAACCTGCACCCGCCCTTCCGACTGTTCCTGCTCCTTTGCCTCTTTCTATTCCTACTGCTCCTCCGCTTCCACATACTCCTACTCACGCTACTGCTCCTGTGTTGTTAACCCCTGTTGTTGCTAACGTTTCTACTCCTTCTCTTGTTAGTCCTGTGTCTTATTCTTGTCCCTCTACTCGTAATCGTGATTCTCCCATTGCGACAAACTTCTTTCAGTCGCTCGGACCTGTTTTTGGGTCTGCAGGTTCTGATGGTCCACAGAGACGTAGCCAGCTTCCTGGTAATAGAGAACGTGTTGCGCTATATAATATGGCGATGGGTTGGATGATAAACCCTGTTAGAAATCCACCTCGTGTTGTCCTCGAAACGTTTGATCAATTCAACATACCTACTCAGAGATATGTGTTTGATGAAATGTGCAAGTTCTTACATGATCAGATAGCGGCTGTTGCGCCTGACGAGGTGCTGACCGCCCTGTCTAATCTTCGGCTTCAGTTCGCAACTGGACTGATAGTCGATACTAATGTCCGACGTGCTATTGAACGGTTGCTATCTCTTCGTCCTGCTCCTATTCCTCATGCATTGTTCGTTGAGGACATTGAACAACGAGATGGGTCTGGCCAATATCCTATGCGAGAAGTTCCGCCAGTTTGGGTACCCGCTGATAATACTAATGCTAATGCTCCAATACCAGCACATTTCCAGAGAGTGTGGATACACCTCCCTTGGAAACGATCGGAAGTGCTTCAGGTGAAACAAACTTTGCCTGATCCTCGCAAAAATCCTGCGGGGTATTACAAAGAATTATCGCAGCTCGTAGACGCTACGATAATGAATCTGGCTGACATCGACATGTTGTTTGGCAATGTCGTACCGCAACCGGTATGGGCCAAGATTCGTCACCAAGATCACGCGAATGAATTAGGTGGTGATTGGGCTGCCATTACAGCGGCAGACGCTGGACAAGTGGCTGCCACTAAACCCGATCAGTTGATTGAACTTCTTCCCCAGCGAATCATTACATTAATGAAAACGCTTATGCCAGCTATGAGGATAAATTGGGACAAGTTGTCAGCCTGTAAGCAGAAGAAAGATGAGAGTGTTTCAGACTTCTTTACGAGGTTCGAGGAAACATTCGTCGATCATAGTGGACAGGATATGGGTACTGAGGGTGGACAAAGGCTGTTTGTGGATAAATTTGTATCGAACTTATTGCCCGACTTGAGCAATAAATTGAAGAATTCAGAAAGTGCGTGGGCCGTTTCTACCTCAGCTCAGATATTGGCTACGGCACAATATTACGAGAATAGAGAAAAAGAGGAAAATGACCGTGCCGATAAAAAGACGAAAGAGCTGAAAACTAAAGTGTTGTTACAACAAGCATATCCGCCGCGTTCTAATCAGAATGCGCCTCAGCAGAATAGATCGCAGTCGCAATCGAATCGATCGCAGCCGCGTAATGATTCATCTTTTCAGAGATCTTCGTTGGGGTACAATCAATGTGCTTATTGTAGACAGGAGGGACACATTAAATTCAATTGTCCTGCTTTAAATGACCGTAGTGGTGGTAATTCGTCTAGAGGAGGTCGTGGTGGTTCACAGAACGCATCACGTGGTAGAGGTCGTGGTGCTCAGAACGACCGTTCTGACAACTCATCAAATTCTAATAATTGTTTCGATCAACGTGGATCATCGCAAGGACGATCTGCGCAGTACAATGTAGACGATTATTACGTCGATCAGGGAACTGACGATAGTAATTACTAGGACAGCCAAAGACAAGGAGAGGGAGAGGTATCAGTTCCGGTTGATCAGAGAGGGCCTTACGTCGCAGTTGCTACATCGGGCGTCGTTGAGCCTTTTCTGTTGGACACTGGTGCAGCGAAAAGTTCTATTATGCATTCGAAACTCCCTGGCGCACCTTTGTCTGGCTTAACAAATGTATCCGTTGGATTCTCTGGCGCCCCCGTTAGCAATCCAGTTTCGCGCCCTTTGCCCCTTCAAATTGGGCCTCGTGAGCTCGAAGCTCCGTTGATTTTGACCACTGGTTGTGGTGAAAATCTTTTGGGTCTGGATTTGCTTAAACGTTTGTATGCAACTTTGTATTGTTCTCCTGCGGGTGTAAAGCTTACGTTCGGAGAGAAAGTAGTCTCTCCCATGTACTTGTCCCTCGATAAGCTTCCACCGGAATTGAGTTCTCTTCCTGCATCTTTGTGGGCGACGGGTCCAAATGACGTGGGCCTACTTGATATCTCCCCTTATGTTGTTCAGTTGAAATCGAATGTGCGATTGCCACGTATTCCCCAATATCGTATCTCCCTTGATGGTGAACGAGCTTTGTTAGCGATCATTTATGATTTGCTCGAGAAAGATGTCATTGAAGAAACTCGGGGAAACGTGTGCAATAGTCCTGTACTGCCCATTCTTAAACGTACTGATCCTACCAAACCGCCTGTTTATCGTTTTGTTATCGATTTACGGGAGGTGAATAAAATTGTGGTTCCTCAATTCCCTGTTGTGCCTGACATTACGGCGCTGCTGACTCTGATTCCAGCTACAGCTTCATGGTTTTCGGTGATTGATTTGAAAAATGCGTTTTTCAGCATCCCGATTGCCGAAGAGAGCAGGGACCTTTTCGGTTTCTCTCTTGGTGGACGTAGCTTCCGGTTCAAACGCGCTCCTCAGGGCTACTGTGAAAGTCCATCGATTTACAGTCAAGCTTTGAAGGGTCAACTAGATGCGTTTAGGTTGCCGGTTGGTGCGGCTTTACTCCAATACGTCGACGACTTATTGGTGGCTGCTGATACTCAGGACATTTGCAAAATTGCTACAGTGTCGTTGCTGCAACATCTCTGTGAGTTAAATCACAAGGTGTCACCTTCTAAACTCCAATATTGTTGTCAAGAAGTAACCTATCTAGGTCACTTATTGTCAAAGGAGGGAAGGAGATTGGCCCCAGAGAGAATTGCAGCGATTGCGCGCATGGCTGTGCCACAAACCCAAAGAGATGTGCGTGCCTTTCTAGGTATCACATCGTACTGCAGGCAGTGGATTCCTAATTTTTCATTGCTAGCGAAACCATTGGTGGCTCTTACGTGCAAGGATGTTTCGACTCCTTTACCATGGACGGAAGAATGTCAGAAAAGTTTTTCTGAATTACGTGATTCATTGTGTTCGGCCCCTGTGTTAGGTACCCCTGATTACAGTAAGCCGTTCACGTTATATGTTCACGAGAGGGAAGGTTGTGCTTTAAGCGTCTTAACGCAACCTTTTGGTGGTAAGCAACGTCCATGTGCATATTTTTCCTCGACCTTAGACCCAGTAGCTAGAGCATTGCCGAGTTGTTTGAGAGCAACTGCGGCAGCTGCGGTCTCCATCCGACAATCAGCAGGATTGGTCATGGATAATATGCTTACGGTGATGGTTCCGCATGCAGTCGATACTCTTTTGAATCGAACGAAAACTCAGCACTTGACGAGTGCGAGGTTATCTGGGTACGAATTGACGCTCTTGGCAAGCCACATTCAGATAAAACGTTGTAATGTCCTAAATCCGGCAACTTTGTTACCAATCAGTGCAGAGTCAGATGCAGTAACAGAACATGACTGTTACTTGCGGACAGAGGAGGAAACAAAAGGTCGTGTGGACCTTAAAAACACCCCATTGGAAGACCCGGATGGCATCCTGTATGTGGATGGGTCATGTTTTAAATTGCCGAATGGTGATGTGACTACTGCTTATGCTGTGGTGACATTGAATACTGTTGTTGAGACTGCGAGATTGGATCAGAATTCTGCCCAAGCTGCAGAGCTGATCGCTCTTACTAGAGCATGTGTATTAGCAAAAGGTAAACGTGTGAATGTGTACACCGATAGTCAGTATGCTTTCGGTGTAGCGCATAGTTTCGGACGATTGTGGCGAGAACGTGGTTTCTTGACGTCACATGGCACGAAAATACAGCATGGCCAGCTTGTGAACGATCTTTTGGATGCATTGACTTTGCCTGCTCAAGTTGCAATTGTTAAATGTAGTGCGCATCGTAAAGTGACGGATGATGTTGGTCGTGGTAATGCGTTTGCAGATGAGATTGCTAAGGAGACTGCCCGGAACCTTAGCACTCGAATGTATGTGACGAATTCGGTTAGGTGGCCTACAGAATCAAGTATGTGTGAGAATACTATAGAGAGTGTGAAAGCAATTCAGAATGAGGCCACCGACACTGAAAAGATGAAGTGGAAAGAAAGTACGGGAAGGTTGGATGTGAATGGTTGCTGGATTGATTTGTCAGATCAGAAAAGATGGATGTTGCCTGATGCGTATGTACTGGCCGTTGTGCAAATGGCACATGGGTTAGCACATATTAGCGCGAAAGGTATTTGCAAGTTGTTGGCTGATGTGTGGAAGAATGATGGAATTACTAAGTGTGCTGAACGTTTGGTGAAGAATTGTATGGTGTGTATAATGTACAATCCTGGCAAAGGAACCCCAACTCCCCCTGGCAGTTTTGCTCCTCCTTCGTATCCCTTTGAGGTGATCCAATTGGACTTCATCCATATGGAGCGATGCAATAACCTGAAATACGTTTTGGTTGTGGTTTGCGCATTCTCCCGATGGATCGAGGCCTATCCCCTCAAAGATAATACTGCTTTGTCTACTGCGAAAATCCTACTGAAGGAATACTTTCCTCGGTATGGAATGCCTAGAGTCGTGTGGTCAGATAACGGAAGTGAGTTTGTTGGAAGTGTGATGAAGAGTGTGTGTAAGGGCCTTGGAATTAATCAGAAATTCCACAGCGCCAATCATCCCCAGTCAGCTGGATTGGTTGAAGGTTACAATGGTACCCTTAAATTAAAATTAGCAAAGATTCAGGCTACGACTGGACTTTCGTGGCCTGACGCTTTGCCTCTAGCATTACTGTCAACTAGGGCGACTGTACACTCCCGAATAGGGCTTAGCCCCTATGAAATAGTGTTCGGCCGTCCTGCGAATGTGTGGGGGGTTCCTAGGCCAGGTATATTTGTTGATCTTGAGTACCCGATGTTGATTGACTACTTACATGACTTGACTGCTAAACTGAGGTTAATTCATCAACAGGTTTACGACGCCTTGCCGACGCAGACGGAGGGTCCAGGCCACCAGCTCCAGCCTGGTGATTGGGTTGTCACCCGAAATTTTTCGCGCAAGAAGAATCTGGACCCCCGCTTTGTTGGACCTCACCAGGTGCTTTTGGCCACGAGGACTGCCGTTCGTCTTGAGGGACGGAAGAATTGGGTACATGCTACCCATTGTAAGAGAGTCCCTATTCCTTTGCCGGCAGACCCGTGGGTGAGGAAAGGCATTGCGTCAACAGAAGCAGAGACATTGCCGGCGTTTGTACCTTTTAGTGACGCACAACTTGTTGGTGAACACTCAGCGCAGCAGAAAGCCATTGTTGGAACATTGTCAGCAAAAGACTCAAGACCAAATCAACAAACTGATCAACAGGACGCTGTCTCCTCAACAGATCCTTTGTTTGACGAGCAGACACGTCCCGGGAAACATCGATATTCTTTGCGTTCTCATACTAAGGACAAATAAATTTTTTTCTTGCTTTGCTGAAATTGATAACTGCAATATCTTCGTTTCCCCTGATCAACTGTGAACAATTCGTATCACTGAAAATTGTTTTGTACATATATCAAGATTTTTTTCTTGTATCTTTTTCCTTCCACAGCTGAATTATTGTGCTAAATAAATACATATTGTGTATTGAGGGCCGTAGGGCCGCGCGCGTACTTCCTTCTGGACAGTAGGTCTTGACGCTAGGTTAAAGGCCGTCGGTTCCTAGGAACTCCTGGGAATTGACTATTGCTGCACAGAACGAAGTGCGTCAAGAAACGTTGCGGACGGTCGTAGGGAAATGGCATTTTTGAAGCTGAACGATTTGGAAGGAGCTCAGGCGTATAGAGTCAAACTGCAGATACTTAGTCGTACGAAATGTTTTGTATCCCAATTGTTTGTACTGTTTTTAACTGCTTCTGCATTTTTGGCGGGTGGGGTGTATTACACTATGTCTTACTTCTTACTTCCTACCCCTACTCCTACTCCTTACCCTAACATTACTTCTACTGCTTCTCCTCATTCCTTTCATATGTTACCAGAACACGAACAGGCTAGACGTGTAGAATTCCGCAACAATTCCTTTATCCAGCTCCTCCATCAGCATCAGTTAGTGGTTAACACTACTAATTGTTGGGTGTGTGGGTTGATGCCACATACTACGGGTAAGGGAATTCCATATCTGGTGTTACCGTATAGTTCCCAAGGGTCAGCTCGAGCATACCAAACAATGCTTCGAAGCGCACTAGGTTTCCACCCCTCTCCAGAACGTTCCCCCAAACCGGGTCCTACCTCATGGCAGTGGGTGGTATCGATGATAATACAGGATTTGGAAGATGAGATCCATGATGCTTATCTCATCCCTAAGGCAGAGGTACAAGCCTATAGGGCACCGAATAGAGGGGAATATAGTACGTTCACTAATGAAAAGCAGCTTAAAAGCTCGTCTCCAATATGGGTCGTACCCCACACTGGTAATTTTTGTCTTGTGGGTCGTGGCTCGCAAGCCTCACTTGGAGTAAGTGCTTGCACTGAAAGTTACGTTCTGTCAATGTCCCCGATCCCTGTGCTTCTGGCTGCCAAGGGTACGTACTTCATCTGTCATGATCGTGCATACACATGGTTGCCCGCAGACTTCATGGGCTCATGTTTTGTTGCAAATCTGTTGCCTCCGACGTTTACTGTAGATGCCGATTATCATAAGACTAGAGTTGTACGAGGCGTAATTAGTGAAGAGGATACTGCCGGTCAAGAGGCAGGAGACTTTTTCAAGGGTTTCCTCCCGTTTTGGGGACCTATGGTTAATAGTAGGAACCTGAGACATTTGACTCGAGTGGTAGAATCGACAGCTAACATTACTGCCAGTGCCCTTGGTAATATCACCACAGAACTTCAGGCGGAGAGACTTATGACATTACAAAACCGTATGGTTTTAGATGTTGTCTTAGCAGATCGCGGTGGGGTATGTAAAGTGATCCATTCGAGCTGTTGCATTTTCATTCCAGATAATGCTCCTACTGTCTATCAAGCCATCTCGAAGTTGCACAAGATCTCCGAATCCATACACGTGGATGTAGGGGATTGGACGCTACTTGGTTGGTTTTGGGGCCTGGTGTCGACTTGGGGTTGGAAGATTCTGACGATCATCGGGGTTGTGGTAGTGTTCCTGTTCACGTGTTGCCTTTGTGTGCAGTGTGGTCCTGCCTTATGTGGCCTCTGTGCTACAACGTGTATGAGACAACCATCTGTTACCAAGGGGACTCGGTTGGACAGAGCTATGCTACAACGACATCTTGATGGTCTGATGAATATCGAGTATGATTCCGACTAGTGCTTGCCTACATGAGGGCAAAAGGAGCGTCTGAGGTTCCGTGACAATTGTAAGTGGTGTTTTCGACTCACACGAATATGGTCGAGTCTAGTATCTATGAACCGCAAATGGCGAGTTTAGTAAGTGTGCGCAGTTTCGCTGTGCTAACTTAAACCGTTCGTTTGTTATGTGGGTTTGTCATCTGTACCCACGGGTTCCATCTTAGATACGGCATCCATTTTGTCTCTTGCCCTCAAGTAGCCAGCGAACGGACGCTGTCCGCTTCGCGACCCTGGGACTCCCAAGATATTTGCGGAAGACACATGTTCTTTGAAAGTGTCTTTATGACGAGGGGGATGCTACTGTAAGGCAGATGGCGCCGCTCGAGGCTCATCTTGCCGCACGGGCTTATTGTCTCAGCCGTGCATCTCATTAGGCACGTCCCTTTGATGCCTGTATCTCGTGCTTCTCGACACTCCCCTTTTACACCCTTTCCGATCTCCCCACTGTTTCCGTCTTCCTCTGCACCTGTCTTCGTTCCTGTTTCGATCTACTTTACTGCTGATTGGAATTTGCTAATGGTGGGAAGATGGGTTTTTACAGTTGGGAACCGCCAAATGTTTCCGCACTTATGTTCCGGATCTTGTGTGTTTTAAAGTGATCTAAGCGACCCCTCTGAGAGCGACTTGTGGGAACCAGGTTGTAAACTATTGTGTATCATGTTATCCTATGGGTAGAAACTGTATAAAAGGAGCGATCCACAAATACAATTTGAAGCAGTCTCCCCGAACTACATTCGATGTACTTCTCGTGACTTCTGTGTTCCCTGCAGTAAATAAACCTTGACTCTTTGACGCCGAAGGAAGTGTCCCGTGTCTCTGTGATTTGTACGCCGGAGCAGGTTACCCACGAAGGTTTCAGGTGTTGTGCCCTGGCACCGCTGGGTCCAAAGAACCCAGTCCTTCATGTTTCTTCCAGACATAGGGGCATATTATCAAGAACGGCGTTAAAATATCGCTGCTTTAGCAGCAAGAAACTGCCGCTAAAGCGGCAATAATGAACTTGATAATAGGCCCATGTGAATTCCCATAGAAGCTCAGGTTCTGTTGTGAACCTGGGCTTCTATGGGAACTCACAAGGGCATATTATCAAGCCTATTATCGCCGCTTTAGCAGCAGTTTCCTGCCGATAAAGCTGCAATAATTTTAACGCCGTTCTTGATAATATGCCCCATGCTGTTTTCAGGTATGCGCTTTAAGCTCCGCCCATTTCCTCCCCCATCTTTTGCGTAGGCTTCTGATACTGTCCTTTGTAAATGGTGGCTTTTGATTCATCAATAGGCTTAGTAGTCCCTTCTTAGTACTTCCCTTTCTCCTGTTGTAACCTCCCATGAGGACTGCCCCTATCACAAACACCACTTCAGAAAACCGCCCTTAAAGAGACAACGTGCTACTAATACTCCACTTGCACCACTTATCTTGGCACGAGCCAGTGTGTTCACTATTTTGAAAGAAATGCCTCAAAGTGTTCCATGAGGGCGCGTGGCAATATTTAATTGCCGTCAGTGACTCCACTGAGCCCCGAGTATCTCCAGATCATTGCACATCTGATTCTTTTTAAGGTGGGGAAAGCACTTCCAGGGTAGGGGCCTCCCTCCCGGCAAGTTAAAAAATGGAACCCGTGCAGCTTGCCCCATGACGGCGTGCCAGGATTGCACCTCTTAGCTGGGTGATGGTTTGACCATGCTGGAGAGCTCAGGTAGGTACTGCAGACAAAGTAAGTGCAGCTCAACCCTTATTTCTCCCTCCTAAAGGGATGAGGATTGGCCATTTGAAACCTGCCTTAAAAGGAACCAGGGAGATCTCCTGACATTCCTTCTTTCTGAAGGGCCGTAGGGCCGGGAAAAGGTCGCTCGCTGCCTCACAGCCCACCGATTCCATTCCAGCCCTTCAGAAGCAATGACATATCCGGAAACTCTCCCATTTTTCACTAGGCCACACTTTCCCTTATGATTGTCTTTCGGTTTTTGATGTTTTTTTTAATTTTTTTTATTGCGAGCGTACGGCAAGGGTTGATCCCGGGCTTTGGGGTGGCGTCCAGTTGCTGAGACCTGCATATTCTGTTTATTGTCTGCCCTCCATCTCTAAGCTGCTCACACCAGCGAAAGGGTAAGGCTCCCAGTCGCAAGTGCCTGCTCGTGCTGGCTTACAGTAGTAGTAATATTAGTGATGTGGTGTTGTGTCAATTGCAGCGCATCCCACAAACCTGTTTCATGGCTACTGGGTGGCAACCCAGCTGGGGCAAACCCAAAAGGATAGAAAATTGGGCAAGCCACGATCGACGCGAAGCTCTAATCTACAAGAAACACAGGGATATATGTACAAGCCCCTATCGCCACGGGAACATCACTTTTGTGACATTCCCGTGGGGATAGGGGCCTTGCCTTATGTACAAGGCAGCAATAAGCCACTTAACGTGGCTTAACGCTGCCTTGTACATAAGGCCCCCTTTCACGCTATGTTTAGCGCAAAAGGGGCATGCAGTGGGTGTTTTGGAGGACTTCCATGGCAACACCCATTGTATTTGACGCTGCCCCCTATGTACAAGGGTGGTGTACATAGGAGTCAGCTCCAAATTTAAGACCAGGAAAACCCTGGTCTTAAGGTGGCGAAATGAGGAGAAATGCATCATTTTTCCTCGTTTTTGCTTTTTTCATGTGTGCACATGGAAAAAGCTAAATGTCATGTTTTGTTTATGTACAGGAAGGTGCCCATTTCTGTACATAGAGCAAAAAAAGCAAAAGACACACAATAGATGGATGGAATGCAGAACATAGCAAAACATTCACCCCCAGTCAAGAGATCTGGGTTAAATCCATCATTATTTTGCTCACCATGCCACCCCAGTTTAGATCTGGCCATATGCAAATCAGTCTTGACCCTGTGCCAGATGGGAACAGTCCAGCCCGAACTGCCAAGCCAGGTCCTCCTTGGACTGGAAAGAAGCATCCTAGGACCGGTTTGGGGATTTCACCCCTCTTCAGCCAGGATAGCTTGATTCCAGTGGCACAGTGAGCCCAGGACCCATGTCTGGGCATACCTGGTGCACTTGGCGCGAGAAAGCAAAAGACACACAATTGATGGACGGAATGCAGAACATATCAAAACATTCACCCCCAGTCAAGAGATCTGGGATAAATCATCATTCTTTTGCTCACCATTCCACCCCAGTTTAGATCTGACCATATGCAAATCAGTCCTGACCCTGTGCCTCATGGGAACAGTCCAGCCCGAACTGACAAGCCAGGTCCTCCCTGAAACAACGGAAACAAGCATCCTAGGACCGGTTTCGGGGTTTCACCCCTCCTCAGCCAGGATAGCTTGAATCCAGTGGCACAGTAAGCCCAGGACCCACGTTTGGGCATACCTGGCGCACTTAAAGCGAGAAAGCGAAAGACACACCATTGATGGACGGAATGCAGAACATATCATAACATTCACCCCCATATCTAGAGATCTGGGTTAAGTCCATCATAGTTTTGCTCACCATGCCACCCCAGTTTAGCTCTGGCCATATGTAAATCAGTTTTGACCCTGTGCCTCATGGGGACAGTCCAGCCTGAACTGCCAAGCCAGGTCCTCCCTGGATCGGAAACAAGCATCCTAGGATCAGTTTTGGGGTTTCACCCCCCTTTAGCCAGGATAGCTTGATTCCAGTGGCACAGTGAGCCCACGACCCATACCTGGGCATACCTGGCGCACTTAGAGTGAGAAAGCAAAAGGCACACAATTGATGGACGGAAAGCAGAACATATCAAAACATTCACCCCCAGTCAAGAGATCTGGGTTAAATCCATCATTCTTTTGATCACCCTGCCACCCCAGTTTAGATCTGGCCATATGCAAATCAGTCTTGACCCTGTGCCTCATGGGAACAGTCCTGCTTGAACTGCCAAGCAAGGTCTCCCCTGGACTGGAAACAAGCATTCTAGGACTGGTTTCGGGGTTTCACCCCTCTTCAGTCAGAATAGCTTGAATCCAGTGGCACAGTGAGCCCAGGACCCGGGTTTGGGCATACCTGGCTCACCGAGAGCGTGTTTTTAAGCCCAGGAGGCTAACAAGAAGCTCCGCCACTTCATCGTCCATATGGCCAACAGATCTCTGCTACGTGCTCTTAACCCACTCAGCTATCTAGTCAGAATGCATCATTCGGTAAGTTGTCTGCCATTGTAGTCAATACAGATCTAATAAAAGGTATTTTGGAGGGGGCAGGGACATGTGCACGCCGCCGCCGCCCTTATCCCCTCCCTCCCTTTCTTTGTTCCTCTATCCTCCTTCCCTAACCCCTCGATGGAGACACTTCTTGCCACATTCTCGTCTCTACTCCACAGCAGCTCTGGGGAAAGCAACTGTCTGCAGCTATTTCCCTGGAAGTTAAACCTCTGCAGCCGAAATGCAATAAGGGCCGGTAATAACTGCCGCCAGGGCTCGAGTCGAGGGTACATGCGGGTGGACGGCGTCCCCCACTCTTTTCACAGGGAGGACGCCGTCCCCCCTGCCAAGAAGCTGGGCCCCACAGAATTAAGCTGAACGTGTCGCGGGGTAATTGTCAGACACCGGAACACGTTGAGCACGGGCCGTCATGAGGTCATTTGCATATTGTCAGTCCCCCCACTTCTTTTTATAGGACCTGTGCCCTGCCCTGTCCCCTCTGAGCCCAAACTAATCTCCTGGCCTGCACACATACGGTCACACGAGGTGCCCGCGGCAGAGTGGGCTGTCCTCCCACATCCCATTCATCAGATTGCATGTCCGCTGTGTAATTGTAGCTTTGTGCTCTCTAATGGGGATTGTATGAGCTTGCCATCTTACTTCGTGAACCATGCACGCAGCTTGTGATAATGTGACAATCTATCAAAAGTGTACTCACACCACCACAATGTAGAAATGTGTATTCACTTTGCCGTAATACGAAGTTTGTGTTTTTTCCCCTGTCCATAACAGGAAAAAGCTCTCCCTGGAGAAAGACGGAAACTGAAGTCTGCATGTTTCTGGCCTGCACGTTAACAATATGAAATACGATATCTGTGCGTATTTTCTTTCTGTGGTGAGTTGAAAAGTATGCTTTCCCATGATAATTTCCAAAGTAGATTTTATTCTTTTGATAATGACAACAGCATATCTCTATGCAGTGTGGAAGCGGACATTCTTTGTATGGACTCAGCTACATGCATGCTTTTTTCGATGGAAGAGGATCTGAAGTTACAACCAGAGCTACCAAATCTAGAATTGGGAAACCAGGTTCCAGTCTCAGCAACGGTTAAATATCCTGTAATTTGGGGCAAATCACTTAATCTCCCCATGTCCCAGGAAAAACAAAAAATAAATATGACCTTGTTTCTTATTACTGTCTCTGTGGACTTACAAAAAGTGTTACACAAACAGTTTCGATAACTGCTAAGAAAGTTCCTTCCTCTTCTTTCACTCAGCACCAGGAAAACAGTGGTCCAGGCTCTGGTGACATCCAGACTGGACTATGCAAACATTGTGTACCTGGGACATCCAGGCTATCTCCTCCGGTGCCAGCAAGGGGTTCAGAATGCCACGGTCTGATTGGTCCATAGGCTCAAACCCCGGGCGCACATGCCCCCCCCCACCCCCTTAAAACATTACACTGGCTTCTGATGAGTAAAATGGTCAAGTTTAAGGTCCTGGTTACGTTCTTCAAAGCCTTCCACAGTAAGGGCGCTGGGTATCTCAGAGCAAGAGTCAGTCACTTCATGCCTGCCAGATCCCTGAGGTCCTAATCCTTGGGCTTGGCTTGCATCCCCAGAGTACACCTGGCCCGAATGGGGTGCATATATTTGGATTTTTTGGAAGCTGAAGCGTGGAATTAAGTACCGGCTCCTCTCTCATCCTCAGCTGACCTGACAGTTTTTAAGAAACATCTTAAAATCTAGCTTTTCCAGGACCAGGCATGCTTGTTGGGTCCTGTTAACGTGAGTCGATCAGCCTTGGGACACTCTTGTTGAGTAGCTGTGCGCTCTACAAATGCATTTTATTCATTCAATAACAAAATTATTCATACGGGTAATTATTCAGTTAGGGCTCAAAATCTGTAATATGGAATTCCTCCAGTTCTGACAAACATCCCAAAAAGTACTAACTTTTCTTTTAATGAATATTTTGCCTATGTATCCATCTTTCTGATTCCATACCAACCATATGTAACTATCCTATCCATGAATCACCCACCATCTTTTCACTCATCTAATCGCCCAAACATCCATCCATGTGCTCATCGAGGTATACATCCATTCAAGCATTCATGCAAACATCTATAATTCCACCAACCCATCCATCCTAAACGACACCTCTGCTTCTTAAATGCTCACATTATCTGAGGGGAGGAATACGATATTTCAGAACCTGGACACAAAGAAGGTATAGAGGCGGAGACAAACAGAATCAGACTTAAGTGTATTTTTAATGCTGTGCCTGATGCCATTAAGTAGATCTCATATGAACTTTTCCTACGTACAATGGGACTGTACACAATTGGGTTGCCTCGTGTTTATAATAATATTGTCTGAAAGTTGCTGTCATCTCCAGGAGCCAAATTACATAAGCCGCTTATATTTCCAGATGAAATACAGCGCACAAGCACCCTTGCAATTTTTGCTTTGACAACTGGACTAATTTACTGGTGCAAAATGTCATTTTTTAAATTCACTTGGTGCAAATGTAGCTTTTCCCCCTTTACATGTGCCACCAATGTTGATTTAAGGTTGCACCAACCTCAGTTCAAGCTCTATGAACAGGAATAGTTACTGCATATATTCGGCCCGAGATGGTGATGTCAAAGATATAGCCATAACAATGACTTTTTACATACATGCCCATAGGTTATCCAGTGAACTTCCCTCATGAATCCTTTGTTTATCCTCCTTCATCATGGATACCAGCTGACAGTCAGACAGACCCTTCACCTAAGACTGGCTGGGTATACAGATTCCAAGCTACCAGTCACATCCTACAGTCAGGCGGAGTTAGGCACAACATTCAAAACCACCCAGCATAATTACACTACACATAATACCACTCAACACAACATAATTCAGCTTCACGTAATAACACTATAATCACTACCACATAAAACCAATCTATACCACATAGTGACAATCCAAATAAACACACCGTACTCCATGCCACATAATTCCGATCAGCATAATTTCACTCAAAACCACAGAAATCAACTCAACGTTTCTATTCCACACCACATAATTCAACAAGAAACCACATAATACAAATCAACAACACAACTGGATAACACACCACATACAATCCACGCCACATAATTCCACATCACCCAACAAAATTCAACAGCAAGCAACATAATTAAACTCCACTACACGACACTCCACAACACACAATACCATACCACATAATTACTGTACATAACACTCAAACCCACTCCACCTAATTCTAATACACGAAATACCACATAATTACTGTACACATAATTCCTCTGCACACCACATACATCCACTCCACATCACATAAGTAAAAAATATTTACATATACAACGCCAATAGCTCTAACTCTCGTTGTCTACATAATCACTATACTGCAAACAAAACAAAAAAGAAGTAAAAAACATTAGCATTTAGAAAGCCAAAGCTCTAACTTTCACAAATGCGAGACCTATTGCATTACAAATGCTTGATCAAGTTTATGAGTAGAGTCTGGTGCCGTACATACATTTGAAGGTGCGGGGCAGTACGAGAAAAGCAGGGCGGATATTTGTAAACAATGACAGAGTTGTTAATCCGAGAGTGTTTCTGTGAACGTGTAGTGAACACATGGCACTCTCATGGGAGCCCTGGCAGCCCCTTAGGAAAAGGCGCTACCCTTCAACCCCTCCCACACCCTCTCAGGTGGGCCCTAACCCTTCAGGGGTCCCAATTCAGAATAAGGACAATGGATCTCATCTGAGGGCGGGGCATCCCTTTGTTACGCCCCTGGCCTCCTGGGGGCACCCACAGTGTCAGTTACAGCTGTTGTATTTCTACACGTCTGAGAGAAAGAAAATACGCCTGATAAATATAAATAAAAAAATTGAAGTTGTGTAACTGATTTTTCTGCATGCATATTTCTACAAATCGGGATTTTATGAACCTGGGTTTGGGAATTACGCACGCAGGTTTAACACTATTTACAAGCAGATGAAATTGTGGAGGAATAGTAGTGAGTGTAGTTGCCATCACACACATCATAGCTCGAGGCCCGGGTGCGGCGGCCTAGCAAAGAAAGACGGTGGGGCACTGTAATTTGCTGCTTGCTAGCCGGTGCGCCCGTCACGCTCTAGCGTTTATTGTAGCCCCCGTGGTTGTGGAGACCGTCACCTTCCATTATGCCCGCAACAGCGCGTGGTGATCTTTGCCACTCCTCACCCCACTCACTGCT
Organism: Lissotriton vulgaris; assembly: GCF_964263255.1. NCBI lineage: Eukaryota > Metazoa > Chordata > Amphibia > Caudata > Salamandridae > Lissotriton > Lissotriton vulgaris. The sequence continues at coordinate 147,831,623 of NC_141693.1, forward strand.
CTTGGTGTTTGCCAGTTACGTCACTGTTAAACACCACAGACACCAATGGGTTAACAGACAGAACTGTAGCTATTACGATTGTAGAATGTACATTGGCACCAGGGTGTAGTTTAGAGGGCCCACTCAACCCCATTTATGGCTGCACTTTACGACCAAACCAGCACAGTGGGACCAATTTGCTTTACTTCGACTCGGAGGGCCCATGACAGATAACTGGATAATGTGGAGAAGTGTGGCTCACTGGTTAGAGGAGGCAGACCTGGAAGCAGAGGTCAGCCCGGGACCAGGGTTCAATTCCCGGCTCGGCAGGGTCTTGAGGTCTAAAATGTCCATGGACTCGACAATTCTTGCTCCGGTGCCTACGGCGGGATGCCTGGCTTTCACCTTGCGGATACCCTGCTGGGACTATCTAGCAGGGGAAACCAGGACGGGTTCCCTAAGCAAGCGCTTAGAAACCAGTGGTTATTTGCGCTATATATGTACATTTACATAACTATACTACTGGTTATTTGCCTGTCATGTCTAAACCTGTTAAATTGACGAACTTTGGAATGTGTATATCTTCCATGCTATTTTTATTTTACGTTGGATACATGTTATTCTACAAGTGGATTTTCAGGTTTAATGAGGAGAGGACAGGCGAGCGTTCTAGACTTGCATGTGTTGGAAGTTTGATAGAATTCTTTTTTTGCGGAGTATTACTGCCATCTAGTGTTTCTTTCCAGCATTTGCACTTGTTCTTCCTCAGCATATTAATTGAAGATATGTTTTTTGGCGGCAAGGTATTAAGCCAGTGGAAATCTGTGACGGAGCGTGGTGCAGTCAGTGCCTGCCAAGTCAACCCAAACCGGCGTCAGCTCCAGCGAGCAGCTCCGTACAACAAATCATTGGCAATCAGAAGTACAATTAAAAACACCCAAGTCACTTTTAGCAGGTTTTTGTGAATTTTTATTTTCCTACTTATTATTGAGACTGGCTAATCCGAAACCCAAGAAAATTAAGCCATGTTGCCAACAATCACATTTAGTCAAGTGACGAAATGGGGTTGAAACGTATGTGCCAATAACCCACAGTTAACAAATTATCCACTCGACCGGACCACACGCCTCTGTGGCATGTAAAACATACCATGCAAGATGGACTTGGAAAAGTGGGTCTTTAAATGTCATTGACACAGAACTGCTCTCTAGCACAAGCAGCAATTGGACACACGTGGACTTGAGACAAAGATTAGGATGTGTGCAATAGACAGAATCCAGATGACTTTTTTTTAACTTGAAAATATCTCTTTATTTTAAGCACACTGACAGTGCACCATACACATGCTATCACTGTGTAATATAAACTAGCTCTCCTTTAACATGCAACAACTGGTCAGAGCTGCAGATTAGGCAAAGCAGTGCTCAGATAGGATTATTTGGTATATCAGAGCGAAGAGAGAGAACATGGCTTATTTTAAAGATGATTACATGTTCAGTTTATGTATTTTAATGTATTCTCCTTTGATGATTTAGCACGTCTCATAATTGTTTTGTAGATATTTACTTTTTGCTATGCTTTCAACACCATTTCTTTCTTTCTTTTTTAATAGATAATATTAATGATACTTCTTCACCAGGAGACATCAGAGATCTTCACCATTCCTCCAAATAGTTAAACTTCTAGGAACATAGAAGCATAGAAATGCAAAGTTGGGAAGAACTATCCCTCAATACTAAATCCATAACTGATAATCCTAGGGCAATTGAACTCATGAAAATTATAGATGCTCACGGAAAAGGTGCAAGCATCGAGATTTTACCCATGCTCCTGTTTCTCTTACGAGTTTGGTTTAACTGATTAATCATATTGAGGTGAATAGTGCAGTGTCGTTTGCTCCAGCCACCTATTTTAAATCAAACATCGAGATGACCCTAGCGATCCCCAATGGTTACTCCGTTTTCAGGCTGGACCGAATAGTCAAGAGGGGTAGTAAGTGGACTTGCACATTTTTATCGCAATCATTTAACAGCTGCAGGGATCCCCCCTCAATTGAACGTGAGACACTCTCCTTCGAAGTTGCACTCAATAATAATACCTCCTTTAGGGGGCTGTTGATCTACTTACTGTCCACCTGGTCAAAGATCCTCAATTGTTCAAGCTCTTAGCCACCAGTTAGAATCCAAAGTCGACTATGCGGACTACACCGACCTTGGAGACCTCAATTTTCATTTAGAGAATGTCCAAGACAAGGACTCAAACCTTCTGATCGACATAATGAACATTCTAGGACTGGCTCAGCTGGCCACCTGCTAGATGGAATCTTTTCTGATAATACTTTGTTGTCTTTTATAGATTCATTGCCGCTCACAAGGTCTGACCATTCAGCAGTCATGTTCCTAATCTCGGCCAAAACTATGTCGGCCTCTACTTCATTCACAACAAGGAAAAACCATCCCTGACATAAAATTGACTCTACCCTTTTAGATGCACTCTAGCCACCTCTTCGCCTACAGTCATTAAAAATCTTGACTGTTAGATTTGGGGGTATCTAGTTGGCAGAGGTAGGTACCTTTGAAAATAGAGACCCTTGCGTCTAGTCAGGATAAGGGGGTACACTCCTAAAATAACCCCTGCTCACCCCTGTTAGAACTGGGGTTATCTAGTTTACAGAGGTAGGTACCACTGTCCAAACAGGGACCCTTGCTTCTAGACAGGGTAAGGAGGAAACACTCTTTAGATAACCCCTGCTCACCCCCTTGGTAGCTTGGCATGAGCAGTCAGGCTTATCGAAGGCAATGTGTAAAGTATTTGTACCAACACTCACAGTAACACAGTGAAAACACCACAAACTGTCCCTGCTGCCCTGCCCACTGAGAGCCTGTCACCTTTTGTAGCCGCCAGAGAGGAGCTGTCCTACCTACCTACCTGTAGGACACCCCCGCGCCGCACGGCCACCAGCTGCTGCGTGTGCCCCCGCCTGCCGATACTTCCTGCCTCGCAGAGCCTTCCCGCCCTCGGGTCCGCCCTCAGGCCACGCCCCCCGCCTGTTGCTTGTGCCGCGTTGTGTGCCACTGTCTTCCTGTACTCGTTTCTGTTGTGTTTTATTTTGCAGTCTGTTCCCTGTGACTTTGTTTTTGTCCCCGTTCTGCTCTCTGTACCCGTTTCCCCCCCCCCCTGTGCTGCTGACACCTGCACCCGCTCCCCGCTGCCGATTCCCGCCGCCGGGGAGTGTAGCCACGCCCCCTTCCTCCCCGCTCCCGCCTCCCAGCTGCCCCCCCCCTCCCTGCACTTCGCCATAAATGGCGACCGTGCGCACGCGCAGCGGTGACGCGCAGCGGGCGCGCCGATTGTGCGCCGAAGGCACGCCAAAGGTAAGCCCGTCTGCGCCCGTCCGCGACCGGACCGCGCCCAGCGCCAGGACCCCTGGCTCCCGCCAACACCAGCCCACCCACCGGACCTACAACGCCACCGAACTCAACGCACTCAACGCCGGCAAACCCCTGGGTTGCTACCAAGCCACCCCGAAACGCACCCACGGACCCTTCTGCTGCAACTCATGCAAGTTCACCTGCATCCGGACCCGCACCACTCCAGCAGTGCCCAAGACCCCGACGAGCAACAACAGTAGCCACCTGAAGTGCATCCTGCTCAACACCCGCTCCGTCCACAGACACGCCGTCGAGCTCTGGAACCTGATCGACACCACAGCCCCAGACGTCGCCTTCCTCACGGAAACCTGGATGAACGCCTCTTCAGCGCCCGACATCGCCATCGCCATCCCGGACGGCTTCAAGATCATCCGGAGGGACCGCGTCAATCAGACAGGAGGAGGCATCGCCATCATCCACAGGAACTCCATCCACATCACGACCAACACCGACGACACCCTCGCTGTCGCTGAGCATCTGCACTTCCAGATCCACATCGACCCCAAGACCACCCTCAGAGGCACCCTCATCTACAGACCCCCGGGACCACGCACACAATTCAGCGAGGACATCGCCGACTTCATCACCCCGCACGCCCTTCCCTCCGCTGACTACATCCTCCTCGGGGACCTCAACTTCCACCTGGAGAACAACAACGACCGCAACACCACCACCCTGCTGGACAACCTCGCCAACCTCGGTCTCAAGCAACTGGTGACCACCCCCACCCACTACGCCGGACACACACTCGACCCCGTCTTCTCATCCAGCAAGGACATCGCCTTCAGCCACGCCACCGGACTCCACTGGACGGACCACAGCTGCGTCCACTTCAGCTTCAGCTTCAGAAGGACCACTATCCACCACCACCAGCAACAGGTGGCACACAGAAGCTGGAACAAGATCACAGCCGAACAGCTCGCAACTTCCCTGAACAAGATCCCACCCACCAGCGCAACAAACCCCACCCAAGCGGCCACCAACCTCACAAAGTGGATCAGCGACTGCGCAGACGACCTCGCCCCTCTGAGGACCCCGCCTAGCAGACCCGGCAGCAAGAAAGCCCCTTGGTTCACCGACAAACTCAAGTGCTCCAAGAAGAACTGCAGAGCCCTCGAGAACGCCTGGCGCAGAGACCCCACCCCGGACAACATGATTGCCCTCCAACTCGCCACCCGAAAACACCACCAACTGATTCGCACCACCAAGAAGACGGCATTCAAGGAACGACTGGACAACAACGCACACAACAGCAAGGAACTCTTCAACATCGTTAAGGAGCTCTCCAACCCCAACGCCGGAAACAACGACATCACCCCTTCGCAAGACCTCTGCAACTCCCTCGCCTCCTACTTCCACAACAAGATCGCGGACATACACAACAGCTTCAGCACGCAACCGACGCACGCCACAACCGAACCACCGCCCCCCACCACTACCCTCCGCGCCTGGACCACGATCAGCACCGAAGACACCATCCGCACATTGAACTCCATCCACTCCGGATCTCCGACCGACCCCTGCCCCCACCACATCTTCAACAAGGCTGAGGTTATCATCGCACCCCACCTACGGGACATCATCAACACCTCCTTCAACACCGCTACCTTCCCGGAGAGCTGGAAGCACGCAGAACTCAGCGCCCTATTGAAGAAGCCATCAGCCGACCCCACCGACCTCAAGAACTACCGACCCATCTCGCTGCTCCCGTTTCCCGCAAAAGTCATTGAGAAGCCCGTCAACAAACAGCTGGCCGCCTTCCTCGAGACGAACCGATCCCTCGACCTCTCGCAGTCTGGCTTCCGAGCCAACCACAGCACCGAGACCGCCCTGATCGCAGCAACCGATGACATCCGAGCCCTGCTCGACAACCGAGAAACGGCAGCCCTCATCCTCCTAGACCTCTCCGCGGCCTTCGACACAGTCTGCCACCGCATCCTAATACAGCGCCTCAGCAACGTCGGAATCCAGGAGATGGCACTGGAGTGGATCATCTCCTTCCTCGCCGGAAGGACACAGAGAGTCCGCCTCCCTCCGTTCAGATCAGAAGCCACCGAAGTCATCTGCGGCGTTCCACAAGGCTCCTCGCTCAGCACAACCCTCTTCAACATCTACATGAGCCCCCTCGCAGCCATCGCATGCCAGCACAACCTCAACATCATCTCCTACGCCGACGACACCCAGCTGATCCTCTCCCTCACCAACGACCCCGCCACCGCCAGAGCCAACCTACACGAAGGGATGAAAGAGGTAGCCGAATAGATGAAGAACAGCCGCCTGAAACTGAACTCTGATAAGACGGAAGTCCTCATCTTGGGATCCTCACCCTCCGCCTGGGACGACTCCTGGTGGCCCCCCGCCCTAGGCAGCGCACCCAAACCAACGGATCACGCACGCAACCTGGGCTTCATCCTGAACTCCTCCCTCTCCATGACCAGACAAATCAACGCCATCTCCTCATCGTGCTTCAATACCCTACGCATGCTACGCAAGATCTTCCGGTGGATCCCCACCGAGACCAGGAAGACGGTCACCCAGGCACTCGTCACCAGCCGACTGGACTACGGCAACTCCCTCTACGCCGGAACCACCGCCAAACTCCAGAAGAGACTCCAGCGGATCCATAACGCCTCAGCACGACTCATCCTGGACATCCCCCGCCGCAGCCACATCTCCGGACACCTGAGAGACCTGCACTGGCTCCTGGTCAACAAGCGAATCACCTTCCGTCTCCTCACCCACGCACACAAAGCCCTGCACAACCAAGGTCAGGATACCTCAACAGCCGCCTCAACTTCTACGCTCCCAAACGCCAGCTTCAATCGACCAGCCACTCCCTCGCCGCCGTCCGCCGCATCCGAAGAGCCACCACAGGGGGAAGGTCCTTCTCCTACCTCGCCGCCAAGACCTGGAACTCCCTCCCGACCCACATCCGCCTGACCCAGGACCACCTCGCCTTCAGGAAGCAGCTCAAGACCTGGCTGTTCGAGCAGTAGCGGACCCCCCCTCCCCTAGCGCCTTGAGACCCCCCGGGTGAGTAGTGCGCTATACAAATGCTTTGATTGATTGATAGATTTATTGGTCCCGCTGTTCCACTGACTGGTAGTCCTCCCTCCGCCGCATTTCCACCGAAGCGGCCGCCGAGTGGAGGACTACCATCCCCAGGGGGCTGTGCGGCGCAACGTCAACTCGCGTGCCCGGAGGCGCCATAAATCAAGCTTCCCATCGGGGGAGCGTGTGTCCCTGCTGCCCTGCCCGCTGAGAGCCTGTCACCGTTTGTAGCCGCCAGAGAGGAGCTGTCCCGCTGTTCCACTGACTGGTAGTCCTCCCGCCGCAGCATTTCCACCGAAGCGGCCGCCGAGTGGAGGACTATCATCCCCAGGGGGCTGCGCAGCGCAACGTCAACTCGCGCGCCCGGAGGCGCCATAAATTAAGCATTCCATCCGCGTCGCGGGAGTGCCCGGGGCTAAGCCCGGGCAAAGGGCGGGCCCTCTGTGGCCCTCAGAGGCCAGAGAAGGCTGGGCTGGGCCACCCCCCTTTTTACCATCGATCGCACACCGAGGATGTCACCTATCAAGGAGAAACCTCCTACGGCAGGAGGCGACAAACGAGGTATGCTCGACAATTTTGTTATTCGCCCCACATCAGTAACCGATAGAGAAATTGCACTTTCTGAGCGGCGATCTGAGAGACGCCGCTCTGTAGAACTAATCAAAAATAAGCGCTCATCCGTCGGACGTATACAGCATGCTGCCTCACCCCCTCCTGCCACTATTCACGAGAGCGAGGGATATGAGGCACCCCTCAACGACAGCATTCCACTACTCTTCCAAGACATAACCTCCCCACTGGCTGAAACCAATGATCGAACTATAAGTGACTTAACGTCCTCTGGTAATCCTAACCCTGATGTAGTGATTCTCCCGGACACCTTACCTCCGCAAGTAGAAACCACTCAAAACTCTTTACTAGATGCACTTCTAGATATATCAGTACTTCAAGTAGAGCCCGCCCAAAAACCAAAATCACCTTTAAACGTTTCTCAAACCCAAGGCCAGCCACCAAAAAAACTAAGGAAAAAGGGGGCTTGTAAGTCCTGTCCCCCACACACCTACAACCCCTGAAATAGTTATTCCTCCAATTAAAGAACTACTTAATGCTGACATATTGGGCACATTGGAGAAATTAATTGAATCTTTAATACTCCCTGTAGTCGAGAGACTCAAGAGAATAGCGAAACAACTGGGTACCATAGAACAGACAATAGCAGAGAGTAAACTTGTACCTAAAGATCCATCTATGCCCACTTTAATGTCCGTACCGTCTTCAGCAGCTCCTGCCCAGAAATCAGTAAAACATACAACCCAGCATAACCATAATCTTCCAAGCCATCAACCTTCCAAACCATTAGGGGAACACGCAAAAACAACATCTAAAGTGGCCCAGGGTGGCGGAAAGCTAAAAAGGCGAGAAAAGGGTTGCATCTAGCACCCAACCATCTGCCGACCGCCCCATTCCTCCACCGTCGGCGACAAAACATAACTCAGATAGACGTAGGCAAATTAATCTTCCCCCCGAGCCCGAACCTTACGTCATTGTTTTAACAGGGGTTCCTGAAATATCCGATGGCAGGTTTGAAAGCCATCAAATCCTAAAGAATAAGACTATGCACTGGCTGGGAACACATAGGCCACTACCCGCTAACCTAAATGGAGAAATTCTCCATGTTCGACGAGTAGGATGGCTGGGAAAGAGACCTAAAAAAACCCCTGGTGACATAGTCATCGTAAACTTTAGAGACCATAGAGCAGCTACTTTTATTAAAGATTGGTTTCCAGGTGGGTATGAGGGTAGTATAAGGGTCAGAGAAGTCGACTATTTCTACCCAAAAGCCCTGGTGGGGGAACCTCCCGGAATTCAAAAACAGTACCATAGACTAGGGATGCCCTTAGTCTTCAACATACCAACTACAAACCATTTTGCCCCACTCATGGGTCTGGAGGGGGTGGACTGACTTATCTATACCAAAGAGGCTGACCCTTTAAGGGTAGGTATTGCCTCTATGTCATCATCAGATGATAGCAGAAAGAATAGCCAGGATAATCAGGCACAATTACACGGGGAGGGCGGAGAATTCAATAATGAAGGAGACGCAGGGAAGGCACAGGACTTTGTACAGGCCCGGAAGATGCTTTTAAAGGTGTAGATGCCACACCAATAAACATGCAAGTAAAGGGTACTAGCAAGGCCCGAGAGGTTAAGTCTAAGTCTATAAGAGAAGAATCACCTAGCGAGGATAATCCTAATGGCGCCATGAATACCCAACCTAGCCAATTCGTATTATCATGGAACTTGGCAGGTCTGAAGACCAAAGCGAATAACTCTGAATGGCTAAAAGCCATTGATAATTATAGCATCCTGTGTATACAGGAAACATGGCTGACTAATGAAATCCACTTATTGGGATACCAAACGTTTAACACCCCTGGGAGGCCAAGCACCCGAGGAAGAAATAGAGGCGGATTATGCACCTACATTTCTAACACTGCTGGTATTAAAGTCTCCCGAAATATCTCTGATGACTTCTTCCAACTTCTATTGGTTAGTTGGCCAGGAGTGAATAAACTTGCCAAAATTAACTTCTATAACAACGCCCCCAGTAATGAATGGGATAACATCTTCTCCAGGTTAAGGAAGTATGTAGGGGCACTAGAAAAGGTAGGGACAGGTGATTTGGCACTCCTCTGGACAGGGGATTTTAACTGCACCATCTGTACTAGCAACGACCTGGGCATTTGCCCTCTGAAGGGAAACGACTTTGGTGACTCGTCCCATTTCACCCACCACGGCATAGGGAATAAACTCAACGAAGTAATCTATGAGCTAGACCTGGGTTTTATAAACGAAATCTGGGCTACAAGGAGAGGCTTTGAGCCAACCTTCACAGGAAGGGGTGTAAATTCGGTAATCGACTTCTCACTCTTATCCCGGCGATACCGAGGGTTAGCCCTATCCTGGGAGACCCTAAAACTCGCTTTTGGGGATCATTATCCGATCTCTGTTGAGTTGCAAGTAAAGGGACTGGCCATAAGTATCAACAAAGAGTACCCGACACCTATAACCCTGGGGACAACAAATGGGTATTCACTTAAGTGGGAAAAGGTGGACCCTGAAAAATTCCTGATAAGCTTACTGTCCAGAGCCCTGGAACAGGTGACAATCTGCTTGAGGGAAATTGAACAACCAGAAATAATCTTAGATTCCTTTATTGAGATTACTAAGGAGATAAACAACCTTTTACTGAAACCATCTAAAAAATATAACAGCAAAAAAAGGGCTGGTTTAATAAGGAATGCTCTACAGCGCATTCAGATCTAATAGCAGTCTTGCACGAAGTCCCTAGATCTGTGGCCCATGTTAGAGAGGCGCGTAAGCTTTATAGAATCGCACTAGACACCCGGAGGAAGTAATTAAAGCTGGACTTATGGGAAAACTTACATCTAGCATGTCAGAAAAACGACAACACCGCCTTCTGGAAGGCAGTTAATGCGCCTTTCTTCCAAAACAGAGACAACGACGCAATAGAAATTGTAGTGTCAGGGGAGGCGTGGGTTGAACACTTTACACATCTGTACAATATCCCTAACCAAACAGGATGCATAAGCCCAACATCAACCAAAGAGCCCCCCGCTCAGTTTCCGTTGGGAGTCACCTTTGATTATAGGGAAGTTTTAAAGGCCATCAATGACAGTGCATCCGGCAAAGCACCCGGACCCAACGGGGTCCCCATCGATATCTATAAAAGTGAGATAAAACTCTGGGCTCCCCTCCTAACTAACGTTCTGAACAGCATTAACACCGTAGGTTTCATACCCACATGGCCCGAGGCAATCGTGGTGCCAATCTTTAGAAAGGGCAATAGAAATGATCCTGCCTGCTATCGTCCAATTTCACTTCTGAACGCATTGATGAAGGTAGCAGGCAGGATCATTCTAAACAGGCTCCAAGATTGGTCGGAAGAAAATAACACCATAACCCCTCTTCAGTATGGCTTCCGCCAAGGGAAGGGTACAACAGAGCAGAGTTTACACCTGGCCCTCCTGGTCGCTAAATATACAGAGGCAAAGCACGAAAGCCTACACATAACATTTGTAGACCTGACCTCTGCCTTTGACTGCTTAGACCACATAAAGCTTTGGGATACGCTGAAGTGTTTGGGCATAGAACACAAGATCATTGTTTTTATTAAGGAACTATACAGAAATGCAAGGGCAAGAGTCAGGTATGGCAGAGATGGCCAATGCTCAGAAAGGTTTCATATCAACAGAGGCGTGAGGCAAGGGTGCATTCTCACACCCTTCCTTTTTATACTATATATAAATACAGTGGTGGAGCACATGAGGAAGTTTCAGTTCGACTATCCTTCAGTGGGAGGGACTTCCATACCAATCCTCTTATATGCGGATGATGCCGCAATACTCTCACGGACCCCAATCGGCATGCAGGGGGCGGTAGTGGAATTTTCAAACTACATGAACACTCGCGGGCGAACAATTAATGTAACAAAGACTTATTCTATGAGATCCGGCCCTTCCAGAAAATCGCCCAAAACAATCTTCTTAAATCAGAAAAAGATACTTAATACTGCTACCTTCTGTTATTTGGGAATAAATTTCGACAATACGGTAAATTGGGCCAAGGCGGTCCATGCTAGAAACTTGGCATTCAGCAGAGCAACCGGAGCCCTAATAAATTTCTCAAGGAAACTTGGTGGTAGTCCGGTCAAAGAACTCATACAAATTTACAAGGCCAGATGTCTTTCCACCGGTACATATGGCGCCGGAATCTGGGGTTTTACAAATACTAAGCAGATACAACTGACTGAAAACAACTTTTTACGGTATCTGCTTGCCACGCCAAAATCATTATCTATCTTTTTCAGTCATAACGAATTGGGGCTTTCCTATGTAGAGGACACGATCAAAGCCAGCCCCCTTCTTTTGTGGCATAAAATTTGGACTACCCCGGAAACATCTTTGAACAGGGAAATCGTCTTGGACTGTTTAAACTTAGAGGGGGCGCGAAATATCAAATGGCTGAATTACGTGAGAAACATGTCTATAAACATTGGCCATGAAGAATATTTCAATGGCCCGCTGCGCCTGGAAACTATCCCCAAGCGCTCCTTGAAAAAGACCATAATGGAACATCTGGCTAATAAAAAGTGGTGGAGCGAGAAAGAAAAAAACACCAACAATTTAAACAGCGTACCTATTCAACCGGAAGGAATGAAACTTTATTTAATCATGGAGAGCAGCCCATATTCTAGAATGCTCTTGACTAGGTTCCAGGCTGCCACATTTTTCCGTCTGATAACATTCCCTAAATTCAATGACTGGGGCAAACAGCTGGAAAAGTGTCCTTGTGATGGAGTATCGAACCAAACAAACATTCATTCTACTCTCTTCTGTCTTTTTTACTTAGCCCCCAGGAAACAGTTTTTAAAACCGATATTTACCAAATGGGGCATCAGAGGATGTCATGATGCGTATTGCAAACTTAAGCAATTAGAGACTGTTCTTGAGATAAAGGCAGTGGCATCTTATCTGAAGACCATTATAGCCCTTAGAAAGTCAATGTAACTCCCCATGAATTCTTGTAAATATGTTTCTACTTGTCAATGAATTTGAGAAAGGACACATCTGATATTTTAACCATTGTATTAATGAATTTCTTTTAACTGCTTTTTATTCACTGTTCTTAACTGAAAATGTAATTTTTGTGCTTTTATGATTCTGTATTCAAAATTGAATAAAGCTATTTTGAATTGAATTGACTCCACAACAGTTTAGAAAAATAAAGGTATTTAATCTAAATTACATAAGACCAAAATGACAAAAAATCCAACATACACAGTTCAAGAATATGGTTTCAAATGAGTTCTTAAGTTTGCGTTAGAATTGTTCACAGTTGCGTCACGTTTTAGCCAACAGTACCTTTAAATGCGCCAAAAGTTCCAAGTGAAAGCTGTAGCAGTGAAAAGCAAGCGATGTGTCATTCCTGAGACCCTGGGGAGGCGATGCGACAACCCCGCTCGATGTAGCGGGCGTGTTGCGGTGACTCCGGTCTGGACGGGGAGGGAGGCGATACCTTGCGTGGATTCCGCTGCACAGGTGTCAGTGGAAGCGGCTCGCAAAAGGTACGATGCGCCGATCTTCGGGGCGGCAACGATCTCTGGTGCAGCGACAATGCGTGGCTCAGCATCAATCTTCTACTCTCGTGGCCCCTCGATTTGATGGCTCTGCGACGACTCTTGCAGCGACGTAGTACAGTCCGCAAGCAAGCGGTGCGGTGATCTCACCCAGTGACGACAGGCTCTGCGACGATACTCGCAGCAATGGTAATCTTCCTGCACCGGACTGGTGCATCCCACAAACGAAGGATGCAACGACTCTGGCAGAGGCAACAGTCGCTGCAACGATCTCGGCCTTCGTAGCAGCGGGAATTTCCTCTCACTGACGGGGATGCTCTCCGCAAGCGAGCAATGCAATAAAGTTTACAGAAAGTTCTTTAAACCTTGGTTTCCAGCTCCCCAACACAGGTAGAATTTCCAGAGGCACCACACATGGGCCAAGCGCTCCAGGAAGGACAGAACTCTCTCAGTAGAGTTCAGGGAAGCTGGGGGTGAAGTCCTTTTGTTCCTGGGACTTCTTAACAGGGAGCCAGCTCTTCTTCAGGCCCTTGGAGATTCCTTCAAGGAAGAGGACACAGCACAAAGCAAAGTCCTTCCCTTCTCCTTGGCAGCAAAGCAACAGCAGATCAGTCCAGCAGAGCAACAGCAGGACAGTCTTCCTTCTTCAGTTTCAGCTTTCTCCTTGGCAGAGGTTCCTTCTTGATTCCAGGATGATCTAATTTTCTGTAGTCAGGGGTCCTGTACTTATAACCCTAAAGGTCTTTGTTCCCTTTGTAAAGGAGGGCTCTGAGCCCAGTCGAAACCAGTTCTGGGTGTTCCTTGAGAACTTTGTTTTCCTGGCTTCTCCTTTCCTTTCAGAGAGAGGGGCATGGCCATCAGCCACCCAGCAGGAGATGGAGCCAGCACTGTGGAAGGCAGGCACAGCCCTATTCAGGCCCAGGTGTTATCTCCTCCCACCACTCAAGATGCAGAGGCAGTCATTCAGCCTGGGGCTGACTCAGCCAGCCCCCTGGGGGCTCCCCAGCCCCTGTCATTCTCAAACCAGACAGTCAATTCACAAACAGGCCAAGGCACACAGAAAGGTCAGACAAGAGAACAGCAAGTTTCTAAAAGTGCTGTTCTCAAACACAGGATTTAAAAACAACCTTTTCTAAAAGATGTGCTGTTAAATTCTGAGTTCAGGGATACCAGACTTTTAAGTCCTACCTTGCTCCTATGGGAAGATATGCTGGTAGCCACTGTAGCCAGCATTTCCCATGATAGCCTATGGCCAAGGTGGCCTGACAATAGTGAAAAACGAAAATGGCTGTAATTCACTACCAGAGCATGTCACCTACACTAGTACATGCTCTACCTTTCACATACACTGCACCCTGCCCAAGGGGGTACCTTGGGCTTTCCATAGGGGTGACCAATGTGTACAGAAAGGGAAGGGTAGGCCCGGTCAGTGGGGACACTGACCAGGAGGACATGGCAGTTCACAGACTGCACACAGGCACTGCGGTGACAGGCTTGAGACACCATTTTAGGGCTACTCATGTGGGTGGCACAATCAGTGCTGTAGGCCCACTAGTTTTTTTTGTTTTTTATAGAGGTATACATTGGAAACACGACACCTTTTCCAAATGCAAAACAAAATATGTTGTGTATGGAGTAACATGCCCGTGTTGGCTGTTATACATTGGAAAGACAAGTCAGGAGATACAGCAGCGGATTAGTCAACATAAATCTCGCATTAGAAAAAAGGTAGAAACAGCTCCCCTTGTAAATCATTGGGTGAAAAAATTACACACGGGGAGAGACCTCCGTTGGACAGTTATTTCAAGTGCTGAGACTGACCCTCGAGGAGGAGACCGCGAGCTGAAACTATCAAGGAGAGAAGCATTGTTGATCGTTAAATTCGGCACAGCAGTGTCAGGATTAAATGAAATATCGGAATTGTATAAGCTGTAAAGTTATTACCATTCAGAAGGACCACCAATTAATCAGAGTAGGTTCTTTGAGAGGAATTAAACCCAGCTTCAGTTGTACAATCATAAATGTGTTTTTTTAGCCATTGATACCTCAATGCATAGGTAGCAAGTGTCATATCAATGGTCTATGAACCATTTTCCTAAATAATACCTTTTTCGAAAAGTACTGATAGGAGACTCGAACCCCACTTTGAAAGAAAGCCAGTGGAGGCGAAGGGGAAGAGAGATCACGTGTTTTTTTAGAATGAAACGTGAACCAGCTCGCATCTTTATTTAGTCATACACAAAGTTAATTGGACACATGTCACATAAACAATGCAGGCCCGATCTTACATCTGTTTTATAACAAACATCATTTTACTCCGGGTATTCGTTTTCCTGCCGGGATAGAAACCACAACTCCCATCATGCGTAGTGCTGACCTTTCTCGTGGGACTTTAAAAACCAATGGAAAAGCTGATCAGCATTCTTGCACATCCATTGGCCAAAATCTTTGGAACACCCGGAAGCAGCTACTAGCACGATTAAGGTGAGCGGCTGAATGGCGGTCCTGCGCGTTAGTTTGGACGGGTGTAAGGATTGTTGGAAATCGTCCCTTTTTAATAAACCGCCCTCCTCTCTCGCAGGCAACTAAGGACTGTTGTGTGGTGACGGTCTAGTTCTTTTGGGCAGAGCCGGAACCGGAAGGCCCAAACCGGAACCGGAAGGCGGCCATTTTGTCTTGGCGCCGAGTCCGAGAGTGAAAGGTGCGCTAACTCGGCGCTCCGGGGAATAAAGAGTATAACCAGCAACCCCACAACTCAGAGTGTTATTTATGAGCCCCTCAACGTTCCTATAATGGCGACGAGGCGGGATCCGACAAAATAAAGAAAAAAAACTAAATACAGAGCTTCGGAAAAAAAAACGGAACGCTCCAGGGATGCTGCATACAAACACTCGACTACAGACGTGCAAGCAACAGAGCACGTGGTGATTCCTCGGAGCGAGGCAGAGGGCAGGAGACAGCGCAGAGTGGTGCAGGAGCGGCCAAAGTTCGCATCCGGCCGGTAGGCAATACAGCTCCTATTCCATGTGTGTGGAGCTACACCCTGGGCGCAGACTGCAAGGGACACGAGCACGTGTTGAGCGAGAACGAGACGGGTAGGGCACAGCTACAGCCCCGACCCCACTCACCAGGCGGGAAGAGAATTAGAGGGGCTGAAGCACATACCACCGTCCCATCACCGCAATACACTGACGGACCTGCTCGCACAGGGCGTGGAGCTTGGCAAGAGTGGAGAAGGGAGCCACCAGGAAAACCTGTACCACAGAGGGGCCGCGGGAGGCAGTGTCAGTGAACAAGACCAAAGGAGAGTCCCCGACACCAGGCAGGCGCCTGGCAGCCCGCCCGGTCAGAGCGTTCCCGCCCAAGCAGTCCCGAGGGGCAACAAGAGGATGGCGCAACAAGCCTCCTCCCTCACAAGCATGGTACCTTTCCTCCCGAAGAGAGGAGAACCCACGATGCCTTGGGAAAACTGGAAGAGGGACTTCCTAAATTACCTAGAGGCTTTGGAAGAAGAGAGTGACGCAGAGTACTCTAGCCCGAGAAAGAAGAAAATACTACTACACAATTTGTGACCGGAAGGACTAAGAGTGTTCGACAACTTAGTGAAAATCACAAGGGATGCGATGGACACGGATGTGTACAGGCACGCGATTGAAGACCTAGATGCACACTACAGGCCGGTGGTGTGCGTGGCCATAGATCAGAAAGTGGAGAGACGGTAATGAATATGTGGCAGTGCTGCAGAAGCTGGCACTTACGTGCAAATTCGGGAACCTACACGATGATCTGGTGAGAGATCAAATCATCATGCACACATCTAACACAGCAGTGCAGGAAAAACTATGGGTGAATGGCGATGTCCCCCTTAAGGAGGTGTGGGCCTTGGTCAAGAAAGCAGAACTTTCAAAGAGATGTGCTCAGGCTGCGAGAAAAGAAGCTGGGGGCGCACAGACGGTCTGTAAGGTGATGGTATACAACAAGGGAGACAAGACAAGCATCAAGGACCATCAAGATACCAACATAACAGGAGAGGACAGCAACACGGGGGGCACCTCCGAGGCCTGGAGGAGACAGGAAAATGAGTTGCTACAGTGTCAAAGCTAACCACGTCGTCCCTTACCTTGTCTTGACTGAAGTTCTCTTGGAAGACGTGGATGATTTCGCAGGGACGCAAGGGACCAACTTCCCTAATCACTAACTAAAACTCACTGACTTAAATATGCACAGCAAGGTTTAAACTAGAAATTAGGGAGGAGGGCCGGTACTGGGCGTTGAAGAGAAGACTTTGGTTCTTGCTGTCGACCTGCGAAGCAACAAGCACCAAGACTTTAGTATTCCGATTTAGGGGTCAATATTCCTAAACCTTCCTAGCCCCTTCACTACATTCTCTATCTAATTAGAGCTCCTAAAATCAAGTGATGCTTTTCAGAGGTCCCCCTACCTGCAATCAGCAAGTTGTAGGCCTTCGCCCAGTATGTCTTTGTAGGGATGTAGGGTAGTTGTGATGAAGTCGTCAGATGTCCTCTAGGATAGTTGGTTAACTGGTGTGATGTCAGCTTGTTCGTCTGGAAGTTTACACAAAAGAAAGGAAGGATTAATTTACTATTCTTAAGAGGCCCTTTGCATTCTTTCTATCTCTTCCTAAGACTTACTTGGCATTAACCTTTGCTTCTTGGTCTCGGGTTTCTAGTTCTGTTATTTGTGCTATAAAAGAAGCATAAAACAAAGACACACCAAATCCTACGTATCTTTCTTCTATCACACTTTCTTTAAATAAAATCTAAAAGTTCCTTGTAAATCTCTTCACAATTCAACACTCATAATGAACTGGCAAATAGTTCTCAAAATATTAATAGGCATAAAATGTCCCAAGTCTCTTCTTTGCGAAGGCTTTCACAAAGTAATTGTTCCAAAAATTCTGTTGACCTTTCTTGCGAAGGGCGCCTTAAATCAAGTAAAAGTACTTAGCTTTCAAACTTAGTTCTTGAGGTTTCAAACTCCAGGAAATAAGAAGCACCGCCGTGGAGTCCTGCCAGGATAGAATTCTCCTTCAGGTGAGTTCCTCCATCAGACGCGACCTTCTCCGAGGGAAATCCGAAGGCAAAGCGCCTTCCAGAAGGCTGGGTGCGGTTTAAATACTGGACCGCACCCAGCTGCTCCCAGTCACGCTCTGTGAACGTGCGCTGGGACGCTGCATGCAGTCCCAGCTCTAGCGCGCACCGAAAGGTAGCGTGTAGGGATGCGAGGAGAGATCTGTGAGACCTTCGCGGGGGCATTGTCTCTCACGGAGCCATAAGCGAAGGTCATAATGCATATATATTGCGCTCTTAAACTTCAATAACCACACAAGGCAATACAATAGTTTACTATAAAAAAGGCACAAGTAAAGGCATGGTTAGCAAAACCTTAAGAAGGTGATAAACATGTATTACAGCAGAAGTATATGTAAACACCCAATCACACTGACTAGAAGCGTACGTGGAGCACGGGACAGGGGTGGGTTTTCATAGGGGGGAAATCAGCACAGATCTTAGGATATGTGTGCTAGGGGTAAGTGGAACCATGACATACAGGTGCGGAAGCAACGAGCACATAGGAAACGACAAAACGTGCCCAGCGTTTAGAGCAAAGTGTGCGTACTGCGGCACATTCGGACATTACGAGAGGGTGTGCAGGAGGAAGCCCAAGGGCACAGCTGTCAAATTCGTGGACCAGGGTAGCCCAGATGAAGAAGAAGCCCAAGCGGAGGAAGAATACCTGGAAGAAGTCTTGTATATAGACTACCAGATCTTGGATGTGGACTGTAAAGAGTCCAGCAAACCCGTTATCAACATGAGTATCAGGGGCGTGGAGATCGACATAGTGGCCGACTCGGGGGCTCCCATCTCGATTGTACAAAGAAAAATATCGGAAGAAAAATCATGAATGAAGTGGAGGAGGAACTACACCCGATGGACCTGAGGCCAGTCACCTACACGGGACAGAAGATTCCCATGATGGGGTATTGCCCATTAAACTTTCGAGTTCAGAGGACGTCAAACACCACCAAACTGTACGTGGCAGAGAAGGGGCCTTCGGTGTTGGGGTGGAAAGATCAAGGTGCATTGGGGATCTTACTGAATCCCGGAGGTGTGGAGAAGGTGATGCTGATGGACACGGAGTATGGAAGGGAAGGAGAAGCATGGAAAAGAGAATATCCCGAGGTGTTCAGCGGGAAGATTGGTAAATTAACTACATTCAAGAACATGATACGCTTGAGGGAAGGGGCAACGCCAGTGAGCCACAAGGTTCGAAACATACCATTCAGCAGCAGAGAAGCGGTACAGCAGGAATTGGACATATTGGAGAAAGGAGGTGTTATCGAGGCAATCGAGAGTGCGGAGTGGTTGTCGCCCCTGGTAGTAGCCCAGAAACCAAATTGAAAGGTGAGGCTATGTGTGGACCTCAGAGAGCTCAACAAAAACATACTGGTTGACAAGTTTCCACTTCTCTGAATCAATGAAATGCTATATTTGACGAAAGGAATAAAATGGTTCTCGACAGTGGATTTATCCTCGGCTTACAATCAGGTAACTCTCCATCCCACGTGCAGCCATCTCACATCCTTCATAACACCCTTTGGATGTTACAAATTTGTGAGAATGCCATTCGGGCTGGCGTCGGCGGCGGCTGTATTTCAAAAATTGATGCACAAGCTGTTCAGGAATGTGGAAGGTGTTCAATACTTCCAAGATGATATTCTCATAATGGGGAAGTCAAAACCGGAGCACAACGAAAAGCTGCATACTGTACTGAAGGTGCTACGAAACAATTGGCTCACAGCAGAGTGGGCGAAGTGCAAATTTGGAATGCCCTCAGTGATGTACCTGGGCCACGAGATAAGCGAAAGGGGCATTGAACCAAAGAGAGAAAACATGGAGGCAATACAGAACGCGCCAGCCCCTGTAAAGAAAGAAGACGTCAGGTCGTCCTGGGAATGGCAGAGTTCTACAGCAAATTTATCAAGAACTTTGCCACCAAAACACACTGCATGTGCCAACTGTTGAAAGAAAAGAATGGATTCAAGTGGGGCGAGGAGGAACAAGTGGAATTTGAGGCCTTAAAGAAAGAAATGAGCGAGTCCATACCGCTCAAGGGCTTTGACCAAGCAGCAAATTCTATACCTAATACAGACGCCAGTGACCGAGGCCTAGGGGCGGTGCTGATGTACGAGTCGAAAGGAGGAGAAATGTCCACGGTCTGCTTCGCATCCCGAGCATTGGCGCCCAATGAAGAAAAGTTCAGCGTCATAGAAAAGGAGGTGCTGGCAGTGGTGTGGGCAATGGAGCTCTTCCAATAATACTTGTGGGGGGCCAAGTTCTTAGTGCGCACAGACCACAAACCTTTGGTAAAAGTACTTACATCGAGCGGTCATGCGCATGCCACCCCGAGGATAGCGAAAATGACACTGAGACTTTTGGACTACGTGTATGAAGTGGAGTACATACCCGGACCTAGAAACAGAGTAGCAGATTTCTTGAGCAGAGCAGCAGCCAAAGAAAGAGCAGAAGATCAGGAATCTCCTGGATGGGAGGGTTACATGGTGGCGACCATGCAAGAGACGGAGCGTGTCATCAGCGGACAGGAATGGGCAGAAGCTTATCAGCAGGATGAGGACATGGAGGCGGTCAAAGGATATGTCACGCACGGGTGGCCTGAGAAAAGACACCTGGCCGACAGATTGAAGAAATTCTGGGAGTTAAGAGGTGAATTGTCCCTAGGAGAGAACCCCAAATTCCTGATGAGGGGGGATAAGGTCGTTCCTCCCCAAGGACTAATAGAACGCCTGTTGGCGATTCTACATGAAGGACACCAAGGGATCACGAGAACCAAAGCCTTGACAAGACAAACATATTGGTGGCCGGCGGTCGATGCCCAAGTGGAAAGGATGTGAGGAATTGCAGTTCGTGTTCTAAAGCTGACAAAACTCAAATCCTGATGAGACCACAGCTGGGAAAGTTCCCCGTGCCAACTGTCCCCTGGGAGATGGTGTCCATAGACATAATAGGGCCCATTTTGAACATTGAAGGGGTATAGAAATATGCAATAGTATTGATGGACAGGTACTCCAAGTGGCCTGAAGTGGAGGTAAGGTAAACAGTGGACACAGAAGCAGTATTGGTGTTCCCGAATGCGATCTTTATGAAAGAAGGAATCCCCAAGGTAATAACATGTGACAATGGACCCCAGTTTGTTTCAGCCAAGTGGGAAGCGTTCATGTCCAGAAATGGAATTGAAGTCAAACATACACCCATATATCACCCGGCTGGAAACGGACTCGCCGAAAGGTTCAACAGGGTCATAATGGGGACTGTACAAGCAGCCATAAGTGATGGACAGGATTGGGAGAAAGAACTGCCTAAGATGCTGTGGGCGTACCGTATCACGCCGGGAAGCACGGGGTACAGTCCCTTCAAAATATTGAGGGGGAGAGAGCCATTTACTAAGGACAATGTTGCGTGGAAGCAGAGGGTGGTACAGAGCAAATGGTCACCGGCGATAGTGAAGAAGAATCTGGAGAGAGCTCAAGAGACATATACAAAGCATTACAACACGCGACGAAACGTGAAAAGCTTTGCACTGGAAAAGGGAGATTGGGTAAGGGTGAGAGTAGCTACGCTGAAAAAGAAGGGCGAGAGCAAGTTCACCCCGCTCTTCAAGTACTGGAGCCGTATGCCAGATCGGCATTGTTGAGCGACGGCAAGGTGTGGTCACAAGACAGGATGGCCAAATGCAACAAGATCCTGAATTGGGAGACGGAAAAGGAAGGTGGTGTGGAATTGGAAGAAGAAGTGGCGTGCAGCGGAAGTGAAGACTGGAGACAAGAGCAAGTGGGAAAAAGGGAAGAGCAAGTAGAGGTAATGGAGCAGAGAGATGGTAGCAGTGGTGAAGAGAGAGCAACAGGAGGTGATATAAATGTGAAGTGACAAGAGGAGGCACAGAACGAAGAAGGAATAGCAGTGAGGACGGAAAACAGAAACATGAGGACCAGAGCAGGAAAAGTGGTGAGAATTCCAAAGAGGTTCGAGGACTTTACCATGGACACCTAGTAAGAACACTAATTGAGTTATTGTTGGATGTAATGTTTAAGGGGGGGAGATATGTGGTGACGGTCTAGTTCTTTTGGGCAGGGCCGGAACCGGAAGGCCCAAACCGGAACCGGAAGGCAGCCATTTTGTCTTGGTGCCGAGTCCGAGAGTGAAAGGTGCGCTACCCCGGTGCTCCGGGGAATAAAGAGTATAACCAGCAACCCCACGACTCAGAGTGTAATTTATGAGCCCCTCAACGTTCCTATATGTTGGAAATAGTTCCCCCCTCGCAGGCAACTTGGAGCGTAAAGGTTCTGCACACTGTTTATTTCAAAGAGCAAGGTAAGAGACTCCTGGCTGGATTAAAAATGGTGGCATTTGGGCGTCCAATAGAAGTGATGGTTATAGAGCTACAATTCCGTTCTCTCCCTCCACAGAATTAATGCACCTGACGGCTGCTCGCGGGGTCCAAGGCACCCACAGTACATGATGTATATACGCTAAACAACATTGCCAGTTTCACTACGAAGTAAGTCTTTGTTTATATCATACATTTCCAGACTGAATATAGTTAATAGAAAGACGGGACAATGATTCTCCTTTCTCTCTTTTCCCTTGTGGTCCTTCAGTTACCATACTCAAGGTCTCCCTTAACTGAACTCGTTGACTCGTTGATGTATCCATTTGGAGGTAAGCTAAGGCTAGTGCAATCGCTGGTGTAGGTGTGCGAAATGGTGAAGCAAGGTCATTTTTTTGATTAGTGTCTTTTTGCTTGTTTTCCAGTGAGTTTTGGTCCTGATGAAAACCCCTCAATCATTGGGGTTTGAAACGCGTAGACCAGTGGAGTACCAAACATATTGCTTGTTGTAAATAACATGTTTATATAACCAAGATTTTCGCTAAAAGCAATTTAGGTTATTTAAAGAAAAAATCTGTAATAATTGTACAGTTACTATTTTCTAGTATAAAAAGATTGGTTATAGCGTTATGTTTTTTTCGTGTATGTGAATGTATTGTTAATATTTGTGATGAAAGTTGAATGAATGAGAGGGTGAGAATGGTGTGATTTTTTGGGTGAATTGCTTTTTCTGTTTTTCTTGAATTATTGTACAGTATCTGTGGTTATTTTGTGTAATGTATTTTGATACACTGTTTTGAAAAATTAATAATGATGAAAATTAAAATAAAAAAGCTACAAATGAGCTTAAAGGTGCAATGATGGCTGGTCCGCACATCTTTTCTTAAATTTAGTTCGAAATTAGTAGCAGCATTGGCACACTTTTTTGGTTGTTGTCCCACTAGTAGCATTTGTATCTCCAGCCCTGGCACACTTAGTGCAATTTACTAGGGACTTCTGGGTGAGACACATATGCCAATCATGGATAACCAATTACCATCATAATTTACACATGGAGCACTTGCACTTTGATACTCATCACCAGTGGCAAAGTGCCCAAAGCATCTATGCCAGCAAAAACGAAATCCAGCACAGCGTAAAAAAATACAGAAGGTAGAGGCAAAAAGACAGGGGAAACCACGCCAAAGATGCCAGGTCTAGCACGTGTCCCCTCCAGCTGAAAGTGGGGAGAACTGCCCACCCTCTTGGGAGTTCTATTCACTAAGGCGGAAGAATCTGGACAGACCATCAGCTTTGGCGTGTTCTGTACCAGGGCAGTGTTCCACCGTAAAGCCCATTCCCTGTAGAGAGATGGACCACCTCAACAGTTTTGGGTTCTCACCCCCCATCTGCATCAACCATCTAAGGGGCCTTTGGTCTGTCTGAACCCCACAGTGAGTTCCAAACAAGTAGGGCCTCAGCTACTTCAGAGCCCAGACCACAGCAAAAGCTTCCCTTTCAATTGCACTCCACCTCTGTTCCCTGGGTAGTAGCCTCCTACTAATGAAAGCCACAGGTTGGTCCCAGCCCTCTTCGTTGATCTGTGAGAGTACTGCTCCCACACCATGCTCTGAGGCGTCTGTCTGCACTATAAACTCACTGGAGAAATCAGGTGCCTTGAGCACCGGTGCTGTACACATGGCAGTTTTCAGGACATCAAAAGCAGTTTGACAGGCTTCGGGCGAATTCACTCTCTTGGGCTGCTTCTTCAAAGTCAGCTCTGTCAAAGGGGCAATGATGGTGCCATACCCCTTGAGAAATCGTCTGCAATACTCGGTGAGACCTAAAAAGGCCCTCACCACTGTCTGGGTCTTGGGGGCTCCCAAGCCAGAATGGTATCAATCTTTGCCTGTAGGGGTGCCACCTGGCCGCTCCCCACCTGGTGTCCCAAATATATCACAGATCCCTGCCCTATCTGCCACTTGCTGGCCTTGATAGTGAGGCCTGCCTTTTGCAGCGCCTTCAACACTTCACAGAGGTGTTGCAAGTGTTCCTCCCACATGGAGCTAAACACAGCAATAACATAAAGGAGGGGACCCCTCTAACAATACTTGAGGCCAGGGAAGAGAGGGAAGAGAAAGAGTACACTAGAAGATTTCCTCATGACTCCTCTACTTTACATGTTCCAACATTGTTTCTCTATTTCAAATTTTAAATTTCTGAAACACAACAACAGAAATACTTTTTTATATCATTTCTTATTTATGTCTTTATTTCATCATGATTTCTTTTTACTTTTTTTCCCTTATATCATATATTATCCATTTTATACATAGCACATGATTTATCACAATCGCACATAGTGCATCATTTTATATAAAAAAGACAATTACATAACATATATCCTCCTGGCTATAAAAAATCATCAATACTATCAAAACTCCACTCACTCAAATTCATACCCTTTCACACCAACCATATACATACAGTATCTGTACAAATGACAGCAATGTCATCCAGGTATGCGGTGCTGAATTCCTCCAGCTCGGTCAGTACCTGGTTAACCAGTCTCTGGAATGTGGCAGGGGCATTCTTCAACCCAAAGGTCATGACTCAAAACTGGAAGTGTCCTCTGGCGTTAAGAATGCAGACCTCTCTTTGGCCCCCTCAGTTAAGGCAATCTGCAAGTACCCAAAAGTTAAATCAAACGTACTGAGGTACTGGGCAGCTCTCAACCGATCCACAAGCTCATCAGCTCTGGGGATGGGGTGTGCGTCAGGCTTCGTGACTGCATTGAGCCCACGCAAAACCGGAGTTCTGGCGGGCCACCGGGGGTAGCAGCTTTCTTGGGGACCAAGACCACTGGGCTAGCCCAGGGGCTGCTGGAGGCCTCAATCACCCCTACCGCCAACATCTTGGAAACCTCTTCCTTGATGCTGGCCCTGGCCTTGTCAACTACCCTGTAAAATTTCTGTTTCTCAGGCAGGCTATCTCCAGTGTCCACATCATGGACGCACCAATTGGTGACACCTGGGGTCAGGGAGAACAGGGAGGCAAACTGACCCAACACTTGGTGACAGTTCCTCTGCTGTTCTGGGGTCAGGGTGGGCGAGAGGACCACACCATCCACTGACCCATCGTGCTCCTTGGCTGCCAGGAGGTCAGGAAGAGGGTCACTTTCCTCCTCCATTCCAGCATCTGTAGCCAGGAGCATTGTCACTTCAGACCTCTCAAAGTGGGGTTTGAGGCGGTGCACATGCAAGACTCTCAGGGGCTGCCTGGGAGTCTTCAAGTTAACCAGGTAGGTTACTTCGGTTTTGACCTCCACCGCCTCATATGGCCCAGTCCACTTGTCTTGGAGCACACATGGCTCCACTGGCACCATCACCCACACTTTCTGCCCAGGTTGAAATTCGACCAGAGTGGTATTCTGGTCGTACCATCTTTTCATTTCTTCCTGGCTAGCTTCAAGGTTCCTCAAATAATTCTTTCAACAGCACGGACGAACATTTCTCCAGGAGAGGCAGGAGTAATTATAGACAGAATCGCCCGAGGAGAGGAAATAGATGGCAGAGACCATTTTTTCACGGGTACAATATGCCATATTACCAGCCATTCGTTCCACCATATGGAGGCTGGATGGATCCATACAATCCGGGTATGCAACAATTGCCAAATTTGGGAGACCAACAGATGGGGCACACCATGCACACTACCCAAAAAGAACCTCATTTTTTATCGAGAGGCCAAAACCAGCCAAGAGGAAAGAAAAAATCACTGAGATGGCAAGACCAGCAGAGGAATGTGCAAACACGCAGTATGGCAGCATCCAACCCCTCCACCAGCAGAACCAATCTCTCGTAGTAAACCTCTCAGGTATTGAATTACCACATGACCAGATCGAAATCCTCAACAAAGGATTGGGATTTGTTCCCACCCCCCGCCTTGACACATTTAAATTAAAGAGCGAATTAGCAGAATTTTGCAGGACACTAAAATTGAAGGCCTTCTTCTCCAATCAGAATACCAACATGGGGATGACAGAACAGGGTGATACTACTTTGAGGAATAAATCCACCTTTAATCCTCCGGCCTCAACTGTACACCCAGAATTACAGACCTTCGAGAAGGCACTGCTAAATGGAGTAGACAAATTGAAAAATAAGAAACCTTACCAAAATCTGAGTAAAAAGGAACGCTTGGCCCTAGAAGCGTTAAAAACCAATGATGAAATTGTGATCAAGCCAGCGGATAAGGGGGGTGGAACTGTTATCTTGAGCAAGGAAGGATATGATCTACAGTGCTTAGCTCTACTATCAGATACACGGTTCTATCAAAAGATCGACTCAGACCCCACTGAAAGACTCAGGAATACCATTTCGATTATGGTAAACGAAGCAGAGACTAAAGGCTGGATAACATCGAGGGAGGCAGATTTTCTGATTACAAAAGAACCTATCACTCCCCAATTTTATTCTTTGCCAAAAACGCATAAAAACAGAAACCCACCACCAGGTCGTCCCATAGTTTCGGGCATCGGTTCAATATTAGAACCGCTTTCTAAATTTGCTGATGAATATCTCAAGCCACTGGTCCAACAAACACCGGCATATTTAAAGGATACACGTGATCTTTTGGTACAAATAGACAAAAAACCTTTCAATCCTCAAACGATGCTACTTGTGGGCCTAGATGTGGAAGCCCTTTTCACAAGTCTGCCTCAAAATGATACCATGCAAGTTTTGGAAGACGTATTATTTTCGAAAGACTGGCAATTTAAAACACCAAGACACTTCATCCTAGAGTGTTGTAAGCTAGCGCTGAAGGAGAATTTCTTTGCCTATGGGGAAGACTTATATCTCCAAATCCATGGAACTTCCATGGGGAGCGCCTTCGCTCCCTCTGTGGCCGGGCTCTATGTCAGTCATTTTGAAGAACTCCACATAACCACTGGTGTCAACATCTTCTCTTCCAGTATTTTATACTGGAAGAGATATATTGATGATATCATTATGATCTGGGACAAAAAACTGGATCTACAGTGTTTCATGAACTGGCTCAACAACCTTGACCCATGGCTAAAGTTCACACATACAGCCACCAGTTGTAACCTGGATTTCCTGGATATCACCATATTCGTAAAGGACAATGAGTTACACACAAAAACGTTCAGGAAACCAACGGCCAAAAACAGCATCTTGTCCTATAAAAGTTTTCACCCCAAACCATTGAGGGACAATCTTCCCTACAGTCAATTTTTGCGTTTAAAGAGGAACTGTAGCAACAACTCTGATTATAGATTGCAAGCCAATGAATTGAGCGACAGACTGAGACAGAGAGACTACACAGAGAAAACCATCAGACTCTGTAAAAAAAAGAGCCAACAACCAACCGAGAGAATGCCTCCTCCAAACATTTCGAAAAGAAAAGACACCTGATCTAACTACCTGTGTCACAACGTTCAGCCAGGTTTCTTACGAAGTAAAGAAATTAGTAAATAAAAACTGGCATATTCTCCATACAGGCCATTTTGATTGGCCTAGACCAAGGTTCGCCAATAGAAGATCAAAAAACATCAAGGACGCCGTGGTACATACCCGACCACCAAAAAAACTGAAAGCAGTCCTCCCCAGAGATATAACCATGACACCTGTAACTGGACATTATCCTTGTGGGTCTTGCATAGCATGCAAAACGACAACTGCAACCAAAACACTACAACTTTCCAATACCCTCCTCTGGCAGCAGTGCCAACATACGAATTGTAATTCGACTCATGTCATCTACACAGTGAGCTGCCCCTGTGGCAAACGTTATATCGGAATGACATGTCGAAAAATAAAAACAAGAATTGGCGAACATCGGAGCAATATTAGATTAAAGAAGAATACCACCAAGCTTTGTTCCCATTTCGTGCAGGCAGGTCACTCTTGCGATGAAATCCACTGGACAGTAATCGAAATGCTAACCGACAAGTCCCAAAGATGTGAAAGAACATTATTTGAGAAAGAACAGAGGTGGGTGGAACGACTCAAAACTCATGAAAATGGCCTGAATGATTCTATTCCGTGGCACCAATTTGCTTAATGACCCAACATATAAAGAACATAAGAAACTGTCTATCTCATGAATATAATCAGCCATGGACTAATAAAGTTTTTTTGCATAAAAAAACAAGGAACTTTGCTACACGCACAATACGTAAGGTCAAGTGTCTGTCCCCTTTAAAAACGCCAGCCCAGCCGGAGTTACGAACTTCCGGGGGCAGAGTCAGCACTAGACGAGTTTGCAAGCACACGCGGGTAATGGCGGAGTTACGTTGCATTAACAACTGAATCCCGGTAAGGCGACCATGCGTATTATTTACTAACACGATACGTTTTAAATACAGCTCTGTGTCCTGAGGGCCCCCCGATGCAAGCGAGTACTTTCCGGTCACAAGGTATGATAACGCGCTGCGTTTTTAAACAACCCGCCTACCTTTCTTCGGAGGTTTCTTTACGCGTGCACCCAGAAAAGCCAGCGCGTAACAATAAATACTTACCCCCGCAGAGTGTGCTTCTTACAGCTCCCTTCAATGATAATCTCCATAACTATGTCTATAGCGTTAAACTCCACCCTGGTACGAAGTACCCCCCTTCCCAGTATTGATATTCTGGAATGAATGAATAATAATTATTATTCTACCCAATGCACTAGCCTAAATTAGGATGTTTGCAACGAGTGTGTTTTTCTCTTGTCCTCTCGCTATTTCTTTTCAGAAACCGGAGGAGTCAATATCCTTGAAAATTTCACAGGTTATTAACATAATACAGCACAAAAGGTGTGAGTAATACGTACAATTTTTGTTCAATTTTTGTTTTGTTGTGAGTCCTGACGAATGCTCTATAGACCCCTGTGGGCCGACAGAGCAGAAACATGTCGACGTTTGTGTAATAAGTGTTTCTAACTACTTTGATCTAGTAACTCGATCAATTGAGTAGTAACAGATTATTTTTAACAACCTGAAAATCACATTAATAAATAAAATCATTCAAGGTGATTTTTCAGTTTTTAAACCTTCTTTCCTTTTTTTGAGATTCTAATTTGACACACTCCTTTTCTCTTTCTCTGGACACTGCACAACAGGCCAGAGGTGCCTCGGGTTGAGGCTGGCAACATCACTAACTTGGAGTAACCAATGATAACGGCCAACTACCCATATGCGGGGCGGACGAATCAAATATACCGCACCTACCACATTTGCATTGGGTTCTTGAGGTTACTCTAAACTTATATAACCAATGGCCTAAGTGTTACAAGTGTCTGTTTCCTCTTTGATAAATAACCTACTTACCCTGGGGAATGAAACAGACCTTCCAATCCCTAGTCCCTCCCTATTGATTAACTAGCTTCAAGGTTCCCCTGTGCGAGCTTCCTGAAGCGCTGTGTCTGGTTCCGGAAGGCCAGCACGTAGCTGAACACATCCTGGGGTGTCTTCCCACGGGATTTCTCCCACTCCTCCTTCACCAGTGTGAGAGGTCCTCTAACAGGGTGGCCATACAGGAGTTCAAAGGGAGTGAACCTTAAGGACTTCTGAGGCACCTCCCTGTAGGCAAACAACAGGCATGATAGAAAGACGTCCTACTTCCGTCTCATGGCTCCGCTAGGCCCATAATCATACCTTTCAGGGTGCGGTTGAACTTTTCAACCAACCCATTTCCTTGAGGGTGGTAAGGAGTGGTGAACTTATGAGTTACCACACACTCTTCCCACAGAGACTTCATGTACCTAGAAATGAAGTTGGTACCCGGGTCAGAGACCACCTCTCTGGGTAACCCCACATGGGAAAAGATCCCCATCAATGCACAGCCCACCACGGGGGCTGTGATTGTCCTGAGAGGGACAGCTTCCAGGTACTGGGTGGCATGGTCCACCAAGACCAGGATGAACCTGTTGTCTAAGGCTATCTTGGGGTCCAGGGGCCCCACGATGTCGATGCCCACCCGCTCCAAAGGGGTGCTCATGACAGGAAAGGGTTGGAGGGGTGCCTTGCACTTCCCTCCACTCTTGCCACTGACCTGACATGTGTTGCAAGATCGACAAAAGGTACCAACGTGCTTCTTCATCTGGGGCCAGTAGAAGTGGTTGACAAGCCTTTGGAAGGTCTTGTCTTGCCCCAGATGTCCTGCGAGAGGCACGTCATGAGCCAGACCCATTAGGAAGTTCCTGAAGTGCTCAGGTACCACCAGCACACGGGCTGCACTGGGCTCAGCGAACTTAGGCTCACTATAAAGTAATTCACCTTCCCAGTAGATGAGATGATCCTTGGATGGTCCCCCTGCTGCCTGGTCTGCAGCCTGCTGCCGCACACCAATGAGGGAAGGGCACTCTTTCTGCGCCTTGCAGAATTCCTCCTTGGAGGACCCACCTTCTTGATGACAATGGGTCAGCTCAGGTAGCTCCCCCAGTTTGGCCACCTGTTCCCCGGTAGGCTCCAGGGCATCCTTCTCAGGAACTGCTCCTTACTGGCCCTTGGGAACAGCCGGGGCAGGTTTCCACGCCCCCTGCCTCTTCCTTTCCTGTCAGGTCTCTGGGCCACTGTTTCAGTCTCCAGTTCTGCTGAATCACCCTTACTGGCTGCCATAGCCCGCGTGGTCACGCAGATCCACTCAGGCAAACCCAACATCTCCAGATGAGCATGATGCTTCACATCCTTCCATGGAGAACTCTCCAGGGCGTTACCTAGCAGACAGTCTACAGGCAAGGCTTCACTGACAACAACTACCAAGAGACCAGAGACCCCCCGCCAATCAAAGGGAACACGCACCACTTTGCAGAGGCACACTAAGCTGTCAGCTGCAACTACTGGGGGGAGTACATTGGAAATGACCTGCTCTTCAGACACCCACTGACACCTCACGGATGTCACGCTGGCTCCTGTGTCTCTCAGAGCCTCTATCTCCCTCCCATTGATGATCACCTTCAGCCCGTATTTATTAGTTTTAGGGGGCAGGAAGGTTTCCTAGACCATCTCTTGGTCTCCTAAAGAGACAAGGGTCCTAACTGCTAGGCCCTCCTCCCCACTAGAAATCCCCTCCCAAAGCTACACTTGCTAACCCTGGGGCTGGAGCACCAGTGGGTGCTGAGGATTTCTGAGAGAACCTATTGATAACATGTCCCACCTCATTGCAGTGATAACAGTTAGGGGGGCCTCTGTTATCCTTTCTGACCCTAGGGGGCCATGACTGTTTGGGTGTCGGGGTTGGGAGTCCTTTCCCTGGGAACTATTTTGGGGCCCTTGAGAGAACTCATTTTGGTTACCCTTGTCCCCCCCACTCTTCTGCTGGGGGACCCTGCCCACCTTTGGCTGTGGTTCACACAATTACTCTGTGGACCCTGGTACAGGTCCAGTGGTCCTGCTCCTTAGCAAGCTCAATAGGGCCTGCCAGATTGCTGTCTAAAAGATGCTGGCGCAGCTCTGGAACACAATCACTACTAAAGTGCTCACAACTAATTAGATGCAACAACCCCTTATAATCAGTTACTTTGCTGCCCTTCATCCAACCTTCCAGTGCACTCGAGTACAAATTCACACACTCTATCCAAGTCTCTTCTTAGAGTTCCTAAACTGCAGTCGGTACTGCTCTGGAGTAAGTCCATACCTGAGACATAGGGCCTCCTTCATATTGGGGTAGGTCATGGTACCTGCTAACTCTAAGGGCTCCAGAGCACTCCTCCCAGAAGCCTCAAAATGTTTCCACAGGCCCACCCCCCAATGCTGTTCAGGCACACCATTCATTCTTAATGCAATCTCATAGGAAGTAAACCAGGCATAAATATCCTCACTCCTATTGTAGTTCTGGACTAAATCCTTGGGAATATATACTTTACCCCCTGGCACTGGCTGTGCGCTGCCACCATTTTAACTGGAATCTACCTGCTTGACGTTGATATCCAGTGCCCTCATGCTCACTTCATGAGCCAAAAGCAATATCTTTTCAACCAGGGCACGGGCATTTTTGCTCTCCTCCGCTGCCCTTTCTCTCTCCTTCGACGCTCTTTCTCTCTCCATTTCCAATTGCTTTATTTTTAACCTCATTACTTCCAAGTCATGGGCTCTTACTCTCTGATTCTCTCCTAACTCTTCTGGGGTAAGACCCCGGCTGGAGTGGTGACTGCCAGCCCTTGAGTTTGGTCTGCCCACTGAACCCCCCCCCCCCCGCCCCCCTTCCACTGGCATAATTTCCTTTGTGGGCCTCCCACCAGGCCTTCCAGATTCTCTGCAACTCCTCCTTCCTGTAGTTTCTCTTTATTGGGCACTCAAACCTTTGGCAGAATTTCCTAAGCTGCTCAACTTTGTAGAAATACAAATCCCCAATGACAAACTCCAATTCTGCCTCCACACTGGGTGCCTTTCCATTCACAGACATGATGCTTTGAAGGGTTACTCAAAAATAGAACCAATCAAAAAAACCCGTAGTATGCGGTGACGTAGTGGTCTGCACACACTAGTGATGTACACCAGTCACTGTGGGTCTAGTACAAATACAAGTTCAAATCCCACCTCTGACCCCCAATGTTAGAACTGGGGGTCTCTAGTTGGCAGAGGTAGGTACCACTGTCCAAATAGGGACACTTTCTTCTAGTCGGGTAAGGAGGAAACACTCTTTAGATTACCCCTGCTCACCCCCTTGGTAGCTAGGCACGAGCAGTCAGGCTTATTGAAGGCAATGTGTAAAGTCCGGTGCGGGAAGATTACCATCGCTGCGAGTATTGTCGCAGAGCCTGTCGTCACTGGGTTAGATTGCCGCACCGCTTGCTTGCGGACCGCATCACGTCGATGCGAGAGTCGTCGCAGGGCCATCGCATCGAGGGGCCACGAGGGTAGAAGATCAACGCTGAGCCGCGCAATGTCGTCGCACCGGAGATCGCCGCCGCCCCGAAGCTCATCGCATCGTACCTTCTGCGAGCCACTTCCATCAACAACTGTGCACTGGAATCCATGCAAGGTATCTCATCCCTCCCCGTACAGACCGGAGTCACCGCAACACGCCAGCTACGTCGAGCAGTTGTCGCATCGCCTCCCCAGATTCTCAGGAGTACGCATTGCTTGCTTTTCACCACTACAGCTTTCACTTGGAACTTTTGTCGCATTTAATGGTACTGTTGGCTAAAACGTGACGCAACTGTGAACAATTCTAAAGCAAACTTAAGAACTCATTTGAAACCATATTCTTGAACTGTGTATGTTGAATTTTTTGTCGTTTTGGTCTTGTGTAGTTTAGATTAAATACCTTTATTTTTCTAAACTGTTGTGGAGTCAGTTTGTGGTCTTTTCACTGTGTTACTGTGATTGTTGCTAAAAATACTTTACACATTGCCTTCGATAAGCCTGACTGCTCGTGCCACGCTACCAGGGGGTGAGCAGGGGTTATCTAAAGAGTGTTTCCTCCTTACCCTGACTAGAAGCAAGGGTCCCTATTTGGACAGTGGTACCTACCTCTGCCAACTAGAGACCCCCAGTTCTAACAACCCTCTTGGTAGCTTGGCACGAGCAGACAGGCTATCTCAGAGGCAGTGTGTAAAGCATTTGTGAACACATGCAGTAACCCAGTGACAACACTACAGATGGACACCACACAAGTTGTAGTATAAAAATAAGTATTTTTATATAGACTTAACACAAGACCATAAACAACAAAAATCCACAATACTGTACTTCAAAAATAGTGGACTTATTTTAGTTCTCTTAAGATGTAAAATGCGACAATTAGAGTTCAATGTACCTTAGGATGTGTAACGCTATACAACAAAAGTGTTGCAGGGAAGACGATGCATCGGTTCCTTACACGCAAGAACGGTGATGCGTCGGGTCCCTACTGATGCTTAGGGGATGCTCAGTTCTTCTCTGCAAGGGGAGGTGATGCGTCGGTTTCTTACTGCGATTCCGTGGTGATGCGACCAGCAGCGCCACAATCTGATGAAGATCCGGTGCAATAAACAAAAATAGCGTGTTCTCTTGGATGCAACACGATGCGAGCACACCCGACGGCCGTGCATCGACTCAACGATTCTTCTGAGCCGCGACAGGCCCTGCAACATGCTTCTCGGTGATGCGGCGGCGTCTGGTGCGACATCGACCCTCTTCTCCGGTGATGTGAGGCGCTTTGGCGATGATGTGACAGCTGCAGCTGGGGCGACACGCTTCTCCATTTATGCGGCGGCGTCTAATGCAACATCGATCCTCTTCTCTGGCGATGCGACGACAGCGGCTGAGGCGGCGACACGTTTCTTCTTCATGATTCGTGCTTTTGGCTCCTTGCGACACGCAGTTCCTCAGAAAGCCCAACACAACTGCATCCACTTCCAAAGAACTCTTGGGGAGCTGGTGGGTGAAGTCTGTTGTCCCTGAGACTTCAGAAGGAGGCAAGCTCTATCTCAAGCCCTTGGAGATCCTTCAGAAGTTGATGAAAGTGCACACAAAGTTCCTCTCTCCTTTCTTTGGCAGTCAGGCAACCACTGCAGGCCAATCACCCAAGCAGCACTTCAGCTTAGGGATCGTCTCTCCTCAGTCTCTCTGGTTCCTCTCCTCAGCAAAGGTTTCTTCTTGTTTCCCAAAAGTGATCTATAGTTCTGGGGCCGGGGTCCCCCTTTTTAGGTCTTGGCCTCCGTAGGCTGCGCAGATTTTATGACTTTAGGTGAGTTTCACTAGCGGGCTTTAAGTGCGACCCTCTTTTTCATTGGCTGGCTTCACCGTTTAGGGTAAACGGTGGCCAGCCATTGGAAAAGAGCGTCCTCTGACATACACTTTTCTCTTTGTAGTCCGTCCCACTTGGACCGACTTCCCTGACTTACTGCTGGCGTAAGGTTTGTTATCTTCTTTATGGGTCCAAACAGATGCCCCCATAAAGAAGATAATAAACCTTTTACGCCAGTCTGAGGCCGTCCAACTGGGCCGGCTCTAACAGAGAAAAGTCTGTGTCATAGCGAGCGCTTGTTTGCCTGAATGGCTTCAGCCTCGCATTTCAGATGATGGTTGCAGGCGATATTTATAGCTGGCTCGCCCTCTCGTTCTATCATTGCACGTCCCCCTGCCCCCACCGTGTGTAGGAGGGCGGTGGTGGAGGGGCATGCTTCAGTTTATCCTAACGCTGCCTCTCCTGTTCCTCCTGTTCCCAGCGCTATCTCTGATCTCCCTCAGCTCCTCCTCACCCCCACATATGGGCTCCCTCACTCTGGACTGCACCCGCTCCTCGTTACATGCACAGTTCTTTGTTGGGCTTGTCCCTCCTCTGTGCTTGCTCTGCCGCTACCTCTCCTGATCTCGTCTTCAGCACTGCCTTGTTGGAAAAGTTTTCCCTGGCTCGGTGCCGGTTCGGGGATTCCTGCTCCATCTGTCTGTCTCCCCGGTGTCCTCCTGTACTACGGCTGAGGCCGGGGATGCTGCTGGGAGGGGCTGGAGCAGAGAGCACTGTCTAAAAGGTGAAGGGGACGACTGACGCTGCCGCTCCTGCACTCGCGCCTAAAAACATTCCGGTGTGAACAGGAAATTGGGCTGCCCAGTGCTTTCACGGTACCTGCAGCAGGTAAGACACCGGTGGAAGAGGGGAGGGAGGACGAGGGGCAAAGGTTGGGAAGGCCCCCTGATTGATAGAGGGAGGTGGGTGGATTGTTTATCTGAAGAAAGGGGCGTAGTGAATGATGCGACTGCTTGTTTTGACTCTAGCAATGGTGGGATATTTATTTGTTACCCTTTAGGCAAAACGTGGCTGCTTCTTCGTGGATGGCACACTGTGGCTGCTCCTTCGTGGATGGCACATTAAATTCGCCTTTTGGCTTTAAGCGAACTAAGCTCAAAGGGATGACGCTACTCTGCGGTTAGGAAACTTTTCTGGGTAACCGGCCACACTATACTAGCCGTTTCACCGTAAGGGGACTGCAGGTGAAGAGATGCCATAGCAATGCATTGCCAACTGGCACAGCGGCCCGTGTTTGTACACAGGGCACGACGGTATCCTGCATGCACTCTAGTTTGATTTAAAGGGCACTAACGAGGGCATAAGTCAACAAACCACACTCACGTGAGCTTCTAATAGCCTGCACGGGATGGGCGGCGTGAATGTTCTGTTCATATGAAGTGTATTGCCACACTACCAGCTTCAAAAATCACACCCGATTGAACTTTCCTAATAACGAGCACCTCTGCTCAAGCCAAATAAGCTCCCTCCTCACAACTCTATCTCCAAACAGAAAGCGTGGCAGTGCTTACTCACTGAGATGTATATAGTCCATGTGTGATTCCAGGCACTTTGTGTTCTGGCTGACAAATGGCAAATGAATCTTCACGCCTCCAACTCCAGGAGCAGGCCTGTCCACCCTTCTCCCATGCAGGGAGGCCGGCCTGGTTCTTTGTAGATTTTTTTAATACTTGGTCAAATCTCGGCTCTTTATGGAAGTTTTGTTGTTGGAACCAAGGCACAGTAGCAAGAAACCACAACACCCCAGAGCCTTACAAGGAAGGGGTAGAACTCTCTAGAAGGTATGTCTCCGATTAGTAGAGAAAAGGTGCTGCAAGAGAGCCTTCTTTGTTGAGGTCTCCACTAGGAATCTTTCATTGCCGTAAGCCAAATTTTCTCTCCAGTGCCTTTTAGGTTTGCTCCATTTCAAATTTCAATTTCAAATGTCTCAGATTTGATCAACACACACATTATTTTACCAGTAACTCTAAACAATCATTGGTCAAGCAATAACACACAAGAGGTCCAATCATTACCCAATCATCATTCAGCCTCCCCCTCACTCGACTCTGCTAAAGTGGGCATTGAATCACCTCCCTTATAGAATTCCAACTCATACTGGGCACCACTCTGTCTTCCTTATGCTTCAGGAGAATAGGTACACATGCCGGGCCAAGCATACACACATCACAGTTTTTTTTTTATTTCAGTAATTTTTTATTGAAAATAAAGACATATATACATGGTGCAGAGTGAACACATGGGGGATGGGAAAAGACAGGGAAAGGAAAAGAAAAGAAAAACGCCCCGGGGGGGGGGGTGTGGTGGTAATGCAAACATTGTCTCTATTGGCCTGTGCCTGTCATACCCCTTGCAGACTGTCTGATTACCTTTCTGCTCCCCTGGTGGCGCGAAGAGAAAGGAGAGGTGTAGAGATGTAGAGAGTGCAGAGAGCAATTGTGTCGCCGAGTAGGTGATGCATGTGGTTTGTGCAGTGTTGCCTAGTCTGGACATTCAGTGAGGCTTATGGGAGGACAGGTAGTTGTCTAGCGACAGCCACATCTCGCTCTTTTTCTCTGAGTTCGGTAGGCTGTTGGTTGTTATGGTGTCGGCTGCCCGTAGGAAAATGACCCAGTTGAACCAGGCTCTAAAAGTTGCCTTTGCTGTGTCTTTCCAGTTGGTCAACACCATCTTGACCGCCGCTGTGAGCAGGAGGTCAATCAGGTCCCTGTCATTTCCAGATGTTATGGATGGGTCTGTGTACCCCAGTACTAGATAGTGAAAGTCCAGTGTTAGTGTGGCGCCTGTTACGTCATTAATTAGAGTGTTTATTGCGTCCCAGAATTTCCTGGTCTTGGTGCAGTGGAAGAGTAGGTGTGCCAGGTCCCCCTTCTGCTAGTTGCAGTTCCAGCAGGAGTCGTTCTCTCTGATTCCCATGGAGGCCAGGCGTGCACAGTTTAAATATTACACACACACCAGTGGAAAAGACTGAAATCTACAACCTATGACAACAAGCATTAGAAATACAATAGGTCTAGCCTTTTATTAAGTTAAAGCCATTTGCTTTACTATACAATACCATTAGCAAAGCAAATTTATTTAACTTAAACAAAGGCAGAGACCTGTTGCATTTTTAATGCTTGTTATACACAGTTTCTCTTTGTTCTCTGAAGGCAGAGAAGCCTTTGCCTAGTCCAAACCAGTTCTGGTCAGTCCTGGAGCACTTTGTTGACAAGACTTCTTTCCTTTCACAGTGCAGGCCAGGAAAATCAGACACACTACAGGAGGTGGAGCAGGCATTGTGGAGGGAAAGCACAACCCTATTCAGTTCCCAGGTGCAATTCCTCCCACCGATCAACATGCAGATCTCTCTATTCAGCCCAGTGCTGACTCACCCTGTCTCCTGGGATCCCCCAGCCCCTGTCAATCAAACTCCAGACAAGGAATACACAACCTAGCAGAGGGAGGCTTGGATAGTTAGGCAAGAAAATACCTGCTTTCTAAAAGTGGTATTTTCAAACACAGAATGTTAAAACCAACTTCAGCAAAAGATCTATTTTATCATTCTGTGTTCAGGCATACTAAACTCGAATTTCTACCTAGTTCCCTGAGTCAGTTAGGATTATAAGAGGTAATAATCAAACTGCCCATTCCGGCCTCTGGGAAAAGGTAGCCTTGCAAAAGTAAAAAACGAAAATGGCTGTAATTCACTATTAGGACACGCCACACAGATCAGGGCATGCCCTACCTTTTACCTACAATGTACCCTGCCCTTGGGCCTACCATAGGGGTGACTAATATGCAGAAAAGGGAAGGTTTATGGACTGGCAAGTGGGCTCACTTGCCCAGTCAACATGGCTGTACTAGACTGCACACAGGCTCTGCTATGGCAGACCTGAGACACTCTTTTACAGGCTGCTTCTGTGGGTGGCAGAACCTGTGCTGGACCCACTCCAGTCTACAAAATTGGGCTCTCCTTTGGTCCCCTGTCTCCTAAGATAAATCAATTAGCTCCTTAAATAAGAGCTCGGTAGGGAGGACAGTGGCAGTGCCTTCCTGACCCGCTTGAGCCCAGTGGTCTACTTGTAGGAGCGTTCCTCTAACCAGTGATTCTTTCGCAAAAATCTGAATGCCCTGATTGTAAATTTCATCTTTTAAAATTGAATAGCATTTTAATAATTTCGCCGCAATTGTAACTGTGTGCTAACGATTTATGTTAGTGTAAGACCCAGACATTTAGGCACTGATTTTGAGGTGTCACTGGGGGATTTACTTACCTGAAGAAGCCTGCGCTCGTCTTTCCAGCCTGCCCGCCCCGTTCCGACTCGGTAACTAGTACCGTTGAGCGGAGGGCGGGACAGGCAGAGCCAAGGACCTCTCAGCACACGAGCGGTTAGCGCTCTAGATCTTTGCCTGGCAGGGCTATTTAGGACGGAAGGAAGTGCGGGCCCAACGCGGTAGGGAGGATGGTGGCAGTGTCTTCCTGACCCGCTTGAGCCCAGTGGTCTAACTGTTGGAGCGTTCCTCTAACCAGTGATTCTTTCGCAAAAATCTGAATGCCCTGATTGTAAATTTCATCTTTTAAAATTGAATAGCATTTTAATCATTTCGCCGCAATTTTAACTGTGTGCTAATGATTTATGTTAGTGTAAGACCCAGACATTTAGGCAATGATTTTGAGGTGTCACTAGGGGATTTACTTACCTGAAGAAGCCCGCGCTCGTCCTTCCAGCCTGCCTGCCCCGTTCCGACTCGGTAACTAGTACCGTTGAGCGGAGGGCGGGACAGGCAGAGCCAGGGACCTCTCAGCACACGAGCGGTGAGCGCTCTAGCTCTTTGCCTGGCAGGGCTATTTAGCCCTCCCATTATATCGAGCGCGCAGCCGTCGCACGCAGGGGAGCGCCAAAGGACGCGCCAAAGACAAGCCTAAGAGAAGCCCGTCTGCGCCCGTCCGCGTCCGGACGGGGCAAGGGGCTATGGCTTTATCGATGATACTGGGAGGTGGTGCATCTAAGAAAAGGGTGAGTTATACCTCCGAAGCACTATTTGACATAGGGGGACTTGCACAGATTAGATGTGGGAATGAGGAGAAAACTCCCCCTGAGGGGCCATTTTCATGTAGGCGTTGCCATTTCCAGGCATGTATAGATCGAACTTCAAGTAACACTAAACCCCCCCAGGACAAGACTGCAGGAGTTGTCATAGACACTAAACCGGGATGGAGAAATTTGTTGTGTAACGTAAGATCTCTGTCTAAGCACTACACTGAGGTTTGGGATCTCATTTCCACCTACCAACCAGACCTCTGTTTCCTTACTGAGACCTGGCTTAAACCCCCCTCGGTCCCTGTTATCACCCTGGGGATTCCGGAAGGGTATAAGATAGTTAGAATAGACCGGCCCAACAAAGGAGGAGGGGGTATAGCCATTGTTCATAAACACAGCATTGCCATTTCCATTCTAGATCAGTGCTGTAATCCAGAACTGGAAATTATGATTTTTAAAATTGGTACCTCAGCCAAGACGAGCAGAAAAGGGGCATTAGTGTATCGTCCTCCGGGCCCTACTATAAAAGTTTCTAACTTCCTGTTGGATGCACTAGCTCCACACGTTAATATGGATAAAGACTTCCTATTGCTCGGAGATTTTAACATCCATAGCGACCTAAAGGATAACGTGGAGGCTCAATCCTTTTTGAATGACCTCTCCTTGCTTGGTCTGAAACAGTGTAACACCGGATCCACCCATCAGGCAGGGCACACTCTAGACCTGATTCTTTCCAATTCTCCTTTAATCAGGTGTTCCCCGCCTAAACAGGTGAACTGGACAGATCATTTTATTTTAGAATTCTCCATGCCTAAAATGGATGTTCCCCCTAGTTACTCACTGCAGATCCCAGTACAGCGGAGGCAATGGCATAAAATATTGCAGGAAGTTTTTAAGGAGAAATATGTTGCGCCGATTTTTAAGCCCACGGAAAATATTGACACGGCTCTATGTAAATATGAACAGGCCATACATACACCTGTAGATTTAATTGCCCCACTTAAACTATCAAAAACCGGCCAGCCAAAAAACAGGAAGTTTGGTTTTCTGAAGACTTGCGGGTTCTCAAAAGAATCGCCAGGAAACCTGAGAAAGTCTGGAGAACGTCGTACCTGGAGGCGGATAAATACAGCTACCAGAAGGCACTAAGGAGTTACCACAAAGCCATTAGAGTTGCCCGCAAGAATCATATCACTTTGCAACTTGAAGCGGCGGGTAAAGCTCCTAAAGCACTATATCTGATCCTAAACACCTTTCTAAAACCTGTGGCATGTGAAAGAACAGACATGTTGTCGCAACAATTTTGCGACGACATCTCAGGCTTTTTCACTGAAAAGATTGATAATATTTATAGAAAAATCATGGTGTCCAATCTACCCACAGGCCTATCCACAGGCCCCACACAGATGAGGGTAGGTGCAAATCCAGACACACTCCCCATATTCCCTAAAATCACCTTGTTGGAAGTGGAAGGGCTGATTGACAATATTAAAAGTGGATTTCCGTCCAACCAGATCCCAGCTAGAATTATGGGGGTGGTTGGAATGACACTTGGCCCTGAAATCCAGAGCCTTGTTAACCTTTCTCTGGGCACGGGTTGTGTCCCCCGGGCGTGGACAAAGGCTATGGTCAGACCTATCCGGAAGAACACCTCTATCCCATGGAAGAACTTGTCCAATCTAAGACCGATTTCCCTGCTTCCATTCCTGGGAAAACTCATCGAAAAGCATGTTAACAAACATATTTCAAACTTTCTAGAGCAAACTGGAAGTCTGGACCCATCTCAGTCCGGTTTTAGGCCAAAACATAGTACAGAATCTGCCTTGCTTTCGATAACAGACGATCTCCGTATGTACCAGGACAGTGGCATTTCAGCAGTCCTGGTGCTGCTGGACTTATCGGCAGATTTCGACACTATATCTAACAACATCTTGATCGAACGACTGGCCGAGAGTGGACTGGAGGACATGGCACTGGCCTGGATAAAGAGCTTTCTTTCCAAGCGCACACAATGTGTTAGCATGGGTGCTTTCCGGTCAGCTGAGGTTAAGATCACCAAGGGGGTGCCACAGGGCTCTTGTTTGAGCCCAACTCTTTTCAACATCTATGTGGCACCCCTGGCGAAGATTATGAGAGCCTTTGGTTTCAGTCCAGTATCATACGCTGATGATACCCAGCTGCTCTTCCCATTTAAATCTTTGACCGCGGAGGTCAAACAATCATTTTCTGATGGGATGAAGGCTGTCTCCCAGTGGATGTCTTCTAACTTTCTCCAGTGTAATGTGACCAAGACTGAAGGTATGCTTTTCGGTGAGGCTAAGACACTATGGGCCCCTGACTGGTGGCCTCTAGAGTGAGGACCAGTTCCTGAACCAAAGCAAGTGATCAAGAACTTCGGAGTTCGCCTTGGGCAGGAGCTATCTTTAAAACAACATGGAAATAACACAGTGGGATCTTGTTTCCATATGATAGGTCTCCTTCGCAAGGTATTTCCACTTCTCCCCGACTCCACCAGAAAGACTCTTGTGCAGGCTCTGGTGCTCAGTCGGCTCGATTACTGCAATGGCCTACTAGCATCTGTAAATGAAGAGGTTTTGGACAGACTTCAAGTGGTGCAGAACACTGCGGCCAGATTGGTCCTTAATGCCCCACCCAGATCCCATTCTAAACCTCTGTTAGAAAAACTCCACTGGCTGTCTGTCCACCAAAGAGTATGCTGTATAGTACATAAGGGCCTACATGGCTTAGGACCTTCTTACTTGGCAGAGAAATTTGTTCCATATGTCCCCACGCGCTCTCTAAGGTCAAGCAACCAGCTGCTCCTGAAGGTGCCCTTGATTAGAAGGGCTAGGCAGGGAGGTAAAGCATTATCAGTGGTTGGCCCTATATTATGGAACAAACTCCCTTTGCAGTTAAGACAATGTGCGGACCACTCTAGCTTTAGAAAAAAATTGAAAACTGTTATGTTTTCAAATCTGACGGGTTAGACCAAGATTTATTTTACCCGGATCTCTGTTTAGGACTAACTGCCCCTTCTTTATGCTACTGGTGTTTCTGGAGCGCTGAGATACTCCTTCGGGAGTTGATTCAAGCGCGTTATAAACCCGCAAATAAAAATAAAGAAATAAATAGCTATCTGGTGAAAATTTTTCACGAAATGTTTAGCTAAGTTTATTTTCCTAAAGCCTGGAAAATAGTAAGGGTGGGCGGAGTACACGGTTTGACACTCTGCGTAGTTCCATGGAGTTAAAAATAAACTCAGTAGAACTCCGCTCCGCTCAGTCCCAGTTCCACCCAATTTAAAAAAAGGAAAAACAAGACTAACCTGCTCTCTGGCGTCTCCGGGCTGCCCTCCTCCTTGTTGTGTTCTCTCCTCGTCATGGACTGCGTATGCGCGAATGCGCATTGCATGCAAGATGTAAAATGTAGGGGTTTGCAGTGAGGAGGAGGATGGTGGTGAGGAGGAGACACCATGGCGAGGAGGAGGGCAGCCCGGAGATGCCAGAAAGCAGGTAAATGTCTTTTATTTTTTCAAAACATTTGGGCCGTGGTGCAGAGGCTAAGGGTCTAACTCCGCTTCACCATGGAGTCAGAGTTTTGCCTGAACTCAGCGTTCCCAACGGAGCATGGAGTTGGCAAACTCTGCTGGTGGAGTGGAGTTCGCCACCCGGGGATAGATAATAGCCTCCATTTTGACGTTACTTGAGAAAACAAAACTGACTCCATCGGACCCCATTAATTATTGGCCAATATCATACCGACTCTTTCCTGTCAAACT
Organism: Lissotriton vulgaris; assembly: GCF_964263255.1. NCBI lineage: Eukaryota > Metazoa > Chordata > Amphibia > Caudata > Salamandridae > Lissotriton > Lissotriton vulgaris. The sequence goes on from NC_141693.1 coordinate 147,875,191, forward strand.
GATTGAAAAAGCATTAAATAAAGAACAGGCCCTGTTTCTCAAATCCAAGCATCTCCTGGACCCACTCAATTCGGTTTCAGGAGTGAACGTAGCACAGAATCAGCTCCGATTGTTGCATCTGAAGAGCTGAGAGCCACCTTAGATGACATAGGAAATGTAGCTTTGATCCTGCTTGACCTCTAAGGCTGCAATCGATACGGTTAATCACAGCTTGCTGATTGACTGTCTCCACTCTGTTGGCATCAGGGCAGCAGCACTTGCCCTTTTGAAATCATTCTTATCAGAGATAGCAATTTGTTGCTATGGATTGTTTTACATCAAACTCCTTTCCTTTACTATGTGGTGTTCCTCAGGGCTCTTCCCTGAGCCCCACCCCTTTCAATCTTTATATCACCCCCTTGGCCAGATTCTTCTCTCAGTGTCTGGGAAGTTGGCAAGCAGATTTTATAGCTGCATGTTACATATCCCCAATTGGAAATCCAGTAATACATTCATTTGGTCCCCATCTTGGTGGCAGCAGGAAATAGGAACCTTGCCAATTCCTGTCTACAAAGTAAACAATCTAGGGATTATTTTTTATAACAAATTGTCATTTGAGAAGTAAATCCCTGGTGTGACCGCTTTATCCCTTTTTGTTTTAAAAATCTTAGGGAAGTTCTTCCTTTTTATTCTGCACGACTTGCAGAAGATGGTTGTTACTGCTTTTGTGGTTTCCAAATTGGAATTCTTCAATGCCTCATACACTGTCGTGCAGCAAAGACTTTTAAACAAATTGCAAATGTTACAGAGAGTTGCAGCTCCCATGCTGCTCTGGATCCCTAAACATCATTCTGCATCACAGACTTTAATCCAGCCTCATTGGTTAGTCATCCGAAAGCGTATTGACTTTAAGGCTTTCTGTATAGCCTTTAAAGCTCTACAGGATTCAGGTCCTGACTATCTCAAACGGAATTTTACATGGTATATTCTAGGACTCTGTGCTCCTCTTCAGTTTACAATGTAGTCATTCCCAAACTCAAAAGAGTCCATTGGGGCAGTGGAAGCTTTGTGCACTGCAACACTAAGCTGTGGAACTCTCTTCCTCCACAGTTGAAGAAATGCAGAGACCTTCTTCCTTTTGGAAAGGCGTTAAAAACATAGGGGCAGATCTACAAGGAAGTGCCGCAGCGTGGCACGGCAAGCCCTTTGGTGGTGCCACGCTGCGGCACTTCCGAAGCACAGGGATGCAACATATTTACAAGAATATGTTGCATTTCTGTGCTTCCCCCTGTGCCACTATGGTGCAAGGATGGCTGCGTCATGGAGAGATTGTTTCTGTTCAGGAAGGTGCCCCTTCCTGCACAAAAACTATCCCTGCAGGAATTTTCCTCTTTCAATGTGTGCTGTAGAATGCAGCACGCGTTGAAAGTCATGCAGGGTGGCTTTTCCTGTCCTCGTAAATATGGAGGAGCTCCCTGCGCCACCACTACGTCACGAAAAGTGACATAGTGGTGGGGCAGGGGGCTTGTAAATCTGCCCCTAGGAGAGGAAAAGTTACGCAGGTTGGCTTTTCCTTTCCTGTTAAATATGGAGGAGGCCTCTGCCCCGCCAGTACGTCTCGAAAAGTGACATACTGATGGTGCAGGGGGCTTGTAAATCTGCCCCATAGCTTTTTAATCAATAGGTTTCATTTAGATTAGCTAGGCTTTGGTTTTAGTTTCTGTCTTCCTCCTTCAATCTTTATCTTTCCGGTAGCACCACCATGTCTCCGGAAAAAAGACGGCTTTACAAAATGCATTTTTCATTTCAATAAAAAAAAATAGAATATTAATGCAGGAGAAAGAACACTTTAAGATCCAATGCTATTGCTCATGTTCAAGTGTGAGTGGCGAGCCCATAGGCAGCTACAAGATGGTGAAAGGGGCAATTGTGGACGTAGGCCAATTCCTTTCCCATCAAGCCTTATGGTTGTGCACATTTAACCTGAGGCCCACCCCAACCCTGCACCGAACCCATGGACGCACATCTAACACTAGTGGAACACTTTAGAACCTTGGGATTAGCTATGTACAGTGAGTTTTCAGGAAATAACTAATATCTTACACCTCCTTGAGAGCTAGAAAGTCTTCGTTTAGAGTAGGCATCTCCTTTTGCATTAAATATGTGAATAATACTGCATGCCAAATGATTTTGTGGATGGCCCAGTAGACTCCTCCTGGCTCCAAGGGCCCTTGAAGAGTGGAGGAAAGGAACAAGTGCAACAGTGGACCTCCCACTGCTGTGAAATATGGTAGTGCTAGAGACTAAGAAAGGATTTTTCCATGTGGTCTCTTGACAAGGTTCTCTGGTTATACTTTTGTGTGTTTGCCAATGGACTGTTGAGGGCTCCATTTAACACCGAAGAGTGCCTTAGGGCCAATAATGGTGTGTAAAGGCCTGCAACACCAATATTCCAACAATTGGTCCTACTTTGTTTACAACATTCTACTCTCAGGGAGTGGAATGTTCTAATAGCCTTATAGCTCTTCTGCCACAGGCGACGCTCTTACCCGTGTTATAGGACTCAGGGCCTTTGGCAACTGGTATGGGACTCAGTAGAACGCTATAATACTCTACTTACTACTCTACTTACTCTACTGACAGAAAAGTTGTACAAAAAACAAATAAAACATATATTCCCAAAATTATGGAAAATTAGTCACAGTCCGCCAATATGAGGAATATAGTGCAAGATCTACAGACATTCACCCACTTGTCCTTCACAGAAAATCCCAGTGTAATAATCTCTTTTCCTGTGTGTGTAGATGACTAAAACATTGACTTTTATGCTGTTGTTTTATGGTGCATGACAGTGGAAAAATGTGCGAAAAGTTTTCTACCCAAAATGTACTGTGAAATTAGTTGTGACAATTACACTTGCATTATATTGTTATATAAGAAAATGAAATGAAACTATTACATACTGGTATCTGAATCAGGTCCCCCACATCCCGGTCAATACCATATGAGTCCCCCTTTCCCTCGGGCAGGTTTAAGCCATGCTAGTCTTATCTTTTTTGTCCAAGAATATCACGGACATAAGCCCCAACCTCCATTCTCATAGCCTGTGAGTAACAAGAAGGCTGAAATGTCTTGCAGTTTGGGGTAATGAAGTTTAACTTTAAGTAATGGTTTCATTTACCAGCTTACATATGGTGCATACTTGCTGGGTAGCTTTGCCATCTTGTATACCTTATGTTCTGTAACTGTTTTATATGCATATGTAAAAAGTTAATAAAGAACCACTTGAAAAAATCTAATGGTTTCATTATTCCCTCATCGGTCCCCTTCGTTCCAGTCAATATTCCATGAGGATTTCACAAGCGAGCCGAACAAATATTATCAGATAAATCATTCATTCAGACTCCCCCACTGATTTGTACGGTTGAGAAATAGCTTGTTTAATCATTAAAGGAGGCTGTGGAGACCTTCTTACCTTTGTTTGCATACATATAAACAGTGACTTTGAAAGCCTAAACTCTTTGTAAGGTTGTAAATATATCAAGTGGGCCTTCTAACATCAAGGGAAGATGGAATTTACTGTCACTCATTGGAGTAAAGAACTGGCATATGTATCTCCAGTTGAAGATGAAATTTTGAATTAATCTTGGGCAAAACTTTAGGATATGATTTTGGAACCACTCTGTCTGGCAAGACCTTGAGGTAGAAAAAGAGACTACCAATGAACCCAACTCTCCCAATCTATTTGCTACTGTGATTGCCAGTAAGAAAATAGTTCTTGCCATTAATCAGATTACCCCAGCCGCCTGTAATGGTTCAAAGGGTTCAGCTCAACACAGAACGCAAATCCCTAGAAGGAAGAGAAGGTGGAACTGTAGGGTTCCTTAAAATAAATCTTCTTAACAACCTCCAAAGTAACAGGGATAAATCAACTGGATCCCCCTCCAACCCTTCTGAATGCTTTAATGGCCGCCCACTGTGCAGACAGGTCTAATGAGATAAATATTTCAGGAATCGATTTCTAAAAAATTAGGAATTTGATAAGGATCTGCCTTTGATTCAAGGATAGGGTTGGAAACTGTAAAGTAGACAGCCTGGTTTGGATTTTCAAAATTTTCCCTTTGACAGACTCATTAGTGGGGAGAACACAGGAGGTCCCGACCGAAATGGAGAAATCAGAATTACCCATACCCCACTCCCCCCACCCCACCCGCCCTAAATGTTCTGCAGCAGCATCGGGAGGAAGGGAATCAGAAAAAAAAACACTTACAAGAGACCCTTAGGCCAGGGGACTGAAAGAGCAACCATCGTCCCTGTCAGAGCACAATTGATCTCCATACAGAAGGTGGGGCTCATTGCGGTCTGTGACGATAAAAACATGTCCATCAAAGAGTCTGCATGAAAATGCATACTGCATTCAAAGACAAGAGATGAGTTTTTGCCCATGAGCACACCTAATTCGCTAGGGCATTCAAGAGAACACTCTTTGTTCCTCTTTGATTATTCAGGTAACAATTGCTGTATTTTTTAATTTTTTTTTATTGAAGAGTATAGTGCTGGCTAGACCCGGAGGTATCAGAGCGCTTGTTAGAAATGGGATCTCTGGTTGGCTGAGGCTTGGGCCAAAGCCAGGCAGAGACCCCCACTTTAGTCAGGGCAAGGGAGTTACACGCCAAAGATAACCCCTGCTCACCCCCTTGGTGGCTTGGCACAAGCAGTCAGGCTTTTCCCGGAGGCAATGCGTAAAGCATTTGCGCACGCACACAGCAACAACATCCCAGGCACACTACAAAAGGAAATCCACACAAGGTTATATAAATATAGCCTTTGTATTCTCATAACACATTAGATATTAAACACATAATTTACACTGTGCCAACTGGCACGGGCAATATTCACAAGGGGTTATTTACACAGGACAGGGCCACGTGGCCCACTGTCAGGATCAGCACTTCGTACAAGTAAAAATAGATCACAAACATACAACCAGTAACTACTGGTAATCACTGTACTCCACCTCAAGCTGTAACATAAATAACATTATGGACAGTCACATCAGCCGCAAATTACATCCTGCCCGAACCTCACCACTAGTCTAAACACATTAGACACTCCCTCCTAAGTATAACTCACATTAGGGGCATAAATCACACAGTGATATATAATCTCACGAACATAAACCTAAATACGTAAAAACAACCTCATAAACCTAAACCATATCTAGAGGTATCAAACAGGGTGCATAAAACATACTAAATGCATTACATTTCCTAGCACCATAATCATATGAGCACATACATTACATTAGGGCCTTGCGCCCTATACCTCTACCACTCCCCCTGGCCAACTGGCCATCCAAGAAGGGGCTCAAATGCCCTATGTCCAGAGTGTCACGGCTGCTGCCTAGGCAGTGAAAGTCAAGGCTGCACCACTGCACCGAAACCTAAACGTTGCAGCTGCCCACTACTTGCTTGGCAGCTGAGAACCATCACAAGGGGCCTAAACAATACAGCTGGCACTAAGTGCTGCGCAGCTGTGTCAGGGGCAAAGGAGTGCAACTCACTCCTAACTCAGGCATGACCCCAAAGTCAAGAATTGCGACCTAAACGGTGCAGCTGCCCACTACTTGCTGGGCAGCTGTGTCTCTCAAAGATGAGGCCTGGCACCACTGTGCCCTCTTATATCAATGTGCCCCAACAAATAAAAACCTGGGCCCCTCTGGACTCACTGTGCCCCCGGCAGAAATTCACCAAACGTTGGAGCCACACAGGCTCAGGAAACAATGGGGCCAAAATGTTGGAGACGCATAAGCTCAGAAATCAACTGTGCCATAGGAGCCCACTGGCTCCCTAAATACTCAAAGATGCCACCCAAACGTTGGAGCGCACCGGCTCTAGAACTGAACATGCCCCCATAGCGTGGGAGCGGCCTGGGCACCACTGGCTGTTGGAACCCCCACTGAGGCCCTTAAACAACATGTGCACCCACATTGGAGCGGCCCACTGCAGACACGGGGCTGCTCTGACTCTGGGCTCCCTGGGCACTACAACACCCAAAAGCTATTGCCCCCCCACAGAGCCTTACTCACCGGCTCCTTGGCGGGATTCCTCTGAGCTCTGGAGCGGGACCGGCACTCTTCTTCTCCCCACTATGCTGGGGAGGCTTCGTCGGGCATCGTGCTGCACTCTGCAGCTTCCCCATAGGCGGGGAAAGGGCTCCTGCCCATCTTCCTCCACTTCTTCTGGGAATTGCGCAGGAGTCCCACGGCCGCACTCTGCAGGGCACACGAAGGCGGGGTAGGCTCCCGCTGGACTTGGGCCATCGATTTGTGCACTGGGGCTCCCACCAGCTCACGGGAGCCCCGCACCACCATCTCTTCACTTCCGGGCAGCTTCCCAGGCGGTGGCGGAGTGCGCGGTACTTTCCTCACAAAACCGGAAGTCCCGCCCACCACCAGGCAGTGTTTCCTGACTTCAACCCTGTCCCCAACTTGGGCCACCGTGGTGATTTGACCCATTCCACACAATGAGGGGTAGGCTCCCTTCGGGATCAAAAGTATTTCCGCGTGGTGGGCATCCGCTAATAGGCTCCTATAAGCGGGGTGGGTACCCGCATGGAAGACAACACAAAACGAAGACGCAGGGTGGGGACCTGCGCACAAGGCATAATCAAACAAGCGGACATCAGGCAGGGTGGGGACCTGCAGGTGAATATCAAAATAAACTGGGTGGGCACCCGCAAAGTCCCGGTAATTTGAGGGAATCCCTACACTGGGGATTCCCTCCAGGCGAGAGGCAGCTCAGCGCTGCAAAGCCCACGCTCTCCCTCAGCTGGGCAAGTTAAAAAAGCAAAATAGAGCGCTCCTCAGGCGCTGGAAGGCTGTAGCAAGCCTGGGCAAAATCAAAAGCAATCAAAAAGGTCCCAGCAGTCCTGGAGGCATAAAGGTGGAGCCAAACAGATCCCAGCAAGGAAAAGTCCTCCAACATCCAAGGGCAGGGCCCAGGGTGGCAAGCCTTCCCCTGGGCCCCAGCAGCAGCACGCCCTTGGTAGATTCAAGTCAAGAACAAGAGCAAAATCATGGGGTCAGAGCCCCTCTTTTATACACCTAATCCCTTTGTTAACAAGGTGCAGGCAATGGGAGAACCAGCTACAGCTAGTTCAGGGGAACTCCTGAGCACTTTATTTTGCTCAGCCCCTCTCTCCTTTTCACTGGACAGGCTAGGGACATCAGACGCACCACAGGGGGTGGAGCAAGCATTGTGTAGGGAAGGCACAGCCCTATTCAGGTCCCAGGTGCAACTCCTCCCTTCCATCAACATGCAGATCTCCCCATTCACCACCGGGCAGACCCATCTTGGCTCCTGGAGCCAAGCACACCAGCCAGACCCTGTCACTCACAAGCCAGACAGTCGATTCACATTCACTGACCACAGAAATGCCAACTTTTCAAAGTGGCACTTCTACACTAGACACATTAAATCTGTGCGCACCGTCACGTAGCATTTAATCTCATGAGTTCACACATACCAAACTCGCCCGTGCACAACCCACATATCAGGAATTATCATGGACACACATATCCCCATGCATTCCTATGGGAGGGCAGGCCACTCTCACCACACATACACAGAGAGCGCACGCACTTTACACTGGACCACAGTGAAAAAGTGCACAGAGGCCTAAAATCACCAACACCAGGTCACAGAAACAGGCTAGGAAAATGCTAAATGTTTTGGGGTGAACCTGCCAAAAGGGCCAAGTCCAACACAACACACTCCCAGCCAAAACGCAGGGCAGACTAATCACTCCCTTGATGGGCTTCCATGCTTTGGGCGATAGAACACAGACAAGGGCCCGCACGGCAGGGACACCCTCTGGTTCTACGCCACTCTGAACCCACATGGTTTCCTCTAAACAAGAACTCTCCAGCCCAACTAGGATACCCCACTGGTACTCTCTAGTGGTCTACGGCCAGGACCAGGCCCTAGCCTATCCAGATGTCACAGGTCCTGGCTAATCCACAGAGTGGAGGGCAGTAACCCCTGGCCCACAATAGCCATTTTCCACTCTCCCTCTCAGTGTATTTCCAAACTACCAATGATCCTTTAACCTAGGGTCGGCACCCTCAGGCTGACCAGAGGTCACGGGCAAGAATGCCCCACCCTACCTCTAGGAAGCTCCCTCCAGAACACAACTCTCCCACTAGTTCAGGACCTCTCTCCATCACTGGTCTACCACCTGGGATCTACATTCACTGAATGCACCGGGGTCAGACGTGAGGACTCCCTCCCTCTGCGCCCCCTTCCAGAGTTCTGCACCCTCCCACTGTAGAGCAGGGTCCCTCTCCTTTAAGATGGGCCGCACCTGCTCTCAGGGTAGTACTACCATAGTCAGCCAGGGACCCTAAGGATCCCGGCGAGGCCTGCACCACCCCTTCTGGGAAACACAGGTTCCCTCTCCTTTCATGAGGGGTCCTTCTTGTGTTCACAGGGGTACCCCTAGAAGGCAACCCGGCCAGGTCACTGATTACAGATGCCCAGCCTCCCAGGTCAGGCTACAACCCGAACCTGGCTTTCCCCTCCTCAGGGAATGACCTCCAGAGGCCCCACAAATGGTCAAGCACTCTGGGCGGTCAAATGCCCAGTGAACCAGGACTTCACGGGGAGCATGCATGCCCCCCCTTGAGGGTGCCACATAACTAATGTGTCGTGTGACAGTCTGCCTGTCTCTCAGGACAGAAGTGGCGTCACCATGGTCACTCACTGGTGGCTCAGACCTTCTGGCTGGCCCTTGACTCTCTGGCTTTTCCACTGGGGCTGGTTGTCCCCCTCTCACCCCTCAACCAGGACTTCTGCACGCTTCACTTAGGAGCAGTACTGCCCAACACCAGGACCGCTGGAGTTCTAGTTACAGACACTCCCCGTCCTCTAGACACAGGAAGATCCTACTCAAATGACATGCCAGTACAGCCTAGGCCCCCGACCTGGCGCTCCCTTAGGGAACCCTCCAGGCCCTGAGACAGGGTTTCAGGCACATTGAGGCACGCCGTCCCACCCACTCCTTCTCCTCAGAGACAGGATGTGGGTCCCTACACCCCTCCCATTCTACCGGGACCTTGCTGGGCTATACATGAAGCTCTTCCCCCACACAGGACCAGAAGATACACAAGCCACTCCTTTTGGAATCACTCCCCAATGCCTCTTACAGACCTCTAGCACACTGCCAGAGGTCCACCTTCTGTGCAAGCTTCTTATCAGCAAAAGAACTCACACCTACTCATCCAGTGCTTCTGCAGGACCTCCTACACACCACCAGAGGAACACCTCCAGTGCAAGCTCCTTATCGCCAAAATAACTCACACCTACTCCTCTAGTGCAACACACCACTCATCCACAGGCCCCCTCCAGACTGGTGAGACAGTTCCTCACTGCCCCTCAGTGCGATTCATGCATCCAGGCAGCAGTCCCGGAAGGTGAAACTGGAAGCCGAGCAATAGATGATAGCTGTTTTTCCTTAGTTTCACTGCATGCTCCTTGAGGGCTCCTTCCTCTCACCAGTCCCTATGCATGCCCTTGTGGCCTAGATTGTAATATAGCTGGTCCAGATTGCCTGGATTACCAAGCTCTTGACTTGCAGTGAGAGTAGAAAAACTGAACTTCCTTCCATGCTGTAGACGGTTCCCTCCAATTGGAAGAATGCAACCTGTATTCCACAGACCACTCCCGTTTGATTTTCAAGTCCCTCAGAGTTGCCTTCCACCTGCACAGACTGACATCTGTAGTCAGTTGAAGTGGAGGGGAAATTTGGAGGGGCACTTCCCATATGTTGTGTTCACATAACAAACCAATTGAGATCCTGAGCTACGCTTGGTGTCACCAGACGCCTGGCCTCGTAGTCATGTGAAGCTGGATCTCAATGACTCAACAAATGGTTGATCAGCGGAGACCAAGGCACCACTATTGAGAACATTAGTCTCTGAACTTTCAGACAAAACCTGGCCAAAGCTATTGGATGGGAAATTAGTTCTTGAAGATTTCACTCAAGGGTGTTGATCCTAGTCTGCAGAAGATACACCTCTTCCTTCAGTATTTTGTATATCGCTCCTATGAACTGTTGGCCTTGAACTGGTCTGGTGGCAATTGTGACTTCTTGATGTTCAAAAAGAAACCCTGTAGGTACAGTAACTCTGTTGTGACCGTCACTTCTTCTTGTGCCTTAGGAAAAGAAGAAGCAGAAATTAACCAGTTCTCCAAATATGGAAATATGGCAAACCCCCTCAGCTATATCATCACACATATAAGAAGGGGAGAGAGGTACTTCTCCTTTTCCATCCTCCCTGTCATGCACACAATATACCCACAAACGAGAAAAAGGAGGAAGAGGTGGGTGCCTAGGATACCACCTGTCTCTTGGAAAATACAAGGAGATGTGTGTCTTTTGGTTTTGGCATGAACCAGCACAAGAAAATATGTGCCCTCCTGATCTAGTGTAGCTAAAAAATTGCTCATTTTGATAAACAGAATGATGGTCTGTAATGAAATCAATCAAAAGGTTCTAGAAGTACCCACTTGTTTAGAGGCTTTACATTTAGTTCTGGACAAAATACCCAATTCCGCTTTTAACACCTGAAACAGGGTCGCTTGACAGAGAAGTTTGGGGTGAAAAAAAGATCTTGAAGGGAATCTTGTAACCCTCCTGAATGGTGGACAAAACACAATAGTTTGAAACTTGGGCCATCCATTGATGTGTTTCAGTCTGGCACCAACCATATAGTCATTTCTGTTCCGATTCTTTATCAACCTGTCCTTGTGGTCTGGATTTATTGGCTTCTGGGGACTCTGAAGCCCGGGATTGGAAGGGAAAAGGACGTCTTTATTCCAGGATCGATATGTTCTGCTTTTGAACAAAGTTCTTCTTTCCTTGAAATAGTTTAAGGGGCTTATAGATTTTCTTCTCATCCGCAGTCCACTGTACCATCTGGTAACGTTCCTCACCAAAGGTAATTCCACCAGTAAATGAAAGCTTCTGAATTAAAGATTTTAGGGGTGAGTCCAAATTTCAAGGCCTCATCCACACTGTCCTTCTCTCTGCAACCACTGCCCCTGCTGAAGATGCAGAGGCCCACAGGCCATCAAAAGAGACATCTGAGCGGAATGGAGATAACACTTCCTTCTGGGCCAAAAGCCTTGTAGGGTTTCCATGGTCTTGTAAGCAAGCATAGAAACTTTGGAAGTCTTTCAGCAATACTTGAGATGCATATGCCGCATATGCATATAGGGTTTGTAGGTTCTCCAAGAACCAGAGGGACACAGAGACAATTCCTTAGCTGCACCTTGAAATGTTTTTTCATTGTGTACCGGGTATTCATCTATTCATTTGGTAAAATATAAAAAGTGAACAATCGGAATCAAGGAAACCTGTACCTCCGAAATGGCACAAGATATGGAGTTTATTCTAGTTACTCAACATGGGGATGAATGTAATATTTTTATGATTTTTTTAGGTCTGTGGGAGACAGAGCACAGGGTGGGAACACTCAGGTGTGAGCACCCATCCCAGGGTCTGGCAGAAGCTTCTGAACCAGACCACGCAATGGAGACCTCCCTGGGCCCACGGGACCCCATCCTGAGTGTTTGGACACACGGCGGGCCTCAGGACTGGGGCTCACACCCCAGTGCCCACAGAAGCCCTGATTCGGGGCCTGGTCTGTGCTTCTGAACCCAGCCAACAAGAGGAAGCCTTCCTGAGCCTGCAGGACCCATATCCCAGGACACTTGCAACTTGGCAGGATAGAGGACGGAGCCGCATTCAGATCCTTTGAACATGGCCACGGGGTGGCAGCACCCCCTTTATTATGCCGTGGGCCAGGGAAGGGAGCCCAGGGCCCTGGTGGGCTTGCAGACCTTGGCCTGCTGGTTCCTTGACCCTGCGGAGTCCCGTCCTGTATGCTCTGTGGCTTGGAAGCCCTGAGGAAGACCATGGTCAGATTTTTCCAACCAAGCAGCACAAATTCATCATATAGGCCCAACCCTGCCCGATCGACCAGAGTCCCGTCTGGATCATCCCCGAGCACAGGCTTCCCTGTCTGTGATCATGAAGCCTATTTGCCACCACCGTGCACTTGGTGACTAATGGGGGCCTTTATTCGGTTCTTTCCAGTCAGTGATGGTGTCATGTGATCACTATAGTATCCAGGAGTCTTAGCCACAGTACCTGCAGTGTTTGACAAACAATGTTTGAAGGAAAAGCTCTTCTCTTTTGGCATCAACTGCTGGTGAAAGAGATGGATAATAGGCATTGAAGCAGTTCCTGGATGTCCAGAGGACCCAGGAATGGTGACATCACTTGTGTGTCGATTCTTGTCAGATCAGCTGATTCCAGCATTAAACCTGTTGATGACTCGGATGTTGAGATTTGTTCATTATGTTGAGTATACTTCATAATTTGCAGTGGCAGTGCTCGGTAATAGGCTTGGAGCAACTTCAGTGGTCTCAGAAGTCATTTGCATCAATAGATGCCATAGGGGGCACCTCCAGTGGCAATTCAAGTTTTGTCTCTCACAAACAATTTATGCACCAGGAGATCAGTCGCATTAGCGGAGCACCCATTTTACAAGTTTGCAACATGGTAGAGTCCAGTACCGATAGCCAGTCACAGCCAGGATAAAAGGCCAGGGTCTCATGGCACTTCTTTTCAGTAGGATAACTGAATTCCATGTGGTTGGTTGGACTGGTTTATTTCTTTAGTAGAAGAAAAATAAATCAGAACGCCACAGCTAATGATCAAAAGGTTTATAATGAATCCACCAAACAAACTTGAGAACAAGAAATAAAAGAATGAAGGAATCAGCCAAAAATTGCTTAAAACAAGTCACTATGCCTAATTCACTTTTCTTTTTAATTGCACTATGCCATTTCTGTTTGATGAGTTGAAGATAATGTGGACAACGTTTGTAAAATTGGTAGGCGATTGGGTCTACATGAGATTTTAAATCTGTGACCCTGAGTGGGCTATCTATAGGTCAAATGTTTCTGCTGCTGAGGTCAAATAACCTTTCTTTAGTATTAACACTGCAACAAGTGTATTCAGTTTATCAAAGTTCATATTATCAGTGTCTATTAAAGGCCACTGGATATTTTCAAGTAGCCTTCGAGGAGGGGGTATAAGGTTATTCGAGAACATTTTACTAAAATTAAATATAATTGGTCTTGTGCTACTCTACAGCAGGAACCATTGTTCAAAGGTGTGTGATGGGCTGGGATAGATGAAACAGGTCCTACTGACAATGTGGAGGTTTATCTGGCTTCAAAGAACTCCATGTAACTTTATGGATTCACTTAAGAGTGAATGCCCTGAAGGGTTTGCACATCCATTAATGATTACACATGTAGAATTGTCTTGGGTGATCCAGGTGAATTCAAACAGTTACTCCCTCAGGTGGTGAAGGAAAGAGTTATGCATTTTACATACCAAACCAACTGTCTTTCGTTCTGGTACTCGTGAAAGTGGAAAGTTGTAATGGGAAAGGAGATTACTCCCTGTAGGAGCCAAGTGATAGGTGGATGTTCTGTGATGGAAAATATGACTTCTTCTGTTTGTTCTATGCTTTTTGCATAAATGTGCTTCTTTTTTAGCCATGGTTTTATTGAGCAGAAGTCAAATTCTAAGGTTTAAACATGGCATTCTTGTTTATAAGTTACTATTGCACTTTTGCAGACCTCAGTGCTTGTAATGCTCAATGTTACTGTGTAATTGCTCGGAACTCAACGTGCTCAAGTTGGAGAAGGTTTACCTGCTCTTTTAGGAGATCTAGGGCCAGATGTAGGTGCCCAAATACCGGTCGGAAACGGCAGAAAATACCGATTATCGACCGTTTCCGACCGGTATTTGGGCATTGTTATGTAGGGGTGTTGAAAACATACATATTCGGTAATTTTACCGAATCGGTAATTTTACCCAATCGGTAAAATTACAGAATCGGTAAATTTACCGATTCTGTAAATTTTACCGATTCGGTAAATTTACCGATCGGTAAAATTACCGAATATGTATTTTCAAATGTAGGTAGCACTGTTAACAGTGCTACAGGGCTTTCAGGATTCGGTATTTACCATGTAATACTATTTATTTATTTTTGATATTTAATAAAGCGCAAACAAATGCCCGCAGGCGTCTCGGCTCTGTTACTATTGCAGACTTCTCCTATGCTAGGCTTCATACTTTTAGAGGTTAAACAACCAGGTTTTCAGTTGCTTTCTGAATGACAAGAGGTTTGGGCTAGATCTGATGGATTGGGGGAGAGTATTCCATAATTTCGGGGCAGCAACCAGAAAACGTCGATCTCCCCAAGTGACCAATTTAGTACGGGGTACCACCAAATCGTTCAATTTAGCTGAACGGAGAGGTCGAGAAGGTTTGTATGGAGTGAGGTGGTCTCTCAGGAATTGAGGAGCTTGTTGGTGCAGTGATTTATAAACTATGCACAAGGTCTTAAATTTGACTCTGTTCCTGATGGGGAGCCAGTGATAGCTTCTTAAGGTGTCAGCTATGGGTTTGAATCTGGGAATTCCCGAAAGAAGTCTGGCAGCTGCGTTCTGCACTGTCTGCATTTTCTTGATGACCCTGATTTGGGCATTGGCTAACAAGCCATTGCAGTAATCTAACGCAGACAGGACTAGCGCGCTTACCAGTGTCTTGCCTGCGTTCTTTGGGAGAAAAGGAAGGATCTTTTTTACCAGTCGTAGTTTGTAGAAAGCCGTAGCGGCTGTCTGATTAGCGTGCGCCATGAAATTCAGGTTGTTATCAAAGATAACACCTAAGTTCCTCACCTTGGGGGTTGGTTTAGGCAAAGCTCCAAAGGATGGTGGCCACCAAACTGGGGACCAGTTGGGACAAAGATGTCCAAAGGTTACCACCTCTGTTTTTTCGGAGTTCAATTTTAAACAGTTTGCCGACATCCATTGTCCGATGGCCAGCATACCTGTTTTAAAACTCTCCGCTACAGTTTCTCCATCATTTTTGATGGTTAGAATCAGCTGAGTGTCATCCACATATGAGGTAAGGTTCATCTCATGAGCTTTGATGGTTTTAGCGAGGTCCGACACATAGATGTTAAATAGTGTCGGACTTAGGGATGAACCTTGAGGTACCCCACATGGCAAGGACAACTCTGCTGATTTGAACGGTCCTAGCGTCACTGCTTGTGATCTATCCATCAGGAATGATGCCAGTAGATCCTTGGCTAGGCCCTGCACGCCCATCTTTTCAACGCGGTCGACCAAGATCTGATGGTCGACCGTGTCGAAAGCTGCCGATAGGTCTAAAAGCACCAACAGTGCTGAGCCTCCTTGGTCTCGGATGACTCTAATGTCTTCCGCAGCCTTGATTAGAGCCGTTTCTGTTCCATGAAACTTGCGAAACCCAAATTGGGTTTCATCGAGAAGATGGTATTGCTCGATAAAAGCTGCAAGTTGGATGTTCATGGCCTTTTCTGCCACTTTGGCAAGAAAAGGGAGGTTGGCAATAGGTCTATAATTTTTTTGCTCTGTTTTATCTAGGCCAGATATTTTCAGAAGGGGCTTCAGTAGGGTTTTTTTTAATGGGCTCGGGTAAGTTCCTGTACTGAACATCAGGTTGCAAATTTGAGTTATAACTGGAATCAAGGTGTCCATTATTGGGCATAGGGTTTTCAAGGGGCATGGATCCAATGCTGAACCCGATTTAAATGAGCTGATGATGTCTTTAACTTGGTTCTCTGAGATTTCCACAAACTGTGGAAGAATGTTACAAGTAGGTGGCATATTTATTTCGTTGGTGCTATAAGTAGCAGAAGAGGTGAATGCAGAATAAATATCATTCACTTTTGTAAAAAAGAAAGATGCTAAGGAATCACCAAAGATTTGTGAGGTTGGGGGGTTAAGGTCAGGGGCATTTCCTGCCAACTGCTTGGTTATCTCATAAAGCCTTTTATTGGAGTTTTTTGCGCTCTCAATTTGCTCACTAAAGTACTTTTTTTTGGCCTCCATGATCAAAGATTTGTACTGGGTTAGGAGCTCCTTATAGTTATTTTTGCTTTCATCATCATAGTTTTTCCTCCAGTGCCTTCCTCTGTTTCTACAGAGCTGTTTATGTTTTCTTAGTTCCTCAGAATACCAAGGCGCTGAAGGGGAGTTCCTGTTTCTAGATATGAGTTTAATCGGTACTAATTTGTTAGTGGCGTGATCCAGCCAAACTTGATATTGCTTTGCTGCCATTTCTGGGTAAATGGACAATGTTGGTTTGGAATTGTCTAGTGATACCTTGAGGTTCGGAATGTTAATATCTTTCCAGACTTTAAAAGGTTCACGTCTAAGGGGGGATGCTTTAGAAATAGGTGCTTCATTAATCATTATTGTACCTAAGACCAAATGATGGTCAGTCCAGGTCATAGGGAGGACATGGGTAATTTGCAGATCTTCCAAACTGGTGAAGATACCGTCCAGAGTATGCCCTGCAACATGGGTGGGCCCATTCACCAGCTGTGAGAGCCCGAAAACCTCCATCTCTGACAGAAGGGTCAAGGTGTCTTTATCCCCATTACTGTCTAGATGGAAGTTAAAGTCTCCCAACACTGTTATAGACTTCTCGGTTGCTAGGGATTCCAAGATAGTGACAACCTCTGTAAGGAATCCAGAACGGATTCCAGGTCGTCTATACAATAGCATGCCTCTAAAATTGTATGAGGGGGACAGGTGAATATCAAACTGTAGCGCCTCACATGTCACCTCCTCTTTTGCCTTGTCTATCCTGTCTATAAGCTCTGAATCCATTAGGGACGGCTATCACAAGATCTGGATCTGATGATTTATCCATCCAGGTCTCAGTCAGGAACATTATATCAATGTTCCTGTCTAGAAGTAAGTCAGCTATTTCTTGCCTGTGTTTTGCCAGAGAGCGGACATTAATGAGGGCTATTATGGTTTTTTGTGTAACCTGTCTTTGATTATAACTTTCCGCAGGTTTATTTATAAGGGGAATGGATGCCTGACAGTGCTTACATTCTAGAAAGGTAGTGTGTATAGCAGAGTCCAAACTATATCTGGTACATCTATCAGTAGGCCGTGGATGTAGGTCGGTCCGCATTAAGGATGAGCAAGGAGGAAGGCGGGTTATATCGGGGGAACCAGGGGTGGTGGCCCTAGGCCCGTGTCCGGCGCGGATGGGCGCAGACGGGCTTGCCTTTGGCGTACCTTTGGCGCGCCGCCTGCGCGCCGCCTGCGCGCCCGCTGCGCCCGCCCGCTGCGCGGACGGAAAGGCATCATCATTTTGTACTCTCTAGAGGAGGGTGGGAGGCGTCCTGCAACTGGACGCCGTTTGAGAGGCACCACTCCTTAAATATCCGGGAGGGCGGGAGGCGTCCTGCAACTGGACCGCCAACCCTTTCTCCCTCCAAGATGGCGCCTTTAACCCACGTCGTCAGCCCCTAGTCGGCCACGCCGGGATGAAAGGGTGAGTGGAGCGAGCCTCGGTGCAATGCAAATCTTGCACTCGAGATGCGCTTACAATGGTAATTTTTAAAAGCGAGACTATTAAAATATATACAGCATTTAAAATGTTACCACAAAATCACCACAGGTTAGGGATAGAGTAATAGAACCCCCGGCTTCCGCCTCAGGGGAGAAGTAAACAAAGTACGCCGTTTGAGAGGCACCACTCCTTAAATATCCGGGAGGGCGGGAGGCGTCCTGCAACTGGACCGCCAACACTTTCTCCCTCCAAGATGGCGCCTTTACCCCGCGTCGTCAGCCCCTAGTTGGCCACGCCGGGATGAAAGGGTGAGTGGAGCGAGCCTCGGTGCAATGCAAATCTTGCACTCGAGAAGCGCTTACAATGGTAATTTTTAAAAGCGAGACTATTAAAATATATACAGCATTTAAAATGTTTCCACAAAATCACCACAGGTTAGGGATAGAGTAATAGAACCCCCGGCTTCCGCCTCAGGGGAGAGGTAAACAAAGTCTATTACATGGTAAGTAACGAATCCCTGTGTACATGCACATCTTTGCATGTACACCTGTGCCTAAGGGCATGTATGTGTGTCACATGGCACACAAGCCTGAAACAGGGGTGCAACAGGGTGTCAAAGTGACACCCTGTTCCCCTGTCAATTCGGTAATTTTACCGATTCTTTAATTACCGAATCTTTATTTGCTATTGATTCCTATGGGCTTCAAGGCCCATAGGAATCAATGGCAAATACCGATTCGGTATTTAACGAATCGGTAAATACCAAATCTTACCGAATCGGTAAAAATTACCGATTATTTATCTACATCTAATTTACCGATTCATAAATACCGAATCAGTAAAATTCGGTATTTATGAATCGGTAAATTAGATTTACCTACATCTAGCATCAAGTGCTGAAGACATTGCATTATTAAGGGAATATACTCTTTAGGAGAGCGTTTGCATACCATTGTCCATAACTTTATAAGTCATTTGCAACATTTCTCTATCAGCTTGTTTAATTCTTTCAGAAGCATCTTTTTCTGAATAGTTTTGACATTCATTGTAAATTGCATAAGCAGCTGTAACTTAAAACGTTTAATTGTAGCCAGATTTTGCCCCAGGAGTAAATCAGAAAAATCCATATTTTCATGGATTTGGAGCAGGTCTTCTTCCACCACCATTAGGCTAAAATGTGCTAGCCATTGTTGACACAGCTTATCTACACTGTATGTGGTAATAGTTACAGGTGTACATTTATTTTGCCTGGGGGTACGGTCAATTTGCTGAAATACCAGGATTTATTTTGCAAATAAACCAATGCATGCATGTATCAGTATCAATGGGTCATACGGCTATGTCTTCGGGGTATAACTTAGCCAAACTATAAGTACCATTTTGGATCATGTCATTTAACTCAGCATCTGAGATTTTTTTTCTCTGTCAATTTTGGAAAAAAGGCCAAATTGACTTTGGGAATGAAGGGTGCTTTTAAGTCCCTCATGGGTTCAAATTCTATTGTTTTATTCAGGAAAATAATTTCTCTGGGTAGCATGCTTGCACTAAATAGGGTATATTTAACCGTGAATTTGCCAAAATTCTATTTCCCAAATGCTTTTCAAATAATATTTTCTTTTCATTACCCAAAGCACTGTATAGGATGATTTTTAATAAACACACAGGAATATATCAGCTTGGTATTGGTAATACGTTTTTTGGGAAGTATTTTTGTTTTTTGCAAAAAATTACAATCTGAAGGATCTGTCCTGTCAACACTGTTGAAATAAGGACAATTCTTCAAGAAATTTGAGTGGCTGTTTAAAGGTGGTGCCTGACAGTGTTCTCACTGTGTGTAGTTTCATATCTCTCGGGGAAAGCTAGTTCTGTGTATGTAGTGATGACCAAAGTGGTGGTAGCAATACGTTTTTTTTCCATTATTAGTATTCAAATAAAGATCCTCATTATCGAGGGTTAAGTAAGTCTATAAATATAACATCACACGTTTAAAAGTTTAATGTCCAATTCATCTGAAAAGGAATGAGGTATTATTATATCATCCATATACATTTTTGAAACAAAGGGAATCTATGGGTACCATGGGTTTGATAAGGAACCTTTTTCCATACTATGTAATCCAGTCCAGGCTATGCAGTGATGTTTGCAGCACGATGATCTCGTTTTACTCTGTGAGAACAAGAATACGGTGGCAGTTTTAGAGCAACAGGCAATGGCATGGTTTTGTTTGGAACATAACGTCCACTCAGTAATAATAAAGCAACAATCTGCATGATGAGCCCAGTGAGAAGGAAAAACACACTTGTGGTGATCCAGAGTACCACTGTGATATCAAATACATGTCACAGGAACAACAGTAACCAAGAAGCAGCCGGTGATGTGGAGTGTCAGTGGAGTGTGTTAGCACATCATCTATTTCAAAGTCACAGTCATTTTTACAAAGTTGTATTTCTTGCAATGGCATGATTCAATTGATGTTGGCAGCAGTTAACCCCTCCCCTGCTGGTGACGGAACCACTCCGTCATCAGCCACGGTCACACTGTGCTGATAACGGAGCGGTTCCGTCAAGGGCCACTCAGAACACCTGCGCGGCGCGGATTCCGCGCCTGCGCTGAACGTTCTATTGAGCGGGCGGGGCCGTGACGGAACCGCTGCGTCATGAGCACAGTGCAACCGCGGCTGGTGACGGAGCGGTTCCATCACCAGCATGTGCCCGCCGCTCTTCCGCCCCGCCCCTTAGCACTGCGGCGGAATAGCCGCCGCAGTGAAGGGGTTAAGAGTGATGGAATTGCTGAAATTGCACCATCAGGTTCCTCCATTGAATCTGGTACTTGGTGAAAAACTGGAGACACAGCTGGCTTGAGAGTCTGACTTAGGATAAACAGCTATCACTATTGCTGTACTCTTCTTGGGGTAGCTCCTTCAGAAAAGGGAGAGGCTGTGAGGCTGTACTCCGAAGACTTCTTGATGTCAGAGGCGTTCTGCTAATCACAATTTGCCACATAAGGCATTTTTAAATGATCAATAAACACCTCTCTGTTCCTCTGTGAACCAGGCAATGTAGGCAAATTTGCAGTTTGTGTGTCTTCTACTCCAAGAACTGAAACAGGTGGTCTGTAGAATGCCCCAAATACTTGTATTTCGAAGATCTTTTCTTGAACTAGATCACCTGTTTGGGGTATCCACCCATCAGCAGCTTTAAAGATCTTCCCTTTGGTGATGTAAAAGTCGGAACGTTTAAATTTAGATGGCCTATCTCTGACCTCTTGAGCATTCTATAAAACAGTTCAAACATATCCAGGTCAAACTTGCTCCTTCACCACCTTTCCAGGATTATCTAGGTCAGGTACATTCATAGATGCTCCTAAGGGCATCTTGTATGGAATGCGACCACCTCATACTCCTGTGGGAAATTTATTTAATGCTCTTTTGACCCCATAAAAACAATGACTCAAGATTTCTGCAAAACTAACCTAACAGGGTGTAAAGTACGTTAGCTCTATTGTCATGTTGAGATTAAACCTCCATCTCTGTAAACAATAAGCTTACACTGTAAGGGACCATATCATAATGGCCGTGTCCATTAGCATAAACAAAAAACATGTCAGCCTACTGAGTGTGCGGTCATGAAGGCATCAGCATTTTTGGGTCTGCTCTAAGAACTTCACACTTTCTGTTAGAGATAAAGAAAAGCTAGCAGCAGGCAAGGAATGAACACAAACAAATTGAGAACTCTTGCGTTCACAACAGATCAGATTCCTCCTACTTTTACAAAGCAGAGGGAAGCTAAATGTTTGAGCCAGACTTAATTTCCTAAGCACCTCTCAAGCTCCCAAAAGCTCCCAAAGGAAGACAAACACTAGTCATGGAAACCTTATTGGCTCTCTGCACTCATCTCTAGCAAGAGGTATTTGATCTGAAACAGTAGGAGCTATTAGGTATAATTTCCTGCTCTAGACCACATTTAACATCTCTGAATTTCGACACCAGTGTGGAGAAAATGTTGAATCTGATGGATACTGCAGCTCAAGTCAGCCCTGGCAGAGTAGAGCCTTTACCTGCCATGTTCATCAGAGAACTATGACCTTGGGCTATGTAGGCATATAATAAGGGAAATCAAACCACTCCTTACAACTTTAAGGCTGGTTACAATGTCTCTGGTTAGCCTTGCTGATTCCTGGGCACATGGCAACATTCTACTGACCCTTTACATTTTGCTGACATAACCTGTAATCTGCCTTTATCAGCATTAGAAAATGAAAGTACACTAAGTCCTATCTGCCAGGAAAAGCAAACTGCAAGTACTACTTCAAGGCTTCCAGATTCATTGCTTTTTTAATTTTTCACTAACGAATATCAACTTTATAAGTTTGTTTGTAAAAAACAATGTTTTTTTAGTAGGCCAGGAGCAAATGGCAATCACTCTGGATGTATTTCTAATAAAAGGGCTCCCACTTCGCGGGCTGGATCACTTCACCAGAAACATTTGCAGTGCACTCACAATAGGGCAGACAGTATGACATGGGGTAGGCAGAAGTGAGGGTTCCACCACCCCAATGACTGCAGGTAAAACCTGGTCTTAAGTTGGCGAAAGGAGGAGAAATGCATTATTTCTCCTTGTTTGTGCTTTTTTATTATTATTTATTTTTATTTATTTATTTAAAACACTTGTATAGCGCGGCTGTCACCTTACAGGCATCCTGGCGCTGAGATATCTCCGGGGGGAGGGGGCAAAGGGGGTGGAGCGCGTGGGGAACAGCAATACAGTGGCCAGCAGGTTTATATTTAGGAAACAGCCAAGTCTTGACACTTTTCCTAAAGGGAAGGAGTTCTTTCGTTCGACGGATATCTAGGGGCATACTATTCCAGAGTTTAGCAGCCGCAACTTTGAAAGATCTGCCTCCTGTCCAAGCTTTTTTAAATCTCGGCACTTTTACAAGGCATGCCGTTGTAGATCGAAGTGCTCTGGTTGGAGCGTACCAGTGAAACATGGCTTGCAGAGAGCTGGGCCCAAGTCCATGCAGGGCCTTGAAAACAAGACAGAGGGATTTAAAGGCCACTCGTTTCAACGGGAGCCAGTGGAGTTTGGCCATCGCTGCTGTGGCAGAAGATCTCCTCGGCCCACCAAGGGCCAGTTTAGCAGCGACAGATTGTACTCTTTGAAGTCTGTCCAACAGGAAGGCCGGAGACTCTAGTAGCAGCGCATTACAATAGTCAAGGCGACCTAGAATAGTGCACCTGACTATTAACGCTCGGGCCTGTAAGGGGAGTAGTGGCAGGATCTTACGCAGGGATCGAATGAGGGCCGAACAGGTGGACACTGTTTTCGCAACCTGGGCTTCCATGCTGAGTTTGTTGTTCATCATAACCCCCGGTTGCGAACAGCAGCGACCGGCTGGGGTTTTTCCGAGGATTCTGGGGGCCAAAAATCCATCGGGAAAGGGCGAGGGATCCGGCTTCCGGCACAGAACAAGACCTCAGTTTTGGAGGCATTAAACTGCAGTGAGTTGTTGTGTTGCCAGCCAGCCGTGTCTCGCAGACAGTCATGAAAGGATTCCAGAGGAATCGATTCCTCACCCTCCCTAGAGAGGATGAGTTGAGTGTCGTCTGCGTAGTTGATAGCCTTCAGCCGGGAAGATTTTATCAACGTGATCAATGGTTTGAGATACACGTTAAATAAAATCGGGCTGATGGACGAGCCCTGAGGCACCCCATGAGATACCGGGGAGAAGACTGATTGGAGCGGAGGAAGGATACAGCCTGCTTCCTATCCCGCAGGAAGGAACGATACTAATGCAAGGCAGTACCACCCACCCCGGCTTCCCCCAGTCTCTCCAATAGAATTCCATGATTAACCGTGTCGAATGCGGCAGACAGGTCCAGCAGAATCAGAGCTACTGCCTGACCCCCGTCTGCACGCAATCGAAGGTCCTCCATAGCAGTGAGTAGGGCTGTTTCTGTGCCGTGGGCTGGGCGGAAACCGAATTGTACTTCGTCCAGGAATTTATGCTGCTCCAAATGTTTGGAGAGACATGAGCTTACCCAAAGCTCAGCGATTTTTGCAGGGAATGGTAGTAAGGAGATGGGTATGTAATTCTGTAGGCACTACGGATTTAGGGAGGGCTTTTTTAAAAGTGGCGAAACAAGAGCCTGCTTCCAAGAAGCAGGAACTGTGCCACTGCACAGAGATTGATTACAGATCCTGCAGAGAGTAGGAAAGAGTTCCTCTCCGGAGGTCTTCCAAATTTTATGGGGGATAGGGTCCAGAGGAGATCCAGATGATATACCGCGAGCCAGTCTGTCGAAGTCCGCCTCAGTAATAGGGGGAGCTCCAAGAGACAGTCTGCAGGCTGCCATCCTGGGTTCCCCGCTCAGACGTCTATAATACCTTCCCCAGAGTGAGGGGGACAGACCAGAGTAGGGGAAGTACTCAAGCTGCGAATAATGGTTTCAATCTTTTCATTGAAAAACAGAGCTAGATTATCGCAGAGGGCCTGTGTGGGAAGGGTCGATTTTTTTGAGCAGTCAGGGTGGGTAAGACTGTTCAGAATCTGGAAAATGCTTTTGGAGCTATTAGCGGCGGTGCATATTGTTGAGCAAAAATAATCAGATTTAGATTTCTGGATCAAGGCTTTATATTCGGAGAGCTTAATTTTCCAGAGCAGTTTGCTGGCTTCAGTGTAACCCTGCCTCCATTTCCTTTCCGCCTGTTTGCAGGCAAGTTTTAGAGCCTTTAGAGAGTCATTGAACCACAGGGACGACACTCTGCCCTTATGCCTGCCTTTTTTTAGTGGAGCAAGAGAGTCAACCCTCGTGGTTATCCTGAGATATAAAGCCTTGTAATTGTCATCGACTTGACGATCCGGGGAGAATCTGTCATCCACTTTGAACACAGCCTCAGTAGTTCTCAGCCTTTCAAGAGCTTTCCAGTCTCTGTACATAAATTTAGAGGTGGTGCCATGTGCCTGAAATCTAGCCCCCTTACTATTAATATGGAATTTAAGAAGGGAATGATCAGTCCAACCCATGGGCAAGATTTCATCCAGGTGTACTAGCTGTGGGACCAAAAAGATAAGGTCAAGCCAATGCCCTGCTCTATGGGTGGATTCCCTGACTAATTGCTGAAGACCCACACTTTCACAAGAGATCAGAAGATTATGCAGCCCAGTATCTAAGGTGCCGTTCGGCCAAAGGTTAAAATCGCCTATGATAATCAGTTTGTTGTGGGAGGTCGTCATGTGTGCTGCATGGAAAAAGCAAAATGGCATGGATTGTTTATGTATAGGAAGGTGTCCTTTCCTGTACATAAACAATCCTTTAAAAAAATGCCATTTTGTGTCTTTTATGTGTGCTGTATGAACCAGCACACATGACAGTGACAGAATGGCATTTTAGGGTTGCTTATGTGCAGGAAGGGACATCTTCCTACACATATACAATCTTCCCCTGCACGCAGACACCCTTGCTACCTACTAAACTTAGCACCATCGCAGGGGGAAACGCAAGGTTCCACCACATTCTTGTAAGTATGGTGCAGTCTTGCGTTTCAGAGGTGGCGGAGAGAGGCGTTAAGCTAGGAAAGCTAACGCCTCTCTCCGCCACTTTATTGTACAAATTCCCCTTAGAGCCTTATTACAAGTTTGGTGGTCTTACTGTCGAACCGCCACAGCTGCAGTCCCTTGAAGACCACCGCAGCTGTGTTCTCCCACCTGCTGTATTATGATGTGACGGCTGGCCCAGTGGCGAGGTTTCTGGCGGCGGTGTATATGTTTTCATATATGTCAATGCTGGTGTGTATATTTTGACTGCACAAGTGTCAAATGTACACATATGCATGACATGTGAAAAAATACCTACTTTCCCATCCACGTGGGGGACTAGAAGGAAGAAAAGGAAATGGGTGAGTATGCACCTCAAATCCTTCGATTCCTGCTGACTCAAAGCCGGTGATCTTCCCTCCACAGTCGGCTCGTTAGAAAGTCAACTCATAATTTGTACAACATTTAAATTCTCTGTACCACCCTATGACAGCTGCTTTCCCTGACCGCCTTCGAGGGGGTCTGCAAATGGCTGTCGGTGGTGGCTGTGCTCTGGGGGGTTTTCGTTCATCAATCCAAAAACATTGGAATAAGGTGGGTGAACCGCCTAGCAGAGGCAGTGAAGCCGATGCAACAGCGTTCCCAAGACTGCTAAAATCGTAATCAGGCCCTTAAATATATGTGGGCAGCATAGAAGTGGCAAAATTAAAAGGGGGAAGGGGAATCATTTTCTCAAAATGCCTACCAATATCTGATTTTTTTCAACACAATTCTTTTAGACTATTACAGTCCTATAACGTATCACAAGTTTCACCCTTAACATTCCTCTATATCTTTTGCTTTTAAATTAGGCAAAGGCTGCATAACTCCTTCACTTTGACAGCACACTAAGGGGCATATTTATGAGAGCTTGGTGCCATACTTGCACCATGCAACGTGGTTCCTGCATGACGCAAACCTCAAGTCTGATTTTTGTAGTGACGCAAAGCCACGTTGCTTGGCTTTGAATGGCTTAATAAATCTGGAGTAAGGCAACGCAGTGTAAATCTCTGCGCTGCCTTACAGTGCGCAAGATAGGCCTTCCATGGGCATTGCGGTGGGTGTTGCCACACAGCTCCCATGGTTTTTTACATACTCCCAGATTTACAAGGACTGGTAAACCTGGGAATGTGCCAAACTCTTATGTATATCCAGGAGAGGCATAGCAAGGAGAAATATCTTTATTTCTCCTAGTTTTTTCCCCCTTTCTATATGTTCTACAGCACACACAGAAAGAGGAAAAAGCCCATAAGGATTGCATTTGTACAAGAAGGTGCCCCTTCCTGCACAAAAAATATCCTACCTACAATACAGGCACCCTTGCACCATGGTATATGGGTGTCTGCATTGGCGCTAGGCTGCCAAAACGGTGCCAGTGCAAGGCGAAAGGACAGAAATGCTCCGTATTGGATAAGTACGGTGCATTCCTGCCATTTCCCTGTGCACATATGGCCCAAAGGTTTTAAGGTAATAGCCACAGGGCTGTCTTTGTCTGCAAAAAATGTGCAGGTACATTTCAGATGAAAGCTAAACAATAACAGGCTATTACTTAGATGAAGAGGACCTTTAATTACTGTGAAAAGCCAGAGGTTTCTACACATTGCCTTATTCACTGCCAATAAAGTAATATTGCAATCTAGGTTATGCACGATCGTAATTGGATGTGTAATTCAGACTAGACATTAGTGCTGAGGCGCCTTACAAAAAAGAATATCTGTAATTATCATCCGAAATTGTCCACTTTCCTAGTCCTTTTCTGTGCTGCATGGAATGCTCTTCTAATTACCCTTTACTGTGTCATTTTGTCTTTCAATGGAAGGTTTTAAATGTCAGTTTTAATGTACTTTTCGCTTTAATTTGATAAAATTAGTTCAGTTTTGATTATATGTATCATAAACTCCTATGCTCTTTTTGAACTGCATGAGGGTGATGTTATTTCATATCTGACCGTCAGACCTTGCTGTGTATGTAGAGTCTAAACAGACTGCTTGATTTAATATGGAGACAGGGGATTGTTTAATCCATGTGAGTTATTTATATGCAATTTGTCCTTTACCCAGTTTTGTGGATTTTAGAAAAGCAGTTCTGTACTGGAAAAAAGAAAATATGCATATTTTATAGCAACATGACCAGGAATGTTGTGTAATATATATTTAAATAATAGAACAAAGGAAAATGAAGGTTGAATAACAGAGGAGTTAAATGCCAGGTTTTGGTGATCACATGTTGGCAGTGCCCTTTTGCACAGATTAACAAGATACAATGTGAGAGGCGGCATAGAAGGGTGTTTTTCTTGCTTTCACACACTCCTTATCATTAATTAAATGTAGAAGTCATTTTTTCATGTCACAAATAACAAAGGTCTGAATATGAGTTTGGCAGTCTCACCGCCTTACTGCCGCGTCGGCAGTCCCAAGACGAAACCTGAGTCTGGTCTTGTGCATGATGCATGAAGCCTGAACCGCTGACCGTTGGCGATGGAGTGGTTCCCGCCTGTGCTGTGGCAGACTGCAATGTTGGTGATGCATACCTCGAGGTCTTAGGTTTCCTGCTGAGCCGATTACGCATACACAGCTGCACTGGCGGTCCCCAAACGGCAGTTCCTCGATGGCGGTAGTCCGACGCAGTGTGCGTGCAGCAAAGCACCAGAACAGAGCCCATTGGATGGATACAAAAACAACACAGCTGGTATCCATTGACCAAGTGTACACTCCTGCAAATCACAATATATAACACACATCATCCCAAACCATGGGGCATATTATCAAGCCTGTGCGCTAAAATTATCGCCGCTGTATCGGCCGAAAACGGCCGATAAAGCGGCGATAATGGGCTTGATAATATGCTCTATGGAATTCCAATCGAAGCACATGTTAGATGTGAAGACATCTAACATGGGCTTCGATTGGAATTCCACAGAGCATATTATCAAGCCCATTATCGCCGCTTTATCGGCCGTTTTCGGCCGATACAGCGGCGATAATTTTAGCGCACAGGCTTGATAATATGCCCCCGGGATCCTTTGCCACTCTACTGCAGCACCGCAAGATAGAGCAGCAATGTTGATCACGTAAGGCTTAGATTTTTTTTCCTATATCCCATTTAACACTCTCCACACACTTTGCTTGCTAATATCCCTTGGTGTTTTTGTTAGTCATTGTCACCCACTTTAATTTCTAGTTATGTTACGCCAAAAAAACTCTACATTATTCAGAGGCTGAGTTGTCAGTCATGGTGGATGAAATCATAAGAGTAGAGCCACAATTGTTTGGAGCCCAAATCCAACATACTCCTCTCAGGAGGAAGATGGAATTGTGGTCCAGGGTAGTCGACAAAGTGAATGCTGTAGGTACCACCTTGCGCAGGAAGGAGGAAACTATTTATTTATTTTAAAAGGTTTTATATAGCGCTGGCTAGACCCGGAGGTATCAGAGCTCTTTACATGAGTATCAGGTCAAAGTTACAAGTTACATTAAATTAAAAAGGTTACAAAATTATAAGAGCATGGCAACATAGTTTACTTGTAAAGTCGAGATAAACAGTAAGCACAAATACGTAAGAGGAAAAGCAGGCAAGGGGAGAGATTCCGGGGAGGGGGTAGGAGCAGGGGAAGTAGACAGATAATGAAAGCGGGAAAGAGGAGGGGAGGGTGAGAGACACAGCATTAGAAAGAGGTGGCCCAACCCAAGGGCAAAGGTCCATTACCTGGCCTCCAAGCATCATCTGGAGGCCCAGAAGACTGGTAGTAGTCTTCCCAGCACCCCATTACAACTCTTTCCCTGAGAGGAGAAGGTTTCGGCCATCTTGCAATCTCCGGGCTTGACAGGAATTGCTTGGGGGAGTGGAGTATTGTAAGTTACACATCACTAACTTTCACAACACTTCAATGTCCTGTATGCTCTCATCTC
The DNA here is from genome assembly GCF_964263255.1 of Lissotriton vulgaris. Classification (NCBI taxonomy): domain Eukaryota; kingdom Metazoa; phylum Chordata; class Amphibia; order Caudata; family Salamandridae; genus Lissotriton; species Lissotriton vulgaris. The sequence continues at coordinate 147,904,158 of NC_141693.1, forward strand.
AACTTTTGCTACTGTGTTCTCTATCTACTTTCCTAACATGCAGTTCTCAAAGTATCATAGATGTATGATTGTCAGTTTCAATGTGTATTGTTGAATATAAGATCACACATATCAATCTCCTTTAAATGCAACATGTTGGAATGATGTCTGTAAGTGTATTCCTATGGAATTATCATTCCAGGACCTATGATATGTGTCAATATGTAAATATATGGGTTAGGCCAGTTGTATTCTGGCAACAGGTATGTAACACTAGCAATTTGCCAAGTGTTGGCAAGTAGAGATTGAAATCACTACAACTGCTATGGGGCCCTGTTTCTGTAACTCAAAACAAGATACAATAGTGAGTTTGCCTATTTTCATTCATCTCACATGTTACAGCTGATTTCCACTTCTCATGGACTTAACCATTTGTCAAGTGTTGGTAAGTACAGAGTGAAATGACTACACCTACCATGAGACCCTGTTTCTGTAATTCAAAACAAGATGAAAGTGTGATTTTGCTCATGCACACTTGTCTGCCATGTTACAACTGATGTTAATTTTGTATGGACTGAGCAATCTACTTACAGTGCTCTTTTCAGAGACATTTCTTCCTACTTAGCTTGATGTTGTCCTAGTCTCCTGAATTGAAACTATTGATGGCATGAGTGATACCATACCAAGTGTGTACCTCAAATTAAATATTTGTAAAGCATTCGGATAACTCACCTGATTAGATGCAGCAGGTGACCCATTGACTCTGCACTGCTCACATGATGACTAATGCTAAATGTACAACCAAGTTGTGTGTTCACCTGTATTGTACAAAACTAGGCACTGGAATGGTCAAATACATGTTACTTTTCCACTGTGCTGCCTTAAATGTTTGGGAGATATTATGTTTATCAGGTAATCCAAAGTGAAACATATCAGCACATCTAATGAGCTGCTCCATTCTAGTACATGTAATGAATGGCTCCAAATGCCTTCTTAACAATTTCTATACCACAGAGATATAGCAAAATAATAATCTCTTCCTAATTTGTTTTTCCTAGGTCTCTACTTACTGTGGCACAAAACATTTGTATGTAGATACCACACTTCCACTAATAAAAAATTTCTCTATTTCTCAACAGGTCAATCTGGCACAGCACCTTCCAGATCTTGGCCACAGAAGACTTCCACTCTACCCACGGATGAAGCCCTCAATGATAACCACAGATGTGGATGTGGATAACCGTCCTGGCACATCAAGTCAGCCTTGGCAAATGGTAACAGTGAGTGTCAATGTGCCCACAACAACACCTCCCATCCCAGCTGTAACATCTCATCCAACCCCTGTACCCCAAACCTGTCTACCTAGTACAGTCATTAACATCATGTACCCCGCAGTCCTGGATCCGGAGGTGACAATCACCAGCCCAGTCACTATGGAACATGGAACCAGTGGGAGGGTTAGGCCTGGGTCAAGGGTACAGCCCAGTGGCAGTAGGATTCATGGGAGGGTAACTGTGGGCCTGCTGAGTGAAACCACAGGGGACACTCATACCCAGGCCACCATCGACCAAGTCTTGGGAGCCTATAAGAATTCCAAAGGCGTGATGGGCCCTGAACCAATGGAAAGCCAGGAGATAAAAGCAGCTGCAGAGGGACATACACCAGGAGCTGACCACCCACAACACCAACATGGGCCAGCTCATTACGGTGCTGCAGGACATCCACAAAACCCTCTGCACTGCTTTTTCACCACCATCTACCTCTTCCCGTGGTCCAACTATATCCGGCCTATCTACATCTGTGGCAGTAACAGGAAGCGAGGCCCTGTCAGAGGAACACACGTCTGCAGACAACCCTGTCTCAACAGCAGCAGATTCCCACACACCCCCGGAGGAGGGAACACCCAAGCAAAACATCTAGAAGGTGCAGATGGCAAGACACCCACCACAGCTAGTAAGAAAACTCAACCTTAATTATTTCCAGTGTGTGCAACACATTCACTAGTGGAATATTTCTGGATACTTTTCCCTTTCTGATGGGAGTAGTATTTTGGACTTTGGACTTCCGACAATTTGGCATCTACAACTATGGTTTGATTTACCATGACTGACGTCTTCACTTTTGGTTTTCCTTGTTTGGTTTTGCACAATTTTTATTTTCTACTTGTTCACTTCAATAAATACTCTTGGTAGAAACTAATTTCCTGCTGTAGTATCTCGCACATCTAGCAACTTGTGTAAGCATGGATATGTTACATATACACAATGTTTAACTCAGGATCACACACGTCACATCAACACATACAAGTGTCTGGTCTTATAACATCTTTATTCCAATCCTAGGCTGGCATAATGTCAGAAACATAACAAACCATACATGACTCAAACATTCTGTGTCAGTAATTACATTTTAAGGCACGTATCTTAACATGGAAGGAGGGATACATCAGAGAATTTCCTTTTGAATAGGCAACATTAAATTGGGCTATGTCAGCTGGAACCATTTTGCCTAACTCCCTAAAGGAATCCTGCATCATTTAAAAAAATGAACAGACACATGGCAGTACAACAGTTTCTGATCACAGGGTCATTCCAATACAGTGTTGCGCCATCAGGTGGAATGTCACAAACAAATATCAGTGATGTGCCACAAACACTTTGGCCTACAATGAGGAGACACCTCAACAGCTACATTCAGTTTCTATACGATGAGGATTCAACCAACGTGAAGGGAGACTAGCATGATTTGGCCCCACAAGAACATTTTGTTGGAGCACATGATGCAACGCATTTTGCATTAGGACCACCATACGACAAGGAACAAGTCCTATGGATTCCTTATTACTTCCATCGTATCACTGTGCAAGCCGTCTTGGTACAGGATTCGTACACCCTAAGTCTGTGACAGTAAGTCCCAAGAACAATCTATGTCCACTTCATATGTCCAAATAGCATCATTAAGTTGTCAATGTCACAACTCTGCAACTCCCAAATTAAGATGACATGGAGAAGGTACCTAAAACAGACTACTCAGCTCAGCTATGAAACCATACATATGACTAAATTCACACAGTCAACATCTGGAGTACAGTCTAAGCCAAACAAAGCAACACCAACAAAGTGAGCATATGTCAAACCTTTCCTCCACAAACACCTTTCAGCAGATTTTGCCAGAGCTTTAGCTTCCTAATATATTCCTTAAACATACTCCTCACATCATCACAACAAGAGGTGCTTCAATAGTCAGACTCATGACATTGCACAACATACTTACACTCTTGAGAAGAAGTTGTCAATGAGATCTTGATGTAAGCCAGCTCCTTACTCTTCACCACTATCATCATCATTTGGCATTTCAGAATCCTCACCCGGCGGCACTTTATGGTCTCTATCCTCTGCGATATAAGGGATATTAAGTTGCAGGGAAATTTTGTGGAGCATGCAGCAGGCCACAGTGATTTTATCCACTCAATGGTGAGTAGAAGAGGGCTCCCCCAGTCTTGTACAGACATATGAATCTGGCCTTCAGGAGCCCAAAAGCATGCTCCACTGGCCGATGTGTTCTTCCATGGGCCTCATTGAAGTGGACGTTCCCTGGCGTAATTGGATTCCTCAGCGGTGCTACCAACCATGGGATATGCTGAGTTTTCTGAATGGAAGACAGACATAAGTGCAAAAATAAGTTACACACTTTGTGATTATACAACCTCACATCACCCACACGAAGGTAGGACAGATCATACTTACCAACAAGCCAGGTTCTCTCCGGTTGTAGTTGCGAAATCAGCTGAGGTATTGTGCTGTTCCACAGTATGAAGGAATCATGGTCTGATCCTGGGAACCGGGCAGAGACGTTTGAGGTGTACAAATCCGGTAAGCAGACAACTTGCACATTGAGAGAATGGAAGTGCTTCCTGTTCTGATAAACTTGTTCCCTGGTTTGTGGTGGCACTAAAGCAATATGAGTGCTATCAATGGCTTCAAGCACATGTGGAATATGACCAAATCCATAGAAATAGCTCTTTACATTGGAAATATCCTCATGTCTGAGAAACTGGATGTAACTGTCAATGTGTCTCTTCATTGCTGAAAGCACGTCTTGTAGTGCACCACTGAATATTGGTTGTGACAATCTACCAGCTATAGCCACAGTGTACTGGAAGGAGCATGTGGCCAGAAAATGCAATACTGCCATAAGTCTGAAAATAGGTGGTATACATATGGGATTAGAGTTTTGAGGAAGTAGCTCAGGGTCCAACTGATGACTTAAATACTTTATTGTTTGCCTTTTTTAAATTAAACTTATTGATTACATGCCTTTCTTCCATGGTCTGAAGGTCTGGAAATGGGCTGTACACTGTCACCTCCTCCCTATTCCAGGGTACCTATGTGGGGGTGGAAACAGTTTAGAACATTGGTCTCAGTGTCCAGAGTAACATATATGTGGAGTATGCCAAAAGTCATGTGACAAAACATAACTGGTTCAGAAAATATAACCCATTAGTCACATAATAACTGTCTACTGGCCAACATCTCCACCTATAATCTCGATCGTGGTCTGACAAGTGACTGTCAAAGAAATGAACACATTATACAGACAAACATGTATCATGAGCTGAGCACCCTAATATAGTAAATGTTGAATTGTACAAAATTCCTTCACCGTCAGTATACAGTGCACCTGGTAATATAGCGTTTATGCACAGTAATGCAGTACACTGATATTTGCGTAAGGCAAATTATAGTTCAATTGAGTAAAACATCATGAAACATGTTAAAACACATTTGCAGTGGTGGTGACACACTTAACAGTCACCAATACTGTAGTTCCAACCATTAAAATGACAGATGCTTGCATCGCATATAGGACATTCTGAACCTCCTGCTGCCGGTGGAAGTCAACCGGGCAGTGGGTGGTTCCATCCATGCCGGACACAGCCATAGGTTAACGTTGGTGATTGTGACAGTCGCGGGCAATGGCTGTGTCTGTCTATGCTAATGACCATGTACATGCACTGTGTAGTTTGAAAAATAACTCACTTTCCTTCAGACACTGCTGCTATCAACATCTATGGGGGCAATCATGCAAGGCCAAGAAGATGTGAAAGCCCTGCCTTCTCTCCAAAGGATATGGCGATACAGGTAGAAGAAGTGCTTCTTCTGTTTGGCCAGCTCTATGTCCCACCAGAGGATAAGGCAGCTATCTCACACACCTATTTTACACTGTTGAACACCATCCTTTCCATTTCTTTAGGCTACATTGTGGCTCCGAGTCCCAGAGTGAATTCAGATTACTGTTGTAATATTTTGTGGTCCCTACATAAGTCAGTCATTTCATGGATTGGTATCTAGCATACTTTCTGGACTTAACCTCACCATTGTGATGTGTGTTCTGTGTTGAGCCCTAGATCCTACTTGTGTTGCATGCATATATCTATGCATGTACACTTTTCAGGGTACCTATGTTATATTTGCTCATCAGATCATGGTAAATGTGCCAAAAAATGTATACGCTTTACAGCATGACCTGTGTAGTATACTGTAAGAAGCAGTTGAGTATGATGCTAGTTATGCGTACAGTCCCACATATCACTCATTACAGATCATGACCTGCCAAGTATGTGTCTTGGAGCTACCTATACCACACAGACCACTTCAGAGTGCCATACAACCTTGAGGTCACTTATTGGATGGCCACAAGATGTACATTTATATATTTAAGTGTTGGAAATGTGATGTTCATGTGGGATAAGGATGCTAAGCTCGCAGAGAGCAAGACCTGCCAATGAGTTGTGTTTAGTCTGGGCCGTGGCCCAGGCTGGGACAGAGTTGCTGTGGCAATGCAACTGATGCAAAGAGTAATCTCCCTGTAGAACTACAGATCCTTGGATGCTCCCAAAACGAGTTTTCTGAACCAATAATAGCCCTGATTACTTTTACCTTGACTACATTTGGGATGGTGACTGAGGTAACCACCATACCTGATACTTCTTTCCATTGACCCACATTGTCCATGTGTGACATTTACTTATGACCGACCCCTTACTCCCACAGGTCTGTTGTCATTTTTTCACAAGTAATGCTTGCATTGTACAGACCTATAGCACATGTGACACATTCAAAGTACATATAGTTGGTTACTTCAGAAGAAATTTTGATATGTGAATCACCAGCTTTGTTACAATCAACCAATCAAACACCACATACAATGGTATGTTGAATGTCATCCCTGTAACAGTGCCACAGAAACTCAATCAGATGTAGTATGATATCCCATAAAGTAGTCCACAAGTCCACACACCCCCATAGAGGAAGCTCTCAGTGTCAAACATGCCAGCCCTTTCACTGTGACCTAAGTCTTAGGATGTAGCCTATACTATGGAGCCAACCTGTACCAACCTGTATCGACCTTATGTATCAAGTCAAGGGGTCTGACTACAACAGTGTCTGTACAGTCATGCACAAGTAGTTTACACTTCAGATGGTAATATTGGTGTGTTGTGTTTCATAGTAGCTCCCATCACAGTACATGTAGGATGGCCCAGCCTACATGATGTTAGTGGGCTGACTTAGTTAGTGTAGGTCATGACCAGGGTTGATGATAGTCAACATATCACTACAAAGGTGTTTATTCATTTTTTTTAGTGTTTGCCGAGTGAGAATAACACATGTAGTAGTTAACTATTTATTAATGCTTGTGCTAGATGTATACAAAGTGTGTGTCAACCAAACAGATATCTTAAAACTTGAAGTTATTATCTTTTTATTAATTTATTGTATTCATACAGGAAAACGCCCATCAGAAGCAGTCCATTTGAAAAGCCATCACCCGGAAGGTACGGACCCTGAGGGTCTATCGCCGGCGCAACGTCCATTGCCGTAAGAGGTGGGAGGACCTGAGGTGCTGGATCTAGAAGATCACGGAGGTCCAGCTGGACCTGTCCTATCCAACGTGGGCAGGGCGTGCGCCGGACCCTGACCCCCCTAATGGCCCACATACTGGTGGTGACCTACCCAGAGCTTGATGGGCAGTTGAGGGCCAAACAGCAGCGACAAGAGGGTGAGTCCTGGCCAGGTAGACTCACAGTAATTGCTCGCAAATTCAATGTGAATTTCCATGCCATTGATGTGGGAATATGCTGTTATGTTAATTGTACATGTTGATTTGTCAAGGCTCATTCACTGACTGGTGACATGCATCAGGGAGTAACATGCAGAAATGTAGGGATCACGTGTGAGTGTCTACACTCAGTAATACAATGGAATTTGTGTTTGTGAGACAAAAAGGTACTGCAATGTGCCTTCCTATTGGGACACAGGTTAAACCACATCTTCATGTAATGGAGATTCTCTGAGCCTCAACAACCTTGAATGGTCTAATGGCTTTTAGGTATGCAATACAACAATGGGTTACTTATCAGTACTAAAGCTAGATTGGGGATGTCCTTAGGCTTAGGTAATTCATTATGCTGTGGATATTTGTAGACAGATCTACCAGATATTTGAGCCAGATTGCCTCCAGTCTACATTTCTGTGTTACATGTGCTACATAGCGAATCTACTTGAGAACAGCTTTCATGGGACTATTCTGACAGTGGACTTATGAGGAAGTTTCTATTAGGAAGTGCCAACAGTGTGAAATGAGCATTTCCGTGTCACCTTCTTTCTGCTACTGTATATATTGGTGCAACATAGCTGCATTAGTTGATAATTATTTCATCTTGATGTGGTATTACGTATATGATCTATTTCTAATTGCAGGGCCTTGTGTGGAATCTGTAGGAAGGAATTTGTCATTGCCATCCTATCTGATGACATCAGGTTACTAAGGTATACTAGAGCCAAACTATACAAGGTGAGCAAGTATTCTACCAGATACATGAAGATGAATTTGAGACAACTTGACTCATCCAATTGGAGGTGTTTGTGATTTTGACTTCACTGTGAGCAAATGTTTATAGATCATGTGGCAGCCATGCATGTGCTCATGCTAATGTTGAAGCCATTATAGTGAACCTTGTAACCAAAGTCTTCGGTACACTTTAATAATGTTATGTGATCAAAGCTGTTGGTCAAGTGTGTTCTTTCACATGCAATAAACCTATTTTCAATTCAGCATCATCCCAGGCAAGTGGAGGAGAAAGGGCCAACATCATTGGGGAAGCACCTGCCCACAGTGACTCCGGTTGTGAAGCGACAGACACGGAGGGAGCCAGTAGCCCAGAGGTCGAGTTGAATTCCATGGAGGAAGGATGCTCGACTTCTTCACCATCAGAGTTGTCCTCCAGTGGACACTTCCTACTGGTGGAAGACCCTACAGGACCTGTATTCACACCATCCTTGTCTGCCACCCCTAATTCCATCTCCACCATCCCTGTTGCTCCCTACCCAGTTGGACAGGCCCACTCTGCTCAGAAGGGAGGAATCTCCTTTGCTACCGGCACCTCAGACTCTGCCCCTGTTCTCCCCACTGCAATGAATGAGGAGGCTATTGGCATCCTGAGAAACAACTCTGTGAGTCAGACGGCACTACTGAATGCCATGCGGGTGCAAGGTGGTCAACTGCAACAGATAGTGGCCTACCAGGAAGGCATCCACAGTGCTATGTCTGGCCCACAGAGATCTTTCCAGGCTCTGGCCCCTCTCCCTCATGGCTGCCTTCCACCCATCCCAAACTTCCACTCTACCTCTTGCCTCTTTCCCATCCAAATTCCCTATTACCATGCATGTCCCAAGCACACTCATACATATGCACGTTCACACTTCAACATGACCAAGCGACACATGCAAACAGAAACACCAAAAAACACAGAAGCACGCATCCTCTCACCACCCCACCAACATAATCCTAGATACCATACCTGCACCCACAGACTCATCCACAAGACCTAGCATAACCCCAGACACCACACCCACAGACTTATCCACCAACCACAGCATTACAATAGACACCACGCCCCTGTTCAAAGGCCCATCCACAACACCAGGCATACCCAGCACGTCCACATCACACACACCAAAAAACGCAAATGCACACACTCACCCACACAATGGACACCTACAAAGCAGAAACAAGAAACATCAGACACATAGACACATGCACCAACAACACACACATCCACAACACTCCCTCTACCTTCCACCCCGGAACATCCTGCCCATTTTCCCAGTAAAAGTGTATTTTTTGCCCTTGACATATCAAACCTGACCCGCCTCCTCCCAAAGCCAAAAGGACCTCATCCACACCCCAACCCAACCCATCCCTTCCTCATCCCAATCCACCCCTGAGAAACCTGATTCCCCCGACTAAACCCAGCAATACCCCATAGAAAATCAAAAACCCTCCCATTACCACATACACCCCTCCCAAAACCAAACTCACCCCTCCCAAGACCAACCTCACCCCTACCAAGTAATATCTTCGAGGTGCCTGCCATGCACAATGGATGCCCGATTGTGAGGAGGTTCCCTGGAAGTGTCGTTAAGGGCAAGTTTAGTGGCACAGCAATGTGCTGGACCATGCAGTCTGACAATGGAATGGCCATTGGCCTTGTGTTTAGGACATTTTAATGTGTTTGCAAAATTAAACATTTGCTTTGTTTTGAAAGCATGTGTCCTGCCATTCCTTTTCTACCTACTTGATGCTATTGGATCCTTTGTGATGTGTGACTACAGTTGTGTTTGTTTGTTATGTTATGTTATGTTATGTTAAGTGCAATTTATAGAGCGCACTGACACTGAAGGCTTCCTGGCGCTGTGAGACAGAGTGAGTGAAGGAGAAAGCGTGAGTGGCAAGTGATGCTTATAAATTTTATCAATCAATCAATCACGCGTTTGTTAAGCGCTACTACTCACCCGTGAGGGTCTCAAGGCGCTGGCGGAGGGGGGGTTTGCAGGTTCCAGTCCATCAAGGAGGGGGTCTGTCGAAGAGCCAGGTTTTGAAGTTTCTTGTGAAGATGGGGAAAGATGTAGTCTGCCTGAGGTGGAGAGAGAGGGCATTCCAGGCTCTGGTTGTGAGGAAGGAGAAGAAGCGGCCACCTGATCTGGTCTTTCTGGTGTGGGAGAAAGCAGTGTAGGATAGCTGGGCTGATCGTAGGGTCCTTTGGGGTGCGTGGAATTTGAGTCGGCTGTTCAAGTATTCTGGTCCAGTGTCGTGGAGGGCCTTCTGAGCGCGGGTGAGCATCTTGAAGGTGACTCTAGCTTCAGTGAGGAGCCAGTGGAGTGTGCGCAGGTGTTGGGAGATGTGGCAGTGTCTTGGCAGGTTGAGGACCAGTCTTGCAGCAGCGTTCTGGATGTTTTGTAGCTTGCGTGGGAGGTTTTTGTTTATTCCGGTGTAGAGTGCGTTGCCATAGTCGAGTCTGCTGGTAACCAGGGCATGAGTCTTTCTGTATTCAAGGGGGATCTATTTGAAGGTCTTGCATAGAAGGCGGAGGGTGTGGAAGTAGGAGGACGAGACAGCGTTGATCTGGCAGTCCATTTTGAGTTCGTAATCTAGGATGATTCCCAGGTTGCTTGCGTGGTCTGTGGGGTGGGTGGACTTCCGAGGGGGGGTACATTTCAAGTGGTTAGTATGATCTGACCTTGGAACCAGTGCTGGATTTACACAGGAAATATTTAATGGATGGATATGTGGGCTGAAATCCAATTGGGTCTGACATTGTATTGGGTGGTATTTCATATGGTAAGTATTTCAGCTTGGCCAATTTCAACATCATTTAGCTTACACTTCTCCCTGTGATGTAGGTTGAATATGTGTTTGATGTAAGGGAGTCAGATATTTGTGTATCCACATATGGAGGGTGTTACACTGTCATACCTTTATAGACATTTTCATGGACGTGTCTGTTTTCGTGTATACTTTATTCCTACTTTACAAAAATGTGTGACAAATGCTGTTACTGTGTGTTTGCTTTCATGACTTGTGCTTACACATTTCCCACATATGCATGGCACTTGGTTATGCTATTGGTTGTCCCTGGTATACTTCAATCCACATGTACCTTGCACATAGAGGTTTTGAGGCATGTGCAAAGTGGACAGTGGTCCATGGCCCAAGCCTTTCCCGGGTCCCCCTTGTAGAGACATGCATATTGTGCAGAGAGTCTTTACATTGCACCCTTTAAGTGCTTCTCACACTGATTATTTGGAATCCCATATATCTGACATTACCTTTTAATGTGGGTATGCGTGAGAGTCCATTAAAGACATTGAGCTGAGAAGGTGTGTTTTAGTTTCAATTATACAGATGGTATTGAGACAGAATATAAAGTTGGAAATGCCTACTTGCACAAATATTGCGTTGGAAATATCGTGATTCAGAAATATCGACAGCAAGAATATTGTGGTCAAAAATATCGAATTTAAGGTAATAAATATATATTTTTTTTAAATATAGAAGTCATTAATATTGTTTGCAAAAATATAGTTCTTTAAAATATCGATTTTTTCATTAGTATTATGTATTTTAGTTTATATTTTAAAACGTATGTGATGTATTTTTTTGTATAAGTATTGTTTATGTTTTTTTATATATGTGTTAAATTTTTTGTAGTTATGAATTTTATTTTAATTAAATTTTGGATTTGTTTTGTTCTGTAGCGGTTTGTGGGTTTATAAGGCTGTTGGGTGGGAAGTAATTTAATAATAATAAATTAATTATTATTTTTTATTTATTTAATTTAGATTTTATGGTGTTAAATGTGGGAAAGTAATGTATTTGTAATTAATTATTAATTGGTTGTTAAATAATATTAATTAATTATTTGATCATTATTATGCTAATAGCGTAATGTTTTTTAGGTGTGGGTTGTCAGGTTTATGGGGGAAAGGGTAGGAAGTAATTTATTTTTGATTAATTACTAATTAGTTGATAACTTATGTTAATTAACTGATTGAAAATTAATTATGGAAATCATGTAATTAATTTTAGGTGTGGGTTGTGGGGTTTATAAGGGTAATGGGTGAGAAGTAATTTATGTTTAATTAATTAAGAATTAGTTGTTAATTTATATTAACTAATTAATTGATAATTATTGTAATTGTGTGATTTGTTTTAGGTGTGGGTTGTGGGGTTTATGGAGTAAAGGGTGGGAAATAATTTATGTTTGATGAATGAATAATTTGTTGTTTATTAATATTAATAATTATTTTAAAATTAAATATGGAATTTGTGTAATTAATTTTAGGTGTGGGTTGTGGGATTTATGGGGTAAAGGGTGGGAAGTAATTTATGTTTAATTCATTTAAAATTAGTTGATCATTAATATTAATTAATTAATTTTCATTTAATTAGAATATTTGTTTATATTTTGTGTGTGGGTTTTATTGTTATAGGGGTATAGTGTGGGTAGTACATTTTTACTTACCTTGTAATGTAGCGTTCTAATCTAGGACCCTGATCGATACTGTGACCTTATGCCCCTATTCGGCTATAAATCCATTTATTCCCTATATTGGCATAACCGTTCAAGTGCAAAATTCAGAAACTCGTCTCTGGCCTCACACGAACAGAGCCACATTTCAGAATAGCTTTCTCTGCCACTTCCTTTGCAACCAATTAGTGCAATGACATAGCAGAAGTTACTATCTGAGAATCCTAGATTAACACTCTGAGTTCTTCAACAAGATAAAAACTCAGCAAACCTGGAAATCCCCGCTTGCTGTGTTTTCATTAGTAATAGAACTCTAATGAGCACTGATAGACAATCACTTCCTAGTGACATCCTTATTGACGTCTTATGTCCAAAAACTTACGTCAAACAAGGCACCTTTCAGGTATAAATATTACCAACGTTGCCTTAAGCAAACGCTGAAGCTGTGTTGCTGATGTTGCTGCTGTTTACGCTAACACCATCGCTGAAGCTGATGCTGCCAGCTATCTCGCTGCTGTTGAAGAAGCTGCCATGCTGATGATACCCTAGCTGCTATCGCTGCTAACTAGCGAACAATGGTGTGGTGAACTTAGGAGCTGAACAGCCGTCCCCTGCAAGAGCACAGCAGATGCAAGCTGCCCGCGGACGCTGCCCCTCCTCCTTCTCCTCGACGCGCTGAGAAGAGACACTGTCTTTCTCCTGCAGAGAAATCCAGCTCCGGCGTTTCTAGTCTACCCTTGCGGGTGACTGGGATATCGAGTCCTGAGGGAGATACCAGACCTCCGTCATTCTATTCCAGAGGTATGGTGTTGACTAAACCCTTAGAGAGAATTCTTGAAGCAAACCTTGGCAAAACCAACTTAACTTAAAGCTACTTACTTACTCCCCTCCCAAGAATTAGGCTTAGGTCAGGTACACTGGGGTAGGCGTAGTTAGAAGCACCAGTTGAGTATTTTAGCCTACTGTATATATGAATGTATATATGTTTTATTCCTTTTAAACCATTGTATGGCTAAGAAACTATATCAATGCTTTTACAGTATTATTTCGCAATACTTATCTTACTGTACGTACTTTTTATAATAACAAGTCTTGCAATTGTGGCAATTCATTTCTCTTGTACGAGAAGAAAGACTGTTCAATAAATGTTACCTTTTATTGACAACGCCCGTCTCTCTATTCTCTACATATTGTGAAAGTAAACTGCACAACCACTGACTGAGTAAAATAACTGTCTATTGTTTCACACGACCCTAGAGATTGACTCTTGATCTGAGGAGCAAAGTTGTCATGTTGCACGGTTGTTGGAAAACTGAATCCCTTCTGGTCTGTACCAGGGAAGCTGATCACTTCCTATTCAGAGAAGAAAGTTTCCAGTGACCTCTGAGCTAGTTGGTGACAAACCCAATTAAGTTTAGCATAGTCAGTGGAGGCCTGGAAGATCCGCACTTCTACGTCGATACTACTGTTTATGTTATTCCAATGCGCAGGGCCTATTGGGAAAATAGGAACTACACTACAATAATTAGTTGTTAAATACTATTAGTTTTTAAATTGAAAAGAAGTTTTAATTGTGTAATTATTTTTACAGTTTAATTTTAGCTGTGGGTTGTGGTGATCATAGGGTTAAAGTGTGGGAAGTTAAATAATTTTTATAAGTTTTAATTTGTTTTTTAATTAAAAATATTTCTTTAATTGGTAATTAATTATGTTAATGAAGGACGAACATTTTTCTTACATTTAGATGTGGGTTGTGAATTGTGTGGTGTTATAGGGTAGGAAATAAAAAAAGTAAGTTTATGTAATAATTATTGTTTTTTTTCTAAATAATTTCAAATTAAAAATATTCGTTTGGAAATTATTTTTTATTTTATTTAATATAATATTTGTAGGTATTTGTCATATGTATTTAACATTATAATATGTTTTTTTTAATTGTAACATGAAATATATTTGTATTTAAATGTTTCATAATTATATATTTTTTAATTTATTTTTTAAATATTTTTGCTGTTAACATTTTGTTTGCTTTTAATTTTGAACTGATTGAAGTGAGAATATTGATTGTTACTCCTCTGCAATCCAACACTTTACTTACTGCTGCACTCACTGGAGTGGAAATAGGTATTTTTACCCCTCCGCTATCCAACACTTTCCCTACTTTTACACTTATTGGAGTGGGGATAGTAATTTTTACCCCTCTGCTATCCAACAATGTCCCTATGGTTGCACTGACTGGTGTGGGAATAGTAATTTTAACCCTCCGCTATCCAACACTTTCCCTACTGTTGCAATCATTGGAGTGGGAATATAAATTTTTCTCCTCCGCTGGCCAACACTTTCCCTACTGTTGCAATCACTGGAGTGGGAATAGTAATGTTTACCCCTCCACTATCCAACACTTTCCCTACTGTTGCACGCACTGGAGTGGGAATAGTAATTTTTAACCCCTCCAATGTCCAACACGTTCAATAAATCAGGACACTTGTAGCGCGCACTACATACCCGTGAGGGTCTCAAGGCGCTGGGTGGGGGTGCTGCTACTTATTGAAGAGCCAGGTCTAGAGTAGTCTTCTGAAGGCCAGTAGGTCTTGGGTCTGCCGTAGGTTGGTGGGGAGGGTGTTCCAGGTCTTGGCAGCTAGGTGGGAGAAGGATCTGCCTCTGACTGACGTTCTTCGGATGCGGGGTACAGCGGCGAGGGTGAGGTCAGCAGAGCGGAGCTTGCGGGTGGGGGTGTAGAAGCTGAGTCATCTGTTGAGGTAGGCTGGGCCGTTGTCGTGGAGGTCTTTGTGTGTGTGATGAGTAACTTGAAGGTTATCCTCTTGTTGATGGGGAGCCAGTGTAGGTCTCTCAGGTGGGGAGTGATGTGACTGCGGCGGGGGATGTTGAGGATCAGACGTCCCGAGGTGTTCTGGATGCGTTGTGGCCATCTCAGAAGCTTGGCCGATGCTCCTGCTTAGAGGGCGTTACCGTAGTCCAGCCTGCTGGTAACGAGGGTCTGGGTGACTGTTCTTCTTGTTTCAGTAAGGATCCACTTGAAGATCCTACGTAGCATTCGGAGGATGTTAAAGCTGGTGGAGGAGACGGCGTTGACCTGCTTAGACATGGTGGGGGAGGAGTTTAGGATGACTCCTAGGTTGCGTGCGTGGTCTTTGGGTTTCCGAGCAGTTCCCAGTGTGGTCGGCCACCAGGAGTCATCCCAGGCCGAAGGGGTGGACCCAAGGATGAGGACCTCCGTCTTGTCTGAGTTCAGTTTCAGTCGGCTGTTCCTCATCCAGTCAGCGACAGCCTTTATTCCTTCGCTGAGGTTGGTTTTGAAGGAGAGGATTAGCTGGGTGTCGTCGGCATAGGAGATGACGTTGAGGTCGTGTTGGCGGGCGACGTGGGCGTGGGGTGCCATGTAGATATTAAACAGCGTTGGGCTGAGGGACGAGCCCTGGGGTACGCCGCAGATGATCTCGGTGGCCTTGGAGTGGAAAGGGGGGAGGCGGACACTCTGAGTTCTGCCAGAGAGGAAGGATGTGGTCCAGTCCAGGACCTTCCCTCGGATTCCAGCGTCATGTAGGCGTGTGCGTAGGGTGCAGTGGCAGACCGTGTCGAAGGCGGCTGACAGGTCCAGGACAATGAGGGCTGCTGTTTCTCCGTTGTCTAGTAGGGTCCTGATATCATTTGTGGCGAACGATGAGGGTGGTCTCGGTGCTGTGGTTGCTGCGGAAACCGGACTGGGATGGGTCCAGGATGTTGTTGTCATCTAGGTAGAGGGTGAGCTGTTTGTTGATGATTTTCTCGGTGACCTTAGCCGGAAAAGGGAGCAGGGAGATGGGCCGGAAGTTCTTGAGGTCCTTGGGGTCTGCCTTTGGTTTCTTGAGTAAGGCGTTGATCTTGGCGTGTTTCCAGCTTTCCGGAAAGGTTACTGTCTCAAAGGAGATGTTGATGGCCTTGCTGAGATGGGGTGCGATGGATGCGCTGGCTTTGTTGAAGATGTGGTGGGGGCATAGGTCTAGCGGCGAGCCAGGGTGGATGGTCTTCATGATCTCGCTGGTGTCCTTGTCGTTGACGCTTGTCCAGGAGAGCGGATGGTTGGTGCGTGTGGTGGTGGCGGTAATGGGAGCGGTAGTCGTCGGTGCGGTCGTGGTTTTAAAGCTGTTTTAGATGTCGGTGATCTTGTGGTGGAACAAGGTAGCCAGTGAGTCGCATAGGTCTTGCGAAGGCGGGATGTCGTTGGCGTTGGAGCTGGGGTTTTAGAGTTCCTTCACGATGTTGAAGAGCTCCTTACTATTGTGTGCGTTGTTGTCAAGGCAGTCCTTGAACGAGGCCCGTTTGGCGGCTCTGATGAGTTGGTGATGGCTGCGGGTGGTGTTCTTGTGGGCTGTGTAGCTGTCTGGTGATCGTTCCCGGAGCCAGTTCTTCCCCAGTTTTCGGCATATTTTTTTGGAGGCCTGGAGGTCTTCGGTGAAGCAGGTGGCATTCTTGCTGGTGTGGCTTTTGGAGGGTGTCTTTAGCGGGGCGAGGGTGCTGGCGCAGTCGTCGATCCATTGTCTGAGGTTGCGGGCGGCGGTGTCGGTGTCAGTGGAGTCGGCAGGTGGGTTCTGGGTGAGGGTGGTGGTGAGCTGGTCCTCGGTGACTTTGCCACAAGTCAAAATATAATTCCCTTTGGGCGAATTATCCTAGACACATAGGTTCTTACAGACAAACATTTATTACAATTGTCCTGATGAAGGCGGTCAGATACTAAGTATACCGCCGAAACGCGTCGATGCTTTAAGGAGCAAAACTGGAATAAGAAATTAAGGAAAATTCAAAATAACTGTTTTGTCTGAATTTAGTTCTTTTTCCCATAGCTCTCTTTTTTATTGGAATGTTGAATGTAACTTTTATATAGTGTTTCGTCCTGTATGTGTTTCCCATTTTTTAACGAAATATAATGTATGTTAACAAATTGTCTAAGATCTACCTTTATTAGAGTGTTTTCACTTATATTAATATTTTTTAATTGTTTCTATTGCTTCCCTGTTATTATTTGATATTGGTGAGTCTATGTGTTTGTCTGTAAGAACCTATGTGTCTACGATAATTCGCCCAAAGGGAATTATATTTTGACTTGTGTCAATTGTGGAACCCTATCCCTTTGGCTTCGGGGTCCCTCTCTCTTTCATTAGAGAGCCTCGGTGACTTTGCTCCAGCAACGTCGGGGCAGCAGTTGGGTGTGGTGGTGCGTGGTGGGCTTCCTGAAGGTGAAGTGGATGCAGTGGTGGTCAGTCCAGTGGGGTTTGGTGGTGCAGTTGAAGGAGACGTGGGGACTAGCAGTGAAGATTGGGTGAAGCGTGTGGCCGGCGTTGTGGATGGGTGTTGTCACGAGTTGTCTGAGTCCGAGGTTGGCAAGGTTGTTGGGCAGGGCGGTGGAGTTGGTGTCCTCGTTGTTATCGAGATGAAAGTTCAGGTCTCCTAGGAGGATTTAGTCCATGGAGGCGAGGGCGTGCGTGCTGACAAAGTCGGCGATGGAGTCGCTGAACTGTGATCACGGTCCGGGGGGTCTGTAGATGAAGGTTCCTCTGAGGGTGGTGTTGGGATCGGTGTGGATCTGGAAGTGCATGTGTTCAGCGGTGCTGAGGGTCTCGTCTGTGTTGCTCGATACATGAGGGTGTTTCTGTGGACGATGGCAATTCCTCCTTCTGTTCCGTTGGTGCGGTCCCTGCGGGTGATCTTGTACTCTTCCAGGATGGCAATGGCGATGTCGGGTGTCAAGGCAGGGTTCAGCCAGGTCTCTGTCAGGAAGGCAAAGTCAGGGGAGGTAAAGTCGAGGAGGTCCCAGAGCTCGGCGGTGTGTTTGCGGGCAGAGCGGGTGTTGAGAAGGATGCATCTGAGGTAGTTGGGTTCTATGGTGGTTGGTTTGGCTGTCCGGATGCTGGTGAAGTTGCAGGTCCGGCAGGTGAAGGGACCTTGGGTGCGCTTTGGGGTTGCCCGGTAGCAGGTGTGTTCTCGGCCGGGGTTGAGTGTGTGGAGGGTGCTGGGATTGTAGTGCAGTTGGGCATCGTGGCGTCTCCAGGGTCCTGGCGCTGGGGGTAGTTCAGGAGCGGACGGGCACAGACAAGCTTGCCTTTGGCGCGACTTCGGCGCGCCGGTGGCGAGCCCGCTGCACGGCCTCCATATGAGGGGATCTGGGAGGGAGGAGCAGCTGGGAGGCGGGAGCTAGGTAGCCAATGGGAGTACAGGGAGGCTGGGCAGCAGGGGATGCAGCCGCAGGAACCACAGAGGGGGGAGCGGGTGAGCGGGGGTCACAGAAGGCAAAATGGGGGACACAAAATAAGGGGGCAAGAAGAACAACAGCACAGTAGTAAGAGCACAGATTACAGAGTTATGGCAAAGTAGGAAACAGGCACAAACCTAACAAGCGGCACACTCCAGAAACGAGCAACATCAACGGCGGAGCACAGAGCACACAGGGCGGCTGTGCGGCAGTGAAGGGTACGACCTGTCTGGTGACAGGGTCAAGGGTCGCTCTCTACCACTGCGCGGCCTTCATATGAGGGGATGTGGGAGGGAGGAGCAGCTGGGAGGCGGGAGAGGGGTGGCCAATGGGAGTACAGGGGGGCGGGCCGCAGGGGACGCAGAGGCGGGAACCACGGAGGGGAGAGCGGGCGAGTGGGGGTCACAGAAGGCAAAAAGGGGGACGCAAAATAAGTGGGCAAGGAAGCAAGAAGTACAACAACACAGTAGTATGTGACAAAAAACAACCTAGGCAACCCACACTGAACAATGCAATATATTTAAAGACAAATGGCTACAATAAATTAGGAAAATATATGTTTTTTATTTTGAGGCTTGTAAAAACACAACATATAGCACAAATAAAGAGAGAAACATTCAACATCAATAAAATCATATATCACACAATGGAAAATTAAAAATTCATATAGTGGTGACAATTAATAACAGCATATATGAAATAAGTTAAAAAACAGAAAGTGGCAAATTGAGTCTCTACGCGCGTTTCGGCGAACCAGCGCCTTCTTCTGGAGTAGCCACACAAGCTAGGTAATATTCAAGGTTTGCGTCACAGGTCGATAGAACGTTCAGTTGATGTCTAGATATTTTCTGGTTAATTGATGTATTTTAAATGCTCATGTACTGTGACCTGATTTGGTACATCCCGCCTGCCGGATAAATCTTGAGGGTAAGTATAGTTTAATGTTGATCAATTTTGTAGGTCTTGGAATTCTCAGATATTAAAAGATCTCCCTGCCCGAAGTTTTCGGCAGAGCTCTTTAAAGTTGAAGGTTTAAAAAGATCTCCCTTAAAGTTTAACAGGAGATGTTCATAGGAGGAAGCTTGTTTTAGGTGCACCAAGGATATAAGGTGGTTTCGTTTAAAAGATCTCCCTGCCCGAGTGGTTCGGCAGAGCTCTTTGTAGGTAGTAGAAAGGATCTCCCTGTCTGAAGGTAGCAGCGGGGCTCAACAAGTCCGGCGGCGGGATTGCCGTGAAGGATGTCGGTTCAACAGCGACGAATGGCGTCTCAGTTTTGCAGGATAGCAGGATCAAAATAAATATATTGCATTGTTCAGTGTGGGTTGCCTAGGTTGTTTTTTGTCACATACCTCATTTTCCCTGGCCTAGGAACTTTTGTATCCGAACCTTCAGGGGGTCCTTGTTAAATACACGCCAACAACACAGTAGTAACAGCACAGATTACAGAGTTATGTGAATGTAGGAAACAGGCACAAACCTAATAAGCAGCACACTCCGGGAACGAGCGATAGCAGCGGCAGGGCACAGGGCACACAGGAGAGACTGTGCGGCGGTGAGGGGAGAGACCTACCTAGTGACAGGGTCAAGGGTCGCCTTTCCTTACTGTTGCACTCACTGGAGTGGGAACAGTAATTTTTACCCCTCCTTATCCAACACTTCCCATACTGTTTCACTCACTGGAGTGGGAAATTTAAGTTTGAAGATTCTTAAATAGTTTAATGTTTTATTTTATCTTAGAATTTTTTTTCACTAGATTTTATGTTATTGCTGCACTCACTGGAGTGGGAATAGTAATTTTTACCCCTCCGTTATCCAACACTTTCCCTATTGTTACACTCACTGGAGTGGGAATAGTAATTTTTACCCCTCCGCTATCCAACACTTCTCCTATTGTTACACTCACTGGAGTGGGAATAGTAATTTTTACCCTTCCCCTATCCAACACTTTCCAGACTGTCGCACTCACTGGAGTGGGAAATGTAAGTTTGAAGATTCTTAAATAGTTTAATGTTTTATTTTATCTTAGAATTTTTTTTACTAGATTTTATGTTATTGCTGCACATATATATATTTGTAAATTTTATATAATTTAAAACTAAAGTAAATTTCAATTAATAGTTTATTAATTAGTTTAAAGTAAATATATATGAATTATTATGGATGTGTGTTTCATTTTTTTAAATAAGTTAATTTATTATATTTTTTATTTTTTATTAAATCTACTTTACTTTTTCATACTAATTTCATTATTTAACATATTTAATATTTATTCTTTTAATATATATAAATACACACATCTCTCCCTGATTATGAGATGTGAACACATGTTGCATTTAGTAGAGTGTGCCTGTGCAGTGTCAGTGACCTGGCCAAAGAGGGCATAATTGAACTTTCATTGGATCAAAAATTCTGAACAATTCCGAACATAGGTCACAAAATGTGTATGGCCCAGGGACCCCAACCCCTTGCCAGATCCATGGCATGTATTTGCTGAGGAGTCTACAGAAACGGGTAAGAGTATAGTTTATAGTCAGTTAAGTCCATGATGGTGTGGGTTTTGGATGTTTTCAAACAGCAGCAGTATGTGTAAGATCGGCTCCATAGTGACACAGGACGTGTGAAGCTGAGTACAGGTGAGTTTATGCCTTATATACCTCCATTTCCGCTAGTTCAGATGTCGTGGTTGTATCGCCAAAGTCACGCCGTTGGGAAGGAACATCATAAGTGGGCCAGCTAACACTGGCGGTCTGCCCTCCGACAGAGGCATTGGCCAATCCCAGAGCCGCAGTCGAGATTTCCTGGCGACAGTTGCAGGACCGCAGCGGTCTTTCACCCATGAAACGGCATGTGTAGTAATAGGGTAGTCAGACGACCAACGGTGCGGTGGTGATTATGACGCTGAAGCAACAATGGTCCCAAGACCGCCAAACACGTAATCATGCCCTAAATGTTTTGAATCAGTAATAATTTTGCCACCTATCTGGCCAGCTCACTTGAACAGTTTTTAGTGATACTGGCCACATCACATGAATACACTGGTGTCGTATTTGAATCAACCAACACTCAAATCTATCAGAGGTATTTTAATGTGCCAGTGTTAAAATGATCAGTGCCTTATTTTAGCACCAGATTGGCCTAATATTTTATTTTTCTTTGTTGGCAGTGGTATAACATTTAGTTCAACAAATTCAAAAACCACCAACATATTTTATCATTGACAGTCGAAAATACTGCTCATACCAAACACGTTGTGGGCCCCGTGATACAGGAAAAGCCCAGAGACAGACACACAATTTTGACCTCTGATGGATGGTAACTCTGGCTTCAATCTGAGCCTCTCACAATTACTCTGAGCACATTCCATGTAATGTTTTTTGCTTGTTTCTTTCAATGGAAACACAACTCTCATTTATTGATTCTGACGTCTTCCTTAGGAGGCAAGGGGGACATTGGAGAGGTGTGTCCTCCAGGGTCTCGCGTTGCCTCGGTCAAACAATGACAGACAGAAAACAAGAGCAAATTCAGCAAATTGGACTGTCCTTCAAGGTCATGTTTTCAAAACTAGTGCAGGAAAGAGTGGGAACATTTTGGCCACTGGCCTCTGGCACATCTTTCTATTTCTTCCCCATTAATTATTTTCTTTGAGAATGGCAAGTTCATTTCTAGGTTTGTTTCCTAGATGAAAAGTGGGAAATTAAAGAGGTAGGGATCAGCCAAGTTGAGATAGGGCTTGATAAAGTGTCAAACAGAATAAATGAGCGAACACCCTGTTAGACAAATAATGAAATGAATTCACCACCACCTTTTCCTTGCTCCAGTCCTTAGTTAATGAGGTGAGCTTACACCACTGAATGACTGCTCCAATGCCCACCTAAAATGGAAAGCCTTTTTGGATACTTCCCTGCTATCCCTTTTATATAGAGGGTCCCACACATCTTCACTTCCTGTTTCGTCTTCTTTGGACACAGGATACCTGATCTTCATTGTTTCTTGATATCCTGGAGACCTATTGCTGTCAGTATATTATGAATACTTAAAAGTGAACTTTGAGTCAGACCCATGCTCGTGATTGGATGTCTTTGTTGTCTTTTTTGCTTCTCTGCTCCTGATTCAATATCTTTCCTCCCTATTCTTGAGTTTATCCCACCCTTATTGGTCTCAGAGGGCCTCATTTGAAAAGAATGATGCATTGCGGCACCACATACCATTTTGTTGTGCCGAGCTGCATCATTTTTAAAGCACAGGGATGCGTTGTATTAACAACAATACAATGCATCAGTGTGCTTTCCCCTGCGCTGGCGCACAATTGGCTGCCACGTGCCAGAGCCGGCACCCTTGTTTCTCGTTGCATGGGTACCTGCGTTGTGGGGATGAGTGTTTTTGTGCAGGAAGGGACACCATCCTGCACAAAAACAACCATTGATGGCCTTTTCCTCTTTCTATGCATGCTGTAGAAAACAGCGTGCATAGAAAGAGGAGAAAACGAGTAGAAATAAAAGTATTTCTCCTTGTTGTGCCACTCCTGCACCTCCCCTGAGGAGTTGTAGGATTCTGACGCATTACCAGCTTTACAAAATGTTGTAAATCTGAGAAACTTGTCAGGTTCCATGGATGTTGCGTATGAACATCCATGCAGAGTAATGATTGAAAGGGACCCATATTTACAAGGCCATGAATAGTCACGCAGGGTGATTTTACGTGGCCTTGTAAATATGGGCAGGCACACTGCGCTGCCAGTGCATCATAACAAGTGAGACCCTGGAGGCGCAATGGCCTTGCAAATGAGGCCCACAGTGTTTCAATTGGATAACGTACCCTTTCACTGCTGATGTTAGTCGGTGCTTTGCACTGAATAGGAGGGGCTCTTTTCTCTCTCTCTCTCTCTCTCTCTCACCTTTAAAAGGTAGGGGTGCACAGACATAATATCGAGTCCAAAATATCGTTTGGACATAATATCGTGTATTTAATATCGAGTGGACAAAATATCGACAGGACAGAATATCGACTACAAAAATATCGTTTTTAAGGTAAGTGAAGTAATATCGACTGTAAAAAATATAGATAGTTAAAATATCGAAGTATATAATATAGATAGTACAATATATCGAATTTTTAATAATATATAATTTTTTATAGTGTATTTTTATGTTATCATATGTGTGAACATTGTGTATTTATGTTATAAATAATTATATTTAACGAATTTTGTTTTAATAATTTTTGCGTAATTTTAATCTGTAGCGGGTTGTGGGTTTATAGGGGAATAGGGTGGGAAGTAATTCAATTATAATTAATTAAATATGTAAATTTATTTATTGGTAGTAATTAGTAATTAATTGCTAATTATTCATATTTGTTAATTAATTTAAATAAAATTGTTAATTAATTTAGAGTAATAGATTAATTGTTAATTATGTAAATTAAACTAATTTAATTCGGTAGCGGGTTGTGGGTTTATAGGGGAATAGGGTGGGAAGTAATTTATTTATAATTAATTAAATATGTACATTTATTTATTGATAGTAAATAGTAATTAATTGTTAATTAATTTATATTTGTTAATTAATTAATTTAAAATTGTTAATTAATTTATATGAATTGATTAATTGGTAATTATGTAGATGTAACTAATTTAATTTATGTAGCGGGTAGTGGGTTTATAGGGGCATAGGGTGGAAATTAAATTATTAATTAATAATTAAATAATAAAACTAATTACAATTGATTTATTTGGAAATAATTGTTATATTTGTTTAAGTTATAAAATATTTAATTGTTAATGTTTAATTAATTAGTATTAATAGGTGATTAATTTAATAAATTATTGTTACTTTTTTTTAAATTAATTATTAATAGATATTTTTTTGTAGATTTTTGAATAATATATGAATTATTTAATTTCCCTAATGTTGTATTCTCTGGAGTGGAATAGTAATTTTAACCCCTACGCTTTCCAATGCTTTCCCTACTGTTGCACCTACTGGAGTGGGAATAGTAATTTTAACCCCTACGCTATCCAACGCTTTCCCTACTGTTGCACTCTTTGGAGTGGGAATAGTTATTTTTACCCCTACGCTATCCAACGCTTTCCCTACTGTTGCACCCACTGGAGTGGGAATAGTAATTTTAACCCCTACGCTATCCAACGTTTTCCCTACTGTTGCACCCACTGGAGTGGGAATAGTAATTTTAACCCCTACGCTATCCAACGCTTTCCCTACTGTTGCACCCACTGGAGTGGGAATAGTAATGTTAACCCCTACGCTATCCAACACTTTCCCTACTGTTGCACCCACTGGAGTGGGAATAGTAATTTTTACCCCTACGCTATCCAACGCTTTCCCTACTGTTGCACCCACTGGAGTGGGAATAGTAATTTTAACCCCTACGCTATCCAACGCTTTCCCTACTGTTGCACCCACTGGAGTGGGAATAGTAATTTTAACCCCTACGCTATCCAACGCTTTCCCTACTGTTGCACCCACTGGAGAGGGAATAGTAATTTTAACCCCTACACTATCCAAATCTTTCCCTACTGTTGCACCCACTGGAGTGGGAATAGTAATTTTAACCCCTACGCTATCCAACGCTTTCCCTACTGTTGCACCCACTGGAGTGGGAATAGTAATTTAAACCCCTACGCTATCCAACGTTTTCCCTACTGTTGCACCCACTGGAGTGTGAATAGTAATTTTAACCCCTACGCTATCCAACGCTTTCCCTACTGTTGCACCCACTGGTGTGAGAATAGTAATTTTAACCCCTACGCTATCCAACGCTTTCCCTACGGTTGCACTCTTTGGAGTGGGAATAGTAATTTTAACCCCTACGCTATCCAACGCTTTCCCTACTGTTGCACCCACTGGAGTGGGAATAGTAATTTTTATTCTTTTGTTATTGTACGTTAATATTATTGGCTATTATTTAATTATATTTTGTTACTATATATGTATGTTTTAAGAAATGTGATTTAAAATTTTTTCTTTTTTTACTTTCATTAATTATTTAATTATCATTAGTTAATTTAAGTATTCTTAAGTATATTTTAGTACTTAGTTTTTAATATTAATTTAATTTAATAGTGTTTTTAGTAAAGTCTGTAAAGTCGATATTTTTTTAAACTATATTTTGTAAATGATATTTTAAACTCGATATTTTTGTACTTACCTGTTTGTAGATAGAAACTCGATATTTTGTCAGTCGATTTTTTTTACACGATATTCTTGCAGGTTGATATTTTGGCATTCGATATTATTTCAGTGATCCAAAGGTAGGCATCTGCTTGTGCATACATACCATGCATGATGGGCATCTAGGAATAGGGGTTGTTAAATGCCACTTAAAGATGGTCCTGCAGATAAATGTGCATCTACAAAGGTGATCTTTGAATGCAATTTGTTAAAACATAAGAAAATGATTTGCAAGATTGCCAATGTGGATGCACTTGCATACTCGGTGGCCATCTTTTAACACATTTTGAACTTTTTACAAACCTGCTTCAAGATGGCCACTGCAGAAAAGTATTAAGAGTGGCTGAAATTATTTTTTTTTAAAGCATTGGCAAAACCAGTAGCTTTCCGGGTCACGACCTATTGGCTTTGCCAAGGCTTCTTAAGCTTGACGTGTATGATTGTGCCATTCATTGCAGACATTGTGGGCCCCATTCACAGAACTAACTTAAGACAAAATCCTAAACTTACTATTTTTGGTATTCACAGAAGTTAAGATTTTGTCTTAAGTTTGTTTTATGACAGACTTAAGACAAACTTAAGACTGACCTAAGTTAGGATTTTGTCGTAAGTCTGTCTTAAGTCTGTCTGTGAATCGGGCCCATTGTATTCTATTCTACCTTTGCTTCAGCCATTTGCTTATTTGACTGCAGAACTCAACCATTGGCTTGAGACATTGTCAGTAACATCTGGCATGAGCACACACCAGTAGTTTAGTCTCCCCCAGTTTTTCTAGTGGTTGGGTG
The DNA here is from genome assembly GCF_964263255.1 of Lissotriton vulgaris. Classification (NCBI taxonomy): domain Eukaryota; kingdom Metazoa; phylum Chordata; class Amphibia; order Caudata; family Salamandridae; genus Lissotriton; species Lissotriton vulgaris. Next base: position 147,930,729 of record NC_141693.1, read on the forward strand.
TATTCTGTCAGTTCCAATGGAATTAAATAGATCTAACATCAGTTGATGGTTTGCCCAGCAGCATTGGGGAGTGATTTTTTTTCTCTGTATTGGCTCCCCAGTGCAGGTAGCAAACAAGCATTGGAAAAGCCAATACTTTAGACATGTATGTTGCATGTGCATCCCGACCCACGCACCATTCAAAGCGTACATGCTATGCCAGTGCTTGTTATTCCAACAGCTTTTCTGCCCGTCTTTGGCTTATGACTCTTTGGACCTGGTTGGCTGTCTTTAGAGCAGTGTTAGCGTCTCCAATGTTTGTGAATTGAAGGAACTCTGAAAGAGTAACGGGTATGCTTTAGCTGGGACCATAGATACATTCCTGCTTTACTTGTAGGGAATGCCAGCAGTGCAATAAACACATGTGTGGCTAAAAATACCTCCCTGACAGCAGCAGTTGCAGTTCTCTGTTTAGTGATCTGCTTTCAGTTTACTGGCTCTGGCAGAGGTATTTCAACATCGTAACTTAAATATTTCACATCATACAATACAGTAGTGATAGCATTTTCTTATTACAGGTGAGTAATGATATCACAACTAAAACATTAGATATAGATGTGTATGAAGTTATTGAAGTTTCTATTTATTATACTACCTTTTTAAGTAATACATGGGTGTCTAGTGGCCTTTTTTCGTCTCCACCATTGCCTTTACCTAGCTTAAAATGTGAAGCATAGAAACTCAAACCCTATCACTGTATTCAAGGCTCTTGAAAAGTCCTCGAGAGTCAGTGGTGTAGCTAGACCTACTGCTAACCAGGGCGGCCCCTAACTTTGCCGCCCGGTGCTTGTAAGAGTGTGGGTAGAGATAAGGGGTGGAATAGAGGCCAAAAGACGACTTGTTCCCTTGTTCCGGGTGTGGGGGCGAGGGGGTTGGGTGTCCTCTGTGATTTAGAATTTCTTTTTTACATACAGGGGGATATGTACAAGAAAGTGGCGGACCGTGTTGTTAGCCTCCTTGGCTTAACGACATGCTCCGCCAGTTTTGAAACGATACAGGGGGATATGTACAAGAAAGTGGCGGACCGTGTTGTTTGCCTCCTTGGCTTAACGACATGCTCCGCCAGTTCTGAAACCCAAGGCTGCACCATATATACAAGAATGTTGTGCAAACTTGCATTTCCCACTTCGATAGTGCTAAGTTTAGCAACTTGGCGGCAACGCAAGCACCCTTGCACAACAACCACCTCAAATGCATCTTCTTCAACACACGCTCCATCCACAAGCACGCCGTCGAACTCTGGGACCTCCACGACACAACAGCACCAGACGTCGCCTTCCTAACAGAAACTTGGATGAACGCCTCCTCGGACCCCGACATCGCTATAGCCATCCCGGACGGCTACAAAATCACCCGGAAGGACCGCGTCAACTAAACCGGGGGAGGAATCGCCATCGTCTACAGGAACACCATTAACATCACGACCATCACCGAAGACACACTCTCCGCCGCCGAACACCTACACCTTGTGGAGAAGTGTGGCTCAGGGGTTAGAGGCGGCAGACCCGGAAGCTGAGACCGGTCCTGGACCAGGGTTCAATTCCCCGCCTCGGTGGGTCTTGGGCACAAAAATTCCACGGACTCGATAATTCTCGTTCCGGTGTCTACTTGACTCACGGGTTCACACTCTGCGACTCTGGGCAATAGCTTGCTTAATCTCCACTACGGCCCCTCGCGGCGGGATGCCTGGCTTTCACCTTGTGGATACCCTGCTGGGGTTATCTCACAGGGGAATACCAGGACGGGTTCCCAAGGCAAGCGCCTTGATGCCTTCGGGTGATACGTGCGCTATATAAATCGCAATACATTTACAAAGTCAAAGTCAAAGTATGTTTATTTGTTTTGGTACTCAACCGAGGACCACACATTTTTAAAATAATTTTACAAAAATAAAATACACTTCAACGATCTGATTTAAAATTCATAAAGTTAAAACATGTTCAAGGTTGCTTTAAGAAATTTAAAAAGATTATAGCACACAAATTCATTAGGTGAATGTTTACATAATACGAGCAGTTCTTTTACAGTAACTATTCTACATTTGCAGTAAATCGGTCTTAAGTATCTGGATCTTGCCGATACTACTATTGAGTTGGGACATACAAACAATAAATGTTCAATTGTCTGATCTCCCCCCAGACACAAAGAGCACATCGTTGTGCCTCCTAAAGTCCATTTGTAGGTAAAAGTCTGTAAAGGAAGGATGCCCAGGCGAAGCATCATTATTGCCCGTCTTGCCCCGTGAGTTAATGTAAGACCTACGTATACTGGCTCCTTTTTATATTCAATAATTGCTGGAAATGGTTTATATAGTGATAGCGTATTACAATGTGCAAAATCAGTCTCATAACTAAATTTGGGTGTAAAACATTTTAAAAACAATTTCAACTGAGCAGCTGTCCAAGATCGTAAAATATCCAGATTAATTTGTGCAAGATCAAGCGCTTTAGCCATATTTCGAGAGAAGGTCTGATAAAAGGACTCAGTTTCAAATATCTCTTTCTTGAGCAATGCTCGTAAAGTATCACTTTTTGCATGAAGAAGGTTGAAGGTCCACCGTATCACATTTGCAACTGCAGTCGCATATGAGCTAGTGATTGAAAACTCCAGCCTTAGAGCTTGTACTGGGATTGAGGCAGAGACTTTCATCATTTTCTTTAAGATGTTTCCCTCTTCCTGGTCCATGAACGACCATTGCTTCATTGGTATATATTCCGTGGAATATGATAGGACTGATGGAATTTTTACTTTAAAAACCTTTATCATTGATGCAAAGTGTTTTGTCCCGGTTGCCGAATATAGTCTTGCCAGTGCTCCAGCATGCATTTGCGACTTTCTTTTTAAGTTAGTTATTTGATTTGAATTCTTTAGTGATTTTGCAAAAATTCTACCTAAGTAGGTATATTCCTCTACCTGTTCGACTTTCTCATTTCCCAACTTCCAGCAATACCTAACCCCTTTTTTGTTTCGACCAGTGAAAGCCACGATTTTCGTTTTGGTTAAGTTGGGAATTAAGTAGTTGTTCCTAGAATAGTTGTATAAAATACATAGAAGTTCTTGAAGGCCGAAGGGGGTGAGATCGAACATCACTATGTCGTCAGCATAGAGTAGCGCATGTATGCTCTGTGCAGCTATTTTCGGCGGAAAACTGGAGCTTTTTTGGAGAAAACTTGGTAAATCACTCAGATATAGTGAAAAAAGTATTGGTGCCAGCAAGCAGCCTTGCTTAAGTCCATTATCTGTTGTGATTTGTTTAGTATAGCCTTTTTTTCCTCCCATTTGTACTTGACACCACGTTTTAGAGTGAAGACTAATTATTATTTGTAACAGTTGTTCCGGAATTCCAAGGATTCTTAGCTTTTTCCATAATGTGGGTCGATCAACCCGATCGAAAGCTGTTGAATAGTCTATGTATGCTGCATACACAGTTTGAGATCTCCTTCCTGTGTACTTATCCAATATGGTCTGCAAAATTGCGATGTTATCAATTACTGAATGATTGGGCCGGAATCCAGCTTGTACCATCGGTATAATACCTTCAGAAAATGCCCATGTTTTTAAACGATCCAGTACTTCAGCTGCAAAGATCTTTCCCGTAGCATCCATCAATGCTATCTGGCGGTAATTGCCTGCAACGTTCTTGTTTCCTTTCTTAAAGATTGGAATGATAATGCTCCCCTGCCAAGATTTTGGAACTTGCTGTATTTTAAACAGATGATTGAAGAGGGGGCACAACATTTGGCTCCATTCTTTTGGATTAGCTTGCAGTACTTTAATGGGAATTTGATCTGGACCTGATGCACCTGTAGCTCTTGCGTTCTTTATGTGCAATTCAATTGAAAATGGTGTGGTGTTATCAATCAAGCTTATTCTTTCAACTCGACTCGTAGCAGCATCAGACACTTCTGTGACGCTCAAATTGGTTTTGTATAGATCTGTCAAATAGATTTCCCAGTCTTGGGGTGTAACAGGGATTGGTTGTAGTTTCTTTTTTGTCCCTGATATAGTAGCAATTAACGCCCAGTAGTCTTTTTGATTATGGCTCTTTGAGGCTTTCTGGATATAAATCCAGTTTTTATCATGGAATTTCTTTTTCTTGCCGTTTTTCTCTCTTCTTAGTTTGTTCTTTAGTCTATTTATGTCCGACTTGGTGGATAGAGAGAACTTCAGGAATTGTGCTCTGATTAGCTTGTTTAGTTTTTTTGCCAATGATGAATTACACACTCTGTTTCCTATGTGTTTTCTGTTGTTATTTGCGTTGGCCTTTTTTGTTAATCCATCTAAGAGAATATTTTTTAGTTTATTAATTGTGTATTCAAAGTTGGTAATTGGATCTAAGGAATAAGCATCAGTTAATACTGGCAAGATAGGAATTAAAGAGCTGATTAGATCTAGGGCTTGCGAATTCCAGAATATGCGCCGTTGGGTGGGATTGATATTGACACAGCTTTCTTGGTGAATTATGTGACAGGTCGGGGTAGGAGAAGCTATCCAATTAGAGGTTAGATGTAACTGAGCGTGATCACTCTCCTCTGTAAAAATTGTGTGTAAATGATCAAATGATTCAAAGAGATCAAATTCACAGATGAAATAGTCCAGTGTTGACTTGGTACCATTTCCCCGCCTGGTTGTTGTTGCCGGAATGTCGCCTTCCACATTGCCGTTTAGTATAGTCCCATTTTATACTGGGTAAGGTCGATAATAGACTTTTGCCTCTCGAGTCTGAGCGATTTCCTATTGGAAATGTAGGAATGGGCACTTCTACTGATTCCTCTTTGTACATTTTTGCCCAATTACTGATATCTTTGTTTGAAATTTTTGCATTTAAATCACCCATTATTAGATACTGCGGATATTGTAGACTTTCAAGTATCTGTAACATAGTTTCCATATTCTCTAAAAAGATACTATCTCCCTTGGAACCAGGGGGAAAGTATGCGTTAAACAATAATAATGATCTTCGATTGTCCGAGTCGTTGGTATACATTAGGACCTTAATACATTGTACATGAACAGAGTTGGTCACAATGATCTCTTGATCCCATTGATCTTCCTCACTCAGGAGTATTGCCAACCCCCCTTTGGCATGTCCATTCTTTGATTCCTTTGCTGGAGTGTCGTATACGTAATAGCCATTTATACTGAAGGAATTTGTAGACCAAGTTTCTTGTAGAGCTAAAATGTCTGGTTGATTTTTTATAGCATCAGTCATTTTACTGTCAGTTTTTCCAGCCATATTCCAAGATACTATATTAAATTTAGAGCCAGGGTTAAACCATAGGTTGATGATGGCAAGAGTTAGTTTTGCTATTTAATGTTTCTGAGATCCATGCCCAGGATTGAATGTTTGCTAAAGGTTCTTGCGCTTGTAAATCTTGAGTCCACACTATTCTCGCACCTTTATGTACTTGTACTTTTAGAGACTCTTTTCCATGAGAAGTTGAGTTTTTTTGCTGGATTATACTCCCATTACCACTTAACATATTCAGATTTCGTACTGTATTCCCTGGTTGTCTTTCCGTAGGTTTGACTTCATTAGGATCAGATATTTCTCTTACGTCAAACCCACATTTGTATATAACTTCCTTGTCTCCTAGAATGATCCCTGGCAAGGTAGGTGACCAGAAAGTAACCATAGCTATTTTGTTTTGACATTTATTTGGAAAGGACACCAGTGCAATTTCTCTGCTAGTCAGAGATCGTAGTGATGATATCTGTTGTAATAGGTTAACAATTCTCCCTCGGTTTAAAGGCTCGTTGTCATTTGGGAAAAGTTCTTCAAACAGGAGATATTTTGAGGATAGGCCTTCCATACATAAGGAATTTGTTTCAGAATTTTGAGTTACTTCTTGGTTTCTTGAACATATTCGTGTATAAGATTTAACTGGTAGATATTCCCCCGCATTAGGATTTAGTAGTGAGTAATTTTGATTAATTGTGTTATCCTCCTTACCCTTATTAAGAGGGGCACCGATGATTGGTTCCTTTGTTTGTTTATCCTCAGTTTTGGAATAAATTTTGGGGTTTTGAAATCTTAATTTACGGGCTTTTTTCTTTTGTATTCTTCTTTGCGGTTTTCTTCTTCGATTCTTAGCCCCATTTTGGCATGATTGCTCTTCTATAATTTTTTCCATATTTTCCTCTTCTGAGTTTTCATTTGTTGTTTGTGAATTATTATCTCCTTTTCCTTCATCAGGTTTAGATATAGAGTTGTTATCCTTTGTATTTGAAAACATTGGATATTGTCTAATTGTTTTTGGTTCTTTGAAAAGTTTTTTCAATGAATAGATGGCCTCGTTTTCCTGTTTTTTTCGGGGTTCATTCATAAGTGATTCTCGTGACTCATGTTCAGGCGTTTGAGTAGTTGCGTCTTTTTTTGTGCCTTTAGTCATTGTGTTCTCACTCTTGTTGTTTTGGTTGTTGCCAAATGTTTGTTGTGTATTTTTCCCATCCGAGCTTTCTTTCTTTCTTTTTTCTCCTACTAAATGTTTGAGTAAGCCAATCTGGACATCCAAGGTTTGGTCCGAATTTTCTAATATGTGGCCCAGGAAAGTTAAAACTGACTCCAGGATTTCCAGTAGAGAAAAGAGGGCTTTGGACATAGGTGTTACTGGTATTGGTAGACTCATGTTATCCATGATAAAAGGATCTGGGGTAATTTCTAGATCATGATCAGTTTCAGTTTCAGGAGATTCTTCCATTAAGATAATTGACAAGTTGCCTGTATTTAGTAGTGCTTCTTGGGGTTTAGTTACTACTTTGTTTCTATGACCTTCAATTTCTTCTGCGTCCACGAATCGAGCTATGTTAGTTGCAAGAGTTTCAGGATTAGATTTCGACTCTTCGATATTTGTTTTTAGAGAATCTTGGGGAGTAGAAATTCCCTTTGAATCGCTTTCTGATCTTTGAGTACTCAAATTTTCAACCAGTGGTGAATTGTTAGGTGTAAATAAGACTTTACCACTCGGTTGCAGTGATTCTGAGTGCATCTCTGGCTTTGGCTCAAAAGGTATTACTGTTTGCTTAGATGAAAGACCTGAAAAATAATTGGTTATAGCCGGAGTGACTGATAACCGACCCTGTGATAACGCTTTATCAGATGATTTCCTAATGGCCTCCTCCGTTCCAATTCTTTTTAAAAATATTGTTCTTGATCTTAATTTTTTCAGGGCCATGGAAGTTCTGTATGGTATGTAATATGTAATAACCTGTTTGATTACTGACTGGTTTGTATCACAGTTGTTATTTCGTTGTATGCCCTGGTCAACAATTGAGCTTAGGCTGACAGGATACAGTGTGATGATTAAGATTTTACCTTGCTTGCTTGGTTGGAGGGTAATGCAAGGTTTTAAACAGCCAAGTGGTGTGGCCCGTCCCGTCCTCCGGCGTCCCCGGACGGCCACAGACGGCCCGCCCTTTGCCCGGCGTCCCGCGAGGGAGGGGCGGTGTGTTTTTAAAGCGCCTCCTGGCGCTTGGGGGCGGTGTCACGCAGGTGTGGGACCCAAGGGCTGCTGGTAGCTGAAGTCGCAGCCCCTCACCGCGCTCCTCACTGCAGCCCAGCTCAGATGTCTTGCGAGCACACGGGCAGCGGGAGGCGGCGGAAGGTCACAGCAAGGCAGTGGCAGTGCAGGATGCAGGCAGACGGGTAGGTAAGGTTGCAGCGTATCAGCTGTTAAAGCGAAGCAGAAAGCCCCGCTCTGCAGGGGCGGCGTGTTTTTAAAGCGCCTCCTGGCGCTTGGGGGCGGTGTCACGCAGGTGTGGGACCCAAGGGCTGCTGGTAGCTGAAGTCGCAGCCCCTCTCCGCGCTCCTCACTGCAGCCCAGCTCAGATGTCTTGCGAGCACACGGGCAGCGGGAGGCGGCGGAAGGTCACAGCAAGGCAGTGGCAGTGCAGGATGCAGGCAGACGGGTAGGTAAGGTTGCAGCGTATCAGCTGTTAAAGCGAAGCAGAAAGCCCCGCTCTGCAGGGGCGGCGTGTTTTTAAAGCGCCTCCTGGCGCTTGGGGACGGTGTCACGCAGGTGTGGGACCCAAGGGCTGCTGGTAGCTGAAGTCGCAGCCCCTCTCCGCGCTCCTCACTGCAGCCCAGCTCAGATGTCTTGCGAGCACACGGGCAGCGGGAGGCGGCGGAAGGTCACAGCAAGGCAGTGGCAGTGCAGGATGCAGGCAGACGGGTAGGTAAGGTTGCAGCGTATCAGCTGTTAAAGCGAAGCAGAAAGCCCCGCTCTGCAGGGGCGGCGTGTTTTTAAAGCGCCTCCTGGCGCTTGGGGGCGGTGTCACGCAGGTGTGGGACCCAAGGGCTGCTGGTAGCTGAAGTCGCAGCCCCTCTCCGCGCTCCTCACTGCAGCCCAGCTCAGATGTCTTGCGAGCACACGGGCAGCGGGAGGCGGCGGAAGGTCACAGCAAGGCAGTGGCAGTGCAGGATGCAGGCAGACGGGTAGGTAAGGTTGCAGTGTATCAGCTGTTAAAGCGAAGAAGAAAAGCAATACATTTACATTTACTTCCAGATTCCCACCGACCCCAAGACCACCCTTAGAGGAACACTCATCTACAGACCACCGGGCCCACGCACGCAATTCTGTGAAACCATCGCCGACTTCATCAGCCTGCACACCCTAGCCTCACCAGAATACATACTCCTAGGAGACCTTAACTTACACCTGGAGAAAAACAGCGACAACAACTCCACCACCCTACTCGACAACCTCGCCAACCTCGGACTCAAACAACTGGTGAACACCCCAACCCACATCGCTGGCCACACCCTCGACCCCATCTTCTCCGCCAGCAACCACGTCTCCTTCAGCCACTCCTCCGGACTACACTGGACCGACCACAGATGCATCCACTTCACCTTCAAATAGAATACATCCCACCACCGCACGCAACAAATCCCCTGCAGACACTGGAGCAAAATCACCACAGACCAGCTCCTCTCATCGCTGAGCCAGAACCCACCAACAAACACAGCTGAAACCAATGACGCAGCCCACAACCTCGCACAGTGGATCACCAACTGCGCCGATGACCTCGCACCTCTGAAGAAACCCCCAGGCCTGACCGGCTACAGGAAAACTCCATGGTTCACAGACGCCCTCAAAGAATCAAAGAAGTCCTGCCGAAACCTCGAAAAAACCTGACGCCATAAACAAACTACAGAAAACATGACAGCCCTCAAGACCGCCACCCGCAAACACCACCAGCTGATCCACTTCACCAAAAGGACATCATTCAAAGAGCGACTAGACAACAACACCCACAACAGCAAGGAACTCTTCATCATCGTCAAAGAACTCTCCAACACCAGCGCCAGCAACAACAACATCAGACCATTGCAAGAACTCTGCAACTCCCTCGCCACGTTCCTCCACCGAAAGATCGCAGCTATACACGACAGCTTCGGACCCCAGACTCCGCCTCCAGTCACTGAACCAACGAACCCCACCACCACCCTCAGCGCCTGGACCCCCATCAGCACTGAAGAAACCACCAACGTCATGAACTCCATCCACTCCGGCTCCCCCTCGGACCCATGCCCCCATCATATCTTCAACAAAGCCGACACCATCATTGCACCCCATCTCCAGAACGTCATAAACATCTTGTTTGCGTCAGCCACCTTCCTCGAGAGCTGGAAGCACGCAGAAATCAACGCCCTTCTGAAGAAACTCACAGCAGAACCCAAGGACCTCAAGAACTTCCGCCACATCTCTCTTCTTCCCTTTCCGGCCAAGGTCATCGAGAAGACCGTCAATAAACAGCTGACTGCTTTTCTCGAGACAAACAACTCGCTTGACCCTTCCCAGTCCGGTTTTCGAGCCAACCACAGCACCGAGACCGCCCTCATCCCAGCCACCGACAACATCAGGACCCTGACGGACAATGGAGAAACAACCACCCTCATCCTCCTGGACCTCTCGGTAGCCTTCGACACTGTATGCCATCACACCCTAATAACACGCCTCTTCAACACTGGGATCCAAGGAAAGGCCCTGGACTGGATCACCTCATTCCTCTCCGACAGAACCCAGAGAGTCCGCCTCCCTCCCTTCCGCTCAGAAGCCACCAAAATCATCTGCGGCGTACCCCAATGATCCTCGCTCAGCCCAACGCTCTTCAATATCTACATGAGCCCCCTTGCTGCCATTGCACGCAAACACAACATCAACAACATCTCCTATGCTGACGACACCCAGCTGATACTCTCCCTCACCAAAGACCCAGCCACCGCCAAAACCAACCTACAGGAAGGAATGAAAGATGTCGCAGAATGGATGAAGCTCAGCCACCTGAAGCTGAACTCAGACAAGATGGAGGTCCTCATCCTCGGACAATCCCCCTCCGCCTGGGACGACTCCTGGTGGCCCTCAGCACTGGGCTCCGCACCAACACCCTCGGACCACGCACGCAACCTGGGATTCATTCTGGACTCCACCCTCACGATGACCAAGCAAGTCAACGCCGTCTCGTCATCATGCTTCAACACCCTGCGCATGCTCCGAAAGATATTCCGGTGGATCCCCACCGAAACCAGAAAGACAGTCACCCAGGCCCTCGTCACTAGCCGACTGGACTACGGAAACGCCCTATACGCAGGAACCACCGCCAAACTCCAGAAACGACTACAACGCATACAGAACGCCTCCGCACGACTCATCCTCGACATCCCTCGCCATAGCCACATATCCGCCCACCTGAGAGACCTGCACTGGCTCCCCGTCAACAAGAGGATCACATTCAGGCTCCTCACCCACGCACACAAAGCTCTCCACGGCATGGGCCCCGAATATCTCAACAACCGCCTCACGTTCTACACACCGACCCGCCAGCTCCGCTCCGCCAGCCTCACCCTCGTCCCACGGATCCGCAGAACCACAACCGGAGGAAGATCGTTCTCCTACCTGGCGGCCAAGACATGGAACTCCCTCCCCGCACACCTACGACTGATCCAGGACCATCTCACCTTCAGGAGGCACCTCAAGACCCGGCTATTCGAGCAGTAGCAGCACCCCCCTCTCTTTAACACCTTGAGACCCTCACGTGTGAGTAGCGCGCTCTATAAATGTTTTGATTGATTGATTGATTAATTGCACCAGAGTGCAAGGGTGTCTGCGTGCAGGGGAGGATTATTTATGTGTAGGAAGGTGTCCCTTCCTGCACATAAACAATCCTAAAATGCAATTCTGTCACTTTCATGTGTGCAGCTTCATGCAGCACACGCGAAAGTCACAAAATGGCTTTTTTTTAAAGGTTTGTTCATGTACAGGAAGGGACACACCATGGCCTTTTGCTTTTTTCACGTGTGCTGCACAAGGCAGCACGTATGCAAAAAAAAAACAATTCTCCTTGTTTCGCAAACTTAAGACCGGGGTTTTCCTGGTCTTTATTTTGGTGATTCCTCCTACGTATGCACTCTTGTACATAAGGGGCAGCATCCAAAGGAATGGGTATTGCGGTGGAATGCCCACCACAACACCCACTGCATGCCCCTTTCACACTAACCATAGTGTGAAAGGAGACCTTATGTACAAGGCAGCGATACGCACCGTTAAGTGGCTTAACGCTGCCTTGTACATAAGACAAGGCCCCTATCGCCAAGGGAACGTCACAAAAAGTAACATTCCCCTGGCAAGAGGGGCTTGTACATATGCCCCACAGTATCTTAATAACATATGATTTGGAGTACTTTGTTCCGTATATTAGGTAAAGGCTGATATCAGGAACAGGGACAGCATATCGATTTGTTACTGTTATCTTCATTATGCTGAGTCCTAGTCTTACTCACCTTAAACTCTACTACCCTCCCCAGTCTCCCTTCCCTTGTTTAGGTGTCTCCTCGTTGGAGAGTACCTAGGAGGATGGAGGGATGGTGGTCTTCTTGATAATGGCGAACGTGTGGTTTTCAGGAAGGAAGTGGAGTGACTGCTTTGGACAGTGTAATGTCTTGGAGTCGTAAATATGTTAGCTTTTACTATGCTGAGAAGCCAGATTGACAGCAGCAGCTCAACGCATCTGCAAAGTAGAGTTAGGGGTTAACTGGGTAAAACGAAAAGAACAAAGAGTTTAAAAAAAACAACAAACCGTCCAATCTTGCAAAGATAGGTATATTCAATAGGGCCAAGGATATTTTTATTGGCAGCTGTCAACAATGCATCGTCTCCTTACATTGGCAGGTGTTGACAACTGAAACAGGCACCCCATTTTGGGACAGAGAAAGGTCCCCTGCATGGCTCTGTAGTCTGTCCAAAGTTTAGCATAGCAAGATATAGATTTTTGACCCGCACCTCAGCGACCATGTGTGTGTGCTAAAGGCATGCATTCACATCCCAGTGGTACCCAAGATGAAGGGTGGGAGAGATCCCAGTCAGCAGGTGTCGATTACAAGGCTCCTTATGGACATTATGGATCTTCTGCAGCGTTTCAACCTTTGAATCTAGAGAAGAGGAAACAGAGTGCCTTGTTCAAGCGTAGGGAGTTCCCCCCTTCTATTTCCCCCTGTTATTAACTGGAAGGGAACCCCCTCAGGTTCAAATGTAGTTCAGTAGGCCAGCCTCCCCTTCTTTTGGAAGTTTGTTTTGTATTCTTCTAGAGAACAGACTCCTAGGGCCTCATTTATGAGCCCTTGCGTCACTTTTACGCCGCCGGTGCGTCACTTTTTGTGACGCACCAGTGGCGTAAAAAATGCACCTTGTTACGCCATATTTACAAAGTGACGCATCTAGGTAGATGCGTCACTTTGTAAACCCCTGTGCCACATTATACCTGCGCCAGCTATAATGTATGCAAGGGGGGCGTATTGATGCAAGGAAGGGTCATAGAAGTGACGCAGTGAAATCTATGAGATTTCACTGCGTCACTTCTAGGACACTGTTGCGTCAAAATCTTGCGCCTGCCTCACAGCAGGCGTAAGACTGACGCAGGCCCTTTCACATGGGGCTTGCCCCATGAAAGGACGCATTGCTGGAGTTGCGTCACTTTTGTGACACACTCCAGCAATTCGTCACTTTTGCACTTACAGATACGTCAGAAATACTGACGTATCTGTAACTCCATGCGACATGATGCGTCATACATTAAATATGACGCATCAGGAATGTCGCAAGAAGGGCACACTGAGAAGTGACGCATCGCTGCTTTCACGCAGCGATGCGTCATTTCTCATAAATGAGGCCCCTAGCTCCTCCACACATTCCTACTAGCGCTTTGTAACAACGTAAACTAGTTTGGTAGAGGAGTGCACAAGTCCTGCTGATTGGGCCACGCGTAGCGCACCCCATCTCGAGCCTCGACTAACAATGAGCTAAAGGCCCGGCCACGAGGAATGGAAAGGACACACAGTTACTGTGACCGGCCCAGAAGGGGGAAGGTGCAACCAACCTTTCTGAGACCTGGAAATGTCAACACTTCGGTGAAAGGATTAACTGAGCTGCAGGACCCCAGGACAACGCCCCTGGTATAGCTCTCGGATCGGATGGCCAAGGGCCATAGGAATGAGATTTGCTGCCCCGCCAACCCACCAGAGTTCTGTAGTTACTAGTTACAATTGGTATGTCAATGGCAACGCCTGATTAGTACAGTAATTGTGTTGTGTGTTCGTTATAAATTATTTTTCTTTTACAAACTAAAGTACTAGCTGGACATTGATTCACTACTTATTCTCACTTGTTTCAGTGAGTTCTGACTCTCTACTCCCACACCAGCTCTTCGGGTACGCCTTGGATTACTCGACTGCACGACGAGGGGGTTAAGTGCTTAAAGAATGCGTTTTGGTTCTCAATTTTGGGTTTAACTAGGGAGATGAAGCTCCAGGACACAAGGTGGCTCTGTTTGTCACAATTTGAGAACAGGAAGCCTTGATTGCCCTGGGACTTCTGAAAAAGTTTCTACAGTCCCTTTAACGATATAAAATGAACTTGAAAAGGCCACTAATTCCTACAAAGAGCCACTTAGTAGGAATGAGATGCATCTTCAAGTTCATTTGACAGTATAAAAGGAAATTACATTTATAAAAGTGAATGTAGAAAATGCTACCTTATGTTAGCAGACACTTTTAAAAAAACGTCCACTGGAGGGCAGTGCGCTGTCACAAATATATAAATGCAAATACATATGCGTTGAAGCCCCCGCCGCTTTGAAGCTTGTGCAGATAACGGGTTTTACACTTAAGTCTGGTACCGACTACCGAGTATCATTTCACTCAGTTGGGTCAGTATTTCTAATGGAAAGATCTAATATGTCGAACATTTCATGCCATGTTACAGTACTGTGTTCAGTCTTGCTTCATGTAAAATTGTATTTCGAGTGCCTCGTGTTACCTCGCAAAATGTAACATCACTTCTCTTGAACACGAGGTAAAGCTGAGGGCTTTCATTAAGCAGCCACCGCGCTTTTCTTGTCTCTGTCACCTCAACTCATTGTGTAAAGTGCTCAAAAGCGGGCTCGTGGGTGTTGTGCAACCTGCCAGTTGTGGTGTCCTACCTAGTCACTGACTTGAGACGAAAGGCAGTTGCATATATGACAAGTCTTTAAGTCTCTTTCTACCCTTTCGTCTAAATATTGAAGCCAAACTGGGGAGCTCTCTTGGTGGCAACTATTACTCAATGTCCCTCAGGGGCAGGCGCGCAACACCCATTGGGCTCACCGGGCTTCAGCCCCCCCCCCCCCCTCCCCCGTTGTGTGTGTCAGCTTCGCGGCTGGCGAAATCTAATTGCAGCCGCACCCGAGTCTGTAAAAAACCATTTAAATGTAAATGAGGCTTTTGTTATGTTTTCACCGCTTCTTACAGCCACTCTGGTTATGGCTGGAAGAATTACCCCCCCCCCCCAAAAATCTTTTTCAGCCTCCCCCGAAATTTGGCTCTAGTTGCCCCACTGCTCAGGGGTAACTCATAGACTGTCACTGAAAATTCATCTCATATACTTTTTAACTTCAAGTGCTCACTGTCATTAGTGAAAGCAGTGGCGGCTGCTCAGCTAAGGCGGAGGGCGTCGCTCCATTGCTTTGAAGCAGTGAAAGAAAGTAAAAGTAAAATGATCATAACTTGCTGTTATTATCATTTAATTGTGTCCTGGTTCGGCAGCTTGGCGGGGCGGGGCTGCTCTGCTGACGGAGCAGGGCAGGGGAGGAGTGGGTGGCAGGCGGAAGTGCGCATGGCGCTTTGACCCAACCTCTCGGGCCGGCAAACAGTCATGGACACCTAACATGTTCTCCACCCAGGCTGAATTACAATCTGGGTGGAGAACATGCCCAGGCCCCCAGTCCCCTGTCTGAGCAGGAACCACGGTGCTCAGACCAATCAGACGCTGCATTGCAGCATTGTGATTGGCTCAGGGGAATCTGGATAATCTGGATGTGCTTTCTGTTCAGTGACTTCGGCCCGATGGAGGAGAGATGACGTGGGAGAGATGCAGCACAAGGTAAGTGCATTTTTTTAAGACCCTCTTACCCCCCCTCCCCCACCCCTCCACCCTGCCACCCCAGATGCGTGCCGGCTGCCACTGAGTGAAAGGCCAAGAGTGCTGTTCCTACGGGAATTAAATAATAATGTCTTTTAACTTTAAAATGTCACTATCTTGGCTCGTGGCAGTGACAATTTGTTCTAAATACATAGCATTTGATGTGATCAATTTCACAATAAAATTCAGGTATGTGTCCGATGTCTTAAATGAGGTACCAGGACCTGAATGGCACTCTTGAAAATAATCAGCAGGATTCTGATCTGTCCCTGAACGACGAAGATTTGTATAGTTGTATTCTTGCAACCTCAAACCCCAATGTTCAATTAGAGGAGGCATTTTGGTTTTGGGATTTGCAAATATCATCAACAGTGCTTGATGATCAGTCACTACTGTGAAATGCTTTGCATACAAGAACAAATAGAAATATTCACACGCCCAGACCACTGCCAAACATTCCTTCTCAAGTTGTGAGTAAGCATGTTCTGTTTGTGACAGGCTTTTGCTGGCGTATGCCACAAAATGTCTCTAAGCATTCGACTGTCTGCTGTGTTGTGCTAGGATTGCACCTAATCTGACAAGGCTAGCATTAACAAATATGAAGTTTGGGATCAAAGTAAGACATTTGAGTGGCATTCTGAATAGCTTGTTTGATTATTTGGAAGCTCTTCTCAAATTAATGTGACCAATGAAAAAAAACATTCTTTTTCGTCAGTTCTCGTAATGGTGGTCTAAGCATAGCATTCCAATAAATGATCGTAATATAGAAATGTCTTGTGGGGAACTGGCAGTAGACAACGCTTGCACTTTAGTGGATCAGGTTTCATAGACCCATCGGAAAACATGCGGCCAAAGAATTTCAGGCTTTTCTTGCGGAATTCACATTTATCAGCATTTAGAGTTAAACCAGCATCATTCAGCAAACAACATACTTGTATATCTCTGTCATGCTCTTTCTGTGTGATTCCGAAAATTAATATGTCATCGCTATAGTTAAATCGAATGACGTTATGGGAAAGTTCTGCAGCAGAGGATACACCAAAATGTAAACGCTTGGAGCGCAAGGGACCAATATGAATAGAAAAGGTTGAAATGTACGTGTTTCTTGTTTTCCAAGCTCTAATTGGCAATATTCTTTATTTATGTTGAGCAGAGAAGAAGAAATTCGCACCATTCAGTTGATTTATCATATCAGCAATATGCGTACCCGGATGTCTCTCTCGCTTAATCACCTTACTGGCCTGACGCATGTCAATGCATATATGTACAACTCCTTCACTGTCTCTTTTAGATACTGCTATAATGGGAGAAACCCATGGCGTTGTACCAGTGGAACGTTCAATGATGTCATGTATAAGCAATTAATTAAGTTCCTTTTCAACAGCCTCTTGCAGGTGAAATGCAATTCATTTTCGTTTTTGTGCAACAGGATGAACATCCTCATAAGTTTCCTAACCCGTAAAATAATGAAGGAAATTGACTTACAATTTCATGATGGGTGTTCATATTGTAGTTCACTGATATTACTCTTGTATCAGCTGCAGTGTTAAGGGCACATGAGGCTGATCCCTTGAAGTACATGAATAGGTGCTTGTACCCCAGTTTGCAGGCAACCCACATGTATTCTTTAGCCTTGACTTCATAAGTTGAGGTAATGGAGATTATTCTTGATACTTCTCCTCAGGCATGATATTTATCAATGCACCACTGTCAATTATGAATAGTATCAATCACCTGTTTGTCATTCAAGTTATCTTTGCACAATGCTTGAATGTTTGTGGTGACTTTTTTGTTGATTTTTCTTCACTTTGTATTTTTCCTTACATCCTACTAATGCCATATGTGCATGGCTTTCTGAAGCAAACACCGACACTGCACTATTGTCATTGTTACTTTCACTAGAAACTGATACTAAGGAACTATTTATCCATGATTTAGGCGAAGATCAATTTCGTTTGGTGACGATTTGCCTCAGTTGGTGTGACCGGCTTAGCCTTGTGGGAGTGTGTCGAACCTTCGGTAAGGTAGCGTTCGGTCGGCCATTTTGTCTTCACGCTGTGACACACTTATTTTTCTCTTTGCCTTGCTATTCAGTATAAAATGGTTTGTTTTACAACAGCCGATGCATATTTTTTTGATTGCATGACAATTTCCTTCCTGTAGAAATGACAGTCTATATCTGCAACACATTTTCTTCCTCTGTGGAGACATCACCTTTTGTCCCTCAACCTCTGAGTTTCCTTCAGCATTCATCCTAGAAAGGAATCTGACATACATCCATCAACTACTCTGAGACGGAGAGGTTCCTCATCATTAAATTAAATGAATCTACAGTGCTTTAGCAGAACATTCAGTCTCTCAACAAACTCATCGATGGATTCACCATTCGTGACTGCGCATGTATCTTTCACAATCCATGTTTGACACTGGAACACATGTGACATTCAAGGCTGTTTTAATTTGATCATACATCACTTCACCTCCTTGTAGTATCTTTTTCATGCCTTCTTTCACTCCTTCAACTTCCATGTTCTTCAGATACTTTGTGATCTTTTTATCATCTACTAGCATCCCGTCCCGACGTTGTCCGGGTATGAATTGCTGCCGGACAGTAGTATATTGTTTTGTAGGATTTCGTTTTGATAGCATTTCTTATCTGTGACAGGCCTGTGAAACGCTCCGATTCACAGTGCACTGCTGATGCACTTAAGAGTGCGCATTCAGTAGTTTGTGAACTCGAGTTTCCCTACTTTATTTTTCCTTGCAATATTATATAGCGCGAACTCGACAACATGGCATGAGCCCAATTTACATTACGGAAGAACACATTCATTTGTGGTAGGCACGGGGAGACAAAGCGATTTGCCTGGAATCACAGGATGTTGAGCTGATGCCGAGATTCAAATGTAGCTCCCCAGCTCTAAAGTTCGCAATTCTAGAACTTGTGGCAGGAGGTGTGTCTAAAAGTGTATGTTGGTGCTGGCCATCAATGAGAGAGACCTGTGCATTTTTCAAATCGGTGGTGAAAAAAGTATGAGTATGTTGCTGGAGATGTGGGCCGCCGTGCCGCCAATGTACTTACCGGGGGAGGGTAAACACCCATTATTCCGCAACTTTCTTTCCGCATACCATCACTCCACATACTTTCATTGCGAAAGTACCATGACTACGCAATGCAATTATAATGCATGGCATTACATTTTATATGCTTTTACCACGCATACATTTACAATGAACTTCGTTGTAAATGCACGAATGGTAAAAGCATTTTTTTTTAAATGTTTGGATAAGGTAAATATGGGTATAGGGGTATATGTTTTGGGGTAATGAGGTATATGTTTTGGGGTGTTTGGGTATTTTAAGGGTTCAGATATAGTTGTGGGTTATGGGGTACATGGGTAGTTTTCAGGGTTTAGGGATAGGTATGGGTTTTGGGGTACAGGGGTATTTTTAGGGTTCAGGGCTAGGTTTGAGTTTTGGGGTATAGGGTATTTTTAGGGTTCAGGGGTATGTTTGGGTTTTGGGGTACAGGGGTATTTTAAGGGTTCAGGGCTAGGTTTGGGTTTTGGGGTACAGGGGTATTTTTAGGGTTCAGGGCTAGGTTTGGGTTTTGGGGTACAGGGGTATTTTTAGGGTTTAGGGATAGGTTTGGGTTTTGGGGTAAAGGGTATATTTATAGGATTAAGATTTAAGGGTGTTGGGGTAAGGAGTAAGGGTGGGTTATGATTATGGGGTGCAGGGGTATTTAAAGGGAGCAGGTGGACACCCAGAGCTGGAATGTACAGAACCTGGGAAGAAAAACAATGAAATATTGGGCACAACGCTCGTTTTTTTTTCTCCGTAATCCCGCGCCCCGCATATGCCCACGCCCCCAGCACACGATATGAGACATGGCATGAAGGGCAGAACGTACCACACGCCCCCAGCGTTTGCCCCGCCCCCAGTACACGCCCACAGCACAACGCAGACACGCCCACAAGGGACTACTTTGCTGGCACGGTTCTTTTACCTTTTAAATGTATATGGTGGGCGTCTGCATAGCCTATGTCCTTCTGCTGCAACTGCCCTTTCCAACGCTGTATTGGGTGTTGTGATTGGTGCTGTGGTTCCTGAGATTAACCGCCTCAAAGGTTTGGGCTCTCTCTTTATTATATTAGTATGGATATAGATATAGATTGCATCTATGAAATCTTAAAAAGCCTCTATCCATGTGGTCCATCTAGTGCCAATCTTGTGTTTCTTGGCATTATCAAATGCAGATGGCGGTTTTAAGTATGCAGCAGCCGTATATACATCGGTGGACAGTAGTTGTCTCTCAGGTGCTTCTAGTGCAACTTGATTAGGCAGAGCTTATCAAGCGCTTTGTGATGTGCTGGCTTTGGGGTCAGCTTTAAAGACTTTTGGAGCTTTGATCTTGCCCTGGCTCTCCATTAAAGCTCTTTTCTTGATAGTGGTCTGTGAAGTTGTTCCGTGCCCCTATGTGGTAGCGTTGGGGTTGGACCTCTTCTTTGGGGTAACAGCTACACAAGAACACACCTTAACATTTACTGGAGTCGCTCCACAGCACGTTGTGGACTGAAAATTCCTTGATGGTAAGTAGATAAAACGTATTTATTACTAGTCCATGAAAGCAGATAACATCATGATATTTGGCAGTTTTGTGGTTGAATGTTTCTTCACCAACACCTGGCTAATCTCTGTTTCATAGCAAATGCATTTCAGTTTAATCTGTAGTGAACTACTGTTGTGTGCTGTTCCTGTAACCAGGCTGCATCCGCCTTTAGCGCTCTGACTCCATTTAGCATGTGGCATTAATTCCCGTCATGGCGCAGTACCTTTTATTTGTGGCCGTTTCATTCAGTTCCTGGTCACCGACATGAAGACTTTCAGTGTTGCTTTATTTATCTTCAAACGTTTACACAGGCTGGCATTGCGCTGAGACTCCACCAATGCCAGTGTCGAATCTGCACTTCGACTGTGGCACATGCGGCGCACACGAGAAGTTTGCTGGACCATGGAAAACTCTCTGGAAGAGCGCTTTAAGTGTACGGGCTTTGTATCCCCTATGTCGCCGCCAGTTGTAGCCTCATACCAGCCCCAGTACTCACAAATAACCAAGCCACACACGGAGAGTAGTTGTATAAGTCTTTATTTTGCTGCGTATAAGTAACATTCTAAAATGTCTTCAGCTCATCCCTCCAGAGCTTACATCACATTTCTATGGTGGAAACTAAATGAGTTCCAGCATTTCTTTAAATACAAGCCACCACCAGCTGCATCCATTTTATGCGCCTTGTGTTGAATCACAAGGGGAAACATAACGAAACAGAAAGGGGTGACAAATTGCAACAAAACAGCAATTGAGGGATGAGGTATAGCCACCAAAACTATGAGTTTGTGTTAGAGAACCAGGGTTCAAATCCTATTAGGGTGGCTATATTTTGAAAACCAAGAACTGGGACTTTTCAAAAACAGATCAGTAGCACTCCAATTTTGCATTGACCTGATCGCAGAATGACGTAACTGACAGCAAGGAACAACACTCAAAATGTCAAATTAACAGCAATTAAATGAGACTTTAAATGCCGCCTTATCTGTGTTAACTAAATTAGCTCCTGCCACTGGCTACTAAAATTGTATGCACTACAACACATGAAAAGTTGCCCCCCTTTGAGTTCAGTCAACATCCTATGAAAACTCGGACATGTGCTGTATTTAGTAACTTTTGCTGGACCAGGTGATGGAAAACCGAGACAGTCCCAGGAAATCTGGTACTCCTAGTCACCCTAAATCTTGTCTGCCCTACTTGAATTAATTGATTGATCCTGGGCAAGTAATGCCATATTCCTGTTCCTTGTATCTGACAACATTCGGGACACTTAGAAACGGGTTACACGCCATTATCATGGGGCCGCAAGGCACTCTTTAACCCATTCTGCACTGATGAAGTAACCGCTCCGTCATCAGCCTCGGTAGCGCTGTGCTGATGACGGAGCAGTTCCGTCATGGCCCGCTCAACGCACCGGCGTGGCGCGGATTCCGCGCCTGCGCTGGGCGTTCTATTGAGCGGGCGGGGCCATGACGGAACCGCTCCGTCATAAGCACAGCGCTACCGAGGCTGATGACGGAGCGGTTACGTCACCAGCAGGAAAGCCCCGCTCCTCCCCCTATCCCCTAGCGCTGCGGCGGAATTGCCGCCGCAGCGAAGGGGTTAAAGAAGTTGTCAGATAAAAAATCAGCTGCCCACTATCTGCTGACAGACAATCAATGAATAGAGAGACAACACAAACGTACTCATGGAGATCCATACAAAGTAGGACAAAACACTCTAGGGTGCATCTGGTGCAAATCTCTACAGCTGGAACTCGAATATATGCACACCCTCACATTTTAGCAGTAAAGCAACATGTTTTAATACTGCAGAGAAATCACTAAATAAATACATATATAAATAAATAAATAGTGAAGAATCTCACTCCAAGAAGTAGCCCTTCTGTGTCACACTGATATCCCCCCTGTTGTTGTCTGGAATTATGCATTAGCACAAGGCCCCTGTAGTTTGCTATGTTCACTCATTCTAAACAGTCTGCAGCCTTTGATACCTTCCACCATGACACGACTAACACCAGCACTCCACCCACCCCTTAGGGACCGCTTTCAACCACTAATGCTTCGCCACTAGCTTAGAACAAAAGACCTCTTAGACTTATCCTTTTTAGTAGTTACATGTTTTTCCCTACGAAGTAGGTGAGGTGCATAAAAAAAGTATGGGAACCATGGGGCATATTATCAAGGGGGTTTATCTCCGCTTTTTTGGCTTTAAAAGCCAAGAAAGCAGAGATAAAATTATCTCCCTATTACCTAGCTGTCGCTAACACCAGTTAGCGACAGCCAGTAGGAGATAGCGACTATCTTGGGCCCCACTTTGCATGTCAGTGATATTTATCACTAATGACATGCAAAGTGGGCGTGCCAAGATGTTAGCGACTGGAAACAGTCGCTAACATCGCTATCTCCTATTACCAACTTTTGGAGATATTCGCGCTAAGCGCGAATATCTCCAAAAGCTTACACCTGCCCTGAGCAGTTCTTATCCATGTTATCCAATGGGAGGTGGATAACATGGCTAAGAGCATTAGCTCGGTAATGCATGAATATCGCTGACTTTTCAGCGATATTCATGCATTGCGGCCGATTTTTATCGCATTTGCGATAAACCTTGGTAATACCAAGGTTTATCTGCGATAAAAATCGTCGCAGCTCAGCGGTAAATTTTTGTCTCTAACCAAGCAATAGCGATACATGATCCTACGCCGTGCTTTATTTGTAAAAAAAAAAGTAAGACTGAGGGGCCTTGTCAGGAGGCCACTGAAGCTCGCATTACCCAGTGCCTCTTCAATCGCTGCAATTGACTGTGCCAACACAACTACTTACCATCACACTCACACAAATGTATTAACTCAGAGTATTCGTGACCCTCAAAGCTATAGGAATGGCTTGCGTGGCACTTAATAGTTATTTTTAATGTATATTGTATTAATACACATCTATTGTTGTGCTCTTCTCTAAATTTGACAAACATTGTCATCATTTGGCAGACTGTTATAAATGCTGATGTTGACTATCAATTGCCGGTGCAAAGCACAGCAACACACTGGCTCAAATTAAGCACTGATTTCAGGGTCCATCAATTCAAAATGGGAGGGGGAGGGGGAGGGGCAATGGATGTTCAGGGAAAGAAATGTAGCTAAAAAGAACAAACTGTTCTGCAACTATTTTGTTGGCCTTTTTCTTTCACATAAAAATACATGCACACCTTAATGAAAAAGAAATGCAACTAACCTGAAATGCATTGCACCGAAAGGAAGCTCAGCTAGCTACTGTGTTCACCTCTGATGTCTATGGGTGTAACCAGAGGGTTACAGATTTGAATACTGGTCGGTGCATTGGGGAATAGTGACATGCATATTTATAAGGCTACAAGGTCCCAGACTGTGACAGAAAGCATTGTGAATATGTAAGTAATTAGTCTAAAACAAGTATTACACACAGTGTAAGATAGACTGTTGCAGTTTACAAAATGTATTTCACTCAGTATATGATAGGGTGCACACAGTATAAGATAAGCTGTAGGATAGGCTGCAGAAAAATATGCACAAACATTCAAAATTTGAATGTTTTCAAAAGGTATATTTTCAGTAACACACAATCAAACTGCCACACCTTTTTTGTAGGTTTCATTAAAAGCACACCTTCCAGAACTGGTAACACCATCACAGTACCACTTTAAAAGAACAGAGTTTGTCACTGTTGGATCTTGATCATGAGGCAAGCAGGGGGTAGGTCCTCAACTCTGGGGATTGCCTTTCATGTCCCAGGGACAGTGGTACTATAACTATCCCAAAATTGGGTACAAAACTACCATCAGCCCTTGACTCTCCATGGTAACGACGAGGAGCAGTCACAAGGTTCTTGGTTTGTGGTGTGAGTGTGCTCAAGCTCACAAATCAATAGTGCATTTTATCAGATAGCAGCGAAGTGGGAGAATATAATACAGTTATGGAATGCAACCTAGTGTAAGCTTGTTAAACCTAAATTGCGTCCCTGTTATCATTCTTTATATTTTTTAGGTATTTCATAATTCTCCATGCCCAGCAAAGAAACCTAGAGATTGTGAACACAATCTCCCTAGAGATTGTGAACACAATCTCAACCCTTGTATCACATCTAAACAATCTATGGGCTTCCCAAAAGTGAGTTAGTGGAAGAACATAAGCAGGACAAATGAACATGGGGGCATATTATCAAGAAACGGCGTTAAAACTATTGCCGCTTTGGCTGCAGGAAACTGCCGCTATAGCGGCGATAATGGGCTTGATGATATGCCGTTCTGAATTCCCATAGAAGCCCATGTTCTGTGGTGAACCTGGGCTTCTATCAGAATTTTAACTCCCTTCTTGATAATATGCCCCAAAATATTTTCTTCCGTCTCTCGATAAAGCCGGCAAAAGGATACGAGGTTGATGATCTTGTTTTATTCCATTTGCAAGTAAGCATCATTAGCAGCAGACAACCAACCCTGAATTTAATACACAAGCTTATGGCTAGCGGTGATCTTAGCATATGCATACATGGTTCAATATTGGGAGTGCATTTATGCAGAAATGTATTTTTAGTGAGGCTCCCCAATTTTAGATTGCTCCACATCTCATACAACACGGTATCTCATAATGTTTTTTTCAACTTGTAGCAATTACTTTGTTCATTTTGTTTGAGTAGAGCCACACTTTCTCCATTTTAGGAAATCCACACAGATATTTAACCTTCTTGAGCTAAGGGGTGTGCATACATTTAACAATGATAACTAGCTCCGCTAGGCCCTCTCTATAGTGCATCAATACAGGCGTCGTCCAGAGGCGCACCCAATAAAGTAAAAGCTTTAAGAGCACCACAAGGTCTATTTTACTGACACCCAATTCAAAGCGTAAAGGGATACGTGGAAAACTTGAGGATCATCTAAACAAGGACTTAATAAGTTTGTTCTTTGCTTGTGTAAGTAGAGACACATTTGTACATCCCGATAATTCTGCGCCGAACATAGCCTCTACCCATGCCATGGCCTTATATACCTCAAGAGCTGGTGACACTGACTCTCTCGAGGTTTCCTTATGTTTTCTAACTATTACAGCCACTCTATGTGACAAAATGAGTACACTTTTCTCGATCTGGGGGGCCCACAAAAGATTAACAGCCAGCCTTATGCTAAGATAATCAAAGCTTTTCACCTGCTCCAAGGGTACCCCCTCCACCTACATCCTGCCTCGAAAGGACGAATGGGAATTTAGAGCCATAAACTTGGAGTTGGAGGGATTTAGCTCCAGACCCCTAGCAATGCTAAACATAGCAAAGCCATCCAGGAGGGATTGAAAACCTTGTGGGGTTCTTGAGAGCAAGAGTGTGTCATCTGCAAACATGAGGATCGATGTGCTCTATCCTGCCAATTTCGGTGCATCATGCTGGCAGGTTGCCAACCACTCCACTGCTCTATTGATGTACTTTGGATGTACCCCACTCTAGCATGACCTCAAGTAACCTTTTGGCGCTATTGACTTCTAAGCACTGTTTTTGGATTTATTTTTTCAAAACTGCATATCTCGACTTCTACCGACTGGATTTTTGCCATGTTGGTCTTCTTTTACTCAGCTAAATATTCTCTATTATGTTAAACTGATGTGGAGTTTTTTGTGGTGTTTTCACTGTGTAGCTGTAATTAAAGTGGGCACAAATACCTTACAAATTGCCTCGTTAGTTAAGCATGACTGCTTGGTGCCAAGCTACCAGAAGGTAAGAACCAGGTTAATTTAGGTTGTGTATCTGACTTACCCTGACTAGGACTGTGGATCCTGCTTGGACAGAGTGTCTACTCTGCCAACCAGAAACCTCAATTTATAACAATAGTTCTTTACTTTGTTTTACAAATTATATTGTGCTACTTGATATAAGTGTGAACATATAACAGCAGATGTAAGCAACAGCACTATTCAGTGTTACTTCGTTCACCAACTATAATAGTTAGTGTAACATTAATATCCAGTATTGGTATTTCCATTGCACATCCCCAGCAAGTATACAAGACTCTAGTGCTAAAGCATCCTATAAGGAAGATCTCCAAAGTTTCCAGAAACAAATAGTGTCCTTAACTCAAACCCAAACTTATCAATACAAAGGTTATGACATCTCCACTGCACAACCCCACAGGGAAACATCCTCCGTGCATGTAAATTGAGCAGCATAGTATTGCATATCCATTTTGTTTACATTTGTGTATAAAAAGCTGTTTCACAGTGGCCTTTTTTCAAATTGGCAGTGAGTTCAATCAACAAAGCATCACATTTGTTGTGTAAGACTCGTTTGCAATCTAGTCTCTGCAGAGTCTCCACCGCTGTGGCAGTGGCCCATTTGAGAACACCTGTCTTCCAATTACAACTGCTTCGAGGGCCTGTTTGCTTTACAATTATTTTGATTTTTTTTTAGATCTCTGCATTTCATCAATCAAGGGTGTACCATCAATCTCCTGCTGGTGACCTCCAAGATCAGTGTTAAAACCTCTCCCCAATATTTTCCTATCTGGTCACTATTGCACACCATATGGAAGAAGTTAACCTGTGATGTCTCACATCTTGGGCATTGATCTAAGGCAACTGTAATTGTCTTTTTGGCCACAGTGGGCAGGTATAACAGAGGTCATCTTCATGGAAACAGTGGAGCAAGTCAAGCGGCAATCATCTTTTTGGTTACAGTGGTGCAGGTCAACTGCGATTACATTCAGTTCACAGCAGCGCAGGTCAAATAGTGTTTACCATGGTTCCCTCCTGGAATCACAGACTCGAGAGTCTGCTGCCTGCTGAAATCTGGAGCAAGCAGATCATTTTCCTCTTTCCTCCTCTGGCAGACTGCATGTGCATGGGCTTTCACTACACTAAGCTCTTCCTGGAAAGTTCCTTCTTCTGCAGGGTTGGCAGGCTCCTTCTCTCTCTCAGCAGGCAGTCTGGCCTCGAGGCACTTCATGCCAGATGAACAGCTTCTACCAGCTCTACTCAGGTGATGTTTACTCATCTCTGGAGAGCAGGTTGCCAGGCAGACACCAGCACTGCTTGTATTATAGTCATTTGAGTACTCTGCAGACCATGCACTTCCATGGTCAAAGAGTACTCAGAACAGGAACAACAAATCTGTCAATGGATCCCACAGTTAAGCACTAAAAGCGGACAAGAGATGTGGATCCACCGTATGCACTTTTAGAACTGGTTTGGGGTGGCAGTCTTTTCCAAATGTCCTTTCCAGGCGGCTCTCCAAACTCAAACTTTGTTTAACGTGATACTCTTCATAGCATAGTCATCACCAGTCTGGAGCTCCCACAACAGAGGCACAGACATGTGTGAGCGGTTTGCGCCGGGCTGTCATCATCAGACATATTGAGGAGCTATTAGAGGAAAAACAAAAGGCTGGCTTCACCCAAGGGGTCATTTTCACCTTGGACAATAGAGGTTGCAGTACCACCCTTCATCACAACCATCCAGTGCTTAATTTGAGTCAGTGGTTGCCAGTGGGAGCAACCAGAACTCATACTTGAGAAACTGCACCTATTTTTCCTCTTCAGCCATTTCCCAAAAACAAGAGAGTGAAAAATACTCAAAGGGGAAAGAAGGTGGAAGAGAAATACAGAAAGACTATCAAAAAATAAGAAAACAGGAACCCACTAGAGTGAGAAAAAGAGGCAGGGGCGGTCTGTTAGTGAATTAAAGAGACATGAAGTGATTCCAAGACTGCAGACATGGTATTCTGCACATTGACATTTAATACTGGCCATTGGCTTATGAGCAGACCTTAGAGCAGCGACACTTATTCTTTTACAAATTGAGTACTACTACC
This sequence comes from Lissotriton vulgaris, assembly GCF_964263255.1. Lineage (NCBI taxonomy): Eukaryota > Metazoa > Chordata > Amphibia > Caudata > Salamandridae > Lissotriton > Lissotriton vulgaris. The sequence goes on from NC_141693.1 coordinate 147,958,652, forward strand.
ATCTACCAGATGACACTGCTACAAGAAGACTAATCAGCACCCCCTCTTAGCAAAAGGCCTAATTAATTTTCTAAAGGACCCCTGTCTCCTTTCTCCCCACTTCAGTGTACTGGTCTTTTTATTCCAGCTTCCGGAATATCAGAAATACAGTTGTACTGTCTGGAAAAACAACCTCACATCTATCCTGTAAACAAGGGCAGGCCAGGAGCATTCCAAAATGGATTCCAAAGGCTGCAATTTCTCTAGTTCACTCATGAATACAATGCAATTATGATGCAGGACACATACACACGCATGCACAACATACACTTGGGATGACAGTGCTAGATGCTGGGTTAGAGCTTAGAATCTGAACTTTACACAAGTGTGCCTGTTAGCCTACACTCTAGTGATATAGATAAAAATGTCTGGTCACAACTATGGATTCACGAAAATGGAATGGTACCACCCTCCCTCTATGTACTAAAACCACGATAGGCAAGGTGGTAGTTCAGTGTTAGTGCAAGAGGGCTCTCTTGGTGCAACCATGTGACATGCTGGACCCCACCTGACACTGCCAATGTCTTCTACTGCCATTCTTATTAAACCTCCACATTTTCTCAGTCATCAGCCTCAGCACGTCTACCCACATCTGCACATCAATTGAAGAAAACTTTAAGGCTGGATAATCAGGTAGCATAGTTAACTGCCTTGTAGACTCAAATTAGACTGTGTCTACATCTTTTGTGCCAGACTATAAAAAGATCAAATAGGCAGAAAGTCGCCGCCATCATCAAATTACTTATTTCTGATTTGTTCTGTAAAATCTATACAGGTTAAATACATTTGAAGTTGTGCAACACTTTCCAATTGGATATATTCTTTACATTTGTTTCAAAATAAAATTCAGTTCATCACAAGAAAAAGCCCTGCTATATAATAGTAAGAAAACTAATTTTCTACATAAGCATGTGTTGAAAATATTAGTTCTTACAACTTGTATATTTTCAGTCTTTGTCAGGGTTGCCCATGCCATCTTCAAACATGTCAGATTTTCTATCACTGATTACCATGAAAAACAAAGATACAGATGTGTGACAAACACCCACATGCATCAAGCTATATAGGAATCGCAAACGGTGCGATTCGGTAAAATCGGCCGTTTGCGATTCCTAAATAGGTTTCTGGGATGCATCAAGCATTTTTGTTGAAATCGCTATTTTTAGCGAATTCCAAAAATGCGATTGCTTTTAAGGAATCGCAAAATTGCGATTCCTTAAAAGCAATGCATGATTAATTTTAAAATTGCGAATTCGCAAATCTGGGGTGCAAATTACCACGAGGTTGAACCTCGTGGTAATTTGCAAAAAAGTGTTAAAATGCTCTAATTTGCATTTTAAAACACTGTCATGTTACAGACACACATGTCCTTAGGACATGTGTGTTTGAAACATGCACTTCAAAAGAAATTTCAGGGGTGCAGGGAGGGGTCCAAAGGACCCCCCCCTGCACCCATGGAATGCATCAACATTTTGCGAATTCTAATTTGCGAATTCTCAATTTCCATTGATTCAATGGGAATTGCGAAATCGCAAATTGGAATTCGCATAATATTTGCGATTCAGTAAAAATTGCGATTTTTACCGAATCGCAAATTTTATTCAATTTTAATCATGCATCCCGTTTTGCGATTCCTTATTTGCGATTCGGTAAAAATCGCAAATTAGGAATCGCAAAAACGGACTTTGATGCATGTGGTCGTAGGTGTTGTGATTGCCTAAAGAGCAAGCATATAAGTTTATATTCGAAGAATACATATGTATAGGTCCCTTTTGAACCGGTAAAATCGGTCGTTTGCGATTCCTAAATAGGTTTCTGGGATGCATCAAGCATTTTTGTTGAAATCGCTATTTTTAGCGAATTCCAAAAATGCGATTGCTTTTAAGGAATCGCAAAATTGCGATACCTTAAAAGCAATGCATGATTAATTTTAAAATTGCGAATTCGCAAATCTGGGGTGCAAATTACCACGAGGTTGAACCTCGTGGTAATTTGCAAAAAAGTGTTAAAATGCTCTAATTTGCATTTTAAAACACTGTCATGTTACAGACACACATGTCCTTAGGACATGTGTGTTTGAAACATGCACTTCAAAAGAAATTTCAGGGGTGCAGGGAGGGGTCCAAAGGACCCCCCCCTGCACCCATGGAATGCATCAACATTTTGCGAATTCTAATTTGCGAATTCTCAATTTCCATTGATTCAATGAGAATTGCGAAATCGCAAATTGGAATTCGCATAATATTTGCGATTCGGTAAAAATTGCGATTTTTACCGAATCGCAAATTTTATTCAATTTTAATCATGCATCCCGTTTTGCGATTCCTTATTTGCGATTCGGTAAAAATCGCAAATTAGGAATCGCAAAAACGGACTTTGATGCATGTGGTCGTAGGTTTTGTGATTGCCTAAAGAGCAAGCATATAAGTTTATATTCGAAGAATACATATGTATAGGTCCCTTTTGAACTAAACTAGAAAATGTATTGGAATATTTATCAAAATTCTAAGCTTTCATATAATAGTTCTTGGTAACAGCACTTTATTTGAAAACTACAATTAATTATAATGTTGGAATATCCTATAAAAGGGTAGAGACGTGGCAGCATTCAATGTAATTATGATAACCATCCCATCCAACAAACCCACCAAAAAGCTTTGCGGAAAACAATCTAAGATTAGGGGCATTAGTACTAAAATTTCACGCAACACAGTCAAGCAAAGCTGCTGCCCTACATTGTGTGAACAGGAGAGAGCTGAAGAATACCACACCTCCTAAGATATGACACTCTTCAGCCCTCTGCATTCACTGGTGCATTTGAGGCTGCCTAGCGCCAACGAAGGCACCCCTGAACAATGTCGCAAGGATGCCTATGTTATGGGCAGGATTGTTTTTGTGCAGAAAGGCATACCTTCCAACACAAAAACAATCTTAAGAGGCAATTTTCTCTTTCTATGTGTGATGAAGAATGCGTGTGTTTAAATAACAAGGCAACCCAATTGTAATGGTCAGGGACCTTGGGTAGTAGTATGTTACAATTACAAAGTAGTTCCTGACAGGGGAGATTCACACAGAAAACAATGTATATGGGCCTGAAATCAGTGCTATAATAATGCTGTCCAGCTGGACAGAAATATTTAATAATGTATCAAATCGCATAGAACACATTAATAAAGTGGGACACTATCCTGGGTCCAACGCAACACATATAACAAATGACACAAATGAACAGAAATTCATAAATTCAGAAAAAGGCTTAGGCAGGGCAAGAAATGCGTGTCAATTGTATAACAAAATGCAACAAGAAAACAATATGTAGTAACACCATTACACATGAGTGATTAATTCAGTTATGTTTTGGAGCTTTGGAATGAACTTCCATTTGAAGTCAGAGCATGTAGGGAACACTTTCCCTTCAGGAAAAAAACTAAAAACTTTCCTGTTTAACTATTAATTCTGGTTGAACATTTAACAACATATGACAGGGCTATTTGCTTTCTGATGACGACAAAGGCGCGGAGATACTCCCCAGGGAGTCGAGTCCCAGCGCGGTACAAGTGTGCAAATAAATAAAAATAAATGTTTATGGCGCATATAAGGTCGGCAACGTTTCGATCCTGTAGAAACAATCTTGGGATCATCATCCGGGCCATAAAAATTACAGCCTGAGGGAATTTTGGCCAAGCGTAATAGCGTTGCGTTGGACGCAGGATTCTGTCCCACTTTATTCTTGTGCTCTATATTCATTGTTTTCTGGAAGAATGCATAGAAAGAGGAAATAACTATAAGAAATAAACACATTTCTCTTCATTATGCTACGGTTGGGTAGCGTACCGTTTTGGCACAATCTCAGGTTTACTGATTTCCATAAATGTGGAATTGCATTAAATTCCATGGGGGATGCACAGGAATGCCTATTCTCAACCTATGCAATGCCTACCATTACCAAATATAATATAACACAGTATAAGCCACTGTGCCGCGTAACATGTCTTTACAAAGTCACTCAAGTTGGTGCAAATTGTTCCTTGCTTGGCTTTGTAAATCTTACATAAGCCTCTGTGTTGCCTCGCATAGCCATGCGTGCATAAGGATAACGCAAAGGCTTAGTAAATCTTAGCCTAAATGCCCTGCTTCCTCTTCCCATACATTTTCATGTGATGTATCCGTTGTTAGCTGGGAAAGGCAAAATAGAACACCCATATTATCCATCAATACCAACCAAAATTAACATGGAGAGGGTTTCCGGTTCTTGGACAATGTATAAAATGAGCTCTTTGGTGGGATGGCTGCCCTTCAAGATACCAGTGAATCCAAAAATTTGCAGATTGAGTAGCTTGCAGGTGTTTGGGCTTTGTCCATAGTGGTTAAAGAAGAGATATTGGCATCAGAGAAGGCTTTGTAGTAGAAATGTGCATCTGGGAGTCCATCTTGAGGAGAATGATCTTCCTCCGTGTTCAGAAATGCCAAGTTACTCTTCAAGAACAGAAAGAATACTGGAACCAGCCATGCCAGCATTCCACATCCACCTCAGGGAGGCAGGTGGTTGCTTTTTGAGCATGTTATGGAGGTTAAGAAAGGAAAAGGAAAGGCCAAAGATGTGTGTGGACGTGGCAGTGCTTGAGGGTCCTATTGATGTCTTTGTGGGGTCTTTCCCTAACACTGAAGGACGAAAAGTAGGTGGTAGTTGTTTCCAAGAGTAGCAGACATATTACCAGTGATTATACCTTAAGCGCATTACGTATGGAGCATATTTTTAGCCGATTTCCCGAGGGGTGTATACGATGAGTCAAGTCTTAATAAAAGAACCTTTACCAATAGTAAAAAGCATTGACATGTGCAAAATTCAAGTAAAACCATATGATAAAAACATTCCTGGGACTGGGAGCCAACTAAGGAAAATCAAAGAGGTCCTGCTTTCCTAGTGGGTGGGAAACACGTAGAACACGTGGCAGGATAGACCTTCATAAGTAGGATTAAGCAGAGGGCCTAAGGCACAAGGCACAAGGCGTAGATGCTAATAAGTAGACAGAAAGGAGAACTGGTCTTGTTGAAAGTGATTAAAACCAGCAACCAATACCTAAAATAAGACCAGCTATACACAAAAGAATTTCAGACAGTGCGCAAATATCGCAGGGCTCAAGACTAAGAGCGGAGCAGTCGAGATGTGGGTAGAAGTTCCTTTGCTCGAAGGCTGGCCTGGTGCAATCCTGACGGTACATTTTCGGGTCAAACTATGCAAGGAGTGCCAGCAGTGGGTACATAGAAGGAAACTCACTTGAGCAAAAGAGTTATGAGTTATGTGCAAATTCCACAGAGCAAGGGCCTGAGTGTAAATAGTCGACTGGATTGAAGAGAAGAAATTCTAATTCTCATGTTCAGTGTCTGGGCTGGTGTAGTCCGGACTGTTAATTTTGTAGCAGATCTGATGGGGATAGTTAGTAAGCTCAGGAGGTGATGAATGCAACATTTAAGAATCTGTTTCTGCAGCACTAGTGCCGTTGACTAAAGCCAATGACGGTGCAAATGACACAAGACCCAGGCCCAAGTATAGAGCGGTCGAAGTACGAATCAAAAATACACTTGCTTGAAGGCTGGCCTGGTGCAGACCAGACAGTACACTTTGAAGCGCGCTTTGCAGAGAGTGTCAATATACAGTGCAAAAAAGAGAAGCAAACTTTGAGCTAGGGAGCAATCCCTGCTGTTTGAAGAAATTTAACAGTTTTAATGTTTAGTTGTGTATTTAGTGGACTCAGGCTGGCAATTACTGCCTGTTGGCAGGTACACGCTCCTAGCCTGATGAAGTCGGCAGAGAGAAGTGTTCTCCTTTGCTGTAGTAATTAGGGCCAAAAACATAGAACATGAATTAAGGCTTCTTTTCTTTGTCCACATAGGCGACAGCTTGTGTTACGAGAGGCAGAGCGGCACCAGGATGGAAGTTGCGCAAGAACATTCACTCGCCCATTCTTAGGGCCACAAGCTGTGCTTTAATCCATATTGGTTAAGGGTAGAATTTGTAATTCTGCTGCTTGGTTAAGAAGTATGAGTTCATGACTGACCACAGATGGGAGCATTTGCATAACGCTGCCAAATCCTCCAGTTTCAACATATATGTATAAGATTAGCGATTAGCGAACTGGGCTGTGGCTTTGTATTGGAACCACTTGCAAGTGGCACTATCATTGGGCTTCTCAATTAGCACCTCAGCAACAGATGAAAGATGATTAACAGTCATATCATGTGAATACTGAAGATGTGCATTTGACCCTGATATTGAGAGTTGGTTCTTGCATCTAGGAGACCAGATGGTGAAGTGGAAAGTGAAATCCGCTCATGGGGATGATATGGGAGTCCAACGTGGCCCCAAAAGAAGTGGGGGCATACACTATTGACAAAGGAAGTGCTACAGTTTTTTTGATCCTTGCCTTTTTTCAACTTTGACCCCTGATGTAGCTTCCCTCCCTCATCTTTTTAGGTTGAGGGTAACAACGCTTGCGCTGTTGCTTAGCGATCTTTTGTAGATGGTTTGTGAAGTGAAAATTCCACCCTCTTGTTGCCCTTGCTTTTTAGGTCTCGCCTGACCCAACGCTTGCGCTGACCTGGTCAGACCATAAGTAAGGAGGGCTTCAAAATTTTTTACCGCCGGCTACAGCTTGCAGTGCATGTGCGCGGGCGTGCTCTTAGGACCAGAGGCGTCAAACTTCGTCATGCTCATTAAGCGCCCGCGATCACTTTCACTTTTGCCCGCGATCACTTTCGCGGCACCCCTTTGATGTTCTCGTTTAAAGAACATCAAACATCAAAGAACATGTTGTTGTGTTAATGCTTTCCTGCTGCTCATTTGACTTACAACGTGCTTTCTCTTTTCACAAACTCTATGTTTGTGTTCCTTTATTTTGAGATGCTTTTAGTATCACTGCCACACACACAACCACACACACAACCACAACCACACGCACAACCACACACACAACCACACACACACATACACACAACCACACACACAACCACACATACAACCACACACACAACCACACACACACACACACATACACACAACTACACACACACACACAACCACACACCCACACAAACACACCCACAGCCACACACACACAACAGCCACACACACAACCAGACACACAAAACCCCACACACCCACCCACACACAACCACATCCACACACACAACCCCACACCCACACAACCACACACACAACCACAACCACACACACAACAACACACACACAAACACACACACAACCACACCCAACCACCCTTCCACACAACCACACACACAACCACAACCACACACACAACCACACACACAACCACACACACACAACCACACATACAACCACACACACACAAACACACCCACAACGACACACACAACCACAACCACACACAACCACACACACAACCACACACAGAACCACACACAACCACAACCACACACACAACCACACACACAACCACACACACACACAACCACACCTACACACACAACCACACACACAACTACTCCCAAGCACATACACACAACCACAAACACAACACACACAACCACAACCACACACACACAACCACACACACACAACCACACACTCAACCATACAAATAACCACACAACCACAACCACACACACAACCACACACACAACAACCACACACACAACCACACACACACAAAACCACACACACAACCACACACACACAACCACACACACACAATCACAACGACAAACACAACCACACACACAACCACAATCACACACAACCACAACCACACCCAACCACACACACAACCACACACACACAACCAGACACACACACCAAACCCACACATACAACCACACACACAATCACACACACAATCACACCCCCAACCACACATACACACAACCACAACCACACCCAACCACACAACCACACAACCACAACCACACACACATAAACACACACAACCACACACGCACAACCACACACACACACACAACCACACATACACACAACCACACACACACACACAACCACACCCAACCACAACCACACACACAACCACACACACACACAACCACACACACAACCACAAGCACACACACAACCACACACACAACCACAAACACAACACACACAACCACAACCATCCACACACACAACCACACACCCACACACACAACCACACACACAACCACACCCTACCATACATCCACACACACACCTACAACCACACCCACAACTGCACCGACACACACACACACACAACCACACCCACACACACAACCACACACATACACAACCATACACACACAAGCAATCAATCAATCAATCATGTCATTTGTAGAGCACGCTACTCACCTGTGGGGGTCTCAAGGCGCTGGAGGAGGGGGGGCTACTGTTGCTCAAAGAGCCAGGTCTTGATGCTTTTCCTGAAGGCGAGGTGGTCCTGGGTAGTTTTCAGGTGTGTGGGGAGGGAGTTCCATGTCTTGGCCGCCAAGTAGGAGAACGATATTCCTCCGGCGGCGGTTCTGCTGATCCGTGGGACGGTGGCGAGGGCGAGGCTGGTTGAGTGGAGCTGACGGGCGTGCCTGTAGAATGAGAGGCGGCTGTCGAGGTATTCGGGGCCCCTGTTGTGGAGTGCTTTGTGTGCGTGGGTGAGGAGCCTGAAGGTGATCCTCTTGTTGATGGGGAGCCAGTGCAGGTGTTTCAGGTGGGCGGATATGTGACTGTGGCGTGGAATGTCGAGGATGAGGCTTGCAGAGGCATTCTGGGAACGTTGTAGTCGTTTCTGGAGTTTGGCGGTAGTTCCTGCGTATAGGGTGTTGCCGTAATCCAGTCGACTAGTGACGAGGGCATGGGTGACTGTCTTTCTGGTTTCGGCTGGGATCCACCGGAAGATCTTACAAAGCATGCATAGGATGTTAAAGCATGATGACGAGACAGCGTTGACTTGCTTGGTCATTGTGAGGAGGGGGTCCAGGATGAATCCGAGGTTGCGTGCGTGGTCCGAGGGGGTCGGTGCGCTGCCCAGCGCCGTGGGCTACCAAGAGTCATCCCAGGTTGAAGGGGATTGTCCGAGGATAAGGACCTCCGTCTTGTCTGAGTTCAGTTTAGGGCGGCTGAGCTTCATCCATTCCGCGACGTCTTTCATGCCTTCCTGTAGGTTGGTTTTGGCAGTGGCTGGGTCTTTGGTGAGGGAGATTATTAGTTGGGTGTTGTCATCATCACACAACCACACACACACACACAACCACACCCACAGACAACCACACACACAACCACACACACACACAACCACACACACACAACCAACCACACACACACAACCACGCACACAACCACACCAAGCATTGGCATAGCCATTAGGTCTCGCCTTTGGGACCTTATAAGTGTTTAGCCACACAACAGTTGATGCGGTTGCACCAAGGATATTGTGCTGCATAACTAAATACTTAGAAGGTCCCAAAAGCGAGACCTATTGGCTATGCCAATGCTTGTTATTTGTGTGTATCACTGTCCTTGAAAGTCCTTGCTTGCTACCGGGCAATTGCTTCTGTTTTCCTTCCTTTTGGTTTCCACTTCTTTGTAGCTGTGGAGCACCGGCTAAGTACTATCTCCCTACGCTGTCAGTGTTTAAGTATTCCTCTGTGGACTACTTTTTTTTGTTGGGTCAAGTTACTATATAAACAAAGCGCACTACACTTCGCGCTTTCACTTTCAATAATGGGGGCATACGTTCTTTTTTTTTAAGATTGCTGTGCTTTTCACAAGTGCTACTGTTCGTTCTGCGCTTTTTAGACCAATACTTTTTGTGCCGTGCTGCGGCTCTTGCTAGACCTCGGTTTAGCTGGTCATCTGGCAAATGATCCAGATATCCGAGCATACATAGAAAAGGATCTATGGCCATCAGTAAGTGTTGCAGGAAGCTAGAAACTTCAAAGATTTCAGGCTGCGGGGGACACGTCCCAGGTAATGCGATGCAACACAGAACAATGGCCTTTCAAACATGGCCACAGGGTTATTAATTGAGCGCGACTCCGCATCACCTGACTATGGGTGAAGTTGCATAGTATGCTTACTGTGTTGAGGGCACTGCTTGCACAGCTTGTGTAAATCACTGCTGTGGCAGCACTCTGCTGGATTCCGGAATCCCTGCTCACCAAATAGGGATCACTGTCTTGCTGGAAGCAGCACAGAGCCGTGCAGCTGAAGCAGAGGGACCGGACACAGAAAGCGTGAAATTATGGCATTTTTAGGTCTCGCCTAAGCCATTGTGTTAGCGATGCTTTGGCGAGATATTTAGTGGGGCTTTCAAAAGTGCTCCCAAAGTCTGTAGGCAGATCGGGTACAGTGCATGTGCGCCGGGCACGCACACCATTTGGCCACCTGCAGCCTTTGGGAGGACTTTCGCAGCCGCTTTGATGTTCTAAGTGAGCCGCGTGGCCACTGATAACATCAAAGCGGCCGCGAAAGTGCTCACCATTTACCATCCGATGCCCATCTCCTGTGCCTTTCTTTTCTCCAACATTTGCCACGTCTGCTTTCCTCGTCTCCCCACACATTTGCCTCCCTCTACTCCTGTTTCCTTAGCTCCTCGTTTCTCTCGCCTATTCCCACATCTTTCTTTTCTTTCTACCCTCTTGCTCCACTTCTCTACGTGCTCATCTTTTCTCCACACATTTCTCTCACTTAATTCATCACTCATTCTCTCTTTGTTTCTGCTTACTGACTCAATCCAATCACTTTACCTTTTCGTCTCGATTCCGCCCACACCTCTTTGCCTACACATTTTCCCACTTTCCTCGTTACTTCACTCCCGTTCTACATGCACTTTCCCTCTATCCACTTCTCTGCTCGCCTCCGCTTTTACCAGACAGTCTCGCCTGCACCCGACACCCCGTATTGCCCCCCCTCCCTCCCCCAGTTTTCCTGTTTTCCTATGGCCTCTATCATTCCCTCTTCTCCCGATTTTCTTCTCGTAGACAATTGTCTGCCATTCTCCTTTCACGTGCGCTCCTTTCTTCCGTCCCACATCCCCCAGAGGAGCTCCCAAGGTGAAGCTCGGCCACGCTCACCTCATTGTGGACCATTAAGTGCTGTATTTGTTCTGGTCACTGGACAGGGGCTGGCCCGTGCCGCTATCCCTGGCAGCTCCCGCTGGGGCCGCATTATCATGCACTGACGCCCAATCATTTGTCACCACTTCCTTATGAAGAGGGGCTTCTGGGTTTAGGCTGGGACGGAGGGAGTACGCTAGTCAGCTATTATTAGGAAGACCAACTATAGAAACCAATTCAGAATGCCGCAGGCTCTTTTATTGAAACACACTGTTAGACTGGGCGCCTGCACGTGACTTCATTAATCCTTTAATATTTATATATTTATTTTTGGTTTGATATCTGGTATCTGTTCATGCGTTCCCTCAAATTAATTAATTATTTTATATTGTCACGTTCCCACCAAGTTCATGTTTGACTGACATTGTGTTAATACATTTGTCCTCATGGCATCATTATTGACTATGTGTTAAATGTGAGCCTAGTGGGAGGTCTAAGCAGCAGCACCCCTGCTCTCAGTGGCACCAGCTGTTGCTTATTTCTCTATGCACTGGAAATTGGTAGCCTGCAGGCGCCAAGCTCTCTCCTAGAGAGAGACGGGGTATTCCAGATTAGGATTCCGTCAGCAGGTGCCTTCCTCGGGGAGCACTAATTGCCTTTGGTGGCCATTTCCCATTTTATTCCAGTGACTGCTCTTTGGGGACGCAAAGGTGATGACAGGGCTAACCGCCGGGCACCCGAGATTAACTCAACAAGGCGCATATGGGTGAAGGGCTCCAGGCCCCCTGTCCCCCTCAACCTCCAATCCCGACTCACTGCGGTTCTGCATTTGCAAAGCTCTCAGGTTTTCTCAGTTCCATAAGCGAGTAGCTCACCCAACCCAGTGTTTTTTTTCTTCGAATTCTGGAATTTCTAGTCCATGCTATCACTTTTAAAAAGGAATAACTACAAACCCCACAATCCAAGGGGAAAACATGGACTAGATGAACTGCTCACGTGTTTAACTGTGAAATATGAGTGCTCTGGCTCACCCAGATCTGTTTGATTTTTGGATTCTGTTTAGGGTGAACAAATGTTTCCATGTCACTGAGGCAGAGTTACCAACTAGCTCCATGTTATGACGTCATATATACAGTTCAGGCATTATCACTTACACATCATTGTTATTCAGTGTGTATCAGTAAAATTGGTTCAGATGTAAGTTAACCAGGCTTACAACTCCTGCATAGCTTAGGCTGTCAAATGAAAGTCCGAGGCTGGGAACATGGTGTCCTGATGACGTAGGCCCACATGGCAACTGTACCTGGAACCATTTTTAAAATAATACTTTTTTATGTTATCAGGCGAGTTAGGCCTTTGAAAGGAGCCCAAACTATAACTGCTATTATTTCTCAGCCTGTGTTGTCTTCCCTAAAATCGTGTCCTCATATCATGCTAAATGGTTCACAAGAAACAGATGGTAACAGAAGAAAGCGTGAATATGAAAATAAAAAAGTGCTATGATTTAAAATCACACACAGTGGCGGCTTGCATCCACGGCGAGGGGGGTGGGCGCAGGGGTACGCAAACAAAATTAAACCACAACCACACACAACCACACACAACCACACACACAAACACTCCCAGCCACACACAACCACACACAACCACACACACAACTATACACAACCAAACTCAACCACACGCACCCAACCACACACACACAAACACACACAACCACACACACACACAACCACACACACAACCACACACCACCACACATACACACAACCACACCCAAGCACACACACAACCACCCACACAACCACACACACACACACACACAACCACACACAACCACACACATAAACACACACACACACACAACCACAGACACAACCACACACACATCCACACACACAAGCACAACCACACACACACAAACACACACAACCACACACACACACAACCACACACACACACAACCACACACACACAACCACACACACACAACCACAAGCACACACACAACCACACACACAGACACACACACAACCACAAACACAACACAACAGACACAACCACACACAACAACAACCACATCCACACACACAACCACACACACTCAACCACACACAACCACACGCACACAACTACACACACACACAACCACACACAACCACACACACACACACAACCACACACACACACACACACACACACACACACACAACCACACAACCACAACCACACACACACCCACAACCACAGACACAACCACAACCACACATACAACCACACACACAACCACACACATAACCATACACACACACACAACCACACACACACACAACTACACACACAACCACACCGTCAGTGCACACTTTCACAAGACACAGACACGAAAAGCAATCAAAACTGACCAACTCGATTCATTCGTTCCTAAAAAAATCGATTGAGGCTTTAAAGTTAGAGGAAGTATGGCAAACAACACCGTCCTACTCGGAGTTTAAACAATTGGTCAACAAAACAGTTAACCAAATGTCCCAAGACCAGGATAAAGCCACGCTCTCCAAGAAAACAAACGCATGAACGGTGCTCCCGACATATAAAAAGCTAAAGCCCCAACCATACCTTTTGGAACACTTCGCAAACCGAATGAAACAGCAATTAATTCTACTGAGACTGGGAGTGTATCCTACCAAAGATTTAACTCCTAAATGGAAACGCACCTGGCTCTCAATGGATTGTCGCCTTTGCGGACATGGTGATGAATCAGTGCTCCACCTACTCTGTATTTGCCCGGCACTATTATCCGAACGGAAAAAACTGCTGCGGCCGTTGCTGAAAAAAGAGCAGATAAGGACATGCAGATCCGCAGTAATAAAATGTTTAGGAGGGTCAACAGTGCAATTGGCATGTAAATCACTAAAGTTTTTAAGACTCGCTGCAAAAGCGCTAGAAAGGAAAGATATAGAACTTGATTCAGAAAAGGCTTAGACATTCACTTCAAAGCAAACATAAGTAAAAGAATCAGACTCCTCAAGCCAGATCAACTCTATAAGACTAAAAGGCATTAACCGTACTATCTTCCTTTACTTATCCATGTTTTAATAATCAAATGTTTTAAATGGAATTTTATCAACTAACTAGTGTTTACACAAGAATTTTAAATCGCAAGTGTTTACGTGTTTTTAGCGGTTAATCCGCTCTTTGTATGATTTAAACCAAATCAAATAAAAAGTATTACAGACACAGACACCATCAGTCATCAGTGCACACTTTCACCGGGCACAAACACCACCAGCCATCAGTGCACGCTTTCACCTGGCACAAACACCACCAGCCGTCAGTGCACGCTTCCACCAGGCACATACCAACAGATGTCAGTGCACGCTTTCACCAGGCACACACACACCACCAGCCGTCAGTGCATGCTTTCACAAGGCACACACACACCACCAGCCATCAGTGCACACTTTCACCAGGCACACACACACCACCAGCCTTCAGTGCACGCTTCCACCAGGCACACACCAACAGATGTCAGTGCACGCTTTCACCAGGCACCACACACACCACCAGCCATCAGTGCACGCTTTCACCAGGCACACACACATCACCAGCCATCAATGCACGCTTTCACAAGGCACACACCACCAGCCGTCAGAGCACACTTTCACCAGGCACACACACCACCAGCCATCAGTGCACAATTTCTACAGGCACACACACCACCAGCAATCAGTGCACATATCGATTGTTAACCCATCCACAATTGACTATTGTAGCAATCGCAGTATGGCGCACTTTACTTTTAAACATATTCATCTATTACGCAGCATGCCACCATAGCTACAAAAATAAATACACATTTTTTTGGCCTACAATTTATAGACTTTTGTTGCAATTGGTGTTGTAATATTTAGCAATGCCAATAGCTCAAACTTAATTATTGTGAGACCTATTGCATTGCAAATGCTTGTTTAGATAGGGTGTATTGGAGAGATGGGGCATATGTAAGGAGAAACCGATGAAGCAAACTGAGCAACAATACTCCTCTTTCCCGTAACCATTAGAACCTTTGTGTGGGTCTTTTAGTCACCCTCAGGCTGTTTTGCAGACGCTAATTATGCAAGATGCCCTCGTAAATCCCACCTCTTGGAGTGCTTAATGAAATTTGCACGGCTGCAATTTATGCATACAGGCCTAGATTCTTTTTCATTCCACACATCTTAAACCACAACCATTAAAGTAAAAATAAATATTATAAAACGTGTTAAATGAAAACAAATAAAGTAGCTTGTCGAAGAAATGTCTACTGCATAAATAATAGCCTAAATTAACTCTGTGATTTTTAAATCACACCTCGATCTAGTTATCCTCCACCTGCGTTCAACGGTTTTGATTCTAATGATCTTGGCATACCCGAGCAGTGTATTTTAAACCATAAAGTTGTGAGCAGCAGAGTGATTTTAAGCTAAAACCAAACATGGCTGCCAAGCTTTCAATTTAATTATGCCTGACATTTCTGTATATACAATTTTAGATCTTAAGCATGCTTGCAAAAACTGTCTAGGTCGAAATTTGTTATAAAAAAATTATACATTTTGCATGCAGCCAAAAGACAACGTTACCAAGATGGACTAATATCATGCGACCTGCTCGGCAGACTGCTTGCTAACTATCAAGGAATCATTTTATCACAGCCTGCTCTTCCCGTTTGTCACACTCCACTACAATCGTTCACACCTATAGAAAGCAGCATAAGCAGCTCGTCGCCAGTAATTCTAACATAACCATATAATGTCAGTCTCCACGGCCATCAAATACTGATTGAAGCGCGGGACTAAAAGAGAGAAAAATGTGTGATTCAGGAATCACTACCCTGGCACGTTAAAAGATCTTTTAATTCACAATTGGACAGATGACATATTCGTGTTCTGGTGTTTCAATACAGGAATCTACCGGCTTTAAAGTATAGGGCCAGTGGAACTTCTGAGAGGTCAAAGGGCAGAGCACAAGGTTGATGCAGAAAGCAATTCTGATGAACACTTGTAGAACTGACCTTGTAAGACAGCTGCTGGGATTTGAAACACTGCCACTGTAAGTTATAGACATCAACAAAACACGAGGCAAGCCCATTAGCAGGGACACCTACAGAAATGTGAATTTACTATCGGTGAAAAAATAAATTCCAGTCTCATCAAGAATTTTGCAAGAGAGATATTGCTTCCAGGTCGTAACTGAAGTCAAACAGCATCAAGGCAGAGACCTGCATTAACCTACAACATCCCAGTCACAGGATGAAGTACTGTAGACATCAGCACAAGTGCTAATCACCCACAAATGAATGAATGCTGAAGTTTTGGAGTTTGGTTATGCTTTTGAAACTGACCGTTTATGTTATTTTCTAATCAGCATATGTTTAATTCTGTTTTATTTCTCCAACTTTTCAAGGATCTCTGTTTGCCACATGCTGGAAACCACCACCCGCCCTCTCTGTTTTCCAGTTCAAAAGGTATTATATTGGAAAAGGACTTCAGCATTGCTTTTCATTAATGCCTTAAGTCCCAAGGGGGGAATTCCCCCAAAGCAGATAGAAAAAAGGCTTTAGCTCCATATTTCATATACAGCCCTTCACTCGTTCATTGCTCAATCTATCTCTCATGAGTCATGCTTCATATGACTCTTATATCGCTCATTCTTTGAACTGACTTGCCTCCAGCTGCCTGGGTTCAGGTTGCAGGTGGGGGTTTATGACGGCACACAGTTAACAGCTATAAGAATGGTGCTGAAAGCAGAATGAGCTGCTTCCCGTGTCTGTCAGTGGGACATAAAATCTTGCAAATCACATGCACATCCAGTCCTTGGCTTCTTTACTGAGTTATGGTCGCATATCTGGCGTAGGATCCTACCTTAACGTAGCTAAAAGACATTGCCTTTGGAAAAACCAATAGTTCTCACGACTGCTGAGATCTATTGGCTGTGCCTCCTAATGGACCTGCCCCTTAGGTGCCGCTGCTAATGTGTGGCTTGCCTCAGACTTTATAACCACATAATGCCACAAAATTCAACAGCACACCACATAACTAAACTGCACTAGATACCTATCCACAACACAAAATACTATTCCACATAATAACATTCCATCACACACAATCCCACTCCACATAATTCCATTACACTTTATACCACATATTTAGTATCCATATAATTTCACAGCACACAATGCCCCATAATTCCTTTACTCAAATCCAGTGCACACCACACACACAACTAACTAATCATATCCAACCCGCACAATTCCACTACAAACCACATGCCTGCGCTTCATAAAACATAGGTAAAAGACATTCCCATTTGTAATGCCAATAGCTCTAACTTAAACAACTGCCAAACCTATTGCATTTCCAATGCTTGTTTGTTATTGCTACGATTCAAAAAGGGGGTGGTGATGAACAGAGTGTCTGAATTAAGCAGACCACTCTTACCCAGTCAAGAGATCAGGGCTTGATCCATCACCGTTATTTAGCTCACTGCATCACCCCAGTTCAGAACCTGGCTATATGCAAATTAGTCTGACCCAGTGCCTCATGGGAACAGGGCAGACCAAACTACCAAGCCAATTCTTCACCGGAAAGGAGTCAAGCTTCCGGGGACCGGTTTCTGGCATTTCAGCCGTCGTCGGCCCGGCTTGCTTGAATCCTGGTGGTGAAGTGAGCAAGGGACTCATGTCTGAGTATACCCTGCCACACTTGTGGTGGCCAAAAACGATTCAAAAAGGGGGTGGTGATGAACAGAGTGTCTGAATTAAGCAGACCACTCTTACCCAGTCAAGAGATCAGGGCTTGATCCATCACCGTTATTTAGCTCACTGCATCACCCCAGTTCAGAACCTGGCTATATGCAAATTAGTCTGACCCAGTGCCTCATGGGAACAGGGCAGACCAAACTACCAAGCCAATTCTTCACCGGAAAGGAGTCAAGCTTCCGGGGACCGGTTTCTGGCATTTCAGCCGCCATCGGCCCGGCTTGCTTGAATCCTGGTGGTGCAGTGAGCAAGGGACTCATGTCTGAGTATACCCTGCCACTCTTGTGGTGGCCAAAAACGATTAAAAAAGGGAGTGGTGATGAACAGAGTGTCTGAATTAAGCAGACCACTCTTACCCAGTCAAGAGATCAGGGCTTGATCCATCACCGTTATTTAGCTCACTGCATCACCCCAGTTCAGAACCTGGCTGTATGCAAATTAGTCTGACCCAGTGCCTCATGGGAACAGGGCAGACCAAACTACCAAGCCAATTCTTCACCGGAAAGGAGTCAAGCTCTCGGGGACCGGTTTCTGGCATTTCAGCCATCTTCGGCCCGGCTTGCTTGAATCCTGGTGGTGCAGTGAGCAAGGGACTCATGTCTGAGTATACCCTGCCACACTTGTGGTGGCCGAAACGATTCAAAAAGGGGGTGGTGATGAACAGAGTGTCTGAATTAAGCAGACCACTCTTACCCAGTCAAGAGATCAGGGCTTGATCCATCACCGTTATTTAGCTCGCTGCATCACCCCAGTTCAGAACCTGGCTATCTGCAAATTAGTCTGACCCAGTGCCTCATGGGAACAGGGCAGACCAAACTACCAAGCCAATTCTTCACCGGAAAGGAGTCAAGCTTCCGGGGACCGGTTTCTGGCATTTCAGCCGTCGTCGGCCCGGCTTGCTTGAATCCTGGTGGTGCAGTGAGCAAGGGATTCATGTCTGAGTATACCCTGCCACACTTGTGGTGGCCAAAAACGATTAAAAAAGGGGGTGGTGACGAACAGAGTGTCTGAATTAAGCAGACCACTCTTACCCAGTCAAGAGATCAGGGCTTGATCCATCACCGTTATTTAGCTCACTGCATCACCCCAGTTCAGAACCTGGCTATATGCAAATTAGTCTGACCCAGTGCCTCATGGGAACAGGGCAGACCAAACTACCAAGCCAATTCTTCACCGGAAAGGAGTCAAGCTTCCGGGGACCGGTTTCTGGCATTTCAGCCGTCGTCGGCCCAGCTTGCTTGAATCCTGGTGATGCAGTGAGCAAGGGACTCATGTCTGAGTATACCCTGCCACACTTGTGGTGGCCAAAAACGATTCAAAAAGGGGGTGGTGATGAACAGAGTGTCTGAATTAAGCAGACCACTCTTACCCAGTCAAGAGATCAGGGCTTGATCCATCACCGTTATTTAGCTCACTGCATCACCCCAGTTCAGAACCTGGCTATATGCAAATTAGTCTGACCCAGTGCCTCATGGGAACAAGGCAGACCAAACTACCAAGCCAATTCTTCACCGGAAAGGAGTCAAGCTTCCGGGGACCGGTTTCTGGCATTTCAGCCGTCGTCGGACCGGCTTGCTTGAATCCTGGTGGTGCAGTGAGCAAGGGACTCATGTCTGAGTATACCCTGGCTATATGCAAATTAGTCTGACCCAGTGCCTTTTCTGAATCATTTTTGTCCACCATAAGCGTGGAAGGGTATACTTAGATGTGAGTCCCTTGCTCATTGCACCATCAGGATTCAAGCAAGCCGGGCCGAAGACGGCTGAAATGCCAGAAACCGGTCCCCGGAAGCTTGTTTCCTTCCCAGTATAAGAATTGGCTTGGTAGTTTGGTCTGCCCTGTTCCCATGATGCACTGGGCCAGGGTCAGACTAATTTGCATATAGCCAAGTTCTGAGCTGGGATGGTGCAGTGAGCTAAAAAACGGTGATGGATCAAGCCCTGATCTTTGGACTGGGTAAGAGTGGTCTGCTTAATTCAGACACTCTGTTCATCACCACCCCCTCTTCTGAATCATTTTTGTCCACCATAAGCGTGGAAGGGTATACTTAGATGTGAGCCCCTTGCTCATTGCACCATCAGGATTCAAGCAAGCCGGGCCGAAGACGGCTGAAATGCCCGAAACCGGTCCCCGGATGCTTGTTTCCTTCCCAGTATAAGAATTGGCTTGGTAGTTTGGTCTGCCCTGCTCCCATGATGCACTGGGCCAGGGTCAGACTAATTTGCATATAGCCAAGTTCTGAGCTGGGATGGTGCAGTGAGCTAAAAAACGGTGATGGATCAAGCCCTGATCTTTGGACTGGGTAAGAGTGGTCTGCTTAATTCAGACACTCTGTTCATCACCACCCCCTTTTCTGAATCATTTTTGTCCACCATAAGCGTGGAAGGGTATACTTAGATGTGAGTCCCTTGCTCATTGCACCATCAGAATTCAAGCAAGCCGGGCCGAAGACGGCTGAAATGCCAGAAACCGGTCCCCGGAAGCTTGTTTCCTTCCCAGTATAAGAATTGGCTTGGTAGTTTGGTCTGCCCTGTTCCCATGATGCACTGGGCCAGGGTCAGACTAATTTGCATATAGCCAAGTTCTGAGCTGGGATGGTGCAGTGAGCTAAAAAACGGTGATGGATCAAGCCCTGATCTTTGGACTGGGTAAGAGTGGTCTGCCTAATTCAGACACTCTGTTCATCACCACCCCCTTTTCTGAATCATTTTTGTCCACCATAAGCGTGGAAGGGTATACTTAGATGTGAGTCCCTTGCTCATTGCACCATCAGGATTCAAGCAAGCCAGGCCGAAGACGGCTGAAATGCCAGAAACCGGTCCCCGGAAGCTTGTTTCCTTCCCAGTATAAGAATTGGCTTGGTAGTTTGGTCTGCCCTGTTCCCATGATGCACTGGGCCAGGGTCAGACTAATTTGCATATAGCCAAGTTCTGAGCTGGGATGGTGCAGTGAGCTAAAAAACGGTGATGGATCAAGCCCTGATCTTTGGACTGGGTAAGAGTGGTCTGCTTAATTCAGACACTCTGTTCATCACCACCCCCTTTTCTGAATCATTTTTGTCCACCATAAGCGTGGAAGGGTATACTTAGATGTGAGTCCCTTGCTCATTGCACCATCAGGATTCAAGCAAGCCGGGCCGAAGACGGCTGAAATGCCAGAAACCGGTCCCCGGAAGCTTGTTTCCTTCCCAGTATAAGAATTGGCTTGGTAGTTTGGTCTGCCCTGTTCCCATGATGCACTGGGCCAGGGTCAGAAGAATTTGCATATAGCCAAGTTCTAAGCTGGGATGGTGCAGTGAGCTAAAAAACGATGATGGATCAAGCCCTGATCTTTGGACTGGGTAAGAGTGGTCTGCTTAATTCAGACACTCTGTTCATCACCACCCCCTTTTCTGAATCATGTTTGTTATTGCTATTCATATAATATCACATTTTGAGTGAGAAGATATTTTTTATGCTTCATTAAGCTTTGCTCTCGTAATCTCTTTTTGATATATATTTAGTATTTCCTAAATAGTGATCTGGGCTTTAACAGAATGGCAAAGTCTTACTCTGTGTCTGCCTCTGTTTAATGTTTTGTTTTATGATTTGTTCTAAAAGTGGAAAAAGTGAAATTGTAGGATCGCAGAGAAACAAAGTAGCAATGGTCTGAGGTGGCTCTTGGACTTAGGCTACAGCAGTAACCACAGCCCAAACTATGGTGTGGACAATAGGAGGCAGAGATTCAGGATTGTCCAATTCAAAATGACAATTTCTGACATAAAGTGCTGAGGTTTCTCAGTCACTTGAGTGCAGTATAATGGGTATGCAGAGGGAGAAAAGAGCAGGCAACCTAGGCGAGGTTTGGGAGGCCCACTGCTGCAATGAATGAGATAAGGTCCCAGGCAGAACAATTCTCAGCAAAGAATCTAGGTCAAATCTATTAAAAAGTCTAATCCAGTGCACGTTGGGAATAGGGGAAACAGTCACAACTAGGGGAAATCTAGATGCAGGAAGGTGAGTCAAGGGAAAGGTGATGCACATCTCACAGTCCTTCTTCCTCAGGCAGCAGAGCAGCAGTGTAGCAGAGCAGCTGGTCAGTCCTCCTAGCAGCAGAGCAGTCCTTCTTCTGAATCTTCCACAGGTCCAGAAGTTGCCTGAAGAGTGGATCTAAGCATCCCCTATTGATACCTCGTGCCCACTTTGAAATAGGAAAAGATCTGGAGTTTCCCCCTACAGAGGTGTCTGTAATTCCCTGCCTTCCTGCCTTGGTTCCAGGTGGTCTGGGGGCACAACAGGCTACTGTGAAGTCCTTGGTTGTAAACTGAACCAGTGCCTTTGAAGTGAAAGAGTGTTAGGTGACAGCTCTGTACCATATCAAATCAGAAATGGCCTATCCTGCCAACCCGAGACTCTCCTTTGTAATACTGTATAAGAGAATTACACAAAGGCTAATTGCCAGCGACACCAAGTCATGTGACCTAGGAACAGGCAGCAGGCACCAAATAGCTCAAGAAAATGGCAACTTTCAAAAAGTGGGATTTTCAGAATTGCGACTTATAATCCGACTTTACCATTTAAGAGTGTTTTACATTTTAATTCCTCAGACACCAAACATGACTTTCGTACATAGTCCCAATCAAATGTTATAACATATTAAATGCCATAAGGTAACCAAATGTTATGTTATGGGAGAGGTAGGGCTTACAGTAGTGAAAAATGAACTTAAGAGTTTTTCACTACAAGTACATGTAAAAAGTACATGGCCAACTTTTAAAATACACGGCACCATGCCCCATGGGCTATTTAGGACCTGCCCTACGGGTAACTTATATGTATTAAATAGGTACAAGTTGATTTTGTCAGGTCAAAATGGCAGGGATAAATAGCAAAGACAGGCTTCATTGACATGTTTGAACGGCTACTTAAGTAGGTAATTCAATTTGTGCTGTAAGCCCATTGGTAGTATTCTATTGGCATGCACCACTTTCCTAGGGACTTACAAGTAAATTAAATGTTTCAATTGAGTGTAAGACAATTTACCACTTTGACGGAGAGAGCACAAGCATTTTAGCACTGTTTAGCATTGGTAATATGTGTAGAGTCCTAAGACCAACAAAAATGCATTCAGCAAAACAGAAGGAGCAGGCAAAAAGTGTGGCGAAGACCACCCTAAGGCTGACAGGTCTAACAGAGTTACTATATGAGAACTCTACCAATGGAACCCAGAATCTCAAGTCATTCTGATGTTCCACCACAAAGCAACAAAGATATTGATCAATGACTTGTTGAATCCTCCAGTCTTTCCATAAGTTTGTGGATGGTAGCTTGACCTAAAATTGATTGCACCAAGCCAGTTTAGTAATTTATTCCACATTCTTGAACGTCTTTATGTGAAATAATGACTCCTTTGCAACCCATTTAATCTTGCTATTTACAGTATTGAAAGTATGGAAAATATTAGTTTCTAAACTTTCAGATGACCACCACGTTGCATAGGTGCACACGGTGGCCATCTTGAGAGTCTATAAGATAACATTTTCCATACATTCATATTGAAAGATAGCTGACCTCCACTGCTGATCTTTGTTCTGTTTGTATCTAAAAACGCTAAATAAGCATGTGATGTTAAAACCCTTAAGGCAACCACAAAGGAATAAATGGACTTCCAAACATACAACTTTTAACAATGAACACATTGAATGACCTATTGATGTATATATATGTCTTGAAACAGTGAGTCCAGGAAGCCTTTACGATGTACACATATGTGATGGCTGACAAGAGTTTATTCCTCCTGTCAGCTATTTTTTTCAATATGTTTGTCCTTATTGATAGGGCTCCAGCTTCTGCTTAGTGTGGATGTGGAGAAAGGGAGTTTGCCAGGGCCTGATCCCTTCTGGGTCCTGGCAAGCTCCCAAATGAGGTAGCCTAGTAATCGCTTCAAGGCCAACTCATTAATTTGTGGGTGTGCTATTGCTAGTGACTTCACACATATATTGATGTGCCTGAAAGGGATTCTTTCCTCCCTCCCATCTCCATCAAAGACTCATGCTGGTGGGTGGTGTGACAGGAGAAAACTCTACCTACCCCTAGGTCCTCCCTCGCAATGCCCATCAACTTAAGCCACTTTTTTATGTTGGTGGAAGGGAGAAAGGTGGGAGAGCGGTCAGGATGGGCAGCCCAGAAACTAAGCACCACTCCCTCTGCACAAAAAGACGATATAAGAGGATGGACTAGGATTCTTCTTAAACCCTTCCCTTCCAACCCCCTCTTCCTGATACAGTTATATACAGCTCCTTAATTTCATTAATCTTTGAAAGCTTCAGAGTCAAAGAGAAGTGTGTGAGAGGGCTGAACTGTGTGTCTGTGCTCCAGGAAGACACTAAAAAGTTTTTTGTTGTTGTAACGCACAATCCAACTGTGAATGACTCCTTTCTAAGACACCACCACACAGTTCTGTGCCCCAGCAAGGTGTCGGAGGTTGTTTGGATTTTGTCTTAGAAAATAATCCAAACAGCATCTGACCCTTTGCCGGGGCACAGATGCGTGTGCCAGTAAGGAACCAGAGCTGCCTGAATTCTGTCTTAGCCTAAGCAAAAATCCCAACAGCGTCTGCCTCCTTGAAGGGGAACAGAAAGACATGTCTGTGCCACTGCAAGGAGCCACATGCAGTTTGGATTCTTTCCTAGCCTTAGAAGATTCCAAACTGTGTCTGGTTCCTCGCTGGGGCACAGAGACACTTCTGTGCTTCACTGAATAGCTGGACACTGTCTGGGTTTGCAAACAGCATCTGGATCCTTGCTGGGGCAGAGAGGCCCACCTCTGTGCCCCAATGATCAATCGTTTATTTGGATTATTTTTCCGCCTCGGGAAAAATCATGAGCATTTGGCTTCTCTCTGGGGCACAGAAACACACTTCTGGATCTGCGCTCCAGTGAGAAGACACTGACTGGATCTTTTCATAGCCTAAGAAAAAATCCAAACAGCACCTGGCTTCTGAATGTAGCAGTGCCACCATGTCAAAAACAGGCAGTCTAAGCCAGCATATTGCTTGCAGTTGCTTTTGAGGTTTCCGAAATGCACTGCACCCATTGTATTACCTGTGGACATCCTGTAGCCATAGGAAACCCATAAATAGCTGGCACCATCACAGTTATGAGTTCTGGAGGAACAAAGTTGGTGGTTAAGCCTTGGCAGGGATATGATCCTGTTTGATGGAGATTGGAGGAAAATACCATGTTTTGGAAAAAATAGACACATACATACATAGACAAATGTCACGTTCAGCACAGTCTCCAGCTACAGGGTGAGGAAGGTCTGGTAACCAGTGATTGAAACAGGACATGAAGCCTTAACTAGCATTTTGCCTGCAGTTGCTTTCGAAATGTCCAAGCGCACTGTACCCAGTTTAGTGCTTGTGGGCAACCTGAACCCATTCAAAATAAATACATCTCTGGTACCCCCACACACAGAAGACACAAGGGGCTAAAGCTAGGGTTCAAGCCTGGGCATGGATATATTGCTGTATGAAAGATACTGGAGGGAATTATCATGTTTTGAAATAAAAAGTGCTAAACACCGGAAAAATATCTCACAAACTACATGTTAAGAGTGTGTTGCTGCCTACTCAAGGTCTGGCTTGCCGCAATTGATTCCTTAGGTATTACCGTGGCAGAAACATTCAGAGTTGTATACTTTCTATTTATCTGTCATTAAAAGAACAGTAGTGCACCATAGACAATACTTCTGCCATAATTTAATGATCAGCTCTAAAATTGCATAATTGACTGCGCAGGCTAAGTTCTCTAGGATGCCCACACTTATTTGATGCTGCCAGACTCCTGACATTTAGAGCAACATTTCCTTGGTTAACTTCCTAGGTTTTATGTTTGTCAATTTGAGAAATGCAATAAAATATTGGGTCATTTTGTTGAAAATATCAAAATATGTCTCCATTGTTCATTGTGTAGTCAGGTTGCTTTGTGATATCGAGATGGGGTTTGCACTAATACATAGCCCTGAATGTGCCAAAATGCTCTGTGCCTGATTCAGATTTTAGAGGACAAAGTAATGTCCCTCAGGCGCCGGAGTGAATCACTCCATCGTCCTGACAGATTTTCCCTAGCCGAAATCTAGCAATGTCTGCCGTCCCGCGGACATCTCTTAACCCGTTAACCGCGGCTCAAAGTACACGGGGCTGCGTCGGCCAACGGACGTGCATAGCACTACGGAGGTAGTGCTTGCGATGGCCGTTGGCCGACAGAAGCATGCAACGGGTTAACAATGGTGAGAGTTGTCATCACTGTGGATCCTGTCAATGTTGTAAAAGTTTGATGACTAACTCAGCAAAACCGTGAGGTTATACGTCAAACATTTACACACTTTTACCTCTTCAGAACCTGCCAAAGTGGGAGTTTGATGCCTGAAAAAAAGGAAAACTAATGACCTTCCGCACCATGCTAGTTTTCTCTTATGATGTGGGGAATCACTTTTTAGGTCTCGCCTGTCGATGCGCATGCGCATCGAGCAAGGCGAGAGTATTGCGAGTTATCCACTCTTTATCTGCACTGCAAGGAATCGTGGCGATTCCTTGCAGTGCCCGTGACTTTTAAGGTCAATGCGCATGCGCATTAAGCTTATGCGCATGCGCATTGACCTTAAAAGTCACGGGCGCGTGCATGTCCCCTCTCCGCCCCCTCCCCCGTTCCGCCCCCTCCCCGCCGTGCCGCATTTCTCCTCCCCCCTCCCCTCTCTTCCCTCCGGCTTGTTTGTTGATTTGACCCGCTCCGCCCCCTCCCCTTCCCGCCGTCTCGCATTTCTCCTTCCCCCTCCCCTCTCTTCCCTCCGGCTTTTTTTTTTGTCGCACCTCTCCCCTCTCCGCCCCCTCCCCTGCCCGCCTGGGGAGCACCCCTTCCTGGACTGCGTCTCTGGCCCCCAGGCGGACTTCCCCAGACATTCGGCGTGCAGCCTGATGGCATTGCTGCCCTCGCGACCCAGAGCCTGTGCATTTGAACAGACTGCGTATCAACATCCTGGACGACTCTGCTGCCCCAGTAACCCTGTGCATTTGACCGTCTAAATGACTCGTTTGTGTTTTGACGATCCTCCAATCTATTTCCATCCTTGCTCCTGTGACTGCCATCTCTACTCCGCTCCGTAATTCCAGTGCCCCTGTTATTTTGCAAATTGGTTCTCATGCGTTGCCCCGCCATTTTGTGACTTTTCATACAGTGCCTGTTTCCCGGGTCATCTATCTTGGATTACTCGTCCGCCTCACTTGCTGCTGTACTACGCCATTTGTCGCCTGACAATTCCTTTACCCTGTCCTGACCCCCCTTGTGGTCTCCCTCCTCCCTACTTTTCTTTTCATTCACCTCGCCTCCGGACGTTATTTCTATTTATCCCCCTTTTCGATTTTTCCTATTGTCTTTTGGTCCCCTTGGAGCACCTCCATCCTTGCCGGTTCTACCTGGTCCGATCCTTTTCCTCCTCTTTTTCCTTTCCCCCTACCTTACATACCCACTTTGGACAAGTCTATATTTTCTGCTATGTTATTGTAACTAATGTTATTAAGCAACACTGCTTTTAACTTTGAAACTCTCCCCTCTCCGCCCCCTCCCCTGCCCGCCGTGTTACGGTGAAAGGCTTGTTTCAACTCTTTACCCGTCTTTTGATCTTTTACACCCAGTCAGTAGGCATTGTTTAAAGGGAAACTGTTATAAATGGAACCCTGCCACATACTGTCTTTCGTACCCAGAGCCTGTGCATTTGAACAGACTGCGTATCAACATCCTGGACGACTCTGCTGCCCCAGTAACCCTGTGCATTTGACCGTCTAAATGACTCGTTTGTGTTTTGACGATCCTCCAATCTATTTCCATCCTTGCTCCTGTGACTGCCATCTCTACTCCGCTCCGTAATTCCAGTGCCCCTGTTATTTTGCAAATTGGTTCTCATGCGTTGCCCCGCCATTTTGTGACTTTTCATACAGTGCCTGTTTCCCGGGTCATCTATCTTGGATTACTCGTCCGCCTCACTTGCTGCTGTACTACGCCATTTGTCGCCTGACAATTCCTTTACCCTGTCCTGACCCCCCTTGTGGTCTCCCTCCTCCCTACTTTTCTTTTCATTCACCTCGCCTCCGGACGTTATTTCTATTTATCCCCCTTTTCGATTTTTCCTATTGTCTTTTGGTCCCCTTGGAGCACCTCCATCCTTGCCGGTTCTACCTGGTCCGATCCTTTTCCTCCTCTTTTTCCTTTCCCCCTACCTTACATACCCACTTTGGACAAGTCTATATTTTCTGCTATGTTATTGTAACTAATGTTATTAAGCAACACTGCTTTTAACTTTGAAACTCTCCCCTCTCCGCCCCCTCCCCTGCCCGCCGTGTTACGGTGAAAGGCTTGTTTCAACTCTTTACCCGTCTTTTGATCTTTTACACCCAGTCAGTAGGCATTGTTTAAAGGGAAACTGTTATAAATGGAACCCTGCCACATACTGTCTTTCGTAACATGTCTCAGTCTATCAAGGGGCGGAAGCAGGGGGACAGTCCTTCTGAAGCCAACGACACCAGTCAGTCACTGAGCTCCAGAGACGGTTGCGGCCGTGAGACTGAACGCACGTTACTAGCTCTATTCCCTGACTGTGCTATCTTCATCCTAAGCGCTGCGCACACCCCCTTTCCCGTCAGCTGTGCAAGAATTTCTAAGCCCGTTCTTCAGAGAGCAAATATTCGAACTCACCCAACTCGGACTAGTATGTGGATTCCCTCTTGGTGACCCCATAAATGACACATTAGGTAACGCACATAATGATACTGGTAACAAGGAGACCAGCAACCCTGCAAATGCCAGCTTCGAAGCACAGATGTGGTGGTGACCAGTACGGAACGGAGGGAGGGCGCTCTCACTACTCGGAGTCGGTATCACACAACTTGCAGGTTTCATACCGAACCCAGGTTCACTTTGTTTCCTTTACCTGGGCAAAGCAATCTGCTCATTCCAGCATAATATTCTCAACCTTTAATACTTGTCTATATTCTCCGCCCTCCCCCTCCGAATCAAGCTGTGACGACCCCTTTATGGCTCTCATCCACGTCCTTCATCCATGGGGGTGCTCGTTGTGCCCTCTGCCTCGCATTCTCATGTCCGCTTTCTTCCTAATCTTACTCCTCTGATCACACGCGCCCTTTTAACCTTTGTCCTTCCTTCCCTCCCCCTCTCAACACGTCTTCCTTCCCTCGCCCGCCTCATCTTCCCCACCCCCCTGCTCGCCACCCGGGCCCTTCCAAAATACCAAGGGCTGCCCTGACCGGCCAGGCAGGGCTCATTTCCGGGTTACAGTGAGTAATTAGGTTTTCACTTTTGAAACGCGGTGGTCACGCAGGGAGTGGGCATATTTCGGAGATGAATGTTCTTCTCCCAGGGTTTAACAATATTACAGGGTTAGCTTTAAATTTAATTTTATGTCAACAAATATTTCTGCAGTCCCAGACAGTCCCCTGGGCTAATGATCTGGTGTGAAACAGGCAGGCCCAAGCTGTAAACTCGACTTCTCAAGATCACGGAATGGTGGATCCTGATAACAAACTCTCTCTCCCTGTGCTTCTGTACTTTTGTTTGCACGGATTAATGGGACTTAACAATAGGATGCTCTATGAAATAATGGACGTTTACATGGACAGTTTAAACCCCCTATTGATTCAGTATGTGTGCTCACGACCCAACTTCTGCACCGTATGATACTTATTGTATAGTAAGCCGCAGCAGTACATTGTTTTGGATTACTAAAAAGCATTTTGATTTTGTAAACTTTGAACGTTAACTGGTAAGGATGTCTGGTAATTCACTCACCCTCACTCTCACTCACTCTCACTCACCCTCACTCTCACTCACCCTCACTCACACTCACCCACCCTCACTCACCCTCACTCACCCTCACTCACCTTCACTCACCCACCTTCACCCTCACTCACCCTCAACCCCTCACCCTCACTCACCCCCACTCACCCTCAACCCCTCACCCTCAACCCCTCACCCTCCCTCACCCTCACTCACCCTCAACCCCTCACCCTCACTCACCCTCAACCCCTCACCCTCAATCCCTCACCCACACTCACCCACACTCACCCCCACTCACCCTCACTCACCCTCACTCACCCTCACTCACACTCACACTCACCCACCCTCACTCACCCTCACCCTCACTCACCATCACTCACCCTCACTCACCCTCACCCTCACTCACCCTCACTCACCCTCACCCTCACTCACCCTCAACCCCTCACCCTCACTCACCCTCAACCCCTCACCCACCCTCAACCCCTCACCCTCAACCCCTCACCCTCAACCCCTCACCCTCAACCCCTCACTCACCCTCACTCACCCTCACCCTCAACCCCTCAGCCTCACCCTCACTCACCCTCAACCCCTCACCCTCACTCACCCTCACTCACCCTCAACCCCTCACTCACCCTCACCCTCACTCACCCTCAACCCCTCACCCTCACCCACCCTCAACCCCTCACCCTCACTCACCCTCAACCCCTCACTCACCCTCACTCACCCTCAACCCCTCACTCACCCTCACTCACCCTCAACCCCTCACTCACCCTCACTCACCCTCACCCCCTCAGCCTCACCCTCACTCACCCTCAACCCCTCACCCTCACTCACCCTCAACCTCATGCTAAAGATTTACAAAAAAAACCCATAAACAATTCTAAAAGCACTAACTCTAATGCTGCGAGACCTGTTGCATTTCTAATGCTTGTTATTTTTACTGACTCTCACTATTAGGTTTTACTTGGTGGTGACAGCAAACAAAAGCCGCCTGTTGCCCACTCTATATTGGGTGAACGGTGAGTTGACTAACCTATGATGCACTTTATTGGGCTGCCACAGGAACATTGGTGGATGTAGCCTGAGTATGCTCTGTTTTTGACATAATGTTCAAGACTGAGGAAGACTTTTCCTGAGGCAGTAAGAGAATGGTTGCGCAGAGTGTGGCTGGTTGTTTATGTTTTATTTTATTAAATATCTTTTTTAAAAAGCCTAAGAAGCATGTGTGTGTTGATGACAGGGGTCGTGTCCCTCTTACCGCATTTTTAGTTTAGAAGTGCATCCCTGTCGTCAGGTGTATGCCCGCCCTCTATCAAACAAACGTTTTAGAGGGCGAGGACTGGTCAATGATGAAGCATGATACCAGGTGGTGTGTGAGACCAGTCCGTCACATTTTGTGAGATGCCTTAGCTCACAACACAGTTGTAAACTACAATAGGGTCACTACACCAGGAGCAGCTCTTTTGTGGGAAAAAGCCAGTGTAGGTCCCATAAATTACCTCAGACTGACACATGAGAAGGGAGCTAAAAACAAAACTGCTGGCAGCGGCGTTCTGGACTGTCTGAAAGCACTGAATGTCATATTTCGGAATACCTAAATATAGAACATTAGAAAATTCAGGTCTTAGGGTGATTACAGCCTGGACGACAGCTTTTCTATTTGATAATGGGGGGGGGGGGGGAGGGGGAGTGGAGTACAGAACCTTTCTGGGGCCATTTATTAATCCATCTGAAAGGTGAGACTACAGTGACCTGCAAATTAAACGGCAAATCTTGGTCAAACAAAACAAAAACATTTCTCTTTTTGGTAGTGGGAATAGGACGTTGACCAAGATCTGGAGGCCGCCATGCTTGTGTGCAGAGATAATCAGCCCCCCACTCCCTCCCCAGTTAAAAAAAAAAGTTTATTCCGCATTCGATCACAGCTGTCACAAAGGCAGGCTCGTGTCACCAGTGAAAACTTAGAGGAGTGCGAAAAGACAGCTTTGAATAAAGTAGGCGATGACGCGCTCCTATTAATCAAGGCTTTTTACCCATGATCCTGCGCGGCGACAATTGCAGTGGGAGCGGCACTGATTAATTGTCGCAGTTATGGCTTGTGAGTTTCCATTTGGACAATGGTGTTACACATATCTCAATATCTGATTCCGCATTTGATCAAATTGGTAACAGCGGATCTCCTGTTCAGATTTGATTTATATGCGTAACAGGTGCATTCGCCATGCCTGCTACCTGGCCATAACTGTCGCAGCTATTGTAAGGCGAAGATGAATAACTTCCCTCCTATTCAGGTACAAGTAAGAAAATGTAATCATAACTCATCCCGGAAGCACGCCTTACATATTTATATTTCGCCTCTCACATTCCCGCCAGCCTTTCAGTTTTATATCGCCTTCACAGACCTCAGACAAGCATAAATCTTGTTTTCAGTTTGTTAATACTCTTATCACTCATTTAAAATTTATCGTCACCCGGCTGATTGTCTGCTAGCGCTTTCATCTTGAAACCTTCTGTTTATTTACAGTTGGAGAACTTATTTACAATCTGTTTGTACGGTTTATTTTCCCTTTTTTCCCTCAGGAGCTGGTTCTTTGGTTGGCTGCAAGCTGCGATGTGGGAGGCTACGCTATTTCAAAGCCCACAGCCCAACGCCTGCTGCTTGCCACAGATTAATTGCACAGGTCTCTCCAGTGCTTAATTTGAGCCGGTGGGTGCAGGTGGGGCCCACAATCATTACTTTTTCCTCATCCGAAGGAAGCGCATAATGGGAAAAACTGTGATAAAGAAACAAACAGCTATGGAAAAGAACCTGAACCAGTAACACAAAGAGGCAGGGAGGGTCTTGTGATGGACGAAAGAGGAATGGGGTGGAATCAAGACTATACAGATTTAGTATTTGCAACCCCTGACATTCAGCAGGACCAGTTCAGGGTTTTTAGGGCTCGCCTGTTGTGCGCAGCACAGCTGGCAAGCTATATAGGGGCTTATCCAGTCTTTATCCACACCACCACTGGCTGGCGATTCCTTGCAGTGCATGAAGCGCGTGCACAATGCCACCAGCCGCCTGCCTGCCTGCCTCGCATTCCCACATCAAAGGCAGCCCTCCCAGCGCATTTCTCACCCCCTAATTATTCACGGCCGGAGGCCGTATCTACTTTTAAAACGTGCACACCCCTCACCCCCCAGTCACTTCATCCACGCCCACTTCACACGTGCTCTGCAGGTCATAAACAGGACCATCTGCTCCACTCCCAGCACTGCATGACCATCTTCAAAGCAAGCTTGTAACACGAGCTGCCCTCAGACGTTCCAAGACACACACTTTTAATGCTTCTGAGGTCGATAACATGAGCCCTGTTGCATTGACACACACTGCCCTCACACACACAAGTTACTGTCACACACACACCCTCAACCCCTCACCCTCCCTCACCCTCACCCTCACTCACCCTCAACACCTCACCCTCACTCACCCTCAACCCCTCACTCACCCTCACTCTCACTCATCCTCACTCACCCTCAACCCCTCACCCTCACTCACCCTCAACCCCTCACCCTCACTCACCCTCAACCCCTCACCCTCAACCCCTCACCCTCAACCCCTCACCCTCACTCACCCTCGACCCCTCACCCTCACTCACCCTCGACCCCTCCCCCTCGACCCCTCCCCCTCAACCCCTCACCCTCCCTCCCTCACTCACCCTCACTCACCCTCACCCCCTCACCCTCACTCACCCTCACTCACCCTCAACCCCTCACCCTCACCCTCACTCACCCTCAACCCCTCACCCTCAACCCCTCACCCTCAACCCCTCACCCTCACTCTCACTCACCCTCACCCTCACTCACCCTCAACCCCTCACCCTCACTCACCCTCAACCCCTCACCCTCAACCCCTCACCCTCACCCTCACTCACCCTCACTCACCCTCACTCACCCTCAACCCCTCACCCTCACTCACCCTCAACCCCTCACCCTCAACCCCTCACCCTCAACCCCTCACCCTCAACCCCTCACTCACCCTCACTCTCTCTCACCCTCAACCCCTCACCCTCACTCACCCTCACCCCCTCACCCTCACTCACCCTCACTCACCCTCAACCCCTCACCCTCACTCACCCTCACTCACCCTCACTCACCCTCACCCTCATTCACCCTCAACCCCTCACCCTCACTCACCCTCAACCCCTCACCCTCACTCACCCTCACTCACCCTCAACCCCTCACCCTCACTCACCCTCAACCCCTCACCCTCACTCACCCTCAACCCCTTACCCTCACCCACCCTCAACCCCTCACCCTCACTCACCCTCAACCCCTCACCCTCACTCACCCTCAACCCCTCACCCTCACTCACCCTCAACCCCTCACCCTCAACCCCTCTCCCTCAACCCCTCTCCCTCACTCACCATCAACCACTCACCCTCAACCCCTCACCCTCACTCACCCTCACCCACCCTCACTCACCCTCAACCCCCCACCCTCACTCACCCTCACCCTCACTCACCTTAAACCCCTCACCCTCACTCACCCTCACCCTCACTCACCCTCACCCCCTCACCCTCACTCACCCTCACTCACCCTCAACCCCTCACCCTCACCCTCACTCACCCTCAACCCCTCACCCTCAACCCCTCACCCTCAACCCCTCACCCTCACTCTCACTCACCCTCACTCACCCTCAACCCCTCACCCTCACTCACCCTCAACCCCTCACCCTCAACCCCTCACCCTCACCCTCACTCACCCTCAACCCCCCACCCTCACTCACCCTCACTCACCCTCACTCACCTTAAACCCCTCACCCTCACTCACCCTCACCCTCACTCACCTTAAACCCCTCACTCACCCTCAACCCCTCACCCTCACTCACCCTCAACCCCTCACCCTCAACCCCTCACCCTCACCCTCACTCACCCTCAACCCCCCACCCTCACTCACCCTCACTCACCCTCACCCTCACTCACCTTAAACCCCTCACCCTCACTCACCCTCACCCTCACTCACCCTCACTCACCTTAAACCCCTCACTCACCCTCAACCCCTCACTCATCCTCACTCACCTTAAACCCCTCACCCTCACTCACCCTCAACCCCTCACTCACCCTCAACCCCTCACTCATCCTCACTCACCTTAAACCCCTCACCCTCACTCACCCTCAACCCCTCACTCATCCTCACTCACCCTCAACCCCTCACCCTCACTCACCCTCCCTCAACCCCTCACCCTCACTCACCCTCAAACCCTCACCCTCACTCACCCTCACTCACCCTCAACCCCTCACCCCCTCACCCTCACCCCCTCACCCTCACCCCCTCACCCTCCACCCTCACTCACCCTCACCCCCTCGCCCTCCACCCTCACTCACCCTCAACACCTCACTCACCCTCAACACCTCACCCTCACTCACCCTCAACCCCTCACCCTCACCCTCCCTCACCCTCACTCACCCTCAACCCCTCACCCTCACTCACCCTCAACCCCTCACTCACCCTCAACCCCTCACCCTCACTCACCCTCAACCCCTCACCCTCAACCCCTCACCCTCAACCCCTCACCCTCAACCCCTCACCCTCACTCACCCTCAACCCCTCACCCTCAACCCCTCACCCTCACTCACCCTCAACCCCTCACCCTCACTCACCCTCACTCACCCTCAACCCTCACCCTCACTCACCCTCAACCCCTCACCCTCACTCACCCTCACTCACCCTCACCCTCACTCACCCTCAACCACTCACCCTCAACCACTCACCCTCAACCACTCACCCTCAACCACTCACCCTCAACCACTCACCCTCAACCACTCACCCTCAACCACTCACCCTCAACCACTCACCCTCAACCACTCACCCTCAACCACTCACCCTCAACCACTCACCCTCCCCCTCACCCTCCCTCACCCTCCCTCACCCTCACCCTCCCTCACCCTCACTCACCCTCACTCACCCTCAACCCCTCACCCTCACTCACACTCAACCCCTCACCCTCACTCACACTCAACCCCTCACCCTCACTCACCCTCCCTCACCCTCAACCCCTCAACCCCTCACCCTCACTCACACTCAACCCCTCACCCTCACTCACACTCAACCCCTCACCCTCACTCACCCTCACTCACCCTCAACCCCTCACCCTCACTCACCCTCAACCCCTCACCCTCACACAGTGCAATAGGTCTCAGACCATTTCAGTTACAGCTTTAAGAAATGTTTATGGCTTTTTTTATTTGTAATTCTTTAGCATTGGCTACAGGAAACAAAAATGCTAAACATTTACAAAAAAAACCCATAAACAATTCTAAAAGCACTAACTCTAATGGTGCGAGACCTATTGCATTTCCAATGCTTGTTGTTCTTGACTTTGGGCCCCAGCACTTATTGTTTTATAAACTAAGCACTGCCAGTAAGAGTCTAGAGCAGTGGTTCTTAACCTTTTGACTTCTGAGGACCTCCACTTATTAATTACTGCAATCCAGGGTCCCACACTGAATATGTATTGGAATATGATGACCCCCAATGAGACATTGCTGGAATTTTGATGATCTGAACCTCAAAATAATACAGAAAAATACAGAAGCAAGCATCAGTCAAACATATACACATACAAAGAAATATTTCATTCATAAATATAAAAAGAGAACATTTTTAATTTTAGTTGGATTTTCTATATTTATGGGAGACACCCATCATCCATACTGTATTCCTACTAGTCAATTTGAGGATACCAAATACATTTTAAAATGTCTTCACGTTTACAAAACGTTTTAAAATGTTCAATTTCAAAATTTTGCCTCTTTATTTATATACACGTTACTAATATTTAATTTTCTAAGCACTTCATGAACCCCTGAGTAGGTTTTGTGGGCCTTTAGGGGTCCATAGACAACAGGTTAAGAACGACTGGTCCAGGGGGTATGCTTTTAAAGGCCTTGGGTGCCCAGGGCTCTTTTCACTTACAGAAGACATACTTTAAGTCTGATCATCTTTTTTCTTGGATATTTTAAAGGAAGGCCTAATCATTCAATTAACTAAACATAGAGGCCCATATTACAAAAAATATATCACAACATACAGATTTATAAAGAAATAACGCAACGCAGTGCAGCAAGTAAAGATGCTGTGCTGAGCTGAGCTGCGCTGCGTGAATGGGAGAGAGCAGAACAGCACAATATCTACTAAGATGTGGCGCTCTTATGATTCATTATGTGTATTTGTATAGCGCACAACTCACATGGAAGGGTATCTTAGCGCAGTTCTGCTCTCTCCCTCTTGGTGCATGGCGCACTTTTGGCTGCCATGCACCAATTCAAATACCCCTGCACCATAGGACTAGGGTGTCCGTCTGTTGTGGTAATGCTGCATTTGTGTCCCGCCCATTCAGCACACCTAGATTGTTTTGCTTTTTGGATTACCTGGTGTTAGACCCAACATCCTTGGCCTTCCCCTAACATTTCACCTTCACACGTTCTGTTTTTTACCAACTTCGTTTCTGCTGGCCCTAGGACTCCACGGACTTTGCCACTGCTAACCAGTGATAAAGTGCTTGCGTTCTCCCCTTAAAACATGTTAGATTGGCTAATACCCAGGGCCAATAAATTAAATGCTGGCAGTGGGCCACTTAAGTAGCACTTTAACCATAGATGAGACATGCCATTGCAGCCTGTGTGCATGCAGTTTTAATCTGCCACTTCGACCTGGTAAAGTAAACCTTTAGCTAGCCCCAAACATTTCTTTTAAATACATATCACCCCTACGGGAAGGCTCAGGACAGAACGCAGGGCGCGCTATGTTTAAAAAGAAGGACATTTACTTTAAATTTTACATGTCCTGGTAGTGAAAAACTCTTATATTCGTTTTTCACTTCTAAGGCCTACCTCTCCTATAGGATAATATTGGATTTACCTTATTACAAGCATAAAACTAGAGGGACGCAACCTCTGCCACACTAAGGCTTCTTCTCTCTCTCTTTGGAGCATATTATCAAGGGCTTCATCTCCGCTTTTTTGGCTTTAAAAGCCAAAGAAGCGGAGATAAAAATATCACCCTATCAACAACAGGGTGCTAACATGCAAAATCGCATGTTAGCACCCTTTTCCACTACGCTTCCCTTTGCATCTCTAATGAGATGCAAAGTGGGGGTTCCAGAGCAAAATAATAGGAGAAATGTCGCTAAGCTACATTTCTCCTATCAAGCTTCACGCTAACCCTGTTAGAGACAAAAAAGCAGCGCTAACCACGGTTAACGCTGCTTTTTTACGACTGCAAATTTTCAGACGTAGCCATGTAATCCAATGGGAGGTGGATTACATGGCTAAGATCACCCTGCCCTATCAGCAAGGTTTCGCTGGTTGCAGTGCGATTATCGCTGGATTTCCTGCGATAATCACACTGTTTACCAGCTAACCCATGGATTCCAATCACTTGGGAGATAAGCGTTGTTGATAACACACTATCTCCGCGATGGAATCCAGCATTAGCTTGCGATAATTATCCTTGCGCTAAAAGCGCTGAGCGTTAATTATCGCAGGACCTTGCTAATATGCCCCTTATTCTCTATCCTTTCCCATTTCACTCTTCTCTATTCTCTCAACGGGCAGTGGATAGAGGGGAACGCAAACCATATATACTGTATACGTGTATTCCTGAAAAACACATCGAATTTTGTGCTGCCACCCTGTTAACGACGAATCGTTGATGACTATATGTACAAAAAAATCAATAAAAATATGTTGAAATTAAAAAATAAGTGTAATTTGCAAATAGTCATCTGTACCCATTTCATGTTTGGTTTCTCTGGAATTGTAATGAAAAATCCTAACTTATGGTAAAGTCGAATTTTAAATTAAAAATTTCAAAATACCACTTTTAGAAAGTTGCAATTTTCTTGCCTTAGTCACTGGGTGCCTACAGTCTGTCTTTGGGTCACGTGGCTAGGTGCACTTAACTAGTGTACGTTATGCATTCCTCCTAATCAGCCACACACAATGGAGAGCTTAGGTGTGACTAAATGGGCCATCACTGGCAGGACGGGAGGAAAGAGCTGGGCCCACCCCCACATACACTTGAATACACAGTGTCCTATCTCCACACAAAGGGCTCCATACACCCTCTAGTTAGTCTGGAAGCAAGGGTGCCTGTGCACTTCAAAGGCATGCATCTAGCAGTATCTCCCCACCTCAAATACACAACTAGGTATAAATACTGGACCTCACACACCAACTCTTCAGTACACTTCTAGACATGTAGGTATCTGCCAGGAAGAAGGACTGCCACACTCTTCAAATGCTGCTCTCAAGGACTGCTGCCTGCTGTGCTGACCTTCTGCCCTTTTGTCTAGGTGAGAAGGACGGGACCTGCATCTCTTGAACCAAGAAGCCAGAGTAACTCCACTGGCTAGTGGCCTAGTCTTCTGATCTGAAGCCTCAGTGACACAACAGACTTCGAACAAACTTGCAGCTGCACCTGGACTCAGCGATCTGTAAGTGCATCCTTTAAGTGGTGCCTCCCCAGTCCTGGATCTTCGGAAGTGGAGTGCAAACCCGAGCAGAACTGATGCATTGCCACTGCTGCGTGGATTGGACCCATTGCAAAGAGCCACATCATCTTCACAGCTCCATCGGAACTGACACTGCGCGACGCATCCTTGGTGGAGGCCTTCACTTCCCAAGTTGATGGCCGTCTTGAGAACAAGGCTGGTTTCTTTATCACAGCCTTGCAATACTTCTGTACTGGCATATCGCCCCGACTGTGTGCCTAATCCTCGACGCTGGACTTATCGCATGCCCTGTCGAAGGCATCCTTGATGATGATGCAGGCCCTCGCATTGCTGCCTAGCCGCATCTTGAAACCCAAGCATCGCTTCGACTGTGCGATGCATCTGTAATGCAGATCCTCTCAATGCTTCGCAACCCAAGATTTAAGGCACTTTGTTCGGCGGCCCTAAATGGGTTCTTGTTGCCGGTCGGCGGTCCATCACAGTCGGTCTGAATATGTGACTTTGTCCCAATCTGGCACAACCAGATATCCACAGTTGGCACTTTGTGCTTTTAGATGCTATTTTCCCTGAAATCTTTAAAATTGCACATCTCTAGTTCTACTGATTGGATTTTTGTTGTTTTGGTCTTGTTTTATTTGTGTGGTGTTTTCACTTTATTAGTCTTTGAAGCGTTGCGCAAATACTTTACACATTCCTTTTAAGTTAAACCTGACTGCTCTGTGCCAAGCTACCAGAAGGTTGAGCACAAGTTAATTTAAGGTTGCCTTGTGCCTCAAGGGCTGTGGCTGCTGCTTAACCAGGGCTCACACCGCAGTCAACCAACAACCCAATTTCTTACACCTGGGTTTGGACTTCTTTCTGTGGGTGAGTCTCACTACTGGTGTCTGACTCATGGTAATCACATGGCAAATGGACTGCGCATGTTTACCTCCAGTGACTGCCTTTTGAAATAAGACCACTGCGCCTCAGGTAGGTTAAGGTGCACTCAGCTGGTTTCATGTGAACATGTGTGCACACATGTGCGCACAGTTGTATTGGCTACACACGTGTTAGACTACCGTTGTGTGAAGTACGGTAACTGCGCACAGGTAGCCTGATGCAGAGGGGACTCTACAGGATTAGATTTTGACCTGGGGTAGGCCTCATATTATAAGTTTACACTAATAGGGAAGGTCAGTGTAATTTACTCTTTTGTTTGTAAAGACACGTTATTATACACATAAGCTGAAAACTGCCTTAGAGTGCAGTTTCACCCCCTTTTGTAGGGTGACCAGAATTTTAAAGCAAAAAAACTGGACATTTCACGTAAATAGAAGAAGGACTATAATTTTACGTCAGGCGAGCGCACAGAATGACAGCGCTCCTCAGCAGAGAATTACAAGACAGCAAGAACATACATAAGATGCAATTTTTAAACCCAGTAGCTTGCCTGTGAATTAAATTGCTTCCTTGGAACAACTGCTAACTATCCCCACTTTATAAAACATAAAAAAACACCTCACCCGGTTTTCAGTCTACCCTCTCTAAAAACCGTGACATGGGCTAAATTTCTCGAAATCTGCCAAGACATCTGGTGAAAAACGTGGACCATCTGGCAAATCCAGGACGCCTGATCACCCTACCTTTAGCCCACAAAGACCAGTGACAGAAAATCTGTGCGAGAAAATCAGTTCTGTGTGTCCCAAAAATGATATCTGTACTACATATGAGTCATCCAGAATTGTCATATTTCTCTGGCTGAGCTAGGTAAAGAACATTATTAACAATGGCTTAGACTTGCAAGTTTGCTTCAGTTGTGTCTAATCATATTAAGAAGTTGAGAAAGGGTGAGGTGCCCTGGTCATATCTAAATGGTGCATGGGTACCTGTGTTGACGCTAGGGAGCCTAAATGGTGCCAGCGCAGGAACAAAGACGGGAATGCATGGTATTCTTTTTAATACAGCACATTCCTGCCCTTTCCCTGTGACACAGCGCAGCAAAGTGACTTGCTGCGCTACGCCACATTCTCATAAATATGCCCCTAGGACTCTCACAGTTTCTGCCCCAGGTTTTCTTTCCTCGAATTGTATGTGTGGGTCTGGAGCATCTCTCAAGCTTCTTGATTATTGCTTTGAGGACATTTGCTGCCTTGCTTTTCTTGCCCTGAACTAAGATCAGTTTCTTTATTCCAAGGGGCATCTTGAATTTACTTAGCATGATTGTTGTTTTTAGGCATTGCAGAGAGGTTTGAAGGAGAGTTGTAATTACAGCTGTAATTAGCATTATACTTTGGGAAAATCACAGTTCACTTAAACATGTTTCCATACATGTTCAATGAGCACTCTGTGTACCTGGTCTTTCTAGAGTCTGCTGTCTACCTGTGAGTTTTTAAACACAGGTGCCGGTGCTGGAAAAAGGCTTCCAGTGATTTCTCCCCATGTTGATGTGCCTTGTCCCCGATGGCTGTGTCAACGGTGTTTGGGATACTTTATCTTGAAGTTGGCGTACTTGCAGACATGAGACCCCTTGGAGAAGATTTAAAATGAGAGGTTTTCTTTGCTGGAGGTTACTTTATTTCAGCTTTTATGAGTCAATTAAGCCCCGTTTAGGGTGCGATTCATCTCTTTGAGGGTGCAAACCTCTTAGACATGTTCATCGCCCAGACTGGTCTTTGTCTTGCCAAAGAGGTTGTTCTTGGTGTTCCTCAGAGGATTTCCTCCATTATCAATGACCGAACCTCTGGTTTTGGAAACAACGATTAATTACCTTGATAATTCTCTACAGGCACTGATCTCGTCTACAAGATGATTTACGATTCTCATTGAACTCCTCTGAATTGAGTCGGATTCAACTCACTATGGAACGGCAACAACACCCTTGAATTTATTCTGGCCTTCTCTATTATTCCTTTAATCTGTCCAACCTCTGTCCTACTTTTTTCCCAGTAGATACTGAAGTGGTGGTTTTACCTTCTTGAAGACAGAAGAGTAGATGTCTGGTATCTGACCACTTTTCTTTTTGGTTTCAATGTCTTACTCTGACAGAGAGTATGAGCTCAGTGTTGTCAGCGTGGGAGAAAAGGAGAAACTATTGAGACCGTGGGCCTGGATGTTGCCCGTGATAGCTATAGTCCCGGGCAGAATGTTGATTATGCCAGAGTAATTCTTGTAATTCCGTGCC
Source organism: Lissotriton vulgaris (assembly GCF_964263255.1). Taxonomy (NCBI): domain Eukaryota; kingdom Metazoa; phylum Chordata; class Amphibia; order Caudata; family Salamandridae; genus Lissotriton; species Lissotriton vulgaris. The sequence goes on from NC_141693.1 coordinate 148,001,025, forward strand.
ACTCTTTCACTCAGAATTACCAATAAATATGTTATTACACCTTCTTCTAATTAAGAGTCATTTTTGGGAAAAAAATCCTACTACAAGAGCAAATTTAGAGAGTGCGAGAGGTCTCTCTTGCTCGCTATTCTTGTTCTGCTATATCAAGCACAAAATATTTCTTTGTGTCTGTTGGAGATGGCCCTTTTTGCAGGGTTATCCCCACACTTTCTTGCTTCTTCCTCCTTTATTTTTTCAACCCGTGGTTGTTGGCAATAGGACTCTGGGCACTTTAGTACGGCTGAGCAGTGCTAAAGTGCATATGCTCTCTGTAGAAATTGTTATTGTAATTGAATATCCATGATTGTCATATTTGTATTACCAGGAAGTCCCTAGTAAAGTGCACTGAGTGTGCCAGGGCAGGTGATTCAAATGCTACTAGTGGGCCTGCAGCACTGATTGTGGCGTCTACATGAGTAGCCCTAAAATGGTGTCTCAGGCCAGCCACCGCAGTGCCTGTGTGCAGTCTGTGGACTGCCATGTCAACCTGGCCTGTGTCCCCACTGACCAGGCCTAACCCTTCCCCTTCTGTACACATTGGACACCCCTATGGAAGGCCCAAGGTACCCCCCCTGGAGAGAGTGCAGTGTATGTGAAAGGTGGAGCATGTACTAGTGTGGGTGACATACTCTGGTAGTGAATTACAGCCATTCTAATTTTTCGCTATTGTAAGGCTATCTTGCCCATAGGCTATAATCGGGAATGCTGTGTACAGTGGTTACCTACATATCTTCCCATAGGAGCAAGATCGGACATAAAAGTCTGGTATCCCTGACTTCAGAATTTAATAACACATCTTTTAGGAAAGATGTTTTTTAAATCCTGTGTTTGAAAACAGCACTTTTAGAAGGTGGCTGTATTCTTGTCCGACCTTTCTGTGTGCCTTGGCCTGTTTGTGAATTGACTGTCTGGTTGGTGAGTGACAGGGGCTGGGTGGCTCCCAGAGGCTGAGTGGGCCATCCCTGGGCTGAATAGGTCCATCTGCATCGAGAGTGGTGGGAGGAGATAGCACCTGGGCCCGAATAGGGCTGTGCCTGCAATCCACAATGCTGGCTCCACCTCCTGCTGGTCGGCTGACAACCCTGCTCCTCTCTCTGAAAGGAAAGGAGAAGCCAGGAAAACAAAGTGCTCAACGAACACCGAGAACTGGTTCAGATCAGGCTCAGAGCCCTCCTGCACAAAGGGAACAAAGACTTTTTGGGGTATAAGTACAGGACCCCAGACTACAAAAATTAGATCAACCTGGAATCAAGAAGGAACCTCTGCCATGGAGAAAGCTGGAAGACTGAAGAGAAAGGACTGTCCTGATGTGTGTTTGTGGGCTGACCTGCAGTTGCTTTGCTGCCAAGGAGAGGGGAAGGACTTTGCTATGTCCCCTTGCTTGAAGAGATCTCCAAGGGCCTGAGTAGAGCTGGCTCCCTATTAAGAAGTCCCAGGAACAAAAGGACTTCTCCCCAGCTTCCCCCCTGAACTCTACTGAGTTCTGTCCTTTCTAGAGTGCTTGGGACAGTTGTGGTGCCACTGGAAGTTTTACCTGTTGTTTGGGAAGCTGGACAAGAAGAAACTAAAGACAATCTGCAAAGTTTCACGCATCGCTCGCTTGCGGAGCGCAGGAGTGCGAGGAAATTCCCGCCGCCGTGAAGATCGAGATCGTTGCAGCGCCTGTTGCCGCTGAAAGAACCGACGCATCCTATACTTGCGGAACGCATCGCTCCGGTGCGGGAAGATTACCATTGCTGCGATAATCGTCGCAGAGCCTGTCCTTGCTGTGTGAGATCATTGCACCTCTTGCTTGCGGACCGCATCACGTCGCAGCGATTGTCATCGCAGAGCCATCGCATCAAGGGGCCGCAAGAGGAGAAGACTGACGCTGTGCTGCGCATCGCCGCCACACCTGAGATCATCGCCGTTTTGAAGATCGTTGCATCGTACCTTTGCGCGACGCTTCCTGCGCACCGGAATCCATACAAGGTATTGCATCCCTCCCCATACAGACCGGAGTCATCGCAACACACCCGCTGCGTCCAGCGGGGTTGTCACATTGCCTCCCAGGGGCCAGGAGTGACGCATCGCTTGTTTTTCAACACTGCAGCTTTCACTTAGAACTTTTGTCGCATCTAAAGGAACTTTTGGCTAAACGTGATACAACTGTGGGTTATTTTAACGCAACCCTAAGAACTCTTTTGAAATCATATCCTTGAACTGTGTATGTTGGATTTTTTTTGTTTTGGTCTTGTTTAGTTTAGGATAAATACTTTTCTAAACTGGTGTGGAGTCCATTTGTGGTGTTTTCACTGTGTTACTGTGAGTGTTGGTACAAATACTTTACACATTGCCTTTGATAAGTTTGTCTGCTCGTGCCAAGCTACCAAGGGGTTGAGCAGGGGTTATCTAAAGAGTGTATTCCCCCTTACCCTGACTAGAGGCAAGGGTCCCTATTTGTCACAAGTACCTACCTGTGCCAACTAGAGACAAAGAAATCTAGCATTGGTGGTCAGCGGTGAGGTTTTGAACTTGTATTTGTACTTGACCCACAGTGATTGGTGTACATCACTAGTTTAGTGCAGACCACTATGCAACCACATACTGTGTTTGGATTTGGTTCTATTTTTGATCGGAACCCTGAAAGAATCCAGGAATCATGTCTCAGAATGGTAAATAAGCAAGTGAGGTTGCGGAACTGGAGTTTGATATTGTAATGTTAAGTGATTACAAAGTAGGTCAACTCAAGCAGTTCTGCAGGAGCTTTGGATGTCCCATGAAGCGCCACTCCAAGAAGGAGGAGCTACAAAAGGCCTTAAGGGCCTGGTGGGAGACGAAAAAGGCTGGGGAGACAGATGGTGCAGAAGTGGATGAGGATGCAGAAAGGGATGGTTTCAGGTCACAGGGTCTGCCTGTGTCCAGAGCAGCCTCCAGGGCTGGCAGCAACCTTTCCGCTGGAGGAGTTGGAGAAAAACCAAAGGGCTAGAGATCATGAGTTAGAAGTCTTGAGGCTTGAGTTTAGGCTAATGGAAATAGAAGTCCAGAACGAAGCAGAGAAGAGCAAGGAGATGTATGCTTTGGAAGAATTGAAATTGACCTTGGCGCATGAATTAAGAATGAGGGAGCTTGATTTGGAGTCTGAGAGGCTTGAGGCCATGAGTGTCTCAGATGAAGAAGAAGAATGGGAAGCTCAAGAGGTGAGCTTGCTGAGTTGGAGGTGGAGTCCAGCTCAGATGGTGGCAGCAAGATTATAGTTTCTAGTGCTGAGAGGATAGTACAAACACCCCAAGGGGGTGAGCAGGGGTTATCTAAAGAGTATATTCCCCTTACCCTGGCTAGAGGCAGGGACCCTATTTGTCACAAGTACCTACCTGTGCGAACTAGAGACCCCAAAATCTAACTGTCCATTTGGGACGCGATGGTGAATATTGTGAAGAGAAAATAGCACTAAATACCAGTCGTAATTTGAGGAAAAATCCTACCCCAAGGGCACATTGAGAGAGTGCGATCAGCTGCTCATACTCGCTATTGGTGTTCTGTTGCATTTCGAGCTATTTCTTACTGCAAAATGCATCCTCGTGTCCATTTTGGATGCACGAGGGCCTTTTTTCATGAAAAAATAGTGTGAAACAGAATTACTCCTCTTGCATAATCCAGGCCTAATGTCACAAAATTCTTATGTAACTCAACGTGATTACTCTACATGGAATTACCTGAGTTACGTCCCTCGCCCCCTTAGTAGGAACTGTTTTTATGGAAGGCTATGCTGCCTCCTCACTATTTAGCACCAATATCACACTCATTTCCACCCTATGTTCATGGAGCCCCCATTATGAACAATTGTCTCTGTGTGAACACAAAAAGGCGTTTCACTATTCAAAAGCCCATACTATTGGCTTTGCTAATGCTGTTTCACTTTTACTAAGGTTGCATTTCATCACATAAAGGGTAATGCATGTTTTCCAGTCTCACTGGAGTCTAGTTATCGTGTTCTTCTTTCAAGTAGTCATATTTTGCTCTCCGTTTTTCAAGAATAGGCCTTCACCAACAGTGATTTTCTGCATATTTATCACTTGGTTGAAGGTACTCAGATTCGAATAATGCTTTAGGAATTAAGACAATACGGAAGTCTAAGGAAACTGAATGCACCTAAGACCTGCTTTGAGTAGCAGGACTCTGGCAGGAACCACTGGGTATTTTGGTTACAAAGCCGATTTGTTTTGGCTTACCTTTGGTCTTGTTCAACAGCAGCTGTCAAAAAGCTTGTCTGTTACAGGGGCCCAGGTCTGGAGGTTGATCAGTCTCTAGCCAGGTCATGCTTCAATTTTGGCCACGTCATTTATCTTCACTCTACAAGTCTTGATACCACTAAAAGCACTACAAGTAGGCGAGGGCAGTTGGAAGTATTAAGTCCCAAGGCTTTCTCCCGTAGTGGAATGAAAGTGAATACATGGTTTTGACAGGCCTGTCTAGGAGAGTGAGACATGCCTTATGGAGGCAAACTAAATGGTACCCTGTATTGTTGTAATGGGACATGTGGTTGTCTTTAGCAGCCATTATTGCTTTCTTTCAGTGCTCTTCTGGGGTTAATTCAGCGCTTGTAATATGGAGGTCGCTCCCCAGTGATGCTTTACAACATCTGCTGATACTTAAATTACACACACATATACACTAATGTAATGTAAATGTTAAAGATGTAGGGCTACATCTTTAACATTTATAGGGAGCACAGTTTGCCGATTATCATAAAACAAGGACCTTGACAAGAAGACACACTTAAGTTATCGATGCTGAAATCTATGTGCAACAAACCTCCAGGACGCAGGACGGATTCTCGGAGAGGTTCTTATTAGGGCGAACGTGGCCTTTCTTCTAGAGGCCAGGGAAAGGTTTGGGCCCTTACCTCCTACTTACACCTACATTTCCATGCTTTTTACCGTTCTTTGTGATGCAAGAATAAACAATAATGTTAACATTTATGGAATAAGCAATTATGGTATACAGTTAATCTATACTACTATTATAAAGAGAGAACACGCACCTTTGAGCCAGGTAAACTCGGGAACCACAGCGTCAATCCACACACCCGATACATTGTAGAAATTGTCAGGGTGTGCAGATGGACATAGGCTATAAAAAAAAAAAAAACCGTACATTTAAAAATATAACTTTTTTAAAAAAGTAGTGCCCTGGAAGTAGCGCCGGCCACGACGCTGCTCTGGCCGCGACGTAGCGCTGGCCGCGACGTGCGTGATGAGGACGTGCGTGATGACGAGGAGGAGAGACATGGAGCTGCGGTGAAGTGAGGAGCGCGGGCGCGTCATGGCGAAGAGGAGCAGATCGCGGGAAGGAGCAGCAGCTCAGGTAAAGTAAATGGTCCTTGAAATCGAGGCGGTAGGCGCAAAGCGGGAGGCGGGAGGTGGGTGGCGGGCGGCGGGCAGCGGGCGGCAGGAGGCGGGAGGTGGGAGGCGGGAGGTGGGAGGCGGGAGCGGGGGTGGGTGTGCACAGAGGGACAGGCGGGAGTAGTGGCGGGAGGGAGTCAGGGCGGGAGGGAGTCGGGACGGGAGGGGGTCAGGGCGGGAGCGGGTGTACTGCCCCCAGCCCCTTTCTGCCCCAGGCAACGCTGGGGCGGGCTGCTAGTTAAGATATAGTTTGCTACAGGTCATACTGGGAAATACATGTCAAGGGTAACTACATTGATATACATGGAACAGGTGGTAAGGTGCTTATTTTTTGTATGTATGTGAACTGATGCTTGTGAGACAAAATTCTACTTTTTCTTTACATTTAAGACTTTTTAATAGTTTCAAGAACTCAGCCAGCAGTGTGTTTCTCCCTGTGTGGCTGGGAAGCCTATGGCTTTTTCAAAACTTTGAGTAGTATGTGACTAATAGTCCTTCACTGGCGGCCTTGTGGTTTATTATGTCTGCTCATCTTGTGAGTCGCTGTGTGGTTATTGCTTGTAGTCTCAGTCCAGTCCAGCAGAGAGGCATCTCATGAGGTCTTTGTCATATGCTGCATGTTGCTACTCTACTAAACCCTACGGAGGCTACTCACAAGACCACTAACTGATTGAATTATCATACTTGGAAGCCTCCGATCCGTGTCTAAAAGTCTGTCTCTAATTTCCTTATTAAAGTTGATTTGAGAAATTTTTTTCAAGGTACTTAGATGTGGAGTTAAGAATAGTCAATCCATATCTTCTCCGTGTATTTTCCTCTATGATATTTTGTTCCTCGATATTCGGGTCATGATATTCTATATTCTTCAGTACATTCTTTTGCACCATGTAGGTCTATGCCATTTTAGGAAAAATAGGCTCCCTCTGTCTGTTTCTTGACATTCTGAGCTACAGCATCTTTGTAATCAGATATACATTAAACTGTTTCTCATATCCATTAGCAACAAATGACCAAGGGCCAGATGTAGGAAGGCTATTAAAGGTCGGTTAACGAATTTCGGCTGTTACCGTCCGGTAATAGGCTTTTCTGATGTAGGGGCCGAAATTAACGATTCGGTAATTTACTGAATCGGTAATTAGGGGAATCGGTAAATTACCGATTTCTTAAATACCAATTTGGTAAATTACTGAATTCCTAATGTAGGGAGCACTTAAATGAGTGCTTATCCCATGTTAGGATTCGTTATTTACCACCAACTACAAGTTGGTGGTAAATAACGAAAATACCCCAAAAAGCAATTTTATGCAAATTGCTTCAGTGCCATGTTGCAGACATACATGCCCTTAGGGCATGCATGTCTGCAACATGTGCACCCATACACAATTGAGGGGTGCAACAGGGTGTCAACGTGACACCCTGCCACCCTTCAATGTTTTCCCCCTTTTACCGAATCGGTATTTACCGATTCGGTAATTGCCATTCATTCCTATGGGCCTCCAATGAATGGCAATTACCGAATCGGTAAATACCGATTCGGTAAATACCGAATCTTAACGATTCGGTAATTTTTACCGAATGATTTGCTACATAGCATTTACTGATTCGAAAATACCAAATCGGTAAAATTCGGTATTTTCGAATCGGTAAATGCGATTTACCTACATCTGGCCCCAATTATCCATTAGCAAGCACATTTCCGTGTTTGCAACAATGCTATCTCTTTAACATGAGAGAGTATTACACGAAGGATTTAAGCAGTTTGTGGGCACAGTGTATTTTATGAAAAAATACCCTCTGCTGTATGTTAAGAGGATATTGCAAGCCACCTCAGAGTTCCATGACCTGTAAAGCAACTAATTCTTCGGCCTCGTTCATCTATATTATCGCAAAACTTCTCGGTCACTTGCGAATTCTCTGTGATAAACCACAGGGGTACTTTATTTAATTTATAAAACAGTTCTCTTGCTTCCTTGGTTGTTATCAATCAATATTCATGTTGAAATTACTTACATTTTTCATTACCTTTCAAAAAGGCTTGTCTCAGAGGGGCACTAGATGACTCTGTGTCAATCATCAGGAAAAGCATGTTCCTGGCCTAGGCTTTCATTTGACAAGTCTAAGCATTCTTTGAGTATAGTCCTCTTTCCTCTCAATCTAATTAGAGATGTAGATCACAGTTCTTTAGAGCAGTACATACTGGACTGAGATGCTCTGTCCCTGCTGGCGTAGAGCGTATGGTCAAATCTATTCCCAGCGTACCAAGTGCCTGTGCATGTGTACGTCTGATACACCTAATAGATGGACATCACCCTTAGGTACCAGGGTACTGCCACGTCTGCAGAAGGACACATTACCTTTCAATTTGCGTTAGAATTGAGCAATTAATTCCCTTCGGAAAAGCAAAGCTGCGAATAACAAGCCTCCTTATTTTGAGCCGGTGTTCCTTGGCCAATGAACAATCGGGAGGTGTGGCCGGGAGGGCTCGACCCTGATTTTGGACCCTGGAGCCCTAAGGTTCTAAACCCAGCTTGGTTGTTATCATAAAAAATACAGTCATGTGATTGTTGTCAAAGCAATGTTTCTCCCACTGCAATTGCAATTGTGTGTAATAAACTTGCGTGACGAAATCAGGTTAAATTCAACTGTACTTTCACATTTTTGTCAGACAAATATTACCACTTTCTTCTCCCCCAACGCACCCTACTTTCGGTCCACACAGTCAACGATACAGATACACTGCCAGGCCCTAGCTCACCCTCAGATCTTCTCGATTCACCCTTTGAAATGTTATATTCCACAGTGTTTTAGTTATTGCTGGGCTGCAGTCAGTAACTACCTGCTTCAGCTAATTTTGACATTCCCAAAAGACCATCATTCCCCAGAGGAATTCGATAGATTGCGGTCTTTGTCAACGCCTTGAGTTCCGCATTCTTCCGAAGGTGATTCCGGGGAAGTGGAGGGGGGCTTTTTCTACCTCCAGTAGTGGCCAGACGAAGAGCCTGATTTAGTGTTGGGTGGTAATGGGACATTCACTTATTTTGGGAGAAATGTTACAGCTAGAGGAGAATCCCACTGGTGGTAATTACTTTATCATACTAGCCCTTTTTGAAGGAAATTTCACTGATGGGTTCTACAACAGATTCAGCACTTCCTCTAGGTACCCCATCAACCTCTAAATCAAGCATTTCAACTGCGGGCCCATCAGAGAAATAAAGAATATGTGTGAGGCCCTAATCCATACTTTACATAATCTAATTGACCTCAAAACTTCTGACATCCTCTTCTCCATCCATCCTTTACTTCATCATTCACTCTTAGCTTTCTCCCTTTGTAATCTTCTTTCCCTCCCCTTTTGATTCCCACCCTTCACTTTCTCTATACCAACCTCTCCTTCTAAATGCTCCATTCAGTCTTTCCCTACCTTACCTTCTCCTTAGTCTCTTCCTCTCTCCTTTCTTGTTCTCGCCCTGTATCTCTTTATTCAATTTTTTTTCTTACCACCTCTCTTTCCTTCTCTTCTTCATTTGTTTCTCTGTTTCATCTTCCCTCCCCCTTTGTCCACACCCTGACAAATGCCCCTCTTCCTGTCTCTCACTTCCTTTTTCCTCTGTCATTTCCTTTCTCTATCTCTCCTCTGCCTCTCCCCTTTCTACCTCAAATTGAAGGAGGAATTAGGTATTTTTTAGGGCAACATTGTGAAAAATGTGTTTTCTTTTTACCTATTTCTATTCATGGTTTTCTGTAAATGTATTTAAAACTTATTGGGTGCTCAATGTTTTTCTTTGTACTATTGCTTTTGAGCCATCCCGGAACAGCATTGGAATGAAACTCCCAATCTGAGAACACTGGCAGACCATAGTCACCTGCTGCAGGATACAAAAGCCTTCGATCCACACCCAAGACTTGTGCAGCTCAAAAGAATTGCCTCCAGGGGCAGGATGAGGTTTACCACATGCTGGGCGTGCTTGGGCCACCCATTGTCATTCTGCAAATGTAAAACAAGGGGGCTGACTTTGTAGCAACACCAAATCTCACCTAAGGCTGCAGTAGCCGTTCGGGATCTGCGTCAGTTGCAAAATCGGCCGAGGCATGTGGAGCTGCTTTATCCACTGCAGAAAAGCTGACCCCTTGTTGGCCTCTGCCTGTCCCCCCTCAGGCAAAGATCGATTTCCCGCCCTACCTATTAGTCCTTGGTTTCCTTGACTGCTAGTTGGCAGCTTGTTTAGCAATCTGGGAGTTTGCTCTCAAAATGGACACATGTGTCAGACATCATTTGCTTTCTTTAAACCAACTGCAAGTATGAACAATTAAACATGCTGTCCTTTAGGAGAATACTGTTCTGAAATACTACGTAATGTATCTATGTATGTAAATGGTATTTCTATAGCGTAAATCCAGCCAAAAGGCAGTGGAGCACTGTACATGGTCAAAGACAAGCATAAAGTCAATGAGTTATTAGGTAACACTTGGCTGTGGATGGTTAGTGCATTGTGATGTAATGTTTATTAAATAGATGAATGTTGTATTTTAGTTGCTTTATTTCCATGTACCTTATTTCCCAGCTTTGTATCCTCTTCCCTTTCCTGTTCTATTTCTGTACGTTTATGTTTTCTTTACCGAACATCTCGTTCTCGATTGTGAAAGACCACTCATGTACTCTCAATAATTACTATGTGGTAGTTGATTTTAGTCTTGGGGTGTTAGTGGCAGATTAAGTAGTGTTCTCCTTTAGCCGCATCACTGTGGGTATGCCAATAAAGGATCCCTCTTAACTCTGCATGCTGCCACATCATTTCAACATTTTGGCGGTGACAGTGGGATAACAAGACCATTGGTACTTACTAAATTAGTACCAGTCAAGTCATCGGAAGGCTTATTTGTATTTGGGTGTGGTCTTGAATATATAGTATACCTTAATATAACAAGCAAAATATTGAGGACAAAAATGTCAAAAGGTAAGTGAGTATAGGAAAGTTTAGATTTATTATTCTTTACTCCACATCTATGTACCTTGAAGGTTATATATTGTCCAGCCACATAAATGTGGAGTTAGGTATTGACATTTTTTACATATTAACCTGTTGATATTTTTGTCCTCAATATTATGACCATGATACTAAGATATAATGATATTCACTATGTGATATCCAATCCTTTTATTTTTTTCCAAACAATATGAGTGCTGTTTTTCGAAAGAATCCTTTTTGGAAAGCAGAATGTCTAGCTTCTCCTGATTGCAGAATGATCATAAAAAGGACATCATTGTTCTTTGTCAGATGCTGTAAATTTGATCAAGAAGTGTTTAGTGATTGAGAAGGATGCAGACTGATTGTAATGGCCGACAGAAAGTGCACTGAGCGTGGCACTTCTTGTTTTTTGGAAAGTTGAGGATGAATTTTCCTTGGAAGATGAAGTAATAATTCATTCACATAGATCTGTGCCTCTAGAGTGTGGTAGAGTGCAATAATGTGTGTTTTCCACAAAGGTTAGTAAAGAAAGATGGTTGCTAAGAAGCTAGTTAGGCCCAGGCACGGCCCGTGCCGGGCGTTATACTGGGGCGGTGACGTCAGGCAGGGGAGGGTCAGGGTGGGGGGTTGTAAAATGCAGGATATGGACCGTAAGAGGTAAGTACCCAAAAAAAAACCCGAATTTCGTTGCCCACGCTGCATCACATTTGGCGATGCAGCGTGGGCAACACATTTTTTTTTCTTTTCGGTACTTACCTCTAATGGTCCATATCCCGCATTTTACAACCCCTCACCCTGACCCTCCCCTGCCTGACGTCACCGCCCCAGTATAACGGGCCATGCTTGGTTAGGGCTTCGGTTTGGTGGCAGTACATGGACAACATTGTTAGTTTGTTAAAAACTGTGAAGTATGTACCAAGTCTGATAAGCCTTTAACCCCTTGCATGCGGCCGCGATTCTGCGCCTGTGCGGCAAAATCGCGAGTGGTCGGGGTCATGACGGCCCCCAGCCGTCATCAGCACACGAGCACCGTGGTGCATGACGGACGGGGGCCGTCATCAGCATGCAAGGGGTTAAAGGGAAACGCTCTTTAGAAGAAAGCTGGAGTGCTTAATTTGTAAAAGAAGGAGTGCTGGTGCCAAAGGTCTGCCTCCTCTTTATATCGCGCTTCCCGTCTCTGCTTTCTGCCTTCCTGCCGGTTTTCCGTCTTTCTCTTCCTCCTTCTTTCCTGTTTGTGTGTGTTTTGCCTTTATTGCTCGTGGTTAATTATCTGATGAGGAAAGATACGTTTCGTCCCCAAAGATGAGTGCTGGTGGGCCCCACCAGAAACCACCGTCTCAAAATAAGCACTGGTCCTCTCTTGTCTCTCTGGATGCTGCTTTGTCATTTCAACTCTAAGAACGATGTGACATGAAATTGACAGGTGCTGTTAGAGTTCTTTTTAGATGTGTTGTTTTTGTAAATCCTTGTTTGAGCATCTAACAGTAATCAGAGGCAATGCTAGCATCTGTTTTCAAGGAGACCGTGTCTGCTAGGCCACAGCTGCATTAGCAATAGCAGAGATGTCTCGAAATATGTGCTTTACAAGAAACCTGTGTCACATTGTATTAATTTCATGGCCTTAGTTCAGGGCTGCAGCTGCACTGGCAGAGTTCCAAATTGTGTGGCAGGCATGACTGACTTATGTTGTAAGAAAGGACTAATAATGCCGCAGATTCTGTGACAGGGCTATTTTATTTACAAATATGACATGTAATAATGCTGCCAAGGCAACGTCACTCTATTCGTTCTAGTATAGTCACCTGAAAATGGGTCACTGCTTCAACATGTAATGACTTGTCACTGATGAGCCTGTAGCTTTGCCTATAGTACCAGCATGTACTCAAAGGGGAAATATTTCTATTATGCTGCAGCCTACTTGCCCATCTTAGGGCGCACTCTCTTTGGCAACCAAAACAGATGTTTCCTAAATGTTAATGATTTATTGACTCGTCACTTCATAGTTTAGCTGTATTGGTCAGCACTTTTTGAAAGGACTAGGATGCCTGAAAATCTAAAGTGTGGTGAGAAACCCAGGTGCGAATGGGCTGTGTATTGATCAGCTCAGAATTGGCATTAGATTAAACGATTCATTGATTCATTATTAGGCCCTGCTGAAATTTTCATTATGCAGGTGTAATTTGGCATAATCTTTGGAATTTTGTGTTGCAAAAATTATGCATGATGCCCAAGATTAACATTCCGATTCATCAAGCAAAATTGCGCTCGCAAAGGGCCGGATTCTGAGAATCTGGCCCTTTGCGAGTGCAATTTTTGCATTTGGGATTCATCATCCCAAATGCAAAAATCGCTATTAGAGAAATCGCATATTTGCGAGGAATTGGATTTAAGGAATCTCTAATAGAGATTCCTTAAATGCAATTCATCAACCAATTTGAAATTGCGAATTCGTAACATTTGGTCGCAATTTACCACGAAGTCTGACTTCGTGGTAAATTGCGAAAAAAGAGTAAAACGCACTTTAGTGCATTTTTTTCTTTTGCATGTTACACACACATGTCCTTTGGACATGCGTGCGCGCAACACCTGTTTAAATTTGCATTTAAGGGGTTCTACAGGGTGTCCTTTGGACACCCCTGGCACCCTTAAAATCGCTATCTTATTTGCGATTAGCAAATTGCTAATCGCAAATAAGGAATACTCCCCATTCATTCCTGTGGGCCTTTTGGCCCATAGGAATGAATGGGGAGTTATTCCTTATTTGCTATTAGCAATTTGCTAATTGCAAATAAGGAATGTGTAGGAATCGCATTTTATTTTGCGATTCCTACATGAATCCTGTTTTGCGAGTCTGTAATAGCGATTCCTTATGAATCGCTATTAAAGACTCGCAAAACGGATCTTTGATGAATCTGGCTGTACCTTCATAAATCATCTTGTATAAGTTAGATGTCCATCATGGGATAAAAGTATTTCTAAAGCACATGAACAATATGATCACCGCCCAGCAACAACACAACTTACCTGAATGTCAGCGGTACTGATACCATAACTTGAAAAGTCATTTTGCAGCAACTTTTTTACTTGAGGGGGCTCTTCAAGTACATTTTGAGCATGAAAAGCATCTTCGTTTATTTTTGTTTTTTGGTTTCACACATGAAGTGCCATAGAGAGTGAGGCCTGGAAGACATCTCCCTGAGCTTTGTCCAGCCCATGGTCATTTCGGAATTCAATTTTGTAAGGAAAGCATCACTCTTCCTTTCGACTGCAATCTCTGCTGCATCATCCGGTCTTGGAAGTTGAAATCTGTACATTTAAGAAAATTCAAGTATTCTGAATGCAGTTCTTTGCAATATTTTTGTTCTAGCAGGCACTACTATTTTTGTTCCTTTTTTGTTTCTTTTCCTTTCGTGTGCTTGTTGCTGATGGCCTAAAGCTTACGTTAGGCGAGTACAAGCAAGCCCTTGTGAGAGTAGTTTAAAATTTACATTTGTGGATGGTGTAGGCAGGGGACTAAGAACATTTCCTCGTTTTCCATGTGTTTTTGTGAATATCCAGGTTTATTTTGATTCATGTTCTTCCCCATGTGCTTTCCCACCATTTTGTTTGAGGGTGTTCTTGGTTGTATGAGATAACTGATGAACTGTTTTTTTAAAAACATTTTAGAATATTTTGCAGGGGTATTTGCTGCCTATTTTTTGTGTTTAAGTCATTTTTTAAGATTATTTCAATATATTCTCACTGGTTCCATTTTACCGTCCTTTTGAGTTTATTGCTGTTGCTTTACTGGTGGTGAAGTAGGACCATGAATATACCCAGTCCCATTTTGGGTGTATATTTTTGCAGTCCTTTTCCTGCAATCCTGCACAGTCTTGTAGTGAGATACCCCCATGTTTTGGAGCCAGTGTGTATTTTTGAATAATAATAACTTTAGCATTTATATTTTAAAGGAGCATTGTGCATGTAATTTTTGTTTATTTTTTATTTTTCCTAATATATTTTTTTGCGCTTGCAGCTGATAGTGATAATATTTAGTACACATTTGTTCATTTATTTGGTTTTGTCTGACTCTCATGTGCCCTGAAGGGATACCATGTATTATTATCAATTAATTTATTCGGTTTTGCCTGCACCCCAGCCTCCCATAAGGACCACATAGGCCCTGGCGGGATGGCAGGTATTTTTGTATTAATGTATTAAATAGTTTGTCGGCCTGTCTGCCTCTTATAAAAACACCTGTTAATTAAATTGATTACATTTTTTGCCTTTCCACAGCCAACCTTCTATAGGGGTCCCATGAGCCCGGGTGGGATATAGAGTTTATCTATTTAATTTTGTGCCTTGCCTGCCTCCTTGCCTTCATACCTCCCATAGGGACCCAGTGGGGCCTGGAGGGACACCAATTATTTATTCATGTATTTGATATTTACCTAACCTCGACCTTCCATGGCAGTTGGGTGAGCACTGGAGGGACATCAACCATTTATCAATGGGTTTTTTGGCAGCGGAGCATTATGAGGTCCCATGCCAAGGATGTGTCACGCAGAAGAGACAATGTGTGGGTTCCGAGGTACTGCAGAGTCATGATGCGAGGTCCTGCGTCATTGTAGAGAACTCTGTTGATGAGGACTTGCAATGCAAAGTCTGGCATTGAGGATGCGTAGTGCAGTCAAGGCGATGCGTTGGTTCCAAGGATTTGTGAGGCTGCGATAAGAGAACCTGTGTCGTCGTTGAGGTTGCTATCGATAAAAGAATCTCGATTCAAGGGCCTGAGTTGGGAAAGCTTCACACACGCGAACTGCGTGGTCAGTACTGAGTCCTTTCAGTTGGGAGCACCCTCGCAGCAGAAGAAATGTGTCGGTTTCGCTCAGGTTTGTTCTGCAAAGCAGAGGAGATCATCGGTTCTGGGAGAGGATTTTTCATTACAATTCCAAAGACACCAAACCTGAACTGGTTACCTACACCCATTTAATAATTATCATTTATTAGAAGTCATAAGGTAACTCCAATGTAAGACTATGGGAGAGGTAGGCCTTGCAGTAGTGAAAAACAAATGTAAGGGTTTTTCATTACCAGGACATTTAAAACTTAAAATTACGTCCTACCTTTTAAATATGCTGCACCCTGCCCTCTGGGCTTTCCAGGACCCACCCAAGAGGTGACTTATATGTATTAAAAAGGAAGCTTTGGGTCTGGCAAAAGGTTTTTTTTTGCTGGGTCGAAATGGTAGTTTAAAACTGCAGACACAGGTTGCAATACAAGACCCAAGACATGTTTAATAGGCTACTTGGGTGGATAGAATGATCAGTGCATACCCACTAGTAGCATTTGATTTACAGGCCCTACTTATATGTAGTACCACCTTACCAAGGACCTATAAGTAGATTAAATATGCTGATTGGGTAAAAGTCAATGATACCATGGATTAGGAGTCAGCACATGCACTTAAGAACTGGTTAGCAGTTGTAGAGTGCACAGAGTACTAGGGCCAGCAAAACCAAGATGAGCAAAAATGCATGAGGAAGGGAAAATGTTTGGGGGGAGACCACCCAAAGGCAAAAACCACAAGACGAACTTAGGCAAATCCATCAATTGGAAAAAACTGCCCTCACTCACATACCGAAGTATGTGACATGCTTCATCATAGGGCCTGCTAACAATACGCCCTGGTGTAGCCACACTCAGGGCGGAGCATAAGGGAGGGGAAAAAATATTAAATTGCGCACAACACAACGTATGACCATAAAACACAAACAAACACGTAACATACAATGTGATGATTTGCACAGTCTTCATCACATTGTATGTTACGTGTTCGTTTGTGTTTTATGGTCATACGTTGTGTTGTAAGGAATTTTTTTTTTCCCTCCCTTATGCTCCACCCTGAGTGTGGCTACACCAGGGCGTATTGTAAGCAGGCCCTATGATGAAGCATGTCACATACTTCGGTATGTGACTGAGGGCAGTTTTTTTCCAATTGATGGATTTGCCTAAGTTCATCTTGTGATTTTTGTATTGTACTCTACACCCCTTTTTGTGTGTGAATTTGAATCTACATGGGGCGCTGGGGCAGTAGAGTTAGGAATAGATATTTGGCCCTCTCCCCTCCTTTGTGTGAAGTACCACCCAAAGGCAGACAGGTCTAACACACCTCAAAAAGAATAACAGCTGGTAAGAGAGGAGAAATAGCTGAACTGATAGAAAGAGGTGATAGTGAGGAAGATTTCATCTAAAGCATCCCTGTCATTGTCTCTCAAAGTGTGCTGTGAACACTACCAGTAACCTCGGCATAGCACAAGGAAAAGATGGATACAGCCACCCCAAAGCATTCAATCGCCCTACCTGCTGTGGAAATTTGAGAAATTGATGTACATAAACAGCGTTCATTATTCCATTTTCCCGCTCCTCTCCCTGTAAGCACCATGTATACCGTAAAATATTGACCGCATCACTCTGCCAGTAAAAGCCCGCACCCATATGTACATGACAGCCATTTTAGGCACCCTGGCCTTTTTCCTGCTCATTAGAATCACCGGCTTCCCTTCTGCGCGTATCTGAACCCCCCTCCCTCTCTCACATGCATAGACTATGAAACCCTCTCCCTCTGCGCGACCCTGCCCTGAAAGGCAACCCTCCTGCTTGACCCACGCAAACCCCCCCATTCCCTCATGGAGAGGCACCCTTTGCCTTAGCTGACATAGCCCTCCCCAGCTGCACCTGACTGCCCTCGCTCTCTCACACATAAGTCATAAGACCTCTCTCTCTCTGTGCGACTCTGTCCCTGTACATACCCTGGCTCCCCCTCCCTTCTCCCTCACACGGGCAAGTCATAAACCTTCTTCTTCTGCAAGACCCTGTCCTTGGGAGTCACGGCCGCGCCTGACCAGCACCTCCTTTCCTTTCGTGAATAACCCCTCTGTTAATAAACCCTCCCTCCGCGATTGACTGACCACACATGTCTGAGGTCATCGCCTAAGCCAGGAGATACTGTTTACTACCCCTTATTGCATGGAGTCACTCCTCATCAAAGGACCCACTATTGATCCTGGCCACCCCACCCCCTGGGCTATGATCAGGTGCACACATCCTAAAAGTTGGCGGAACACTCAGCTGCGTGATTACCCTCCCCTCTTATCAGCAGGTCAAGGGTCCCTATTGTGAACATATGTGGGGTAGGATTGACACGAGGATCATGGGGATGTCTTTCCCGTGTTTCACAATGTCGCGATTGTAATGCTAAGTGTTTTGTAAAGTATAAAAGACGACGTTTCAGCTCACTTGTTAGAGCACCTCCCGATGACACCTTGTTTCGTGTCTGAAATGACAGGCTCTCCTCATGAGAAATAAACTCTGTTCTTGTGATTCCTGCTCCCAGCGCCCGTCTCTTTATTTGGTAACTATTCAAAATGGAAACTAAGAGGCGTCTTGCGCCAGCCATCCGGGCATCGATACCAGTATGGACTCACATTTTACACTGCAGGACACTTGTGGAGGTATCTTCATAGAGAAAATTGTCAGAACAACCCACTATCAAGTTTATGTTTCACAAGGGATCACCATACCTTCGACCCTATGAAAATGTCATTTATATAACAGGAAGCTAGTTAAGATGTTAATGATTGACCCCCTGCTTTCTTCTTTTGTGGAAGGGTGTGGTTTTCAGGAATGTGTGAAGACCTGTGTCCAAAATGGAAGTTCCCAAGCTGGACCTATTTTAACTCTGTTGATGTATCAGCACTGCACCATCAAGTGCTGCAATTGGTTCATAAAGCAATGAAGGAAAAGGCTGTTTAGTTCATCCACCTCATGACAGACTTGTAAAACAATTATCAGGCAACAGACTATGTGTGCATTGCTGTACACTGAGTCTTATTTGCTGGTCTCACCATTGAAGATGCTTTTTGAGGCATTCAATGACATATAATAGTTACAATGTTCTCCATGTATAAATCACATACAGCTGTCAACATCTTGAAAGAATGTAATACCAAAATGTACTAATGGTTTCAACCCAGAGGTCTCAGCATTGGATTTGTTGCCACTGACAATGGCAGTAACATCAAAGCCATGGCTGATGGAGGATACATCAAAGTCCTATGTTTAAAGCACTGTATCCACCTAATTGGTCAGGACTTCCTCACAAAAAGAAGCTGTAGAGCACAACATATTGGTCACATGTCTCTTGCCTTCATTCATTTTTTCAAAGCCCAGAAGTAATTGAGGATCATTCGGCATGCTATTCAAATCCCTGTAAAAGCCTTCATACATGAGCTGCCAACCCGTTAGAACTCCACCTTCTACATGATACAAAACCTGTTTAACCACTATGGGCTGATCAATGATTATATCCTCGAAAGGAGAGACGGTGCAACTGCCAAACCCATGATGACAGAGGTAGAAAAATGGGGACTTGTGGGTTGCCTGATTTAAATGCTAGTGCATTTTGAGTTTTGACATGGAAAGTCAGCAAGGAGGACAGTACAGTGAGCCAAGTGCTCCTGTTGTTGCTCATGCTGCAGGAACATTTGCAAAAAGTAGGAAGAAACATTTACCAATGCCAATGAAGAAGCAGCTGCTTTGGTCAATAGCTTAATCATGTGTGACAACACAAATCAAAGGATACAAAACAAGATTGTGTCCTCCGAAGAGTACATTTGTGCTACAATACTGGGTATTGGATGGGGAGAAGGAACATTGGCCAGAACTCAGCAGGCTGGCTATAAAGTATCTGGCAAGCCCTTTAGCCAGTGTATCTTCAGAGCACATGTTCATAACAGCTGGGGCTATTGTCACGACTAAAAGGACCAGTCTCTTGCCTCAAAACGTGGACTGATGTTGATTAAACTGAACAAACATTTCTCACCCTGAAAGTATAATGCTCCAGAAGAGACAACAGTAGGCAAGGAGGTTCTCAAACATCTCAAGTGTTGTGAGTGATCCCCTTTCAGGCAACCTCCTTGAATTTGAGGATGAACTTTACTTTCGAGATTAACAAAAGAACAAAAGAACAATAACACAGCAGAAATTTCAGCATGAAAACCCGAAAAAGTCCTCTAGGAAAAAATTGTTTCTTTTTAGATTTGGTGTGTGGCCAATGTGAATAAATATAATAAACTTTAATGAACAAGTTATGCAGCACCGATAAACAATCACATAAGAAACACCCATTTGACCTAGTGAGTGAGTGGTGACAAAGAAAGAAAACAAATTGAACCTTGAGTTAACCAGATGCTTTGCAGGGAGCTATTAATGGCATCTAATTCACCAAAAGACGCATTCAAGCCATTCCCTGCAAAAATAAAGATGCCTGCTTCCCATGTTCTGCATTCCCATACTCAGCTTTAAGTCAAAATGCAAATGGCTGTATTGTACAGGTTATGTATTTCACTTCAATGAGTAAAAAAAATTGAGAAGCATTGATAATTAGATGAACACCTCACTTGATGATTTATGTGATCAATGTGGCAGGTTTAGCTTAGGTAAACCAGATTGTTTTATGTTTGGGTGATAATTTTTTTTAGAATTATTGCGAGGAGTGTTATTTTATTAGCATCTTTGTAATTTGCACCCCAGCATCCTTTGGCTCTTTTCAAAGATCTCAGTTTACCTAGACTAGACTAAGACAAACATTCTTTTTATTTTTTTACTCATTAAGCATGCCTCTTTTTCAAAACAAGAATTACAACTTGAAAGTCTCAACAAGAAGAAGGAAAAGAAGGACCAACGCATATCTACTTCCATAGGAAATAAAATATCCCCGTGGACTGTAAATGGAAAGGGTTGAATTTTTATAACAATGGAGACTATTGGCTTGAGAGGTAAATCCTAATAGTTGTGAAGTTGTGGTAGACATGATGATAATGGGCATTGGTAAAGGATTTTACAGTTTGAATAATCAGTCATTCAGGGTACTTGCAGCTAAATGTCTGGGATTTTTGGTACTAGATTGGCCCTTAGTGTATTGTATGCTAGCTTATGTTCTGCATTCTGACTTCTCACTCACAATGTTTACCTTGACTCTCAAACATTATCATTTCAGTTTCTCATTCTATTGATTTTCCCTTCTGCAAAGATGGAGAACCTCTATGGTGTTGCAGCTCTGTACCCTGCTCCCAAGAGAGACAATGCCAGAAGAATGAGAGTTGTTCCATGGCTGCTAAAAACCGAGTAGGTTAACTAACTGTCATCTTCCTTCCAAACAGATGTACCTATCTCAAGGAATTATGTGTTTGTCTCTCTAAAGATTGACTTAATTCCCTCTAACCATCCAACTACTGATGCCCTCAATCTCTCCTCTAAGTGGTGAGGACTATTGTGCTGATATCCATTTTCGACATGAACCGATCCCATTCTTGGTGGTGGTTGTGGAACAAACATTGTTTAACTGTGACAGGTGGAGATTACAGAAATTTGTTAATTGCCCATACCATCACCATTATCTAGGTTGAAAGGGACATCATAGTGCAGAAAATAAATTAAAACCGTATTAGGCAGTGCACACTTTTTATTTCACAATCTATGCCGCCACTGAGAATAGATATACCTGAAGATTCTACTCTAATGCTAATTATGCTTACTTTAATAAATGACTCTCCCTTAGCACTATGCTGATTTATGCTGATATTTGTCTTTGATTTTCCACTCTTTCTCATTTTTCTTTTTCTTTCATTTTGCAGAATAAGAATCCTTCACTGCTGGTTCGTCCCCTCATTCTGAATAAGAAAATCCTTATTTTTCCTGTGATGTCTTCTCTCTCTGGACCTGTTAAGGCCACCAGCAGGTAGTCCCTTTGAAACCCCTGAATCAACTCCAGGGAAGGTGTCAGACAATACATTTCTGCTCCGATAAAAACTGCAAGGAGGGAGTGGTTGGAACAGGAATGTCCAGACATGGGGTCCTGTGCACACTGTGACAATAAAACCAAGATTTACCTGACTAATAAGCCCTACCTAAGGTAAAACCCTGTCCTGGGTTGTTTCTGTTCAGGGAGGACCTGGCCTGGCAGTTCAGGCTGGACTGTTCCTATTGGAGCAGAGTTAAGACTGATTTGCATATAGCTGGGTCTAATCTGAGGTGGCATGGTAGGCAAAAGAACCATGGGTTGGAATGTTACCCCAAGGGGCTGCCAGTGGTTAGACTTTTTGCAAACATCCTCATCATTTTTTATTCATCCAACCTGGTGGATCGGCATGATTTTTTGACAACTATTGGCATATAAGTTAAATAGCAGCAATATTAATTCCCGTGGCCATGCTGTTTCCTTCCTGCTGATTCCTGTTTTGAGTCCCACTATCAACACACACCACACCCTCCTCTCTAATTCATTACAGTACAATTATATGGTTCCTAGGTTATGAAGCAAGTGAAATGTTGAGTATTTTCTAAAACACAAAGGTTTGGGCTAGATCTCGATTTGGCTATGGACAATTTAGGTCACATGACTCACACATCAAATGGTTAATGGAAGGTAGACGACAGACGATGAAGAAGATGGCATAAGAGAAAATGAAATGTATGCAGAATTTGTCTGAGAAATGTAACATGGGGTGGGACATTTTATTTTCCCTATTAATTTAAACAGCAGATATGAAGTGACAGAAACATGAGAAGGAAGCAGCATAATTTTAAATTAATTGGGGAATGGGCTTAGAAGTATGGAAGGAAGGAATACATTAACAAAAACAGCAAATCACATTGTGAAAGGAAATTGACTTAAGACTCCTCCCAAGAGCAGCCGCCTCACCCGCATCGGTTCACCCTCCATGATGGTGTAGGTAGGACATGAACTAAAAAAAAAGACAATCATTTAGTAACCTCACTCCAAACCACAGATTTTGCACAAATTAGAAAACAACCGCTAACAAATCTGAAATTATTGCTAGCCAGAGTATCACTTTACAAGATTTGTTTCTACATTTTCAAAATCAAATGGTCAAAAATCCAATGTTATAAGAAAACAAAGTTTTAGTAATGAGAAAATGCCTAGGAAAGGTTCAGGAAAACAATGATTAAAGGAAGGAGATGGACATGGACATGGAGAGGCAAATAGTAAGGAAGGAGTAAGGGGGGGGTGACACAGTAAGAGAAAAGAGGGGAAAGAAGGGAAAAATAAAGAAGACAGGATGAAGAAAGATGCAGAAACAGAAAAAGAGGAGCGAGGGGTTAATAGAGACTAAAGTAGATAAGGTGTAGTTCGGAAAATAACAAACATACAAAAGGCCATGGATTAAGTTATCTCCAGTAACTATAAATCATGCCCTAAAGTAGCTATAATTCATGCCCTAGTCATGCACTGTTAATTACCTTCTGTATTACATTACTCGTGACATGTTCTATGACGTTATTGGTAAGATCACTGAATCATCTGAAATGACATCATTGATGAGAACACAGTGCATGGCAGAGGCCCAAGTTATAGACACTTTAGTTATAGTTGGTTGATATAACTATAACTTGTTAATTTCCGTGGTTTTGTTTGGTTAAAACAAAGTTTTAACTAACATTTTCACCGAACTATAACATCTGTTTAATCTTACGATTTTTTAGATAATTTCTAAGGATTTTTTTATATATATATATATATATATATAAATCCCCACAGCACCCCGCCTTGCAATTCTTGCGTTGTTGGTGTGTCCAGGGGCATGGGGCTCCCATAAAACTTTCCGTTAACACTGACCATGTAACTTGCAGCATGCGCGGCAATTACAGCATATATTCATCTATATTACTGTTAGAAATGGAATTTCTGGTTGGCTCGGTCAAGCGCCTAAGCCAGGCAGAAACCACCACTCTAGTCAGGGCAAAGGAGTTACAAGCTGAAGATACCCCCTGCTCACTCCCCTTGGTAGCTTGGCACGGGCAATCAGGCTTATCCCAGAGGCAATGTGTAAAGCATGTGCGCAAAACACAAACACACACAGTAGCAACACACTAGGCACCCCACAAAAGAAACTCCACACAAGGTTATATCAAAAACTGCCTTTGTATTATCATAAACACATTAGATCATAATCACACATATACATTGTGATAACTGCCACCAGATAGTAATCTACAGGGGATTATATACATGGATGGGCCAATCAGACCACTGTGAGAACCTTTAGAAAGCACTAGTAGTAAGTATAAAACACAACCAGTAACTACTGGCAAAATACTGTACTCAGCATTATCACTAGCAACATAAATGATTATGTCTGCATCACATTAGCCATAAACACATTATGCATAAATCACAAATTAGGAGTGCACCGTAGTAACACTCCCTAGGTGCATACATCAACTTCAGCATAAACACATTAGGGCCTTGCACCCTTCCAGTACACAAAATGCCCTCTGTCCCAAATGTCAGGATGTCAAATTATGGGACCTTACAAGTGGCCCTCTGGATGCCTTGTCAGCGAAACCAATGTGCGTCATGCACTGGGGCGGGGGAGTGTATCTCACTCCTTCCTGGATATAAAAATAAAGATGCCCTGTCGTTGCAGCTGCCCGCACGGTGCAGCTGGGAAAATATGCACTGGCACTGAAGTGCCTCTCAAGTTCCACTCTGGGACTCAGGGAACCAAATTGCCCCCACGTTGCAGCTGCCCGTGCTCTCGCGGTGCAGCTGGGGAAATGTAGCCTCAGCACCAACCGTGCCTGGGGGAGCCCAGATCACCGAGCTCCTCCTAGTGCCACAAGGAAATGGCCGCTTTGTTGTAGCTGCCCGCACTCTGGCGGCGCAGCTATGCTCTTCCCAAAAAATCTGCACCACCTGTGCCTGATGAGCGCCCCCTCACCGGGGCTGTTCTGGTGCTGCTCTCGGCACAACGGAAAAAGGCTCAAGTATAGCCCCACTCACCGGGGACCTGCGCCGCATTTATGTTGAAGGTCCACGACTACTAAATTTGGAGTGGGATTGTGGCCAAGTTTCTTCACGTTCTTCGAGACGCAGGAGGATTGTGAACACCCCATAAAAAGCTAATTGGGCTCACAGCTCTTTAGCCACGGTACGAAGGCTGTGCCATACACGTCCTGAGGAAGACCCGCAGGTCGAGGTTCCCAGTCACCCCTGTACCCCAAGACGGGTCGAAACGTCGACGCCCCCCCTATTTCCATAAACAGGACCACTATTCTTTCAAACATTATACATGCCAGTCAAGACTGTATGAATGTTCAAAATGGAATAATATCATTAGTGGCCTGACTAAATAATACGCAGAATTTTTTTTTTAGTATTGTTTCTATTTAATAAAATCCTATGTCACTTTTCAGTTGAGGCTTACACCCTTTTTCTCCAAACCACTTTTTTCTTCTTTTTCCGGCACCCTTGTAGAAGCACGTTGCTCTTTCTTCTACCGTTTGCTTTGAATATTGTACAAATGTATATAAACAAATTTCTCGCTGTGTTTGGAGTATTCTATTAAAACTCCTTTTTGTAAATAAATCTTTTTTGATAGGTGGTTGCTTTCTTAACAGAATGAATACTTTTTGATTTAATCAACAAGAGGAGAATAACTTTAATCCCCACTTAGCCTTGTAAATGATCAACTGTGAGTATATGATTCATTGAGCTGACAATCAATCACGGGTTGGGCCATTGTTTTTGATAATACTGATCACCCAGGTCCAACCACCGTTTGGGTTACCCCATTTTTTATAATGGCATTTAAGCTGGGAGCATGAGAGGCTCCGGTCCCCACCATGAGATCTGGCATACACAAGGCTCTCCTCGGCCATGGGAGCAACTCTGCCTGTCTTCCGGCGGCCTTTCCTCTGGATTGACTGGGTACAGCATATCTCTGTAGTGCAGCAGACCCCGCCCACATTCAGGCACGAGCACCTGACTTCTGCTTTCGGCGCTCCTCTCTTTGGGCCAGAAGTGCGGGGTAGGATCTGGCCTTTAACTGAACACAAATGTGGGGTGGGCTCCCGCCTTTAAACAAACAGAAATGTGGGGTGGGCTCCTGCTCCACCAAGCATCAGCAGTGCGGGGTGGGCTCCTGCTTCACTAGAAGCGCGGGTGGGCTCACGCTTTACCACAATGCCATTCAGGGGAATCCCCATGCCGGGATCCCCTCGGGACGTTCCGGCAGCCTAGAGCGCGCACACTCCTCTCGACCTGGAGCGTTTCAAAAACGGGGAAAGGAACTCAGCAGGCAGGCCAGCACGCTGGGGCTACCAAACTTGACCACGCTGCTCCTCTCATATCAAGAATTACCACTGAACCACTTATCAGGGAATCCCCAATGCATTCCTAGTAGTGGACAACCTCACAGCAGTGAGAAACCAAAATGGCTGTTTGTCACTACTAGGACATGTCACACACTTAAGGTACATGTCCTACCTTTTACCTACGATGCACCCTGCCCATAGGGCTAGCTAGGGCCTACCTTAGGGGGGACTGAAATGCAGTACAAGGGGTGTCACAGACATGGTACACACTTTAGGCACCACGTCACAACAGCAGTAACACTGCACGCACAGGCCCTGCAATGGCAGGAGCCTGAGACAGGTTTGAAATGCTACTTTGGTGGGTGGCGCAATCAGCTCTGCAAGCCCACCCATAGCATTTAATTTACTGGCCCTGGGTATCTGAGATACCACTTTACAAGCGACTGATAGGTGAATAAAGTACGCCAAACAGGTGTAGATCAATCTTACCATGTTTACCACAGAGAGCACACTCACTTTACACTGGATAGCACTGCTAAAGTGCCCAGAGACATAAAACCACCAACACCAGGTCAGAAAAAAGACTCTGAGAAAGGCAAAAAGTTCAGGGATGACCCTGCAAAAAGGGCCAAGTCCAACAATTTCCTATTGGTGGTCACTGGTAGGTAGTTATAGTTAGAACCTAGTTTCCATAGGATAAGAGTTTTTTGTTATGTAATTAAGGGGCATATTCTCAAGGAACTATCGCCGAGTTATCAGCATATTATCACAGCAAAAGTCGTGATAAAACGAATGCCCCATTCACAAGCTGGTGCTAAAAGCCCATATCACCAGTTTGCCTGTGATAGCAGCCTCAAAAGACATCGCCACAGATGACCCCGGCAACTATCGCTAATGAGAGGCAGAGTAGGCGTTTCTGTGCCAAAAGCCGCGACAACACCACTCCGCAACATTCTCAATGACCAGCCAGATCTGCGATAAGAACCCAAAACAGGCAATAAGGCGAATTAGCAGCAGGAAACTAACACCTGCTCTGACCTGGTGTAAAGTCGACCGACAGCCTGCACCACAAAGGGAGCCCAGCCCACAGCCACACATGAAGGGCACAGATGCCATGGAGCCACTCATCTTGGAGCTCGGAGCCCCAACAGGGCCACAACACCCACCACTACCACCACCCCCCCAGGACCCTCCTTGTCAAAGGTGTCGTAGTTACTCACAGTGCCGACACTCCCAGGAGCAGAATGAAGAGATTTCCAAATTCCACCACTGGTTTTCTCACAGCCCCAAACCTAAGATAAGCTAGTGGCAGTGCGAACCCCGCCGGGGGAAAGGGGAATGGGACAGAGAAGAGACTGCCTGGCCTGTTGGTTCTTCCACTCTACATCTTCTTTCCATACTGTACTCCGTTTATTCTTTTCTTACTCCCTCTCTATCTTCAAGCGTAAGTGGAAAACACTGTAACAGAGAAGCACACCATTACTAATTTCCTTTAACTCCTTCTCCTACTTCTTACTCTCGCTCTCTGCCTCTGACTCTTTACCCAAAGTGCCTATGGCTTTCGCTCCTCTTCTATTCTTTAATGTAAGTGTTTTGTACTTGAGTATCCTGCATTATAAACTACATTTTAGTACCCTTTAACTCTGAGAATTATTTTATTCTTTTAGACTCATTCATTCACTCTCTGCCTTACTTTCTTATCTTCTTATCTTCAGTATAGGAATTTTCAGAAGCCTCCGCCGTCAACTGAGCAACAAAGGAAATCAGGAACTCAAGTGTTAAATGGTAAGTATTGAATCTTCTCGTTATTTTGTCTTTTTCCTATTTTTTCTATTTGGGTATTTATCTCTAGTTCTAAATAACCTAACTAACAATCCGATGTACTGAAGCGCTCAAAACTGTGCTTAATCCTGGCACAAACTCTGCACTAAACCTATCTAACTAGACTGCTGAGAAAAAATGACTAATCCCTGAAAATCCATTGGTGATGTGCGCAGTTCTAAAATCAACTGGCGCACTTCACAGCTGGTCTAGTCCTCACCTCCGTGTCCCGGAGCGCATGACTAGATCGGCAACCTCCACCGCGGTTCTCCCTGTTGGTAGTAGAGGGAAGAATGTCCGGTTCCGCG
Organism: Lissotriton vulgaris; assembly: GCF_964263255.1. Lineage (NCBI taxonomy): Eukaryota > Metazoa > Chordata > Amphibia > Caudata > Salamandridae > Lissotriton > Lissotriton vulgaris. Next base: position 148,028,703 of record NC_141693.1, read on the forward strand.
CTACAATCACATGTGACCTTTTGCGAGCAGGTGATCTTGGAAAAGCCGGTTCATCGGCAAATACCGCGGGACCTTGAAGAGCTTGGATTCTCTTTTCCTGCACACTGACACCCCTCCCGGGGCACCTCCGCACAGGCAAAGACATGCCACATCAACTACACAAAATCATGTACCAAATAAGCCGCCTGATGTCGCACAATCACATTTGGTGACATGCATGTGTCATCACAAAAATTAGCATCACAATTCACCTTCGAATAAACAAACAAAAATGTATTCAAATAAACACAGAACAGAAATGAAGATACATGGCGGCTCTCCTTGGGACAATCCGTGGTTCACAGACTGCAAGACAAAAGTCCAGATGAGAAGGTGTGTCTTGCGCTCATCAAAGGCAAAGAGAGAGCAAAGGAGAGAGAGAGATAGAGAGGGAGAGAAAAAGAGGGAGAGGGAGAGAGAGAAAGAGAGAAAGATGGAAAGAGAGGGGGAGAGAGAGAAAGACAGAAAGAGATGGAATGGAATGGAATGGAATAGGCTTTTGTATAGTGCATGGCTACCCGGGGCATCCAAGCACTGTAGCAGGACTGCGGAAGGGAGGGCGCTCAGGGGAAGAGCCAGGTCTTCAACTGTTTCCGGAAGGCCGGGTGGTTGGGTTCTTTCCTAAGAGCAAGGGGAATGGAATTCCAGAGTTTGGCTGAATTATATGAGAAGAGGTGGCCCCCCCATCTTCTGATTCTAGTGACCGCTGCCAGATGAAGTTCGTCAGAACGAAGTCTTCTCAAGGCCTTGTGGGGTCTTACTAGGGCCTTGATGAGGGGTGGACCATTTCCCTTTAAGGATTTATGGTCAATACATAAAGCCTTGAAGTGGATTCTCTCCTGTACCAGAAGCCAATGGAGGGTTTGGAAAGCGGGTTTAGCTGAGCAGCGGTGGCTCATTCCAGTAAGTAAATGCGCCGCCGCGTTCTGCACAACCTGTAGCTTGGCGATTACAGAGATGGGAGCACCCAGATAGAGGGAGTTGCCAAAGTCTAACCTGGACAGGATCAGGAGTTTTTTGGCTTGACTAGGGAGCAGGGGGAGGATTTTTTGAGTCGTTCTGAGAATGCCATAACACGCCGCAGCGGTCTTTCGTGCTTGGATCTTGAATATGAGTTCTTGGTCTAGCCAGATTCCCAGGCTCTTGATTTTGGTTCTGGGAATGGGAGCTGGGCCCATGCAGGCTGGCCACATGGTGCTCGAATTTAGGCTCAGCTGATTGCCCAGCACCATCAGTTCAGTTTTGTCACCATTGAGTTTCAGATGGGATAGACTCATCCTGTTGGTGACTTCCTTGAGGCAGGAGTGGAGATCAATGGGTGACTGCTTGGCCTTATTTAGTTCAATGACCAGCTGGGTGTCATCTGCGTATGTGACTATATGGACCCTGAAGGGGGATACAATATCCGCCAACGGGGCCATATACACATTAAAGAGAGTGGGGCTCAGGGAGTACCCCTGCAGAACTCCACACTGCAGAGGGAGGGATTTGTATAGAGTGTCTCCTTCGAATACTTGAAAAAGTCTGTTTTCCAGGAATGACTGGAGCCATGCCAAGGCTGTTCCTGACACTCCCACCTTCTTGAGGAGGTGAACCAGAATATCGTGGTTCACCGTGTCGAAGGCTGTGCTATGGTTGAGGAGTATTAGAGCGGAGGCCCCTCCCTGGTCGAGGATCTTTCTTAAGGTCTTCACCACCGAGAGCAGACCTGTTTCAGTGCCTCGGTGGGGCCGTAAGCCAGTTTGGGAGGAATGAAAATGGCTATGGGATTCAAGAAATGCAGACAGAGAATTGTTGACATGTTTTTCCGGAAGCTTGATGATGTTGGGGAGGAGCGAGATGAAACTATAATTGCCCAGTTCCGCTGGATCTAGGTGAGGTTTTTTAGAAGTGCTTTGACCATAGCATTTTCCGATTCTGAGGGGACTAGTCCGGCTGCTAAGGACGCTTTAATTAAGTAAGTAATGGGGGAGATGATAGTGGGTATTACTCTCTTGAGAATATTAAGTGGTGCGTAGTCAAGAGGTGAGCTGCTTTTGACAGTGGACAGGATGGGAAGTAGAGATTCCTGGGTAAGAGGGATGAACATGTCTGGGGGGGTTGGTCTTATTATGTACTGAGTCTCTAGGTTGAAGTGGGGGAAGGGTTCCTGGGGGAGAGATGTGCTTCAGGATGTTTTGAATTTTGGACTGGAAAAAATCTGCTAATTCGTTGCAATGTTATCCCAAAGGGTCAGGCGCTGCCTGGGGGTCTGGGAGTTTAAGTAACTGTTTGATGATGAGGAATGAGTCTCTGGAGGGGTTGGTTGATCGGGATAGTTTTTGTTCATAGTAAGTGGACTGGGCAGTTTTTATTTTGGCCTTATAAGTTGCTATGGCTGACCTACAGTCTGCTTTTTTCTTGGGGGCGAAATCTTTCCTCCATAGTCGTTCTAGTTTTTTGCGTGTTGTTTCAAAAGGCGGAGCTTGGGAGTGAACTACGCATGTTTATTGGGTCCGGTTTTCTCCCGGATGGGTTTGTTGGGAAGCACTGTGTTTAGGGAACATTCAATCCAAGTCCCTGTAGGAGGTGGTTGGATTATCATGAAGGGTGGGTCTGGTGTTCTCTAAAGCGAGGGTCCAGTCTTCCACAGAGAGTTTCGACCAGGGGAGAATTTTAGTGAGCATTGACGGAGTAAGGGAGGGGGGAACCGTTTTCAGGGGGTACCAAAGAAAAGGGACTAGGAAGTGGTCAGACCATGGGAGGGGGAGGGGATCGGTCCCTTTTAGTTGCATAAGATTTGAGAAGATCGGGTCAAGAAGATGCCCTTTGATATGTGTAGCTTGTGGGACCTTTTGGGATAGCTGGTAAGACGCAATATCTAAAGCTAGGTCAGTTGCGTATCGACCCAGCGGGTAGTTAAAATGGAGATTAAGGTCTCCGAGGATGGTGAAGTTAGCTGCACTGCTAGCGATGGTGATAACTGATTCTATTAATGTTTGAGAGAACTTATTCAGGGCTCCCGGGGGACGGTATATGAGGATGCCTGAGAAGGTAAGAGTGGGGGGGAATTCGATGGAGAAGTGGACAGTCTCACAGTCTGATAGGGGGCTACCTAATAACTGACATATCAGCTGGTCCTTATGGATGATAGCAAATCCGCCCCCTTTGCCAGGTGCTCTGTATAGGCTTTTTATCTGAAACCCCGGGGGAAGAGCTTGTACTATGTCGGGATCTGAGTTTGGGGTGAGCCATGTCTCCGTGAGGAAAAGCACCTACGGTGCTAGGTCATTTAAGAGTATTGAGGTTTCTGTATTGTGCTTAGGTAGGCATCTGCAATTGAGCAGATATAGTTTGAAGGGTTTTTCCAGATCTGATACAGGTGAACCCGATGGGGTGAGTTCGTAAGAGCAAAGTGTACACTTGATGGGGAGAGAGAGAACGACGAAGAAGTGAGAGAATGATGGAAAGAGAGGGGGAGAGAGACACAGATAAAAGAAGAGAGGGACAGGGAGAGAGAGTGCCGACACTGTGCACCCAGGCCTCACTGCTCACCTGCTGACACCGGTGTGCCTCCAACCACGTGCCGGTATGTAGTGCAGTTCACCAGGTCCCACATCTGAAACAGATCCGTCATCTGAAACAGAGTCCTGATACATGAATGGCACAGTACATACAATTGCACACAACATCATCCCCTGTCCACCCCTGCGCACCCAGGCAGCTGCACCCAGTCCCTCCCACCGCCCAGCGGTGCATGCCCGCCCATGCACACCCAGGGCAAGAAAGCAAAAGACACACAATTGATGGATTGAATGCAGAACAAATCAAAACATTCACCCCCCAGTCAAGAGATCTGGGTTAAATCCACCATTCTTTTGCTCACCATGTCACCCCAGTTCAGACCTTGCCATATGCAAATCAGTCTTGACCCTGTGCCTCGTGGGAACACTCCAGCCCGAACTGCAATGCCATGTCCTCCCTGGACCGGAAACAAGCATCCTCAGACCGGTTTCTGGGTTTCACCCTCATCAGCCAGGATGGCTTGCTTCCAGTGGCGCAATGGGCCCAGGACCCATGTCTGGGCATACCTGGCGCACTTAGGGCGAGAAAGCAAAAGACACACAATTGATGGAGGGAATGCAGAACAAATCAAAACATTCACCCCTAGTCAAGAGATCTGGGTTAAATCCATCATTCTTTTTCTCACCATGCCACCCCAGTTTAGACCTGGCCATATGCAAATCAGTCTTGACCTTGGGAACAGTCCAGCCCGAACTGCCGAGCTATGTCCTCCCTGGACCGGAAACAAGCATCCTAGGACCAGTTTCTTGGTTTCACCCCTCTTCAGCCAGGATAGCTTGCTTCCAGTGGCATAGTGAGTCCAGGACCCACCTCTGGGAACCCAGGCAGCTGTACCCCAGCCCCTCACGCTGCCCAGCAGTGTATGCCCGTGCCTGCGCACTCAGGCCTCACTGCTCACCTTCCGCCACTGGCGTGTCGCAAAGAGGGCCCACCACGTACCAGTGCAAGCCCCAAGCCCGGGGCCCGCGAACATGGCACCCTCCACATCATGCAGCCCTGCTCTGCGGGCCACCAGGTCTCACATTTGATTCTGGGTCTTGATTTCGCTATGGCATTAGACATACTAATGCACAGGGCAACATCGCAGGTTGCACACTCGCTCAGCCCTTGAGGTGCCACTAACTTTGTGACCCGCGAGGCCACGCCACCTGGCAGTGGGCACGTACTGCCCGCTGGCTTAGACCTACACTGCGGTCTAGCAGGGCTAACATCGACCAACACCAGTCGGACCGCCAGGACGGGGCATCATCGCAGGCTGCAGACACGCTCAGCACTTAGGGTATCTCTACCTCAGTGCACCGAAAGTCACCGTCCCGTGGTGGTGTGCCTGTGCCGGCCGCAGTTTCTCCGGTGCCACCAAGTCTGTGCCCCAAAAGTCATGGAACCAGTATGATTGGGTATCGTGGTGCCGACGACAGCATGTCACCTCTGGTCCCGAGCAATGTGATGTTGATTGGCCCTAGGCCCTAATGCCTACATGTACAACACACAGATGCACCCAGGTAGAGAGTGGAAATTGCATCCACCACGTGCGCCCGGCAATTTTTATTGGCAGGGTCACATATCTTGTGACGCGGGTGCTGGATGGGTGTGGTGTGGGTGCAAACCAACGGTGAGGGAGTGGCTGTGGCATGCTGACAGCTAGACCTGTGATCAGCAGATCACTACCGGGAAGACCTGGCACGTGTAGCGGTGTCGTCCCCCTGGTGAGCGTAAGCGGAGTGGGCTGGCCTGGCGTATGCCAGTCCAGCGTAAGAGTGTGAACAATGACCCCGGGGCTCTGGGCATGGTTCCTTAGTGGGCTGGACAAGGAAGTAACTAATGTGTGTGTCCTCATTGTTGTGCCTGCGCCACCCAGACCACAATCAGCAATGTGTCACCCTGTGACCCAAGTCCCACATTATATGCAACATGAACATAAGGCGGAATCACAGAGCCTACATTCATCAATACTACCAAACATGGAAGACCAAAGACATGACACATCTCTGTGATTAAGTATGTTTAATGCACATTCATTGGAGTGTTGCAGCTGGAGCAGTACAGAGCCATGCAAATCCCACTTTACAATGTTGGCCCGTGGAGGGCCAGCCCGCGTCCTCCAGGGAATGACAAGTCCAAAGGAAGAAGAAGACTTCTGTCCGCAGTCTGATTGCTGTGTCATTGGCAATCAAACAGGATATGGCAGTCCATGTCGAGGTCCAAGGTGAGTGTCGCAAAGTGTATCGGGGACAGTGGAAGGTGATGATGCAGAGGGCAGAACCAAGCAGAAACATGCCCTATGGCGGCGATACATGCTACTGCGTCCTTCTTACCACAATGACAGATTGATCCACATCGTCATCCTCTGAAGTTTCATGTGCCTCACATGTGGGTGGTGGTGTTCTGTCTCCAGCACTGTGTGGTAGTGGCACACCAGTGGCCGGAGGTGAAATGTCTGCCGCACCGTGTGGCACTGACACTTCAGGGGGCGGAGTAGTGGTTGTAGCAGAAGGCAAGACTAATTTGATTAGTGCTCTGTACTCACATACCAGTTTAAGATGGCGGCTTCCATCATGGTATCGTAATCAGCCCGGCACTGACCTAGCGCTTTTAAAATCTCATCTTGCGAGACTTCGGTTCTGGCGCATTTTCGGGATCTTTAAAATAATCTGGTAGATTGTACTCTCTCGCTCGCCCAGACGGAAGAGACACAGGACACAGAAGAGCACGCCGTTCATTATAAATAAACTTCATCATTTCCCACCTGCAAAAGGAAGATATTGATCTAAATTAAGTTTCCCTATGAATCATCTTCCACAGGATCTTCGCTTTATCCGCTTGTTTCTTTTATAAGCAGATCATCACGGGCGCATAGTACGAGCCCTAGAAATCACCAGGCAAGTTCTTTCCACAATTCAAATCTGGAACACCATAGAATGTCCATCTCAGTCGTCTGATCAATTTTTCTGGAAACATCAACTCCTTAGGATAACATAGTATACAATCCTGCCGGTTACATCATCGGAGTCTCTCCAGTTAAGAAAAAAGTATCAATCTGTTATATATAGAAAATACAGAATTCCCGAGGAAGGCTAACCACCGAAACGCGTTAAGAGGAATTGGTTCTGTATTTCAACATTGGGATTTTTCTGTGTTTGTAATTTATTAATATTTGCACATGGTCACTTGTAACAGGATATTATTTGTACAGTCACAAAACATGTAAAGTTTTTAAAAAAAATAGATATAAAAATGTGAACAAACTTTTGATATAATTAATAAAATTAAACAAAAAATAGATCATACAAATATTCATTAGTACCTGAATCTTCTTTCAGCGTCTTAACTGTGTGTGATTTAAATACTTGCACATAACCCGGTGCAATTCCAATTTTTTCTAAAAGCAGAAGGCATCATCGCCAGGCCTGGTGGCAGCAATGCCATGAGGATGGTCCTGAGGTCATTGAGGAACCCAGCTACCTCTCGCTGGTGTACAGCTGTGGCAGCCACTCTTTCAGCCTGAGTCTGCTCCATGGTCTCCATTGACCTCTGCATGTGTTCAAACACCCGTGTGACATCGCTAGTGCCACACTTGCTGGATAGTTGTTCTAGTCCCTGAGACAGGGCTCCAGCGATGTCAGCCATGGTTTATTGGAGAGCATGGAGGGGACTGTGGGTGTCCGTTAGGGTCCGTGAGTGTTCCCTGGTGGGACTTAGACACCCACATATGGTATCTAGTTTGGCTGCCATGCGGTCCAAGCCCACCCGCACCTGTTCAGCCAGATTCTTCTGACACCCCAACACACGGTGTTAGAAGGCCATGTGTTCCTCGTGGGGGTCCTGGGAGGCAGCCATGGTGATGGGTGCCTCCTGCTGCGTGGTTTGTACAGGGGGTGGGTTCTCCTCATAGCAGCTGAGCTGCCCTGCTCCTGGAGGTGGGGTGCGGAGGCTCTCCATGAGCTGTAGGAGGGCGTCGGGGTCGAAGCTGTGGTGGTCCTCTTCATCATCAGAGAAGAGAGATTCGGGCTGCTCTGCAGGAGGTGAGGTCCCTCTGTAACGTGAAGGGGAGATGCAGTTTAACAATGTTTTCACATGTATGTTGTTGCATTGTACATTTGTTCGTTCAGACTGCATGACAGTGTACATTGTGGCTGTTTGGGGGGAGCTGCCTATTTGAGGGAGGACAGTGGACATTTCGACAACATGACGATGTGTGTTAGCGCTTGTACATTATCAACTCACATTTCCCTGCAGTGCCAAATGTGATTGGCCAGTTTCTACACACAAGCGGCACCTGTTGTGTCCTGTGTTCTGTTGTGGATGTGTTGCTGTTTGTACCACATTGTTGTCAATGTTGATGTGCTCTGAATCTGTGTGTGTTTGTGTGTGTGCTGCATTTTGGGGGAACCGCCCCTGCAGCTCTGATTTTGCTGCCCCTTCTCCCTTACATGAGGTGTGCCTTTGACTTCTATGGTTATACGGTGCTGAGAAGTTGCATACTTGGGTACATTGGTCTCTTGGTGGTAGTTGGGGATCTGGGGCATGGTTTATCTGCAGAGATGCTCTACTTAATTGTGCATGTGTGCCATTGTGCCCATGTCCCCCTGTCCCCCTGTCCCCCAGTCCCTGATTGTTACTCACCCTGGTTGGGTCCGGTCATGTTGAGCAGTGTCCGGTCTCTCAACTCCTGCCACCGTCTCTCCACTATTGACTGTGGACACCATTTCCTCCATCTTGTCCAGCTCCTCCTCTGGCGCAGGACTCCCACTTACAGTCTGCATTGCTGCCTTCTGGTTGTTGGCGAGTATCTGCTTGGTTTTGCGCTTGGCATCATTCCAGCACCTCTTGACCTCTTCCATTGTCCTCTTCAGCACTCCTACTGCATTCACCTTGTCCACGATGGACTGCCATAGTCCATTTTTTGTAGCCAATGACACAGTGGAGGTGACAAACAGTTTCTGATGGTGTTCTACCACCTCCGTTATCAGGATCCTGTTTTACTGCATACTGAAGCACTTTTTCCTACTCTTCTTCTCCTTACCCTTCCCTGACCATGATGTCCCAGGCTGGTCCTCCGGGGGGCTTGTGGGGTTCTGATTCTCCTCCATACTTGCTTTGGTAACATCCGTTGCGCTTGGCTGTTGTTTGCCATTTGTTTGTCTGTTTTTTACTTCTTTTATGGCGATTTTTTCCACCTGATGTGTGTAAGTTGCAGGCCTGTCGCTGATTTTTGTATCGCAATTGGACTTATCGCAACTTTTTTTGGGTTCGTGTTTCGCATTTTTGCGGCGTCCCGTTGACTTTATCGCTGACATTTGACATTTGACACGTTGTCGTGGGCCTATTACATGGTACCTCTGTGTTGTGAATACTCAGTTAACACTGTGTTATTCTCCTACGATGGACTGCAATATGAAGAGTTGCGTTAAGCTAATTATGCTGTATTTATCACACGTTCTTGAGAAGATCTCCCTAACTTTGGTGCCATTTGACGAATCTTAATGAAATTTTCTAAACTAGAATGCCATTCACTTGAGCTGCTGCTTGAAAAGCTTTGGCGGGATTCGTCAAGCGGGGGCAGAGAAACAGGAGGGATCCCAAAACGTGTTTTCCCCATGCAATTTCTCATAGGGATTTTATACATGACTGCAGCCTGAACTGCTGAACGGAATTACACCAAATTTGGCAGAAATCTATATCTTGGTTCAGAAAGACCAGTTTTTGCACTTTGGTATAAATCCATTCAGTAGTTGTGGAGAATTTATTGAAAAAAGATTTACGTATATGTATAGGGATGCAGAGGGTCCGCGGATCCAATTGATTTCATGCTGAGATCAGATTGGCTGCCACCACTTCAACTAGGAAGTGGTGGCAGCCTACTTGAGGCTCGGGACTCGGGTCGAATCACAAGTAAAAGGAAAAAATAAACACATGGGGCAGGGTAGAAATACCCTGACCCCCTAGGCCTGATGGTGGGGTCAGGGACATCCCCCAATGCTCCCAAACAGGATATGGCGGGTGCCCTGGGTGGGCACCGAGGCACTCACCTTTTGTTGGCCGGGCCCCAGGTGATGATGCCCGGGGCCAAAATCGGCCTTGGGATGTGGGCCGTGTGGCCCCTCCCCCTTTAGAATACAGCCTGTGCCAGGGGATAGGGTCCCCATGGCCGAAATCGGCCCAGGAGGGTAGGCTGCATGCCCCCTCCTTATTTAAAAAGGTGCTCGGCTTCAGAGGATGGGCTCCCCTGGGCTGAAATTGGACTGAAGATTGGGGCCCACGTGCCCTCCTTAGAATATGGCTGCGGCCGGGGAGATGGAGTTCTCGGGACTGAAATCTGCCTGAGGAGGGGGACTGTGTGTACCTCTCCCAATTTAAATAGGTGCTGGGCATCGTGGGATGGGGTCCCCGGTACTGAAAATGACCCGGGAAGCAGGGCTAAGTGCCCCCTCCCCCTTTAGAATATGGCAGTGCCCTGGAGGATAGGGCCCTGTGGCCGAAATCAACAGGCTGTGTGCCTCCCTCCCTATTTAGAAAGGTGCTGGACCTCTGGAGGTCCCCAGGGCCACAATCGGCCTGGGGAGGGGGGCTGGGCGCCCTCTTTAGAATATGGGCAGGCCCCAGGAGATGGGATCCCTAAGGCCAAAATCGGCCTGGGGAGGGGGACTGTGTGGCACCCCATTTTAAATAGGTGCTGGGTCCCATGGGATGGGGTTCAAGGTTCCAAAATCAGCCCAGGAAACAGAGCTGTATGCCCGCTCCTCCTTTGGTATATGGCCAGATCCTGGGATATTCGGCCCCCAGGGTTGAAATTGTTCTGGTGAAATAAATATAATGTTTTACCCCAGGGGATGTGGTCCCTGGGGCAGAAACAGCCTGGGAAGGGGGTCCACGTACCATCCCCATAAAAAACAAAGCCCTGGTTGGGGTCCCTGGGGCCAAAATCAGCCCAGGTAAGGGGACACAGTCCCTATTGCCTACAAACAGTTGCCAGGCTCCTAGGGCATGGGTCCCCGTGGTGGGTACTGGTTACTTATTAAAACCGTTATTACTGAAAATAGACGAGAGAGTGCGTTTTCATTGCCCTCTGAGGGTAGTTTTCAGCTATATATATTTATATATATATATATATATATATATATATATATATATATATATATATATATATATATATATAGATATATATATATATATATATCACGCTTCAAGCTGTGCAGACGAGCGTTTCTCCTTCTAACGCCGCCGCCCGCCGTAGACAATAATTGTTTTCATGGAAGGCATTTTAAAGTGACAGTGCTCATTTGTAGATCACCACGTGATGTGGCGATTGACATAGACAAAATACTGTCGTTTTCCCAATGTTGTTGTTAAATACAAAAACTCATGTTGACATCGTGCTGTATTATCTATATATGTAGGATACAAATACATACATCAACTGACTTTAAAATAAAGTCATTGTTTGTTTTAAAACATGAAAAATACCTTCAATCAATGGCATTTTGCAATTTTCTCAATATCGGTAAAATACCAGAGTAACATGTGTTTGGAAAACAACTCTCTTTTTTGTCATATCATATTTAAAGTGCATAACGTGAATAACGTGATTAAAATGTATTTGAAATTGTTTCAACTCTTCCTAACGCACATTTTCAACTTATAGGTGATTGATGTGTACTTATCTTGTTAGTTTTTGTTAATGTGCACACAATATATCATCATTAGATGGTGACTTGTCCACACATCTATATAGTCATTGCAGTTGTGTTCACCCTATCTGGTTCATAGTCTTTCAATAGATCACCCCATTTGTTAAATATTTCATTTAAATCTACTGTCCATAGTCCCATATAATCTAGTATCATTTTTGTTGCTCCATATAGATCAATCAACCCTGGAAAACATTCATAAAATTGCTCAATTCATATATTTACACATATTTACACCAAAACGACATCCTGTCATAGGATATTACTAAAGTATAACCATATACACATGTACAAATATAAATATATATTTTCGTTCGCCTATTTCATAGACCTTTCATAAATACATAAAAACCAAAATTATGTTATTTTAAAAAAAGTTTTTTTCTCTAAAATGTTATTTTTCCTTTTTTAAAACTAGGGTGTAATATATTATGGCAACTTCTTCTCCTCTAGATTTTTATGTTACATGAGGGATTTGTGTTTAATATACTAGACTGTAGGGACATGAATGGATTGTTGTATTATTAATCAAGGCATGTGTGTAGGTCTTCTGTGGTATTGAGCCCTTGATGATGTTTGGAATCGAACAATAAAATATATCGTGTTTCCAATTTCCGAAGTTTGATCTCTCTATCACCTCCTCCACGTCTACTGGGCAGAATTGCATCAACTAAATAGTATTTCAGCCCTTTATTGTTTGCTCCGTGATTGTCTTTAAAATGACGGGCCACCGGATAAGTACTATCCATATTTGTGATGGCCCTCATATGTTGGAGGATTCGTACATGGGCTTGCAATTTCGTGCTTCCCACATAAACTAAATTGCATGGGCAGCTTAAAATGTATACCACATATTCGGTTTTACATGTTAAGATCTTCGTTATTTTTTGTGGTTATTTAGTGAATGCGATAGAGAATACTTTTGTGTTGACACCATGGGTGCATGCCTTACAACGTATGCATTTTTTAAATCCAGCCAGGTCTTTGTACCAGGCCGGATTTTTCAAAATTTCCGGATCTGAGGTTACTAGGCAGTCCCTCATGGATGGTGCCTTGCTGTAAGTGATGGACGCCCTCTGCAGTAGCAGGGGTCCTAACACTGGATCGTTCAATAAGATAGGCCAGCTTGTTTGGATAATATTTTGGATTTCTTTGTGTTGATTACTATAGGCGAAAATCGTTTACCTCAACTTTTCCTGACTCTACTTCTAATGCACTTTTGGTTAGTAAATCAATCCTATCCAATTTTTCTGTTTTGAAAATGGCCTGATCAATAACAGATTGTTTGTACCCTCTTTCTAAAAATCTTGCCTTGCTTTGTCTCTGTGCTGTTTAAAGTTCTAATGGTGTGCTACACACTCTTTTTATTCTTAACATTTCACTGAATGGTATGCTATTGATAAGGTGGCGTGGATGAGCACTTGACGCATGCAAGACTGAATTTCCTGCAGTTTTCTTCCTATATAACCTAGTTTCAAGTTTGTCATTGGTTATATAAACTTGGGTGTCCAAGAAATTGACCTCCTTGTCATTTATTTCTGCTGTGAATCTTAGATTCAAGTTGTTAACATTAATCTGTCTCACAAATTCCTCCGCCTGTTCTTTTGTGCCGTGCCATACCACAAACAAGTCGTCAATAAACCTGAGCCAGAGTTATACATTCATTGACATAGTTTCAACATATTATGTCATGAGGACCTCCCTCTCGCCCATGTGGAGGAAAGCATAGCTTGGGGAGAAACTTGCCCCCATGGCTACTCCCTGGATTTGACAATACAACAAATGATTGAACATAAAATTATTGTTATGCAGGCAAAATTTGATCATTTGTATAAGCATGGTACTCTGTTCCTTATAAATAGGATCTCTATTTTTTAAATAGTACTCAATGGCCTCCAATCCATCAGTATGCAATATACTCGTGTATAGGGATGATACGTCCAAAGCTATCAATAGATAGTCTGTTTGCCATTCAAAATTCATGACTTTATTTATAAAGTCGCTCGTGTCCCTTACGTATGACGGCAGGGATTTCACATACTCTTGTAAGAAATAGTCCACATAGATAGAGGTTTTTTCGAAGAATACTATTCCTGGCACTGATGATTGGTCAGCCAGGTGGATTATTTTTGTTCTTGTGTACTTTCGGGATGAAATAAATAGTTGGTATTATAGGATTATCATTCTGCATAAATTTTTGTTCATCCTCATTGATCAAGTTTATATATATATTTTTTATTTTTGTATATCTATACTACTATTATAAAGAGAGAACTGTGACCTTTGAGCCAGGTAAACTCGAAAACGACACCACCAATCCAAACACCCAATACATGTTTGAAAATGTCAGGACAAGCAGAAGGACATAGGCTATATAAAAAATATATATATACCTTATTTAAAAAATTTACGATAAAAAAAGAGTAGTCCCTTGGAAGTAGCGCCGGCCGGCCGCGACGTGCGTGCTGACATCAGCAGCGCACGGAAGAGCGGCGTACAGGAGCCCGAGGAACAGCGGTGGACATGAGCGCGGGGAGGAGCTGCGGAGCGGCAAGAAGCGGATAAGCGGAGGAGCAGTGGAGCGGTAAAATCAGCAGCGCGGGGAGGAGCGGAGGAAGAGGTAAGAGAAGCATCCGCAGGTGCGCACCGACTGATGGGCGGGGGCCATGAACACTGAGTGCTCAAAAAGCCTTTTCCTCAAAGTCGGGACGTAGGGGTAAACAAAGCATGGGCAGAAGCGGCCAGGACCAACGACGGGCGGGGGCCATAAACACTAAGTGCTCAAAAAGCATTTTCTTCAAAGTCGGGACGGCGGGGATAACAAAGCGTGGGCAGAAGCGGCCAGGACCAACAAAACGGCCGCTCTGCTGCGCCACTCCTGCTGCGATGCTGCCCCCAGCCCCCTTCTGCCCCGGCACCGCCGGGGCGGGCTGCTAGTATATATATATATATATATATATAGGGAAAAATAGAGAGAGAGAGAGAGAGAGAGCGAGAGAGAGAGAGAGGGTATTTCACGTGGTATCACAATTCTTTTTTTTAATCCATAATTAAAGTACCATAATTTTCACAAATTTTGCACCCCTACATTAAGTTCAATTTTTGCCTGCAGTGCCATCAGCCATGGACAGGGCTGCCTCGCCTGCTAGTCTGCAGCTTGCTTAGTACCCTGGAAGCGTGCTCTCAAAATGGACGCAGTGTCCCCAGCTCAGGGATGCAGGCTTGTAAGAGGATGACATGAAAATGGAGCAGGTTCTTCCTGAAGAAGAACAGATAATCTCCTCACATAAGAATTATTTTGTGAATTTTATATCCCCTATGAAATGATTGTTTTGGGTGCCTTGATGAGCTGCTATCAATTCCCTTTTATCACCTGGGGAAACGACAGAGCCTCTCTCTCCCGGCGGCGCTCCGGCAGACTCGAGGAAGTGTATTAGCCGGGCCTGTGAGAGCGAGATCTGATTAGCGCCAGCATGTTTTATATCCAGGCTGCGTATTTGGCCTTTGCTGTGCTTATCACGTACGCTCGGAGCTCAATTTGCGATAGAGCGGCCGAGCCCTTTCGCTCACCGGCCAAGGCCGTACCTTTACCCTGTTCGAACCTCCGACGCCGTCTCGCGCCACGACTTCGCTGCCACACGTCCTGTTTCTTTTGACCTTTCAAGATCCGCGCGCTCCTCGCGCCTTTTCCCCCTCATATTTCTCATTAGTGCTATTAATGTTAAATTAACTCCAGGTGCATTTCAAATTACCGTGCTTGGGGGCTGCGAGAGGCCACGGTCCCACAGGGCCTCATTACCATTTGAAGCCCCAGCAGAAGGAGAGCGCTTAAAAATATACATAAACAAAGAACTGGAACTGTTCCCATAATTGCAGAAAGCCCACGTGCTGACAAGGACTCGTTTAAAAAGGTTCTTTGGTGAGTGTTTTATCAATATTTAATACCGGTCTTTAGCAAGCTTTAAAAGATGCAGGGTGGTTATGCGGGTACCTGGCTCGGAAATGGGCATTGAGAAATTAGCCTTTGACCTCGACTTGGTCTCTTAATGCATCACTAACAATTGAGAATCTTTCTGGGCGTCTCTTGCGAAAGATCAGACCATTCTCTCATTCACTGGTGTATGCAAACTTACAATGTCTGGTGTCAAGGAAGGAGACATTCATAACCCTCCCAATGGTCCATTTACCCAGTTGTCCTAAGTCTTATTCTTCGTCCTGCTGATGTGCTGCTCGCCAACAGCTGACCATTGGAGGACCAGATTGACTGAGTCAAGGGAAATGACCATCTGGTGCCAACTCAGTTAACATTGCACCAGTACAGTGCACATATCAACAGGCTGCTGCTAGAACTGGCATCCTTGGCCTGCTATTTCTCCAAATAGTTTGCCTTCCCTCCCTAACTTCTGAACTCGTTTTTGTTGGCATTAGGACTCTGTGCACTTAAGCCCTGCTAACCAGCGCTAAAGTGCTTGTGTTCTCTCCTTAGAATATGGTAAAAGTGGACTACACTTCCTTGCCACATTTAATTTACTTGTACGTCCAAAAAAAGGTATTATCATGTTATTATCATTTTATTTGTCCCTGCTGCACCAGCATGGGGTTGGGGCGGGACTGCTCTGCTCACACAGAAGGGCAGGGAAGGAATGGTCGGCACACTGAAGAGCAAGAACAACAAACGGCGCTAGTGATGAACCTCTTGTCAAAAGTATTGACCCCCATAGAACTGAAAGTGCTAGAGAAAGGTCTAGGATTCATACCAACTCCACAGGAAGATCATTTTTAACTCCATAAGGAACTACATGGGTTCTTGTCAGTGGAGAAGTGTGGCTCAGGGGTTAGAGGCGGCAGACCCGGAAGCTGAGATCGGCCCTGGACCAGAGTTCAATTCCCCGCCCCGACCGGGGGGGTTGGGCTCAATAATTCCACGGACTCGATAATTCTCACTCCGGTGCCTACTCGACTCACGGGTTCACACTCTGCGACTCTGGGCAATAGCTTGCTTAATCTCCAAAACGGCCCCTCGCGGCGGGATGCCTGGCTTTCACCTTGTGGATACCCTGCCGGGGTATCTCACAGGGGAATACCAGGACGGGTTTCCTAAGCAAGCGCATAGATGCCTGCGATGTGGGCGATTTGCGCTATATAAATACATGTACATTTACATTTACATTCTTTAGAAAAGTGCGACTGAGAGCCTTTTCCAGGACAAGGAACCTCATGCTGAGACAGACACAGGCCTGAGAGTTTGAAGGACTGGGTTTTGCTAAGACCCACCGGTGCCAGTGGACAACACCTGAAACCTTCGTGGGTTACCTGTTCCGGCGTACAAATGACAGAGACACGGGACACTTCCTTCGGCGTCAAAGATCGAGGTTTATTTACTGCAGGGAACACAGAAGTCACAAGAAGTACAGCATGTGTAGGTTCTAGGAGACTGCTTCAAATTGCATCTGTGGATCGCTCCTTTTTATACAGTTTTTCGTCATAGAACAACATGGCAAACAAAAGGTTACAACCCAGTTCCCACAGTAAATTTCATAGGGGGTCGCTTTCATGTATTCAGGGTCCCGAAACATAATTGCAGTAGCATCACCAGTTCCCAACTGTAAAAGAACATCATCCCGCCATTAGTACATTCCATTCCGGCTGTAAACGAGTTAAGGAAGAGTCAGAAACAGGTGCAGAGGAAGACAAGGATAGTCAACAGATTGAAAAGAGTGTAAGGGGGTGATATCGGAAACACGATTGCAGGATCAAAGGAGACATGCCTAATGAATGCACGGCTGAAACAATAGGCCGGCACGGCAAGATGAGCCTCAAGCGGGGCCATCTGCCTTTGCAGTGTCATCCCCCTCGTCATAAAGACACCCTCAAAGGAACACGTGTCTTCCGCAAGAGTTTGGGAATCCCAGGGTCACGAAGCGGACAGTGTCCGTTCGCTGGCTACTTGAGGGCAAGAAACAAAATGGATGCCGTATCTAAAATGGAACCCGTGGGTTCAGAGGAAGAAACCCACTAAACGGACAAACGATTTAGGTCAGCATAGCGAAAACGCGTACACCCACTAAACTCGTCATTTGCGGTTCATAGATGCCAAACTCGTCCATATTCGAACGAGTCGAAAACACCACTTACAATTGTCACGGAACCTCAGACGCTCCTTTTGCCCTCATGTAGGCAAGCACTATCGATATCAGAATCGATCTCGATATTCATCAGACCATTCAGATGTTGCTGCAACATCATTCTATCCATCAATGCTTCCTTGGTAACAGGTGGCCGTCTTATACACGTCGTAGCACAAAGGCCACATAAGGCAGGACCACACTGTACACAAAGACAACACGTGAACAGAAATGCTACAACAACCCCAATGATCATCAGAATCTTCTAACCCCACGTCGACATCAGGCCCCAAAACCATTCTAGTAGCGTCCAATCACCTACGTCCACGTGTATGGACTCGGAGATCTTATGCAACTTCGAGATGGCTTGATAGACAGTTGGAGCGTTATCAGGAATGAAAATGCAGCAACTCGAATGGATCACCTTACATACTCCACCTCTATCTGCAAGAACAACGTCTAAAACCATACGATTTTGTAACGTCATAAGCCTGTCCACCTGAAGCTCTGCTGTCAGATTACCAAGAGCACTGGCGGTGATATTAGCAGTCGATTCCACCACTCGAGTCAACTGTCTCAGGTTCCTACTATTGATCATAGGTCCCCAAAACGGCAAGAAACCCTTAAAGAAGTCTCCTGCTTCTTGACCGGCAGTGTCTTCTTCGCTAATCACGCCTCTCACAACTCTGGTCTTGTGATAATCCGACCCAACAGTGAAGGTCGGCGGCAACAGATTCGCAATATAACAGGTGCCTGAGAAGTCACGAGGCAACCATGTATATACGCGGTCATAACATACAAAGTATGTACCCTTGGCAGTCAAAAGAACAGGGGAAGAGGCCGTCAATAAAACATATGTTTCAGTACAGGCACTCCTCCCGAGCTGAGCTCGCGGGCTTCGGCCAAGACTTTTCAAACAGAAATTACCGAGATGGGGTACAATCCAGATCGGAGACGAGCTTTTAAGCTGCCGATCACCCACCGACATGCTATACTCAACCTCACTCAGATCTCTGTATGCTCGCACCTCTTCCTCTGGGATAAGCGATGCGTCGAAGATATCTCTATCTAAATCGGCAATCGCTCTTGCCAAAGGCTTGTGGTACGGGCCAGGACCATGATCTGCAGTGCGTGGCTCTCGATGGCGGTAGGAATCTAGTGCGCTACGAAACATAGTTTGGAATGCTCGAGCTGATCCCTGGGAACTGTAAGGAAGGACCAAATACGGAATTCCCCTATCCATGGTATGTGGCATTAAACCACACACCCAACAGTTGGTAGTGTTCATCACCAACTGATGTTGATGAAGAAGTTGGACAAAGGAGTTGTTCATAAATTCCGCACGTCTAACCTGTTCGTGTTGAGGTAGAGGGTGAAGGGAATGAGGAGAAACAGTGGGGGTAGGTTTTGGTTCAGAGGAAGAAGTAGGTGAAGCAGAAGGCAATAACGATTGTATTCCATAATATACTCCACCCACCAATAACATGGAAACAGTCAAGAACAGCAGAAACACCTGAAACAGAAAGCATTTAGTTCGTATGACCCTGTGCAGTACTGATCTTTGCGCTAGAGTCTTCTCCATTTCCGACAACTTTGAGAATTCCATCCTCTAAAAACCGTCCGCAACGTTCTTGACGCACTTCGTTCTGAGTAGCGATTATCAATTCCCAGGAGTTCCTAGGAATCGACAAAAGTACCGACCTAGTGTCAGGAACCTGCTAAACAGAAGGAAGTACCCGCACGGCCCTACGGTCAACCCGGATGTAGGGTTCTTTAATCAAACAGTCAGTTATAATACAAAATCTCCTAGCTGTGAAAAAAAATACACGTGGAAAAGAACTCAAAATTAATGAATGTTGCAATTGTTCATATTATCCAAGATGACAATAAGGGAGGTAACGTGGATTTCGAAAAAGGGAAAAAGCAAAAAGATATTTATTAGTCTTTGGTATGGGAACGAAGAAAATATCTGCTTCTTCCAGGACAAGTCTGTTCTTCAAATAATTGTTCAGGTTGCAGAACAGAGTCCTGTCGGTCAGATGATAGTTCAAGTCTTGAGTTTTCCAATGGTAAAGGTTCAACAAAGTTATCTAATTGCACTGAAGTGTCTCCTATAGGCTGAGCGTCACTAAACGGTACAAATTTCACCGGAGTTTCTGTTTCTGATGCGGCGATGCCGGCTCTCACCCATGAATCCGCTGGAAAGGGTATAGGCACCTTCTTTGTATGGGTTGCATGCACCCAATGTTTGCGGCCCTCCAGACGAACTGCAGTTCTTGTGGCGAGTAGCACCTGGTAAGGTCCCACAAATCTCGGCTCCAGGTTCCGCTTCCGGCCAAAATTTCTGATAACCACCCAGTCACCTGGTTGGAGCCGATGTCCAGGACCCTCTGTCTGTGCCGGCAGTGCTTCAAAGACCTGTTGATGAATTAACTTCAGTTTAGCAGTCAGATCATGAAGATAATCAATTAACATTGGATACTCAAGACTATCGAAGGACCTGGGTCTAGGGACCCCCCAAATGTTTGCAGGACGGCCGAACACAATCTCATATGGGCTAAGCCCTACTCGAGAGTGTACTGTCGCCCTGGTCGATAAAAGAGCCAGAGGCAAGGCATCAGGCCACGACAAACCAGTCGTAGCCTGAATCTTTGCGAGTTTCAATTTTAGGGTACCATTGTACCCTTCAACCAAACCTGCTGACTGGGGATGATTGGCGCTGTGGAATTTTTGTGTGATTCCAAGGCCCTTACACACACTCTTCATCACACTCCCCACAAACTCACTTCCGTTATCAGACCATACAATTCGTGGCATTCCATACCGAGGAAAGTATTCCTTCAGTAGGACTTTCGCTGTGGACAGGGCAGTATTGTCTTTGAGAGGATAGGCTTCGATCCATCTGGAGAATGCGCAAACCACAACTAAAACGTACTTCAGGTTATTACATCTCTCCATATGGATGAAATCCAGCTGGATATCCTCAAAGGGACATGTAGGAGGAGCAAAGTGGCCAGGTGGGGTAGGATTGCTCTTGCCAGGATTGTACATCATGCATACCATGCAATTCTTAACCACTCTCTCAGCACACTTAGCGATACCATCATTCTTCCATACAGGGGACAGCAACTTGCAGATACCTTTCGCGCTAATATGTGATAAGCCGTGCGCCATAGTCACAACAGCTAGCACATATGCATCCGGCAACATCCACCTCTGATTTTCCGACAAATCAATCCAACATCCATTCGCATCTAACTTTCCTGTGCTCTCCTTCCACTTAGTCTTTTCAGTCTTGGTGGCCTCATTCTGAATCGCTTTCACACTCTCAACAGTATCCTCACACATACCAGTTTCTGCAGGCCACCTTACCGAACTCGTCACATACATTCGAGTTGCAAGGTTTCTAGCTGTCTCTTTAGCAATCTCATCCGCAAACGCATTACCACGACCAACATCATCCGTCACCTTACGGTGCGCACTGCATTTAATAATCGCCACCTGCTTGGGCAATGTAAGTGCGTCTAAAAGATCGTTCACGAGCTGTCCGTGTTGGATCTTTGTGCCATGCGATGTCATAAAGCCTCTCTCTCGCCACAATCGACCAAAGCTATGTGCAACGCCAAAAGCATATTGACTATCAGTAAAAACATTCACTCGCTTTCCCTTTGACAAAACACACGCTCTCGTCAATGCAATCAACTCTGCCGCCTGCGCGGAATTCTGATTCAATCTCGCAGTTTCCACAACCGTACTCAACGTTACCACATCATACGCAGTCGTCACATCACCATTCGGCAACTTAAAACACGAACCATCCACATACAAAGTACCATCAGGATCTGCCAATGGAGTTTTTTTTAGGTCAACATGACCCTTCGTTTCCTCCTCAGTTCGCAAATAACAATCATGTGGTGGTACGTCGTCTGATTCCATATTAGTTGGCAACAACGTCGCCGGGTTTAGGACATTACAGCGCTTTATTTGAATATGACTTGCCAAAAGCGTCAACTCGTAACCGGACAACCTTGCGCTCGTCAAATGTTGGGTTTTTGTACGATTTAAAAGAGTGTCAACTGCATGTGGAACCATCACCGTAAGCATATTATCCATGACCAATCCTGCAGATTGTCGGATGGACACCGCAGCCGCCGCTGTCGCTCTTAGACAACTCGGCAAAGCTCTGGCTACTGGGTCCAAAGTCGAGGAAAAATATGCACATGGACGCTGCTTACCGCCAAATTGTTGCGTCAAAACACTTAACGCACAACCCTCTTTCTCATGAACGTATAGTGTAAACGGCTTGCTGTAGTCAGGAGTACCTAACACAGGAGCCGAACACAACGCATCACGCAATTCAGAAAAACTTTTCTGACACTCTTCAGTCCATGGCAAAGGAGTTGGAACATCCTTGCACGTGAGGGCTACCAATGGTTTCGCTAGCAATGAGAAATTTGGAATCCATTGCCTACAGTATGACGTGATACCTAGAAAGGCACACACATCTCTCTGAGTTGTTGGCACAGTCATTCGAGCGATCGCTGCAATTCTCTATGGGGTCAACCTTCTTCCCTCCTTTGACAATAAGTGACCTAGATAGGTTACTTCTTGACAACAATATTGCAGTTTAGAAGGTGACACCTTGTGATGTAAGTCACAGAGATGCTGTAACAGCGACACCGTAGCAGTTTTGCAGATGTCTTTTGTGTCAGCAGCCACCAACAAGTCATCAACATATTGGATCAAGGCCGCACCAACCGGTAACACAAACGCGTCAAGTTGACTCTTCAGGGCTTAGCTGTATATCGATGGACTCTCACAGTAGCCCTGAGGAGCGCGTTTGAACCTAAAGCTGCGACCACCTAATGAGAAACCGAATAGATCTCTGCTTTCCTCAGCAATCGGAATGCTAAAGAAAGCATTCTTCAGATCGATCACTGAGAACCAAGAAGCAGAGGCTGGAATCAGAGTCAGTAAAGCCGTAATGTCAGGCACCACAGGAAACTGAGGAATCACGATTTTGTTCACTTCCCGTAAATCAATAACAAAACGATAAACAGGAGGCTTGGATTGATCAGTGCGTTTCAAGATAGGTAACACAGGACTATTGCACACGTTTCCCCGAGTCTCCTCGATAACATCTTTCTCGATCAAGTCATAGATGATCGCTAACAACGCTCGTTCTCCATCAAGGGAGATACGATACTGGGGAATACGTGGCAATCGTACATTCGACTTCAATTGAACAACATAAGGAGAAATGTCAAGCAGGCCCACGTCATTGGGACCTGTTGCCCACAAAGACTTAGGAAGAAAACTCAATTCCGGTGGGAGCTTATCAGATGACAAGTACATGGGAGAGATCACTCTCTGACCCAACGTAAGCTCCACTCCCGCAGGAGAACAGTACAAAGTCGCATATAACCGTTTCAGCAAATCCAGGCCCAAAAGATTTTCACCACAACCAGTAGTCAAAATCAAAGGAGCTTTCAGCTCACGAGGCCCAATTGTGATGGGCAAAGGGCTAGAGACCGGATTGCTAACGAGGACGCCAGAGAATCCAAGGGAAACATTCGTTAAGCCAGACAAAGGTGCGCCAGGGAGTTTCGAATGTATGATGGAACTTTTCGCTGCACCAGTGTCCAACAGAAAAGGCTCAACTACGGCCGATGTGGCAACTGCGACGTAAGGCCCTCTCTGATCAACCGGAACTGATACTACTCCCTCTCTTTGTCTGTGGCTGTCCTAGTAGTTACCATCATCAATATCATGCTCGATGTAATAATCGTCCACATGATACTGCGCAGATCTACCCGATGATGAACCACGCTGATCAAAGCAATTATTGGAATCAGACGAATTATTAGTACGCTCATTTTGATTTTGGGTAACACCACGACCTCTACATCGCGAAGCTTGTTGAGGACCACTACGACCTCCTCTAGCTGAACCACCACTATTTCGGTCACGCAAAACCGGACAATCAAACTTCAAATGGCCCTCACCTCTACAATATGCGCATTGATTGTATCCGAGCATAGATCTCTGTGTGGAGGAGTCATTTCGCGACTGTGACCTCGTAGATTGCGACTGCGATCTATTCCGCTGCTGAGAGTCATTTTGATTTGAGCGCGGAGGATATGCTTGCTGTAACAGCACTTTCGTTTTGAGCTGCTTTGTTTTCTTATCCGCACGATCATTTTCCTCCTTCTCCCTATTTTCATAATATTGAGCCGTGGCTAATATCTGAGCAGAGGTAGAAACAGCCCACGAACTCTCTGAATTCTTTAATTTGTTGCTAAGGTCAGGCAACAAATTCGATACAAATTTATCTACGAACAACCTCTGACCTCCCTCAGTGCTCATATCTTGACCACTGTGATCGATGAATGCCTCCTCAAATCTCGTAAAGAAATCGGAGACACTCTTGTCTTTCTTTTGCTTACACGCAGACAGTTTATCCCAATTGACTTTAATTGCTGGCATAAGTGTCTTCATTAGTGTAATGATTCTTTGAGGCAAAGCCGTAATTAACTGCTCAGGCTTAGCCCCACCAACCTGCAAAGCGTCAGCCGCTACAAGTGCAGGCCAATCACCACCTAATTCAGCTGCGTGATTTTCTTGACGAATTTTCGCCCAAACCGGTTGAGGTACTACGTTGCCGAACAACATGTCGATGTCGGCAAGATTCATAATCGTAGCATCCACTAATTGGGACAACTCTTTATAGTACCCAGCAGGATTCTTGCGGGGGTCAGGAAAAGATTGCTTCACCTGCAAGACTTCCGATCGTTTCCATGGGAGGTGTATCCAAACTCTCTGGAAGTGTGGCAAAATAGCAGGATTGACAGTCGCATCACCTGGCATCCACACTGGGGGAACTTCTCGCATGGGATACTGACCAGGCGTTGCCATCCACTCCTCAGTTTCATCCTTAAACAAAGCTCGAGGTATTACAGTGGGATGAAAAGATAGAAGATGTTCTACAGCACGTCGAACATTACTACCCACAATCATACCACTCGAAAACTGATGCTGAAGTTCAGTTAAGTCGGACGGTACATTGTTTACCTCATCATTTTCTATCGCCTCACGTAAACATTTACACATTTCCTCAAACACAAATCTCTGTGTGGGCTCATTGAATTGAGAGAAGGTGTCAAAAATTATGCGCAGGGAGTTTTTAACAGGATATCTAATCAAATTACGCGCCATTTTTATCAGCGTATCGCTCTCCCAACCACCAGGAAGTTGACTTCGTCGTTGAGGAACATCAGAAACATCGGACCCAAGAATCGGTCCAAAAGGAGAGTAAAGATTAGCAACAGGATTAGGAATGCGTCTTCGAACAGACGGAGAAGAGGAGAAAAGTACAGGAGCAACAACATGAGAGCTAAACACAGAAGCAACAGGAGCTGAGAAGGTTTAGGCAGTGGAGCAGTAGGGACAGTAGCAGATAAAGGAATAGGGACAAGTGGATTCGCCACCATAGCAATGCGAGGAAACTTCTTCCAGGTCCAAGACACCCTGTACCACCAGATCTAGGGTACTTCCATGAGAAGTACCTTTGCCCCTAGTCTGGCATGCCTGTACGTGGCTGAGTTCGAACTAAGCATGGGCGAATTTTGCGAATCTCGCGTTCGCGAATTTTGCGGATTTGTGAACTCGCAATCCGCAAAATCCGCGAATTCCCGCGAATTTGCGGATTTTTTTTTTGTGTTCGCGCGTGTTTCTGCCAGTTCGCGAGGGTTTTTACAATTTCGCAATTTGCGAACTTACCTGTCGGGTCGCAAGTTTTGCGAACTTGTTGTTTCTACGTGTCCAGCCTGTTTGGGACACTATTCTTCATCACTGCCACTCTCTGTCACCACTGCCACTCTCTGACTACTCATGCCACCCTCTGGCCCACCCATGCCACCCTCTGTTTCATCACCACACGCTCTGGTTGTCCAGTGTACATTATTTTCGGCAAAGCAAAGCACACCTTCCCTGCCTCAAGTGACCTGAATTAAATTGGGGCTGATTAATGTGTCACAGAATATTTTTTTAGCTGGCACCTGCTTCCTTAGTGCTTCCTGATTAGTGATCTTTTGCACTTGCTAAGTGCTTTCATTGTTGCAAAATTAGTTACAACACCTGCCCTGCCCCAACTGACAATAATGAATTAGGGGCTGATTAATGGATTTTAACTTCCAGCCTGGCTCCTGCTTGTCTCCCTTAGCTGTAATTCAGGACCTTTGTGGCATATGTGTAACTATTCTGAGGTTCAGAGCAGGGTCACATAATAGTTGCAACTGGCAACTGAACTCTGGAGGGGCCCCTCAGGAAGCACTACAGGAAATGGCTACTAATGATGAGCCTGAACTTTTGAACCTGGTAAGTAGTTTCAGTTTTGCTAAGATCGTATTTCTGCAATTTAGCACTTACTCGCGGGGTGCGAAGTTGTACTGGCAAGCCGCGAACTCACGCGAACAGTGCGAGCAAGCCATAAAATCCGCTGCTCGCGGATTTGCGGATTTTGCGGGAGATTCGCGGATCTCGCGGATTGCGAATTTACCGAAAATCCGCAAAATCCGCGAGCGAAACGGATTTTCCGCCCATGCTTAGTTCGAACGCATGAACATCCTGAACAACAACCCATAGTCCAACATCATCCTGATTTGGCGGCGTTACTTAGACGATATTCTTGTCTTTTGGAAGGGATCTGAAACTACCTGCAACTCCTTCTTCACATGGGTAAACACACTGGACCCTTTCCTTAAGTTCACATGAAAAATGTCCTCTGCAGATATCCACTTCCTGGAAAACGGAGCGATATCAATTAACACCTTCAAAAACCCCACAGATTACAACACTCTACTGCACTACAAGAGTCACCACCTGAAGGTGTTACAGGACAATCTCCCTTTTGGTCAATTTTTGAGGCTGCACAGAAATTGCAATACCATCTCTAGTTTCAAGAAGGAAGTATCCTCACTGATCAAGAACCTGCAAGCCCGCAATTACCCAACATCAGTTATAAAGAGGTCCCACAAAAGAGCACTTAACAACAACAGAGAGGCACTGCTGGAACCCAAACATAAAGAAGAGGAAGACATCATCACATGTATTAACACTTACACACCAGAGTCCAACCGGATACAGAGAGTGATTAGGAAACACTGGAAAATCGTCCAATCTGGCAACTTGGACTTCTCAATGCCACGGTTCACCATGAAACATACAAGCAACTTACGAGACATGTTGGTTCACACACGACCACTTATGAACCCTAAAGAAATACAAAGTACACTTTGGAACTCGACCCCGGTAAAGGCACATTACCCCTGCTGTCAATATGGGGTTTGCTGTCTGACCAAACATACAAAAGAAATGACCCTCAAAAACAACGAGATCTGGACACAACAAACTCACACTAACTGTAATACCAAGAACTGCATTTATTTAATTGAATGCCTGTGTCCACTTAGGTATGTCAGGATGATTACCCGTCCAGTAAAGACTAGGATCAACGAACACCGGAGTAACATCAGATGCCAGAAAAACACCACTAAAATGAGTACTCACTTTATTACTCATCCATATGGCAGAGGAAATGTACTGGACAGTGTTAGAAACCAACACAGCCCGGAGCAAGCAGAAACTGTTTGAAATGGAGCAACACTGGATTTTTTGCCTTTCTTCACAGTCTCTAGGCCTGACTGATGATATTCCATGAAACAAACTAAACATGTAACCCCCAGACGTTGTGCACAGAACCTGATGTGCACCTATGCTTCCCCTATTCTAGACTTCAATATGAATAGCGCACCATACCAATTCCGGTATGGCGTGTGTTACATCCACCACTGAGAAATATTAGGGAGGGCCAATTAGACCACCTACAAGGCACTGGCTCCTACCATTGGTCGAAGTGGGGAATAAAAAGTAGGGGAACTGCGGGTGGAGAATCAGGGGGCAGGAATAACCGAAGATTGGATCAGTGGGCGGAGTCAGGGGTGTGGCTAGAAATTGCAAAACATACCAATTTTTTGTACGTTTAGCACTTTACTGACCAGTTACAGCTTATAACGTTACTTAATTCAAACAATGGATAAACATGTTTATTTGAGGTATAATTCAGGAAAAAGCAAATACTCTTAGGGAACACAGGTTTATGTGAAGCATGCAAAATATAAGCTGGAACAATGGCATGGGCGCGAATTCCGGATGGTGAGTGTAAAAATTCAGGGCAAGGGGTAGAAATTCAGGACAAAAATTCAGGATAGGAGGTCAAAATTCAGGACAAAAATTTGGGGCAACGGGTATGCTTTGCAGACACATCAGTGGATGTCATGCAATAGTATATAAATAAATAGGCAAGGAACATAAGTACAAGTCACTTCTCCTACCCTGTCACCGCTCCTTTCTGGTCATTTCCCCTGCCCCGTCACCACTCCTGCCCATTCACTGCACCTGCCCATTCACGCTCCTGCCCGTACACCGCTCCTGCCCGTTCACTCCTCCTACCCATTCACCACTCCTGCTCATGCCTAATCACTGCTCCTGCCCAATCACTGCTCCTGCCCAGTCACTTCTCCTGCCTCGTCACTTCTCCAGCCCCGTCACTTTTCTTGCCCCATCACTTCTCCTGCCGGTCACTTCTCCTGCCCATCACTGCTCTTGCCCCATCACCGCTCCTGCCCCATCACCTCTCCTGCCCCGTCACCGCTTCTGCCCTGTCACCGCTCCTGCCCCGTCACCGTTCCTGCCTCATCTACCGCTCGTGCCCCGTCCATTGCTCCTACCCATTCACTGCTCCTGCCCCGTCACTTCTCCTGCCCCGTCACGTCTCCTACCCCGTCACGTCTCCTACCCCGTCACGGCTCCTGCCCCGTCCACTGCTCCTGCCCTGTCCACTGCTCCTGCCCCATTCACTGCTCCTGCCCCATTCACTGCTCCTGCCCCTTTCACCTCTCCTGCCCCGTTCACCGCTCCTACCCATTCACTGCTCCTACCCATTCACTGCTCCTACCCATTCACCGCTCCTGACCTCTAAACATCTTCTGCCCCGTCACTTCTCCTGCCCCGTCACCTCTCCTGCCCCATCACTGATCCTGTCCCATCAATGCTCCTGCCCCGTCACTGCTCCTGCCCCATCACTTTTCCTGCTTCATCACCGCTTCTGCCCTTGCACTGCTCCTGCCCGTTCACTGCTCCTGCCATTCACTCCTGCTGTCCGGTTAGCACTCCTGCCCGATCATCGCTCCTTGCCCCATTCACTGCTCCTGCCCCATTCACTGCTTCTGCCCCCTTCACCGCTCCTGTTCTTTCATTGCTCCCGCCCAGTTACCGCTCCTGCTCATGCCTAATCACCACTCCTGCCCTGTCACTTCTCCTGCCCCATCACCTCTCCTGTCCCGTCACCTCTCCTGCCCCGCCACTTCTCCTGCCTGTCACCGTTCACTGCTCCTGCCGTTCACTGCTCCTGTCCGGTCAGCACTCCTGCCCCATCACTTCTCCTGTCCCATCACTCCTCCTTCCTCGTTCACTGCCCCTTTATGTTCACTGCCCCTATCTGTTCACTGCACCTATCCGTTCACTGGTCCTGTCCATTCACTGCTCCTGCCCGGTTACCTCTCCTGCAGATGCCTTGTAACTGCTCCTGCCCTGTCAATTCTCCTGCCCCATAACTTCTCCTGCCCCATCACCTCTCCTTTCCTGTCACCTCTCCTGTCCCGTCACTGCTCCTGACCCATCACCTCTCCTGCCCCGTCACTTTTCCTGCCTCGTCACTTCTCCTGCCCGTTACTTCTCCTGCCCGGTCACCTCTCCTGCCTCCTCACCTCTCCTGCCCTGTGACCTCTCCTGCTCCGTTACCTCTCCATCCCTGTTGCCTCTCTTTCCCTGTCACTTCTACCTGCCCCTTCACTTCTCCTGCCCCGTCACTTCTCCTGTCCCGTCACTTCTCCTTCCCCGTCACTTCTCCTGCCCGTCACTGCTCCTGTCCCGTCACTGCTCCTGCCCTGTCACCACTCCTGCTCCGTCACCACTCCTGCCCGTTCAATGCTCCTGCCGTTCACTGCTCCTGTCCGGTCAGCACTCCTGACCGATCACCACTAATGCCCTGTTCACTGCTCCTGCCCCGTTCACTGATTCTGCCCCGTTCACTGCTCCTGTCCTTTCATTGCTCCCACCCGGTTACCGCTCAAGCTCATGCCTAATCACCATTACTGCCCCATCACCTCTCCTGCCCCGTCACCTCTCCTGCCCCATCACTTCTCCTGCCCCATCACCACTCCTGCCCAGTCACCACTCCTGCCCGGTCACCACTCCTGCCCGTTCACTGCTCCTGCTGTTCACTGCTCCTGTCTGGTCAGCACTCCTGCCCATTCACTGCTCCTGCCGTTCACTGCTCCTGTCCGGTCAGCACTCCTGCCTGATCACCGCTCCTGCCCCATCACTTCTCCTGCCCCTGTCCCATCACTTCTCCTGTCCCATCACTTCTCCTGTCCCATCACTTCTCCTGCCTCGTTCACTGCTCCTATCCGTTCACTGCTCATCCGTTCACTGACCCTATCCGTTCACTGCTCCTGTCCGTTCACCACTCCTGCCCGGTTACCTCTCCTGCACATGCCTAATCACCGCTCCTGCCCCGTCACTTCTCCTGCCCCATCACTTCTCCTGCCCTGTCACCTCTCCTTTCCTGTCGCCTCTCCTGTCCCGTAACTGCTCCTGACCTGTCACCTCTCCTGCCCCGTCACTTTTCGTGCCCTGTCACTTTTCCTGCCCGTTAATTCTTTTTCCCGGTCACCTCTCCTGCCCCGTCACCTCTCCATCACTGTTGCCTTCTTCCCTGTCACTTCTTCTGCCCTGTCACTTCTCCTTCCCTGTCACTTCTCCTACCCCGTCACTTCTCCTGCCCATTACTTCTCCTGCTGGTCACCTTTCCCGCCCCATCACCTCTCCTTTCCTGTCGCCTCTTCTGTCCCGGCACTGCTCCTGCCCAGTTGACTCTGTGTATAACATCAACAAATTTCACATGGTGGCAAGTTTCCCACAGTACTCTGTCTGGGGAAAGCTTCTCTGGAAAGCTCCTCTGTAATCACTAACTCAGCATGATATGCTAAAGGCAGAAGGAGGCGCATTGTCATTCAATCGGAATGACAATGGGCCTGCCCTCAGTTTGTGAGAGCTCAGGGAGGGGCTGCTGCAGCCTCTGGAGTTCAACAGAGAAGTGTGAGCCGCCCCTGTAAGCTGAAAGAAAAAGTTGTAATTTTTAAGTTGGGCTATTCTTGCCGTCCCGGGATGCTTTTTTGAAAGAAAGAAGTAGGGGAATGTACTGAAATAATTTTTTTAAGTAGGGGCACGCCGTGCCCTTCCGATCCCCCCCACTTCTACCACTGGCTCCTACCCACAAACATGCATATATAAGAGGCTGGAGTCTCACACCACTTTGGGTAATCAGATCATATATCCAGATAATCTACAACCATGACACTCAAAGATGGCCACCACACTAACCACATTCACTTAGTGGGTGCCTTCCATTCGATGGGCCCCAATAGAAGACCTATTCCACTTTCAATTCTTATTAAATTGATAAGACATCCAAATTGGGCCAACATCATAACCACTTGATTTTCGCTCCCTGTACACCTTTACCTACACTATCATGTCGCCCACTCCAAGATGGCCACCACGTTTACGATCCAGCCTCGTGTTGACGAGTGCCTCTGGGATTCAATGTGACCCATGTGGCCACCGCTACTTAGACACGGACACAGCCACACCGCCCCTGCAATCCAGGTCGGATGGAGGAGGGTAGGTCTAACAGCAGTGTCTGGTCCAACTATCTAGTAAGTTATGCGGGAAGTGGGACGAGTTCCTCCACACTCAACTCTGTCACTTGGTAAAGCATGTAAATTGGGCTTGGGGTTTGTGTGGCCCTTATAGCAAGGGAAGATAGCACCAATACATTTACGGAACCAGTACATAAACAAGGGTTTGGAAATGTGAACCGATGTCTCGCATAAGTGTTGATCACCAGAATGTCCTGTGCTACCCAAGCACATACCCATTTGATTAAGTATGTCAGGGAGGCCCTCACTATAGACAGCTCCACTATGCACAGTAGGGATATCCTCATATGTCGAGCATCACTCAATAGAAACACCAGCACGGATGCTCTATCACCAGCGATTACATTTCTTGATGAAATAATGCTTGCATGTGGTGTCAACGGGTGCATCTCCTCCTATATCTTCCGAAGGTGTCTCTTATTGTGGGCGGGACCCTCCAAATCACCTATGAAGTACTACTCAACCTCTATTGAGGTAAGTTACCATACTGCCAGAAACATGGCACCCTAAAAGTGAAATGGACAACACCAGCATTTTAACAATAAAAAGAGATATCCTCTGACTACCTGTTGCGCATAAGCAGTTTTTAACTTTCACTCGTAATTCTTGATTTTAATTCCAATGCCTACTGTACTTCTTGTGACAGGGTGTAAAGACCTTACTACAATACACAGCAGATACACATCACCCCATCCAGCAGGACTTGTGAATACACTACTGCACTTGTATTAACTTTTGCACCTAATTGGCACACCATGTACTTATGTCGCTTACTTTCCTTCCACCTCTTTTTTTTCCTTTTCTTAGGTGGAATTGCTGACCAGCGCCCTAGTAGGGAATACTGGAACACGCTACTAGGTCTTCCTCAACTAGTGAGGGGACACGTAGCCCCAACAGGGGACACACTGATTATTGCTCCTGATGAAGTGCCGCCCCACGGTTGGGCATGTATGGCACGAAACATGTTGACCTCATGAAACTAGTGACCAATCTCGGCTAGTAGCTATCCTGGTACCTAAGGACCACAAGATAGCATCACTGGTATTTTTACCTAGACTTGTGCCCATCTCTGATTAAATTGACTGTTCTTGGGTTCCAGAGCCTATTTTAAAGTCACCACTCACCCCTTAGACTCATTAAAAAAAACGCCCACTTGCATTCGTCATTACGCCATCTTCAGATCAAAAGATATCCGATAAAGAAACCCCCAGGCCTGTCAGGCATTGTAGCGCTGGCCAGACAAGGAGCACCCACTGATGAAGCATAACACCCTAACAGTTGTGTGAGGGCCTTAAGATCTGATTTACAGATCGCCTAGTGACATGTACCCCAGCCACTTGGCGCAACTGCCTACGTCCACTTGGCAGAGGAACTACCCTTTTGTTGATAACAATTGTACTATTTCCTGGGAGGAGCCAAGGAGTAGGACCTCATTAAACATTACGATCTTCCGTCCCCAATGATTTATGGGCACACTGAAGTGCACATAATGCTTTGGCCAGTCGTCTGGCCGGTCAAACAGTCATTCACACTTAGTATGTTCTTAACCACGGCTGCATTACAGCCTGGGTGGAGAACATACCCAGGTCCCCAGTCCCTGTATGAGCAATGAGCTATGTCGCTAGGACCAATCACAACGCTGCCTTGCAGCGTTGTGATTGGTGAAGGGGAGCCTGGCTGCTTCCTGTTAGGCCGATGGAAGAGAGACGATGTGGAACAGAGCGGCAAAGAGGTAAGTGCATTTTTCTTTCTTTACACCACCACACCTCCTCACCCCACCTCTCCACCCCAGATTTGTGCCGGCCGCCACTGTACACGTACTGCTTCGCTGCTCAAAAACTTGTCCCACGTGGCTTCCCCCAATCTGGCCCTGCCCCTTCTCTATTGTTTCTCCACACTTCTGGTCCTTACTAACATTTTTGCATGTTCTTTTCTTTAGAGGGCAAACCAACAGTTATTTGCTGCCTGGCCACTCGGCATAGCAAAGAGCGATTTTGTGCAAATAAAGTTTCATCATCTTCAAAAAGCATTGGTAAAGCCAGGAAGTCAACAAAGTGAGACCTATTAGCTTTGACAATGCTTGTTTTCTTTCTCTGGTTACTGGTAAGCTTGCAATCTTCTACAGTAGTTGGTGCTATGATGGCGAAGCATGGCAGTAAGCAGGGCTGGCGCGACATGAAGTACACTACAGGTGCTGTCATAGGGTGCTACCACAAGAAGACCCAAGAAGATGCAGACAACCCAGAAAATGTTCCTTGTTGGTAGGGGTTTTGAAGAGACCTAAATGTCAAAATATAAATTTGCCTGCATCTAATAATCTTCACACCAGAGCTGCTGAAAATATCAGAGAGAGAGGGAGGACTGCTTGTCTAAATTATCTTCCTCAATACTGAAACAAGTAGATGTGGCCCCATATGAAAAGAAGAGGGACACAGAGGAGTGTCTAAGGAAATCATGTAGCTCATCCCAGAAGAGTCTTTGAGGAAAATACAGACTCACTGGCATGTTAAACACTCCAAGAAGTCCGCTTTCCCCTCAGCCTCCTTTGGACACTCCGATTCCTCCTCAAAAGGGAGGAATCCGTAGAAACATATCCCTAAGGCAAACCAGTTAGAAAGATATACCTAGGAAGGGGAACCCTTCTGTGGTTACTGGAACATTAAAGGATGCAGAGGCATCTATTCACGAAATTGCTTATATTGACTCAATATTAGCAAGTCTAACAGACAGGCAGTAACTGTTGGCTCAACACTCAACCCCAATAGCTTGGAAAACAGACATAGGTAAGTTCCCATCTCACAGTAGGTGCCCACATGAAGATAGCATACATACACAGCAGTCATATTAGATTTTGTATCCATTTTAGGGCCGTAAGTGAGG
The DNA here is from genome assembly GCF_964263255.1 of Lissotriton vulgaris. Lineage (NCBI taxonomy): Eukaryota > Metazoa > Chordata > Amphibia > Caudata > Salamandridae > Lissotriton > Lissotriton vulgaris. The sequence continues at coordinate 148,062,840 of NC_141693.1, forward strand.
AGTAGTTACTGTTTTCCCTTGCTACATTCCATGAAGAAGCAGATGGAATTCATTTCAAGCATAGCAATTGATGGGTTAGAGCTTCAGCATTGGCAGACGGCTTTATAATTTTAAAGGAATGCCCAAAACACGCCCCTTCTAAATTGCGAGTAGGTAAACATTTTTAAACCCATTTTGCTATTCACAAAAGTTTTTCGAAATTGAAAAATGGGTTTAGAATATTCAAAGTAGTTTGCAATCACAAATCCTTTAGTTTACCGAAGTGGAGAGATTACCAAAACAAAAAATCTTTGCACATCTGGCCCATGCTTCTTTATACATCAAGCACTCTTCTAGAGAATCATACATTTGGCATATTTCTTCACATTGTATCTTCCCATGATTTGTATCGAAAAGGAATAGTCAAATGTGAAGGTGTTAAAATATTTCTTTAATTTTTTGAAAAATCAATTTAAAAAATCATATTTTCTGTATTTCTGGAAGATAAGTAAAAAGAATTTACCCCCCAGAACATTCTGCACTGGCACCCAGGAACTCTCAGGATATGGTTTACCTGCCAGCCCATCTCTCTCCTGCTTAACCTGCTACCTACATTTCTTCCTCTCCTTCTTTAACCCAGGGTTTTTGGAAAAATTAGATAAGAACAGGTAGAAGTTGTATTGATTAGTCTGAGTTAAAAAAGACATCTTGTTTTCTGCTCCTGATGGCAAACTCATAGCTCAATCAATCAAATAAAGCTTATAAGCGCCTGGTTGCACAGCCTGTGCGTCCCCGCGCTGTGAATGATATATGTACACGTGAGCATTCTGAAAACAAATTCTACAGGGGTTTGAGGGATCATTCTTCTGAGGATGTAGGGATTCCTGTGAGTTGGTATTACAAGTCCATCAATCTCTGAAACATTCCAACTTTCTCTGTTAAAGGTGCCATTGCATTTCTTTTTACCAACACTACACAAAAGGTTACTTACTAGGATTTACAATGTCCTCATGAAGATCACCGATGGTAGCTACCAGGTTTCACTTTGGGATGGTCCAATTTGCACTTCACTCTATTGGAGACTAGTGACAAAGGGTGCACAAAATCATAACATTATATTGACATTTTGTGAAAATTATGCCAAATTGTGTGAGATTTAATCTGAGGAGATAACCCATGTTAAAAAGTCACAGAAAATTCTGACAGGAAATTGGATTGAGGAGAAAATGTCTTTCACAAGCAAACAAAAAATTGCCCAGGAATACACTTGACCCAATAAATATCTAATTGCTTACAGAGCAGACATCCTTTTTTTTGGTCCGGAATATCTATGCCAGGAGAATAGTGTCAGTCGAGGTAATAGCATGTAGTTGCTTATTAATTTACACCCGGACATTAATTTTGAGAATGGGTTAGTCTTTCCACTTAAAGGTGTTGTTTTCATTTCACTGTTCCAAATGTATCATTTTTCTTGCTTTATTTAAGAATAGTCCATTACACAGGGCATGAGGTAAAGTTCAAATCTCTTAATTTAAAGTGTTTGGCATGACCAATCTGGACAAACCAAGGTCATTCATATATAAGGCTCCATGGCGCGACAGGAAGGCTTTAGCATCCACCCTTAATGGTTGGTTCAGCTCCACCATTTGATTTACTTGCGATCTGGTTGATGTCCCACCACCAGCAGGCCTTCAAGAGAGATCCACTACTGCCATTGTAGCATCCTAGGTAAATGGCAAGGAGAACCCTTAATGGACATATGTAGAGTAGGAACATGGGCAGAAACACAACCATGTTGTCAGCATTCCAGATGGATGAAAGAATAAGATAGGGCCATCAGAAGTGGAACAGAGTTTCTTGGAGCTAGATGCAATGATGTACTAGACACATTTGTAATGTAAATCATTTTATTAACAACATCTGGTGTGGTGGCTGTGAAATATCTGCACCTGGGTGATAGTTGGTGTTCCTAAGATGTAGAAATTAAATGTAAAAGATGGACGTAGAGGAAATGCTTCAATTACTTAATCACAATCTTCATTACTGCTAGCAATACTCTTCCTCATCACAGACCTTATTCCCATTCCTCCCTGCTCAACTTCAGGGATTCAGGTTTCACGTTTTAGCTATTAACAGTCCATGCAAAGGAAGGGTTGAAGGAATGTTCCCCCTTCAATAGGATGAATGTAGAGCAAGTATTATTTTGCTACTAAACAACAGTGTGTCGTCTTGTATTGAGGTGACACTCCTCACAAGAAAGGACTCTAATGAGGAAGAGGAAGACTACAATTAATGACAATTGCCTGTTAATAGTGAAAGCATTACCCCACCTCACTGCCAGATTGATGCAATTAGAGAATGCCATCTCAAACCTCATGCAATTACTCACCCGCTTCCATGGATGCAATTATTGTACAACTTCCCATAATATTTATCCTGAATCATACAGTGATGTAGGCACTAGTCCAAAAGCACCATATATATCCAGTAATATTCCCACTTCACCATAAAATGGATAATATTCCCCAACACTGCTCAGAACTGTATGCCAAATAACATGTGCATGCGCGCCTGTGTCCCACACCATATAGAATGAGTACAATTTTCCAACATTACATAACTCTACATCTCCATGAAATATATGAAATTACCAATATCACTCTGAAATGGATTAATTAATTCACATCTTTATGAAATCGATACAATTAGCTACATCAACATGAAATGGATAAAGTAATTCACACCTCTGAGAAATAGGCACAATTAGCTCAATCAGTATGAAATCTCTGACCTACATCACCCATTGAAATGAACACAATTATTCACAACACCGCACAGCACTGAAATTGCGTTGTGAAACATTACTCTATAGTTCAGTGGAAATGGCACATCCAATCCATTCCACTTCCTTGCACCTTGAAATAGGTGCAGTTACTTCACATCTATTATGAATAGAACAGACCCCCAAGTCACGCTGAAACTGGTACCCTTACACAGATCAAGCTAGGATTAGTGCATTTACTAAGCATCTCATGGAATGGATGAAAAATACACACATCAACCTTACATGGATACAATCTGTTGAAACAGTTTTTGAGGATGAGAGAAGGGATTTAACAATTACGATGGCCATTTTATTCATATTAGTTTGTTAATTTCAATTGGTGTATTTATCACATACTATGGAGTCTGTAAATTCTCCACCTATGTTTCTGCAGCATCCTGGACAGCTGGTGATGCCATGATGAAGATTGGAAGGATGCTTTTGAAGTGTATTTGGAAGCTATTGGTGGAGATGCATTTACCTCAAAAAAAAAATTGGCTATGCTTAAACACAATTTGGGCATAGAAACGAAGAACATTTTGCAAAGTTTACCTTCTTCTGATGTGCAAGAAGAGGATGACGATGTAGATCAGGAATTGTATGAAAGGGCCATTAGTGCTCTAAGTGAGCATTACTGCTAAAAATGCAATGGTGTGGTAGAGAGACATTTTTTTTTCTCTGTGTCAATAACCAGGCGAAGATGTTGAGCGTGGGATGTTTGCATGTTTTGGCAGCTACATGCAAATTCAAAGATTTGCATGAAGAGATTATTAGAGATCGGTTGATCAATAGAATGAATAATCTCAAATGTCAAGAAAAATGATTGAGTGTAAATTAACCTACTTTTGAGAAAGCTATTGCAAAAAAAATGCAATATGCATCTTCCTATTTGTCAATTTTGAAGTTGGAAAACATACCTTCTTCCTCTCAGGCAGATTGTTCAGAGGCAGATATACAACAACTAAAAGTTGTTATGAAAATAAAATCTAAGTCCAAGTCATCTTACAACCAAACAGGTAGCAGCAAAGCGCAGTGTTTCCTATGTGCGAGTTTCAAACATGTAGTCACTCATGAGAACTCTCCAGCTATGAAGGTACAATTTTATCGTTTTACACATAGTGGACATTTCTCCAGGTTGTGCAAGACCAGTATGAATGAAAGGAGGATGGATAAAGAGAGAAATACAAGTAATAACATCCAAATTATTGATGAAGGTTTGTCGGTTGATGATGAAGTATTAGTTGTGTGTGAACCTGCTGACCAAGTTGGAGAATCACAAAGCATAATGATGCAACACCAGGTATTGAATGTCAATGATGCCTACAAATCGCCTGAGTGTGAAATAACAACGGGAGGTGTGTGTGTGTGGACATGTGGGCAGATTCCTACTCACCATATACTATTATTGACAAAGGCACATATACCATTTTACCTGGAGGGCTATTAAAGCAAACCAAAGTAACTCCAGTAGGATATTGTGGAACAAAACTACCTATTCTAGGGTGTTTTGAGTCATACTGAATTTTAAGGGTAAAGATGTCACAGATGGTGTGGTGTGTATGTTTGTAGAAAGGTAGAATGGTCCTAGGTTGGAAAAAGCAAAGAAAATTGGTGATTACATTGGATCCTAATAGAAGTGAACAGGTAATGGCAATGAACGATTGGGACATAGAGAAGTGGAAAAGGGCATTCAAGGACGTTGTCCAAGAAAGAGTAGGTAAAGGAAAGGTTTTTCTCATCATGTCATCCTAAAGGAAGGTTCTGTGCCGAAACTCCTTAGAGTAAGGGGAGTTCCTTTACTAATGAATGAGGCATTGACTGTGAGAATAAACAAACTTTGTGTCAAAGGGGCCATTGAACCTATAGAAGCAGTGGTTGAGTCCTATTGTGCTGCTGTGAAAATCTGATGGTAAGATTTAGATGTGTGTTGATTTATGTGATCTTAATGATTGCATATGTGTAGACTCTCATCCCTTACCTAATATTAACATTATGTTGAGCACATAGGAAGAGGGAAAATGTTTTATTACACTAGAGCTATCTAAGGTGTATCATCAAATTGTCTTACATCCTGATAGTAGATATTTAACATGATTTGTGATAGTACAAGGGGCAAATAGATAACTGAGGAGGCTGTTTGGTTCGGCATCTGCCTCTGTGGTTTCCAAAGGGGACATGCATAATATCTTAGCAGGCATAAACTGTTTTGCGGTTTTCTAAGATGATATATTAGTCTATGGAAGAGATCAGCAAGAACATGCTTGTATATTGACTGAAGTATTGACAAGATTGTGACGACCTTCTGATGCTGCTGACTGTAGACCAATGGGAATTCTGTTGCCGTCAACTTACAGAGCTCTCACCTAACTATAGACTGTGCTTGATACATTTTAAAAACCTACACAGATTCTATAGGACACCTAGCAGTCTGCACAGGATGGGACTTAGAGACGAGGATGGCTGCTGGAGATGTGGCTTCTTCCCCGTCTCTTTCCTACACATAGCATGGTCTTGTCCGGCGCTTGCAGACTATTGGTCTAATATTTTTATCTCAGTGAACCAGATTGTTGGACGGTCAGATGTCCCATCCCCCGAACTAGGTATACTAGGATATGTTAAAAATACTCCAACCAAATCACATAAATTGCATGCGTTACTATTCCTTTTTGCTAAGAGAAGAGTGGCGATACACTGGGGTAGGAGGAGAGCACCATCGATCAAGGGCTGGCTGGCCGATGTAGCATATGGCCACACACAATTGGAAACGTTCTGGGAGCTAATGCCCACCTACTTCCAGAACCCGACATTTGGGAACCTTATATACAATGGGTCAAATCACAAACAGAAGTTGCCGACACTGGGGAACCTGTGGTTGAGAGGCCTGTGGCATACTCGGGCAGGTACTTGGATGTTACATATTGAGGGGCGGGTGGTTATATCTCACTTCCTTCAGCGAACTGGGGCAAATGGTTGTATATATAAGGGATTGCATGTCTGTTGTGGTGTCAAACTGTTAATCTTGGCTTCTCTACCTGTGTTTGATCTACTTTTGGTTTGGTGTCGAAGATCCCTCGACCCACCGCAAGCATTAATGATGTGTACCTTTCTTATTGCAAGCACAACATGACCAACTATTGTATATTTGTATTACCATATGGCATATATCTACACTCTGACTCATGATCGATGTAACTGCAACTGGCTAGTTCTGTAGTTGTATTGTTTTGTAACCAATGTAAATGCTAATAAAAAAAAAATTAGAAAAAAGTATTGACAAGATGGCAAGAATCAGAAAACACTATAGTTATGGAAAAGTGCACTTTTGCTGTGCCAGAAGTTGAATATCTTGGCCATGTCATTGGAGCAGAGGGCATTAAGTCTAAGTTATAATACAAGCCATTGAATGTGCCCCCAGTTCAACAAACAAAGAACAATTAACGTTGTTTCTTGGACTGGCTAAATATTATTCCAAATTTGTGAATCACATTTCAAATTTGACTCGGCCTATGAGTTTGTTTCTTAAAAAAGGTGAAAAATATGCATAGTCTAATGAATGTGAGGAGTCAGTCTCAGTGGCGATCGACACAATGAAAAGGTGGTGGGGGCAGTGGAAAGGGTGCAGGGGAGTGTGGGAGGAGGAACGTGGGGTTTAATACTTTGTAAAACACCACTTACCTAAAGCTGCCAGCCGCATCGCTCCTCCTGCCTCGGTGTTCTGCTGCTTCCTGGTCCCAGCAGACACCGGGACATCAGCAGAGACTCCCTGTGCAATACCCTCACTGCTCTCATTCTATGAGAGCAGCGCGGGGATTGGGCCGAGCTGGCTAATTTGACTCTCTGCTCAGGACAAGGAGCCTGTGCTGTTTCTCCATCAGGGCTGTCAAATACAGCCCAGTTGGAGAAACCTAAGTGCGCATTTGTGTTTAGCTGGCCTGAGAAGGCCGGCCGAACAGACATGCGCGCTTATAAGTGCACAAACAAGTCCTCTTCCCCTCTCCCATGGCCCGCCCCCCTTCCTGCACATGCTGGCTCAGAGACAGCAAATGAAAATAAAATTATTATAGTATATTGTTTTATTTTTCACCTGCTGACCCTGAGCCAGTGGGGCAACTCTCTTCCGCCATTGCAGAGGAGCTGCCTCTGGTCATTCTTAGCAGTTAAGGAAAGTATTACGAATGCTCCCATCTTGAAACGTTTAATTTGGAGTACAAAACTATTCTCGGTACTGATGCAAGTGTGCATGGCTTAGGTGTGGTGCTTGCACAATTGCATCAAGGAAAAGAGAGGATCATTGCTTTTGCCTCAAGAACACTGAGGGGAGCAGGAAATACCTGATCTTAATTTGGCGAAACAAGGAGAAATGCTTTAGTTCTACTCGTTTTTGCTTTTTCCATGTATGCTGCCTTGTGCAGCGCACATGGAAAAAACAAAAAGCCATGGATTGTTCATGTACAGGAAGATCCCCATTCCTGCACGTAAACAATCTTTACAAAGAAATTACATTTTGGCGCTTCCATGTGTGCTGCATGAATCAGCACACATAAAAGTGACAAATTGTCATTTTTAAAGATTGTTTATGCACAGGGGGACTTTCCTGTACATAAACAATCTTTCCCCTGCACGCAGACAGCCTTGGGTGCCAGGTACTACACTGGTAAGTGTAGCGCCAGCGCAGGGGAAAACGCAAGCCTGTAACATATCCTTGTAAATATGGTGCAGCCTTGCGTTTCTGAAATGGCGGAGTGAGGCATTGAGATAGGAAGGGTACTGTCTCACTCCACCACTTCACTTGTAAATATCCCCACAAGGGCGTTTATCACTAAAATCATGTTCGTGAACATTGATTTCTGTTTTCATATGATAAGGAGCACACACGCAAAAGGAAACAAGGGCAAAGAGCTGGGGTATGAAATGGATAAAAAGGTGCCTGTGTTAACACATTGCAGGTGCACCAACTGGAAGGTCATCCACAGAAAAAACTCGCGTGACCTCAGAGATGCACAAAGCCACTTAGGCCGAGGCCGGCAACTATTGACAAGGGCTGCTCTTACTGTATATATCGACGTTCGCCCATTAAGGTGTGTAATTTAAGCTTTCTTTCAAAATAGGGCGGCTCTAAATGGATGGATCTGAAAAGGACTCTGCCTCTCAAGGGTTTGTGTGTGGAAAAAGCTGCTTTCTGCCTCTTTCTGGCTCACACAGTACAATAGGAAAGAGAATCTCGGAGCATAACATAAATTAATAGCAGAATCATTTATGAGTACAGGAAATAGTGCTAGAGATTTGCTCTTTTTCACACTCCTTCCGGCAATCACAGAGCTTCAGTGACACGCCCAGCTCCTTTAAGTCAGGGCCACTGCAATTATGCGATGTTGCTGTCGTTGCGTTTTCTGCATATTTATAGATTTTTGCCCCATTACCCATCATCTGCTGCTGCATAATCTGCAGATTGTAACCACATAAATTGTTTCAAACAGATCGAAAGTTACTTAAAAGGCAGCAAATATGTTCCTGAGCAGTAGAAGTTCCTTCCAAAGGTTGACTGGTGTGGTCACCCTTCTGTTGCTTATGGCTGTATTTGGATGCCAGACTAGTACTAATGGTACAACATGTGTAAAATACTATCACAAAATGTGCTGTGTTATGCCGCATAATTTGCATTTTCTTGCTGCATAATTTAATGCAACTGGCTGCATAAGTTGGTCCACCATCGCCATATATTTCCACTAGTCCTGCTTTTAGTATGGAAAGAGGCCACTGCCCATTCCATTGGTACTAGTTTCATATGAAGCGCCTCGAATGTTTCCATTTTAGTTGTTTTGTGGCCAATTCATAAAGGCTTTATCAGTGCACAGAAAAGGGTATTACAGAGCTACTACTTTCCGCAGTCGAACGAGCCTTAGTGAAGAGGCCTGAAGTAAATTTATGGCAGCCCACAGATATCACGGCTGTCAAAAATGTGTTTGCATTTAGATGGAAGAGGTATCCATAAAGTAAGGTTAGACAGCTACTCTGCTTGTGGGAAGTGGCAGCAAAGGCTGTTTTTTGCAATCACGCTTTGCATATATTGCCCTCTTCCTGATGGGCGTGGGACCTCAGCCAAAACACTTTGTTGCCTGTGGCACTGATAATCCCTGCAAGTTTCATGAATTTAGACGAATGGATTCCAGGACCAATGTGTGCATCTACCACCCTCAGTGCACATTAATGGCATTTGTTCTTAACATCTCTATGAGTGTGTGCTGCTATATTGTCTTTATCACAGCCTGACCACCACAGGGCCTGCGGTGCGCAAGCTTCCCTCAGATCACCCACGGGAAGGTTCACTGGAACTTGAGTGGGTGGGAGGATGAACGCGAAGGGAGAGCTGACTATGGGAGGGCAGTGGTGAAAGCAGTGGAAGTGGATGGTATCTAGGAATAAACTCCGAAATGTCACATTTCTCATTACATTGTAACACTGGCTAGCACGAAGACCACACGTGAATGTTGTTCACTAACACAGTACATGTCACTGCTACCTATGAGGTGTTTGCACAAGTTGTGGTGAGTAAACTCATGGTGACCTTTACTACTCAATCACTGCTACGCTAGCATACGGTGGGCATGTAGCACATGCCTCTAGCCCATGGTCTATTACCTGAGACTGGCTTTGTGTGCACATGAACAAGTACATGCTGCTGACCGTATACGCACCTGAACTGACACCTGCAGCTGGTTCCATGTGCACATGAACTGATACCTACAGCTGGCTCCATGTGCACATGAACTGATACCTGCAGCTGGCTCTATGCGCACATGAACTGATACCTGCAGCTGGCTCTATGTGCACATGAACTGATACCTGCCGCTGGCCCTATACGCACCTGAACAGACACCTGCAGCTGGTTCCATGTGCACATGAACTGATACCTGCAGCTGGCTCTATGTGCACATGAACTGATACCTGCCGCTGGCTCTATGTTCACATGAACTGATACCTGTCCCTGGCCCTATGCGCACATGAATTGATACCTGCAGCTGGCTGTATTCGCACATGAACTGATACCTGCAGCTGGCTCTATGCGCACATGAACTGATACCTGCAGCTGGCTCTATGTGCACATGAACTGATACCTGCAGCTGGCTCTATGCGCACATGAACTGATACCTTCAGCTGGCTGTATTCGCACATGAAATGATACCTGCAGCTGGCTCTATGCGCACATGAACTGATACCTGCAGCTGGCTCTATGTGCACATGAACTGATACCTGCAGCTGGCTCTATGCGCACATGAACTGATACCTGCAGCTGGCTGTATGCGCACATGAACTGATACCTGCAGCTGGCTCTATGTTCACATGAACTGATACCTGCCGCTGGCCCTATGCGCACATGAACTGATACCTGCAGCTGGCTGTATGCACACATGAACTGATACCTGCAGCTGGCTCTATGTTCACATGAACTGATTCATGCCGCTGGCACTATGTGCACATGAACCGATACCTGCAGCTGGCTCTATGTTCACATGAACTGATACCTGCCGCTGGCCCTATGCGCACATGAACTGATACCTGCAGCTGGCTGTATGCGCACATGAACTGATACCTGCAGCTGGCTCTATTTTCATATGAACTGATACCTGCAGCTGGCTCTATGCGCACATGAACTGATACCTGCAGCTGGCTGTATGCGCACATGAACTGATACCTGCAGCTGGCTCTATGTTCACATGAACTGATACCTGCAGCTGGCTGTATGCGCACATGAACTGATACCTGCCGCTGGCCCTATGCGCACATGAACTGATACCTGCAGCTGGCTGTATGCGCACATGAACTGATACCTGCCGCTGGTCCTATGCGCACATGAACTGATACCTGCAGCTGGCTATATGTGCACATGAGTTGATAACTGCAGCTGGCTTCATGTGCACATAAACTGATACATGACACTGGCCCTATGCGCACATGAACTGATACCTGCAGCTGGCTCTATGTGCACATGAAACTGATACCTGCAGCTGGCTCTATGTTCACATGAACTGATACCTGCAGCTGGCTCTATGTGCACATGAACTGATAACTGCAGCTGGCTCTATGCACACATGAACTGATACCTGCAGCTGGCTCGCTCTATACGCACATGAACTGATACCTGCAGCTGGCCTTATGTGCACATGAACTGATACCTGCAGCTGGCTCTATGTGCACATCAACTGATACCTGCAGCTGGCTCCATGTGCGCATGAACTGATTCATGCCGCTGACCCTATGCGCACATGATCTGCTACCTGCAGCTGGTCCATGTGCACATGAACTGATACATGCTGCTGTCCTATGTGCACATGATCTGTTACCTGCAGCAGCCACTGTGTGTACAAGAACTGTTACCTGCAGCTGGCTCTATGCACACATGAACTGATACCTGCAGCTGGCTCCATGTGCACATGAACTGATACATGCCGCTGGCCCCATGCGCACATGAACTGATACCTGCAGCTGGCTCTATGTGCATATGAACTGATACCTGCAGCTGGCTCTATGTTCACATGAACTGATACCTGCCGCTGGCCCTATGCGCACATGAAGTGATACCTGCAGCTGGCTGTATGTGCACATGAAACTGATACCTGCAGCTGGCTCTATGTTCACATGAACTGATACCTGCCGCTGGCCCTATGCGCACATGAACTGATACCTGTAGCTGGCTCTATGTTCACATGAACTGATACCTGCCGCTGGCCCTATGCGCACATGAACTGATACCTGCAGCTGGCTGTATGCGCACATGAACTGATACCTGCCGCTGGCCCTATGCCCACATGAACTGATACCTGCAGCTGGCTGTATGCGCACATGAACTGATACCTGCAGCTGGCTCTATGCGCACATGATCTGTTACCTGCAGGAGCCACTGTGTGTACAAGAATTGTTACCTGCAGCTGGCTCTATGTGCACATGAACTGATACCTGCAGCTGGCTCTATGTTCACATAAACTGATACATGACACTGGCCCTATGCGCACATGAACTGATACCTGCAGCTGGCTCTATGTGCACATGAACTGATAACTGCAGCTGGCTCTATGCGCACATGAACTGATACCTGCAGCTAGCTCCATGTGCACATGAACTGATACATGCCGCTGGCCCTATGCACACATGATCTGCTACCTGCAGCTGGTCCATGTGCACATGAACTGATACATGCTGCGGCCCTATGTGCACATGATCTGTTACCTGCAGCAGCCACTGTGTGTACAAGAACTGTTACCTGCAGCTGCCTCTATGCACAAATGAACTGATACCTGCAGCTGGCTCTATGTGCACATAAACTGATACCTGCCGCTGGCCCTATGTGCACATGATCTGTTACCTGCAGCAGCCACTGTGTGTACAAGAACTGTTGCCTGCAGCTGCCTCTATGCACACATGAACTGATACCTGCAGCGGGCTCCATGTGCACATGAACTGATACATGCCGCTGGCCCCATGCACACGTGAACTGATACCTGCAGCTGGCTCTATGTCCACATGAACTGATACCTGCAGCTGGCTCTATGTCCACATGAACTGATACCTGCAGCTGGCTCCATGTGCACATGAACTGATTCATGCCGCTGGCACTATGCGCACATAATTTGCTACCTGCAGCTGGCTCTATGTCCACATGACCTGATACCTGCAGCTGGCTCCATGTGCACATGAACAGATACCTGCAGCTGACTACATGTGCACATGAACTGATACCTGCCGCTGGCCCTATGCGCACATGAACTGATACCTGCAGCTGGCTCCTTGTGCACATGAACAGATACCTGCAGCTGGCCCTATGCACAAATGAACTGATACCTGCAGCTGGCTCTATGCGCACATGAAGTGATACCTGCAGCTGGCTCCATGCGCACATGAACTGATACCTGCAGCTGGCTCTATGTGCACATGAACTGATACCTGCCACTGGCCCTATGTGCACATGATCTGTTACCTGCAGGAGCCACTGTGTGTACAAGAATTGTTACCTGCAGCTGGCTCTATGTGCACATGAACTGATACCTGCAGCTGGCTCCATGTGCACATGAACTGAGACATGCGGCTGGCCCTATGTGCACATGAACTGATACCTGCAGCTGGTCCATGTGCACATGAACTGACACATGCTGCGGCCCTATGTGCACATGATCTGTTACCTGCAGCAGCCACTGTGTGTACAAGAACTGTTACCTGCAGCTGGCTCTATGCAACATGAACTGATACCTGCAGCTGGCTCCATGTGCACATGAACTGATACATGCCGCTGGCCCCATGCGCACATGAACTGATACCTGCAGCTGGCTCTATGTGCACATGAACTGATACCTGCAGCTGTTGGCTCTATGTCCACATGAACTGATACCTGCAGCTGGCTTCATGTGCACATGAACTGATTCATGCCGATGGCACTATGCGCACATGATTTGCTACCTGCAGTTGGCTCTATGTGTACATGAACTGATACCTGCAGCTGGCTCCATGTGCACATGAACTCATACATGAACTCTTCAGCATCATCAAGGAGTTCTCCCAACCCACCAGCGAGTCTACCGACATCCCTCCCTCACAAGACCACTGCGACAAACTCAGCATCTTTTTCCACCACAAAATCAAGAGCATCTACGACAACTTCGACGAAGACAACCAATACACTGAACCCTCACCAACCACCCCGACACCCGGAAACCAGCGATTGATGACTGGACAGCCCTCACCACCCAAGACACACTGAAGACAATGAAGTCAATCCACTCAGGGGCCCCCACGGACCCCTGCCCCCACCACATCTTCAACAGAGCCGCCAACACCATCGCACCCATGCTCCGCCAAACCATCAACCGCTCCCTGGCGACCGCCTCGTTCCCCGACGACTGGAAACACGCCGAGGTCAACCCCCTCCTAAAGAAACCCTCAGCGGACCCCACCGACCTCAAAAACTACAGACCCATCTCCCTGCTCCCGTTCCCAGGGAAAGTCATCGAGAAAGCCATCAACAGCCAACTCGCCACATTCATTGAAGAACACAACATCCTCGACTCCTCCCAATCCGGCTTCAGAAAAAACCACAGTACGGAAACCGCCCTCCTCGCCGCAACAGACGACATCCGCACCTTACTGGACAAAGGAGAAACAGTAGCCCTCATCCTCCTCGACCTATCAGCGGCGTTTGACACAGTCTCCCACCCACCCTAATACGCAGACTCTACGATGCAGGAATCCAGGGCAAGGCCCTCGACTGGATCTGCTCCTTCCTCTCCGGCAGGACGCAGCGGGTCAGACTCCCCCCTTTCCTCTCGGACCCCACACCAATCACCTGCAGAGTCCCCCAGGGCTCCTCCCTCAGCCCGACGCTCTTCAACGTCTACATGGCTCCACTTGCCCCCATCGTCAGAACCTACGGACTCAACATCGTGTCATATGCAGACGACACCCAGCTCATCCTCTCCCTATCCAACGAGCCCAACACCGCCAGACGCAAGTTTCAAGAAGGCATGGAACCCGTCGCCAAATGGATGAAAAACAGCTGCCTTCAACTAAACACCAACAAAACAGAAGTACTCATCATGGGCCCAAACCCCAACGCCTGGAGCGACACCTGGTGGCCCACCGCCCTCGGAAACCCGCCAACCCCCACAGACCACGCACGCAACCTGGGAATCATCCTGGACTCCGAGCTCAAAATGGACCGCCAGATCAACTCTGTCTCATCTTCCTGCTTCCACACCCTCCGCCTCCTTCGTAAGACCTTCAAATGGATCCCCCTTGAACACCGAAAGACAGTCACTCACGCCCTGGTCACCAGCAGACTCGACTACTGCAACGCACTCTACGCCAAAAACCTCATCCGCAAGCTACAGAACATCCAGAACGCCGCCGCAAGACTGGTCCTCAACCTGCCAAAACACTGCCACATCTCCCAGCACCTGCGCACACTCCACTGGCTCCCCGTCGAGGCGAGAATCACCTTTAAGATGCTCACCCACGCACACAAGGCCCTCCACGGCACCGGACCAGCATACCTGAACAGCCGACTCAAATTCCACGCACCCCAAAGGACCCTACGATCAGCCCAGCTTTCCACCGCCGTGGTCCCCCGCACCATAAAGACCAGGAGGCCGCTCCTTCTCCTTCCTCGCGGCCAAAGCATGGAACGCCCTTCCGCTCCACCTCAGACAGACAACATCGCTTCCCATCTTCGCAAGAAACCTCAAAACCTGGCTCTTTGACAGACCCCCTCCTTGATGGAATGGAACCTGCACCCCCCACCCCCCCACCCCTAGCGCCTTGAGACCCTTACGGGTGAGTAGTCACGCTTTAACAAACTCCTGATTGATTGATTGATACATGCCGCTGGCACTATGCGCACATGAACTGATACCTACATCTGGCTCTATGCGCACATGAACTTGTAGTGTAGTTCATATATTCCCAATAGGCTCTGCTCATTGGAATAATACATACCATAGATGTGACGTAGGACTTATGTATAGTAGGTCTCTATCGAATATATTAGACTTAATTGTGAGTACCAGCTAGCTCAGAGGTCACTAGAAACTTTCTCGAATTAATTAGAAGGGATTAGTTTCTGACAACCGCATAAACATGACAACTTTGTTTCCCCAAGATAAAACTGATCTTCAGAGTCGTGGAAACAATAGATAGATATTTTACTCAGTCAATCGTGCATGCTTCGTTTCCCCAGAGGTACAGAGAAATAGAGAGATGAGCGTTTTCAATAATAGGTATTTATTGAACAGTCTTCTTTCTCATGCAGAAGAAATGAACTGTTACAATCGTAATACTGGCTGTAAAGTATAATGCGTACAGCAAGAAGAGTATTATAAAACAAGACTGTAAAAGCATGGTATGGTTTCTAAGCCATAAAATACATGCATAAATAAATAAAGACTAAAAGTACTCAAC
Source organism: Lissotriton vulgaris (assembly GCF_964263255.1). Classification (NCBI taxonomy): domain Eukaryota; kingdom Metazoa; phylum Chordata; class Amphibia; order Caudata; family Salamandridae; genus Lissotriton; species Lissotriton vulgaris. The sequence continues at coordinate 148,078,585 of NC_141693.1, forward strand.
TGCTGCTTCTAAAACACGCCTACCCCGACGTACCTAACCTAAGTCTAGTACGAGAGAAGAAGTAAGTGAGGTGTAGCATAAATCTAGTATTCTTCTGCCAAGAATCTATCCAAGATTTATCTTAGGGTCTAATCAGCTCCGTACCTTGGTTTAGAATGAAGGAGGTCTGGTATCTCTCTGTCTCAGGACTCGATTTCCCAACAACCCGCAAGGGTAGCTTGGAAACACTGGAGATGGATTTCTCTGCAAGAGAAAAGACAGCGTCTCTTTCAGTGCGTCTGCTGGAGGGTCGGCTTCCTTCGGCACTTGCTGCAGCGAGATGCGTCGGGCAAGTAGATAATCGAACTACTCCAAACCACTGTGTGTTTGCTTAGGTCAAGTGTGGGCATATTTATACCTTAAAGGTGCCGAGTTTGACGTAAGGTTGGAAGGTTGGACATAATAACGTCATAAAAGAGTCTCAGTTCTTTGAAAACTCCATGAGTTCTTGGATAAATCAATATTCAAGCAAGCGGAAGTCTCTAACTGCTGAAGCCGAGTTTTCTAAGAAATCATTGTAGATTTTTGGAACTAGTGGAAGTGCCATGCCATATTTGGACTGCATGAGCAATGCCTAAATATGGTTATGATTTTTATGCCAATATAAGGATATGATGATTTATACCTATATAAGGGCATGAATCAGGAAAATTACACTAGGGTCCTAAAATGCTATACAACACCCACTCCGCGTTATTATGTTTGACATTACTAAATTATGAGCACTAAAACATATCTAAAGCATGTGTTTACAATCCCACCCAAAAATACATAAAATGCATTTGAAAATGGTTGTACACATAAAATGAGCATTTGTACAGTACGCATTTAAAAGCAACGATTTCATTGTAAGCCAATAATATGATATTGGTAATGCTAACCGAATGAATCATGAAATTACATTTATGAAATCACTCTAAGTTACAGAAAAAAAGGTTGAGACCATTCCATAGCAGAATATATAAACTGTTATTGTTTTGAGGGCAAGGCTAAATATTGTCTCCTGGAAGGATTCAAAGAATTCTTGTTCTCTAAGAATAGTTCTACTTTAAGCAGATTAATTTGTGCCCCAAAAAAAATTCAATTTTGGAAAAAAGTCAAATCAAATAGTAGAAAAATAGAGTTCCAAAGTTAGAAGATTTGTTTTGAAACGTGAAGGCCGAATTCAGAGTTCAGAGAACGCTGTGTGCTAATTTCAAAAGTTATTCTCGGTCTCAGGAGAAAATATTAAATCGTCTAAGCTGGCAAAGAAATTGTCTACCACGGTAGGTGAAAGTTGAACCACTTCATTAAGTAGATCAATTGTACACAGATAAGAAGCATCGCTGTCAGCATCATCCGCATTAGTAATGTTCGCAGTAGATGGTACCTGTGTGCCTGTTGGTCCACGTATCTCACCCTCAGCTGGATTTGCCGGCGAGACCTCTATGAATGCCGACATCAGGATTGGTAGCCGATGGAGGCAACACAATGCATGAGACATTACCAAATCAAGCAAAGCATCAACATCCGTTGGCAGTGCTGATGGAAGTGTCAGACAGATATCTAACATGTATTCCTCTCCGCAAAGCAGGCATCGTAGAACAGGTAAAATGCAATCTTGCCAGATTGGTCTGAACAAAAGGAACCATGTGGTATTCAGATCTCTCAAACGAGCCAAACCAAGAATCTGTGTTATGGGCTCACGATACTGCATGGCCAGAAGAGTGTTCTCCATGGTAATCTGGGTATTGCTGGTGACAGGACTTGCCATATTGGAGCAGAAGGAACAAAAATAGTATCCCTGCTACGAGTCCCAAGATGAGAGGCAGGCCACCAAACACAGAGTGCACAAATATTGGAAAAATGCCTAGGACTGCTTCGAATGGTGCTAACAGTCCTGAGAAAATCATCTTAAATACATGTACAATACCACTGGTATCAGACATGTTTAAGATACGATCTAACACTTCTGTGAAATGTATTGGGCAGTTTGTTGATAATAGGGCATGTATCTCTGCAGAAGTCATTTCAACTTGCAGATCATACGTCTCTCTGGACGAGGTCAGTGGCACAGTTTTTTGTAAAAGAATAGCTTTCATTCTGCTTTAAATTTCAATTTGTATAGAAGAGATGTTCATTGAAGGCCATAACAGTGAATCCCCGTCTGTCTTGCTTTTAGGAAACAATACTTGCATACAACAAGTGACCCTGGCTGACACACTAACGAGTATGGCTATTCCTGGCATCATTCCACAACAGCTGTGATCATTCAACATTACGTAGCTACCATTGGAAAGCTGCCTAAAAAACTGGATCTATCACTGCTGCCGGGGAACCCTGCAGGTGGCAAGAAATGTTATTTGATGAACCCTCGCAGGCTCCGTGTAAATTAATACCTTGACACAAAAGTGTACAGCTTAGTGAATATTTGCAATTATTACCACTAAGAAATATTTCCTTTCCCGCACTCCAACATTTGTGTCTGTATGGTAAATCCAAGGTTGACTTTATGTATTCTTTACCCAACCTTTCATACAGGCCTGCTGGTATGTGTTTTAAGCAATACTGAAACTGGAAAATCATCACTGGTATCGCGATGGTGCCATGTATTATCCATTCTATTGCTGGCTTCTCAGAAACGGTTAATGGTAATCTTTCCAATTTTTCTATGCTCAGCACCGTATAGTCTGCTCACCTCTGTGCAAAAGAGATTTGTTTATCTGTAAGGTTAAATCCAGTAAACAATGACGTGGTGTTGATTAGATGCCAAGGCACATAGCCTGAACAAAGATTTTATAATGTCCAGCCTACCAGCATTATAGAACGCAATTGAGACTGGCCATATAGTAACATGAGCAAGTCCTGTTCCATTATGTCTTAGGCAAAGGATACAATGCTGTCCAAAGAACAAATTCTGGATGACAGAGTTTTCTCTAAATTAATACGATCAATTTCTTGTATTCGTTTTCTTTTTTCCATTTGCGTGACTTTCCATGCTTCATTATAAGCAGCGTATATACCGGCGTATATGAAACGTTTTGGACGTGGTTTTCGAGGTCCTAGTAAGAAGTCTCTCAAATCAACGCCTTCTTTAAGTAAAGTTAAGTGTTGTTTTATTTCTGGAAGTGTGGATTACTGTAGCCACTCAAGTCATAGTTTTCCTATACCGTAAGTTATAATCCCTGGATGTTGTCTCTGGATATATCTTGGATCTGGCCTAGTTACTGTTAACCCTTGTGTCTTGTTCAGGAATCTATCTTGACAGTTATTCGTGTCTGTGGGCCAGATTAAGCATTTTTTCCAATCAGGATTAGTTCTGTTCCCTTGAAAAATATAGTTTACGTCTACCTCCTCATCTGTAGTTCTATTACTATCAGGTGTGGGATTAGGTATGGATGGTTTGTTTAAATCTTTTATCTTAGCCAGGCCAAGACAAGATGTCTGTTGAACAGTTTCATTAACCTCTTCCTTGCTCATGACGAGCTGAGCTCGTCTTGAGACACGGTGCTCCGGTGCTCATGATGAGCTGAGCTCGTCATGGCCCGTGGACGCTCAGATGCGGGGAGAATTCCCCCGCTGTGCTGAACGTTCCACGGAGCCAATGCACCTGTGACGAGCTGAGCTCGTCATGAGCACAGGAGCACTGTAGCTCATGACGAGCTCCGCTCGTCATGAGCATGCGGGCGCTGTGCGCGCGCCCCTCTCCCCCAGCACAGCGGGGGGAACACCCCCCGCAGCAAAGGGATTAAAAGATTATTTGTTCTGGGATGATGCAGGCTCTAAATAAGGCTTCTAAACCTTGCACCTGCCAGTCTTTTGTGCCCCAGACAGTTTTTGTCTCAATGTTATCTTTCCAAAAGTCAAAACCTAATGTGGACAATTGAGCATAAAAGGCAGCAGACTACATTTGCTTAGTATTAGTCAACATACTTTTTATTCCTGTCTTATTTACACTTTTAAAATAAAACGTGTCTGGATTTGTGACATTAAAACCTGAAAAGTATTTAAAAAATTCATAAAATGTTTTTGAGCTACCCTTTGGTGGCGTTGGACAATGTTCCCATTGATTATAAGTTAAAGCATGTCTAGGGTTTACAGATTTGTGCAAATAATGGTGAACAAAATGATTAAAACAATACATTTGTTCATGATCTGATGAACCTTCTAAGTATTCATGTTTTGCAAATTTTGCTGACATTTCTAAGTCTGCCATCATGTTATTAATAGTCTCAAAGTCCCAATCATCAGAAAATGTACTGGGTGATATAAAGTCACTCAAAGAAACCTTAAATTGGTGTAGAATCTTCAACAGCTCCACCGGGCCATAGATGTCATATTCAGTTGGATCACTGACATAATATCCAATTCACAAATATAGAATTACCAAAATATCGAAGAAAAAATATAGAATGCAAAAATATCGAATTTCTATCTACAAACAGGTAAGTACAAAAATAATGAATCAAAAAGATAGTTTTAAAAAATATAGTTAGTCAAAATATCGATTTTTTTTAAATGTCTTAAAAGTAATTTAAAATTAATGAAATAATAAATATAACATTTACTATTACCACTCCAGTGAGTGCAACAGTAGGGAAAGCATTGGATAGCGTAGGGGTAAAAATTACTATTCCCACTCCAGAGAGTGCAACAGTAGGGAAAGCTTTGGATAGCGTAGGGGTAAAAATTACTATTCCCACTCCAGAGAGTGCAACAGTAGGGAAAGCGTTGGATAGCGTAGGGGTAAAATTACTATTCGATATTAAATTACTTACCTTCAATTTGATATTTTGCACCACTATATATTCTGTCCATTCGATATTTTGTCAATTCTATATTTTGACTTCGATATTTTGGTAATTCTATATTTTGAATTCGATATTTTGTCTTGTTACCATGCAGTTGTGTCCCATGCTATACCACCAGGTATAGGAACGGCTGTGATGTTCACTGATGACAGGTCTCTTTGTTCACAATGAGATGATTTGTGTGGCTTCAGGAGCAAGTTGATGTTCTTACTTGCTGTGTCAATTTTACTATATTTTCCATCTATCAGCTTTCCCAAACTTAAAACAAGAAAGAGCCAAAGTAGGAGAAAAAGTACACCTAACACAATCCAAAATTCAATCCATGATGAAACCAGATATGTATTTCCAAGTTGATGAAAGAGTTCTGTTATTATTTCTTTGAAAGTCTTATTTGCTGGCGTTGTTTCTGGCTCACTGGAATCCTATCAAAGTTGATGAAATAGCCAGAGGCAGTTCTGTCAATTGTTGGTATTGCATCCGGATTACTTGGAATCGCTGAAGCTGCTTGGTCCCTTGTCATATTAGTATAGTCAGATGCTATATCATTGTAGACAGGAGTGTCTTGACGAACTGTTATTTGGGTCTTAAGAGGCACAAGTTCCATGGGTTTGTTACATAGTCCTTCTTTTCTTACTGTAGATTCTTCAAAGGTGATGAGTCTCTCATTTTGAACCTGTTGGAATTTAGCAAGATTTGGTTGTCTGCTACTTCTTTGGAGTCCACTGGGCTCACTACTTATTATTGGCCACATGATGTGGTTTGACCAGGTCAATGGACACGACTCGATTCTCCTTTCTTCCAGCAAGGGGCGGCAGTAACACTGATCTTGTTCCATGAATTGCTAAGACAGGTACGGGTTTTCTGTAAGAAGGCCCCAATCTTTGGAATCCAGATAGGTCTTGCTGGGGCAGGTGTTTTTTCTTCAGTGGTCGATGGCTTCTGTGATGTGTTGCTCAGACTTCTTTGTGTTTCATTTAAGTCCTGAAAAACAGTCAAACGCTCTTTGATATCAAAGGGTTTTTGTACTACCGCTGATGTGTGATGATCAAGATCCTGGATAAGCATTCTAGTACCAAAAAGTATTTCATATGGAGTGATTCCACCCAGAGAATTTCTTGTCAGATTATTAAGACTACGTTGGACACCTATTAGATGTTTGCCCCACCCATCACCCAAACCTAATACTCCCTTCCCTCAGGATGGAATGGACTTGAGTACCGCAATGCAATGCCCAAGCAGGCCATGGCTTCTTTGTAAGCTTGAGAGCTAAACGCAGGATTCTGGTCAGAATGTAGCATACCGATTGCGTATGTGCCGATAAAGATTGCAAATCTTTTATAACAATTTGGGCGTCAGCCGAGCGCTGAGGAAACATCCAAATTAATCTTGAGCATAACTCCACTGCGACCATGATATATTTATAGTTGCTATCCCTCTGTAAGGGACCACAGTGGTCCAGGTAAACACACGCTAGTGGTTTATCTGAAATTAGAAGGGGCGTCTGCGCAGGACGTTTCACTGTTGAAACTTTCATTTTTTGGCAGATTTCACATTCAAAACATAGTTTCGGGTCTGTTTCCTCATGCGCGGTCACCAATACCTTTGTTTTAATAACGATACTGTGGCGGTAACACCTGCGTGTGCAGAGGCGAGTTCTTCATGTGCTGCTAAGATTAGTCCTAATCTATGTTCCATGTTTGAAATTACTCAATCCCCCACTCCAGGTATTCGAGCAATAGGAACATTATTTGCATCAGTTATATATGAATCCTTGAGTGGAAAGCCTTTTGGTAATGTTTTACCGCTGTCTTTGTTGAAAGCGGCGACAGCCTGCATTATTTCGCTGTCTATTTTTGTTTTTTAACAAGTGATTGCAGCTACGGAAGCCATTAGCATAACTGCCTTAGTGGCTTCATCAGCCAATGAATTCCCTGCAACGTGAACGCGATCATGCTGATGACTCAGTGTATGTATCACGGGAGTCTTTTGTAGTTTTTTCTGTAATAGAGCTACTTGTTCCTAAAGCAATTTATGTTTGATTGTGCCACCTTTTGCGTCTTGAAACTGTTTTGTACCCAATCCTGCAAGTATTCATTGTAAGACTGGACGCAGTAATACGAATCGCACACTATGAGTGTGGGGAATTCGCGATCTGTATTTTCAAGCGCCACCTTGAAAGCCAGTAGTTCAGCTCGTTGAGCTGTACAGTCTCCTAGTGATTGAGTTTTTGTGACCATAGGCCTGAATTTACCATTGCGCCAGCGACCTTTAACAATCGCGCACACAGTACTATAAGCTTGTTTGCCTCCAATCGTGGGCTGTGCTGATCCGTCTGTATATATAATACAACCGTAAAGTTCTAGAGGCAGAATCTCAATGGGCAGAGGACATTCTTGTTCGTATTGTAGAAATTCTTGAGTTTTCAAATAAGAATCAAAAAGGTATTCAACGTCTCTTGCAGCAAGAGAATTAACCCATTGTATCCATCTCGGATGTAAAGCCTTTGCATTCGGAATGCTTGCTTTTGTCACTGCCTCCAAGGCAGGTACAGGAGTAACGACCATTATGCATTTACCCTATGCGAGAGCTCTCTCTTTTGCTACTGCAGTTTGAACCGCTGTCAGAATTTTTTCTGTTGAAGTGAATTTCATTTCAGCTTGTGTGTACAAGTGTGATTTATAAGCTATTGGTACCTTTTCACCTTCATTAAAGGTTAGGTACCTGAATCCGCATTTTCCTGGAATGATTCGGATTACAAGGTTGCGTATGTTGTCGTGTGTCTGTAAATGTGTTGTTGCTAAAATGTCTGTTTGCACTGAACACAACATTTCTGTGTGTTTTTGAGTCCACTTGGTTGATTTGAAATCAGGTTTGATTAATTCGTAGAGAGGTTTAACCCTTTCTGCGTTATTTAGAATCCTAGAATTGACTTGAGTTTTTCAGCGTTTTTGGAGGTTGGAGCAGCGCACACTTTTCTAAAAAGTTGTCTGCCAGGAAAATGCCTTCACTTGAAAGTTCATACCCTAAGAATAGGACTTTGAGGTGGGTAATTCGTGATTTCTTAAAATTGAATTTGTACCCTTCAGAAACGAACCCAAGTATTATGGTGTTCACACTTTTCAAGTGCACATCCAAGTCATTGTTTGTTAGATAGATGTCATCGACATAAGATAATGCCTCATCATCATACGCTTGTGTTAACTCTGTTACTCTGGCTGAAAATAACCCTGGACTATTCTTGAATCCTTGGGGGAGACGGCAAAATGACGATGTGTCCCCATGATTGAGAAAGCGGTTAAGTACCTGATTTCTGGTGCAATGTTTTGACAGAAGAGACCGTTAGAAACATCTAATGTGGTTTTATATTTTTTGCGCACAATGTTATTCATCAGTGCTGCACTGTGTGCATTTTGCACTGCAAACGTTTTGCAACAAGAATTTAAGTGTCTGTAGTCTAAAACTAGACGATACGTATTGTCTGGTTTGGAGACAGGAAACAAAAGATTGTTCATGGACGAGGTGCATGTTTCAATCACCCCTTGGTATTCAAGTTGATCTAAGATCTCCCTGACCTGTATTTTAGTTTCTTGCTTAACTGGATACTGCCTCTGAGCAGTAGGTTGATTTTTTAACTGGATCTTATGGTGAGGAGAGTCCTCATCCCATCCCACATGATTTTTATATAATGCTGGAGCCTGGGCCACAGCCCATTTTCTGGCATAGGTGTATTTTTTATTAATTGGAATATGATTTGAGAAGGCTGGCATAATGATGTCTTCGCCATGTGGCCACTCCCTAACAAATTCTGGTGGCCAGTCTTTTTCAGCTAGAAGAATGTCATAACCCTTAGAGAGCTTCTCCCAAAAGAGTACTATTCTTTTCCTAGTTATGTCCCCCTCTGTTAGACCTCGAACTAGGGTTACACTACAGAGACCATAATGCCTTGCAGGGGTGGTACAGTGTGCTATCCCATACTGCTTTGCGCTGTCACCTGATGTCAGGCGAGGTTCTTAATCCGCCTAGAGACGCAATGGCGGCGCTTGACTTTCATGCTCAGTCCTGGATTTATTCTGCCTCCTCTTCCCGGTAATTCCTGCTTCTGCACCACGGAGTTAACCTCTGTTCCTGAACATTCGTATTCTCCTCCCCCGAACTCTGGCTTTGGTAACTTGGACATTGCGAATATTGATCTGTACTTGGGTTTGTTTTTACAGAGCTGTACCTCCCGGCACACCTCCCTGGAATTTTAAGAACCGCAGTGAGTTAACTGCAGCACGCCTGGATTTCCGAAACCCGTCATTGGAGCTTTCTGAGTGGCGGCGATTCTATTGCGGCTCACCTGGGTTCCCGCTTTTGTTTTCACCAAGCCGTGCCTCCCGGCACCCCTCCCTGGAACTTTACGAACCGCAGTAAGTTAACTGCGGTATGCCTGGATTTCTGACACCCGTTATTGGAGTTTTATAAGTCGCAGAGATTCTATCACGGCTCACCTGGGTTCCCGCTTTTGTTTGCACCGAGAGTGCGGTTTACTTTCATTGACACAAGCAGATATCAAGTCTGGATATTCCCGAAAAACGCAACACTATCGTCCCCGTGGAGCAACGAGTTTACGCTTCCTTTTTTGTGTTGGTTTGGAAAACTTTCTTGTTTCCTATATTATAGAACTTTGCTATTCGAAGCGGAACATTGTATCAGAATTTTCAAAGACTCTTGGAGCGCTTTTTGTTCTTTCCAAAACCTTTTTGTTTCAAGAGACCAAGTCCTTAGGTAACAAACTTTCTACCTGATGTTTGCTGGTGAGTATGGGTCTCTTCATTTTCTGAGAGGTTTCTTTTCCTCACTGTTGTATTTTCGGTAACACAGAGAGGGAACACCTTTTGGGAAACGTAGAGGCAATGCTTCGCTTCTGGGGTATTGGAATTTCTGCCTGGACACACTCTGCGCCCGACACCCTCCATCCGGAGCGTTACTTCATATAACTTATGGGGTACATTAACCCTGGTATCGTCAGTTTCAACTTGAATGCATTCATTCAAGTCCACTGTTTCCAGATGATCCTTCAGGATTCTGCAAGCTATGGTAACTTCTGCTGCGCTGTCGAGCATTGTCTGGGCTCACTCCCCGTTCTTGAGTTGTGTACTCAAGATCCTCTGCATGTCTGATTTTTAGACCTGCTACCTTCTTTTTGGTGAATTGGGTTTTATTATTTTTTGGAACGTGATGATTGTCTTTGGACTTCACGCGTTCCTCTTTGTGTTCTGATCGTCCTCTTCTTTCGGATTTCTGCGAGGAAGTCTGAAAGGTACGAGAGGAACGTGTACCAGTATCTTGATATATATCAGGTTTTCTCAAATGATCCCTATTTCTGAGGTTATATCTCTTTTCAGAGGGCTCCCTTTGATGAGACCTACCTCTTGATTGGGAACGCTTCTCTTTAGGAAATGACTGTCTAGCATTTTCCCACTTCTTTTTAGGAGTAGTTAGATTCTTTTTGATAAAATCTTTTTCAGGATTATCTGTCAGTTCAGGTTTTGCTGGTTTCCCACCCAATCTATCTCTTCCTAGTTCTTCATAGGATTTTTAAATAATTCTGGCTAGTTCATATGGTTGTTCAGTAATATCAAGTTCTTTTAATTTTTGGCAGATTGCCACGGATGCTGCTTCACCTTTAATGTTAGCTAATAATATAGCCGAGACCTGTTTGTAATCTTTTAGTAATTTCATACCAAGATTCAAGGCAGGTTCTGGTCCGTATTCATTTTGAATCTGTTTCAGGACATCTGGTATTACCGCCATAGACGGAACACCATGTGTTTTTGTGTAGATTGAAGCAAAGACTGTACCCCAAGTGTCACAGTGCTCCACGTGTGGTGCGATACCCATTGGTAAACAGATTGTTAAAATCCTGTGTTTCTCATGAGGTGTACTATCGGGAAAAACTGCCTCTATTTGAGTAATTTTTTGAGCTAACCAGAATAGAATTTGTTCGCGTTTTGCGGGTAATTTACCAATGACTGATTGTATAGTCTGTGTAATTTTGTTTGTGTTCCCCTGGTGAGGGGTGTGTTGTGGAATTCTTATAGCAGGTTGGACTGTTAGAGTCCGCATGACATATTGAACCTATTGTCTATCTATTTTTATTAATTGTTTTAGCTGAGCTAACAGTTCCGGACCTGTCATTTGTTCAATGGCAGGATGTGGTGTATAGCTGGCTAGTACCGGCCATGTTGCTCCTGGTCTACATAGTGGACCGAGCCTGGTTATGTGATTTTGATGTTGTAGGGCGCCTTTAAACCAGAGCTGATGCTCTTGGTAAGTTAGTGGAATTTCAACGTCCTTGAAAGGAACATATTCCGCTGGATGTTCCTCTATCCTATAGAAGTGGAACACGTGTTGTTGGATTTGCTTGTGGAAAGATAATCCATGAATAGAATACCTCTGTCTGCCGATAGTCATGTGCCTCTATGACAAATATAACTCTACCACCTCTGGGTGTTTGGCCATTTTCTATAAGCTTTATAGCTATAGTTTTTCTTAAGTTTTCCGGGATGATTATAGCATTATCGTCGTCTTCATTAAACACTGTAACGTCTAAACCCGGTTGGTTTGCATTTACTGCAGCTCCACTGATTGCGTTGTTGTCGCCGTTAACCAACATTGTTTAATGAAAGTTTGCAGAGCAAGTTTCAAGGAAACAAAGATAAGGTGCACAATATTTTGGAACACTGTATCCTTCAACGTTGAACAAAATCAAAAACTAATACATAGGATTTTCGTCCTACTCAGTTATGGCAGATTTTTTCCTTTCACCCACTCCAGACGTCTATTGGAGTATTTTACGGGAAAAAGGGGTCTCTGTGAAAAGCACACCTGAGTATCTAGCGTTAAATTAGTGCCTTACCAAACGATGGGTGCCATGTAGTATAGTTCCTATATTCCCAATAGGCTCTGCGAATTGGAATAATATATCCTTTAGATGTGACGTAGGACTTATGTCTACTAGGTCTCTATTGAATACATTACACTTAATTATGAGTGCCAGCTAGCTCAGAGGTCACTAGAAACTTTCTCGAATGAACAAGAAGGGATTAGTTTCTGACAACCGCATAAACATGACAACTTTGTTTCCCCAAGATAAAACTGATCTTCAGAGTCGTGGAAACAATAGATAGATATTTTACTCAGTCAATCATGAATGCTTTGTTTCACCAGAGGTACAGAGAAATAGAGAGACGGGCGTTTTCAATAAAAGGTATTTATTGAACAGTCTTCTTTCTCATGCAGAAGGAATGAACTGCTACAATCGTAATACTGGCTGTAAAGTATAATGCATACAGCAAGAAGAGTATTATAAAATAATACTGTAAAAGCATGGTATGGTTTCTAAGCCATAAAATATATACATTAATAAATAAAGACTAAAAGTACTCAACTGGTGTTTCTAAAATATGCCTACCCTGATGTACCTAACCTAAGTCTAGAACGAGAGAAGAAGTAAGTGAGGTGTAGCATAAATCTAGTTTTCTTTTGCCAAGAATCTATCCAAGATTTTTCTTAGGGTCTAATCAGCTCCGTACCTTGGTTTAGAATGAAGGAGGTCTGGTATCTCTCTGTCTCAGGACTCGATTTCCCAACAACCCACAAGGGTAGCTTGGAAACACTGGAGATGGATTTCTCAGCAGGAAAAAAGACAGCGTCTCTCTCAGTGCGTCTGCTGGAGGGTCGACTTCCGTTGGCACTTGCTGCAGCGAGGTGCGTCGGGCAAGTCGATAGTTGAACTGCTCCAAACCAGCGTGTGTTTGCTTAGGGCAAGTGTGGCCATATGTATACCTTGAAGGTGCCAAGTTTGACGTAAGGTTGGACATAATAACGTCATCAAAGAGTCTCAGTTCTTTGAAAACTCCATGAGTTCTTGGATGAATCAATATTCAAGCAAGGGGAAGTCCCTAACTGCTGAAGCCGAGTTTTCTAAGAAATCGTTGTAGATTTTCAGAACTAGTGGAAGTAGCCATGCCGTATTTGGACTGCATGAGCTATGCCTAAATGTGGTTATGATTTATATGCCTAAATAAGGATATGGTGATTTATACCTATATAAGGAAATTAATCTGGAAAATTACAGTAGTGTCCTAAAATGCTATACAACAAACTGATACCTGCAGCTGGCTCCATGTGCACATGAACTGATACCTGCAGCTGGCTCCATGTGCACATGAACTGATACATGCCGCTGGCCCTATGCACACATGAACTGATACCTGCAGCTGGCTCTATGCGCACATGAACTGATACCTGCAGCTGGCCTTATGTGCACATAAACTGATACCTCCAGCTGGCTCCATGTGCACATGAATTGTTAACTGCCGCTGGCCCCATGTGCACATGATCTGTTACCTGCAGCAGCCACTGTGTGTACAAGAACTGTTACCTGCAGCTGGCTCTATGCGCACATGAACTGATACCTGCAGCTGGCTCCATGTGCACATGAAACTGATACTTGCAGCTGGATCCATGTGCACATGAACTGATACCTGTTGCTGGCCTTATGCGCACATGATCTGTTACCTGCAGCTGGTCCATGTGCATATGAACTGAAACATGCCGCTGGCCCTATGTGCACATGATCTGTTACCTGCAGCAGCCACTGTGTGTACAAGAACTGTTATCTGCTGCTGGCTCTATGCGCACATGAACTGATACAAGCAGCTGGCTCCATGTGCACATGAACTGATACATGCCACTGGCCCTACGCACACATGATCTGTTACCTGCAGTTGGCTCTATGTGCACATGATATGTTACCTGCAGCTGGCTCTATATGCACATGAACTGATGCCTGCAGCTCGCTCCATGTGCACATGAACTGATACATGCCGCTGGCCCTATCCGCAAATGATCTGTTACCTGCAGCTGGTTCTATGTGCACATGATCTGTGATCTGCAGCAGCCACTGTGTGTACAAGAACTGTTACCTGCAGCAGCCTGCATGTGTACCAGATCGGTTAACTGCAAATGGCATCATGTGCACATGATCTGTTACCTGCAGCTGGCACTGTTGTACACATAACGGTTACCTACAGATGGTACTATGCACACATAAACTGTCACCTGCAGCTGCCACCATATGCACAAGAATTATTGGCAGCAGCTGGCACAATGTGAAAAATGTGGTACCTGCAGCTGGCACTATGTAAACTGCTGTTTCCTGTAGCTGGCACTAAATGCACAAGAACTACCTGCAACTAACACTTTGTGAACATAAACTGTTACCTGCAGCTGTCACCATGTACACGTGTACTGTTACCTGCAGCTGGCACTGTGTGCACAATAACTATTAACTGCATCTGGCATTATATGCACATGATATTTTACCAGCAGCTGGCACTACGTGCACATGTTCTGTTACCTTCAGCTGGCACGCACTGTGTGCAAATGTTCTGTTGTCTGAATCTGGGACCATGTGCACAGGAGCTGTCACCTGCCAGTATGTGCACAAGTATTGCTGCTTGCAGCTGGCACTGTGTGCACATGATCGGTGTACTGCAGCTGGCACTATGTCATGGGCTGTTATCTCTAGCTAGCACTATATGCACACAAACTGTTACCTGCAGCTGGCACTATGTGCACATGAACTGCTACCTGGAGCTGGCAGTATGTGCACAAGAACTGTTATCTGTAGAAGGCACAATATGCATATGAACTGCCACCTGCAGCTAGCACTGTGTGCGCATGAACTGTTACCTGCAGCTGGCCCTATGGGCAAATGAATTATTACCTGCAGCCTGCACTATGTGCACACGGACTGTTACCTGCAGCCGGTACTATGTGCACATGAACTGTTACCTACAGCTGCCACTATGTGTGCATGAACTGTTACCTGCAGCTCACGCTACATGCAAATGAACTGTTACATGCAACTCTCACTATGGGCCCAAGAACTGGTACATGCAGGTGGCACTATGTGCACATGACCTGATACCTGCAGCTGCTGCAGCAGGTGCACTGGCACCGGGGCCCAGAAGCTGCGGTGAGGGTGTTCTAAAAGGTGGGCAGGGCTGCGTCGGCCAACGGTCGATCGCAGCACCAGGGAGGGAGTGCTCCCGTCGGCCGTTGGCCAACGGGAGCACGGAATGGGTTAAACAAACTTTGTGATTTTAGGCAAATATTTTGTTTTGCAAATCTCCCTTTTTCTTCATTATATCCTAATATTGTTTAATGTGACCTATTAAGCTTCAAAGCTCTACTATTTTAAAAAAATATGGTTTTTTTAAGAGACTTTATCCTATTTTAAGTGATGTTTGTTGGATAAATTATATTGCAAACAGTTCCAGGACTGGGCTCATGCAAGTTCTCTTAGAACCCAGCCAGACCCTTGGCTTTGTTCTCCCTGTACATGTGTTGGCTCCCCAACCACTACATTTGTCTTCTTAATGGTGAACCTGTTGCATACTTTGTTCCCATAGCTGGCATTTTCTTTAAAAAGATAAACAAAATTTCACAAACTCATCAGAAAAAATCATAAAAATCACAAAAGTATCTCTCGAAAAGATGGAGATGAACTGTTAACACACATTCCCTACACACTGTCCAAAAACAGTTGCCCCTTTCACATACACTCGCCCCCTTACACACCTAAAAGCCCATTTCATGCTCCCTGAATCACATTTAGTCTCCCACAAACACACAGTACTACTTTTCATTCTCACAGCATTAAGAAGGAAGGAAGTGTCCTTCCTGCACATAAGCAATAGCCCCTGCACCGCAGGCACCCTTGCTAATTGGTGCAAAGGCACCTACACTGACGCTAGGCAGCTTCTTTGGCGCAAGGGGAAAGGCAGGGGTGCACAATATTTTTGCAAATATGCCGCATCACTGCGTTTAAAAAATGTCGGAGCAAAGCGTTATCAAATTGAAGTAACACCGCATTCCGACATTTTTTTTTAGTTCAAAATGATTTTATTGAATTTTAGCAGAGGAAAAACACAGAGATACATACAGAAAACTTACAAGTTAAATCATTAAATTACATGGAAGTGAATAAAAACCATCATAAATAAGCTGTCATAAATAAAGCATAATAAATTAGATAAATAGAGTTACCAATAAAAAGCTAAACAACAGTATAATAATTAATAAATAAAATAGTAACATTGAAAGAACATGAATCATGAATCGCAGTCCGACGTTTTATTGTAAGTATCCCCCTATGCTTCTAATGTGAGACAGAAAGCATACAAAGCTTAAGTCTACTCGATAACCTGATGGCCAATGTTCGAATGATGCCATAGTCTGACTGGCAAGGGCTGTAACAGAACTGCCACTAACCTTGGATATAAGCTGCAGCTCCGAATTTAGACCAAGAAGACGTAGCATTTCACTGACAGAGACGGTGACTCCAACAATGAAGAGAATTCAAAATTTGCAAACATTCGTGACAAGAATTTTCAATTCTATTAAGGACAAGGAGGCGAGGATTATGCTTTCTCATTTCTTTAATGAAATGCTCAGCAGCCAATCAAAAAACAGAACTACAAATCCCATGAACACTTGGGAATGACCCCAGGAAACACTATAAAAGGTCCATAAATCAGTCTTTCTTTGGGGAACAAGTTCGATATCAAACAACAATCCCAGATAAAGTAACAGTATCAGCTCCAGGCAAGCCGCCGAAATCCACAGGATCTTGAAGACGAAGGTGGAAGCATCCGGGGTCCGTGCACAAGGAGACAGATGAGGCTCACGATACATAACCAAATCACTTCTGGTCAGAACCTGAAACAGAGACAGAGCCGTAATATCCCGACATCGAGGGAATAAGATATACAGGGGAGGGAAAAATACAGAAATCTTCACAACTGTAATAATATACATTCAATATACAGTACATGCTAATACCAAGTAAGCATAGTCCGGGTGGGATAATCCTCGCCTCCTTGTCCTTAATAGAATTGAAAATTCTTGTCACGAATGTTTGCAAATTTTGAATTCTATGTCAGGACAGGAGGCTCCGATTATGCTTGTTCAAAGCTCGTCTAACACAACAGAGGCAACACTAACGATAGGTTTATAATAGAATTGCTTAAAAACAGAATCCGAAGACCAGTCTGCAGCCTTCATGATGTCAAACAAAGTCACACCCATAGAGAAGGCTTTGGAGGCCATTGCCCCCCTAGCAGAATGCGCCCCAAACACAGAAACATCAATGCCTGCCTCGGACATAAGCCAGCGCACCCAGCGAGCCAACGTAGCTGGGGCTACGGGGCGAAAAGGCTTCTGCAAAGCTATCAATAGCTGACCTTGCAAATCTGCGCGCAAAGAAGCGGTACTCACCTCGTAATCCTTCAAACATTGCACCACACACAGATTGGGGTGATCCGGGAAGGAAGGATAGGAAATGGATGAGGTGTTGGTTTTAGTCCTTCGAGAAAGAGTAAAAGTAACACCTTCGGGAGTGAAGGAGCGGCCCGCCAGGTCCAAAGCCCGAATATCCGAAACACGTCTGCAAGAAACTAGGCATAATAACATTGTCAGCTTTGCAGACAACTGTTTCCGAGACAACAGAAGATTAGAAGGCCAGGCCTCTAAGAATCTCAGGACAACCGAAACATCCCACAAAGACACATACTTCGGTTGGGGAGGTTTCGCGAGGCGGATGCCTTTCAACAGTTTGGACAGCAAATTATGTTCTCCAACAGGTTTACCATCAATATGGACATGACCTGCCGAAATGGCCGACCGAAAACTACTAACGGTCCGATATGCAAGGCCCGACGTGGCCAAAGAAGTCAAGAAGTTTATAACTAGACCGACATCTGCCGAAACGGGATCAACCTCCCGTTGAGCACACCAATCACTCCAGCGTTTCCAAGCTCCTCGATACCGCTTGTGGGTATTGGGAGACCAGGCGTTACTGATGAAGTTGGCAGCTTCGTTAGAAATGCCTGGGACCGACCAACGATCCCCGAAATTCGCCACGCCAGTAATTGGAGAGTGCCGGCGAGAATGAGGGGATGCGGATACCCGAGAGGATCCTGCAACAGATTCCGCTTCTGGGGAAGAAGGAGAGGAGGCGCGCAGCACATCTCCAGGAGAACCGGGAACCATGCCTGAGCTCTCCACAAGGGAGCAATCAGAATCAGCTCCGCTCGAAAGCGTTTGGCGTAAGCCAGGACTCTGGGAAGCATCATAAACGGGGGAAACGCATAGCAAAGAGTCGAGGGCCACTGTTGGAGAAAAGCATCCGTGGCCAGAGCTGATGGGTCCGGTCTCCAGCTGTAAAACTGGGGAAGCTGCGTATTGAGGCGAGATGCAAAAAGATCCAGGTGACACTGGCCCCAATGATGAATAATGGCACGGAAGACTCGAGGATGAAGCCTCCAGTCGCTGTAGTCCCGAAGATGACGGGAGTGCCAGTCCGCCACTTGATTGTTGCGGCCCGGAAGATACTCGGCAATAACTGTGATCTTCCGATGAAGGCAAAAGTGCCAAAAATCCTTGGCAATCTCCGCTAAAATCTTGGACCGTGTCCCGCCCAGTTTGTTCACATAACGGACTGCCGACACGTTGTCCATCCGGAGAAGGATGCAACAATTCGCCTGCAATGGGGAAAAACACCGAATCGCAAAGGAACCCGCCAGGAGTTCCAGGCAATTGATATGTAGGGACAATTCCTGGGGAGACCAACGACCCCCCGTCGAGATGGACCCGCAACGGGCTCCCCAGCCCCATTGGCTGGCATCCGATTCTATCACTAGCTCCGGAGAAGACCCGAACAGGGCTCGACCGTTCCAGGCCTCCATGTGGTCTAGCCACCATTGCATCTCCATCCGCACTTCCTCCGAAAGAGGAATTTGATCTGAATAGCGGAGACCTCTCCGAAGATGCTGGATTTTCAAGCGTTGCATCGCCCGGTAATGTAAGGGACCCGGGAAGATCGCCTGAATGGAGGACGCCAGAAGGCCCACTACACGCGCCAACGACCTCAACGACACAGTCTGTCTGGAAATAACAGATGTCAACTCTCTCCTGATGTAACGGAGTTTCTGGTTGGGTAAGAGTAGTTGACAAGTCAACGAATCGATCCGAAAACCCAGAAAATCGATAGACTGAGCGGGAACCAAAACCGATTTGGGCACATTGACTAGAAAACCCAGAGATTGTAAAAGGGTGATGGACCACTCCAGATGCTGTAGGAGCTTGAGAGGACAATCCGCCATAAAAAGGATGTCGTCCAGGTAAATAATCAGTCTGACCCCCCTGGAACGAAGATGTTCCACTACCGGCCTCAGCAATTTCGTGAAGCACCATGGTGCTGACGAAAGGCCGAACGGGAGAACCTGATATTCGTACCACTGACCCAGCCATTGAAACTGGAGGAACCTGCGATGAGGACTGTATATCGGTATGGACAAATAAGCATCTTTCAGGTCCAGACGGACCATCCAATCCCCTTCCCGAAGGAGATCCCGCAGAAGATGGATGCCCTCCATCTTGAAATGCCTGTATACAACTCCGCTGTTGAAGTCTTTCAGGTTGAGAACCAGGCGGGATCCGCCTCCCTTTTTCTCCACCAGAAAGACTGAGCTGACAAAGCCCTGAGGATGGCGTACTGTTGGAAGAATCGCCCCCTTGCTTAGGAGTTCCTTTATCTCCTTTGACATACATGCTCGAGAGTGACATGAAAAAAGCATAGGGGTCGGCAGACGGGTCTGATGAATTGGGTGATAGAACTCGATTCTGAACCCTTGAACGGTTTCCAGCACCCAAGCATCGCTGGAGATTAAGCGCCAATTGTTCAGAAAAAACTGTATCCTGCCCCCCAGCATCACATCGCATGCCTGAATTAGGCTCACCTGCAGCTCCGGAATCTTGATACTGTCCCTGATGACCACCAGATCTGGCTTTGCCGTACTGGCCTTTTCCTTTCCGGGAAGGATAGAAGTGTGCGTGGGTGGAATAACCGGAGTCGTACTGACCACCGCGCTGCTGAGGAACTCCCCTGTGGGACTGCTGCTGTGACCCGCGGCCGAACGACCGTCCCCGTCGTCCGGCCTTGCTGAAAACCGGACGCATGGCCCGGCGCAAAGACGCCTGCGCCTTGTCAATGCCGCTGAAGGCGGAAACAAATTTGGGCAACTCCTTGAGGAAAGGCTGCCCAAAAAGAAGGCCTTGCGCCTCCGGGCCGGCTTCAGACGTGGCCAATTCCGCCAACTTCGGGTCAAGCTTGAGGAGAATAGACCTGCGTCTCTCCGCGGAAATGGCGCAATTCACATTTCCAAACATACAGACAGCTCGCTGAGCCCATTCAATCAGTTCGTCTGGGTTGACGGTTGCGGAAGCCTCTTTGGCTTTGTAGCCCAAATCCAGTATCTTAGAGAGAGGTCCCAGCATGTCCATCAATTTGTCCTGACAGGACCTCCACGAGCGGTCAAGACCTTTATTAGGGTCTTTGGCGTACTTCTTGAGGTACGTTACCATCATGGGGTCCACCTCCGGTGTCTCCGCCATGTTGTCCGCAAGATCAGGCCTCGGACACTCCGAGCGCAGACGAGCCCTGACAGGAGCCTCGAAAGGGTGGCGAACGTGCGCCTCAAGATAAGCGGCCACCGCCGGAGCCGGCAACCAGGATGTGGAGTTAGGGTGGATGATATCCTCCGGCTCAAAATTTAAGAGTAGGGGACGCTCCGGAGCGTCCACAAAACGTTCCTTGCGGAGACGCTTCTTTGGGGGTGAAGAGTCGTGCTCCGAAGAAGCCTGAGCCTGGTCCGATTCCTCGACAGGGTGAGACACAGAAGCTTTGGCTTTGTCTGAAGACAAGGCCCTTGCCAGCCTTTGAAAGTCCGATTTATGCGGATTGTGAGGGGACTTCGCGGCCTTTTGAGAAGGCGGCAACCACCCCTGCTGCACAGCATAGTCACTGAGATGTCGTTTCAGAGGGGTAATGGCTCGAACCAAGGCCTTGTTAACTGAAAACTGGACACCCTTGTCCAATTCCTCGACCAGGTTGTACTCCATGGAGTCATCCTCCTCCTCATCGTAATAGCAGTCATCGTCTGCGTCGTAATACTCAGACATTGTAACGAAGTACAAAATTGAATGCCCACTTGATGACTGACTGAAATATGGGGTATCGAGATACCAATAAGGGGGAGTGAGAACCCCAAAGCAGGCCCAAGAGATGGTCAAAAGAACCAAGCTCCAAAGACAATAGAACGTGGAGGGAGAGAGCCTGCCAACAAAGCACTCTAGGCAGAGCCTATGCAACAATTATCAGCCAAAACACATCTGCGTGCTCCGGCGTAGATGGGGTCAAAAGTTCAGGGCTGTGGGCGTGAGCGCTGGTGAGAAGCGTTCCTTCACTCGACCGGCGTGAGGCGAACAGCCAGAACCGGAAACAAGCAACGCGCATGCGCGACGTCGCTGCCACTGAAACACCGGCTCGAGAGCGCTCGCTCTCTCCCAAGAAGCCGACGACCCCTGCTCCCACTCCACCAAAGCAACCGGGCACACGGACGCGGCCAGGCGCAGGGAGGTGAACACACGCCCCCAGGAAGACACGCCGCTAACGGACGCTGGAAAGAGTATCGGTAATGAACACCGAACAAGAGTACACAAGCAACGCGCAATAAAGCACAGGTAGCGCAATACAAGGCAAGTGTACACACCAAAGCAGAGCAATTACAAGAAAAGCAATGCAAGTAAGGTAAAAGAGACTTAACTGGCTGCGGAGCAGCAAAGAAAGAGGAAGAAAGACTGATTTATGGACCTTTTATAGTGTTTCCTGGGGTCATTCCCAAGTGTTCATGAGATTTGTAGTTCTGTTTTTTGATTGGCTGCTGAGCATTTCATTAAAGAAATGAGAAAGCATAATCGGAGCCTCCTGTCCTGACATAGAATTCAGGTGAACTACCCCTGGAAGTAGTGATTGTGAATGGTGAATGCACTTCCTTGCATCACAATGTGACCCTTTGTAAAGCAGGTCCCCCGTCCTGTTGCATTGTCTCCGTCATCATTTACCCAGAGCTATGTTGTGCGCCCCGCTCGCCGCTAGCCTTTGCATGGGAGCTGGAAGTGTGCCCCTCAATCACACGAGGGGTCTCCCTCGGCTGTGCCATGCTGTACAGAGGTCTGGCAACTGTTCATCTCCTATGCCCTGGGCCCTGAGGTCATGATCACGGATAGTGAGGTCTACAGTGTGAGCTTCATGGCTATGCAGACTCTCATTATAAAATCCTTTGCTATTGGATGGAGCAGTCTAAACTTTCCCAGAGATATTCTCATTCCCCTCTGGCTTTGGTACCATTGCTCATGCGTAGCTAGCCACAATTGGGCTGCAAATATTCATTCTTGAATTCCATCCAGTTCCCCCTTAAGCACATCACAACTGTTATCAATGGTATCAAATCTGCAGCCTTTTAAAGATTTTGGGGTGTGCAGTAATGAGCCGAGCGCTTGCCTAACGTTTCAGTTCTCCAGCGAGAATAGTCATTTTCAGTCCTAACCTGTGTACACTGAGATACCAGTCCAGTTAACCTGCTCTGATCTCTGAACAAACATGCCATGCAACAAAACGACAGTGCTTCTTCCTGTGGGACACCGGATTTCTGAAACTTTTAGCTACTTTGATAAACCAACATTTCACCTGGTTCATACTTTGGATTATTTTACAAAATAACCAGATGATCTCTCAAGAGTCTCTCAGAGGTGCCTTGTGGATTTTAACCCTGCGCCTTCTCTTCGCAAAACCTTTATGGCATCTCCTGAAGCTTCAACGTCATACAATTTCAGCACCCTGGACAGCTCCAGGGGATCCTACCACTGAACTCTCAATGCAGAGCAGTGACCAACTGATCCCCTTCAGAGAGGTCCCGTCAAAGAAGAAAGCAGAAGGAACCCCACCCGGGACTTGGCAGAGAATAGGGCGCCTTGCTTAAAAGTTATATATGTTAATATCACTTGCACGAGCGGTCAAGAAATTGGAGGCCACCACCATTCTTCTCAGTTTTCACTTAAATAGAAAGTTTAGGTGGTTATTAATTGCTATTTGTATCCTACCAATAACCCTGACCATACATTTATATTAATTGTGTGTGGAATAATATTGTTTTAATACACTTGAGGCCCAACATTCGGTCTTAGGACAAGTAAATAGTATGATGGTCCACTGATAAACAAGCATTGCCAAAGCCAATACGTGTAATGATGTCTTCCTGTCTTTTGGCTTGGTCGTTGTTTTGTTTTGACACGTTTTGTATGAAACTTTATTGTTGGGGGAGCTATAAGGCCAACACCAATATTTTCAAAAAAGACATTCGCTAAGTTCAAAAATATGTGTTAGTCTCAAAAAGACTCCTTTGTGTACAGATGTGTTCCTTGTCAAAGAGCAGAAGACAGTGACAATGAGGGGCTAATAGGGCGGGATGACAGTCATTGTGACGTGGCGGCCCCCTGTTGGATGCACCCCGAGGTGGGAGATTTACACTGTTGGAGTAAGTGGGGGCACATAGGTGTAAACACAGTGCAGGTCCCGAGTCTAAATCGGAGCTGTGTGTTTGATGGGGCGGGGCACCGTTAGTTTAAGTTAGTGCTTCCGCTACACACCAAACTCCAAATGAGGTCCCATGCCCCATGCTTGCTTTGGATAGTCGTATAAAATTGTTATTTTACCTGTTATTAATCACTATTTAAGAACATGCTGCAACCTCGTATTTGAAATGCAGACTGCTTTATATAAAGGAAATAATATTTTTAGCAGGGGGTCAAACATCATGCGATGTCATGTTCTAGAACGCCATCAGCTGTTAATAAGGATGTGACGTCACTTCCTGCAATTTCCCCACGCGTTATGCGGGGTGAGATTGTACGTCTAATGCCGCTCTCGTTTCAGTGAAATAATATCTCTGTAATTGGCACCCTATATTTTCTGTGTGCGCTTCTCATATCGCTCTGGAGATTCGAGGTGGGCGTGTTTGCAGAGCATTCATTACACTTTGATTAAGAAGCAGCGGTACTTTTTCAAAATGGCAGGTATGCGCAAGTTTTGCTGAGGTATTTTGTGGCGTGCTTCATCTCCCGCCCCTCCAGCCCTTTCTCATCAATCACACCGGAGAGGCTGATATGAAAGCGCGTTTAAAATCCCGGGCACGTGCTCGCTCCAGTATCGCCAGGCTGCAGCGATCCCCCCGGCTCCCTTCCCCCCAGGGGCCCCAGTCCCCGGTGCAATGGCCTTTCCATCCGTCGCCGCCTTCTGCGCGTGGTGGGCGCGCGGGTGCCGCAACAGACTCCATCACGCGGGAGGTAAGATTAATTAACCAGTCAGGGACGTCAGCGGTGCGCGAGGATGTAGCAGCTATGGTGTAGCCGGAATATATAATGAAAGCGAGATGCCAAACACAGATTGGGCCAGCAAACCGCGCAGCGAATAAATATTGTCAGCGAGAAAGTCGGTTCCAAAATTCTTGAAATAAGTACAATTCCGAAAAAAACACATGCATTACAGAATGATCAATATTTTCAGTTCCATTAGCCATCTGTCCTCCTTCCCTTCCGCGTAGGGAGAAGATTGCTCTTTACCAGTCTCGGTCTGGGATTGCCCACTGGCTTCCAAAAACAGCCAGGCATCTGGGCGAGACAGAGAAGAGGGACATGGAGGGAACTGAAAGAGAGACGAGGACGAGGGGTGAATCTCTGAATGGCAAGGTATAGGGGTCATTGGAGTCAAAGGTCGAAGGTGCAGGAGTGGATGGAGTGCAAGCAATGAAGGAGAATTCCGCATTATTCACAGCAGTCCATGTTGTGTGCATGCCTCTGAAATCCTCTCCCCTGCAAAGCTGATGCCATGAAGTAGTGTGGCTCACTGGTTAGAGGCGGCAGACCCGAGAGCAGAGGACGGCCCGGGACCAGGGTTCGATTCCCGGCGCGGCAGGTTTCTGGACCAGGGTCAGCGGACTCGATAATTCTCTCGCTTCGGTGCCCACTCTGATCAGCGATCACACTCGGCAACTCTGGGCACTAGCTTGCCTCATCTTCACTAACGGCCCCACCAGACCGCCGGGGATGCCTGGTCTCACCCTGGAGATACCCATTAAGGGACCATCTCTCAGGGAAGCCAGGAAGGGTTTCGCAGCGGTCGAAGCGCCTTGGGACCCTACGGGTAAGTAGTGCGCTATATAAATGCCAATACATGAATCAGCGGCACAGCGATGGAGGGATTATGGCAAGCCGAGCACAACATGACCTGGCGGGCACCCATAACCCTCCTTACCATACTTGTTTGTTAAAAATAATAAACTCCTGGAGATCCGCCTTCTGACCATGGCTGTGCAATGACTAGTCCTCCCAATATGCAGGGCCCTCCCCTCAACTCCCATAAACCTAGCCCACATGATATACGAATGTCCCAAAGTTAAAACATTCTGGAACAAAGTATACAACCTCATAGACACAATCACAGGATGCCAGACACAACGAGGCCTAGCGGGTATTGCCACTGCCTTCCTAGCACCACAGCTTCAGTCCAAAGAAGAACGTGAACTAATCGACGTTCTGCTGACGGCAGCGGTGAAAACTATCCTGGGGAACTGGAAGAACACTAGCAAAGCCACCTTTAAACGCTGGTTCAACTGGGTTACATTCCTTCGGGGGGCAGACAACATTACCGCCAAACACAAGGCGGCAAACCATACAGCCAAAGAGGACATGTGGGAAGCCCTCGATGCCCACCTAAGGCAGTAAACCGTAAACCTCCCCCCCCTCTCTCTTTTCTCTTCTTCTCTCTCTCTCTGGCTCCACTATGCCAAAGTACACATTGTAAGAGCTGCCCAAAGTAAGACAACTGTTTTGTTTTTGTATATGTAAAATTTATTTTCAATAAAATATTTTGAAATAAAAAAAAAAGACTCGAGAGAGGAGGGAAAAGATGACAACATTGGTGGACTACCAACTGGTTCTCAACTGGATCACCTCCTCCCTCATTGCAACTCACTCAGACAAGGGCTGCTAGATTCCAGACTGTCCCGGTCACCTGCAGAGCCCCCCAGTGCTCCCTCCTGTCACCCAGTCTTTTCAAACCTTATATGTAATGTCTGGAAGCCATCTGTGCAGACAGCAATATCAAAATCCACCTGGAAGCTGAAGACACCCAACTCTATTTCACAAAGACAATCATAAATCCAGGCAGTTTTGAAGAAAAGAAGCCAACCTATCCTATACAATGCTGCCCACATGTTCAAAAGGCTTGCAGCTCTTTTAAAAACACAGTTGCCATGGAACTGAATAATGTAAACATGAAACCCAATTGATTGATGTCTATAAGCTGGGTTGTCATTTTAAATGGAATTAATCTTGAATAGATTCTTTAAGCATTCCACCTTTCGAGTTAAAGCACAGGAAACTATGCAAGGAAAGCAGATCACTGGTCAATGTTTCATTGCTGGGAAAATTAACATAGATGTCCTTTATGAAAGGTCAAACAAAATAACACCTTTGCATCAAGCGCTTTCAAACCAAAGAATAACAATGTTTACCAGGGCAAAGCATTTATTGGAGCAAATGGAATGGGACAAGTAAATCACACTGAGGGTGACAGTGAGTCACGGAAGGATGATTGCAATGATTAAGGTCATTAGACGCTCATGATGATGAGTGTCATTATGGTGACAGAACCAGGGAGTGTGGTCTGTATTACCAAGAGCAATAGTAAATGTAAATTGATACTTGTATAGCGCACTATTCACCCACAAGGGTCGCAAGGCGCTTGTACGAATACCGCTGTGGAACCCATCCTGGCTTTCCCTGTGAGGCGTCCACTCCTGGGCACCCCCAAGGTGGAGGCCAGGCATCCTTAGCGTTGTGGGGGCCATTGTGGAGATTAAGCAAGCTATTGCTCAGAGATGCAGCGTGGGACTCCATGAATGGAATAGGCACCGAGGCGAGAATTATCAGGTACTTGGAATTTTGAGCCCAAGACCCGCCGAGGCGGGGAATTGAACACTGGTCCCGGGCTAGACCTCTGCATCAGGGTCTGCCACTCCTAATCATTGAGCCACACAATAGTGAGTTCGGCACCAGCAACAAATATGGCTGCAGCAGACATGGAGGAAATGAGACCTTTATGAGGCACTATCTTGATCCTCGAGCACTGAGGGGCAGATTTGCAAGCCCCTTGCGCCTCTTTTACGCTGCCGCTGCGTCACTTTTGTGACACAGCGGCAGTGCAAAAGATGTGCCATGGTGCAGGGTATTTACAACTTGACGCATCAAGAGATGCGTCACGTTGTAAAGTCTTGCGCCAGAAGGAGGCGTTCCTGTGCAGGG
Source organism: Lissotriton vulgaris (assembly GCF_964263255.1). Classification (NCBI taxonomy): domain Eukaryota; kingdom Metazoa; phylum Chordata; class Amphibia; order Caudata; family Salamandridae; genus Lissotriton; species Lissotriton vulgaris. Next base: position 148,105,728 of record NC_141693.1, read on the forward strand.
GGGGGGGGGGTCGTTCTAGCGCAGGAACGCCTCCTACAAGTGGCTGAGTGAAATCTACAAGATTTCACTCAGTCACTTTGAGGACCCTGCTGCGTCAAAACCCTGCGCCTGCTTGAAGCAGGCGTAAGGATTGGCACACCATTAACAAGATAGGGCCCCCTGAGCATTGCTGAAGTTGCGTCGTGCTTGCGACGCAACTCCAGCAATGCGCCACATTTACGGCAAAGATGCGTGACGCATCTGTGCCGTTTTTGCCCCATGGTGCGCCGCATTGTAAATGCGGCGCATCCATGGTGGCGGAGGCATGGCGCACAATAAGTGGCGCATCCCGGCTGATATGCAGGGATGTACCACTTATTGTAAATATGTCCCTAAATTCTAGGTTGAATCAAAGATTGAGCAAGATGAGACAGAAAGAGACAGCGAGAGAAAGGGAAAGAGAGAGCGAGAGCAAGCGAGAGGGAGATAGAGACATAAATAAAGAGAGAAAGAGAAATATGGAGAGACAGAACACTCAGGCTGACTATGTAGCAATAAGTTATGCACATCTACAAAACAACATTGTGAAAACAATAAATAACATCAAGACACAATCATTAGTACATGAAAGTGGAATATATTTGACATTTTCAAGAGCATAAGAATAATTTCCAAAATTCTGTTACAAATAGGCAAGCATTAATTGCAGCAAGGTAAGCATGAAACATTCAGCTGCAAATCAACATTGAAAAGAAAAATAAACTATGGCTGGTATTAAATCTGACTTTTCCTGCCAAATCAAGCATTAATAACAAGACCATAAATAACAGTGGTAAAAGCTGCCTGGTAACTAAGAAGAAATGAGCTGTTAAATTTATAACAATTAAAACAGTAATACTGGAAATATGCAAAAGAAAAACTGTGCCAGACACCCTTCCCACCAATGTCTGAAGAAGCCCCCACTGTAATTGAACCAAACAATAAAAACGAAAAGAGACTAAAATGGAATTGCAGTGCCTCGTGTCCTCCGATGCCAGTGATACTTTGTCAGAATAATAATAATAATAATCCTGTATTTGTAAAGCGCACAGCTACCCGTAGTAGGTTTCCCGGCGCTGGGGGCCATCGGGAAGATTAAGCAAGCTATTGCCCAGTCACATGGTGCTGGGCAGACCCCTGCCGCCGGTGATCGAACTGTGATCCTCAGCGTCCGGCATCAGTCGCCCTGGCTGCTGCGCCACACCTATTTCACATGCCGAGAGATGATCTGGCATCAAGGTTTTAGAGTGACACTGAGTGACTGTGAATGAGGCGTCTGTCTGGAATAAATCCTGCTCTTACGAAAAGGACTTAGGGCCTCTTTATGATGTCGTTGGTCGGACAGCCAATAGCCAATCATTGGCGCTCCGACCGCCGACAGCCCTTCGGTCCGAATGCCATATTATAATACTGGCAATAATACCCACACCTGTTGGACTCAACACCGCCGCCTAGGCCAGGATCATAGATCCCGATGGTATGGCTATCGGAAAAGCATCACAGATAGCTAACGGTGCCGAGGCAGGCTGCACTATCGGGAATACAATATCCCTTTCCAACAACCTGTACATGGCGGGAATCCCACCATGTGAAGGTGGTCAGAAAGGGATCGAGTCGACCCCAAACAGGGCCGGCAGGCATCGGAGCACAGGGTAAAATATACTGAACGGCACATGTAATGCCCCCCTACATTCACACTTTTGTGTGTGCACATCATGCCATGCATGACAAACTGCATTGCACATGGTGCACTGATGTGCTGAAGGTTCTGCATGTCGGTGGCATTTGCGGCAGCATCTGCTGATGCACTTTCTTTAGGCCATGGCATGCCCCTGCCATGGTACTGATGAGTTCCGACCACCAGGGCGGTGATCCTATCGAAATTCGGCAGTCGGACTGCCGCATGTTCATCGGGTGGTCTCCCGGCTGCTGCAATGGCTGTTGGCGGTCCTAGCGCCCGGCATCCTAATGAGTCCCTAATTATCTCCTGTTTTTCTGTCATCCAAGATGAAGACCTCACATTTGGCGGCAAGAATGGGATCTGCTTGTGTATTAATGTAGATGCTTTTTTCACACCTGTGATGCCCTTTGGCCATGTTGAAGCACTCCCAGAGTTCAGTAGGCTCTTGTGTGGGTGGGATTTGTCGATCTTCATGGTCAAAGTAGGTTTGAGTTTGTTACCTGCTGTTACATTATCAACATGTCCCAAGTGGTATTTTGGACAATCGTAAGGCTACTCCTGTGCTCCATAGTTGAAAGCCTTGCCTGCGTCATCTAATAGGCAGTGGTAAAAGTCAATGCAAAACATTTGCGGTGAAACACACTCCCTCTGGCAGGGCTTACCTATCCCATCTGGGCAGTGGTAGAACCTCACATGAGTCTTCTGTTTGTGGAACACACAGGAGGCATAGTGGATTTCCTGTATTAGTGGAAACTGAAATAGGTCTATCACTTTGGAAGTGTTTCTCAAGCAGTTTCCTGTGGCTGAAACAGGTGTATTTGCCTTTCATCATGAAGATATGGTCCACCTGAGGAGAGAAAAAAAATATTAGTAATTTGGGTAAACATTTCGCAATATACATCTGCGTGAAACATTATCTACTTCAACCAGCCATCTTGTAGGTAAAAATTAGATGAAGTATTGTGTTATGCAAAAAGGCAACCATTTTGTACATTTCAAGTATGAATTCATGAATGTAAGTTACTACTGCCAAAAAAGAAACAGTAGTATGTCCACCATCACAAATGACCAACCACTGGTACTGCAATAGCCTCTCATAGAAAATATTGGAGGTAGGAGTTTAAAATGAAACCCCATAGGAAATAAAGTTAAATCAAGTTATTTAAAATAGTTAACATATAGGTAAATATAATTTTATGTTAACTAAATACCTAATAATAAAACATGTTTATTATTTAATTATAAAATATTTTAACAACATTTTTTGAATTTGTAAATTAATGCATTATTTTTAAATTCAATACTTTTACATTTCTTTAAATAATTCTTACAATCATTTGTAATCATTATTAATGCAGAGTAAAAATATTTTGTTTTACTTTAGTTAGAAATGCATTTTTTCATTTAAACTTCAGAAAAACAATTTGTATTCAATGTAATATATTTAAATTAATTAAAAATGTAATTAGAAATTAGGTTATAGTGCTGCAGCATTTTCTTTGATCTTTAAAATATATACATAAAATTAATGTACATTAAGATTTAACTTCCAAATATTTGTACTGATTTATTATGATGTCTTTACTATAGGGAGATCTCCACCTTCACTGTGGAGTCTCCCTATGGTAAAGTATATAAAAAAGTTAAAAAAAATGTACTTAACTAAAAATAATCGGCAACCTTAACCATGCTGAATGCCAATGGGCAACAACAGGCAAGATGATAGCCAAACGAAACATAGCGCAAAGATGGGGAGTAGGAAGTGTTCCGACTGTAATGAACTGGTGTAGAGATATGGATATTGTCATGGTAGCGGAGAATGCCACATTTGTCAAAAGGAAATGCCCAAAGAAATGGGGAAAGGTATTGGGGAAATAGAATGTATATAGAGGGAACATCGGTACACCTCTGGAGCTGGGTCTTGACATCGGACGAGGACATGTGATACCACCAAAGTCATATATATGTTGTGGATCATGTGGGAAATATATACTGATTGACTGTAAAAAAGCTGCAGCATTTCTATCTTACCTTTGTATTAAAGCTTTAATTAATTTGACTCTGTTAAGTGAAATAACAATTATTTTTCTGAAGTTTGAATTAAAAATAAATTCAAATATAAAGTGAAAAACCTATTTTTATTATTCTTAAAAGTGATGTATAAAGTTGTTTAAAGTAGTTTATTTGTATTGTAATAAACATTTATGCTTCGTAACTTTTTGAATTAAAAAGTAGCTAACATATTTATAATTAATTACAAAAAATCTTTTGTTTTTTATTTTCTTATTTTAAATTATATGTATTTATATTTTTAACTATTTAAAATAATTGCATTTAATTTAACATTATTTCCTACAGGTTTATATTTTAAGTTCCTACCTCCAGTATTTTCTATGGGAGGATTATGCAGTCTCATGTGGACCATATGTGTGGTGCTGGATGCATTCCAGCCCTAAAGTGGAGTAATTTACTACTGTTTTGGGTCCCTTTTTGGCCGAAGTAACTTTAGAAGTTTTGTTTGCGAATAGCTAGGGGCTTATTCTTTTGCGGTTGGGTGCATGTCCCCCCTTTAACCTCTTCTTAACCGTCCCTAAACCCCTGTCTAATCCCATTTAGTAGTAAATATGCCCCAATTTCCAACAAATCCTCTGGTCCCTCCTGCGCCTATTACAAAGTAATAAACATACATTTGTGAGGATCTCTACATAGGAAATTATAGGAGTAATTGAGGTGGAGATTTACACTTGTAGGTTTGTGAATAGCATTTTATAGTACTTTAGGAGTAATATTATAGTACTGCTAAATGTGATACAAAATTAACCAGTTTACTGCGGCAGACATTCCACTGCGGTGCAGGTTTCTAATGGGTGAGCGGGGCTGTGTCGGTTAAGTTTGTGAATATGCCCCTTGGATGTCAGGCCATTTGATTGTCTGAACTCTAATGTTGTAACAAGTGTCTTTATAATACTGTATTTACATATGTGTTTGTGCTTTGTCTAATTCAAATAAACATTTTATTAGACACTATATTAATGAAATGCACTCAAGTTCCTCGGAAATCTATATGGCAACTGAAGAAGTTAGCCCAGGGAAGCAACTGCTACCCGCACTTTGGTAACCTTAGCACTGCTCTTGCCACCCTTGGTCTAAGGAGTCAGGCAGGAAGCCACCTCGAGAGAGCAGTTCTCTTCTGTAGTTTTTACCCTCTGCCCTTCATTTACTTATGTAACAGCATGCAGTAGTCTCAATGGCATAAGAGTGGGGCAAGGAGTCAATCCTGGGAGGTTACTGTGGGTCAAAGGCTTGGTGAAGTCACTTCTACTATCCATGGTATTCAGGGGAATCAGTAAATATGATCAATACTATGAATTAATTGAAACCATCTAACTCCACAAAGGATGCTGATAGTATAAAAGACAAACTAACACCAATAAATTGGGAACTGTAATCACAACAGACTTTCAGGAAGAGGAGAGAGAAAGCTCAAGCACCCCACCATCATATATATGCATGTAAAATGCCTTCAATGCTGCTATAACAGCATCACCATAGAGACAAGCAGGCCGTAGGAAGGCAGTGATAGTTGTAAACATTTTAGACAAGCCCAATAAACTCACATGCAGCTCTAACTTCAGCACAACAATATTGCTTCTGCTATTACTGTTGTCGGATAGCAATATTAATCGACAGCAGTCTATTGGTAGATATGCAGTGTCTTAGGGTTTAAATATGAGTCTGGCAGTCCGATTCGCGGATGCGCTGTGGTGGTCCAGCCACTGCCGCATCAGCAGACTGACCACCCTATTATGATTTGGGCGGTCGGACCACCATTGCACCACTGCAATTGCCATGGAAACACTGTTCCTTAGTGGTGGCGAGGCGGTCAGGGCCTCAGTAATATGCTGTTGGTTCCCCTGCGGCACCGCCATGTATATTACGAGTTTCACGACCACCAGCGGTATCATTGAGGTCTTTCCTCCATGAAAGGCTGGTGGTTCTGAAACAAAGGAGGCCCTGGAGGGCACCCTGCTGTCCATGTACAATGGGATGCATGCAGGGGGGCACAACATGTATCACCCTGTGTGCATGCTCCTCAGTTCCAGCATTACAGGCCATGCCATACAGGAACTGTTTTTGGTGTTTCCATTGCGGTGCTCATCAAAAGCAGCCCGCCAGACACGAGAAAACTCGTAATGTGGTGGCTGGTGCAACCATGGGTTTGGCAGTGCGGGAGCGGACCGCTGGCGTGGTGGTCCACTCCCACACCACCAAACTCGTAATTAGACCCTAAGTGTCTATACATACATACATACATACTGGTAGTAACAAAAAGTGGAGAAAAGAAATCTGAGAAGTTCACCACTGCAGAAAAAAGTTTGAATAGAGTGCTAGAAGACCTCAATAGACCTTTGTTGTGGTCAATAAGAACTCTAAAGCATATTAGAAGCAACCACATAAAATCCATTCAGGCGGAATGCAACCAGACAGTAAACAACTTCAATGTCGATTATAAACACTTCCACTTAATTAGAAAAACAATGAAGAGCAAGACACAAACCAGTAGAACTGGAGAATTGATCGAGGCCAGGATTAAAAGAAACACATGCACTCAACCAAAAATTAAATTGCAGCCGGAAATTGCTTCTTTGCTAATCCCTCTGAAATTTAAAGGACTAACCCATCTGAATCAGGGAATTGTGAAAAACATGGTAGCCTTTATCTTTAAAAGACTCATGTAGTAACACACCGCCAGTACTGTGCAGTTGTGAGCTGGACCCCACGAAATGGAGAGTTACTTTGTGGGACCAAATGTACAGAGCGTAAAACCACACGGAACTCCCTATGAGCAGGCGGACAAAATATGTGGTGGCTTCTCTGTGGAATGGAGGTTGAAGGAGTGGGGTGTGGAAGTAGGGGTGGGAAGGGACAGTTAACTTCTGATGCAGGAGTGCATTCATACTATCCTGCCACAAAAGACAAATCTGGAAACGAGGGTTGGTTGCTATTGCAGCTAGGATTTTGCGAAATCTTGCGGGGTGGTATTATTACCCACAAAAATCAGGTCGAGTGATCTAATATCTGGAAGAATCGGGTGTGAGAACACCAACCCAATTAGTATCATGTAAATTGGAATTCTATACATATAATTGAGTTCTGCCTGATCTCACAATCATATCAAAGTTGAGTTAGGGGCTGATCAGGAGATTGGTGATGCAGCGCCAGGTCTGCCCCAACTCATCACTGCCAAACCTTTGGTCAGGCCGCCTGCCAGATTACGAGTTATTCTCGTGTCTGGCGGGCTTTTTTTTAAGTTCCCACAGCGGTGCCCTTAAAATGGGCACCACAATGGAAACACCAAAACCAATTACTGCATGGCATCGACTGATAAGTCCATGCTGTGTAGGAACTGGGGTGCATGCATACTTGTGGGCACATGTTATGCCCCCCTGCCAGCATCCCAGGGTGCAGAGGCACAAGGGGTTCCTCTCCGCCATGGTTTTCATGGAGGAGGAACCGCCATGAAAATCATGGCGGACAGGAAAACTCATAATATGGTTGGTGGGACTGCGGCGCTCCAACCAAGCATATTGCGGCCTCCTGAGCGTCGCAACACCATCAGAGAACTCCATTTCCCTGACAGCTGCGGCAGGGCAGTGGTGGTCCGACCGCTCTGATTGTAATACGGCGGTCAGGAGACCGCCATAGCCGCACCTCCACAAGTCTGATGGTCCGTGGACCGCCAGATTCGTTATCACCCCTTAGTGGCTAAATCAGGATTTTGCCTTTTGCAGGAATACCAGCACCTTGAATTTTCTTGAGGGAAACACTTTGCAAAAGTCAGGTGGAACAGATACGGGGGAAAGCCAGTGAAACTAATAACAAATGCACAGAAATTGGTGCACAGGTACAAACTTCCAGAGAAATTCCCAAATCCGATGTCTAAAACTTGTAGTACAGCAATATTACAATTACCACACCTGGTGGTACTGGGGATTGTGGAGTCAGTGGTACTGCATCAGTTACCATGCTCATTAACAATCACTGCCTGTGGAAGTGGGCAAGCCAAGACGACGAGAGAGGTTCATGCAGGTGTAGCAGGAGAGAGTGCGAGCTACAATCTCCAGCACACAAGCCCCCACATGCCAACCCTGGTGGAAGCCCTGAGACTTGAACCGATGATCAGTGAAGCTGGCCAGACCGAGGCCTCGCACAGACAGGAGCACCTTTCTACCTTCTCGGCTCTGCAGCTTGCGAGCGCTCGGCACCCACACGCCTCCCAGAAGGATGCTTGAAAGGAGAACAGAACTGGGACACTCATCTGAGCTTCCTTCCTGCCAAGGGATGCAGCAACCCCCGTGGGGGAAGCACACGTATTCTCAACATCCTGGAGGATGTAGACAGGGAGATTGTCAAACTTATATATCTGAAAGCAGTTCTTCGCGAAACATAAATCCTGAAACCATACGATCGAAATGGCACGAATTCAAGTGAAGTGATTCCACAAATGCACAAGCGGGTCTCGTGCGACGATTGTTATGTTCATCGGGACTGCTCCTGCCATCAAACGCACTTTATCCCTGAAATCCTCCCCTTCTTCGAGCCTTAAAGGCACGTCACAGTCATGGTTCATGCCTTCTTGTATGCCATGACTTTGGAAAGAGCCTTCATGTGGGTCACCCTGAGTCTGTGATTGATGAGGTGCATTGAGCTAAGTCCTGGATTGTGAGACTGGTATGCAACTAGCAGGAGACAACAACACATTTCTGTGGCTTTTCAGTCCATTGGATCCACATTACAATCTTGCTTGTGCGGGGAATGAGATTTTAATACCTTTTATGATCAATTTGATAACTTATCTCATTCGTCAATTTTGGATCGTTTGTTGTCTGTCATTGAGTAAAAGACAACCCCTGCATAGGTTAGATAAACCCCATTAACTGACGCCACTCTGAAGAACCACTTACAACTGATAAAGTTTAAGAGGTTTAATATAAAATTAAGAAAAGTTGCATATACAATCCTCTCAGGATCAAATTCATCAAATATACAGGAACTAATAGGAACATATATTCCCTAAAGAACCTCAGTCTACAAACGAATACAATTAAAGTCAGTTCCAAAATCAGCAAATTAAAAAGCATCGATATGAAGTGGTTCTTCTGCGTCATCTACAGAAAGAGAAAAATAATCAAGTTAAATCTGTCCCTACTCTATACTAAGTGACATCCCTACTTCGCAAGTTTCTAGTACCCTAAAAAGGTGTCAGCAGTTTGACTCCCTAAGAAGTTCAAACTCTCTTAGCCTCTAAAGGTAACTTAAGTTTAAGAAGCAGTACCCTCTCTCTGCCTACCCATCCGCTCTTCTAAGGGTCCTCGGCCTACTGCTCCCTTGCGCTCTGATCTCTCTCAGCGCATCTGCTCAAGTCATCTACGCTTCCTCTCCTTCGCTCTTGCTCTTCGCTGTTCCCGCTAATCGCTATCTTCTCCCCGGGGTGCTGTCCCTAAAATACACAATCACAATGTGGGTGGAACGCCCCTTCGACGCCCACCACGGACTTTCCCCGTGAGGTCATCTTCTAGCTTTTTCCATTGCTTCGTCTCTTCGCGTCGTCCGTTAAGTTGACCTTTCTCCTTAGACGCCATCTTCGTCTTCTTGCTGGTGACTTCATTCAACTTTACCTTTGACACTTTCGGAGTAAAATCTATCAACTTATCAGAACTTTTATACTTTACGGCTATACTTTTAACCTCATTTGGTCCTGTGAATGGTTATTTCAAAACAAGACTCAAATTCCAATCTTCTCCTCTCATGTTTAGGCAATAAACTTCGTTCGACATTTGTCACCTTAAATCTAACAAGAACTAGACTCTTCGGCTCGCACCTTCAAGTGAAGGCTATTCACGACTCCTGTGAGCCCACTAAATTACCAACAGCGGACTACACTCTTGCGAACCCTTGGTCAGTCAGGTTATAATCACAAATGACCTAAACTCTTCTACCATTCCTACAAACTTCTTCTACACAGTATAACCTTTAACATACATTTATATATGATTGCATCTAGCAAATCCTTTGCTCATATGTGAATACATTTTACATAGAATACAATTACGTAGAATATAAACCTTATTCTCATTTGTTACATCATTACATATGCTCTCTGCACATTTCTCCATGTTACATTTCTCGCCGTTTCTGCATTTAAAGTTACACACGTACATGAATTTCACTTTGCACGTTCTTCTGTTCGTAAGCATTTCTACATTAGCTCACTACGTATACGGGCCTTCTAAATCTAATACATTCTAAAGTGAATACAGTTATTTCCTATATTACTTTAGTCACATCTGTTAACTTTATGCTATAAGCGTCAACTTCACGTTCGATATACATTTCATTCCTACGTTTATACGATATACCTCTAAATATGACTTGGATATACATTTTATTCAAATTGCGCTCTCTCAGTTCCCCCCTTTGATGACTTTTAGGAGTCATCACTAAATGCAATTTGAATAGCACCTTTAAATAGAACTAGTTACATCATTTCCTCTTTTCATCATTTCAAGTGCTCTCAAGCTTTTATACTGTTGATCTTGTAAAGCAGCTAATCTCCTTTCTTGTTCTCTCATAGATCTTTGTAACCGGTTCGTCCTATACCATTTATATAGTTTTACTAACCCTAACAATGTGATTATACAAATTAATACTATTAATACAGGTTTTAATATGTACCATACTATACTTTTACCAAGGTTGACAAACCAACTTCCAACCTTTCCTACTCCATGACCTACTTTTTCCCAAACATTTATTTTTGTCAAATCTTCAATTTCTTGATGAATCTGTGTAATGTTTCTTATGACCTTCTCAAGTGGTTTTGAATTATCAGGAATATAAGTACAACATTCCTGAACCTTCAAAGCCTTGCAAACTCCGCCTTCTTTTGCTAATAGCACATCAAGAGCAAGTCGATTCTGAAAAACCATTGCTCTAATCGATTGCATCTCACCTTCTATTAGCATTAATGACCTTGCAGTACTTGCAGATAATCTATCTACGACTGTAGCTAGTCTCCTGATCTTAACATCGTTAAGTATTAAACCTAACATAGGAAACATCGCTCCAAATACGTCTCCTACTACTTCTGCATCTCCTACTTCTCTTTTCGTTCTTATCGAAGCCTTTCCTTCCATGATCGCTAAATCCTTTGCATGGTATATTTTGAGGAAGACAATTGCCAAGTAACACGAACCATACCAATTGTCAGGCAGTTTTGCATAGGCATTTCTCCCGCATACAAAATATACATTAGGAATCACTTGCATCTCCTTCATAAAATCTTTCGTATAGTACTCTAATCGAAAAGAATGTTCGCAATTTACTTCACCTACAAATACACTCTCATAATATGTCTTGCTTCGAGTTAAACATAACTTTCCTTTCTGCGTCCTATCCAAAGCTATTGGACCATTGCTACCCTTCTTTTTATGTGCCTTCTCTTCTTCGGTCCAATCAGTTTTCCACTGTCCCGACATTTTTAGAATCTTCTGTCTTCTGTATCGGTCATCTACTTGTCCTATAAACTTTTTCTCAATCTCTGACACTTTGCAAGTCAAATTATTTCTGCGTGCGTATGATGTATCTAATGTATCCCAAGGAAGGAAGAATTTGGCTAATCTATCCTCCTTTTTGCAATAGTCCCACTTATTCATTTGCTTATAATTCGGAACTTCAGGCAGTACCGAATCATAATTTGAAAAGTAGTACTCAAATCCTTCTCTACCATAAAATATACTAAGCAATAAACTACATGTTATCCCATAAGTTAATGGGAGATGATGATATCTAATGCCTTCATCTACAGAAGCCGGCAATTGCATACATACATAGCAATCTTTGGCCTCCATGGCATCGATATATTCGTATAACAGTTTAGCATATGCGTTTGACCTAAAGTTTCCCTGTGATTCATCTACATGTAATCTACGAGCTTCATCTGCCAATAACGCTTTTTCACGGATAACATTGCTCTCCTCCTTCTTCCCATCAAGAGCAGGTTTCAAAGTCGTTACAGGCTTAACATCTGCTAATTCTTTATCTGTTTCATGTCCTATTATGTATGATATAGTCACTACTGTAATTATGAGAAATATTACTACTGCTATAAGTGTACCTATTATACATTTAGCTTTTCTGTTTGGGTTGCCGTTCTCCATGTTGTCAAAAACAGCGTAACTCTTTCTTTTGCGAAAAAAGTTCTCCTTTCCAATCTTTAGTTTGCTTTGTTTTCTTCTCAGTTTGTAAAGTGCTCTTTATCAACAAAGTCTCTTTTTCGCAACAATGTCTCTTTTATTTTTAACAACAGACAACCCTAACCCTTCTCCGTCCTCTAAATGTAATCCCTAATTTTATTCTTCTTTCCACTCGGCGCTTGGTTATCTTCTTCTTTATAACTTATATACAACAGTCTTTATACATCAACAATTATTCTTGTACCTGCAGCTCTTGCAACAAGTTCCAATAATTCAAAACGAATGACTTTTTCTTCTTCTTCCGGAATTTGATGACCAAATGTTGGAAATTGTAATCTGTTTAACACTAAATCTTTGATCTGACTCAAGTATGGGGGTATGGGAAGTGTGAAAGTCAGTAATCCCTCAGTCTCGAGTCCAGGAGTCAACATCCATATCTCCACTGCCACAAATGGATCGAGATCGATTACTTTCACGCTCTTCACTCTCCCAGATTTCTGTCCCCAAGACATCTGCTAGATAAGTCCACTCTGGGGTGGCGTACCTTCTGCAGGGCACACGTACCCTTCTCGATCTTCTTGGACTCTCAGTTCCTGAGTCTGTAGTTTCTTCTTCTTGGTCTGACTCTTCAGAGATTGGGACAAGAGTTTTCTCCTGTTGTGTCTTTAAGCTTGGCCTCCTTCTTCTCTCTGGCCAACTGGCTTCGTCACTCCTTGTCCTCCTGCTCCTTGTTCTGGGACTTGTCTCTTCGTCACTCTCAGCTTGTTCAGTGTCTGATTCAATTTCCCAGTTACTTTCTTCTCCTGAGGCGACTTCGGTCTCACTAGTGTCTTGACCTTCGTCGACCTGTTCCGTCACAGCCTCAGCCTCTTCGGTCACCTCTACAGCTTGTCCGTCCCCCTCTGTGGCTTCTCCGCTTTCCGCTGGATTCTCATCCGAGAGAGGAGCTATTTCTTCTAGAGGTGTTGGCACTCTTCGAGTGTGTGAAGCGTGTATCCAATTTGGCAGGCCTCCACACTTCACTGCAGTGTTCGTGACAAGTATGACTTGAAATGGTCCTCGCCAACGCACGTCTAAGCAGTTCTTCCTGACATGCTTTTTCACCAAGACCCAGTCCCCTGGACTCAGATCATGGCACAAGTCTTGTGCTGATGGAACCTCTGCAGCCTGGACCTGGAGGGACACAGAATTAATGGCATCAGATAGTCCCTTGCAGTAGTCCAAGATCAAGTCGTCTGTGATGTTCAATAACGCTGCAGTCGGAACCGATGGCAATCTCATAGCTCTCCCCATTAGCACTTCATGTGGAGAGAGACCTGTTTTTCTATCTGGTGTGCTACGTATGCTCATAAGAACCACTGGTAGTGCGTCTGGCCAACTCAGGGATGTTGATGAACAAACTTTGGCAAGTCTGGACTTAATTGTGCTGTTGATTTGCTCTACAATCCCTGAAGCTTCTGGTCGATAACTGCAATGGAGCTTCTGATCGATACTCAAAGCTGAGCACAACATTTTCACTATTTCGCTGTTGAAATGAGTTCCTCTGTCCGATTCCAAAGAGGATGGCACCCCAAACCTCGGTATTAACTCTCTAAGTAACAGTTTTGCTACTGTAAGTGTATCGCATCTACGTGTAGGGTAAGCTTCAACCCATCTAGAAAATATACAGACAATCACTAAAACATATCTAAGTTTGTTGCATTTAGGCATTTCTATAAAATCAAGCTGCATTCTATTGAAAGGCCCCCCAGACCTCCCAATGTGACTCAACGTGACTGGTGTTCTCTTTCCCACGTTTAGTTGCTGACAGATCGCACATCGCTGACATACTGCTTCTGCCGCTACTCTAAACTTAGGATTAAACCACGTTTGTCTGAATACTCTCACCATGGCATCTCTACCTATGTGTGCTGATCCATGCAATTTCCTTGCCATTGGACTAACAAGTTTATTTGGTAAAACTGCTCTCCCATCGGCGGAGATCCAAAAGTTCATCTCGCTTTTTACACACCCAGCTGTTTCCCAGCCCTTTTTCTCATCTTCTGGTGCATTCTCCTGAACACTCTTTAGCTCATCCCACGTATCTACAGTGTCTAACAACATTGTCAATTCAGTTCTTTCTTGAATTCCCCCCACTTTCACATCAGTGTGAGAATATCCTTGCTCTGCGCAGTAACGCGCTACTTCATCCGCATAGCGGTTACCTTGCGACACAAAATCTATACCTTTTGTATGCGCAGCACATTTGACTACTGCGATAGCTGTCGGGCCTTGCAATGCCTCTAACAATAATCTCACGAATTCTCCATTCCTAATGGGAGAACCCGAGGAGGTCATGTAACCTCTTTGAGACCATAACTGCCCGTAATCGTGAACTACCCTGAAACCATACTGGCTATCGGTGTATATGGTGACTCGAATTTTGTTACCTGCTAAACAGGCACGCGTCAAAGCAATAATTTCAGCTACCTGAGCGGAGTGTACTCCTTCCAGGCAAGCGGCTTCTACAACTCTGGTGATTGTACAAACTGCATAAGCTGCTCTCAGCTGTCCGATATCGTCTCTTACGCATGAACCATCAACAAAGAAAATTTCATCGGGGTCAGTCAATGGCTCATCTACGATATCGGGTCTCGGTTTGGTGCATAGTTCAGTCACATCAAGGCAATCATGATCTGTACAAATTTCATCATCCACCTCATTTGGAAGTGGCATCAAAGTTGCAGGATTCAAGACGGAGCATCTTTTTAGGGTCACATTCTCGGCAGCCAGTATGACTTGCTCGTAGCGTGTGAGCCTGCTATTCGTCAGATGCTGAGTCTTAGTCCTGGTCATTAACAATTCCACAGAATGTGGTACGTACACCACTAACTGATGTCCCATTACCACACTTTCAGATCTTTCAATGCTGACACCCGTTGCAGCTACGGATTTGAGACATCCGGGCAACGCTGCGGCTACTGGAACTAGTGTAGCCGAAAAATACGCTACTGGCCTGCGCGCATCTCCATGAATCTGGGCCAAAACTGCTAAAGCGCATCCCTCTCTTTCGCAGCAGTAAAGCAAAAATGGTTTTGTGTAATCAGGCATTCCCAAAGCCGGGGCGCGACATAAGTCCTCCCTCAGCTGCAAAAACGCCATCAAACAATCTTTGTCCCATGGTACCGGATCACTCACTCCTTTGTGCGTCAGTTGTAATAAAGGTTTTGCCTTCAGTGAAAAGTTGGCTATCCACTGCCGACAATAACCGACCATGCCTAGAAACATCCTGACCTCTCTTTGTGTTGTAGGCGCGTTCATTTTCATAATCGCCTCTATTCTGTCTGGAGACACCTTCCGTTTCCCCTTTTCAATCCTGTGGCCCAAGTATTGCACTTCGGTAAGACAATATTGCAATTTACTTGGAGACACCTTATGCCCGTTCTCGGCCAAGTGATTTAGTAAGGTGATGGTGTCTACTCTGCAAGCTTCCTCTGTTTCTGACGCAACTAGGAGGTCGTCTATGTACTGGACTAGAACTGAGTTCTTGGGCAGTACTAGACTCTCAAGATTTCTCTTTAATAGCTGGTTAAAAATCGATGGGCTTTCTGTATACCCCTGAGGGATACGACACCATGTTAAAACGCGATCTTCCAGCTTAAAAGCGAAAAGGTACTGGCTCTCTTCATCTAAAGGAATCGAAAAGAAAGCCTGGCACAAATCTATCACGGTGAACCATTCAGCCTGGAACGGTATCTGAAATAATATCACTGATGGATTCGGTACCACTGGACAACATGAGACAACAATATTATTAATCTTTCGAAGATCCTGCACTATTCTGTATTTTCCACTAGGCTTCTGCAAACCCATAATTGGTGAGTTACATGGACTACCCACGATCTCCTTCAGTATTCCCTGTTTAATCATGGATTCGATCACAGGCTTTATTCCTGCAATCGTCTCCGGTGTCAACTTGTATTGTGGTGTTCTTGGGTACTCAGCATTGGGTCTTACCATGATCTTTACTGGTTCTACTCCCTTGATTAATCCTATTTCTTCTCCAGTAAAATCCCACACCTCAGCTGACACTTTCTCCCTCAAGTCTTGTGGAAGCTCCTCCACTGTTAAGGTAGGATATAATTCCACGCATTCCTGCGAATTTACAACTTTAAAATCGGCATCTTCATCATTGGTCTGCACTTCTACTCCTTCAGGTGTGCAATGTATTGTGCAATTCAGTTTACACAACAGATCTCTTCCTAACAAACACACCGGGCTAGAATCACAGATCACAAACTGATGTTCGTCACTGTAATTCCCTATCTTTACTGACACTGGCTCTGTCAGAGGATTCGTCATCCTCTTGTTTGCGACTCCTACCACCTGAATCATCTCTCCTGATATCGGCAGACCTGGGACTACCGCTGATCTCAACGTGGATCTAGTGGCTCCCGTATCCACCAAAAAGGTCGTAGGACATCCAGCTACTTCAGCTTCTACGTATGGTCCTCTCTGATCTACTTCCAGGGCTGCTCCTAAAGTACAGTCTTCTTCCCTACTCACTCGTTGCCCTGTAAGAGGATCAACGTAGTAGCATTCTTCTCCTCCTACGAACAATGGCATTTGTCTATAGGTTTTCCCTCCATTCGCAATTCGAGGCGGTTGAGGAAACGGGGCTCGAGGAGTCTGAGTCCCCCCTTTGATAAACTTTCCCTTTGGGACTGTTGCTCCCTTAACCACGTTGTTCTGTACCTCTTCCTCCTCCTGTTCTAATTCCCCTGTCTCAATATTATAAGGACACTCGCGTCTCCAATGTCCTACCTCGTTACACTGATGACACCTGGTTGTCCTTTCAGTGTTGCGATATCCATTCTCGGTCTCGGTCTTTCTTCCTCATCTCTACTCTGATTATTCTGTTTCTTTGCTGGCGTTCCTATTCCCTGTTGTCGCTGTCCACCCTTTCCAGCTGATTGCATCTGTACTAACATCAGTTTTTCCTTGAGCTTCTTTGCCTTCGAATCTATCTCATCGCTACAGTACCTTGCATACCTCAGAATTTCGTCCAAAGGTTTGTTCTGCCAGCAAATTAAATGCTGTTGAATCATCAGGCTTATGTCTGGTCTCAATCCGAGAACAAACTTTGACACAAACTGTCCTATATCCTTAGGATCCATTACGTCTAATCCACTGTATTGCTTGAATGCTTTTAGCAATCTTTCATAGAACTCGTGAACTGTCTCTTTAGGCTCCTGAGTTGTTCGATCTATCTTAACCCAGTCTATATCCTGCACCGGTACTTTCTCCTTTAGCCATGTTATTACTCTCTCGTATTTTTCCATGACTCTGTCTGATGGGCCGCCTGTCTGTGTATTCCTCGGAGGCTCACAAGCGGGCCATTCAATACTAAGTTTGCATGCCGTCCACAAATCTCCGGGTACCACGATGTCGAACAATGTGTTCAAATCAATCCACAGTACCTTAGAGATCTTCACGAATCTCTCTACCTGATTGTACCACTCCACGGGATTTTCTCTAAGCTTCGGGAAGGAATTAGTGAATGCCGCTAAATCCCCCCTACTCCATGGTACATGCACGTAGTTTCCGTTCGCGATTTCTCGCAAAGGGAAAGCTTCCATTCGCATTAGGTCTGTATCCTGAGACTTCACAAGTGTACTCCGTCTAACAGATCCCTTCTTGGACCATCTTTCCTCCCATCTATCCAGATCTCTCCATATCCTAATACACATAACCAATTCCCTTATGTGTACTCTTAGCCCAATCGTTCTGCGCTCATCTAGATCTAGATCCGTGCAATTCAGCCTATGGTTGGCCTGTAAAGCCTTAGTTCGTGATATGTCTATCATGTACTTTTCTGCCAATTCAGATAACTTTTCATGAGCTGCTCTCGCTTTTCGTGTAACGTTTTTAGACAAAAACAGTATTTCATCTGGTGCGTACAGCTCTAGCCTCTCAATTGCCACTGTGCCGTCAATTATTTCGTCCAAGTCTGATTTTAAACTCATTACATCTATGCGTCTTGCTTTTATTTCAGCTCTCAGTACGTCAGTCCTAGGTTGTTCTCTTACATCCCTCTCACCTCCACTATGCGCCCTACGCCTAAGCACAGGTGAGTTATGAGGAATTTTTCTTCCATCCCTTTGTTCCCACCTCTCTAGATCCCAAGCCTTTCCATCTTCCCTTGGGGTGTGGTGGAACAATGCTCCATCCCTCAACCCTACATTCCGTCTTTTCGACTCGGTTTCTCCAGATACAAGATAGGATCCTCCGTGCTGTTCTAAACCACTGTAACTCGCTTGCTGTCTGGTATCACTCAACAAACGATAAGGACCTTCATGGCTCTCCATGCTCCCGCGATCTCGTTCGTGATCACCGGATGTATGGCGAGACGTTTTGCGACTCCCTATATTCTCGTGACTTCGTTCTTGATCACCGGACGCATGTCGAGACTCTTCACGACTCTCCATGTTCCCGTGATTCCAATGTTGCACATTTTCATCCGGAGTATGGTGTGTGCATCTGAAAGTATTTCGGTACTCCTGCGTCCTTCGTTCTCCCTCACTAAAGGTGATACGAGGCACTTCCCCACACCCTGCACTCCTGTCGTTACACATTTGCCGATTGCCACTAGTAGTAGGGCAAGTATCTCCCCTGCTTCCTTGACTCCCTCTCTCCCACTCCGGGCTGCTTTCGCCAGCTCCACAATGAGAGAGGATCTTGTTATCCTGGTCTCTCCACTCTGCTCCTGTTTCTAAACTTTTATTCCGAGCCTCTTCGGCAGTATCCCATTCTTTCAGATATTCCCTTAATTCCTTATAGGAGTACACATAAGGGAATTGGTTATGTGTATTAGGATATGGAGAGATCTGGATAGATGGGAGGAAAGATGGTCCAAGAAGGGATCTGTTATAGGATTTCGGTTTAGGTCCCCTCAAATCCATTGATCCTCTTTGACCCCCTTGTTCTATCCAGGGACCCGTTGCGGAATCTAATGGGGTACTCCGACTCACTGGTGCTAGTATCTGCCTCTGAGGATTCATCGTGTTATTCCTATTCTCCATCTCTGCCCTTTCCCTGTCCCCTCGTGCCTGTTCCTCCTGCTGGACCCCCTCTGGGTTGTAAATTGACACTATAGGGCCTATGGTGACAGGTACTTGTAAAGCGTCTGGCATTTGGTACGACCTTACACATTGTGTTTCTGGCGCCTTCTGGACCACGAATCTTCCCACTACTCTCTGTTCGGAACTAGCTTGGGGTATTTCCTCACTCTTGTTGGAGTCCCACTCCGTTACTGGGATCGATTTATATTCCCCCCATCTAGCTCCGTCCCCTTGCTGTAGTATGGGACTTGCGGTTTCGCTGTTGTATGGAGGTGGTCTATCTGTTAATAGCCTATCTATCAGATCCTCCTCTGTCTCGCTTTCCTCATCTTCCTCCTCTAGAGGTTTCTTTTCTCCCGTAGCTTCTATCATGGTGAACAGCTTGTCTGCTTCTATCTTTTGCACTCTCCACTTCTTAGCTTCCTCATCCCATTTGGCATCCTGCACTGCCTTTACTGATCGTCTCACTCTTTCTTGACGTCTCTTTAAACTCTTCTCGTGAGCTGCTCTAAACCATGCACTAAGTGCTTCGAATTGTGTTGGCCTCGGTAGAGGTCTTGTTGCAAGCATTACCGCTTTCAGTTGGTTCAACACGTCTAGCTTAAATGTTCCGAATCTCGGAAACGTCAGTTCCTTTTCCCCTTCCGTTAGCCTATTCCACTCGGAGATCCATAATATCGAGTGTAAGCCGACATTTACTGCCATATGATAAGCTGGTGTGCCTTCTGGTGGAGCTTCTTCTCCAGCATATAAGTTTCTTCTATTCCTCCTAAAGATTTTTCTTAAACCCTTAAAGCACTTCATTTTTGATAATCTACGCTTTTCTCTTATTAATTCTCTTCCTTATTTACGTCCTAATGACAAACCACCAATCCCTGTGCGACTTTCGCTAATCAGCCTCTCCCAACGCTGTTCTACGCTAACCGACCAATCTCAGCGCGGCTCTACGCTGACGTCACTCGTCCCCTCTGCAGCAGTTTCCTTCGTTTCTCAACTCGTCTCGCGGTCTTACATGCGTTTCATTCATACGCCGAAAAATGACTACTTCCGTCCAAGCGATCACTTTTCTCTGACTGTACGGCCACAGTCTAACTGTAATTGCTACCTCAACTGGCGAAACGTCTTCCTCTTACGGTCAGACGCTCACCTCAACTGATAGGTTACTTACACACAGTAAACGTACGACCAGCATGCGTTTACTCATACACTCACTCAAACGCTCCCCCTATCATCGGTCTGCGGGCGATCAATGGTACCTCATGACCCCCTTTAAATGGTAGACAAATTACTCTGGGTGTTCGATACACCCGAACCACTTAAGCCCTCCCTGGACATAAGATTTTATCCGGTTGCGCGCGCTCACAACCTTCCCTCAATCACACTACAGGCATTCAACTCCGCTTGACATTACAACACAGGAACAACATAAAACACCGCAATCTTACGACGCATGACCCTTATACTCACTCTCGACCGACTCTGCTGCTTTTCTCTCGACGCACCATCAGCACCTTCTTCGGCAGGGATTCTTCTTCTGGTCGTCGATGACTAGGGACCTTGGGGTAAACTAAACCTGACCTAGGTTGTCTTCCTCAAGAAGAAAACCATCTTTCTCTGCTACCAACTGCGGGGAATGAGATTTTAATACCTTTTATGATCAATTTGATAACTTATCTCATTCGTCAATTTTGGATCGTTTGTTGTCTGTCATTGAGTAAAAGACAACCCCTGCATAGGTTAGATAAACCCCATTAACTGACGCCACTCTGAAGAACCACTTACAACTGATAAAGTTTAAAAGGTTTAATATAAAATTAAGAAAAGTTGCATATACAATCCTCTCAGGATCAAATTCATCAAATATACAGGAACTAATAGGAACATATATTCCCTAAAGAACCTCAGTCTACAAACGAATACAATTAAAGTCAGTTCCAAAATCAGCAAATTAAAAAGCATCGATATGAAGTGGTTCTTCTGCGTCATCTACAGAAAGAGAAAAATAATCAAGTTAAATCTGTCCCTACTCTATACTAAGTGACATCCCTACTTCGCAAGTTTCTAGTAGCCTAAAAAGGTGTCAGCAGTTTGACTCCCTAAGAAGTTCAAACTCTCTTAGCCTCTAAAGGTAACTTAAGTTTAAGAAGCAGTACCCTCTCTCTGCCTACCCATCTCCTCGGCCTACTGCTCCCTTGCGCTCTGATCTCTCTCAGCGCATCTGCTCAAGTCATCTACGCTTCCTCTCCTTCGCTCTTGCTCTTCGCTGTTCCCGCTAATCGCTATCTTCTCCCCGGGGTGCTGTCCCTAAAATACACAATCACAATGTGGGTGGAACGCCCCTTCGACGCCCACCACGGACTTTCCCCGTGAGGTCATCTTCTAGCTTTTTCCATTGCTTCGTCTCTTCGCGTCGTCCGTTAAGTTGACCTTTCTCCTTAGACGCCATCTTCGTCTTCTTGCTGGTGACTTCATTCAACTTTACCTTTGACACTTTCGGAGTAAAATCTATCAACTTATCAGAACTTTTATACTTTACGGCTATACTTTTAACCTCATTTGGTCCTGTGAATGGTTATTTCAAAACAAGACTCAAATTCCAATCTTCTCCTCTCATGTTTAGGCAATAAACTTCGTTCGACATTTGTCACCTTAAATCTAACAAGAACTAGACTCTTCGGCTCGCACCGTCAAGTGAAGGCTATTCACGACTCCTGTGAGCCCACTAAATTACCAACAGCGGACTACACTCTTGCGAACCCTTGGTCAGTCAGGTTATAATCACAAATGACCTAAACTCTTCTACCATTCCTACAAACTTCTTCTACACAGTATAACCTTTAACATACATTTATATATGATTGCATCTAGCAAATCCTTTGCTCATATGTGAATACATTTTACATAGAATACAATTACGTAGAATATAAACCTTATTCTCATTTGTTACATCGTTACATATGCTCTCTGCACATTTCTCCATGTTACATTTCTCGCCGTTTCTGCATTTACAGTTACACACGTACATGAATTTCACTTTGCACGTTCTTCTGTTCGTAAGCATTTCTACATTAGCTCACTACGTATACGGGCCTTCTAAATCTAATACATTCTAAAGTGAATACAGTTATTTCCTATATTACTTTAGTCACATCTGTTAACTTTATGCTATAAGCGTCAACTTCACGTTCGATATACATTTCATTCCTACGTTTATACGATATACCTCTAAATATGACTCGGATATACATTTTATTCAAATTGCGCTCTCTCACTTGTGATCCATCACGCCAACTATAGGTCAGGGCCCTCATTCTAAAGTGATTGAACGGGTCTCACCCAAGAGGCCTCTGAGAACTGGCGCTTTGCGACTCCTCAAAGGGGCCTGCATTGGACGAACCGAATGTGTAGAGAGCGCTGAGTGACTTCAAACTCCGGAGTGACCTTCTGCAGGAGTGGCCACCATCAGACGATGCTTCAAGGTTTCAGAAGTCCTTAAAATGATGGGGCATATTATCAAGGGGGTTTATGTCCGCTTTTTTGGCTTTAAAAGCCAAGAAAGCGGAGATAAAATTATCTCCCTATTACCTAGCTGTCGCTAACACCAGTTAGCGACAGCTAGTAGGAGATAGCGACCATCCTGGGCCCCACTTTGCATGTCAGTGATATTTATCACTAATGACATGCAAAGTGGGCGTGCCAAGATGTTAGCGACTGGAAACAGTCGCTAACATCGCTATCTCCTATAACCAACTTTTGGAGATATTCGCGCTAAGCGCGAATATCTCCAAAAGCTAACACCTGCCCTGAGCAGTTCTTAGCCATGTTATCCAATGGGAGGTGGATAACATGGCTAAGAGCATTAGCTCAGTAATGCATGAATATCGCTGACTTTTCAGCGATATTCATGCATTTCGGACGATTTTTATCGCATTTGCGATAAACCTTGGTAATACCAAGGTTTATCTGCGATAAAAATCGCCGCAACTCAGCGGTAAATTTTTGTCTCTAACCAAGCAATAGCGATAATTATCGCTATTGCTTGGTAATATGCCCCGATGTTCTTCTGTTAGCTGCGTTGGACCGCTCCACTAGACTGTGGTGTGTTAGCCTCATGCAGTATCCTAGGACCAGGCCAGCTCTAGTGTCCCCCTGGATTGATGCATGTGTTGCCGGGGCTTGTTTCTCACTTTGTGATCACAGATTAAAATCCCAGCGGGTCTACTCATCCTTCCGCCCTTCCAAGAATTGGGTAACAATAAGCATCTGTTATGCTGCGCAGGTTACCTTCCTTTCTGGGTGACCTTGAACTTTACAAATACATATTATGTTAATTGTATGTAATGTTATGATGACTGTTGTCAATTATTATTATTATTATTTTTTTACAGAGTTTTATATAGCGCAAACTTGACCCGAAGATATCGGGTATCGGAGCGCTTTACACAGCACCAGTTGCGTTACATTAGGGCACATTCATTTTTGTTAGGCGCAGGGAGATTACGTGATTTGCCCAGAATCACAGGATGGTCAGCGTCATTGCCGAGACTCGAACCCGGTTCCACAGATTCGAGTTCGACCGCCCTAGCCGTTAGGCCACCTCCTCTGGACTTATTGAACAAATGAATACATCATAAATAAATGTCTGAATCAGGATCATGTATCATCTTCAGAACCCCATCTACTGCACAGGGCCATGTCACCACAACCTCTAAACCCGCCACCGCCCCCTTTTTTGTTACACTCCACACTCTGTTTACACCCTAAAGTGAATCCCAGGACAGTTTGTTAATATTTACACCCTTGAAACTCACATGACCCCCTCCCTACCACAGAGCCCACCAACTGAAAAGAATACTGGACAACTGACCAATGCAAATCATTCATTTCCTTGACGTTCGCTTAAAATTGCTGATAAATTGCTCCGGCCAGGGCCTAATTACAGCGCTGTTGAATGAATGAATGAAATTTGATTTGTATAGTGCAAACTTAGCCCAATGGGCGTCAAGGCGCATGTTACTAATGAGGTTCCAGGGTACTTTGGCTCTGTGTTACTTATGTGGGCATGCTCTATTTGCTCATCTGTGAATTTCCTACCCGTAGTTTTTTTCCTTGGGAATTCCTGTCAAGAATCTTGTTTGCAAATCGCAGGACATTCTGATTTCGGCATCTTTGAGCACCCAAGGGTGTTATTATTTGATCTCCCTGGAAAGCTCATGGTTGCTCCCGGATGGCTTACAAAGTGTGAAATGCATGCCGGATGTATGCCACTTACCTATGCACAAGGAACACACTCATGCATGCAGTGTGTCTGTGCACGCTGGTTGCTATAGTTGGGATGTGGTACCAGTAGCTGAGACTTTAGGAAGCATTCAACCCATCCATCACCTTTGTGCTTCAATGGGATGACGTCAGTGCAGAGGATATGAGGCATTTGCTTACTGCTCCACAGGACTCAAGCTGGACCTCACTGATGAAGTCAGGTAGACCAAAAACTGTCCAGTTGTGTGCGTTGTGAGAAACCAAACAATATAGTAGGGCTAGAGGGATGTTTAAAGACCCAGCCTAAGTATTATCCCCCGCTATAACTAAACTTGTAAACAACAAACTTAGGGGTCTAAATCAGAATCCAATAGTGATTCTCTAATGCTATACCTATGCCAACTAGTGTGCCTAGGAACACAAATTATAAGTAGAATTAACAGACCATATCGCCAGAATGTGAGACACCGGTAACCGTGAGTCACCCCTTGTTGAGGATTCCCATCAAAGTCTTGTATAGATTAATATTCTCATCTGGTAATCCTTATCGGGTATTGTGTCTCTTGATCATTGAGACCACTAGCATACCCTGATAGCCGGTTCGGGGTAGCGACCCACAATCACTCGGGTGTACCACATGATGTTGACATGATGGGAATGTGCAGTGCAAAAATAATATATGTGGTGATTAAAAAGGGATAGGGAACTTAACAAAAACCTATTTTAATGAGCGTTGGCCCCTTCCTGTTTAAAAACAAGAACAGTTTGGCATAAACATCGCAGTTCACACAAATAGCTGCGTTACCAAATGCTTAAATTGTAAAAATAAAATAAAAAATGCCAGGGCCCCCGTCAGGAGGCCACCATCGCCCGGACCCCCCATTGCCCCTGCCAGCAATGAAAGCACCAACACAACTATTAACCATCACACCCTTCAGACAATTCCAGGCCCCAAAGCTATACAAATGGTGGCAGGTTTTAGTTACTTTGATGTACATTAAATTTTTAAACTGTTGTTGTGCTCATCTCTAAATTAGACAAACAGTGTCGCTTTGTGGCAGACTGTCATCAGTGCCAGTCCTGAGAATTAAGTGCCAGTGCATAGCACCAGAACCCCCTGGCTCATATTAAGCACTGGTTACCATTCAGAGAGGACCTGGCCTGTCAGCCCAGGCCTTTGCAAACATTCTGCCCTTCACCTTTGTGTTTGAAGAGTAAGAGGCAAGAGGAGAGCCATTTAATACTGAGCGGGTTTGAAGATGAGAGCGTAGTTGAGTGAGCATTATATTTAAATAGGGTTTTCGACAATGGTAGGCAGTATTTTCTGGTTTAAATGGAGTTGGACAATGCCTTGTTTAAGCTCTGTTGGTAAAATTCCATGGTGTAAGACAATGGTATTATAAATAGTTGAGGTGAGCGGAGAATTGTCCATGTATATTATATTAATAGGAACAGGTTCAACATGAGAACCAGACTATCAGGTTTTGATTAATTGAGAAAATATAATGGTGTGGGTGTAGCAGAATTGTGGCAAGCAAGGAGAAGCTCAAATGTTCAAAGCCTGAAGAACATCTAAAAGAGGGGATGTGGTTTCAGGACTCATGCTAATGGAAAGGGGCACACTGAAGTTATTATGTATGGATTAAAGAATTAAGTTGACCGTAGCTTTAAAAAATGCAAGCATTGATTTCACAATGATTGGGTTCCAATGGTCTGGAAAGTGAGGAGAGGGTTACTAGAGAATTCCTTGATGATTTTAAATATTTCTTTTTGTTTATTGCCTGCCTTATTGATTTGATTATAATAGTTTTGTTTATGGCTTCTTGAATGGCTTGTTTGTGAATCAAAAGTTGGGAATTATGAAGGATTTATTCAGGGTCGTAATGAGTTTTCCATTGGCTCCCTCCCAGTCTGTCTAGTTTTATCTTTTAAATTATAGTAGCAATCAGTAAACCAGAGGGCTCGATTGAAAATGCTTTATCATTTTTTAATGGCATAAACATTAAATATTATCGCTGTAGTAAATTTTTTGTAATTTCCATGAGAAGAGCTAGGGGAAAGTAACAAAGCAGAAGAAAAAAACACTTGTGAAAAGAGTTAGTGGTAGTAGGAGGAGCCAAGTCACGTCTAGAACGGATGTATGATGTTACAACGCATACTTTTACAACGCATGCCATTTCAACACATTTTTTACAACGCAACATCCATTACAACGCATTCCATTACAATGCATGCCATTACAACGCATCTCCAAAAACTACCTTTACAACGCATTCCATTACAACGCATACTACCTTTACAACGCATACCATTGCATTGCATGTTTGGTAAGTATTGGATAGTGTAGGGGTAACATTTACTATTCTAACTCCAAGGGGTGCAACAGTAGGGTAAGTGTTGGATAGTGTAGGGGTAAAAATTACTATTCTAACTCCAGGGGGTGCAACAGTAGGGTAAGTGTTGGATAGTGTAGGGGTAAAAATTACTATTCTAACTCCAGGGGGGTGCAACAGCAGGGTAAGTGTTGGATAGTGTAAGGGTACTATGTGTTGTGAAGGTATGCGTTGTAATGGTATGTGTTGTAATGACTGCGTTGTAATGACATGGGTTGTAGTGGTATGCGTTGTAGTGTCATGCGTTGTAATGGTTGCGTTGTAATGGCATGCGTTGTAATGGATGTTGCATTGCAAAAGTTTTGTTGTAATGGTAGTGCGTTGTAAAAGTTGCGTTGTAAAGGTTGTTTCCCGTCTAGAACAGGACCATCTGAGTGTGTGGCCGCTTTCGGTACCCTGGGAGAATAGTTGCACTGAGTTATTGTCAAGATGAAAGGCAATGTCTCCAAGGATAAGACAGTTTATTCTTGGTGTTGAAGTCAGTAATTAGTTCAAGGTACTCAGGGAGAAAGCTACAACGAGCGTCAAGTGGTAATATCGTTATAGCAATACATTTATTGTGATTAATGGAGAATTATTTTTCAGTAATAAAGACGTTTACGTTTGGACATAATATTTTTTTTTCTTCTTTTAAATCCTTAAATAAATCTTAGAATTTCAGTGAGTTCAGTTACAATTTCTATTCTGTGGTCTATGAAATGAGTGCTTTGGGGGGGCATAATATCAAGAAACAACGTTAAAATGATCGCTGCTTTAGCGGCAGGAAACTGCAGCTAAAGCGACGATAATGGGCTTGATAATATGCCCTTGTGAATTCCCATAGAAGCCCATGTTCTCGTGTGAACCTGGGCTTCTATTGGAATTCTCAAGGGCATATTATCAAGCCCATTATCGTCGCTTTAGCAGCAGTTTCCTGCTATTAAAGCGGCAATAGTTTTAACGCCGTTCTTGATAATATGCCCCGAGTTTGGTAACAATAAAAAGCTGTTATTCCTCAACAAGAGACTACCCTGGAATGAACGCGCGCTCTACAAATACGCCTCTTGTGATATGAAAGAACCCACCATTTTTACAGAAAAGAAGTCCGTCGAATGAAACCTCTGACATTCCTCATATCTTGCATACACGCTGTTCTCGAAGCATAGAAGGTGGGCATGGTGTCCCAGTGGGAGGCGCGGGGGAGTGGGCGGGTTTGAGCTGAGACTCACATCATCTTGTTAAAACAGTAGCCATGAAGCAAGAACATGGAGCTGGTAATAGGTGACAGAAAAAGCCCTGTGTTGTTGTCACAACTGGAATATAGCGATTTTCAGGTGCAAGACTGAGAACAGGATGAGGAAATAGAGGTCTGCTGTCCCTCTGTGAGCTTATTTCATGGCCTCGGTGCAAGGAGGCTTCTAGGAAGGCGGATACTGAATAGGTCAGGGTGAAATTAAAATTATGGCAGCTCTCCTAAATTTTGTGTTTTTATGCTAAATTTGTGAATTTCCTGAAATTTCACATTTTGCAGTTTTTCCATCATTTTTATAAGCAGACGTGTGTGTGCAGAAAATGTCTGTAAGAGATATTTTCTGCTCAAATCAGTCTCCTACGCGTACCTGGCGAGACTTTCTTTACGTGAGGTGTGCACTTGAGTGAAAAAACTCAAGCAAGATACCAATAAATCACCTTTGGTTTCAAAAGTTTAATTTGCGAAACTTTTATGCAATCTCGCGAGACTTCCCAGAAAAAATTATATGTTTTCACGACACATCAATTTACGGGTAGTTTTCGTAAGGGTCTTGATATGCTCAGTTCTAGGCGGAGCAGCTTCGAGGGCCAGCTGTGAGGAGTAGGGGCGACTTGGGAACTCTGCAGGATATGAGTTGTTTTCAGGTTCAGAGGGAGGGACATGAATGAAAGGTGTCTGAATTTCAGAGCATGCCGTGGGGTTTGGCGGTGGTAATACAGAGGTGGGTTTGCCAGGGAGGGCGTGGACAGACATTTAGGGGAGGAGTCTGAGCAAACCTGATGGGGAATGAAGGTAAAGAACAAAAGCAAATTCTAAACTAGACTGAAGTATTAGGTAAGTGTTGCATACCTATAATCTGTGGTACTGCGCTCATCAACTTCCGGGCACACACCTTTGATGGACAATGGTCAATGCCATTATATGAATAACATGTTGTGTTGCCATATCGTGTTTCCATTTCTGCATGTGTACTCTGCGTCCGTGCGGCTTGTGGCTGCCCTAAGGTGGCAATTTCAGCTTATTTAAAACACTCATCCATGTGTTTAAAAACTTTAGAGGAACATAGGCAAAATAGGTTGTTGCTTGATGATTTATGCAGTTCACTGGGTATGTTCTCTGGCAAAAATGCTAGTCTCATGGAGACCCAGAAGTGATTTTTTATGTTTTGTATTGTTTATGTGTTGTGACGCCCTGAGTTTATGAGCGTTTTGTTATTGAATGGTTCAGCCAGCATTATGTCTGTGACGAAAGGTACAGCTGTATCTGAGTGTTATACAGAGTCTAGTGGCAACTTTAGGACTTTTTTTTGTATGAGCTGTGAATTGCTATATAGATAGATTTAGGTTGAGACTTTCACAATAATTCAGCTGTTTAGGATTAAAATGTGAATCAGGGTGTTAGCAATGCGGTAAGTGAGCTAATCTTGTAGTGGTTGAGCAAGAGTTGTGGGTGGTCCTGTAAAGATCCTGAACAGTGGAGTGCAACGTAGTGACCATGGGGTTCCCTTACTAATAGATACTAGTTAGTCCGCTGTTGAGTGTACTTTTCTATGACATCGCACTTAATGTTAAGATCTTATCACTAGTGAAAGATACCTTGGGCTTCCTCACCTTAGTTTGGGTGATCATGTGTATACATGTCCCACGACTGTATGCACATCTTGACTTAATGCAGTCATGTAGCATCCGTAAAATCACTACGTTGCACGCTAGACACCCACTATTTGAAGGCGAATAAACAGTGGGTATGTACATATACTTGATAAGACACCCAGCTGGGTCACAATTTGGCACCGTATGGAATGGTGTGATACAGCATGCACGTCTGCACATATTTTTGCATGCAAAACCGAACATCACAGAGACGATAAGCACACAGCATGGAGCAAATTATAACACAAATGTACACCTTTGCACCACCACTATGCTGTGTTTTATTGTTTCAGATTAACCTTACACAGAAGGTTGCAAGAAAGCTAAACCGTAAGTACAAGGTCTAGCACACTGGTGGGTCAGGGACTGGTGCGCCTTAGCGTGTGCAGACCTTCAGGCCCATTTCTCTTGGTCCTGATGAAAAGCGACAATTTATACATGGTCGAAACATGTTGACCATTCCGTCACTCAAAGACTGATACTCCTTGGTCGAATTACACCAATAGTAGTATCCCACCTGTTTTTATTAGTGTCATACTGACTCCACATTAAAGTTTATAGGAAGTACATGTAGCGCACTTTTTATCTTTAACACTTCACTCATTCACAAAAAAACCAGCTCCGCTGCAGTTGCAGGCGTCAAAGCAGACCTGAGTGGCACTCGGTCACTCGGATGGACCCCGATGATGAAGCATGTCACCGACCAGGTCGATGAGTGAGGGGTTTACTAAAAAAGAAAGAACTCTTTCTTTACAAAAGCCTCGTTCTCCGTGCTAGGACCCTCGGTCCTGGGGACACTCCTTTCATTTGTTGTTGTTTAAGGGTTTATTTTGCCAGGTCGAAATGGTAGTTTAAAACTACAAACACAGGCTTCAATGGCAGACCTGAGATATTTAAAATGGGTACTTATGCAGGTGGCAAAATACATGCTGCAGGCTCACTAGTGTTACAGCAAACAAATGATGGATGAATGCTGACAATGCAAACATCTTCCCCCAATCAAAAGATCTGGGTTAAATCCATCATTCTTTTGCCCACTACGCCACCCCAGTTTGGACCCAACCATATGCAAATCAGTCTTGACCCTGTGCCCCATGGGAACTGTTCAGACCGAACTGCCAGGCCAGGTCCTCCCTGGGCCGGAAACAAACATCCTGGGACCGGTTTCAGGGTATGCCACCCTTCTTCAGCCAGGCTAGCTTAAATACAGTGGCACCACGAGCAAGGGACCCACGTCTGGGCATACCTTTCCCACTTAGGGCAAAAAGTGTTACAGCAAACAAATGATGGATGGAATGCTGACAATGCAAACATTCTCCCCCAGTCAAAAGATCTGGGTTAAATCCATTGTTCTTTTGCCCAGTACGCCACCCCAGTTTGGACCCAACCATATGCAAATCAGTCTTGACCCTATGCCCCATGGGAACAGTCCAGACCGAACTGCCAGGCCAGGTCCTCCCTGGACCAGAGGCAAGCATCCTGGAACTGGTTTCAGGGTATGTCACCCTTCTTCAGCCAGGCTAGCTTGAATCCAGTGACACAGTGAGCAAGGGACCCACGTCTGGGCATACCAATCCCACTTAAGGTGAAAAGTGTTACAGCAAACAAACGATGGACGGAATGCTGACAATGCAAACATTCTCCCCAGTCAAAAGATCTGGGTTAAATCCATTGTTCTTTTGCCCACTACACCACCCCAGTTTGGACCCAACCATATGCAAATCAGTATTTGACTCTGTGCCCCATGGGAACAGTCCAGACCGAACCACCATGCCAGGTCCTCCCTGGACTGGAAACAAGCATCCTGGGATCGGTTTCAGGGTATGTCACCCTTTCTACAGCCAGGCTTGCTTGAATCCAGTGACACAGTGAGCAAGGGACCCACATCGGGGCATACCAATCCCACTTAGGGTGAAAAGTGTTACAGCAAACAAATGATGGACGGAATGCTGACAATGCAAACATTCTCTCCCAGTCAAAAGATCTGGGTTAAATCCATTGTTCTTTTGCCCACTACGCCACCCCAGTCTGGACCCAACCATGCAAATCAGTCTTGACCATGTGCTCCATGGGAACAGTCCAGACTGACCTGCCAAGTCAGGTCCTTCCTAGACCGGAAACAAGCATCCTAAGACCGGTTTCAGGGTATGACACACTTCTTCATCCCGTCTAGCTTGAATAGAGTGGCACAGTGAGCAAGGGACCCACGTCTGGGCATACCCATCCCACTTAGGCTGAAAAGTGTTACAGCAAACAAATGATGGACAGAATGCTGACAATGTAAATATTCTCCCCCAGTCAAAAGATCTGGGTTAAATCCATCAAGCTTTTGCCCACTATGCCACCTCAGTTTGGACCCAGCCATGTGCAAATCAGTCTTGACCCTGTGCCCCATGGGAACAATCCAGACCGAACTGCCAGGCCAGGTTCTCCCTGGACTGAAAACAAGCATCCTGGGACCTGTTTCAGGGTATGTCACCCTTCTTCAGCCAGGCTAGCTTGAATTACAGTGAGCAAGGGACCCACGTTTGGGCATACCCATCCCACTTAGGGTGAAAAGTGTTACAGTAAACAAATGATAGACGGAATTCTGACAATGCAAACATTCTCCCCCAGTCAAAAGACCTGGGTTAAATCCATCGTTCTTTTGCCCACTATGCCACCCCAGTTTGGACCCAACCATATGCAAATCAGTCTCGACATCGTGCCCCATGGGAACAGACCAGACTGCACTGCCAGGCCAGGTCCTCCCTGGTTTGGAAACAAGCATCCTGGGACTGGTTTCAGGGTATTTCACCCTTCTTCAGCCATGCTAGCTTGAATCCAGTGGCACAGTGAGCAAGGGACCCACATCTGGGCATACCCATCCTACTTAGGTCGAAAAGTGTTACTGCAAACAAATTATGGCATTAAATTTACAGGCCATGGGTACATGTAGCACCACTTTTAGTAGGGACTTACAAGCAAGTGGGTGTAAGTCAACTTTACCTTGTTTAAAGGAGAGTGCACAAGCACTTTAACAGTGGTTAGCAGTGTTAAAATGCACAGAGTGCTTAAAGCCAACAAAAACGGGTTCAGGAAACAAGAGAGCTGAAGAGAAAAAGTTTTGGGGTGACCTGTAGAAGGGACCAGGTCCAACAGTACCATTTACATACTGTAAAGCTAAGTGCACAAACTCTGAACAAGGGGTATCAGTGAATCTGTGCCTGAAACCTGCTATGCCATATTTTACATCGAGTTAGATGAAGATTGGGGAAAGCGTACCTTAAAACCCGCATACAGTATCTTCTCACCAGTAGATATTTTCACTTGCATATTGTAGTGTGTAGTTGTTATTTAGTGCACTAAAATATTATTTTTTTTATAAAAGGCAATCACTTGGTTGGACAAATAATTATTGTGCTGCTGGGTGATTTTTAGTTCTGAGTGTGATACCCCCTACCTACTTGAGAAGCCTCTGATTGCTTGCTATTTCTACTACTGAGTGTTTTTGGAAATTGGATTATTGATAGGGGCAAATGTAGGTCTGCCACTGGCAATAAGGCCACTTACACATGGTAGGACCCAGCATTGGTCTTAGAAAATTATTCCTATGCTCAACCCTTGGTAACGTGGCTGCGAGCAGACAGGCTAAACTTCAAAGACAGGTATGTGAAGCATTTAAAAACACCATTTCAGTAATTAATTAAGACACAACACATAATAAAAATCCAACAGCAATTTATATAAATAGGAAATATTTTTATCTTTATAAAGACACCAAAACGACAAAAATCCACTGTAGGGAACCGGAGATATGAATTTTCAAATATTTAATAAAATGTAGCATTATGAAGATTATAGCACCATATTGTGATCCCTACTCGTGATAGACCGGGGCAAAGTCAAAGTTTCAGGCCGGGCATGATGGAGCCCTGAGTGGCTACAGCCTCAGCAGGTCCCGGTCTCAGTTTCTACCTTCACATTTAGAAACTTTTCTGGAGCTTTTTCTCCTGAGGCCCCTCAAAACTCCCAGCCAGTCCGGATTTGGTGACGGTTAGCCGGCTTGACTTGTGACGAGGTCCCGATCAACTTCCCTGGAGCAGACGTAGAAAATATTTCAAGTTTGCTTCAGCGGGACAACGTAAGAATCCAGGCCCACACGCGATGGAAGGCAGGCGGCTTGGCTCTCGCGGTTGCTCCTGGTCGGCTTTTCTAAGAGCGGACTTAGAAACTTTTCTGGAGCTTTTTCTCGCGGGGTCTCTCGGTGCTCCTCGTGTAGCCGGATTCGGTGAGGGTTCGCCAGCTTCAAATTTTCTCTAGTCCCGTTTAATCTCTGGAAGTTGGAGCTATGGAGCTTTCATCAGGAAAAAACTGGTTGGCTTGGCCAGCTCGTGGTTGAAGGCAAACGGCCTGGCTGGGCAGGCTGAGTCGGTCCCTCTATGGAGCTTTCTTTTCAAAGTTGGTCCAAAGTTCTCCAAACTTCTGGAACTTCTTCCTGAAGTTCCTTAAGGGGTCCCATAGTGTCTCAAACTCACTCCGAGGGTCTCGAAGCTCCAAGATGGTCCTTGAAAGTTGAGGACTTCAGTTCCCACAATCCACTGGTACAAACCCTTACAAATCCACTGATGGGTCTCCAAGGTGTAGATTTAGTTGGTGATGTTCAAGTTGAGCTCTTTTAACCTGTATCTTTCAGGGAGTCCACTCTTTAGTTCTTTTCCAGCAAGGTAATCTACAGGGCTGTAGTTTCAGATGGTGGGGTCTTCTGAGGTCAGGCCTTAGAATTCCTTGCACAGCAAAATCTTCTCAGCAGGGCACTTCTTGTTCAAAATTCTCTTGGTCAAGCATCAGGGTAACTCCTCAAGGCGATGACCACATCCAATAGACTGTGGCATTATTTTGTCCAGAGTGCATCAAATCTTCCAAATCCATAGTTGCTGATTTTCCAGCGGAGAGTCAAGACCTGGCTATACACACCCCCAGGGATGGCCTATTTACCTAGACTCTCCCACTGTATCTGCACATTCCTTCCTTAATACCTTAGCTGCGTGTAAACATTTCTCCCCAGTGCTGCGCTGTCCATTAGAACTAGTGCTGAATGGACGTTCAATGGTCGTGCGCAGCACTGGGGAGGTAGCGCTGCTGACGACCATTGGCCGTCAGCAGCACTTAAGGGGTTAAGCCTAGCCCTGACTCTAGGTCAAAAATGTAAAAGAGTAACTGACACCCAAGCATTCCCTCTGCCTTTGAAGAGCATGGTTTACGACTCCACCCCTTGGCCTGGCATTACTATGGACCAGCACACTGCCATCCCAGCAGAGCTGGTAACCCCAGGGGATCTTTATCACCTCTTCAAAGCAGCCGGGCTAATCCACTTAACTCTGACCAATCAGGGCAGACCACTGGAAGGCTGAATTTGAACTTACAAACAAGAAAGTGTATAACTTTGAGTATGTACACTTTAGGAGAGATTTAACAATATGACATTGTTGGATTTACTACTACCATTCTGGGAAGTCTTTGAATGGCCAGGCTAGTCCTCTCCTATCAATAGTTATTAATCAATAACTTCCTACCATGCTAACCTATGTAACAAGGGATTTGCAATGGGAAAAATGACTTGGGCCATTTTTCCAGCACCAGGACTTACAAAAACATATTTTATAAGTACTTGCCTTATATCTACAGGAGCCCCACCATATGTGCAACTAGGGGAGACTTTAGGGATTCTGAATCTGTAGAAATATTGCGGATGCTACTTTTACTGTGCTCAAAGCATCAAAGTCGAATTTGAGCAGCACTTTACCACAATGTGGGGAGTGAACGTGAAATTTCACTTTACCCAGGCATACAAAAACTCATTTTATAAGGGTGTACCGTATACATATCTGACTCCCCACCCCTGGGATACCTAGGGCAGACCCTGTGGGTCCCTAATATGCCAAAACATTGTAGGTTATCCATTTTTAAGTGCCCCTACCACCAAAGTCGAGATTGGGCACAATTTACTTTTTAAAAGCAGTCCTGGCACCCAGGGCTGTTTTTAAACTGACTTCAGGCTTCAGCAGTGCACACATGCAAGTGCAGAAAAAGCTGCTGGCCTATACACTGCCATGCCCAGGGTTCTGGGGACTTCTAGGT
Organism: Lissotriton vulgaris; assembly: GCF_964263255.1. NCBI lineage: Eukaryota > Metazoa > Chordata > Amphibia > Caudata > Salamandridae > Lissotriton > Lissotriton vulgaris. Next base: position 148,141,438 of record NC_141693.1, read on the forward strand.
AGTTTCAATCCCCTGCGCTATTATATACTAGGGGGTTAGGGGGTAGGTCATGCCAATTACAAGGGTACCCCACCATACCATAGTGTCCCCTAGTATATTTTAGGTGTTTTAACTGTATTCTAATGTGTTCCTTTCAGCTTAGCACTGGCCCTGGGCTTGGTTAGGCAGAGCCCAGGATCAGTCAAAATCAGTTACCACCAGCATCAGTCAGCAAAAAGATGGGGCGTGCCCTGGGCACAGGATGACTTTGCAACACACATGCTGAAGGGTTTGTACTTGGCCCAGTTTTACAGAGCCAAGGTAGGGCCTACCCTACCCCAGGATATCAGAAGCAAATGACCACAGCCTTCATGACTGAGCCCAGTTGCCCCTGTTTTCCTTGTGGCCCTTTGAATGGCGCATGACATTACATTACACATGTTGATTGAGTGGGTGTTTTATAGACAGATATCCCAATTCATCTTAATATTATCATAAATACCTTATGTCTCATAGGTAGTGGTATGTGCCTCATAAACCTCTGACTTAGTCAACAAGGTAAATTAACAATCATAGTAGAATAATTACACTTCAGACAGTGTGTTTTTTAGGACAGGGTTTGACAGCACGGTGTACATACAGTGGTTATTGGGTTCACCCCTTTCAACCATTGGCTTTTTTGACAAGTTTCTTTTAGTCATTGGCTTGGAATTTCGTTAATTACACTTACACCGTGGCTCAGCCAGAGGAGTATTTATTTCTCACTTAATGCTATTGACCATTTCGGTGTATTCTTCAACTTCCAATGGAATGCATAAACTGCCTATGTTGGCTCCTTGTTATTAACACGATTGCACTTGCCTGTCCTTACATTTGTTAGCACCTTAAACCCTGATCTGTTAGCTTTGTCAGGGCTTGTTTTATTTGAACGTAGTACAGATGGATTTCAGACTGCATATATTTCTCCCTAATACATTGTCATCATTTATCCATCATCTCTTCCATCTGCCACCTGCCTCCAATAGGCTTGTTGTCTCGTGGACACAGACAGGATCGGACTGGCCTATAGGGCAATCAGGCAGTGCCTGGTGGGCTGGTCTAACACATCAGTTGTGGGGTGGTTTTATGGCCAGGTGGACTGGTTTTACTGTTCATTTCCCTTATTTTACCATGTTCTAGATATCTGCTTTGCTATTTGGGTTCAATTTTATTTTGGCACCCGGACAAAGGAGCCAACGTGATGCTTGCTTTCACTTCTCTGGTACTGGCACCTTACTTCTCTGACTCACCGTGTCCACTAGTACATCAGTGTCTGTCCACAACCTGGGTTCTGGAAAAAGTGGCTAGTTCAGTCTCCTCCATTAATTGTTGATCCATGATTCTCTGCTTCACCATGATCGATTTGCACAACACAACATGATGGTCCTCCCTACAGAATACGGAGAGGGGCTCCTGATGCTCCCATATCCCACCGATGTTTATTGGATAGGGGGAAACAGAAAGTCAGTGATGTAGGTGGAGCCCCAACATCCCAGGGGCTGCAGCATTCTGCGTTACGCCCCTGAGATCAACAAGAAGCCAGTGGCCTCTCTTCCCTCTACGTCCGTGGTCTTCAAACTTCTCAATGCCACCTGTGTAAAATACAAAAAATCTTAGGGCCCCCCTCAATTTTTCCACAATCATTTTGTTAAATTGACCATTTTTAGTATGTCTAAACATATTTAAACATTGTAGTTAAGTTATGTTACCCCGTTTACACATACTCCCAGTCAGTATATAAATGACAAAAGATGTTAGTGATGGCCAATAATAAGTGGCTTCCTGCAGCTCATTTCTTATCACTTAAAACAAAGCATGACAAACACCATGATTTTCTTTCAATGATTTATCATTACTACTGCTATTCAATATTGTTCATGACTGTATATTTCTATTTGCCTTCAATTATTATGTTTTTCCACTGCCTCTTTTTATATTGTATACTTTTTTATCTCAAATTATTTCTTCTGCTTCTTTATGTGTATTTTAATCTTATTAAGTAAGTTGACCAGCAATTGATTGTAATCTTTGATTGCTTTTTCACTTTCTGTCTTTGCCTCTTTAATCTTTAATAAACTCAAACTTAAAAAAAAAAGCACGATGCTTCCCTTGGCCAGAGCGTGGCGCCCCCTCATGAGATCATGTAAGGCCGCCACAGGGGGGACCGCCCCGCACTTTGAAGACCTTTGGTCACGTGCCAGCCTGACACTACACAAGACCTCCCCGATGACTCTGGCCTTGACGTTAATCAGCAGGATAGCTGAATACAACCACCAGTGACCACAATGCTTTACAAGGCGTTCATCACTGCGTTTCCCGCTCCCTGATTGATTGGGGTGTCCGGAACTTTCTAAATCATGCGCTAATAGACATTACAAGCATGCTCCTCCATCTTCTGTGCCTTTCCAGTGTTTAATGGCTCTATCATTTACCGCAGTTTTATACAGCATGAAAGTAGAGTAATGTTAACATATGCAGTTTAATTGCCGAAATCAAGCAGTTATCTCGCTAATGTGCTAGATTAGAAATATAAAGTGGTTTCGCTGATCAAATGAGGAGCCTCCTCCTCAAGGCGTCGGGTTGAACTCGTATTTTCTGGGAAGTGCACCCTACACAGATAACGTTCTGGCTGAGAGAGCCCATCAGAGCGGTAGGATTCGCTGGCAGCCCTCCCGCCATTTTATTCCATGGACTGTAGACTCCACAGCTGGACTCTATGATTACAAAGAACAAATTATAATAGATTTTCATTTAAATATCGCAGGGTAACTTTATATTAACTGAGCTGGTCAAGATAAATATGGATTCTGTTTGATGTGATATCTGGTAAAGGAACAACCAAACTCTTGCACAGATTTTGCAGTGAATTTTGTTTTGAAAAGGTAAATGCCTGTTCTCCAAGTGCTAAACAAACCCAGACATAATTAAGATGCTTGTACTGTGTGTGAGCCAGCAGAGAGGTGGGAAGGAGGGAATTTGAAGAATTGCATGGCAACAGACATTCATGCTTTATATGTAATAATGCACTTAAATCGAATCTCTCCCTATTGACCGGACAGTATCAAGCAAAATGTTGAGTACTAAAGCAGGTTTTTAGGTCATGCATACCAGGCAGCACATATGATGTCTGCTGCGAGGCATACTGCAGCTTAACAAGAACATAGAGGGTCTTGGAGGTCACCTAATACTTACCATTAGTTGGCTTTCCTGCCACTCTCGTTTGCCTACTTCTCATTTGTGTTCCCCTTTGTCAGTCTTGCATTTGTCCCTCCCATGGAGCATTGCCTCTTTACTATCTCTTTGAATGTCTGGCATCTCTGCGTCCACTGCTTCAATCTCAAGCACTTCTTTTTCTTTTGTGTTAAGCATCCCATGAGAGTGCATGAGTTTTCAAGTTTTTCCCTGTTTTACTTCTCTCCCACTGCACTTTATGTTACTCTCTGTCACCTGAATGATTCTTCCCGCCCACCTCCCTGCAGCACTTGCTTGTGCTCTTCTTGCCTCTTGCTTTGCTGTACATCCCACCCTCCCCGTGTTGTTTCACCTTCCCTCCCCAGCCTGCTCCATGTTGCTTCCACATTACCCCATCCCCCCCAATATTGCTAATGCCTCCTCCACCTGGTTGCTTCCTTTTCACCCTCAACAGACACTTTAAAAACCCATAAAAGGCTTGTCTGCATTTTACTCAACATATAGTTACAGTTCCAACTTGGACTGGTAATTAAAAAGGAAAAAATCCTGCATCATTAAGTTGGTACGCGCATGTGTGGTGCACGCCCCTACAGAATATCAAAGGTGGCCGCATCAAAGGGTTAAAAAAATTGCAATGCTACACAGCAACTGGTCTGCTATGCTGCATGGCTAAAACCCATTGGCAATGCCAATAGATGACAGAGGTGAGTCCGCCAATGTTGGTTACTATTGCCATCAAACGCATGGTAGTGGTAACATGGTAGCGGTGATTGAAGAGGACTGGGAAGGGGCCTAACAAAGAACTCCAAGGAGGAGCAGGGTGAGAAAAGCCTGATGATGGGGGTGCCAAGTGAGGAACTGTAGGTAAAGTCTGAGGAGGAAGCTGGAGGTGGGACTAGAGTAAGCTGGTGGATGAAGGAGTGGATACCAGTATGAGAGTGGAGCCATAGCAAGGGCTGCAAGATCAATAAAAGATGGGTTGTGCAAGGAGCCTGAGGATTGAGGTGAGTAGCCCCTTCACCTTTGTGACTGGGTTACCACCTCCTTTGAGGAGTTGGTAACCTATTAGTAGTAGCTGTTGCTATAGTAAAGTTGTAGGGTGGGGGAAGGGGTGGACTTGGGCTTTAAAAATAAAGTATAATAAAAATACTTACCTTCCGCTGCCGGCTGCCGGATGCCTCGTTGCTCCTCTCATCCCAGAATTGGATGTGCTGCACTGCACAGTCTCCCCACCCAATCCAGATGCTGCTCTCATGCTATACATAGCACGAGAGCAGTGCCTGGACTGGCCTGAGTGGGCTGGTTTAAGGCTCGCTCAGGCATAGGGAGCCTGAAGCTTTTCTCCATCCCGGCTGTACAACACAGCTGGGTTAGAGAAACTTAAGTGTGCATGTCTGTTTGGCTGGCCTAAGAAGGCCAAACTACCCACTGCTGATGTGATACTTGTCAGCATGGCCCTGCCAAAACCTCAGCTCATCTGGCAATAAGGTAAGAAAAATAAAATGATAATAAAATTGTTTATTATTTTATTTTTCAAAGGGGCGATGCTCCTCCGCCATAGCGGAGGAGCCGCCCCTATAACTTATCAATGGTTTGTGACAGTAATTGCAATTGCAAACCATTGATACATAGCATTCCAAACCACCCTAAACATCTTGAACCCAGTTGCGGTCGGCATGACTCGCGAGTGGGGTGGGTGGGTGCATCGCGTGGGGGTTCGCACAGGGCAGGGAAGGTTAATTTTTTTTAAAAGTACCTTCCCAGGACCCACGCCGTCTCAGCTTCTGGACAGGTCCCGTGGAACAGGAAGGAAGCAGCCTCCCGCCCCAAAGGCAGCGATGTGATTTGTTGGGACGCCGACCACTCAGGCATTTTATTTATTTATTTGAGAATTTTGTAGAGCGCGCAGCGGCCCCAACGGGGCGTCCCGGCGCTGAAAACTCTGAAAAAAAGAGGTCATAGGGTCAGATGTCCAGTATTAGGAGGAAAATAGATGTGTTTTCAGGGATTTACGAAAAGCTGATTCTGTCTGACAGGTGCGGAGGGCTAGTGGAAGCTTGTTCCAGCGCTGAGAGGTACAAACCTCAAAGGTTTTCCCTCCTGCCCGGGAGCATTTGAATCGGGGAGTTTCCAGGAAATGTAGGGTATTCGAATGTAAAGTCCTGGAGTTGGAATAGGGACGCAGGACGTTTTTCAAATGTGTCGATCCACTACCTTTTGATGCTCGGAAGGCCAGTGTCATAGCCTTGAACAAACATCTTTTAGCTATGGGCAGCCAATGCAATTTACGGAGGTGGGGAGTGATATGGTCTCTAGCCGGGATTCTCTCCACCAGCCGAGCGGCAGCATTTTGTACCGTCTGGAGTTTGTGGCAGAGGCCCGCTGTGATACCAAGGTATAGGGCATTGGCATAATCAAGATGGGATGTGATCAGTGCCTGGATCACAGTCTTACGGCATTCCGCCGGCAGGTAGTTGATAAGGCGTTTTATAGTTCTTATCTTAGCAAAGCAGGAGGATGCTACTGTTTGTACCTGATTTTTAAAGCTGAGTTGATTGTCCCAGCGAACTCCCAGATTTCTTACCGAGTCTTTAGGGGTGGGAGCTAGGCTCAGGTCTTCTGGCCACCAGATACTAGAGTCCAGGGGGGGTGGTGTGTTAAAAAAGAGGATCTCGGTTTTTCCTGCATTGAGTCGGAGGGAATTGGCATCCATCCAGCTCGAGATGTCCCTGAGACAGGATTTCAGTGGATCAAAAGCTGAGGTGGAAGGGGAGTCGAAAGTAAAAAGAAGCTGGATGTCATCAGGGTATGAAGTGGATTTGATCCCCGTCCGAGCAATCAGCTTGGCCAAGGGGGTGAAATACACATTAAAAAAAAGCGGGCTTAGGGAGAAACCCTGTGGGACTCCCCATTTGAGTGGTCTGGCGGAAGAGGAGAATGGAGGAGTGAAGACCTGCTGTGTGCGGTCCGAAAGGTAAGAAGAAAACCATTTCAGGACAGCGCCACCCAACCCAAGATCCTTTAGTCTTTCCAGCAGGATTTTGTGAGAGACGGTGTCGAATGCTGCCGAGAGATCCAGCAGCACCAACACCGCCCTCGACCCTTGGTCAAGCGTCCATCTTACCAAGTCAGCCATTTCGATTAGGGCCGACTCGGTACTGTGGCCCGACCTAAAACCATGCTGGGAGTCGTGGAGAAGCCCATTAGTTTCAACGAAATTCGACAGATGGGCATGCACCAGTTTTTCCAGGATCTTAGCTGGGGCAGGCAGAAGAGAAATAGGCCTGTAGTTGCTGGGGTTGTCTGGATCCAGATTAGGTTTTTTGAGGATGGGGACTAAGGAGGCATGTTTCCATTTAGCAGGGAAACAGCCCGTTCTGAGATAGTTATTCCAGATAAGATTGAGGTGAGGGTTGAGTAGGGAAGCAAGATTTTTATATTGCTTGGCAGGCCAAGGGTCTTTGGGTGAGCCTGATTTGCATTTGAAAAGTTCAGCCAACGACTCTGCTTCTGAAATGGGTGTGAATTCGAATAGGGTAGGTTGCAGAAGCGAGGGAGAGGAGGGTTCCTTGTTTCGCCCTACGATGTTAGGGGGGGGAAGGAGGAATAGATAGCCTCGATTTTATCCTCAAAGAATTGTGAAAGTTTTTTTGCAAAGTGCCTGTGAGGCGGGCTGAGTTCGAATCAGAGCATTGGGGTTTGTGAAGGATCTCACTATATTGAAGATTTCCCTTGCGCCATTACTGGCATGGTTGATTCTGGAGGCCAGAAAATCTCGTTTATGTTTTTTGATCATTCTCCGATATTCTTTAAGGGCTGATTTGTATGTGGTTTTACTGTCCAGGGAGTAGTTCTGTCTCCAGAGGCGTTCGAGGGATTTACAGGAAGCCTTTTTTTTCCGGAGCTCGTCAGAATACCACGGTGCGGAGGGTGCCGCCCTATAGGTTTTAGTGGGTTTGATGGGAGCCAAGGCGTCCAAGGCCTGACTAATCCGAGCATCCAGATGATCAGTCTGTGAGTCCGGATCGGAAGATGGACAGGGAATAGTGTTTTTTAAATATTCCAGGAGCGATTCAAGGGTGATGCGACTCCAGTTTCTGCCTGATACTTTGGGAGTGATAGCGGGTCTGACGTGGCAGGGAATGTCGAATTCAAAAGGGATGAGAAAGTGGTCCGACCATATAACCGGGATAGGGGATCTATGGGGAGGCCATTTTCTCCATGTAGTCTGCAGTCAGCCTACATGGAGAAAGGGGAGAGTGCGCATGACTGGTTTGGTGGGCCCCAGAGGGCCGACCAAACAGTCAGGGCCTGCAGCATTGGGCTAGCCACTCCTCCCCTGCCCTCAAGCAGACCCGCCCAGCCACCCACCCCCAACCAAACCCTTCTGCTTTCTTGCAGTGCAAGAAGCAAACACATAAAATGGTATTTATAATACCATTTTATGTTTCTGCTTCTCGCACTGTGAGAAAGCAGTGGGGCGACGCTCCTCCGCCCACATGGAGGAGTCGCCCCTGCTCGAGCCTGATTCACAAGGGTAAGCTTACACATTTGTGTAAGCTTAAACCTTTTCAGTATTCACAGTACTCCATTTAATAGTAAGTTTATGAGTGTGGAGATTCCACAGTTGGGGCAGAGAGCTCTGCGCATAAGATAGATAAGACAAGCCTATGTTTTTATCTGTGGAGCTCTTTGAAGTCTTTGCCCTCATAAATTTAACGTCACAATGCAGTTTTGTGAATACTGAAAAGGCATAAACATACACAATGTGTAAGTTTACCTTTGGGAATGAGGCCCCTCCCTTCCAGTTTGTGTTTCCTATGCATTTCTAAACCCATTCTGTGATTCTGTAAACACTTACCTAACCACAAAAGGGGTTAGTACATTAAAAAAAAACATTTAACTGTCCCAACCCCTGTGATTTAACGAATCTCAGGCTTTATGACCTCTAAATGACTTTGTACATCGGACCCTGTGTTGAGAGAATGCAGGCCAGAATGCAAGGTGCCGACTCTTTGGTAGACCAGTGCAGTGCAGTGAGCTAAAAAACGGTGTTGGATCTAGCCCTGATCTCTTGACTGGGTGAGAGCTTTCTGCTTAATTCAGAGACTCTGTCCCTCACCACCCCTTGTTGTAAATATTTTTGTCCACCCTAAGCGTGGAAGGGTATTCTCAGATGTGAGACCCTTGCTCATTGCACCATCAGGATTCAAGCAAACCGGGCCGAAGACGGCTGTAATGCCAGAAACCGGTCCCCGGGAGCTTGTTTCCTTCCCAGTGTAAGAATTGGCTTTTGTAGTTTGGTTTGCCCTGTTCCCATCATGCACTGGGACAGGAACAGACTAATTTGCATACAGTCAGGTTCTGAAACTGGGATGGTGCAGTGAGCTAAAAAACGGTGTTGGATCTAGCCCTGATCTCTTGACTGGGTGAGAGCTTTCTGCTTAATTCAGAGACTCTGTCCCTCACCACCCCTTGTTGTAAATATTTTTGTCCACCCTAAGCGTGGAAGGGTATTCTCAGATGTGAGACCCTTGCTCATTGCACCATCAGGATTCAAGCAAACCGGGCCGAAGACGGCTGTAATGCCAGAAACCGGTCCCCGGGAGCTTGTTTCCTTCCCAGTGTAAGAATTGGCTTTTGTAGTTTGGTTTGCCCTGTTCCCATCATGCACTGGGACAGGAACAGACTAATTTGCATACAGTCAGGTTCTGAAACTGGGATGGTGCAGTGAGCTAAAAAACGGTGTTGGATCTAGCCCTGATCTCTTGACTGGGTGAGAGCTTTCTGCTTAATTCAGAGACTCTGTCCCTCACCACCCCTTGTTGTAAATATTTTTGTCCACCCTAAGCGTGGAAGGGTATTCTCAGATGTGAGACCCTTGCTCATTGCACCATCAGGATTCAAGCAAACCGGGCCGAAGACGGCTGTAATGCCAGAAACCGGTCCCCGGGAGCTTGTTTCCTTCCCAGTGTAAGAATTGGCTTTTGTAGTTTGGTTTGCCCTGTTCCCATCATGCACTGGGACAGGAACAGACTAATTTGCATACAGTCAGGTTCTGAAACTGGGATGGTGCAGTGAGCTAAAAAACGGTGTTGGATCTAGCCCTGATCTCTTGACTGGGTGAGAGCTTTCTGCTTAATTCAGAGACTCTGTCCCTCACCACCCCTTGTTGTAAATATTTTTGTCCACCCTAAGCGTGGAAGGGTATTCTCAGATGTGAGACCCTTGCTCATTGCACCATCAGGATTCAAGCAAACCGGGCCGAAGACGGCTGTAATGCCAGAAACCGGTCCCCGGGAGCTTGTTTCCTTCCCAGTGTAAGAATTGGCTTTTGTAGTTTGGTTTGCCCTGTTCCCATCATGCACTGGGACAGGAACAGACTAATTTGCATACAGTCAGGTTCTGAAACTGGGATGGTGCAGTGAGCTAAAAAACGGTGTTGGATCTAGCCCTGATCTCTTGACTGGGTGAGAGCTTTCTGCTTAATTCAGAGACTCTGTCCCTCACCACCCCTTGTTGTAAATATTTTTGTCCACCCTAAGCGTGGAAGGGTATTCTCAGATGTGAGACCCTTGCTCATTGCACCATCAGGATTCAAGCAAACCGGGCCGAAGACGGCTGTAATGCCAGAAACCGGTCCCCGGGAGCTTGTTTCCTTCCCAGTGTAAGAATTGGCTTTTGTAGTTTGGTTTGCCCTGTTCCCATCATGCACTGGGACAGGAACAGACTAATTTGCATACAGTCAGGTTCTGAAACTGGGATGGTGCAGTGAGCTAAAAAACGGTGTTGGATCTAGCCCTGATCTCTTGACTGGGTGAGAGCTTTCTGCTTAATTCAGAGACTCTGTCCCTCACCACCCCTTGTTGTAAATATTTTTGTCCACCCTAAGCGTGGAAGGGTATTCTCAGATGTGAGACCCTTGCTCATTGCACCATCAGGATTCAAGCAAACCGGGCCGAAGACGGCTGTAATGCCAGAAACCGGTCCCCGGGAGCTTGTTTCCTTCCCAGTGTAAGAATTGGCTTTTGTAGTTTGGTTTGCCCTGTTCCCATCATGCACTGGGACAGGAACAGACTAATTTGCATACAGTCAGGTTCTGAAACTGGGATGGTGCAGTGAGCTAAAAAACGGTGTTGGATCTAGCCCTGATCTCTTGACTGGGTGAGAGCTTTCTGCTTAATTCAGAGACTCTGTCCCTCACCACCCCTTGTTGTAAATATGACTCTTTGGTAGACCAGTGGCAAATCCCATCCCCTGGAGCACGCAGAGAGCGTCGGGGATAAACGAAGCAGCACTCTTGGTGCACTTACAGACGTCTAGGAGGATGAGCATCCCCCCTGCTGGATTGTTCTACAAAGGTAGGTGCCTATAGACAGCCTGGTCTGACACATTCCTTTTCAAGGCCGAAATACTAAGATTACTGACAGGCGAATAATGATGTGCATTCCAGATGTTAATTTTCATACCCCCAACTTTTTCCTCCATGTCTACCTTACGAAATTCCTCCTCCTTAACCTTGATCAGCAATAGTGTATTTTTCTAACTAGAAAACTGCACCATAATCGGACTTGGTTTTTGCTAATATCCTTTTTAGCAACCCTTTTATAAGAAATTCAAAGTCTGTCTTAGTTTTAACTGTATCCATGATCCCACTGCTCCTTTCGTAACAAGATTTTTCACTACTAAAATCTCTCTTTCAAAGATGATACCAATATCTTACCGCTCTGTCATATTTCATAACTGTGGATGGCCAAAAAGAAATATGAATAGTCTCTTCCCCTATAAGTAATGTATCTTCATAAACAATCATCAATCTTTCTTGACCTTCCAGCAAGGGCTTCTTCATCCAAAGGAGTACCATTTCCCCAACATCATCCTTTGTCCCACATTAAGATACAAATCCACCCAACAGACCTACATTAAGAGAGATAGTTGTCTGTTTGGTGTGGTCACTTAATATCTGTGACTTTGAAACCTACCCTTCCTCTGCAGGCTATGAAAGTTTTCTTCTTCTTCTTATGTGAAGAGAAATGTATGTAGTGCCTTTACATATGGAATCTGTATCCTACTCAGCATAAGAGCCAGTTTGTGTTATATTTTTTTCCACAATACTTACTTTCCAACAGAGCTTTTTGACGCTGAAATCATGGCTTTCTCAGTAGCGGTGACCATGCTATCAGTTTCCTTCGTGTACTGTGGCCACAGGATTCAGCATGTTCATAGTGTCTGTAATCCTTTAGTCAAGTCAATCCTCATGAGCAATAATTGTGAAACAGGAATTTTCCTCAGCACCTACTTTCATTGGATATGACCTTTCCTGGAAACTATTAACCTTACAATAAAAAACTTCCATCAGAGCAACTTCCATTATTAGCACTGTCTCTGGGTTTAGGACGGATCCAAAGGTACACAGTTGGATGTATGTGATTGCATCTCAGTAGTATTTGCATACCATGAACATAGCCATAAGGCAACTGAGTGATGGACAGAGTCAAAGGTAAAGAAAGAATCAACAGTTGATTGAAGAGGCAGCTGGGTCCTGGGAGCAGAAGTGGACTGTTAATGCATCATGATCTTTAAAGGGGTGCCTATTCAGCTCTCTCCTAACTTTTAGAGCAAAGTCGGGTACCACTGCAATCCCCATGAATCACTGCCACGGGTGTGAACTGCATTGACAAGAACAGGGCATCTCTCTCATGCAGTGTCTTTGCCATCATGGTCTAATTTAGAAAACGAAAGAAAACGCCAGAGATCATCTTGTGAATTATGATCTTTGAAGGTGACCACCTTGTACATCGACCTTGGAATGAAGAATTTTGACCTTTGCAGAGCTAAGATCATAGCTTCCCAAAAAACTGTTTACATTTGTATTTACATTTACCTGTAACACATAGGATTTAGAACAGAAACCTTCACATATTTTCATTGGTTGGCAGGGGAGAATAATTTATCCATAGGACACAGTGGGATTGATAAATGGAGCGTTGGTGGGATATCACTTAAAGGGTATTGAAAAACGGTGGCAAACAATTAGGAGTCAAATGTCAAAGTAGTTGCCTCGCATACAGCAGTAGGGTTCTGCAGGTATTGTCTGTGCCGATATTAGGGGCACAAAATCTGTATATTGCTGGGGTTTGAACTTGAGAAACATCTTGAATTGTTGAGAGAGATAATGGCCCTGAGATTCAGTGGACTTGTTTTACGATTTCTCAAATTCGATCTATCTCGGCCTTCCGCATGGTTTGCAAAAAAGACTTCAAATGGTTCAGAACCAGGCAGCCAGATTGATATATAAACAACCCGAGTGGTCGTCAGCCAGACCTTACCTTGCACAACTTCACTGGCTCCCGATAGCTCACCGAGTATTTTTCAAGACGGGTTGCTTAGCCTTTAAAGCCCTTCACGGAAACAGCCCCAGATTCATTAGTCCCATGCTTACCAAATATATCCCGCGATGTAGCCTCCGCTCAGCCCATCAACTTCTGCTCAATACCCCGTCTTTCAGACTGAAACATCAGGGAGGCTGCCGTTTCTCTCATCTCGCCCCAAGACTTTGGAACTCCCTTCCTCTGGCTTTGAGAAGTTGTAACCATCTCCTCAGCTTCAGGAAATCTTTGAAGACATGGATATTTGAGCAAGCGTACGCCTAGTACCCTGATCGCACCTGACTTCAGTAATCAGCGCCATGAAACCTTCGGGTGTACGCGCGCCTAATAAATACCTACTAACATAAAATAACATAACATTGATGAGGTGCCAGAAAGGATGGCGATTGTGCCAATGAGCAGGGTGCTCAAAGCTTAGGAGGGACTAATTGGCTGTGTGATATTAAGGATCAGAGTGGGTAGCGAGAAGTGAACAGTGTGATGAGGAAAGGTCAGAGCAGACTGAGCCAAGGACTGATAAGGGAGAGATACAGTAACTAGACCTTTCTTGCACAGTAGTGCTCTTTGCACCAGGACTGACTATTGCACTAACATGCACTCTGCTTTCACCAGTGATCTGTTTATGGAGAATCCTTCTACACAAGAGCACTGCTTTGTTTGGCACACGGTATTCAGACAAAATATTGAGTCAAAAATATAGTCTGGTCAAAATATTGTATCAAGAATATTAAGGACAAAAATATCACAAGGGAAAGTTTTTATGGGTGAGCAAAGTTTTACTATGCTTAACTCCACATGCATGTATATCTTCACGATATATATATCTTCAAGATACATAGATGCGGCCTTAAGGATAGCAAATCTATACTTACTTATTTGCAACTATAGATATTTTGGGCCTCGTTATTCTCACATTATATTAGTGACGGCCGGTGCAGGTAAGTGATGTGGGGCAGGCGGGGGGAGATGACAGATGACGAGTGAAAATACAGAATATAAAAATAAAACTACTTACCTTGTACGCGCTGCAGCGAGTGCAAGGTAAGTGGTTTTCTTTTCAAATTGTATTTTCCCTCATCATCGTCTATCAACTCCCACCCCTACCGCCCCACAGCCCCTCTGCTCTTACCTGCACTGGCCATTAATGCAAGATATTCTGTCCTCACTATATTTTTTGGCATCAGTATGCCATCAGACAACCATCTGACACAAGTAATCAAGCTCCCACTGTTGTGATTGCTTCACTTAGAAGAGCATTCCTGGGCTGAGAGCCCCCTTCAGACTCTAAGGATCATATTTACAAGCCCATATCACCACCACAACATCACTTTCAACCTTATTTACAAGGCAGCCCCTATCGCCATCACAATGTCACTTTCGCCTTATTTACAAGGCAGCGTTAAGCCACTTAACATGGCTTAAAGCTGCCTTGTAAATAAGGCCCCCATTCATGCTGTAGTTAGCGTGAAAGGGGTGGCAATGGGTATTGTGGTGGGCATTCCATTGCAAAACCCATTAATTTTGACACTGCCCCATATTTACAAGGGTGGTGTAAATAGGAGGCCGCGCCAAATATAAGACGAGGGAAAACCTGGTCTTAAACAGGCAAAAGGAGGCGTAATCCCTTATTTCTCCTTGTTTTTGCTGTTTCCATGTGTGCTACATTGTGCAGCACACATAGAAACAGTAAATTGCCATTGATTTTTTTATGTGCAGGAAGCTGACCCTTCCTTCACATAAACAATTTTTTTTAAACGACGTTTTGCAACTTCTATGTGTGCTGCATTAAGCAGCACACTTAAAAGTTACAAAACAGCTTTTAAAGATTGTTTATGTGCGTGAAGGGAGACCTTCCACTGCACGCAGACACCCTTGCACTATGGTGCAAGTGTGTCTGCGTTGGCGCTAGGCTGCTAAGTGCAGCACCAGCGCAGGGGAAAACACAAGGCTGCACCATATTGTTGTAAATATGGTGCGGCCCGTGTTCCAGCACTCTGTCACTTTGTTGTAAATATGTTGCAGTCCTGCGTTTCAGAAGTGGCGGACTAAGGTGTTAAGCCAGGAAAGCTAACGCCGCACTCCGTCACTTTGTTGTAAATATGTTGCAGTCCTGCAGTTCACAAGTGATGGAGTGAGGTGTTAACGCCGCACTCTGTCACTTTGTTGCAAACATGCCCATAAGTCTCTGAGCACCACACAGACCCATATTTATTTTCCTAAACTTCTGTGCGCAAGCAGATCTGTTTCCCATGTTTGCTTTGGCTTTTTGTCCTGGCATTTCCAGCAGGCTCCTTGCGGAACGCAGAGACTCGCTGTTCTGTTATTGTTGGTATTGTTAATTAACAGTTGTGTCGTTGTTGGTCTTTGCCTGTCCCTGTCCATCTCTGTCCAGAAACGCCTCCAGGAGGATCCCAGGACTTGGGCCGTTTTCGGATGCGCAAATTCAACGCTTCTTGAATTAATGCGGGGCTTGCTCATCCGGCTCTCTCATTACCCTCTTAATTAACAGAGCACAGATGGAAAAAGTCGAAATTGTTTCACTCGAGTTGTTCTGCTAGTTTTAAAGCGAGGTGGCAGATGGAGGACAAGGCAGAGAGGCCCCGCTCGGAGGTGCGCGAGACGCGTGCTCAAGCTGTCGCCTCAGCGTCAGCAAAGCCTCCATCTGCTGGTGGAGAGGACCAGGCAGGGGCTGCCGAGCCACCTTCGGCATCAAGGAGCCGGAGATGTTCCAAACAAGGGAAACGGAAGTGGCGTTCCCATTCGAACTCTACGGCACATTACAGGCCGGAAGGGGAGGGGCCCTCTTTAAGGCTTGATGTCACACCAAGCGCAAGGGCCATCATATAAACATGTTATTGTTTTCATGTAAATATTTGCAATTTTCGGTGATATTCGTTGGCAAATTTGTAACTTTTAGTGGGTAGGGCACGACCTTTTTTTTTTTTACCTTCAAACTCGCAACCCATTTCAGGTATCTTTATTGGGAGTTAGTAAACAGGATTTCTCCCTTGTACATAGGCTGCTGATATAATGTTGCCCTCCCATAGCCCTGCTGCTATAGCTAGACGGCGGACCATTGGAACTGCATGTCTTGAGTAGCGCACGAGTCCCTACATTGGTCAGCAGAAAATGGCTATTCAAAGTTCAAGAGGTGCAAGCAGGGCTTTAAGTGGGATAAAAAAACTGGGGGTCTCTCAAAGAGGCATGGCCGATGTAATTACGGGCGTGGCTTAAAAACACATCAGCTAAAAATCCGTGCTTAGCATAGTGTGCCGCCCGACTGGTATGTTGTTGATTCTGTCATTGCATCCAGATATATAATACAAGTAACATTAACCCTACAAGAAGCCAGGACTATTGGCTTTGCCAATGGTTGTTAAGAACTATTCATCAAAGGCAGTGAAAGCTGGTACTGCTGCAGAGTTAACCATTTTTTTTCATCCTGAGAGTGAGGGCAAAAATGGAGAGCCCGATAGGGACCCATCTCCGCCACTGCATTTTAGATATGCCGGTGCTGAGCACCTGAAAGACCTGGCCCACTTAAAGCCTTGGGTGAAAGTGAGTATGAGAGTGAGTGCTTGAATGAGTGAGTCATTGTGTGCATTGAGTGTTGATGACTTGGAGAATTTGATGGTCTTGGAGAATGAATGGAGAATAATGTGCTCCGTCTGGATCATTCTTTGGTTTCTATGCTTGTACGTATGGTTTCTTGGACACCCAGTGAGAGTGATCTGGGTCCTTGATTAATGTGCAGAGACGATGAGCCTCTATTAAGTACATTTTACCTCAACTTTATCCTTATTTTCCCTAGATAATTTGGTCTGTAGCACTAATGTTTTTCACCAGGCCCTGCTCCTGGAGGCCTCTGTGCAGGCATTCAAGCACTTTTCTTCCCTTTTATACAGTACACTTTCACTAATATAAAGTAAGACGCGTAGGGCCTGATTAAGAACTAGACATTATTTATCGCTCCTGATAAATAACCATACCACGGGGTATGTTATTTATTTGATGTGATAAATAACACCAATTATGAGTTTAGGGGGAATAGCATGAATATTTTGTTTAACGCATCAAAATCTGCATGATGCGGTATATACTGTATGTGCTTTTCTGTTCTAAATGTAATGAAGGTTGATTTATTTAACACATCTGAAACATTTCAGATGTTTTAAATACCTTCAAGCTGGGGGGGCGTGGCTTGGAGCTCGGCAAACATGGCTGCACTGTAGTGCTGCTCCGCCAGCCATTGAATATAATCTGCTAATATCCTGTCTACATATCCCCTCTAGAGCCGAGTGGCGACCACCGGAGATCACTGCTGGAACCCTGCGGTCACTGGAGCGAGGTTTGGCGCAACTACGCCCATCCTGAGCCACAGCTGCTGACCGACATCGGGAGACCTGGTCTTGGGACAAGATGGCGGCGATCCCGAGAGCGGTTACTCTGACCGGAGAATGCGGGGACCGGAGCTTGTGGAGTCTCGAGTGCCTGCCTGGTGATTGCCCTTGACGTCGCCTGCACCCGGCATTGTGAGCGGCACTGGCGGACGCGGATCTGGGCCGAACCTGGTAGGAGGCGATAGTGCAGCTGATGGTGGGCGGAGCTGAATGGAGCTGCTGGGCCTCATACTACGCGAGACCCCGGCTGCAAAGGCGGGAATAGGCCGCGATCGGAGCCTACCTTCGCTGCTGCAGAAAAGACAGAGGTGAGGTCGGCGCTGCGCCGGGCTTGGGCAGTGCGCCCCGGGGCACTACATCTCCAGCGGGGATATTCACAATTGGACACTGACTGTGAAACTGCGGGCTTGGCTGCAAGACGAGCGCGAAGTCGGGAGAAGTCTGACATAGGAGGCTGCTGGGACAAGCTGGGCGGAAAGTAGCTGTCTGCACATGGCTGCTGAGGCGGGGGTGACGAGAGCGGCGATGCCAATACTGGGGATGAGGCAACTGATATGAACTGACTCTCAGGACCTCTGACGTCGCGCACCGCATGGCACACAGGTCATAGAACTGCTGTGAAATAAACTGCCCTGCACAGCCCGATGAAGAAGGAGAGAGCCGGTGTAGGGTTGAACATTTCATAGGAGGTGAGCGGGCTGAGACCTGCGGCTTGACCACGACAATGTGCAGACGCTAAAAGAGGTGAACTTGGCCTGTGAAGGGACTCTTAATCCTGGTACCGGTTGACTGCTGGGGCGCCCTGTAGAAAACTGGAAAGCGTGGCCTGCGCGGGCATTGGGAGACATACGTGCTGCGGCGCACAGGATGACCGTCACTACCTGAGCTGATCTGGAGAAAGGCTGCGACTGCGAGGGGCTACTAGCACTGCGCTGGACATAGACTCTTCTCCTGTGGTGAGCGCCTGTACAGAAATAGTATCGAAATGGGGAAGCTGGACAAAACTCAGCCTAAGCTCACGTTTGACCTGAGGAAAGGGGGACGACCGGAATGGACGGCTGCGTCTGACACGGAGCAGGACACGGGTGCTGCATCTCCCACTTCCCTGGAACGGACACTTATTGCCATCCAAAACAGTCTGCAAACCATAGATGGTAAAATTGAAGTCCTTACGGGCAGAATGGACCAATTCTCGTCCAAATTAGATAAGCACACAGCACGGCTAAATGAGGCGGAACAACGGTTTTCTGATGCGGAAGACGGACTTCAACATATCGCGGAGAAGACGGGAGAATTTGCCAAGCTGCTGGAGGTAATACAGGCAAGGAGTGAGGACAGTGAAGCGCGGTCCCGACGAAATAACATTCGCCTACTAGGCCTTCCGGAATCGACAAATGTGGGGAAAATGGAGGATTACATGGAGACACTGCTACTAGACATTTGCGGAAAGGATGAGCTGTCCCCTTTATTTGTTGTCGAAAGGGCGCATAGGTCACTGCCGGCGCGGCCCCCACCTGGTGCGTCACCTCGACCAATAACAGCCAGACTACTAAATTTCCGGGATCGGGACACTGTGCTATGCAAATCTCGGCAGAAAGGAACCATCATGCACCAGGGTAATACACTAGCGTTCTACCCGGATTTCACTCCTGCAGTGCAGGCGGCGCGCAAGGAGTTCCAAACTGTTAAAAAAATATTGTAGAAAGAAAGCATACCTTACGCGATGCTCTACCCGGCTAGGCTGCGCATCGGCTCCCTTGAGAAAGGGAAGATATGTGTGACACCAAAGCAAGCTATGGATCACAAGAAATTGATTCTGCGCCAGCAAAAGAACTCTACTTCCGCCCGACGTCGGACATTGATGAATGACAAGTAAGGGTGCAGATATAATTGGGGGAGAATCAGAGGGTCTGCAGTGAGGCTCTGAGCGATTAGAGATCTTGGTACCCTTGTGGCATGGCAGGCGGTGACTGTGCTGTAGCTAGAGTGGACGCCACCGATGGCGAAGGTGGGATATTAGACACTGAGAAAGACTCAATGGATCCCCTCCCAATAGGTGATCGGGAGTGGTGGTAGCTGCCACGACCCCCAATGGGTGTTCCCCAATTTGAGCGTTGTATACCTACACTGTTGTTTGTTGGGGAGTTGCAGGGGGAAAATTTCTTTGGCGATAGGGGCATGCTGAAGTGGGTGGTGGTGGGGGGGGAGATGTTCTGTTGATTTGTTGGAATGGGGGCGTATGTCGTCCGATGCGATTTGCACTGGCAGACTGTTACATATGTGCACACACAAGTCGGCTTACACGTTAGAAGAACTGCTAGATCACGGATACTGTCGTAACGGGCACACCCATTAGGGAAATGACTTGGAATATACGCGGCCTTAACACACCGCAGAAGATAATACAGGTACTAGCATACTTAGATAGGCACAATGTGGTCATAGCCTTATTGCAAGAAACCCACCTCACTAGAACTTCTGAGGATAAGGTA
The DNA here is from genome assembly GCF_964263255.1 of Lissotriton vulgaris. Classification (NCBI taxonomy): domain Eukaryota; kingdom Metazoa; phylum Chordata; class Amphibia; order Caudata; family Salamandridae; genus Lissotriton; species Lissotriton vulgaris. The sequence goes on from NC_141693.1 coordinate 148,160,929, forward strand.
GCTAGGAAATGGGCTACACACAGATTTGCCTCTTCATATTCGTCGTATGCGAGGGGGGTTTTGATACTCATAAAGAAAGGGGTGGAGTTTCAGGTACTGGACTCAGCCAAGGAGGGGAGATGGGTAATGGTCCTGGGTAAACTAGGCCCGGTGCAGCTAACAATTGTCAACTTTTATGGGCCGGTAGTAGATGATACTGCGGCTTATGAAAACTTGTATTGAACCCTGCGTGAATGGCCTGACACAGAGATACTGTGGGGTGGGGACTTAAATACTCAGCTGGACCCTAAGGTAGATAGGTGTAATCCACAAGGGGCTAGGATGGTCAAGGTGGCGACATGCGTCACCAATGCTATGGTTGAATTTGGATTGGTGGATGCCTGGCGACACAGGAATGGGCAGACACTGGCAGGCACACATGTTACTCCGGCAATGAATGGTTGGGCCAGACTGGATTACTGGCTAATAAGGGAGGATGTTAATGCATGGGTGAATGAGGTGCGGATATAGCCGAGAATGTTATCGAATCACAACCCAGTGTTACTGACAGCTACACTTCCGCAGAATCCGAGGCCACTGTTCACGTGGAGATTTCGTGCGGAGGCACTTCTAGACCCCACATACGTAGAGACCATCAGAGTTGCTATAGAACGGTATTTTGAAGAAAATACAGGATCAGTGGACAGCCAGGAGACACTATGGGAGACACTATGGGAGGCCTTCAAGGTCACGATTAGAGGTACCTGTATTAGTACGACGGCGGGAATCCTAAAAGACATACGGAACAAATTGCGTACTGTGGAGAACAGACTGAGGGACCTCGAGACCCAATACGACATGACACATGAGACAGAGACACTGGCAAATATACACAAGCTAGTAGATGACTACAATGAACTGGCAGACACTGAGGTCAAATATATTTCCAAACGACATACGGCTAGACGATATGGGGAGGGCGGGTGACCCGGCAGATCACTAGCGGCTAGGCTAACATGCAGAGCTATGCAACCACCGATAGATTGTATACTTGACAGTAATGGAGAGAAACTTGATACAACCAGGGCCATTTTGGAACAATTTTGTGCTTTTTACGGAACATTGTTGTACACTTCGGGGGGAGACACAGATGGTAGGGAGTTAAACAAATACTTAGATGATATTGCCTGCGCCTGGCTATCAGACGATCAGAAGAAATACCTTAATATACCAATAGATATAGAGGATGTGGAAACAGCCATCAATTCACTTCCAAATGGGAAGGCGCCGGGGCCGGACGGTCTCACAGCTGAGTTCTACAAGGCGTTTGTAAAGGTGCTGGCGCCTCACGTACTAGAGATGTACGCTGAAGCCTATAAGACTGGCAGGTTACCACCAACCTTACGACAGGCAATGATTATTACACTACTAAAAAAAGACAAGCCCCCAGAAAACTGCGAATCCTATCGTCCTCTGTCCCTTATTAATATGGGCGCAAAAATCTTAGCGAAAATACTTGCTACGAGGCTACAGCCGTTGATGCCTCTGCTGGTGTTACCTGATCAGTCCGGGTTCATCCCTGAGCGCTCCACGACTATGAATCTACGTACCATATTTTCAATGCTGCATGTCCTGCCCCCAGAACTACAGGCCGTCGCGGTGCTACTTGACGCCGCGAAGGCGTTTGATTTCATTGAATGGAGTTACATGATACACATACAGTACAGGATGGGCTTCCCTCCCATGTTCGTTAACTGGATTAAATTACTATATACTGAACCATCTGCGAGAGTGCGTATAGGGGGCGACACTTCGGAGCCGTTGCAGATTGAGCGGGGCACGCGGCAGGGGTGCCCATTATCCCCGTTGTTGTTCGCCATAGTGCTTGAGCCGCTAGCGTGTAAAATCAGACAACTTCACAAAACCACGGCGCTAAACTTTGACAATAGACCAGTGGTAATTTCACTGTATGCGGATGACATGGTGCTATATGTCCGGGACCCCAATACGCAGCTGTCACCTCTTCTGCGAGAATACGTGAAGTTTAGCTTGTATTCTGGGCTCCATATGAATTGGAAAAAATCGGTGATCATACCGCTAACGGCGTCCACTAGGGCTCCGTCGGTGGAATACCCGTTGCTGTGGTCTGCGGAGCCAGTGAAGTATTTGGGTGTGTTGGTGCACAGAGACCCAACGGTAGTCGTAGCGGGAAATTATGGGAAGGCCTACGCCTCGCTGGTCACGCAGGTGGACAAATGGTTGTGCCTTCCGCTTTCGCTGGCGGACCGGATAGCTGTTATAAAAATGGTGATTCTACCTAAATTTCTGTACTTGTTCTGCAATATCCCAATCTCCCTGACGAAGCATTTTTTAAAAACTGTTCAAACGCAATTGCTGAGGCTGGTTTGGGGCGCGAAACAACCACGAATTAGCAGGGCCACGCTCACACTTCCATTAAAAAAAGGGGGGTTTAAGGCACCTGACATGCATTTATACTACCTATGCTGCCAGGCCCAATACGCCTATTACTGGTTCAAGCATCATGCATTCCTGCCACATGTAGCGGTGGAACAAGGGGATGCTGAAGGGCGTTATTACACACGCCAATAGGCACACACCAAAAATGGAGATAAACACGATAGATGTTACTACAGAGGCGTGGCAGGCAATAGGGCATATGACTCAGAAACTTCCTCTGTACGCCCCTATGCTGCCGATTGAGGGACATGCTGCGTTATATGTGGCGCAAGACAGAGGGTCTATTAAGGCACTTGGCGAAGTCGGACTGGTGCACATGGGAGATTTATATGTGGAGGGGATGTACATATCTGGGGAAGACTTATCGTACATAACAAACCCGACGCTACTGTTCAATTTTACCTGCTACAGGTTGAGGCGGGCAGTACAGGCCCACTATACCACTTTCCCGGCAGAACACGATACATCCCTGCCACTTCAGACGGTTATTGTGGCCCCCACAAAAAAGAAAATGGTAACTAAACTGTACAAAGCAACACAATCGGACATGCCACATACGGGGAACATTAGTCTGATGAGATAGAATGCGGTGTTAGGCACGCCACTGGCGGTAGCGGACTGGGAGCGGATCTGCTCGACCACGGGGCGCCTGACCCCTAATAGCAATCTGAGGATAATACATTTAAAATGTATACACCAGACTTACCACACACCTCATAAACTTTGGAGAATTGGGCTCCGTGAGGAGGGGACATGTAAACGGTGTGGGCTGGGCCCTGCGGGATTTCTACATCTTGCCTGGCAATGTGGGTATGTGCACACATATTGGGAGGGTGTGATGGCTAGCATAGTAAAAATGACAGGTGTGGAGCTGTTGAACACCCCGGAACTGTGTCTGCTGGGGCACGCTCCACAACTAAAGGGTGCTGTGGGCTGATTGATACAGGTGGCACTGCTGTTGGCAAAGAGACGTACGTTGTTCACTTGCGACAGCAGACGCCGCCCTAGAGTGGAGGCATGGTTGAAGGACATGGTGTACTGCAGGGATGAACTTGAAACATACGCAGAAGAACTGCCTACCAAGTCTAAACCTAGAGACATTTGGGCTCCCTTACGAGAATACCTATTAGTCCACAGTGAGGGCCGTTCTGAGGGCGGCACACAGAGTCAGGTGGAGTGAGGAAACAAGATTTGGGTACGACGACATGGGGGTAATGGGGTGCCAAAGCCGACGACACAAAGCGCGGAGAGGTGCGAGTGTGTGATCTACTGGTTAGTGTGCTGCACTGAATGTATTGGAACTTGTTTTGCTCTTATGCTTTTAAGTTTTGTTATAGTTTATTACTGTTGCTTTCTTACTGAACAAACTATGACAATGTGACTCAAAATTACACCAATACAGTGGTGCCTGCTCTTACTAAAATAGTGTGAAATGCGAGGTGCACGCACGAATAGCCATGACGTGGCCGGCCCAAAGTGGCTGTAGGCGGCTTGCTGTGTATAACGTAGCTGAGGGCTTTGATGCTAGAGGATTCAGCTACTATTGAAACTGGAAAGCTGCCGGCCATTGTCTTGGTTGTAGGCATACAGCTGTGTCACATGCAATTGTCAATAAAGGTGTTTAAAAAAAAAACAATTAAAAAAAAAAATACCTTCAAGCTAACATTTTCAATCCATGCATTAACAGGGTGTAATGCATGGTTCGTATTAGTAGGATCAACTTGTGATCAGGCCCTTAGGCACTCATAGAAAACATACCTTTGGGTACAGTGTGGTTATAAGCTGGATCAACTTTGGTGACCGCTGGTAGAGAAGCTACGTGCAAACCAATTTACTGGCAGACAGCAGAGGTTAGGCGACCACCTGAGCTTATGGAGAATGGCTCTTTGATAGCATGGAGTAGATTGATGTGGACAAGTTCAAAGCACACACATTAAACACATTCTTCTCTAATTTTGCCTTATTGACCGTGGTAGAAAATTGCTGGTTTAGGTACAACTGGATTGTGTAGATGAGAGTGCAACTCATAGCTGGCAGAAGTCCCCATGCCAAGGGGTCAAAGACCACTTAGCCTTGTGGAAAACACCATTATCCTTTTTCCTGTCCCACTGAGGGTCAAAACGCGCCATGTTGGCTGTCCCATGGAAGACCGTTTAACTTGAGACAAGACCAGTAAGCAGAGAGAGCTACTCAATTGCCTTGAGTAACTCTATAACAGATTCTGCCCTCATTGCCCTTGGGTGGGACACACGGCCACAGTGGTGAACAACCCTAAAAGACTAATGAGCAACAGCAGAACAATGCCTCCGCTATCATCCTTCTACTTGCGCATTCTATATAAATCCCATAAATGGAATGTTTAATAAAAGCATTGAGCACATCTATATGCACCTGTTTTACACCAACTCTTTAACCCCAGTGACCCTTGTTGTTGGTGAAAGGAGGACCACAAGAACAATTATTGATGAACACATACAGATATTGTCAATAATGTATTAAATAACTTATTTGAGCAGTAGTTGTGCTTCAATATTATGCAATTGTGAAAATGGTATAACAACTAGTATGATGTAACTTACTTATTTTTTTAAACATAGGTGGATAAATACAATTTATAATGCATATGTCAACATCTGTAGCCCCATCAGCAAACATAAGTAGAAATTGTGATTTTTTGAAAAAACACATTATAGGGAACATTGAGCAAAACTACAACAAAATGTAGTTTAGTGGCACCTCGTGTGAATATTGCAATTGCGGGCACATCTCACTTACAAAAGTCACACAATTGTTCAAGAAGAAAATAACTAAGCTCACCCAGAGGAGACCGTGGCTAAATGTACACTCACACAGGAAACCTCTGTTTTTCAGGGAGGGGTGGATTTCCAAAAAGAGTGCACACCTTTCACTGTCTTGTGCTTAGCACACCTCAGCTTGACAGACACTGGACTCTGTATCTCTGTCCAGATAGGTACTGCGGCCAGCATCTGCTCTCTAAAAATGCACCACATGCATAAGTATAAAAATGCTAGACGGAGGTAAAAGAAGCCAGGGCATGCTGTGTGCATAGTGATGGTAGGGGTGGGCGGAACTCACGGAGTGTCATAAAAACTCCATGAGATAGATTCCGTGGAGTTCCTCCAGTGGCAGAAAATATGTAGCTTGTGTTGCACTTTAGTGCTGGTAGCGGGAGCAGCACTGAAAAGTCAGTGCGTACTGCACCATGCGTTGCACAATAATGCACGGTTTTTAGAGTTGATTTTGCTGCAGCTCGAGTAAAAAATCTCCTTGAGTGGCAGCAAATATACTCAAGCGACAGCCCTCTGACCGTGATTGCTGACGACTGTCCCCATTGGAAGATCACAATAGGAGACCCTAAATCTCGCTCACCAGCTCACATCTTCTGGAATCTCACAGGAGAATAATTGCGCCACATGCCGATTGGTGGAATTTGTCCGGAACTCCGCATTAAAGTGTAACACAAAGTAACCAAAATTCCACACATTTCACTGAAGCAATGAAACATTCCTCCCACCCCTAATTAATAGCGCCTCTCTGAATGGGAAGCTTTAGGAAGCTGCTGCCATCTATGCCACAGCATCAATAGCACAGAGCAACGCGGCTGTGCGTGTTACTGTTAAAAAAAAACAACGTCGCTTTCTAAGGAGGAGTGAACATCACACTGTGTTTTCGAGATCTACTGTCAGAAAAACATGCACTAATTGGGAGATTTTTTCAAATCAATATATGTGCTGAAGATGCCAAAAAGAATCGCACAGACCCATTCTGCGCTGGTGCGATACTGAAAACGGCATCAAACAATACAACTCCTAGGGGGCGAGTGCTCTCAGCCAGTCCCCGGGAGGAGAAGGGGGTCTAATAACCACATTGATGGTCTGCTTTCAAATGCTAGATTGAAAAATTGACCAACAAATTGTGTAATCCTGGGCAAATCATTGGATTTCCGTATACCCCAAACTGCAAATATGTGAAAAGCTTCTATATGGTGTCTTTTGGAGTACTTTCCTAAATGCATGCTTCACCTCCAACTGGCCATTCCTTACTGGTTTCTGTAGCCTGCTCTTCAGCAGACCTCCCTCATCCAGCACCTCACATTCGAGAAGCTTCTGCTCCAATACAATGCTCTGCACAAGGCTCTCAGCTGCATGCTTGAGCTAGCTCTGTGCTTGACCAAGTTAATGACATGCCTTAATCTAGAGTCACTTTTTTTTCCTCCATTTTGAACGGTTTTGGGATTAATATGTTTGCACCCCGTGTGCAGAGATCAGAGGTCTCATCTATAACAGCAGTGCAAGCACAGGGATGCACAAGAAGACATTGAAGAGCAGACAGAACATGACTTCCTCACACTGAAAGAACTGGCAGAGTATACTCTGCAAGCATGCTTTACAGAGAGATATATTTCAGCTCAGCAAGAAGGGGCGTCCCTGAAAGAGAGGGGGTGCAGAACAGGTTAGAGCATGTGCTGTGCACGCACACATCACTGTCATGGAAGTGGAACTACTGTATAGGCAAAGCAAAGACATATGCACAGCACAGCCACAAAAACATTTCCCAAAGGCAGGGAAGTGTCACAGCACACCATATGCCGAGATTATATATATACAGTAGTGAGGACGAACACATGTACATGAAGAACAGGTGCACCCACTCTTCATACACAAGGGACTTAAATAGACTGTATATTCAGTGGGGAAAAACTCTCCGATATCAGATGAATGAACATTCATGTAGTTAAAATCATTTTTATTTAAATTTGTAAACATCTATGTTTGGGCGTGGGTTCATGTTTTCCTTTTTTGTAGTTTGCTTTATTTTTGAGTTGTGTTTTGACATGTTCTCTATCTAGCCATTTTCCCTTTTTTGTAATGTTTTCCTATTTGAACATGTTTAGCCTTTTTCTCTCTTGCCAAACATTTTATTTTGTTAAGTCTCACCTACAGATAGCATTGGCTGACCTTTACTGAAGATTGATAGTGATCAAACAATACATACAACCAACTTTGGGTCAGACCCTTGTTGGTGAATGGATGTATTTCGTGTCTTGTTTCCCTGCTCCTGCTCCTGCTTCGTTTCTTTCCTCCTTATCCTTGTGTTTTTCCCGCCGAAGGAGCATTTTCCTCTCACTGTATTTTTATTAGATGGCATTTGTCTTTCCACTGCTGACATCAGACCTTTTATTGTAGTTCATAGTAGGGACTATTTTCCAGATCTCCCTGCTCCTCGTGGCTCTCTCCAGTCTGCCTCTTATTGAAAACCAAGCATATATGGCACTTGTCCCTTAATGAGTGGCTGCCATCTTTTAATGATTTTTCTTATTCTTTAAGAAAATCCATTCAAATATGGCCGCCTCGTATGCATTCATGGGAGCCATCTTAAAAATGCATTGACAAAGCAGTAGGTTTCATAGGCAATATGTGCTTGTTCTTATTTGTGCTTTGTGAATCATCCACACCTCCACCTCTTTATCTATTTAGGCAGGAGAACAAGAATTTGCATTTTCCTTGCCAAACTCTATGCAATCTTTGTACCAAAGATTAAACACTGAAAACAAAACGTTCTAGTTTCCTCAGTGGGTTTACTTTCATTTTTTTAAATTATAATTCTCTTTCATAAGTAAAATAATTGACATGGCTGCTTCTAAGTAATTACTTGGATGCATGACACTCCTGGTTTGCCTGAACAGAACCAGCCAGGGTTCAAGAAAGACTAGATCAAGTCTCTGGGAGTGAATGAGCACCAATTACAGGATGTGGGTGTGGCCTGCTGCCATACTAGTATAACTGAGGACTGCTGCAATAAAACTGTAGAAATATCGATCTGCACAGCAAAGCCTGGACCTGGTTGGCTTATTCCTTAGTGGCCAATCAAAGAAGGTCAATATTTAATTTTCCTGAACTGGATTTTCAAAACGTATGTGTAAAATTCCTCAGGGCCTTGCTGTTTCAGCCTTTACTATTACATGTGTATCTGTAGACTTTGAAACGCTGGTTGGATTTAGAGCCTTCCTCGAGTCAGGCTGGACTCTGCAGTAATCTGAAGTAATCAAGATGACATATCTGAGCTATATAAAGCTTTGCATTACTAAATATTGATAAACGTAGTTTACAACGCGGTGTTTACACTGCACGACCTTTACCACGCTGCCATTACAACGCAAGTCATTACTACGACTTGCACTGGATGGCGCTGTTGGTTAAGGAATATTGTGATTTTCCATTCCAACACCATCCCTACTGTTACGTGGGCTGGTGTTGGAATAGAAAATTATAATAATCCTCTATCCGCGCCCTCCAAAGCAAGTCGTTGTAACGACTTGCGTTGTAAAATCCGCAATGTAAAGTACCGCAATCAAAATGATCGCGTTGCACTATCAAACATCCCTAAATATTGTTTAGTTAAAATTGTTGTAATCAGTATTAGACATATAGGCCAACACGTAATTTGCCGTTTTCCTTAATATGTCAAGTCAAGTCAAGTCATAGAATTTATATAGCGCACTACATACCCAGAGGGTCTCAAGGCGCTTAGAAAGGGGAGGAGGATTACTTGTCAAATATCCACGTTTTAAGTTGCTTTCTGAATGCTAGGTGGTTCTGGGTAAGGCGAAGGTAAGCGGGGAGTGAGTTCCATGTTTTAGCAGCCAGGTATGAGAAGGATCTGCCTCCCATGGTGGTCTTGTTGATGCGAGGTACCGTGGCGAGGGCTTGGCTGGAAGATCGTAGTTGGCGGGAGGGGGTGTAGAAGGACAGTCGTGAGTTGAGGCATTCTGGTCCGATGTCGTAGAGTGATTTGTGTGCGTGGGTTAGCAGTCGGAAAGTGATCCTCTTATTGACGGGTAGCCAATGGAGGTCTTTAAGGTGACCAGAGATGTGTTCGTTGCGTGGGATGTCTAATATGATTCTGGCTGAGGCGTTTTGGATTCGTTGGAGTTTCTTCTGGAGTTTAGCGGTAGTGCCTGCGTAGAGGGTGTTTCCGTAGTCCAGTCGGCTCGTGACCAGAGCATGGGTGACTGTTTTCCTTGTTTCGGTGGGGATCCAGCGAAATGTTTTTCTGAGCATGCGAAGAATGTTGAAGCAGGAAGAGGATACAGCGCTGACTTGTCTGTTCATTGAGAGTGAAGAATCCAGGATGACGCCTAGGTTCCGTGCGTGGTCTGTCGGGATGGGTGCTTTTCCGAGGGCTTCCGGCCACCAGGAGTCGTCCCATGCAGAGGGGGATGTACCTAAGATGAGGACTTCTGTTTTGTCTGAGTTCAGTTTCAGACGGCTTTGTTTCACCCATTCGGCAACTTCTTTCATTCCTTCTTGTAGGTTAGTTTTGGCGGTGCTGGGGTCATTGGTGAGAGAAAGGATTAGTTGAGTGTCATCCGCGTAAGAGATGATGTTGAGGTTGTGTTGGCGGGCGATGGCCGCGAGGGGGCTCATGTATACGTTGAAGAGGGTGGGGCTGAGTGAGGATCCTTGTGGTACGCCACAGATGACTTCAGTGGCCTCGGACTTGAATGGTGGGAGGCGGACTCTCTGGGTTCTTCCGGAGAGGAACGAGGTGATCCATTCAAGTGCTTTTCCTTGGATTCCGATGTTATTGAGGCGTTGTAAAAGGGTGCTGTGGCAGACTGTGTCGAATGCTGCAGAGAGGTCGAGGAGGATGAGGGCGACTGTCTCCATTGTCCAGTAGAGTTCGAATGTCGTCTGTTGCTGCGATGAGGGCGGTCTCAGTGCTGTGTTTTGCTCGGAAGCCGGATTGTGAGGAGTCGAGGGATTTGTTGGCTTCGAGGAAGGCGGCGAGCTGGTTGTTGACAGCTTTCTCGATGACTTTGGCCGGGAATGGAAGGAGCGAGATGGGGCGGTAATTTTTGAGTTCGGTGGGGTCCGCTGTGGGTTTTTTCAGAAGGGCGGTAAGTTCAGCGTGTTTCCAGTCTTCCGGGAAGGTGGCGGAGTTGAAGGAGCAGTTGATGACATCTCGGAGGTGCGGTGCTATGACGGAGTCTGCTTTGTTGAAGATGTGGTGAGGACATGGGTCTGTGGGGGATCCTGAGTGGATGGAATTCATCAGGCGGATTGTGTCCTCAGTGGAGATTGGGTTCCAGTCGTTAAGGGTGTTCACTGGGGGAGAATGTTCAGCAAATGGTAGGGTGGGTTGGTTTCCGGGTTGGTTGTCGAAGCTGTTGTGGATGTCTGCAATCTTGTTGTGGAAGAATGAGGCTAGGGAGTCGCAGAGGGCTTGGGAAGGGGTGATGTCGTTGGAGTTGGCCGAAGGGTTGGTGAATTCCTTGACGATGTTGAAAAGTTCCTTGCTGTTGTGGGCGTTGTTGTCAAGTCGATCCTTGAATGCTGTTTTCTTGGCCTTTCGGATTAGTTGGTGGTGAGTGCGGGTGGCGTTTTTGAAGGCGTCCTTGGTGCTAGTGGTTGGGTCTTTTTTCCAGGCCTTTTCAAGGGAGCGGCAGAGTTTCTTGGACTTCTTAAGATCATCGTTGAACCATGAGGCCTTTTTGCTGCCAGGTTTGCTTTGACGTTTTTTCAGTGGTGCTACGGTGTCGGCGGTGTTGGATAACCATAGGGTGAAGTTGGCGGCGGCTTCGTTTGCGTTAGAAGAGTGGGCTGGGGCGTTTAGAAGGAGCGAGGCGGAGATCTGGTCCGAGGTGATTTTGTTCCAGTTTCTTTGCAGAGTTGGTTGGAGGTGGTTGGTGGGTTTCGGCTTGTTGTAGGTGAAGTGAACGCAGCTGTGGTCAGTCCAGAGGAGGTCCGTAGTGTGGCTGAAGGAGACATGATTGCTGGAGGTGAAGATGGGGTCGAGTGTGTGACCTGCGATGTGGGTGGGGGAAGTGACCAGTTGTTTAAGTCCGAGGTTGGCGAGGTTGTCTAAGAGGGTGGCGGTGTTGCGGTCGTTGATCTTTTCGAGGTGAAAGTTGAGGTCTCCCAGAAGGATGTAGTCTTTGGAGGGGAGCGCGTGTGGGGTGATGAAGTCCGTGATGTCTTCACTGAATTTTGCGCGGGGTCCTGGTGGTCTGTAGAGGAGGGTGCCTCTGAGTGTGGTCTTGGGGTCGATGTGGATCTGGAAGTGAAGGTGTTCGGAGTTAGCAAGGTTGGCGTCAGAGCTGGTTGAGATGCGGATTGATTTCTTATGGACGATGGCGATTCCTCCTCCTGTGTGGTTGGTGCGGTCCTTGCGTGTGATCTTATAGTCTTCAGGGATGGCAATGGTGATGTCTGGGGCGGAGGAAGCGTTCATCCAAGTTTCTGTTAGGAAGGCGACGTCTGGAGAGATCAGACTACATTTCTTGCACCACCCCTCCAAAAGCCTCCTATCCTGCTAAGTTATCCTTCTGAATATTCCCATTGGCAAATCTGCTGAGAATAAATATATTACTATGTGATCAGCAAGGCCATGCATCACTTGTACATTTAACGTATATCTAGTAGTTTGTGTAAATCACATACAAAATCACTGTGTCTATTAACATATCCTCAATATTAGATCCAACTACTAATACATTGAATACATAACCAGGCTTTGTCTGTGTTCTGGGTGTATTACTACTGAGAGGTCCTACTCTGGCACAGCCACTAACTGGTGAGAAGGGGTTGTAAAAGGCTGCTGAGAAAGGCATAATGGTAAAGACCACTTGTTACAGCCTCCAATTTCAAGGAGATACACAGCCCGTTGGTCTAGATGAAAGCCATCTGGCATATGGTTCAGATGTAGGTGGGAATTGTGGAGATTTTATATTGGCAAAGCGACTCCAGGAGGGGGACGGCTGGAAAATAAATGCTTTGAGGACTGCTTAAAAAGGGTGCCAGTTCCTTGTATTATGTGATTCAGCCAATCAGCCCGTGCCTGGAAAAGAAAGGATTAATTTTGATGGGGTTTTCCCCAGTCACACAAGGGCCTGGATTGGTGAAAGTGGAATCAATTCATTTACTTTCTTACATTACGGCATTGTTGATTATGTTGATGATGAGGGCATATGCCTCTGGTGGCCCGGTGCCACTGCTGAGGGAGAGAGCCATGGAGATTCCCATGATCTTAGTGGTACGTTGCCACACCTGTAAATGAGAAGGGAGTCCTGTTCCTCCCACAGTGATCCAGAGTTGCCGGAATACTTTATCGATGGGCTGATGGGTGTGGAAGGCACTACAGAATGGATCCTATTTGCACTGTCGTCCTTGAGATGGCTGGCGCATCTTGGACTACTCCCAATCCTTTTGACAGGTCCGAACTAGGGAGTGGTCTGTGACGGGAGAAGATGCAGAGTCCTAAGGATGTGGCAGAGTGACCCATAAACGCTGATTAAGGAGGGGTTGTATTCACAGTGCAGTACCTCTGTTGTGGATGATCTTCCCTTACATGACAACATTAAGGAATTAATTGTGAGGAAATGGAGGGATATTGATAAGCAGATTAAGCCTTATCTTTTGAATTAGAGGTATCTTATTGCACAATTTGACAATCAATTTCCCCAGGTCTCAAAGGTGAATTCAGTTTTGGCATCCATGGCTTCTTTATCATCAGACCTTGTCTGATCCTGTTGAAAAGAAGGTAGAGGCAGCCCTCAAGACGGCTCACGCAGCTTCCAATTTTAGTGTACATGCCAACACACACTCTGCATATGCCTCCTAGATCCTACTGAAACTGTTTGCTGGTCTCCAGGACCAGGGTGATGCAACACCTATTTTAGGCCCAGTTCCTCTCGGACATCAGTTTTGATACCCTATGGGTCTTTTCATCCTCATCAGGTACGGCAATTGTGGGGCACAAAGCCCTGTGGACAAAGCCTTGCGGACTGGATAATACACAGAAGTATCTAATACATAAGCTGCCGATTGTAGACCTAAAACTATTTGCAGACAAACTGAACACTATGATCCAAAGTTCTCCTGAAGAGAGGAAGATGTTAAAGCCTTTTCAGTTATTTCATAGGAAAAAATCTTTTTTTCAAATGCATAGTTTCAAGGTCCTAATGACAATTAGCATACCTTTCAAGGCTGGGCACATAGTCGGGGAGATGCAGTCCAACCACAAGGTCAGAACACCCAAGGAGCTAGTTAGAAGTGACTAGCCAAGGTCGGGCCAGGCTTCAGTACTACCTTCCGCAATGGCTCCTGTACATAACAGGCCAATAGGTCCTCTCCATTATTCTCCACGGATATAGGATTCCTTTTGCCAACTGCCCTCCAGAAGGGGTGTTTTATCAAGAGGCATGTAGAAGAGGAATGTGATGTTGACAATTGTGGAGAAACTACTCCTTAAGAGAGCAGTTGTGCCTGTACCAGCAGCTAAGTGGAAGGAAGGGTTTTATTCTATTCTCTTCTTAGTCTGCAAACCAGACAATTTTTCTGTTCCAATCCTAGATTTGAAGGCACTGAACAAGCTTGTGAATTAGAACCGTTTCGGATGATCATTCTGCAAGCCATCATTCCACTCATCCAGAAGGGCGATTTTGTGGCAACTTTGAATTTAGAAGATGCCTGTTTTCACATTCTTGTTCACCCTGGCAGACAAAAATTCCTTAGACTTGCAGTGAACAAGGCAAATTATTCCATGTGTTGCCATTTGGTCTGTTGACGGCTCTCCAGACCTACACCAAGGTATTGGAATCAGTGGTAGGGGGTTTGAAGCTCCAAGGGTTTTCAATATTCCCTTTCTTGGAAAGTGGATTATTAGTTGCTGTAAATATGCATTTACTACTGGCAATATGGCCAATAACAAAGTCTAGGGCTCAGAATAGGTCTCAAAAAATTATTCCTATGCTCAACCCCTGGTAGCTTGGCTGCAAGCAGGCAGACTTAACTTCAGAGATAGGTATGTAAAGCATTTAAAAACACCAACTCAGTAAATAATTAGGACAATACACCCAATAAAAATTCAACAACAATTTATAAAAATAGGAAATAATAATATTTTTATCTTTCAACTGATACAAAAGTAAAAAATCCAATGTAGGAAACCAGAGATATGAATTTTTAAAGAGTTAGCACTACATAGCACATAGCAACCTGTAGCACCTTTTGGGACATCTGGTTGCGTTAGAACAGGCAAAGTCAAAGTTTCAGGCCAACCACGATAGAGAACATCAGTTTTTTCCAAGTTTTCTTGTTGTGTCTTTATCCTGGAGGATGGAAGAAAAAGTGCTCCCTTCAGCGTATTGAAAATCGCTCCAATGAATTGCAGCCATTGAACTGGGGTAATATGAGATTTCTAAAAGTTCAGTCTGAACCAGCCGCGGCCCGTGCAGGGCATCCAAGGAGACGCTCTCAGAGGGATCACCTTCAGAAAGATGCTAAAAGTCCGCTTTCCCTTCTTCACTTTACGAACCCAAGAAAATCCTCTGCGGAGTACACCAAAGTTACTTGCTCAGCTCTACTCTCTTCAACACTTATATGACACCTCTGGCTAGCATTGCCAAAACCAACAAACTCAACATCATATTGTTCACTGAAGACACACAACTCATTCTCACCCTCTCTGAAGACAACACCAACACCAACATCCACAACTGCATGACAGACGTCGCCAACTGGATGAAGGAAAACTGCCGGAAGGGCAACATGGACAAGGCAGAGGTATTGATTTTTGTAAACAAAATCTCCCCATAGCACACATGCTGGTAGCCCTCAGAACTAGGACCTACTCCTACCCCCACTGACCATGCTAGGAACCTAGGCATCATTCTGTAAAAACAAGCTAGCCATGATGACACAGGTCAACTTTGTCTTCTTCCCCTGCTTCTTCATCCTCCACATGCTTTGTAAGACATTCAAATAGCTACCCCAAGGCTCAAGATGCACCATCATCCAGGTCCTCATCTCCAGCAGACTGGACTACGGCATCACTCTATGCAAGGATCGCAGCTCACCCTCTCGATTACAACAGAAAGCAGCAGTCAGACCTGTTCTGAATCTCTCTAGACAAACCCACATCACCCCCTAACTCAGCGAACTACACTGGCTCCTTGTACAGAAAATATGCTAGTTCAACCTCCTGACCCACTGATGGCACTAGGTGTGGGCGGAAAATCCGTTCCGCTCGCGGATTTTGCGGATTTTCGGGAAATTCGCAATCCGCGAGATTCGCGAATCTCCCGCAAAATCCGCAAATCCGCGAGCAGCGGATTTTGCTCGCACTGTTCGCGTGAGTTCGCGTGAGTTCGCGCCCCGCGAATAAGTGCAAAATTGCAGAAATACGATTTTAGCAAAACTGAAAGTAACTACTTACCAGGTTCAAAAGTTCAGGCTCATCATTAGTAGCCATTTCCTGTAGTGCTTCCTGAGGGGCCCCTCCAGAGTTCAGTTGCCAGTTGAAACTATTATGTGACCCTGCTCTGAACCTCAGAATAGTTACACATATGCCACAAAGGTCCTGAATTACAGCTAAGGGAGACAAGCAGGAGCCAGGCTGGAAGTTAAAATCCATTAATCAGCCCCTAATTCATTATTGTCAGTTGGGGCAGGGCAGGTGTTGTAACTAATTTTGCAACAATGAAAGCACTTAGCAAGTGCAAAAGATCACTAATCAGGGCGCACTAAGGAAGCAGGTGCCAGCTAAAAAAATATTCTGTGACACATTAATCAGCCCCAAATTAATTCAGGTCACTTGAGGCAGGGAAGGTGTGCTTTGCTTTGCCGAAAATAATGTACACTGGACAACCAGAGGGTGTGGTGATGAAACAGAGGGTGGCATGGGTGGGCCAGAGGGTGGCATGAGTAGTCAGAGAGTGGCAGTGGTGACAGAGAGTGGCAGTGATGAAGAAGAGTGTCCTAAACAGGCTGGACACGTAGAAACAACAAGTTCGCAAAACTTGCGACCCGACAGGTAAGTTCGCAAATTGCGAAATTGTAAAAACCCTCGCGAACTGGCAGAAACACGGGCGAACACAAAAAAAAAAAATCCGCAAATTCGCGGGAATTCGCGGATTTTGCGGATTGCGAATCCGCAAATCCGCAAAATTCGCGAACGCGAGATCCGCAAAATTCGCCCATGCTTCCAGTGTACCAATAAATTTTTGGGTGCCCCACCCCATGACCCTTTTTCCACTGATTAATTTAGGACTTGTGCCCTGGGTGGTAGTGAGGGAATCCGTGGAAAAAGGGTCATGGGGGGAGGGCACCAAAAAATGGATTGGTACACTGGGATCAGTGCTACATCCGGTCCTTATCCAATATACTTGTTTCTCAAAGTTTCGCGGACAGGTTGGATTGCAGATGTATCCTGTCAAGCAACGTTGCTAAAAAAAACAAGGGTGCAAATTCTGCAGTGTTTGTGGGTGTAATGCAGTTTACGGTCTAGTAGCTGGGGTGGGCGGAGCTAGGTGGGTTGAGGGGAAGAGGAGGGGTCAGGACAGGATGAGGGCAGTTAGAGTAGGGACAGGGTTGAGACAAGTTGTATAGAAATAAAGCTCTGAAAGATAAGAACCTGTGTCTGTGGTTCTTTGTAGCAGGATGCTACAACTGGCGACGAGGGTGGGATGAGCATGAATGCAGCCCACAAGATCGTGTGAAGGCACCCTGTCCCCTGCAGCGTCGAGAGAAGAGCTCCGTTGCCGAGTGAAGCTGATGACAGACGAAGGAGGTCAGCAGTGAGTGACCCCGATCTTCAGAGACGCTGGGGAACCCCGAGAGAGCCACGACAGTGAGCGCTGAAACGCTCAGCAACAGAAACCATTTCGCGCCGAAAGCGCGAGTCCCGCCGGATGCGTGTCGTCCAGCATCCGTTAAGAAACAGGAGTCGGGAGCCCACTCCGACCCTGTCCAGCACCCCAAAGTGAAGAAAAGGTGCCCTGGTAGCGAGGACGCTGTCCCCGAGAGCCTGCTGTCAAGCGCGGCTGAGTGCGCCGGAACCGGAGCCTGTGTGCCGTCGGAGGTCGGAAAACCTCACGCCCGATGCGTGAGCTTTGGCACGCTATTGGCACGGAAGAGCGGGAACCTAGAAAGTGAGCTGGGAGCCCACCCCAATCTCACCTGATGACTGCAGTGGCCAAGGAGAAGTGAAGTCTGGCGTGGACTGCCTCTGAAGCCAACCGTCTGTGAGTCCTGAGTGACCTGGGGTGAATGAACCGGGAGAGCAAGCCTCGTGTATGCCTGCAGTGACAGCGGCCATCTTGTAGTCAGGCGCCTTTGCAGGACAAGACCATTGATTATTGCAGAGCGGCCATTTTGAGGTCAGGCACCCAGCAGAAACAAGCACTGTCAAGAGCAAATAAACAAGCATTGGCGTAAAGGAATAAACAAGCATTGGGAAAAGCAAATAAACAAGCATTGGTGAATCGAAAAGAATTAACACACAAGCAGTGGTGAGGATACATAAGGGCACAGCGACACAATGTCGAACCACGGGACACCAGCCAATTCACCACCGCGAAACGAAATCAAGGGAGGAACACACCTCCGAGCACCAGAACCCCTGACCGTGACCCCCGGAGGGAGCATGGGTCCCAAGTGGCAAGAATGGCTGGAAGATTTTGAAGATTACATTGAGGGGTCCAAAGTAACAGCAGACAAGGAAAAGCTAATTGCCCTCCGTAACCTAGCAGGTCGAGAAGTGAGCAAAATAATTAAAGACATTCCAACTGTGGATGCTGATACGTATGTCAAGGTACGTGAGGCCTTAAATAAAAAGTTTCTCCACAAAAGAAACGTGGACTATGAGCGCCACACATTCCATCAGGCACGTCAGGGAAAAGAGGAAGCGATGAGCACGTTCATCACTCGTCTACGACGGCTGTCAAGATACTGCGAGTTTGAAACTTTCTCGCCTAACGCTGCCATCAAGACGCAAATCATAGCCGGATGCCACTCAGAAACGCTCAGAAGGCGGCTGCTAAGAAAACCGCATGAGATAGAAGAGATCGAGGAAATGACTCGCCTATATGACCAGGCAGAAGAACACGCCGCCAACATGGAAACGGGGCACGGTGTGAGTCATGAGAAAATACACCGTGTTCAGGAGCAACGCAGTAGCGGACGAAAATATTCACAAGAGAAGCAATGGAGACCAAGACAATCATCACACCAACGACGCCCGGAATATAGAAGAAAAGAACCAGGACGAAGAGACCGGAAACCAGAAAGCCCCAGACGATGTTATCGATGCGGATATGATTATCCTCACATAGACTCCTGTCCAGCTATGGGCCAGCGGTGCCGGAAGTGTGGATGATCGAATCACTTCGAAGCGCTGTGTGGGGACTACCACAAGGAAAGGCGAGGTGAAACAACGAGATCATCTCGCTCAGACACAAGAAGACACCACATCCGAGCTGTTCAAGAAGAGCCCGTGCGGTCCCCAAACTCATCGCATTCCAGCCGAGTCACGCAGATCGCATTGGGAGCGCAGATCTCCATCCAGGGAGTCGAGATCATCATCCTCCAGAGACTCAGCTTACACGGTGGAATACGTAAACATGATCGCTGACCCTGACCAACTCAAAAGGTATCCACGCCTAGACATAAAAGTGGGAAACCACGACACCAAATTCGTAATGGACAGCGGGGCTTCGCTGAACTACATTCCAGTTACGGAACATGAGAAAATGATTCTGAAGCCTCCATTGACTTATGCACCAGTTCGTGTCTTCACGTGGATGTCCAAAAAACCACTTCCTTGTCTGGGCAAATTCCACATGACTCTCACGCATGACAACATCTCCATACCGGCAGTGATCCACGTCATCAAGGGCCCTGAAGCCGACTGCCTACTCAGTCTCCCCACTGCAGAGCGCCTTCGCCAAGTGGAAATCCTGTTCAAAGTCAATGACAATCCAGACTGCATCAGCAAGTTTCCCAAGCTATTTCAAGGCCTAGGCAAGCTGAAAGGGTGTCAAATCCATCTGCACATCAACGAACGGATCAAACCTATTGCGCAGCACCCACGACACGTTCCATTTCATCTACAAAGTGCCGTTGAAGACGAATTGCAGGAACTCTTGTCTGTGGACATCATAGAGCGGACAGATGGCCTGACTCCCTGGGTGTCCCCAGTGGTCATTGTACCTAAGAAAGGAACTCCCAACAAAGTAAGACTATGCGTTGACATGCGCCTGCCGAATACTGCAATTGAAAGGGAGCGACACCCTGGACCGCATCTTAGCGACATGATTACTGCGCTGAATGGCGCTAAAGTATTCTCAAAATTAGACCTGAACAAGGGCTATCACCAACTTGAGTTAGACGTCAACTCTCGCTATATCACCACGTTTCCTACCCACCTGGGACTTTACAGGTACAAACGGCTGAGCTTTGGTGTCTCTTCTGCCACTGAGATATTTCAGGAGGCGATCCGGCAAATTATCCAACATATCCCCAACACCTTGAACTATAGTGACAACATCCTGGTCTACGGATCCGATGTTCGCGAGCACGACATTGCTCTTGACCGTGTCTGTCATGCCCTGTTGGAAGCAAATCTGACGTTGAACAAGGAAAAATGTGAATTTCACCAAGCGACTCTGAAATTCTTTGGCCACATCTTCTCAGATGAGGGCATGAAGCCGGACCCAGACAAAATTGCAACTCTGAACAACACCAAGAGCCCGCAAGACGTCAATGACTTGAGATCATTCTTGGGGATGGCCAGCTACTGTGCCCGCTACATTCGTGACTACGCGACCATCAGTCACCCCATGCGGGCCCTCACCAAACTGGGTCAACCATTTGACTGGACTCCTGAGTGCGAGCGAGCATTCAAAGACATCAAGCGTGCTGTGGAATCAGCTGACAGCCTCTCGTACTTCAACCCACAGCAGAAGACTGAGATCACAGTCAGCGCCAGCCCCGTTGGCTTAGGGGCCATCCTGGCTCAGTATGATCACGACTCTGACCAAAGGCGGATTGTTGCCTATGCCAGCCGCAGCCTCTCCGATCCTGAGAAAAAGTACTCACAGCCAGAGAAGGAGAGTCTTGCCGTGGTGTGGGCGTGCGAACACTTTCATGTTTTCATTTATGGCAAACATTTTACCCTGATCACGGATCATCAGGCGCTAGTCACCATTTATGGCAACCCGAAATCCAAGATGCCTCCGCGAATTGAGAGATGGGGTCTCAGGCTTCAGGAGTACACTTTCACAATTGTTCACAAACCGGGGAAGGCGGAGAACCCGGCTGACTACATGTCCCGCCACCCTCAGCCGTCTTCAGAATCCAAACCATCGATCGCTGAGGAATACATCCACTTCGTGGCTGACCAGGCATTGCCACCTGCCATCCCCATGGATGTTATCCGGGAAGCCACAGCCCAAGACACCATCCTGCAAATAGTACTCCGCAGGATCCAAACTAACAGATGGAGATTTAACCCGCAGGAAGAGGACACCGACCCCACCGTCCGGAAAGAGATACAAGCATTCCGGCATGTGTGCGATGAACTGTCAGTCACCACTGAAGGAATCATTCTACGAGATCACAGACTCGTCATTCCAAGTCAATTAAGGCAGGGAGTCGTCAATCTGGCCCATGAAGGCCACAGAGGAGTAGTGTCCATTAAGCGCGCATTGAGAGAACGTGTTTGGTTTCCTTCTCTTGACCAAATGGTAGAGGACACATTGAAAGACTGTCATCTCTGTCAGCTGACCAGTAAATGCAATCCTCCGGCACCACTGCAAATGACCGCCCTGCCCAGCGGAGTGTGGCAAGAAGTTGCCATGGACTTTTATGGACCACTTCAATCTGGGAAGTATGTGATCGCTATAATCGACGAGTACTCAAGATTTCCTATCGCCCAAATAGTACCGTCCACCAGCGCCTCCTGCACACTCAAGGTGCTTGATGAGGTATTTGCAACCTGGGGTGTTCCCAGAGAAGTTAAAACGGACAATGGGCCCCCATTTAATGGACACGAATTTAGTGCATTTGCAAAGCACATGGACTTCAAGCACAGAAAAGTCACGCCACTCTGGCCACAAGCCAATGGCACTGTTGAAAGGTTCATGGCTACCATCAAAAGGACATTCCACCAGGCAACAGCTGAGAAGAAGAAGCTGCAGGCTGCCCTGAATGAAGTTCTCAGGGCTTACAGGACAACCCCTCACTCAACCACCGGGCAATGCCCTGCGACCCTCATGCTGGGGCGGACAATGAGAAATCGCATCCCGACATGGGAAGGAGCCCTGCAAGAGGTATTGCCGAGTCACAGTCACCACGAAATGGCCGCGATCGACAGATACAACAAAGACAAAATGAAGACATATGCCGACGCCAAAAGGAGAGCGAGGTCGCCATCTCTACATGAGGGAGATCATGTCCTCGTCAAACAGGAGTAACAGAAAAAGACTGATTGTCGTTTCCGTAATGAGTCACTGCTGGTTACCAAACAAAAGGGCACCATGCTGACTGCGGAATCTGAACACCGTCGGATAACCAGAAATGTCTCTCACTTTAAGAGATGTCCTCAAGACACGGAGGAACCGGTGACAAGCGCAACCAGCAATCCTGCACAGGTAGAATCTGATCATGGTCACCCGGAAAACACAGGTCAGCCGGATGGGCCCTCGCCAAGTACGTCCACTGGGACCATGTTGTTGCGACCCCGTCGTGACATTCAGCCACCAAAGAGACTCATCGTAGAGATGGACTGAATTTAGTGTGTCTGTTTGCTTTATTAAGAAAGGGGGAGATGTAATGCAGTTTACGGTCTAGTAGCTGGGGTTGGCGGAGCTAGGTGGGCTGAGGGGAAGAGGAGGGGTCAGGACAGGATGAGGGCAGTTAGAGTAGGGACAGGGTTGAGACAAGTTGTATAGAAATAAAGCTCTGAAAGATAAGAACCTGTGTCTGTGGTTCTTTGTAGCAGGATGCTACAGTGGGGTTGTATATCATGATAGCAGCAGCAAAACACCAATACAGTGTACTAACTGATAGTGTCACTTTTCTCACAGAGAAGGTTTTATTTTGACTAATCTCAATGTTTGTGAAGTATTTATATGGTATTAGATGCCAGGGCACACTTGGAGTTGTATTTCACATGTTTTCCTCTTCAATTTCATTTACTGTGATTCTATGCTCTCTTTGTTCTCTGCATGGGGTCTGCAAAAGATCCTGAAAGCTTAAGAAAAGAAATGAATGAAACAGAGATGAGGTATCTAGCTTGCATATAGAACTGTCTGAATCGGTGCATGTTATGTGACTAATAATAATCAGAAAACCAATTATAGTATTGTTGTTATTATTATTATTATTTTGTGGTTGTTGTTATTATTAATAACATTGTTATCCTAGTCTCAGTAGTAGAAAAGTCATTATTGTTATCTGTAACAACAGATGTAGAGTTAAGTATAATCCATCTATACTTATTAATATCTACTTACGTTCACGATATTTGGTAGTTGACATTCTTGCTCTGATATTTTTGGCATTGAAAATGTAATATTCTGGTTCAATACTGCTTTATTTCTTTTTTAAAATACGGACTGGAACAGTTGTTGTGGTATTTTGATGTGTACATCAAGTGTGAAACTGATTAAACACATTGATTCCATTTTTTGTTGTGAAAGATGTTACCAAACTTAAGGCAATATTAATAGATTCTAATTTATTAGATACCAAAAATAGTGCAATATCAAGATTTCAAGTTTTTTTAAATCCAGCTCATACAAAGATTAGCATTTCTGTGTCGAACCCTCTTTTACAGGGAAATGTATTTAGTAAGCAAAAAGTTGCATTGTATATATTCAGCAACAATTAATTTTCTCAATTTTGATTTTAAGCGAATTCCTTTATGTAACACGGACTGAGGAAATCTTATTTTGCTTCAATCTGTATTGACAAATAATAGTGCCAAAAAAGAACGTACCTCCCTTTTTCGCCAGCGGAAAGTTATTGGTATTTTAGCCTCTGGACTCAAATGATATGCTGTTCCTAGATAGGTAATTTAGCGGTCTGTGCCAGGACATCAAAAGGCAATGTTATCAATAATGGGGATTTTCACATCTTGTGCAAAGAAAACGAAGATTGTGATAAAGATATTGAGGCGGCTGTTATAACCTTCAGAGACTAACTCAAAACCCAACAACCTGTGCCCCATTGTGAAAGGGGAGTCCACAACTTCCTGCATAACGTTAGTGGTGTTATAGCGCTGTATGAAAGAGCGGAGTATTTGTAATGTATTCCTATTATTTCAATAGCACCAGAAATGTCTCAGGTCTCTTACCATTGCGGTGCGGATGGGGTGGTGAACTGTTTTTATTCTAATAGTAACATGTCTTTTTGTAAAGTGCTCTCTACTGCAGTTTTGCCATTTCATAGCGCTATAACAAAAAGCTATTATAATTACTACCTGATGAATTGATACTCAGTAGGCATTGGAATGATGAAAGGTTGTGTTGGCCCTCTTAGGATTCGAATTTGTGAGCGGGAGGTCACATGCAGATGTTATTAGTGTCACTGAGTACATGTCTTGCTGTCAGTGGTCCATTGTGAGCCATGCTTTGGAACTGAGGGGGACTGGTAGACGTAAGTGTTCTTGCATAGGGATCTTAGTGTGAACATGAGTCAGCAGCTATGTTAAGCTGATGAGGGGTTATAGGTAAGATTGTGCTAGTCAAAGGAAATAGGATGGAGTATTTTCTGTCACCCCCTACTGCGTGTCGTGATAGCGATGTCCACGATGAGCAGGTAAGCTGGATACACAGGTCAGAGCAGTTGCAGGATCTTCTTTTTTGCTGGGTGTATGAAGGGATAAGAAGAACAGTAAAATGTTCTTGAACTGGATATCAAATTTGACATGGAGATTCTTATTCACTCTAAAAATAATATGACATAATTATTTCAAAGAGCTGACGAGTCACAGATTATGTTTGACACCTTCAACCAGTCCTGATGTTCAGGTCTAACTATAGACAGATATATCTATCTGGAAGACCTCCTGTCATCAGTTCTTCAAACTTTATAATAATAAGAAATGCAAGGAGAGACTGGGCTTTGGGCCAACCCCTTGAGCCAATGGTTTTCATGTTTTATTCATTGCTTGCCATTGCTTGGATGAACTGTCTATCAAGGGTACGGTATTTTGTGGATGGTTACATTGTCCCCCTTGTGCTACCTATAGGTATCGCTGAGTGCCATTGAATACTCCTTTTGCTAGACAGCAGATGTGACATGACTCTGTTTTTAACTGAGAGCAAGTATGTGTGCATTTTTGGAAGTGTTTGCTGTTTGAATTCCTTAGCATCTGATAAGAAGTCTGTGCTAATTGTTGACGTTTGATGTCATGGTAATATGTTGTGGGATTTATTGCTTTTTGACAAACATGAATATAGAGTTTCTTAATGATCCTTTTGAGGTGTGAGATTTTGAGGTGCACTGCTTACTTACATTGTAAACCTTCTCTTCTGACTCTTTTTTATAACACTGCTCTATGATGGTGCACCTTTCCTCTGATAATGCAGTCTTTATTTAGAAAAGGGACCCTATTCTCTTCTTCCAGGTGGTTGTATCCCAAGATGATGTTTAATTATGCTACTTACTTTCCAGAGCAACTGAGGACACACACAAAGTCACCAAACACCCCCCTTAACAAGCCAGATGAGTTGGCTTTGCCAAAACTTGTTTTTTAAAGTTACGCACAGGTGATATTCTGAGACTTATAGGTGTGCTTTCCCCGTCATATTTATAAAGCCACACACCAAAGCATGCACAATGTTTCACAATGTCTTCAAGGACCGGTCTCTAAATGTATCCCATGTTAGATATGAGTAACTCACCATCTCATGTTTGTAGGTTGAGCCGGGGCAGCGCATGCTCTGCTCTGCGAGGCTTGCTGTATTGAGGTAGGGACTTGAAGCTTCGCCCATCTTTTCAATTGGCTCCTGTTACCGTCCTTGCGGAACGGTTGCTTTTCAGTCCTGAATAGGCTTGTTAGTCTCTCCTTGGTACCGCCTTGTCTGCATTTGTAACCTCTGATAACGACTGGACCTTTTACTTGTCTTGATACACGATCTGCTTTACCTTGGCTCGGAGCACTGTTTTGTTCAATGATTTGCACCTATTCTACCAACTACGTCGCAGCACACCGCCTGCTTTTTTTCTTAATTACTAATGGTGGCCTGCTTTAACTATAGCTGCTGCGTTTATTTATTTATTTATTTCAGCAGTGAGGTCCGCTTTTATTATAGCGGCTGTGCTTATTTATTAATTTAATTTGTTTTTTGGCTCACTAGCTCCCAAGGGGCGCTTTCACATTAATGGAGGCCGCGCCCCTTTTTTTAGACAAGCTGCGTCTAAAGAAAGGTGCGTGGCCGCTATGAAAGTGAAAGCGCGGCATGGGGCTCTTTTACAAGACAAAGCATTTGTTTGTCAACTTGACAAACAGATGCTGTTTTAAGTCAAAGCCCCCATGTCAAGGTTTCACTTTAATATCGACACGCCCCTTTCTTTAGACGTGGCTTGTCTAAACAAGAATTTGCAATGCAATAGGTCTCGCATTTACGCAGGACCTATTACATTGCAAATAGTATGCTTCATGGATAACGGGAGGGAGGGAGAAGGCACGGATTACGGGAGGGAGGGCAGGCGGTGGTAGAAATCAAGGACAATGGGACGGCGGGCAGGAGAAGGCACGGACAAAGGGAGGGAGGGCGGGGCGGGAAAAGAAGGCACGACAACCGGAGGAAGGGGAGGGAGTAAAGAAGGCACCAAAGCATGTTGTGCCTGCAGTAGGAGAACCTCATTAAATAAAATTGTGCTCACAGTCTAAATAACACAGACAGTGTAACAACTGAAGCAAAGGGGCCAGTCGCCATGGTAGGTGACAAATGAAAAGTAGGGGGTACTAAGGAGGGACCAACCTTTCTATTGACTAATCAGAAGCCAACATTTAGGACAGACAATGACACAAGCCAATAGCTAATATGGGCAGAGAGTGGGCGGGGCTTCTATTCCCTACTCCTCTACAATAAGTCTCACAGAGCAGCGAATGCATCCTACTCTAGGCTCGACCTACAAAGGAACAGTTGTGCTCCAAGTGAAACAACAAACCAATTCCAACACTTCATGTGGGAAACTAAATAGGTCTTTGACTTGGTGGTCCAGCCAAAAACCACACCTCTCATAGTCCAGTCCTTTCTATTACCCAAATCCCACATACTGTACTTTGTTCTTGAGGCAGGGACTTTTTACCCATAGTAGTCAAGGATCAAGGTGAAGTTTTACCTCATATGGTTGCCTATAATGCAGCCGCAGCAGGCATGAGGAGGGGGGCAGAGGGGAGTCGCCCAGGTTCGGGGAGAGAGGGGACACGTGGGTTCGGTGGGAGAAGCAGGACTATAATTATTTACAATCTAAAAAAAGTATCTTCCCCCGGGTCACGCGCCACTGCCTCAGCTCCTGCTACTCCTGGCCAGGTCCCGCATCAGGAAGCAGGCTTACTCCCTCCCCTCCCCAAGCTAAGCCAATCACAATGCTGCAATGGCAGCGTTGAGATTGGTGCGGATGGTACCCAGCCGGGCGCCTGTAGAGAGGCCATTAGCAGGCAGCCTACATAGAGAAAAAATAGAGTGCACATGACTGGTTTGGTCAGCCACAGAGGGCCGACCAAACAGTCAGGGCCCACAATAGTGGGCAAGTCACTCCTCCCCAACCCACCCACCCACCCTCAACCAGGTATGCCCTGCCTTCTGCTTTCTCGCACTGCGAGAAGCAGAAACATAAAATGGTAGTTTTACCATTTTATATTTCCGCCCCAATGGAGTAGCCGCACCTGCTACACTGTATGACTACTAGAAAGAGAAATGTACTGTGCAAGGATAGCTTTAAATTTGAATGGGCATTTGAAAATATCAACAGTACCCGTGAATTAATTCAAGTGGAACCCTCTTGCATAACCTGTGTTTACCTCTTCCCTTGAAGAGGCACCACATGCTTTCATAGAAAAAGAAGAGGAGCGGAGACTGATTCAGGTTCATATAATGCTTCCATTAAAAGATTAGGATTTAACCCATAGGGCCGCAGAGATCTTTGATGCTGAACCCCTGCAGAGAGGGAGGTAGGCTGCTCTGAACAGCATACAAGTGACCAGGTAATCATCCTTTGCCATTTACAGCACATCCTACCATTTCATGCAGCACCACCTGTTGACCGTCTTACTGATAACCACTCATCAAACACTAGTCGGATACTCACTCGCTTCTTACTGCAATCAGCCATACAGCCCATATTACTCCGTTTTTAAGATAACTCCCTGTCACCACATTCATAAAGCCACTCAAAATACCAGTGAGTTGCATAAAACACTCCTTTCCTCACTTGTAGGACCCAGAGCCACGTAAACAAGTCTTTAACCCCCTCACTGCGACGGCTATTCCGCCGCAGTGCTAAGGGGGTGGGGGGGCCGCACGGCGGTTCCGTGCTCGTTACGGAACCGCTCCGTCACCACACGCGGGTGAGCTGTGCTTGTGACGAAATGGTTCCGTCACGGCCCCGCCTCGCTACAGAACGTTAGCGCAGGCGCGGAATTCGCGCCGCGCAGGCACGTCGAGAGGGCCATGACGGAACCGTTCCGTCACCAGCACAGCCCACCCGAGGCTCGTGATGGAACGGTTCTGTCACGAGCATGGGAGGAGTTAATCATGCCACTTTTCATCAGTTACTGGTAACCACTTACTACCTGTCACCCACCACTGACATTAACCTTTTACAGGATCCTTCAAACCCAGCACCGTTCAACTACAATATCCTGCTCAGCCACTCATACAATTACATTGACGCTCAATTGCCCGCTTCAACCAAAGTGCATCACAATATGCCAGTCCCACAATTGCCTCCCCGCTAATACTCAGGAGTCACAAACCAACATTTCAGAGTAAATAAGGGAAGGCCGGATCAAAAGGAGTTGAGCAGTGGCATTGCAGGAATTATGGTCCATCTTGATGTGTGTTTGATCAACAATACATATATGATTTTAAGTTGTTTTAGGAAGAGTGGAAGTTATAGATCCTAGTAATTATGGAATTGTTCTCAAGTAACAATGCATATTCTAAAGTTCTTATCAGAAGAACTGGGTGAATTTTGCATGGTAAACGGGAACCTGCCATTCCCTGTGCCCTCCTCCTCCTTCTATGATAGATAAAGTGCAAGCAGTCAGAGGCATCCTATGGTGATCATGAACTGCTGCAGGATTGCTTACATGTCCATCCAGTGATGGATAATCTGTGATGGGATCAGCGGGCAGGGACAGGGCTTTTATAAATGGGTTCTGAGAACATAATAAGAAGGGTAAAATAACTGAAACACCTACTGTTACATGATAGCGGATTGGCTGTCAACAACAACTCAGTTGTCTCGGTTCTTGGATCCGCCTTATGACCTACTGGGAAAGCTATTGGAATAACAATGGGTGGATGCTGCCTTCCTGGATCATTTTGGGGTGAATTGTAGTGCAGGCGGCCGGACACATCCTTTTCCTACATTTGGGCAGAAAATCTACCCCCATTTTCTACTACACCTGCAAAGCAATTTAGAAGTTTCTGTAGCAATGATCCACTCTTCAGGTACATGTTTTTCTAAAGACTGGTTTTATAATTTCACTTTTTGCACTAGTGTTCACCCAGCATTATTCATAACATCACCCCGGACTAACAGCTCCATCTTCAAATCATAATGGCATCATCATGGAATAAAACAGCTTCTTCCTGGGGTTATCAGGGCACTATTCTGGTGCAGTAATAGGTCTCATCCTGAAGTCATCAGGAAATCATCCTGGTGTAACACCGCCTCATTCTGAGATCATCGTAGAATAATAAAACGCCAGCCTAAAGTCATCTGGAGTAACACAATCTTATTTTGAAGTCATCAGGGAATCATCCTTGAATAGTAGAAGATCATCACATCTTTCCCACTGAAGTAATCACAAGACCATCCTCCAGTGGTTAATGATCATCACCTTGGAATAATTGCAACATCATCATCGAGTCGTTTTTCTGATGACTCTAGTCATCTCATTTAAATATTTCACCCTACACACATACTTCAAGATGGCCTGTGGTGACTTCACCAGTTAATTACAGGAATAGACCAGCTGAAGTCATAGATGACTTTAGAATGACTCTGGGACGATCTCCCTAAATGTATTTGATGCAGACAGCGTCAGACATGTTAAATATCGGTAGCGGAGGAAACTTGATTGCGTCAGGAATTATAATATCGATTTAACAAATTAAATACAATACATAAAAGGAAATTTATTTTATTAAAATTGATTATAGAACGGTGGCGGCTCGACTGCTTACTCTATGGTTGGTAATGTTTATGGTGTATATTCAGCCCCCTACCCAAGCAGGGCCTTTCTTTGAGTACAATAGACAGTGCTGGCCTGCTCAGAGACACTGCAGCGAATCAACCCCACGTCTCAGATTGCTAAAGCACTGAACTAAGGGAACGGAAGGCAGTGGTGAGGGAACCGCTCAGAACTAACACAAAATAATGTGGTGTGCCACTCAGAGACCACCATCACCCATTTACATCACACCAGGAACGGCATGTGTTGTGCGTGCACTGAGGCCAGGGAGCTAACCTCTCAGACATCCATGGCGCTATAAAGTAGAGGACTGTGGGTACGATGAAAATGAAGGGATACATCATGCTTTTCCAAGTTCAGTGAACTGCAATGTGAGGAGGGTTCAACTGAGTGCACAGCGAGCATCTGTTTCTGTGCGGCTTTTTCAACAAAAGCAACATTTATAGATAGTACTAGCAAGTCAAAGGAAAATGAGAAATAAAATTCTCTGAAAAAGGGTTAAGGTAAAATATATTTACATATACAATATTTATTGTGGGCAGGTATCGCTAGATAGCAAAAGGGCACTGCACACAGGTTGAAATATCGAAGTACAGGGACAGGTAACAATTAAAGAACCTGTGAAAAGGGTCGGATGGGTTGGTATAATGCCAAGAGGGCCCGGAGCGGTGAATGGGCCCGGGGCTGTGAAAGCGCCTGGTGCGGTGAGAGGGCCCGGTGCGGTGAGAGGGCCCAGGCAGTGAAAGAGCCCGGGGCGGTGAAAGGGCCCTTTGAAAGACGCATGCTAACACAGCCCAATCCACAAGTCTCTGTATTTAAATTTCAAGTTCCCCTATTAATGTCAGTTTAGGTTTTAGTCAGAAGCGTGGTCTCTCAGTCTTGTATGACACAGAGCTTTAACCTTCACTTCAGGATACTACACTTTGGTCCGTGAAACAGCAAACATCGCCTACTTGGCATAGCAAACACGGGCAAAATCACTGCACAGAAGATACCAACGCTGAGTCAGAATAAAAGCAATAAGCACACTACATAAGTAAATGTTGGCTGCTTTCTGATACTGTAGTTAGGTTGGTATAGTGCACACACAACAAAAAGACAGTAGAGGGCGCTCGTGGTACATAGCTTGATACAAAAACGTAAGTTAACAAGCTCGCGCGGCAGCAGGAGGAGACGTGGCAGCAGGGAGGAGGGGGGGCTGCACTTGCGGGAGCGATAATTGCTGCCATTTGGCGGCACACGCTCCCGCAAGTAGATCGCCTCACGTGCACGCGTTGCCATTGATGGCAATGCAGTGCGTGCACGTTTTTGGCCCAAACAGCAAGTCGATTACATGAGGTCCCCTCCTATGCAACACATTTGCGTTGCGTAGGCAAGACCTAAAAAAGGGGACCGGCCTCCATTAACTTTAAAGCGCATCAAGGGGCGCTTTGACACAAAAAATATTCGCAATGCAATAGGTCTCACTTTTGCGACAATGCCAATAGCTTCAATTATCATATATGCGAGACCTACTGCATTGCAAATGCTTGTTTTCTTTCCGTTCTGGAACACAAGTTCACCAAGTCCCAAAATGCAACCATTTTAGGAAGGAATGAGGTACCTGCATCTGATATGGACCAGTTTCTCGCAGCTCTATAAATTGAAATGTCATGAAGTTTCTTACCTGGCTTCAAGGGGGAGACCAGTGAGAAGACAAGTATCCGGTACCCTTACCCCCGTAGTGCATCATTACCATCCACTTCCTACCGGGATTCCACGGTATCCCTTTGGTGACGTCTGTTAAAAGGAGATGCACCTATTAGATGTTAGTGAATACAAGGCTAATGTACAGGGGCCGCCAGTGAAAGGGAAAACCAGCTCTCTTTGCCCAGTGCTACATGAACGACGGCTGTCTCCATTGGCTATACTGTGTCCCTTTGGGGGTGTCTGTTGATTTGCCATCTGTTACATCATCGACTAGACTAGAGAGTCCTTTAAAAGTGGACATAGAGTGAAATGAAAATACAAACCGCGTTTCACTTGTACAGGACAATCAGCAGTGCAATAGCGAAGGTATCAGAGGCCTTAATTAAAGCAAAGAAATATCTCCCACCCCCTCGGTTGTCTGCAAAATATGGCCATCATTGAGGTGCCACTGCACCTGCTGCGCTAATTATAGCCACGTCCGTAATTGCCAGCAATCAGCTTTTCAGGCTGCCTCATTGGTGACCACTGATTGGCTGCTCAGCCCTACGACCACTCCCTCGCCCCCCACACACACGTCTCTTCACTAGTAAGTCCCTTTAGCAGTCGCTCTGTGCTGCGAGGGAAGGGGTGGCAGCCGCCGCCCTCCGCGCCAGACCTGTCATGCCGTACGTAGCTCTGGCACCCAGACTTCTGCCGGAGTCCATTAACAGACGTTAATTTGCTTGTTCTTGGAGGCAAAGGTGGGCCTAATTGGCAGCGCGAGTTGAACATAAGCGGGGGTGACTCGCGCTCGGACTGTCAGAGTGATACAACCACACTTAGAAAGCATTCTGTCTTCCGAGCAGGCCGGGCGCGAGCGGCCCCCACCCCTGGGCCCCCTGTGGGCCGGGCGGGCGCGAGCCTCCCCCACCCCTGGGCCCCCTCCGCTTTCTGTCGCAGTCACCGAGCACGTGACCCACTGCATCAGGCGGCCGCGAGCGCGAATCTGTCCATCTCCCAGACCGGATGTCATTTAATGGGACTGACTGCTGGTGTGATGGCTGCTAAGCAGCCCCGATCCAGCGCAGGCACTCCGCCGAGAGCCGGAGAAGCGATTTAGATAAAGAGAAAATGAGGCTCAAAAATCCGATTATTTCTCGGAGGTGAGCGGGGGCGTAATACAGGGTGCAGCAATCGGAGCATGATTCTGCGGGGCAGCCAGTACCCCTCCTTCACAGGACCTGCATGTACCACTCAAGGCACCTTCATTTGGGGGGTGCCTCCTCCTTCTCCTAACAACTAAAATGATTCATGATCTAGACTGCAGTGGGGTCATCACCCAGAAAACGTTAGTCATGACAAACCTTTGATGAAAAAACGGACAAGAGAGAAATAGGTGCCAATCTGGTGGTCGAATTGCACTACTGTAACACGAAATCCCATTTCACCGCTTCAGCAAATTGTGTGATTCTAGGCAAATATGTTTTTTCCACATTTTTTTCATTTTAAGAGCCTTCAAACGTGCGTTCAGAATGTGCGCTATACAAACCCTCCTGTTGCTGTTTAATATACTATTAGGCTGGTACAATGTTCCCCCGTCTGCAATAAAACACAATATATAGGGTGCACATGACAGCTGACTTACCTCTTGCTCAATAATGCTTTTGTCAGGAGAGCCGGTGTTCGAGGAGGAAAGCTTTTAAGTTAACGATCAGAAATGATCACTTGATAAATACTTAATGGATGATACAATCTGAAGTACTGAAATGCACCTGCATGTTAAAAAATACCATATTTTTAAATTTTATTTTGAAGCGACTTCCCCCTGTTTCATCATAATGTTTGTTGCATGACATACATGCCAAATATTGTTAGGGTTCTGCTCGTGCAGGGGCTCTTAGAGCCCAGCAGACCCTTGACTCTGCTCTCCCTTGACCCTCCCCACCTCTATTTATCATCTCCATTGATCTCAGTGGCCCGCCCGCCAAAATCACTCAATCTCACCCTACTCTGAGACTGAACATGTTGAGCCGTGTATCTCTCTTGGCACCGCATCATATGACATCTTCAGTCATTTCTGGCTTTTTGTTGATCAGCTTGGTGCATTGTTATCAGACCATGCAACTCACAAAATGGCACAGTGCATCACACGGTTTCAGCACCATTCACCCAGTGAAGAGGCACTATCACACAGTGAGCAGGAAGGTGAGCTGGGAACCCTTGCTTAGAATGAGATCCCGTCTTGTCGGACGGTGTTCTACACTACAGGGCTCCTTTTAATGTTTTACCTCCGGCCCAGTATTTACTAGCTGGCCCCGACAGACTTTGGTTTTGCTAAGAGGTGAGGGTAGGGGTAGGGGTGGGGGGGGATGTTGCCCAATCAGTGCCCGGAAGGATGGGTGGCAGCAGAGCCCCTTCCACCCCCGGCCTCTTCTCCTTAGCCCCCATTCCCTCCTTCCCTGTACTATCACACAGTAGCATTGTTCCCACCTTGTCAGGTCTGTTGTTAGATGGATGCTTTTCCATTGCAACCGTTGTCCCACTATAAGGACACACAGTATCCCAGATGACGTGTGACACCCTCAGCGAGTCCAGGCCTCTCAATGACGTGCACCAACCTGTAGCACCAGGTGAAGGTCAGGTAGGCTGACACTACATGCCCCTGAATGCAAAGTGATGGGGACAGAAAAACACAACACTGTTTGTGGATTTTACATAGACAAGGTTATAAATTCCGAGGCAGCGCCCAAGACACCGGCAATGGAAGGCATTTATTGTGGGATGGGGGAGGGGGCAGCGTCTGTTAGAATCACTGCTACCGATGATACTGGAGCAGGGGCAGTGAGTGACGTGTATGAGGATACCGGGTAGGGCAAGAGCCAGCCAGAGTCAAGCAGTCTCTGAAAGGTAATCACTCCCAGGGCAGAATCACTCACATGGAAGGTACACCTCTGGCGCTGACAGGCCTGCAGGGCGTGAGCAATATTTGCCGTGCAGTAGGCACACCTGGGCTGTGCTGTTCGCAGTGCTGGCAGGAGTCTGTAACTTATAAGGCATGGTCCTTGTAAGGTAAGTAGAGCTGCAGCAGTAAGAGGTTATTGAGGAAGAAACAAGCATATCAGGAAATGCTGGCAGGGCCGGATCGGAGTCAGTTGCTACCATCTGGAAGGCCTGCACGGCTAGGAAAGAGACAGTAACTTGTCAGCAGTGCTTGCTGGTTTCTGCAACTTTTTTATTACGGGGTTCCCGGGTTCTTCAGAACTGAACCCGCATCTCATCATGTGTCGTGGTGATGCAGCGGTCTGAAGCAGTCACGGGGGAATGGAGTATATCTTCTTTGCCTCCGCTTAGTTCCACATGTCTCACTTGAAAACAGTTTGTAAGATCTTATGTCTGATTTTCGTCATGCCTGGGAAAAAGTCTTCCAAGGGAAACATGCAGCAGGGAGTCACTGAACTATTTATCAGAACTGGAACTTGCGCCTGCATGGTATGCAAGGACCTCTGAGACAAATGTGTTATTCCAACGGGCTCTCTGCCATAGATTGCAGGCTTGTGACATGCTGATTAAACGCAATGCTCGGTACCGGCACGTGAATTCTCGAAAAAGTTTATGATGATTTAAACCTGTGACCAGAGATTACACACTGATCTCTGCAGCAATTGCAGTAACCACCTAGGCTATCTTAGCAGTATTAGGCTTTCCAGACCTAGACCTGGGGTCGCCAACCTTTTCTGTAACAATAGCTGCTTCTGATCGATGAAAACAGTCCTGAGCTACTGGCTTTGACAACTGTTGAGGTAATGACCACATCAGACACAATCACAGTAGTGGCTACACTTCGCAGGATTACTAGTTGTGACCACCCAGATGTATGTCACAATGAGTGATTGTGAAATATTACATCCAGAATATTTACTAATGCAATTTCACAAATGTACCTATATATATACGTGTAGATTTACTATTCTAAACTCCACATCTACAAGTCTTGAAGATATCTTGTTCTTTTCATGCAAAGACCTTGCCCAATATGCCTCTGTGTACTGTGATGAGCTGCACTACAGGGAGCTGCTTCCAGGGTCCTGGCGAGCTTCCAGTAGCTCCCGAGCTACCCGTTTGAGACCCCTGAACTAGACATTTAAAGGACGAGCCTTAAAACACCAATGGCCGTATTTAGAGTTTGCCAAGCAGGGTACTTACTCCTCGTAAATGCCAAATCCTTGTCCAGCCCACGTCATATAGAAAAGGGCGGACCCTAGGTTTTCTGTGGATGGAGTCCTCCTTGGCTCTGTTGATAGGAAAGTTCTTCTGATGTTACTCCACCCATCATATGTAGAGTGGACAGTGTAATGTCTTTAATGTCTTTTTTTCTGTCCTTCACTACCAAGTTAAACATGGTGGTAAGGGCCAGAAAAAAACCACAATGATACCGCCCCCCCTCTTCTTCCCAACAACTAAATAGGAAACTCCCAGAATCATTTTCTTTGTTTTCCATAAACATACTCCCTCTTTGGTTCTAAAAAACAAAAAATTTAGTAAAGTTTAATGAGTGACTGTTCTTCAAACTTTTCGTACATTGAAAGGCACTTCAGTGATAGCGATTCATTTCAATGTACAGAGATGAACACTGTGCTGCGGCCATCCCTAGATCTGACAGGCTGTAGTCTGTGAGGATAGCAGAGGTAATGCCATCTGCTCTCTCACTGATAGAGAACCCTCCGTCAGGTGCTAAATCAGCCCCAAGTTATTTGTTTGTGACTAATAAAGTAAGTCAGAACAAACATATAACTAACAATGTTCCTTGGTGTTGTTATAATTTTGAGGGCAGATTATGTATAAATAATACATTCGATTTGGCGACTAATTGACGAACATTAGGTGGTCTGACATTGCCTTTGTTTCTCAAGGTTCTCTCCCGTATACCTCCACCCTTCCTCGCTCCATCTTCTTTCTACAACTCCTACATCGAAACCCCAGGTTGTGAGTTCCTGGAGTGCATATCTTTCTGGTAATGCTGGAGCAGAGCCAGCCACATGCTGGCCAGCCTGTAGAAGGCCTGCAGGCCTGTAGCCGACTAAGGAAGTGATTACAAGTGGCCAGCTAAGTTCCAAACACTGCGCAAATCCCTTCATGTGAAGGAGTCAGAATTCCAAGTTGTGCAGACTTTAGCACACACTATAATTTTTGAGTGGGTCAAAGCCTGCACAACTTGAAATTCAGACCACAGATGCAATAACGCCTGAACCCTCAAATACATTTTGGAATATCACATCTGCCTGAATTGCACATGGGAAAAGGGACCGGTATTCACCAGAAGATTGTATGATAAGCACCAAAATCCACGTTATTCCCCACTACCAAGTAAAAACTCAGAGTAGGTGCGATGAATTCCATATAGCATTAAGGTACACTAGTAATAAGTATCTAAATCAAAGGCCAGTGTAACATCTGAGAGCGGGAAGGATGGCGTGGATGTTCCATGTTGGTAAATCAGTGCGAGGTCTGCATGGCTGGACATAGATCTACCTGGCCATGAGGAGCATTAATGCAGTGTCCAAGGGCCCAAGCCGCAGGACAATTCTCAGATGGATTTTTTTACCCTAGAGCATAATCAGTCGATCAGTGTACACTCAGGCGTGGAGGGTGGGGGCAGTGGTGGCCTCCCCACCACAGAAGTAAGGGGCAGGAGGGGAAAGAGGGGAGGACAGGGGGATTGAGGGTAAAAATAAAATATATATTAAAAAAACGTACCTCTCGCTGCCCCGACTGCCATTGGTGCTTCACTCCCGGCAGTCTCTGGGAAGGGACAGACTGCCTAACCAATCCAGACATTGCTCTCATGCTATGAGAGCAGCACCAGGATTGGTGCGAGCAGCCTGGTCTGCCGCTCAGACACTGCCTCAGAGCATGCAGCATTTCTCCAAGCCAGCAGTGAACACAGCTGGGTTGGAGAAATAGAAGTGTGCATGTCTGTTTGGCCGGCCTAAGACAGCTGGCCAAACTTACCTGCACACTTCTAAGTTCCCATCACTCCTGCCTGTCCTGCCCCTGCCCCACCACGCATGCACGCACCGTCAGCCAAAGCCCCCCACAGGAAAAAAACTATATTATTGTTTTAATATAATTGTATTTTTCTGGGACGGACTCGGACCAGTGGGGCGACGCTCCTCCGCCATTACAGAGCACCCCTGGTGGAGGGTGGGGGGTGCTGCAGCACACAGTTTGTTATCTCATTTTCATGTGAAGAATAACAATGATCCTCTAAGTGTGGCCTTGATGTGGGGTCTCTGTTGTCTTGGCACGGACCAGCACCCCCGATATCTCCACAGGACACCCTCCTTTGGTCTGCAGTGGGTTGAGCGCCTCATTCTCTCCACGGGCAGCTTATAAATCATTTCTAAAGACTCAGAGGAGGACATTTTTGCCTTTTTTCCTCATATTGGGTTACAGCAATTTTAGAGAAAGTAAACAGTGAAGGAAAAGACAGCCCGCACCCTCTCTGTAATGCTGGTCTGACAGTCAATTAATAGCTTCCGTGGAGGGACTGCCGCCCCCCACTTTGCATGCTGCTGCAGTCCGCCAGTGAACCCAAGCTGAACGGAACATTTGAATGCGCTACACATTTTCAAGCTGTTTAGAAAGGCAGACAGTTTTCGGAATAAAAGTTAACAGAAAATGAAAAGAACAGTGAGGGACTGTAGGCATTTTTGAAGATGTGCTGCATTCTGTCTTCAGTAGAGACAAGGACAATAAAATGCCTCTTGAATGTGCAATATATATGTAGAGTATTGCAGGCTGAGGCCAA
Organism: Lissotriton vulgaris; assembly: GCF_964263255.1. Classification (NCBI taxonomy): domain Eukaryota; kingdom Metazoa; phylum Chordata; class Amphibia; order Caudata; family Salamandridae; genus Lissotriton; species Lissotriton vulgaris. The sequence goes on from NC_141693.1 coordinate 148,199,102, forward strand.
TAATCATCTAATGATGACCAGGAATATAACACACAACGATCTCCTGGTGATTATTAACACGTGTTAATACTCACCCTATTCAATGATACTCATTGTATCAGTCCCAGAAGAATGAAAGCTTTGGGTATCTCTGATGGGGTTTAATAAATACAGAATAACAAGCATGCCATACATATAGCGCCGGGACACTCGGTTGAGTAGCTGTGCGCTCTATTAATCCCTGAATAACATAACACAACATACCTTTCATTGTTTTGAAACACTGCTAATCTATTTAATAATACCCAATTTACCCACCTGAGAAGGATGGAGAGCTGAGCTGGCTTTGACACCTTTCAAACACAGAACGCAGGCTAGTTGTGAGTGTTCAGCTCCCCAAACCATCATGCCGACGTCACTGATCAAATGTGCCCATGTCAAGCAGACCCTTTCAGCAGCTCCCAAACCGAACGAGCTATCTTTTCACGATTCGAACGTCCGCCTTGTGAGTTACACCTGCATGTGCGTACCAAAAGCCAAATATTGTGCTGAGTTCTAAAAACACTGCAATTACCTCATAGCCCAATGGGCTATGTGCCCAGTTACTGAATTAGGCCAGCAGACCTAGCCATAAAGTTGTTCAGAGGGTCCATATTCCTTCTGACGCTATATGTGGGCAAATTGTATATCACTGGTTCAACTTCTGTGTAGAAATTGTACCTTTTTTTTTATTTCAACATTTTTTTATTGGAAATTTCAGGGTTGTATAACATACAGATTAGAAGTTGCTATGTACACATTTCTAGTGCATGTAACCATGCATCATTCAAAGAGAAGAGCTTATGACGTGAATTGGCAAAGAAAGGCATTAGTAAGGTCCCACGATGGTGTTTACACCGTTCGGGAGGTTCTTGAGGATAGTATTACATTCATCCATGAAGCCTTTCTGAGATGGGCTCCTAAGAGGATAGAGATCGAGAGGAAGGGGAAAAGAGGATATAACCAGATAGGGGGGAGAAGGAGAGAACAGAAAAGAGAAAGCAGGGGATATACTCGAGAAGATAGGAAGATGGGGAGGAGGTAAGAGGTAAGATGTAAGATGGTACACCACGATGCGGCATAGCAGTTCAGGTCAGGGGTAACGTGGTATTCAAGAGCATGAGGAGTATGAAGAGCAGGATGGTTCACAGAGGTTTATGGGTTTTAAAGTAGATATCCAGTGAGTTCCAAAGTTTCCTTTGTGAGGGTCGCCCTGGGTTGTTTTGTAGAGTGATGTAATCTGCTCCTCGGAGGTTAATCACCCAATTTAACCAGCAGGCATAACTTGCCTTTTTGGTATCTTTCCAATTGTTTAGGACGACCTTCACAGCCGCCGTGAGGAGGAGGTCTAGGAGGGCCCTATCTACTTCAGGGATTTGGGTTTCCTTCGCAAAGCCGAAAACAAGATAGGGAAGTTCTTTGGTAGGTGTGATATTAAATACTTTGTGGATGAAGTCAAATACCCTATCCCATAAGGCTGAGACGCAGTCGCATTGGAGGATGAGATGGTCTAGATCCCCTTCCGCACGCTTGCAGTTCCAACAAAATGTGTCAGGGCAGAGTTTGTGTGCGTAAAGGCGAGCCGGCGTCCAGAAGACTCTATGCATGAGCCAGAACTTGGCTTGTGATAATGTATGGCTTATTTTATGGCTCATGCAAGATCTCCACGCCATGGACCACTCCAACTCAGAGATGGAGAAGGAGGCGATTGACGACCAGAACTGCGTTGTTTTGGTATTCAATTTGGAGGACTGCGGGCTTAGTAATTTGTATAACCTAGAGACCTGGTGACCTATTTTATTTAAGGAGGAGAGGAATGTTGGAAGAGCCGGTTGTTTGGATGCTAATCCTGCTTTTGTAATGGCTGCTTTTACGTTAAGGAATGTGTAAAAGTCGGAATAATCAATCCCAAATTTCGATTGGATTCTTGTAAACGGTAAAAGGTAGCCATTATCGTAAAGTTGGTGGGGGAAAATAATTCCCTTCTTAATTCAGGCAGGATTGAATAGTGGTTTACCTTTGTATGTGATTGTGGGGTTTCTCCAGATCGCTTCCCATCTAGATCTTCTTATCGACGTGTCCAGCAGTTTATCTACTCTAAGTAAAGCTATTTTGGTGTTGGTAAATATGGGTTTCGAAGAGGGGATCTGATTCGCCTTCATTGATAGGATCGAGATGGGAGGAATGCCTTCAAGAAGAGCTTTTTCAATGTCTAGTCACACCGGTGGGTAGTCCACTGGGGGGGACAGCCAATAGGATCCTTGTTTTGCTAAAAAGGCTATTTGATATCTCTTAAAGTCTGGAAGATTAACTCCACCAATGGATTTATCTAGTCTCAGTTTCTGAAGACTGATACGTGCTTATTTTCCTTTCAAGATAAAATTGTTAATAGTTTTATCTAATTTATTATGAAACTCATGGGACAACTTCAAGGGGAGCATGGTGATTAGGTTATTTACTAGCGGTGTAATCATCATCCTGATCGTCTCGAGCCTAGCCCATCATGTGATGAAGCGGGGTGACCAGCCGTCTAGGTGAGTTTTAATTTTTTCGAGAGTAAGTTTTTCATTGTGCTGTAGGGTCTCGATAATGGAACTGCCAAATTCTATTCCTAAATATTTGATGTCGTTTTTTTGCCAGACTAAACCTGATGTGCCTAAAGATTCCTTATTAGTGAATATGTTGAGGGGTTTGACTTCAGATTTATCCCGGTTCAGTTTGTAGCCTGAATGTTTAGAGTAGGATTCTATAGAGTCCATCAGTGCAGCCATAGAGGTATCCATCTTTAGGTATCACTATTATTGTTGCCTCACTCATCGTGGGAGTGATTCTGTTTGATAGTGTGAAGGATTGGAATAGTTTGATGAGACGTGGGTTAAGGTGTTCCTCAAAGGTCATATAGAAATTGGCCGTGAAGCCGTCTGTCCCCGGAGCTTTATTATTCTTCAGTGTTTTAATGGCGGAAGAAATTTCTTCCAGTGGCAATGGGGCCCCTAATTTGGCTTTGTCAGTCTCGGATAAACGTGGGAGTTGAATTGAGTTTAGATATTTATTGCACTCTTCTATGTTGAATCGGTTATTGTTCTTATAAAGGTGCTCATAGAAGGATTGGAATGTGCAGAGAATGTCTTTCTGTTTGGTTTGGGCGGTATTGGACTGGTCCCTAATAGATGTTATATGGAATTGCTTCTTTTGTGTTTAAGATAGGAATCCAGGAGCTTCCCTGCATTGTTACCCTCACAAAGCCTTAAGGCCTTCAATTTATTAATCCATACTCCTGCCCGTTTACTGAGAACGGCGTTGTATTTATATTTCAAGTTAGTCAAGTGGTCAATGGCCGCTTTATTGTTAAAGTCGAGGGAGTGTTGCATCTCTAGCTGCTTGATTGTTTTTTCTAAAGAGTCTAGTTGGGAGTTTAATTCTTTGTTCACACGAGCCCTGATACCTATCAGTGTACCCCTTAATGTGGCCTTAAACGCGTCCCATACTAGGGAGGGATCTGTTTCTGGCTGCGAGTTTATCTGGAAATATTCTCGTATGCACTGTTCTATGATTTTCTTGTTCTCTGGTACCGACAATATCTCATCGTTGAAGCGCCATCGTCTGGGGGGGTGAGTGAGTGTGAGCCTGCCAGGTTCATATGGATACATGCATGGTCCGACACCAATATGGGGGCTATATCAGTTTCGTCGATAAGGTGTGTATGTGAGTCAGATATTAATAAATAATCTATTCTTGAATAAGAATTGTGAGGAGGGGAGTAGAAAGTATAGTCACGACCATCAGGATGTTGGAGGCACCATGAGTCATGTAGGTGGAATTTAGCACACATTCGTTACAGTGCCTCATGAGAGCGTGGGGGTGGTACACACTCCTGGATTGCCTATCTAGCAAGGGATCTAGTGGTAGATTAAGATCCCCACCAACCACCAGGAGCTCATCTTGCAGAATATTTTCAAGTTCTTTTGATACATAATCCCAGAATTCAGGGAGGTCTGTATTAGGGCCATAAATATTTGCCACATAGATATGGTCTTTGTCTCTTTGTAGGTGTGCAATGCTTAGTCTACCCTCGGAATCTACCGAATGAGATACCAGAGCTAAGTTTGATTTCTTAGCAACCAGGGTGATCACCCCTCTTTTCTTTTGAGTCGCAGGGGAGCAAAGTGTAAGTGAGATCCAGTGTTGTTTAAGATTATCAGCATCAATCTGGGATAATTTAGTTTCCTGCATGAGAATTATATTCCCTTTAGTTTTGGCCAAATAATCCCCAAAATTTTTTGAGCTTGACTGGGTGATTAAGCCCCTTAACGTTTAGCGAGACAATATGCAGAGAGGCTGCAAAATTCTTATTTGTAGCCATGGACATGGGTTGGGTTCAATGTGGTGGTGAGTCGTCCCGACATTTGGGTGAGTGTGGCCTTCGCTGTAAGGTTCACTTTCTCTCTCATAGGCAGGCTGTGTTTGATAGATACCCCAATAGATAGTGATGCAAGCAGCAGATGATCCCTGTATGTGTGGCACACATTGTGGTGGCAGTGAGTTTTTAATAAGTAAAAGGTAGCCGAGAAAGGGTGAGAGGAGAAAGAAAGGGAAAGAAAGAGAATAGAGAATAGGAAAAGTGTAGTACATAGCAGAGATAATCCTGAAACATCCGTCTTTACAACCCCACAACCCCCCAACCCCCCCAACTTACTCAGCCCCCCCTTGCCCCCAACCCCCCTTGGTACTCCCCCCTCCTCTCCCCCCTCCCCGAAACTCGAACTGAAGAGCTGCGACGGCAGTGCTGTCTACGCTCGCACAGGGACATATGTAATAAAACAATAGTCGAAACATCGTGTGATAACATTCTAATAACATTTTGGTTACATTGCGAGAAGAAGCATCTTCTACATACATTCAACTTAGTGCATTAACCTCGCCGAGGGATAAGCGACGTAACCTCTTAATTAAAGAACCACTCCTTTTTTTTTGTGTACGACAGGTAGATCTTCTGCCAACAATTCCAATAATGCTCAGATAACATTTAGAAACATTTAGAAACATTTAGAAATCTTGCGAGAAGAAGAGTCTTCTACATGCAAACAATTTACCGCATTTATCTTGTCTAGGGATAAGTGAAGCAACCTCTTAGCTAAGGACAGCTAACAGTGGCGGCTAGTACTCTCTAGAACTCTCTATAACCAATAGATAGTGAGGAGCACGAGCCAGTTGAGCACTGCAAAGCAATGCAATGCAATGCTGGATCCCTCCTATAAACGGTGCAAGACCTTTTTAATACATACCTAAAGCTGACCTGTATCAAATGTCCAGGTTTAAATACGGCCGAATGGCCGCAGCATGACTGGCACCATTTTGAGTGAGACAATAGATTTATAACTTGCGAATTACAGAGTTCGATCACCGAGGCTATGTCAAGTCTCTGAAAGTCAGTGAGAGTCTTAAGCCAGGACGATAACACTGGAATGGCAGTCCGACTGGATCAAAACCCCTAAGGAGGCAGAATCATTCCCATTCACATTTTACAGTTCAGCACCTAGACATACCTGTCATAAAGATCGTGGAAGAAGGAACCTAGAGACCATCCTGACTGCTTTTTTCGTGAGCGTCCGTTTTTCTTTTATTAGATTGGCCCCCAGACGTGTCCATTTCTTGTTGTGGTTTGTCACTCAGGTAGCATGACAAGTCATATGGATTAGTGAAGAGATGAGAACAACCATGGTCTGAGATCTTGAATTTCGCTCGGCCTGCAAAAGAAAACTTTGACATCTTTCGCCCGTAGTTTCTCCTGAAGTAATAGAAAACCTTTCTGTATTTCCACCGTTTCCCTGGAGTAATCCTGGGTAAATGTGATTCGGTTACCTTCCCAGGTGTTATGGTGTTTTTTCTGGCATACCGTATGATGGTTTCCGCGTGTTGGAATCTAAGTGGTTTGCATATGAGAGGTCGAGGGCCTCTCGACGTGCGTTGTGGGAAGGTCAGCACTCTATGGGCTCTGTCCAACTCCAGCCCATGTTGGAACTTTATTCCCATAACAGATGGAGTCCACGCTTCCAGAAATGATATACAAGTCTTTTTCTGAATTTTCTGGGACCCCAAAGATTCGCACATTACCCCTCCTGTTGCGATCTTCCAATTCTGAGGTTTGGCGTCTGAGGTCGCTGGTGGCCATTTGGAGATGCTGTGTGACTTTAGCGCTGTTTGTGGGCCTGTCTTCGATGTCACTGATTCTTTGCTCTGCTTCGTCGAGGCGGAGAGATAAGGACTTCATGTCAGCCCTGATCGCGGTTAATTCAAGTTGCATCGCGTCAGTGTTACTTTTTGTTGACTTGGCTAAGTCGTGCATGTCTGCCAACTTCTTCAGAATCATGTCTAAAGTGCTAGCAATGTCACCCCTGTTCTTAATAGGTGAGCCTGAGATTGAAATTTCTGGCCGTACCTTCTTAGTGTTTTTGGAGTCTCTATCTGCCATTATCGGTGTTTGGGTGGTGCACAGTAGTTAGACAGGTACTGGTCGAGCCGCAGCCGGCTGCTGAATTGGACTTGGACTCAGTGGCTGGAGATCCTCTACTGGCAGCCTTGCGCTTCACAGTACACAGTGTTCTGGGGGCTCCTATTTTTCAGAATAAACCCACCCCGGTAGGGAGTAGGATGTAGTGGAACACTTAGTGCCAACACTTAGTGACAAGGAGACAGAGTAGCTATAATAGGAGACCGGTCTGCAGGTGGTAGCGAAGGTCTTCCGCAACGATGCGCTACTGCATTAGAGCCTAACGCAGCGGTTTAGGCTGGCTTCATCGGCATTAATGACTCGTGGCTTAGTGTGTCCTCAGATAGGCAATCGTTAGTTTACTGGTACAGGCTGGACAACAGCGGTTACATGCACGTGCTCCTGGACTTATGGGACACTCGGAGTGGTTATCTAGCTACTCACTGGAGATTCCTCGCTCACTAGAGATTCCTTGCTGGAATTTGTATACAACGAAGCTGCTTGTGCGCTGTGAGTGGAGACTCAAATCTGAGGCAGCCATTGATTTTGCACCCATTTGCCTCTATAATCGTGGCGACTAAATGGAGGGTTTATGGCATAATCAAGCCAGTTTCGCACCTGGGACTGATCGAATCCAGTATGCAGACCGCCATCTTGATACTATGCCGCAGCGATAGATTGTAGGACCTCACCGTGCACATGGGGATGCAATCTTTACTTCCTTGTGAGTATAACTGTGGAAGTGGACACTGCCTTTGAAAGTAAACGCTGCTCAGCACCGTAGTGTGCAAACTTAGGTTGTAGGAAGGAACTCATAGTCTTCGCATATTCGTTCCCACGCCATGTTGAGGTCAGGCAAACAGAGTTCAGGTTTAGAGTTTAGAGTAATTCTTACAGCCTTGTGGAGTCTGAGTCAAGCGTCGCTGCAGTGCTTTGCTGCTTTGCTGCTCACGCACACCTTTGTAATGAGTGGCTGATGCGGGAAAAGATATCAGGTTTGAATCTCCGCTCACTTCGGGATGGATCCCGCGGGTCTAAGATGGCGGGCGAGCTGCGATTTACCCGGGCACAAAGTCGATCTTTCGGCCAGTCCGCAATTACCTGGTGGTTCGCGAATACAGACTCAACATCCTGTGCTCCAGTATTTGCGGTCGCTGGAATCACCTTTAATGCATGTTTTCGGGGTCTGTATCACACTGTTTTCGCCGCAAATCTGGGTCCCGGGCAGCGCGAAGACAGGCTAGGCGGCCATTCTCCCCGCCGTCCAAGCTTTTCATCCTTTTTATGTATCAAAACATTATTACCTCTGTTTTGTATAATAACAATAATTGTGTTGATTATTTTCTGTGCAAGTTAACTGCAAGACCACGGTAATAACTTCTATGTTAAAAAAAAATCAATGGGTGCATGCACACATATGTATCCAGGGTGTTTAAATTGTGTAGAAAATGCCCCTTGTCACATTCTCAAATGAGTGGTTGTAATTAGGCAGATTTAATCAATGCCGCAAGGCCCCTTTCCCATGCCTGCATGCTGTGTTGTGATATAGTATAGTAACCTTATGCCAGTTATGTCCAATATGGAACCAGGATACATTCTAAAAATATCACACAGAGGTGCGTGGGATTCTTTTCAAAGGTACAGTGCATATATCTAACCTCAGAGAACTAATCAAGTAGGTTAAACATACATGTACACAAGCGCCTCTCTGCATACATGAAATATTCTGCATTCTTATATCCCGATTAATCAATTTTAAATAAACAGTCCAAATGGTGTGCTGCTCTAAAAATACAGAGTATGAGAATTCTAAAGATAGATACACAGGTAAATCAAGGGTTGTAAAAATATATGCAATGGAGAAGTCCAACATGAGTTTTGCATCTCTATTTTTGTGATCAGTAGACAACTCAGGATGTATGGTTGACATTTCGATCCAATAATGACAGTCTGTCTTTAGGACATAAGCCACCTGTCTGTCAAACTAACAAATAAACAGTAGAGGGCCATTAGAATGTGTGAATGAGGCTGCCAATCCTCCATTGTACCTGACAACAGTGTACCCATTGAGGAACTGTAAAATCTTCATTCTCAGGGGTCTTACTAAGATCAATAAAGAACTTGGCACAGAAGCTGAAATATGAAAAGACATCTTTATTAAACTTTCAATAAGTGAGGCTATGTCACCCAGCTGCCTTAGCAACTGAATGAGGCAGTTTGAGGAATACAGAGAACAGAGGCCTTTTATATGTTTTAGGGTTACAAAACTCAGCACAAAAGTAAGGGGCAGTCCTAGCTTTTGCAAGCATGCAAAAAAAACAACATTCCTTCTTACACAAGCTGGACAAACCCATAATAAAAGACCACAACCCATATCGTAAACAGGTCATAAAAAGAAGGAACAGAAACAGATGAGAGGTAGGATAAGGGGTGTGTATGTGCATACCAAATTTTACAATCTCCTGTGCTATGATCCTTAATCTTGATCAGCTACTGGGCAAGGAACTGGCCCAACAGGGTCAGCTTCAGGCAACAGGGTCAGTTCACTCAGGTCATTCAAAAGTCAGCTAAAGTCATCGGCCTATGTGAGGGCAACCACAAGATGGCTGCCATGCAAAAAATGGAACCCAAGGGTTCAGAACGAAATCTTCAAATACACAGTGAATCCATCGGTGTAACATGATGAAAACACTCATACTTGTTGAGCTCATTGTTTACGGTTCGCTGTTACCAAAATCATAACAGAACCACAACCTTTATTTCCCAGGTTCAGAATTCACGGAACCTCAACATAATTGTTTTTAGTAGCATAAACTCATATTTGTCAAGAGGCAGACTGAAATGAGTAGTCCTTGATACCTCATATTACATGAATAACAGATAATTGTCTCTCTGCATGTAGGCCAATGTGAGTAGGTCACAGGAGTGCTCCTACCCCATACTATCCTTGTATTCACTTATATCAGTGGACGTAGAACTGAAGAGGCGTGCCCCCGTGGGGTGGGGGTGAAGTCATCTGATGGAGGAACTAGTCTATGTTCCCCAAGTGGGGTACATGAGCTACATGATGTACTAACTTGTGATTTTCTTGAGTGTAGTTTCTAGCATGTTTCTGCCATTGTGCATATTGGCAAGGAAGCAAGGGTGGGCAGAGAGTCTCAGCATTTCGCACAGAAAGCATTTGTAATTCTTTTTTCAATTATATGCAAACGTTTTAGTCCACTTAGCAGTAAAATACAATGCATTTTGGCATTTGGCATTTTATTAAAATATTACGAAGATGCTAATATTGAGCCATACACCTAATGTTTGCCAAGAATGGACATTTTATGCAACAGAAGACTAGCGGGCACATGCATCATTCGTTTTTGCATTCGCAAACGGTGCGATTCGCTGAAATCAGATGTTTGCGAATGCAAAATTGAATTTTGGGATGCATCAATGTCAAAGTCCAAATCGCAAATTTAGGAATCGCAATAGTGTTTGCGATTTCTAAATTAATTCGCAAAAAATAAGGAATCGCAATTTCAATACCAGAAAGTGCATGCATGAAAAATCGCAATTTGCAATTTTCTTAGAAATCGCAAATTGCAATTCTTATTTTTAGAAGAGGTCTGAGCTGGTGGTTTTTTTTTTCTAACAGTGCATCAGGTGAAAGTGATTAGAAAGGCATATAAAGGGAACACCAATGCATCTTACATACATTCACTATGGCTGCAGTCATTGCAGTTGCACGTAGGATGAGGTTGAGAGCTGCTGCTAGGAGGAGAAGGATGATTAGTGAAAGAATTTTTAGATTGCGCATAACTTTATTAGGGCAGACAGAGCCAGAGATATATGATAAGTATAGGCTCAATGGTGATTCTATTTTAGAGTTGATTGCAGATTTGGACTCAATTTTGCAGAGGTAGACACGTAGGACCCAAGCCATTCCTACTCATGTTCAGGTACTTTGTTCGCTCCACCTTCTTGCCTCGGGGTCTTTCCAGGGTGTCATTGCCATTGCTGGTGGGGGTCTCCCAGAGTTCACTGTCTAGGTTTTTAAAATAATTTTCTAGATGCTATGTTGATAAGGATAAGGCATTACATTAGTTTCCCTACAACTGTGCAGGAATTGCTTCAACCAAGTTGGACTTCTACAACTTGGCACATTTCCCACATGTCATAGGCTGCATAGATGGCACACATATTCCTATTTGTCCTCCTTCTGACAATGAGTACATTTTCCGCCATCGGAAATGTTACCATTCCCTCAACATTCAAGCTATATGTAACTCCAAAACGATTATCACTGTTCTAGTTGCTAGCTTCCCTGGGAGTGCCCATGATTCCTACATTTTTAGACACAGTGCTATTCATGGTAGACTGCTGGCTGGAGAATTTGGTGATGGTTATTTGCTTGGTAAGTGATTTTAATGGAAATATATTTAAGTAGTGAAATAATACTTTGTATTAACACCAGTAGCTTGTATTCCACCTTTTCATGTACTGTAGGTGATAGTGCTTATGGTGTCAGATCATTCATACTCACACCCTATCTGACTCCTACTACTCGCAAAGAGCAACAGTACAACCATGCACATATTTCAACACGCAATGTCATTGAAAGAACTTTTGGAGTAATGAAATCTAGATTTCGCATACTGCATAAAACAGGAGGTGCCTTACAATATCGCCCTGAAGTTTGCTGTAAGATTGTAGCAACATGTGCCATGCTGCACAACATAGCAACTAAGAGAGGACTTGAATTGGATTTTGAGGATGTCTTGCAAAACAATGACAACCAACCCCAACAACCCCAAGCCAGAATACATGGACCAGACGCTGCAGAGAGAAGGAGAAGGAGGGCAGAGATCACACAATATTACTTTTAACACAGGTATGACACTTACAATGCTGATATTTTGGTGACATGTTCTGTTTATTAAGGTTAATTTGAAATTAAGTGAAAAAAAACATTTAGACATCATAATGGCTCTTGGATAATGTAAAGTTACATGTATTGACTTATTGTAAACTTTTGAAAAGCATAAATCTTATGATGACAAATGTATCTCCTCTCTCCTCCTTTAAAAAAGGTTTAAAAACACACCTCTTCCCCAGGATAGCATAGAGAATGAGGCAGCATAAATTTGTGCATGGCTGATCAAGTCAAGCGCCAGGATACCCTTTGGGTGACAGTTTTGCGCTATACAAGTATTCCATACAATACAATACAATACAATCATGTCACTTTAGGAAACATGCTATTTCCTTCTACCTCTCACCCCTAAGACTTTACTTGTGACATTGTCAGTGCCCTTGGTCATGCTGGTTCCTTTGCCACTTTTCCTATTGCTGCGGCGTTCCACAACTTGGCTACTACTCCCTTGCTCTGCTACATCTGCCCCACCATAACTGACCTCCCCTTCCACAGGCATTTCACTATTACTCGTAACTTGCTTGTTATTTGTTAAAGTCATGAGTGAGGACATTCCTCTGGAAACTTCATCACAGCACTTTGTCAGGCCCTTCTGCATGGCAACTGCATTCTTGATAAGCTGTGTTGTGGCCATGCACATTCTATTCATTGCCCTGCTACATGATTGCATAGAGATGAAAGACCGGTTTGAGCTTTTTGACTGTAATAAATATTGTGCCTGCATTGTTGCACACATGGAATCCATGGAAGCTGCTATTCGGTCCAGTTTTTGAGAGGGCACCATATGTGCATTTTCCATGAGTGCAGATATTTGTGATAAACTTGTACTAATGGCACTAAAATCAACAATGATGTTACTCATTTTTCTTTTAATGACCCTAATGTCTTTTCCTTGCAGACGCTGAATTTTTAAAAGCTTCAATTCTACCACACTGGCACTGGTGCCATCATCATTATTTGATCTGCGCTGCCCATGACTTGTCCTGCGCCTAAAAAATTGCTGCAGTCTATGACGTCTGCCAAGCTGTCTTTGCGGAGGAGCAGGGTTTTGTGGAGTATTTTTGACTTGAACAACATAATTTTGTGGTACATCGCTGTCTGACTCTGGAAGTTGACGTACTCTGTGACATGGATTACTTCTCTGGACTGTTGGTGAGGATGCTTCAGAATGATTTTCAACAGAATTAAGCAAATCCTCAGTGAAAGACTCAGCAAAGTCTATGAAATGTGTGTCCAGGTATGCATCTATGGTTAAAAGAGTGCAAAAATGTGATTACTATGTGTGAAATGTACTTTATGTTTTTTTTTTTTTTTTAATGTATTTTTATTGCAGGAATCAGCCAAAGTTACATAATAGATCAGAGACATAACTGCAAAGGAGAACATAAGCGACAGACCCCCCGTGGGGGAACACTCCTCGTACACAGCCATTCAGCCCACAACCCGAAGGTCGGGCGGCGCTTGCGATACGTCTGCACGCGGGGATCTGGTAGTCCGCTGGGGTCGATCTGGATAAATGAGTGCTCTTCGTCTGCTTTTCTAAAAACTCCCCCTAATTCCCGCCCAACCCAACTTCCCCCAGAGGATCGGGAACTAAGCGCGTAGTATGAAAAGCCCCCTTGAATGATAGTGACATGAAATGAGAGTATCCTACGCCCCCCTCTACCTCCATCCACCCCCCTCCCTTCGCCTAGCCCCGCCATTAGTGTGTTGTGTATGTGATAAGAGCTTGTGAAAGGAACCTTTATCTGCAGTATAGAAGATCAGTGTTATGTACGTCTAACGGGACTCAGGTTGTGCCGCGTCATCACTTTCGGAATCGCTGGAAGAGCTGTAATCGCGCAAGGCCTGCACCAGTGTCTCCCATTCCTGTGCAGCTTCTAGCGCCCTCTCATTCTGCTGTCGCCTTGCCAGTTGGTATCGCAGAGTGCTCTTCCCGGTAGCCCACTTCAGGAGTTCGTTGCGCCATTTAGTGCCTGTTGGACCAACTCGTGCCTCCCAATGCCTGGTTATCTCTCTCTTTGCTAGAATGAGCCCCAGGTCAATGAACTTACTGGAGATTTTGTTTTTAGGGGTATGAGGGAACCAATGTAGGATCCCCACCGCCGCGTCAAAGGTCAGGGATCTCCTAGTGACTCCAGTAAGGGTGTCACCTATCAACAGCCAGTATGAGGACAGCCCTGGGCAGGACCACAGCATGTGTATAAGGTCCGCCGCAGGTGATCGGCATCTGGGGCAAGCCGCTGTATCTGAGGCGAAGTATTGTTGAATTTTCGCCTGAGTCAGGTAGGCCCGGTAAAGCACGTAAAAATGAACCAGCTGAAACCGCGCGTGGCGCGTTCCTTTCCAGGCACGACGCATTAGTTGTGCCTACGTGGTTTCCGGTATATCTTTCCCAATGTCGGCCTCCCACCGATTCCTTAGTGTATCGAGCGGGGGCAGCCCTTCATTGATCAATCTAGTATATAAACACGTGACTGCCTTGACCGTCCCCGACGACATCATGACATATTGGCATACCGGCGATGTTGGTGGCTCCTCCCTGCCCTTCTTCCAGTGCGTCTGAATTGCTCGAGTGACTGCTTTGTGGAGCAGGAAGTCGCCTCGGGGAATGTCAAAGCGGTCCAGAAGCTCCTGGAAGGGCAGTAATACTCCGTCCTCATAGAGGTCTCCCACTAGTTGTAACCCTGCATCTTCCCAGTGCCTTAAGCGCGACCAGTCTCCACCGTGCGGCAAGGCAGTGATCATCCCAAAAGGAATCTCCGGAGCGTACGGGTGTTTCAGCTCTCCTCGGCCATGGGCATGATTCCAGCATAATCGTATAGTACGTTCCTCGAGCGTAAGGTCTTTCAGGGCTAAACGCTGACGTAATGCAATGTAGGAGATAACGTGTCTGGGCATACCTCTTGCCCTCCTCTCCTCCGGGCCTCGGAACTCCCTCGCTATCTCCTGGGTAAAGGTTTGCAATTGAGCCGCTAAATAATACTGTTCGAAATCTGGCACCGCTAGGCCACCCTCCGATTTTGGTCTCATCAAGGTCTTGAGCGCCACCCTTCGGCGGCCCGATCCCCAGAGGAACCCCACCAACATGGATCTTAGGAGCCGGAAGGTGGCCGGCGGGATCCAAATCGGGAGCGCTCGGAAGTAATATAACAACCGAGGGAGTGCCACCATTTTCAGCAGTGCTATATGTCCAGCCACCGATAGAGGTAAGGTGGCCCAAAAGTCCATGCTGCCTCGTAGCGCGCGAATACAGCGGGCTATATTGCCGTCTAGGAGATCGGCAGGGTCATGGTATATATATACTCCCAGGTACTTGAGGCAGTTGGGTTCCCATCTGATCTCTCTAGCGGTATCAGGTCTGGATTCCCCTCTTCGAACCAGAAATAAGCAAGTTTTGGCCCAATTTACTTTGAGGCCCGAGATCTCTCCGAATGTCGTGAGGGCCGTGTCGGCCCCAACCAGGGCATTGCTCGAATCCTCTAGGAAGAGCAACAGATCATCGGCGTAAAGAGAGATGTATTGTTGCCCCGATAAGGTCTGTAGCCCACCGAAGTAGGCGCCAGTCCGGATCGATAACTCCAGTGGTTCTACCGCGAGCGCAAAGAACAGGGGGGATAACGAGCATCCCTGTCTCGTGCCTCGTTCCACTGGGTATTGTTGGGAGACTAGCGGGCCCGTTCTCACTCTGGCCGTCGCCGAGGCCTATAATACCATGGTCCATCTGGTAAACCCTTCCCCTAGACCAAAACGTGCCAACACCCTACGTAAATATACCCATTCCAGGCTGTCGAAGGCCTTTTCCAAATCAATCGAAAGGACTAAGGGGCACGGGGCCTCTGCATGGGATTCCTCTAGCAAACGGAATAAGCGACGAATATTCATAGTCGTATTGCGTTTAGGGATGAATCCTGCTTGATCCTCATGTACCAAGGAACTCATGTGACCCAACAGTCGAGACGCCAATATGCTGCTTAGAATTTTATAATCAACCGTTAGCATCGATAGCGGTCGATAAGACGCTGGGTCATCGGCCTCCCTACCAGGTTTGAGGAGGGGGACTACTAAGGCTTCGCACATCGAGCCGGGGAGGCGTCCCAGGCGTTTCGCTTCCCTATATACAACTAACAGTCGGGGAGCCAGGAGGTCTGCGTAGGCGGAGTAGAATTCCACCGGGAGCCCGTCGAGGCCCGG
The DNA here is from genome assembly GCF_964263255.1 of Lissotriton vulgaris. Taxonomy (NCBI): domain Eukaryota; kingdom Metazoa; phylum Chordata; class Amphibia; order Caudata; family Salamandridae; genus Lissotriton; species Lissotriton vulgaris. Next base: position 148,214,725 of record NC_141693.1, read on the forward strand.
AGTCTTGTTTCTCGCCATCCCCTTTGTAGCGCTACGGATTTCTCCGATCTCTATGTCTTTACCCAAGTCCTTCGCTATTTCAGGCTCCAGTGTGGGGACCTGCAGGGACTGTAAGTAGTCATCAATCTGGGCATAGTCCTGAGTCAGTCTACTGCGATATAGCCTTTCGTAATACCTCAGAAAAGAATCAAGTATCTCTGGCTGGGTATGTACCTCGGTTCCCTCCGCGGTGCGCATTGACATCGTCGGGGTGGTTCGTCTCATGGGGTTGGCCAGCCAGGCCAGGAGTGCGCCCGATTTATCTCCTTCTGTGAGTGATCTGGTGACACAGGCCTTGTAGTCAAAACACCGCAGTCGTTCGACCTCCACCGCCACCGCCTCCCTCGCTGCGGAAGTTTGTTCCTGAAGTTCAGGGCGGTCGGGGCGGCATAGCTCCATCTTGCGGAGTTTCCGGTCTGCGTTGGACAGGTCATCGAGGATGACCTTTCGCATTCCCACCTTCTTGGTTATGCAGTAGCCTCTAACCACCACTTTAAAAGCATCCCACTCTGAGGCCCTCGACCCCGCTGTGCCCTCGTTTGCCGCAAAATATTCAGTGATTTTATCCTCCAGGTCGGCCTTGAACACTATATCTTCCAATATCTCGGGGCGCAGCTTCCAAGTGGGTACTTCAGGGATCCCCGGAAACCATCTGAAATCCGCTAACAGGGGGTTGTGGTCAGAGATAGTCCTAGTCAAGTATTCAGACCGCACGGTCGCGGACACTAGTTCTGTCGACCCCAAGAATCCATCCAGCCTCACATGCAGTTCTTGCAAACCAGAAAAGTATGAGAAGTCCTTAGTACAGGGGTGTTGTGCACACCAAATGTCCGTCAGTCCCCATTGAGTCTGCCACTCCTTCCTGCCTTTAGCCACCTGTCGGACTGGGGAATCAGGGAGGGGAGGGTGTGAACGATCGATGTCAACGTCCACCACCGAGTTAAAGTCTTCCCCCATTAGGAGGGTCCCCGACAGGAAACGGGCCAAGGAGCCCGAGAGCGTGGTCAGGAAAGCGAGTTGGTCCACGTTAGGCGCATAAATGCAACAAATATTCAGAGCTCTACCCCCCAATGTGCCAGAAATTGCCACGTATCGTCCCTCTGTATCCACCACAGATTTGGAAACCTGAAAGGGTATCCCAGCCCGTATCCAGATCAACACCCCTCTCGCGTAAGCTGAGTATGTGGTGTAGAATACCTGCCCTCTCCACCTACGCTGCAGCGCCAACCCTTCTGCTTTAGTAAGATGTGTCTCTTGTAGCAGCGCTATCTGCACCCCTCTACGCACTAGATAAGCGTGGACCTTGTGCCGTCTGGACATGGTGTGAAGGCCTCGCACATTCCAAGTGATACATTTCAGATTAGTGACATCAGCCATTGTCCCAAATTGTCTCATCCAGGTTACCCCAGCAATGCTCAGTTAAGGATAGTTTCACAGTCAATTCAACACCAATAGCGGCCTCCCCCCCCAGAAAGACAGAACTTTCCCCTGGAACAAACTCCCCACCACCCTCCCCAGAACAGATCCCAAATAGTACCATCCAGTCCCCATCCAAACCGTACCCTCAATAAACCCCCCTTTCCCAACTAATCCTACGGTAGCCACTGCAGGTAAGCCTTAAGGGCCGAGTGGGGGTCGAGCGCCAACAAAGGGTCACCGAGTCTCAGGCTACCGAGACCAGACCGAGCTCCAGATCATGGTTATCGGGCATAGCAAGCCACCCCAACCCAACTGGTGATCCATGGCCCAGCAGCGACTTCCATAGTCCCTTCACCCCCCGCCACGATCCCCCGCCCAAATGGAATCAGCTCACCCGAGGTCATCCCTGCCCATCTAGTAGGCCTTCTGCCGAGTCAGGAGTAATCACAGGTAAGTTCACACTGTCAGTTTCCGAGTCTTCCGTGTCCGAGTGGCCCCCATCTCCGCCAGGTTCCGAGTCCTCGACGTTGGGTCCGCCCTGGGAGCCAGATAAGTTGGAGACCATTTCCAGCACTCCTCGTCTCTCAGCCATAGTCTCTATCTTCGAGGGTTTGCCCGGTTTACTGCGGCGGCTCCAAAGTCTTTTGGATCTCCGTTGTTGTCCAGCCTCCGACGTCGATTGAAAGGAGGAACCGAAGCCATCTTTACCAGCTCTGTACAGCTCAAGCCAGTTGCAGACGTCCTCCGGAGTTTCAAAGAATTTAGTCGTGTCATCAAGGATGATACGGAGTTTCGCTGGAAAGAGCAGGGAGTATTGTATACCTTCGCTCCGTAGCTCTCGTTTGACCGCTAGGAAAGAGGTCCGCTTACGCTGGGGCTCGTAGGTATAGTCAGGGAAAATGTTCACTTGACTGTTCTCCACTTGGTACGGGCCGTTGTGCCTGGCGGCGTTGAGGAGAAGATCTCTGTCCCGGAAATGTAATAGTCGCGCCACCACAGGGCGCGGGGAATGGCCTTGTTGAGGAGGTCTGGCCGGTACCCTGTGTGCCCGTTCCAGGGTATAGAAGGAGGAGAGCCCCTCAGGCGCCACCACAGTCCGGAGCCAATTCTCTAGATGGGTCACCATGTCGCCATTTTCAATTTTCTCCGGTAGGCCCACCACACGGATGTTCCTCCTATTACGCCCTTCAGCGTCCTCCGCTCGTCTCTCCAACTCACCGATCCGGGTCAGGGCGTCCTTTACCGTAGCGGCCAGGGTCTTTTGTGCTGGTTCCAGGACTCTCACCGAGCTCTCTATCTCTTTGACTCTGTCCGAGAGCTTGCCGTGGTCTGCTCTGAGAAGGCCCAAACTCGTTGCAACTTGGGCAATGTCTTGTTGTAAGGCCGATCGTGTATCTGCGATCGCCTCTAGGATCCTATCAAATTGCTGCTGTAGGTGAGGGCTTCCGGACCTCTCCGGGTCATGTCGATCATCTTTATCCGGAGACTCCATGTCCGAGACGGCTGGAGTGCCACCTTTAGGTCCCTTTGTTTCCCCATGGCGGACTCGCTCTGTAGCAGGAGTCTCGACGGACGACCCGCTAGGAAGGAGTCTCAGCTGATAGCCTTCCGGTGAACGGCCGTGGTGATACGGGTCTTCCACCGTTCCCAGCGTAGTGGTGCAGGGTTACTCTCGTGAGGAGCCGCAGCCGAGTCCCCGGGAGCAACAGAGGGGGAAGTAGAAGCGATCACCACCAGGTAACGCAGTCTCGCCGGATCAAGTGAGGCCTTGGTCTTCCGCCACCGAAGTAGCTGAACCTCCGGCAGGAGATCCGAGTGTTGTGTCGTCGCTCATAATGTTCCTCAAGGCGCGAGGGGGCCGGATTCAAGGCGTCGACCCTCACCGGGAATTTCAGGATCTCAGCGGAGTAAGGTCGCCCGTCTCGGGCGGCTCAGCGCCTCCAGCCACGCCCTCCGGCAACGTGGGCCCTCTCAACGCCGATAGACTGATCCGCAAACTTCCAGGAAGGTCTTCGGTGTCTGGAATCACCCGGACCGTCGGATAAATCGACGTTTCTCCAAGACGAGCGCAGAGCCGGTAGCCTCTTCCGGGCTGGAGTTCTCGCCAGTTCTATCGATCCGGGTCGGGCGCCATCTTGAGCACAGCTCCGCTCTCGGCACAACTTCGCCTCTCAACAAGAACAGCCGGTTTCCGGGTTTCTCCAAGCGCTTCAACAAGTCGGCCCCACCACGATCTTCAATTTGAGGGGGTCGGGGCGCTTAAAACCCTCGGGATTCAGGATAAATGCGGGCTCAGTCTCGGAGCCGAGCTCTCAGGCGACCACCGCCATCGGCGTCCAAGCCACGCTCTCGAAATGTACTTTATGTTGCATTAAATAAAGTACTTCATTTGTATATCCAATACATGTTTACAGCCTACTTTGCTTGCCTATTACTACATGTATTTCTTTCTGTTTTAGGAAAACACAATTAACACATGTTTTCTGCATATGTCAAGATGAAATTACAAGTACCATGATGCATTGCAGATAATATGAAAATTAGTATTGCACACATATCCATAGGTAAAACATTGAAGCAGATGGTGAAACAAACCAACATCACTTATGATGTAGTTTGGAATGGCCAGCAAAGACAAACATTACATCTAAAAACACAGAAAGCATATTTACCTTGAGAAGTTCCTGGTAGCTCTGATGTGTCAATGTCTATTAATCCAATCACCGCTTCTGTGGAAAGGGTTTCTTCAACAACGTCCTCAACGGGTGTATTTGACTTGTCTTTGGGAGGTCCTCCACCAGTCCTTATGGCAGTCTTAATGCGGGTCGCAATTTTTTCTTTTGCGCGACTGCGCAGATCATACCATCTTTTCTGCAGGTTGGTGATGTCTCTATGTGCTACGCCTACTGCATTAACTCTGGCTTGTATTGCCAGCCAAAGTTTCCTTTTCACCCCTTCAGGCACCTTAAGGGACTGTTTGCCAAACAACTGCTCCTGTCTCGCTTTGACCTCTTCTATTAGAATCTCTAACTCCTTATCACTAAATTTCACTTTTCTTTTCCTTGCATGCTGCTCTTCAGACACATTTTCTTGATCCATTCTTTCAGTAAAAAACACAGGCTCCTCCACTACCAACAGGCACAGCTCCAACTGCCAGAAGTCTCTCCTGCAGTTCAAATGCTGTTTCAGGTGCATTTGATTGCTTCCCTAGCTTCCTGGCAGTAATTGTATTGAGATGCATCACAAGTGCGATCTCGCTATTTGCGAATTTGCAAAAATGCGAATTCGCAAATAAGAATTCGCATTTTTATGCGATTTAGAAAAAATTGCAATTTTTACCGAATCGCATAAAAATTGCCAAAAAATTGATGCATTTCATTTTGCGATTCCTTACTTGCGATTCCCTAAATTTCGCAAATAAGGAATCGCAAAATGTTCCGATGATGCATGTGGCCGTAGGTTTTTATCTGGCTTTGTTCTAGCGATGTTTTAATGTTCTGCTTACTGCCCTTCTGCTTGTTTGTTTGTTTCTGGCTGCCGATGTATTTTTTAATCAGTTGAGGATGTAGAGCTATAGACATCTGTGGTGATAGACAGGATTTCTGCCTTCCTCTAGCTCTCCCATTCAGAACGGATTGTCTTAAATGTTCTGAATGCACCTCAATTACCAAGGGAGATAGCTGTCATGCAGGGTGTTTCACACAAGAGTAGCGTTGACTTTGTCGCCACAGGTAATCGATACGCGTACAAAGTCACCCTATATTGTGCCCTTGAGTCCAGCATGTTTCATTTGGACGAATCATGCAGTATGGAGGGAGAAACCGTCTCAAATATGTTATTGAACACAGTGCTAATCTTGAATGAACTGGGATAATTATATGAATCCCCTGAATTTGAAAAAGCAAAATGGGAAAAGGCAGGTTGTGGTGAAGGATGTCAGTCATATTTGGGTGTCAGGGGAAGAAAAATGAGTTTTTCCTGATTCCATGTTGCTCGGTGAGCAGCAAGCATGGCCCGACCCATGTCTGTTGCCACAATAGTCTTTTAGATCGGAGAGAGATTGAGGAAATAGAAATTTTACGTGGTCAGTGTGTCCCCCACTTGCACCCTATCTATGTACCTATGCCCCATGTATGTCCATGTCATCATGTAATTCCCTTCCTATGACTGTAATAATAATGCCTCTGCATTTCCGTCCAATGTTAGCATGTCAGTTATTAGGCCCTCTATGAATGAAACGTTAATTCTGCACTGAGGCCTATGTTGCCAATGCATTTACATGGTGCACATTTAAAAGTCGAGATGCACACGTTTTTGTGGCACAGCCGAGCCAGGACCTGAATTCAGGCTCCGAGCCTCTTTCGACTCTGAAAGCTGCAGTTTAGTTATGTATCCCTGACCCCTCCCTTACTTCCTGCTCAGCCGAGAGGTGCCCAGCTTGGCCTGCCAAGACGGTATTTTGCCTACAGTTATCTGCTCAGCTCCACAGAAAACACATTCCAGTCTAGTGAAAGGGGTAAACATATTCCGCCTGCAGAAGATAGGGCCTAGCCTTCCTGTCTCCATTCAAGTGATTTACTGAACCCGTTTCCATAGAAGGCCCATGGCAACACGCAATGCACGAAGAAATATATGCACACACTAGCATTTAGTGATGAACAGCCTTTGCTCGAGAAACCTTTACTTCAGACAATACATCCTCCAAACACAAGATATCAGATGTGCCAAAAGGTGCAGGTCGTTCTGACATCTCAGACTCCTCTACTAGTGCTAAAGTCAGCTCCCCCCAGCTCTCCCCAGTTACACGTCAATTTCACGTCATGATCAGTTTTGCGCGCACAAAGTAGGGTAAAGGTTCCTGCTGACCCTGCAGACCTCCTCTATGCATCCACCCACTTTATGACACACATATGACTCGTCAAGTGAACACCCACGTGTACGCCTCCTTACACGCCTTCTTTCACGCCTATGTGTTCTCATCTCTCTCTTTCACTTGCTCCGCCTGGAACGCTCCGCCTTCTCTATTCAATGCAATTGTATGGTTTCACTATATATAATGTGTTATGTGAATAAAGATTTAGATGACGACCCTTCCTGAACCTTAGTGGTGATGGAACCCGATTCTCCGATAGCTCAAGCTATTGAATTAAAGCCCTTTTGAATCGGACACCACGGACTCTGCCTCTCATTTTATGAGCAATCCTTATTAATGTATAGAAATTATGACAGAGTAATTCATTATTTACCACATTAATCTGGCGGCCGAATAGGTACTAGTCCCTTTCCCCACGCGCCGGCGATGTAGGTGCAGCCCCCCGACCCCTTCTATAGCCGTGACAGACTTCAAGTGTACACGACAGCGGGACTTCCTGCCAACTCCCTCAGGCCCACGGAGGAGACGGAGACTGCGACCAGGCATCCGCACGAGGCGGTGAGGATTGCGGACCATCCCGACCAGAGCCCAAGCTGAGAGAGCAAGGTCCGAGGTATCCAGAGGCCCACCTGTTCCGAGGCGCATGCGCAGCAGCAGCAGTACCAGACGCCGTAGCAGTCCAGTCCAGTATCGAGTTTCCGAGGCCTTCAGTTTTGCTTCCCGGTGAGTACCGTTATTGGGAACGCATAGAGACGGGTTCATTTATTTGAGCCTGGTCAAGACGGGTCTGGGTACACAGATCCGGTAAAGACGTGTCCATTTAGGTGGATGCGGTAAAGACGTGTCTCTTTATGAGACCGGTATGGCTGTACTGTATTAGCAGTGCATAAAGTAAACGAGTTTTTTTAAGATTGTGTTTTTTCTATGTACTAGTTAGGATGTATCTGTTTTTAATGTTTTAATGTCGTGGTATGAGTGATTGTTTTCAGTCTATTCCTGTGTTTATTGTGTTTTCGTTCAAGTTAGTTCAAATATGTCGCTGTTTTCGAAATTACGTCAGATAGGGACCAGGAAAGGGATACTCGAAGAGGCAGTTCCCGTCCCGCCTAGGGACACTCCTGGCCATTTTATGTACCAGAAGCACGGGCTAGATGCCATACTGTTTTTAGACTTATGGGTAGATTACACGAAGGATCTGGAGGAGAAATATAGATGGCCTGCCTCGGGGACATGGGATGCTGATTGCATCATGAGAGTAGAGGAAGCACTGTGGAAAAAGAAAGCTAGACAATCCCAGAAAGATGCCATAGAGTTGTGGCGTAAGGAAGCGCATAGGAGAACAGAGAAAGAAATCCACAAAGCAGAGAGAAGTAGAGAAGCATCAGAAAAAGCCAAAGAAAAAGAGCTAAAGGAAGAAGGTGAACGGGTTAAGGCATAACAAGTAGATAGACAAAGAAATGCCCTTATTAAAGGCATGTATCCCGTCCTCGCCGAAGGACTACCTAAAGTGACCCCGGAAGTGCCTAGTAATTTGCCGCCACCACTGATCCCGACAAATGTCCATAGTCATAAACAGACAGCAGCGGACATTTTTCTTTCCTCCTATTTGGAAGACGCTACTCCAGATTATGTTAATGCAGATCTTCCTCCTCCTCCTCCTGTCAACAACCCTAACAATCCTTTTCGCCAACCACCCGTAGCACAAGATCAACCCGCATCAGTAGTGACACTGACAGTGAAAGACGATTCAAGCCAAGGCGACTCCAGTCAAGGGGCATCGGGAGGGGGGCCCACTAGAGACATATGGCACACACCACCACCATCACGAACACTAAGAGAATTAGCACTACAACGAACGCCAAAAACGACAACAACACCTCTTAGACAAACTGTAACGGTTTCCAATTGTATATATGATCCAGTACCAGGTGTGGGCTCAATGCTCATATACTCAGTACGTTTAAGACGCGTTGCAGACTATTTGATCACTTTACCAGACATGAAGGAACATCTAGACAGAATATACCACTTCATTAGAACGGGGGAGGGACCCGAAAGTATACATGAGGCCATGGCACATAGAAAGGCGGAGATTCAAGGTATGCTTTTACGATTTTTGATTAATTGTTTGATCAGGGAACAAGATCAGCCAAATAAAGAAGTAACTAAAGGTATGATAAATTGGAGTGACAACATAGCTGTCGGTAAACATGATCCATTGTCAAAGATAGAATGTATGTACAGGAAAATTCGTAGAGAAATTCTGAATATACACAAGAAAGAGTCAGACGAGAAAGAGGACGACTTAGCCTCTGGAGAGGATGAGCCAGAAACAGAGGAAATGGATAAAATGAATTACGTAGGCAGGGCGAGACAGTTTGACAGGCCTAAAGGTCTAGATTACAGTAAACATTCCCTCCCTCCCATACCAGAAAGATATTCCCTCGAACACCTATTCCAAGCTACTGAAAATGCATTGAAAAAACGAGTAGGGGGCAGTGAACTTTGTACTATGCATGAACAGGAACTAGCCCGGTCAGCGGTTCAATGGGCCTGTAATTCTAACATATATAATGATGACATAGTGGCGCAAACATTTTTAAGCCTTCCTCCGGAAGAACAGCGTTTAGCTGGTATTTACACGGTTCAACATCTAATCACATTGTACGAAAGCCAGCATTCTGATCCAGGTCCCTTGTATAAATTACTGGACGATTTACTCCTAGAGAGATGGAGAGGCCTAGGTACCGAATTAATTAATGTCATTCTAGACCAACGACATAAGTACTTGACTTTCCTAACCACGCACTTGATTCCTGCCCCACACCGCGTCAGAAAGACCTTCCACATAGACAGACAGAACCCCCTACGAGAGGTACATCCTGTTAGAAATGCAACCAATGAGCTTCAACGAGTATACGTCTACACACCCTTGACGAAAATAGAAATACTGGAAATGAAAAAATTACTGCCTTGTCATGATAAAGACCCGGGGGGGTTCCACCGTGAATTAAAAGACATTCTCCGCATAGGGGATTACACATACGCTGACATCATTAAATTATTAAAAGTACTGTTACCAGCAGGCATTTACGAAAAGCTTAAAGAAAAAGATTGGGAGGTGGGAGAGAAAAAGATCAGTTGGGCAGAATTGAAAGATGAAGATAAACTCCGAGGCCCTGGTGTTGGTCTTGGGGAACAAGCCAAGGCACTACCTGAACTATTGATACAGGTCTTGCCGAGATTATTGATTACTAAAAAGGAAGATTGGGATGCTATTTCAGCCTGTAAACAGAAACCAGATGAAGACACTAGTGATTTTTATTCTAGATTCGAAAAATGTTTTATTATTAATAGTGGCCTTAAGACAAACAGTGAATCGTACCCACATCTTTTTGTGAGCAAATTAGTAGAGAATTCCCTACCCCCGATCAAAAATAGAGTACAGAAGGTAGAGAGTACCTGGCAAGCAAACAGTCCATCCCAAATGTTACAAATGTTACAATATCACCAGAACCGAATTAGAGAGGAACAGGAACACGAAAAGAGATGCATGAAAGATATGAAAATGAAAGTACTAGTTGCACAAACAGTACCTGCTGATGGCCATAAAAAGGGCACGGCACCTGTTAAAGGGAACTGTAATTATTGCAAGCAACCAGGTCACTATGTAAATGAATGTGCTGTCCTGAAACACTATATAGCTGCAGGCAAGACGAAAGAAAGACCGCGCCCTCCTAGACAGGATAACATCCCGCAGAACACGCAAACGCCACAGAACACGCAACAGACAGTAGCTGTACCCCAACCCACTGCCGCCACACAACATGTCACGCAACAAATGTACCAGTATGCACAGTCAGACTACCCAGACTATCAACAGTACTCATGAAACAGCCTAGAGAGAAAGGTTGGCTTGCCCCTTATTGAGGTACCTGTAGATCAAGAGGGTCCCTATGTACATAGTCATGTATTGGGAAAAGACAGAAAATTTCTGATTGACACAGGGGCGAGTAGAACTACCATCAGTCATGACGAGGTTCCAGGGGCACCCCCCTCAGGCTCACAGAATATTGCCCTGGGATTTTCAGGAAAGCCTATTGTTAACGAAGTGTCAAAGCAGGTTTCCCTAGGAGTCGGTCCATTGTCTCGTACTACAGACCTGTTGCTTACTAGGTCATGTCCAGAAAACTTGCTTGGCATAAAGACATTGAAAGAACTAGGAGCAGTGATTTGTTGTTCTCCGGAAGGAGTGACATTGTTTTTGCGTGATTTTAAAGGACATTATGTACTAAGAGATTTTGATCCCAGACTCCAGAATGTACCACAGCATTTATGGGCGCAAGGTCCGACTGATGTAGGTTACATGCACATTACACCACACCGTGTCACTCTCAAGCAAGGAGTTGTACTGCCACGAATCCGACAATACAAGTTACCACCTGATGCTGTAGCAGCATTACTGAAAATTGTTGACGAACTCATTGCACAGGGAGTGGTTGTAGAGACTGACTCCAATGTATGTAATTCTCCTATCATTCCGATTCTTAAACAAACCGACCCAAATGCACCATCAGTCTACAGACTAGTGATTGACCTCCGAGAACTGAACAAATGCATTATACCGCAGTACCCAGTGGTCCCAGACATTTCTTCATTGTTGACTGCAATTGATTCCGAAGCGACGTTCTTTACTGTAATAGATCTCAAGAACGCCTTCTTTAGTGTCCCAATCCATCCAGAGAGCCAGTACCTCTTCGGATTCTGTTTAAATGGACGCAGCTTCAAATTTACGAGGGCTCCTCAAGGATTCACTGAAAGTCCTAGTATTTACAGTCAAGCATTGAAAAGACAACTAGACAGCATTCGCATGCCTACTGACACTGTGCTGCTCCAATACGTTGACGATCTTTTGATCACAGCACGAACAGAACGAGACTGTGAACGTGCATCACTGACAGTCATATACTTCCTGGCAGAAAAGGGGCACAAAGTTTCCCCTTCAAAGTTACAATTCTGTGCCCAGCAAGTGGTGTATCTTGGACACTTGCTGTCCAAGAGGGGTAGACAGCTGACACCTGATCGCATTCAGTTAATTGCACATCTTCCACAACCCAAGACACAAAAGGAAGTACGGGCCTTCATTGGCCTCACTTCTTACTGCAGACAATGGATTCCTCAGTACGCATATCTAGCCAAACCACTCATACAGTTGACAACACAGGAAGCAGCAACTTCGACTGTCCTCCCTTGGACTCAGGAACATACACTCGCATTTGAGGAATTGAAAAAAGCTCTATGTCAAGCACCAGTTTTAGCGACTCCTTGTTACAGCAAGCCTTTTACACTTTTTGTCACTGAACGCGAAGGCACAGCATTATCTGTCCTTACACAAGATCAAGCAGGAAAACACAAGCCTTATGCTTACTTTTCTAGTACATTGGATCCAGTGGCCCAGGCTCTGCCTGCATGTCTAAAATCAGTTGCAGCAACAGCCCTAGCAATCAGACAAAGCGATTCCATAGTGTTAGGACATCGACTGACAGTACAGGTTCCACACTTGGTGGAAGTTCTTTTGAACAGGACTCAGACACAACACCTGACTATAGCAAGACTGACAGGATATGAACTGACATTGTTCCAGCCACACATAGAGATCAGACGATGCAATACCCTGAACCCTGCTACACTTTTGTCCTCGAGCACAGCAGACCCTGCACTACATGACTGTGTGGAAGTAATTAATACAGTGACGAAGCCAAGACAAGACTTGACAGACATTGCACTACCAGACCCAGATCTGACACTTTATGTGGATGGTTCATGCATGAGAACAAGCACAGGAGAGTTAGTGGCCGCATATGCCGTGACCACTGATACTGAAGTCATAGAGACACATCGAAATGACACACTGTCAGCCCAAGCAGCAGAGCTCATCGCTCTGACCCAAGCCTGTATACGAGCCAAGAACATGAAAGTAAACATATACACAGATTCACAGTATGCCTTTGGAGTCGTTCACGACTTCGGAGTCCTCTGGCAGGAGAGAGGTTTTCTGACCTCTCATGGGGCCAAAATTCAGCATGGTCCCCTCATTCAGGCTCTGTTAGATGCAATACACTTGCCTACAGCCATAGCTATCATGAAGTGCAAGGCACATACGAAAGTCACTGACACCATTTCCCAGGGTAACGACCTGGCAGATCGAACAGCTAAACTTACAGCCCAGACTCCAACAGACATTCCAACTGACACGACAAAGACAGAAGCACCATCACTGACAAACTGTATGACAGTCAGGGATCCCTCACAAGACGTACTCGACATTCAGACACATGCCACTCCAGACGAAATCAAGAAATGGACTGAACAAGGAGGGGTCCAAACAGACCAGGGTTGGATGACAAAAGGCAAAGCCACCTGGTTTCTCCCTGACTCCATGGTTCAAGCTATCATAAATACAGCACATAGTCCAGCACACTTAGGAGAAAAAGCCATGTTAGACAGTTTACAGAATATCTGGTTCAACAAGCACCTGTGTGCAGCAGCAAAACAGAAAGTGCGTACCTGCATGATCTGTTGTCAGTTCAATCCAGGTAAAGGCATTCCCGTGGAACAAGGTGGATTCCATCCTCCCTACCACCCTTTTGAGGTCCTTCAGATGGATTATATTCAGATGGACAGATGTCGAGGATACAAGTATGTTCTCGTAGTTGTATGTGCCCTATCTAGATGGACAGAAGCGTACCCAGTCCCAGATTACACTGCTGTGACCACTGCCAAGCAGTTGGTCCGAGAATTCTTTCCGCGATACGGCTTGCCCCGTGTCGTGTTCTCAGATAACGGTCAGCCATTCTCTTCTGACTGATGAAACAAGTATCTCTTCTGTTAGGGTACCAGTGGAGATTCCATTGCGTACGACACCCAGAGGCAGCAGGTCTCGTAGAGAGACACAATCAGACACTCAAAACCAAGCTAGCGAAGGTCTGTGCAGAAAAAGGCGTGGATTGGATGGTAGCCTTGCCGGTTGCCCTCTTTTACATGCGTATGGTAGCTCATTCCAGAACCGGACTATCCCCGTACGAGGTGGTTTTTGGTAGACCGCCGAATATGTGGGGTACGCCTATGCCCAAGAAAATAACTGATGTCGACAGTAATATGCTGACAGATTACCTGGCTTCCTTGATGTCTGCACTCCTTTCTTGTCGTTCACAGGTTGCAGCTGCCTTCCCCGACAACACCCAGGTGAAAAACCACTTGATTGTCCCGGGAGACCTTGTGTTTGTCCGAAATTTTGATCGTTCAAGTCCTCTCGAGCCCCGCTGGCGCGCACCAAAGCTGGTTCTACTAACGACGAGGACCGCCGTCAAGGTCGAGGGGAGGAAGGGCTGGCTCCATGCCCACCACGTGAAACGCTTCCATGGACTTGGTTCGGTAAAAGACTCTAAGGACTGCCCTGACATCAGTGACTCCAAACTCCCTTTACTAGAAAAGACTCCGCAACAGGAGTATAAACTGAAACTACGGTCTAGTAAGTCAGACAGCGTTTAATTGTTTAAGTCCCCCTCGGGTGAAGCGGTTAGACAGGTTCCTGACATGTATAAGATCGTAGACCCAAATAGACAGAGAGATAGGCAGAGAGAGATGAAAGATAAATACTGCAAAAACTTACGCAGTAGATGCATAGTAACTCTGATCATTATGTTTTTTCTAAGTATATCGATTATATGTATAAGCTTGACGCTACATGTTTTCTTTCCTCCTCTTGGTTCACACATACATTCTTCTTTCAATTACACTGTAGAGCACACATTCAGTGATCTGCCACCCCATGAATTGTCATATCGACTAGCATTGCGCAACAATACTTTTATCAGTATGTTACACCATTCTCACCAGGCCAGCAATGTAACGAATTGCTGGGTATGTGGCCGACTCCCACCATATCAGAAAACAAAGGGAGTTCTGCCCCTCTTTCCTTTCCCGTTCTCGCACAATGGTTCGTGCGGAGCATGGTTTGCTTTAATGTCATCAACACAAGACAGAAAGCTCACCGATTCCCAGAGTGAATGGATTTGGGGGGACCTGAATATAGTAATGAATAAGGCATGTTTTCCCGATAAAGATGGTTTTCCCCAAAGGAAAGGAACAGATCTAGAAATTGAAGTGTACGAATTAGGAAATGTTTCCTTTAGCCTCATGATTCTAAACGTCCAGTCCGAGAAAAATATAGGTACACCGTTCATAAAAGTTTTACCAGTAAGAGGTGAATTGTGCGTTAGAAAGAATGGTTCAGTGCACTTGGGACACAGTGATTGTAATACTGTGGTCGAATTCAATGATAAAGGAAAGTCTACTTTCAAAGCTTCCCGCCATTCTTATTTCATTTGCGGTCAGACAGCCTATGTACGTCTGCCCTTAGACTGGGGTGGGACGTGTTATATTGCGTTCCTACTGCCACCTGTTTTTCTAGCCCCATCCCATTATCATCGAGACTCCCGACTCGTACATGTAAAACACAAGAGGGAAACCGAGTCCCCGGTTGTCGATCAGACTGAGTCAGTGTGGGAGCAGTATAAGGATCTTATTAAAGGGTATTTCTGGTTCATAGGTCCCGTCCAAAATAGTAAATTAATACGCAGGTTAACAAGAACACTGGAAGCGGTAGTGAATGAGACTAGTACTTTTGCCTTAGGAAACTTAACAGAAGAGCAGTCTGCTACGAGACTTGTTGTTCTTCAGAACCGCCTTGTTCTTGACGTCATCCTGGCAGATAGGGGCGGGGCTTGTAGAGTGATCGGCTCCAGTTGTTGCGTGTTTATTCCAAATAACGCGCCATCCGTGTATGCAGCAATAACAAGGCTCCACAAGATAGCCCGTGAAATGCATCAAGACCCATGGTCTTGGTCCGGTTGGCTCTGGAGTGTAATAGCGGGATGGGGTTGGACAGTGTTGTCCTTCCTAGGAATAATACTACTAGTTATATTCAGTTGCTGTCTCTGTCTGCAATGTGGCCCAGCGATTTGCGGCTTGTGTGCCACTGCCTGTATTCCCCGTCCACGTTCACGTTCGCATGCACAAATGAAAAAAGACGAGCAAATGATGCTATATGAACAAATAGATGGTCTCATGAATATAGATGTGTCCTGAAGGGCACAGTAGGGGACAAGGAGGGAATGAGGAAATAGAAATTTTACGTGGTCAGTGTCCCCCCCACTTGCACCCTATCTATGTACCTATGCCCCATGTATGTCCATGTCATCATGTAATTCCCTTCCTATGACTGTAATAATAATGCCTCTGCATTTCCGTCCAATGTTAGCATGTCAGTTATTAGGCCCTCCATGAATGAAACGTTAATTCTGCACTGAGGCCTATGTTGCCAATGCATTTACATGGTGCACGTTTAAAAGTCGAGATGCACATGTTTTTGTGGCACAGCCGAGCCAGGACCTGAATTCAGGCTCCGAGCCTCTTTCGACTCTGAAAGCTGCAGTTTAGTTATGTATCCCTGACCCCTCCCTTACTTCCTGCTCAGCCGAGAGGTGCCCAGCTTGGCCTGCCAAGACGGTATTTTGCCTACAGTTATCTGCTCAGCTCCACAGAAAACACATTCCAGTCTAGTGAAAGGGGTAAACAGATTCCGCCTGCAGAAGATAGGGCCTAGCCTTCCTGTCTCCATTCAAGTGATTTACTGAACCCGTTTCCATAGAAGGCCCATGGCCCCACGCAATGCACGAAGAAATATATGCACACACTAGCATTTAGTGATGAACAGACTTTGCTCGAGAAACCTTTACTTCAGACAATACATCCTCCAAACACAAGATATCAGATGTGCCAAAAGGTGCAGGTCGTTCTGACATCTCAGACTCCTCTACTATTGCTAAAGTCAGCTCCCCCCAGCTCTCCCCAGTTACACGTCAATTTCACGTCATGATCAGTTTTGCGCGCACAAAGTAGGGTAAAGGTTCCTGCTGACCCTGCAGACCTCCTCTATGCATCCACCCACCTATGACACACATATGACTCGTCAAGTGAACACCCACGTGTACGCCTCCTTACACGCCTTCTTTCACGCCTATGTGTTCTCATCTCTCTCTTTCACTTGCTCTGCCTGGAGCGCTCCGCCTTCTCTATTCAATGCAATTGTATGGTTTCACTATATATAATGTGTTATGTGAATAAAGATTTAGATGACGACCCTTCCTGAACCTTAGTAGTGATGGAACCCGATTCTCCGATAGCTCGAGCTATTGAATTAAAGCCCTTTTGAATCGGACACCACGGACTCTGCCTCTCATTTTATGAGCAATCCTTATTAATGTATAGAAATTATGACAGGATAATTCATTATTTACCACAAGATGATAGAGTTGGAACAGGGGAGTGACACATTGCAAGTAACAAGAAGAAAATACTTTTCCTTGATCTGAAACAAGATTAACATGGAGTTTAGAAGCTGCAAAGTTGTCTTAGTATTTCTGATACTTGCCATTATTTATTAGCGCAAATTTGACCCAAAGGTATCGGGTATCAGAGCGCTTAACATATAACCAGTAGCGTTACATGAGGACACGATTATTTTATTGTTAGGAAAGGGGAGCGTAAGTGATGTGCCCAGAATCACAGGATGTTCAGCGTCATTGCCGAGACTTGAACCCAGTCCCCCAGATTCGAGGTCGACCACCCTAGCCAACTCCTCTCGCCATACCCATATCAGTGGTTGGGTGGATGTCAGATTCCTATCTCCTGGAGTGAAATGCTTCACCAAACTTGAAAAATGTAACCCAACATTTACCATTATCAAAGAAATTCATGTAGGTAGAATTTCCCGTTCCTGAGTCTGGGACTGAATACGATTAATATGTTTACTTCCATATGTTATCTGACTATGTAAAGTTAATGAAGATCTAGAATTGTTACATCTTTAGTTACCTTCAGTCTCAGCCGCAGAGGGTTCATCTTACTTTCACCTGCCGCTGTTGTATGCTCTTTTTTGTAGTGTATTTCTCATCTTAACCTGTAATCAGTGTGTGATCAAGCTATTTTATTCCAAATATGCATGTCCTTAAGAGTATGCCCCTGTGTCAAGCGGCTCGAATATGTATATATGGGCAACTAAGCATGCTTATTGATTTTCAAAAGCTTATCAACGAGTGAACAAGTGTAAGTGTATGATGGGATTTTTCACCCTGCTGACGAATGTAAACCTCACTAACTCTGAGCAGCAGGAATTGACCAGTAAGCTCAGTCAGAAAGAAAGAGTCTTTGTAGATGAGTGAATGAAAGAATTAGAGAGGATGAAAAAAAAGGCAAATAAGAAGGTTAAACCAGAACATTATTAAGCCTTTAAAACCAAAAATCTGGGGCACCTAAGAGGAGGGCGCTACATTAATTCATGCTACTCAGGATCACACTACGCACAATCAAAGTTTGGGCAGTTATTGGTAACACGGGAAGAAGTTTTCGCAGGCCCAGCAAAAGTGAGAAACGAGGCCCAGCTACTTTGGTGATGTGACCTTCCAAAGGATAATTTACTATAAAAAATGTACTTCTGTCTTATTACCCCAAAACAAAGTAGCTTTTGGGATGAGGTACTTTAGGAGGTGAATGAGATGTTCTAATTGCGGATCCCAAGAGAACTGAGGTAGTCCTACTGGGGCTTCTGTTCCCATGGAATAGTCCCAAAGGGGTAAGCAACTGACCTTCACCTTAGCCACAGCCATCAAAACTATCCGAATCCCATGGGGAAGCATGCACGCCTACCTTCTGTCTTGTTTAATTGTTGATCACCTTTGCATTGGAAAAGTAGAAAAAATCTCCAACTCCTTGGAAAATAGACTTAAGACATCTGAGGCTGACTGTTCATTGTTTTGCTTGCTCCTTTAAAGTCTAGGGAGCACACATGCCTTCAATATCCTAAATTGTTACAAATACTCCCGATTAGACCTGGCATCATTGGCATGGTTTGCCCCTAACTTTTTGCTTTGAGACCTCCTGTTTTTACTGACTTCGTTTTTGCTGTCCTTAGGACTCTGCACACATTACCACAGCTAACCAGTGTCAAAGTGCTTGTGATCTATCCTTAAAACATGTTAGATTGGCATCTGCCCATTTGGCATACCTAATTTACTTGTAAGGCCCTAGTAAAGTGGTACTACTTGACCCAGGGCCTCTAAACTGGGTACTACTAGTGGGCCGGAAGCACTGATTTTGCCACCCACCTAAGTAGCACTTTCAACATGTCCAGGCCTGCCATTGCAGACTGTGTGTGTGCAGTTTTAAACTACTATTTGGACCTGGCAAAGTAAACCTTTTGCCAGGCGCAAATCTTCCTTTTTAATAAATATAAGTCACCTCCCAGGGTAGGCCGTGGACAGGCTTGAGGGTCAGCCGCGGCCGTTAGTGGGAGTACCGGCCGGGCGGTGATGTGGGGAGGGGGAGGGGCAGGGTGGGAGGGTAGTAATGTATGGATTACGGACTTTAACAGGTAAGTAAATATGTATATAAATAAACGAATTTCGTTGCGCATCGCATTTGGTGATTAAGGGCACGCAACGAAATTTGTTTTATTTATTTATATGTTTACTTACCTGTTAAAGTCCATAATCAATACATTACTACCCCCCACCCTGCCCCTCCCCACGTCAGTGCCCGGCCGGTACTCCCACAACCGGCCGCGGCTGTTGAGGGTAGGGTGCAATGCATTTAAAAAGTAGAACATGTACTTTTAAGTTTTGGTAGTGAAAAAATCTTACATTCGTTTTTCACTTCTCCAAGGCCTACTTCTCGCTCAGTATAATATTGGAGTTACCTCATTACATTTTATGAGTGCAATTTCCCAAATGGGGACAGGTACCCTGTTTATATTTGGTGTCTCTGGAATTGTAATGAAAAATCCTAATTTATGGTGAAGTCGGATTTAAAATCACAATTCTGAAAAGGGCATAGCCATTTAGTGCCTGTTGGACCTGCGATGGGCAAGCCCAGCACAAAGGGGGTAGCTTGGCTCAAGTGTCAAGGCAAGTGAAGGCTATTGTGGTAAGCCGGCTCTGACCCAATAATATCTCCTTGTACAACCACCAAAAAGAAGGACACCACACCACTGTTGTAGAAAAATACGATTCCTTTATGTAAAAATTCTCACAATTTACAACCCTTTAAATGAACAAGCATGGGCCTTCACTCAGCTGTGTCTTTTTCTCTACAGATGCCCATGCTGATGACTGTATATACTGTGGCCGGTCTATTCTAGATACCCTGGGATGGGAAGGGGGAGGGCCATGGTGGGCACAATGGGGAACTGGGGATTACAGTTCTGAAGTATTTCAGTTTCCTCCTTTGTGAATTACTTCTTTGTTGATCAGAAGGTTGTAGGCCATAGTATGTGTAGAACTTAAGTGACTAAAAAAAGTACTAAACATAAGATGTTAATAGTTTGGTTGTAGAGGTGAGTGAATTTATAGTTGTACCTGATTAGGGGGAACATTTTAGACTTTTCATATCGTATGCCAGATGTCTCTTAGTTAAAATGTACCAAGTCGCTGCAACCTGATGTTCCATTCAAAGGGGTTGTCCAACAGGCCGCCGGGATTTGTTTTTACCAGTGCTGCACTCCATCGCTGTTCCTTCATAATAAGAGACTTCTCAAAACGTTCTGGAAATTCCCTTGAGGGTCCTCGTATGTCCTCTGGGGATGTGCTTCTAGGCTCAGGCAATGGACGAGTAGCACAATGATGCCAAGACTTCTAATAATGTGGGCCTGGAACTGTAAGACAGCATCAAAGTTCGGTCTCTATTTCTCTGGAAATTAAAAAAAAGCTTTCTCCAGCTTCACGTTTAGCAAATCTGGTCAGACGTTTGAAACAGTGTGCAAAGTGTCGAGCTGACAATGTGCGCAACTTTGCAGAGCCCTATTTAAGGATTAAAAAGGAGACAGAGACCCTTTATAAGAGGTGGGGAGATGGTGTTATAGACTGAACATTAGCCTAAAATCGTGACTGGTGTTTGTTGTATGTCCTCAGATGTTTACTTGTAAAGAACTATGTATTCAGCAAGTACCTTTTTCAAATATATTATAATTAATTTGATTGTGAACCTTGATAAGGGTGTGAAATATGTCTTAAATACATATCTTGTTTGTTAATTTCTCAGTTAAAAATATCTAATTTCATTAGGACTTTTTTCATCCAATTTTGAGTTGGGAATGTCTCTTTCATGGTGTACAGTATCTTCTATCCTGGGTTTCAGATTTGAGTCCCCAGAGTGACGTCAATCTAGGGTGTGTATGACAGCCTGCACCCGGCCTTGAATCACAACTTATCTAGAGTCTGTCCTGGACATAGGAGGGCATTTTGTGGCACTGATTATAGTGCAAGAAAGTTTTTTACCTGTGTCATGTGAATAAAATACTACTGGGTCATCACCTAAAGTTCCTCTGCTGACTATCAGCTCAAATTCCTACCACTGATATCCCCTGCACTTGGATGCGTGCATGTATGCTACTGAAGTTTGACACAAGCATGTGGGTTCCGTTTCTGAAAACCCTGACCTGCTCATATACACACGATGAAGATGATGTTGCTTTCCCACACAATAGAAATATACCACCGATGAGTCAGGCTTCCACTTAAACATTCAGTTAGTCCTTTCTGATACAGATAGATGCTGATTAGTTTTGCTGTGACTGTCATTTGGCGGATGGCAGGGCTAAGCATTGAGCCTACAGTTTCTGTTGCCAGGGTGTGAAGGATCCTTAACAAGGGGAGCTCTCCTTTGTTTCTGTTCCTGATCAGTATCAAATGTGGCTATTGATAGTCAAGTACGGACTGCTGGAACTTCTTTGTGACTCTGTTATGGGGGCTCCAGCTTGGCGATGACCTTGTTGTGAAGAACATTACTGAAGGCAAGGTGGAGGTTGGAAGACAACTTGAGAAGGACACATGAAAAGGGAATTGATCGAAAGTGGTTCATAAGATAGAGAATCCAAATCCCAAGTCTGCCAACTCTGTATAAAAGTGGGAGCTGCTAACTCGCTTGTTGCTTCAGTTTCAAGTTCTCTCTGACCATGGAGGCAGCTCTCTACAGAGTGTCCTGAAAATTGTTGCCCAACCAGCATTGGTATCTGCCTGACAGCCAGCTTCCCAGAGGTACTGTAATATCACCTAGTATTTTATCTGGAGGAACAACTGCCCAACTTGTCCTGGGTATCCAAAGAGTTAACTCATGGAGAAGTGGACAAATGAAAGAGGCAAAAAAAAGTTTGTTTGGTGCAGAGGTCATCCACCAGAGACTTACAGATATGTGACTGGCATGAACAAAGTTGCGGAGAGCCCCAGAGATCCTCAAAGGTATAATGGCACTGTCAAAGCATGCATGTGCGCTCTCTAATGTTAGCCCCATTGCCACTGCCCTGGCACTTGTGGAAATGACCCTGATTGATTGGCTTATTGAAGCCAGGATTGACATTTGTCTTGTGGCACCCGCTGCTTTCCTACCACCCCAGTCGGTGTGACTGTTTCATTACTGAGTTTGTGTTGTGCAGTCCTGGCCACCCAAAAGTGAAGATTGCAAACCAATGCTGCCTGCTGGGCCCAGCACTAATCCCTGAGGATGCAGAGTGGACTACACTGCTCTGAAGAATGAGGCCATCGCTTAAAGTACTATGTACCAAATCAGAGACTGGCATCTGAGATGCTGAAGATTGCCACACCCAATCGGACCTCTGCCATTCTGCCCCAAACAGCACCTAGAAGTACTCTGCCATTGCAGGAGCCCCAGGTCTGAAGAGGACTGCTGAACTGCCTCCAACCAGGGTGGCCCCATGGTGACTGACAGAGCACTCACCAAAGGATTGTTGACTGCCCAGCTCGCGACGCAAGTCTATGGTGAGAGTCTGCTGAAGCATGAAATAGTGCCTCCGCCAGAAGCTTCCACTCCTGCCCTTTGAATGGCACAGTTATTAACGACCTCATTTTCTACTCTAGAAGAACCTCCGCCTGTCGCAAAACCTTTTCCCACCTCCTTAATGTAAGTACAACAAAGAACATTCCATATGGCTGTAAGCTAACAATAACACCCTCTCCAACCCTGTGAGCTGATCTCACCTTCACACTTTACAACAAGCATTTGAAATGCAATAGGTCCCGCATTAGGAAAGTGTGAGCTATTTGTATTGTAAATTACAATTTTTTTAAATATGTGTTGGCTTTGAAAATATATAAATGAATAGCATTGTTTTTCACAAAGCCAATAGCTTACACTTTCCTAATGCGAGTCCTATTGGCTATGGCAATGCTTGTTGGTACCAAGCAAGGACAGTGCTGTTGTGGTGCTGAGCGATGCTGTTGTGGTGCTGAGTGATGATGTGGTTGGGCTGAGTAATGTGGTGGTGTATTAGAGTGATGTGGTGGTGTCCCAGAGTGATGTGGTGGTGTCCCAAAGTGATGTGGTGGTGTCCCAGAGTGATGTGGCGGTGTCCCAGAGTGATGTGGTGGTGTCCTTGAGTGATGTGGTGGTGTTCCTGAGTGATGTGGATGTGTTCCTGAGTGATGTGGTGGTGTTCCTGAGTGATATGGTGGTGTTCCTGAGTGATGTGGTGGTGTCTGTGAGTGATGTGGTGGTGTCCCTGAGTGATGTGGTGGTGCCCCTGAGTGATGTGGTGGTGCCGCTGAGTGATGTGGTGGTGTCCCAGAGTGATGTGGTGGTGTCCTATAGTGATGTGGTGGTGTCCTAGAGTGATATGGTGGTGTCCCTGAGTGATGTGGTGGTGTCTTGTGTATTGGTTTCACCTTTGCACTGTGTTAAGTTAGCATGTGCTGGTTAGAAGTTAAACGCCATTTTTCCTTTCCTGCTGCCTCTGCGCACAACACATTTTGTTATTAATGCTTTTCGCCTAGTTAGGTATTTTGATTTAAACGAGAATAACATGTTTGCTTATAATATCAGTCTTGCTTGGTAAGCTATGTCTGTACAGTGAGTGCCGAGGCCTTCAAGGTTATTTCAACACAGCGCTTATTGTTTGGTTTGATCAGCGCACAGAGTACACATAATATGGATGCAGCTGTGGCCAACTTTGGGTTTAGGCACGAATAATAATGCACTGGACAAGGCAGGAGACACACACTTGATGAATATCCGTATGCAGAGTGTTGGAGCAGGAGATGATGTGATCCATTTCCACTGAACCCAAAGGTATGGGCCCGCCCTTCTAAACCCAAAGAGACCTTCTGTAGATATAATATAATCTACTAGCTAGGGAGGGTAAACCGAGGTTCTATTTAGACCTGTTTTCTTTAGCATTTTAACATGCTTTCACCCTTTGTATTTTATGGAATAGTAACCATGCTGTTAACCTTGTTCCTTATAATATGTTTGCTTGTACTAGCTAAGATACTGCGTTTGAGAACACTGCATTAGAAATAAACATTTCAGACTCGCATGTGTCCTCATTGACTCCTGGTTCTGGATTGATATGTTAGTATAACGAAAGAGTGTTCATGTGTTCCACGTTACCTGAGGTGTTCTAAGTCCATGTTCTGGGTTGTCTAAATCATTGGGGTTTTGTAAGTACCAATGAGACACTGATAGCTAGTCTGGTAGGGGATTTTGGATGCTGAGGTGAGTTTTGGCACACCCTAATTCACTGAGGTTCCTAGTGTCTATGCACAGTTCTGTATATGAGCAGAAATCCCTGCTACAGTGGTGTTGTGTGGCATTCAACAGTGTGAGGCATGCAGCAATTTGAGGCGTGCAGCAGTGTGAGACGTGCAGCAGTGTGTGGCGTTCAGCAGTGTGTGGTGTCCATCAGTGTTTGGTGTGCAGCAGTGTGTGGCGTGCAGCAGTGTGTGGCATGCAGCAGTGTGAGTAATGCAGCAGTGTGAAGCATGCAGCAGTGTGAGGCGTGCAGCAGTGTGAGTCGTGCGGTAGTGTGCAGCATGCAACAGTGTGAGTAATGCAGCAGTGTGCAGCATGCAGCAGTGTGTGTCGTGCAGCAGTGTGAGGTGTGCAGCAGTGTGAGTCGTGCGGTAGTGTGCCGCATGCAGCAGTGTGAGTAATGCAGCAGTGTGCAGCATGCAGCAGTGTGAGGCGTGCAGCAGTGTGTGGCGTGCAGCAGTGTGTGGCGTGCAGTAGTGTGTGGTGTGCAGCAGTGTGTGGCGTGCAGCAGTGTGAGGCGTACAGCAGTCTGAGGCGTGCAGCAGTGTGAGGCGTGCAGCAGTGTGTGGTGTGCAGCAGTGTGTGGTGTGCAACAGTGTGTGGCATGCAGCAGTGTGCAGTGCAGCAGTGTGCAGCATGCAGCAGTGTGAGTAATGCAGCAGTGTGCAGCGTGCAGCAGTGTGCAGTGTGCAGCAGTGTGATGCGTGCAGCAGTGTGAAGCGTGCAGCATTGTGAGGCGTGCAGCAGTGTGAGGCGTGCAGCAGTGTGAGGCGTGCAGCAGTTTGAGTAATGCAGCAGTGTGCAGCGTGCAAGTGTGAGGTGTGCAGCAGTATGCGGCGTGCAGCAGTTTGAGGCGTGCAGCAGTTTGAGGCGTGCAGCAGTGTGCCGTGCAGCAGAGTGTAGCATGCAGCAGTGTGCAGCATGCAGCAGTGTGAGTAATGCAGCAGTGTGAGGCGTGCAGTGGTGTAAGGCGCGCAGCAGTGTGTGGCGTGCAGCAGTTTGTGGCATGCAGCAGTGTGAGGCGTGCAGCAGTGTGAGGCATGCAGCAGTGTGTGGCATGCAGCAGTGTGAGGCATGCAGCAGTGTGTTGTGCAGCAGTGTGCAGCAATCAGCAATGTGAGTAATACAGCAGTGTGAGGCATGCAGCAGTGTGAGGCGTGCAGCAGTGTGAGTTGTGCAGTTGTGTGCAGCATGCAGCAGTGTGAGTAATGCGGCAGTGTGCAGCGTGCAGCAGTGTGAGGCATGCAGCAGTGTGTGGCGTGCAGCAGTGTGTGGTGTGCAGCAGTGTGTGGCGTGCAGCAGTGTGAGTAATGCAGCAGTGTGCAGCGTCTAGCAGTGTGAGGTGTGCAGCAGTGTAAGGCGCGCAACAGTGTGAGTTGTGCAGCAGTGTGCAGCATGCAGCAGTGTGAGTAATGCAGCAGTGTGCAGCATGCAGCAGTGTGAGGCGAGCAGCAGTGTGTGGTGTGCAGCAGTGTGTGGTGTGCAGCAGTGTGTGGTGTGCAGCAGTATGGCGTGCAGCAGTGTGAGGTGTGCAGCAGTGTGAGGCATGCAGCAGTGTGAGGCATGCAGCAGTGTAAGGCGTGCAGTAGTGTGAGTCGTGCAGCAGTGTGATGAGTGCAGCAGTGTGAAGCGTGCAGCATTGTGAGGCGTGCAGCAGTGTGCAGTGTGCAGCAGTGTGAGGCGTGCAGCAGTGTGTGGCGTGCAGTAGTGTGTGGTGTGCAGCAGTGTGTGGCGTGCAGCAGTGTGAGGCATACAGCAGTCTGAGGCGTGCAGCAGTGTGAGGCGTGCAGCAGTGTGTGGTGTGCAGCAGTGTGTGGTGTGCAACAGTGTGTGGCATGCAGCAGTGTGCAGTGCAGCAGTGAGCAGCATGCAGCAGTGTGAGTAATGCAGCAGTGTGCAGCATGCAGCAGTGTGCAGTGTGCCGCAGTGTGAAGCGTGCAGCATTGTGAGGCGTGCAGCAGTGTGAGGCGTGCAGCAGTGTGAGGCGTGCAGCAGTTTGAGTAATGCAGCAGTGTGCAGCGTGCAAGTGTGAGGTGTGCAGCAGTATGCGGCGTGCAGCAGTTTGAGGCGTGCAGCAGTTTGAGGCGTGCAGCAGTGTGTCGTGCAGCAGAGTGTAGAATGCAGCAGTGTGCAGCATGCAGCAGTGTGAGTAATGCAGCAGTGTGAGGCGTGCAGTGGTGTGAGGCGCGCAGCAGTGTGTGGCGAGCAGCAGTTTGTGGCATGCAGCAGTGTGAGGCGTGCAGCAGTGTGAGGCATGCAGCAGTGTGTGGCATGCAGCAGTGTGAGGCATGCAGCAGTGTGTTGTGCAGCAGTGTGCAGCAATCAGCAATGTGAGTAATACAGCAGTGTGAGGCATGCAGCAGTGTGAGGCGTGCAGCAGTGTGAGTTGTGCAGTAGTGTGCAGCATGCAGCAGTGTGAGTAATGCGGCAGTGTGCAGCGTGCAGCAGTGTGAGGCATGCAGCAGTGTGTGGCGTGCAGCAGTGTGAGTAATGCAGCAGTGTGCAGCGTCTAGCAGTGTGAGGTGTGCAGCAGTGTAAGGCGCGCAACAGTGTGAGTTGTGCAGCAGTGTGCAGCATGCAACAGTGTGAGTAATGCAGCAGTGTGCAGCATGCAGCAGTGTGAGGCGAGCAGCACTGTGTGGTGTGCAGCAGTGTGTGGTGTGCAGCAGTGTGGTGTGCAGCAGTATGGCGTGCAGCAGTGTGAGGCGTGCAGCAGTGTGAGGCATGCAGCAGTGTGAGGCATGCAGCAGTGTAAGGCGTGCAGCAGTGTGAGTCGTGCAGCAGTGTGCAGCCTGCAGAATTGTGAGTAATACAGCAGTGTGCAGCATGCAGCAGTGTGTGGCGTGCAGCAGTGTGAGGTGTGCAGCAGTGTGAGGCATGCAGCAGTGTGTGGTGAGCAGCAGTGCGTGGCGTGCAGCAGTGTGTGGCGTGCAGCAGTGTGTGGTGTGCATCACTGTGGTGTGCAGCAGTGTGAGGCATTCAGCAGTGTGAGGCATGCAGCCGTGTGAGGTGTGCAGCAGTGTGAGGTGTGCAGCAGTGTGTGGCGTGCAGCAGTGTGCAGCATGCTGCAGTGTGAGTAATGCTGCAGTGTGCAGCATGCAGCAGTGTGCGGTGTGCAGCAGTGTGAGGCGTGCAGCAGTGTGAGGCATGCAGCAGTGTTTGGCGAGCAGCAGTGTGTGGCATGCAGCAGTGTGTGGCATGCAGCAGTGTGTGGTGTGCAGCAGTGTGAGGCATGCAGCAGTGTGAGGTGTGCAGCAGTGTGAGGTGTGCAGCAGTGTGTGGCATGCAGCAGTGTGAGACATGCAGTAGTGTGAGTCGTGCAGTAGAGTGCAGCATGCAACTGTGTGAGTAATGCAGCAGTGTGCAGCATGCAGCAGTGTGTGGCGTGCAGCAGTGTGAGGCGTGCAGCAGTGTGAGTCGTGTGGTAGTGTGCCGCATGCAGCAGTGTGAGTAATGCAGCAGTGTGCAGAGTGCAGCAGTGTGAGGCGTGCAGCAGTGTGTGGCATGCAGCAGTTTGTGGCGTGCAGCAGTGTGTGGTGTGCAGCAGTGTGTGGTGTGCAGCAGTGTGAGGCGTACAGCAGTCTGAGGCATGCAGCAGTGTGAGGTGTGCAGCAGTGTGTGGTGTGCAGCAGTGTGTGGTGTGCAGCAGTGTGTGGCATGCAGCAGTGTGCAGTGCAGCAGTGTGCAGCATGCAGCAGAAGTGAGTAATGCTGCAGTGTGCAGCATGCAGCAGTGTGCAGTGTGATGCGTGCAGCAGTGTGAAGCGTGCAGCATTGTGAGGCGTGCAGCATTGTGAGGCGTGCAGCAGAGTGAGGCGTGCAGCAGTGTGAGGCGTTCAGCAGTTTGAGTAATGCAGCAGTGTGCAGCGTGCAAGTGTGAGGTGTGCAGCAGTATGCGGCGTGCAGCAGTTTGAGGCGTGCAGCAGTGTGCCGTGCAGCAGAGTGTAGCATGCAGCAGTGTGCAGCATGCAGCAGTGTGAGTAATGCAGCAGTGTGAGGCGTGCATCGGTGTGAGGCGTGCAGCAGTGTGTGGCATGCAGCAGTGTGTTGCATGCAGCAGTGTGAGTAATGCAGCAGTGTGCAGCGTCTAGCAGTGTGAGGTGTGCAGCACTGTAAGGCGTGCAGCAGTGTGCAGTGCAGCAGTGTGCAGCATGCAGCAGTGTGAGTAATGCAGCAGTGTGCAGCATGCAGCAGTTTGTGGCGTGCAGCAGTGTCTGGTGTGCAGCAGTGTGTGGCGTGCAGTAGTGTGAGGCGTGCAGCAGTCTGAGGCGTGCAGCAGTGTGAGGCGTGCAGCAGTGTGTGGTGTGCAGCAGTGTGTGGCGTGCAACAGTGTGTGATGTGCAGCAGTGTGCAGTGCAGCAGTGTGCAGCATGCAGCAGTGTGAGGCATGCAGCAGTGTGAGGCATGCAGCAGTGTGAGGCGTGCAGCAGTTTGAGTAATGCAGCAGTGTGCAGCGTGCAAGTGTGAGTTGTGCAGCAGTATGCGGCGTGCAGCAGTTTGAGGTGTGCAGCAGTGTGCCGTGCAGCTATGTGTAGCATGCAGCAGTGTGCAGCATGCAGCAGTGTGAGTAATGCAGCAGTGTGAGGCGTGCAGCAGTGTGAGGCATGCAGCAGTGTGTGGCGTGCAGCAGTGTGTGGCATGCAGCAGTGTGAGGTGTGCAGCAGTGTGAGGCATGCAGCAGTGTGTGGCATGCAGCAGTGTGAAGCATGCAGCAGTGTGTTGTGCAGCAGTGTGCAGCATGCAGCAGTGTGAGGCGTGCAGCAGTGTTTGGCGAGCAGCAGTGTGTGACGTGTAGCAGTGTGCAGCATGCAGCAGTGTGAGTAATGCAGCAGTGTGAGGCGTGCAGCAGTGTGAGGCATGCAGCAGTGTGTGGCGTGCAGCAGTGTGTGGCATGCAGCAGTGTGAGGTGTGCAGCAGTGTGAGGCATGCAGCAGTGTGTGGCATGCAGCAGTGTGAAGCATGCAGCAGTGTGTTGTGCAGCAGTGTGCAGCATGCAGCAGTGTGAGTAATACAGCAGTGTGAGGCATGCAGCAGTGTGAGGCGTGCAGCAGTGTGAGGTGTGCAGTAGTGTGCAGCATGCAGCAGTGTGAGTAATGCAGCAATGTGCAGAGTGCAGCAGTGTGAGGCATGCAGCAGTGTGTGGTGTGCAGCAGTGTGTGGTGTGCAGCAGTGTGCAGTGTCTAGCATTGTGAGGTGTGCAGCAGTGTAAGGCGCGCAACAGTGTGAGTCGTGCAGCAGTGTGCAGCATGCAGCAGTGTGAGTAATGCACCAGTGTGCAGCATGCAGCAGTGTGAGGCATGCAGCAGTGTTTGGCGAGCAGCAGTGTGTGACGTGTAGCAGTATGTGGTGTGCAGAAGTGTGTGGTGTGCAGCAGTATGGCGTGCAGCAGTGTGAGGCGTGCTGCAGTGTGAGGCATGGAGCCATGTGAGGTGTGCAGCAGTGTGAGGCATGCAGCAGTGTGAGGCGTGCAGCAGTTTGAGTCATGCAGCAGTGTGCAGCGTGCAGCAGCGTGCACAAGTGTGATGCGTGCAGCAGTGTGAAGCATGCAGTCTTATGAGACGTGCAGCAGTGTGAGGCGTGCAGCAGTGTGAGGCATGCAGCTGTGTGTGGCATGCAGCAGTGTGAGGCATGCAGCAGTGTGTTGTACAGCAGTGTGCAGCAATCAGCAATGTGAGTAATACAGCAGTGTGAGGCATGCAGCAGTGTAAGGCCGCAACAGTGTGAGTTGTGCAGCAGTGTGCAGCATGCAGCAGTGTGAGTAATGCAGCAGTGTGCAGCGTGCAGCAGTGTGAGGCATGCAGCAGTGTGTGGCGTGCATCAGTGTGTGGTGTGAAGCAGTGTGTGGCGTGCAGCAGTCTCAGTAATGTAGCAGTGTGCAGCGTCTAGCAGTGTGAGGTGTGCAGCAGTGTAAGGCCGCAACAGTGTGAGTTGTGCAGCAGTGGGCAGCATGCAGCAGTGTGAGTAGTGCAGCATGCAGCAGTGTGAGTAATGCAGCAGTGTGAGGCATGCAGCAGTGTGTGGCGAGCAGCAGTGTGTGGCGTGCAGCAGTTTGTGGTGTGCAGTGTGTGGTGTGCAGCAGTATGGCGTGCAGCAGTGTGAGGCGTGCAGCAGTGTGAGGCATGCAGCAGTGTGAGGCATGCAGCAGTGTAAGGCGTGCAGCAGTGTG
Source organism: Lissotriton vulgaris (assembly GCF_964263255.1). Lineage (NCBI taxonomy): Eukaryota > Metazoa > Chordata > Amphibia > Caudata > Salamandridae > Lissotriton > Lissotriton vulgaris. The sequence continues at coordinate 148,244,879 of NC_141693.1, forward strand.
AGTCGTGCAGCAGTGTGCAGCATGCAGCAGTGTGAGTAATGCAGCAGTGTGCAGCATGCAGCAGTGTGTGGCGTGCAGCAGTGTGAGGTGTGCAGCAGTGTGAGGCATGCAGCAGTGTGTGGCGAGCAGCAGTGCGTGGCGTGCAGCAGTGTGTGGCATGCAGCAGTGTGTGGTGTGCATCACTGTGGCGTGCAGCAGTGTGAGGCATGCAGCAGTGTGAGGCATGGAGCCGTGTGAGGTGTGCAGCAGTGTGAGGTGTGCAGCAGTGTGTGGCATGCAGCAGTGTGCAGCATGCAGCAGTGTGAGTGCTGCTGCAGTGTGCAGCATGCAGCAGTGTGCGGTGTGCAGCAGTGTGAGGCATGCAGCAGTGTGAGGCATGCAGCAGTGTTTGGCGAGCAGCAGTGTGTGGCATGCAGCAGTGTGTGGCATGCAGCAGTGTGTGGATTGCAGCAGTGTGAGGCATGCAGCAGTGTGAAGTGTGCAGCAGTGTGAGGTGTGCAGCAGTGTGTGGCATGCAGCAGTGTGAGGCATGCAGCAGTGTGTTGTGCAGCAGTGTGCAGCATGCAGCAGTGTGAGTAATACAGCAGTGTGAGGCATGCAGCAGTGTGAGGCGTGCAGCAGTGTGAGGTGTGCAGCAGTGTGCAGCCTGCAGCAGTGTGAGTAATGCAGAAGTGTGCAGCGTGCAGCAGTGTGAGGCATGCAGCAGTGTGTGGCGTGCAGCAGTGTATGGTGTGCAGCAGTGTGTGGCGTGCAGCAGTGTGAGTAATGCAGCAGTGTGCAGCGTCTAGCAGTGTGAGGTGTGCAGCACTGTAAGGCGTGCAGCAGTGTGAGTCATGCTGTAGTGTGCAGCATGCAGTAGTGTGAGTAATGCAGCAGTGTGCAGCATGCAGCAGTGTGTGGAGTGCAGCAGTGTGAGGCATGCAGCAGTGTGAGTTGTGCAGTAGTGTGACGCATGCAGCAGTGTGAGTAATGCAGCAGTGTGCAGCGTGCAGAAGTGTGAGGCATGCAGGAGTGTGTGGCATGCAGCAGTTTGTGGCGTGCAGCAGTGTGTGGTGTGCAGCAGTGTGTGGCGTGCAGTAGTGTGAGGCGTGCAGCAGTCTGAGGCGTGCAGCAGTGTGAGGCGTGCAGCAGTGTGTGGTGTGCAGCAGTGTGTGGCATGCAACAGTGTGTGATGTGCAGCAGTGTGCAGTGCAGCAGTGTGCAGCATGCAGCAGTGTGCAGCATGCAGCAGTGTGATGCGTGCAGCAGTGTGAAGCGTGCAGCCTTATGAGACGTGCAGCAGTGTGAGGCGTGCAGCAGTGTGAGGCGTGCAGCAGTGTGAGGCATGCAGCAGTGTGAGGCATGCAGCAGTGTGAGGCGTACAGCAGTTTGAGTAATGCAGCAGTGTGCAGCGTGCAAGTGTGAGTTGTGCAGCAGTATGCGGCGTGCAGCAGTTTGAGGTGTGCAGCAGTGTGCCGTGCAGCTATGTGTAGCATGCAGCAGTGTGCAGCATGCAGCAGTGTGAGTAATGCAGCAGTGTGAGGCGTGCAGCAGTGTGAGGCATGCAGCAGTGTGTGGCGTGCAGCAGTGTGTGGCATGCAGCAGTGTGAGGTGTGCAGCAGTGTGAGGCATGCAGCAGTGTGTGGCATGCAGCAGTGTGAAGCATGCAGCAGTGTGTTGTGCAGCAGTGTGCAGCATGCAGCAGTGTGAGGCGTGCAGCAGTGTTTGGCGAGCAGCAGTGTGTGACGTGTAGCAGTGTGCAGCATGCAGCAGTGTGAGTAATGCAGCAGTGTGAGGCGTGCAGCAGTGTGAGGCATGCAGCAGTGTGTGGCGTGCAGCAGTGTGTGGCATGCAGCAGTGTGAGGTGTGCAGCAGTGTGAGGCATGCAGCAGTGTGTGGCATGCAGCAGTGTGAAGCATGCAGCAGTGTGTTGTGCAGCAGTGTGCAGCATGCAGCAGTGTGAGTAATACAGCAGTGTGAGGCATGCAGCAGTGTGAGGCGTGCAGCAGTGTGAGGTGTGCAGTAGTGTGCAGCATGCAGCAGTGTGAGTAATGTAGCAATGTGCAGAGTGCAGCACTGTGAGGCATGCAGCAGTGTGTGGTGTGCAGCAGTGTGTGGTGTGCAGCAGTGTGCAGTGTCTAGCATTGTGAGGTGTGCAGCAGTGTAAGGCGCGCAACAGTGTGAGTCGTGCAGCAGTGTGCAGCATGCAGCAGTGTGAGTAAGGCAGCAGTGTGCAGCATGCAGCAGTGTGAGGCGTGCAGCAGTGTTTGGCGAGCAGCAGTGCGTGACGTGTAGCAGTGTGTGGTGTGCAGCAGTGTGTGGTGTGCAGCAGTATGGCGTGCAGCAGTGTGAGGCGTGCTGCAGTGTGAGGCATGGAGCCATGTGAGGTGTGCAGCAGTGTGAGGCATGCAGCAGTGTGAGGTGTGCAGCAGTTTGAGTAATGCAGCAGTGTGCAGCGTGCAGCAGCGTGAACAAGTGTGATGCGTGCAGCAGTGTGAAGCGTGCAGCCTTATGAGACGTGCAGCAGTGTGAGGCGTGCAGCAGTGTGTGGTGTGCAGCAGTGTGTGGTGTGCAACAGCGTGTGATATGCAGCAGTGTGCAGTGCAGCAGTGTGCAGCATTCAGCAGTGTGAGTAATGCAGCAGTGTGCAGCATGCAGCAGTGTGCAGCGTGCAGCAGTGTGATGCGTGCAGCAGTGTGAAGCGTGCAGCCTTATGAGACATGCAGCAGTGTGAGGCGTGCAGCAGTGTGAGGCGTGCAGCAGTGTGAGGCATGCAGCAGTGTGAGGCATGCAGCAGTGTGAGGCGTGCAGCAGTTTGAGTAATGCAGCAGTGTGCAGCGTCTAGCAGTGTGAGGTGTGCAGCACTGTAAGGCTTGCAGCAGTGTGAGTCATGCTGTAGTGTGCAGCATGCAGTAGTGTGAGTAATGCAGCAGTGTGCAGCATGCAGCAGTGTGTGGAGTGCAGCAGTGTGAGGCATGCAGCAGTGTGAGTTGTGCGGTAGTGTGACGCATGCAGCAGTGTGAGTAATGCAGCAGTGTGAGCGTGCAGAAGTGTGAGGCATGCAGCAGTGTGTGGCGTGCAGCAGTGTGTGGTGTGCAGCAGTGTGTGGCGTGCAGTAGTGTGAGGCGTGCAGCAGTCTGAGGCGTGCAGCAGTGTGAGGCGTGCAGCAGTGTGTGGTGTGCAGCAGTGTGTGGCGTGCAACAGTGTGTGATGTGCAGCAGTGTGCAGTGCAGCAGTGTGCAACATGCAGCAGTGTGAGTAATGCAGCAGTGTGATGAGTGCAGCAGTGTGAAGCGTGCAGCCTTATGAGACGTGCAGCAGTGTGAGGCGTGCAGCAGTGTGAGGCGTGCAGCAGTGTGAGGCGTGCAGCAGTGTGAGGCATGCAGCAGTGTGAGGCATGCAGCAGTGTGAGGCGTGCAGCAGTTTGAGTAATGCAGCAGTGTGCAGCGTGCAAGTGTGAGTTGTGCAGCAGTATGCGGCGTGCAGCAGTTTGAGGTGTGCAGCAGTGTGCCGTGCAGCTATGTGTAGCATGCAGCAGTGTGCAGCCTGCAGCAGTGTGAGTAATGCAGCAGTGTGAGGCGTGCAGCAGTGTGAGGCATGCAGCAGTGTGTGGCGTGCAGCAGTGTATGGCATGCAGCAGTGTGAGGTGTGCAGCAGTGTGAGGCATGCAGCAGTGTGTGGCATGCAGCAGTGTGAAGCATGCAGCAGTGTGTTGTGCAGCAGTGTGCAGCATGCAGCAGTGTGAGTAGTGCAGCAGTGTGCAGCATGCAGCAGTGTGAGGCATGCAGCAGTGTGAGGTGTGCAGTAGTGTGCAGCATGCAGCAGTGTGAGTAATGCAGCAATGTGCAGAGTGCAGCAGTCTGAGGCATGCAGCAGTGTGTGGTGTGCAGCAGTGTGTGGTGTGCAGCAGTGTGCAGTGTCTAGCAGTGTGAGGTGTGCAGCAGTGTAAGGCGCGCAACAGTGTGAGCCGTGCAGCAGTGTGCAGCATGCAGCAGTGTGAGTAATGCAGCAGTGTACAGCATGCAGCAGTGTGAGGCGTGCAGCAGTGCTTGGCGAGCAGCAGTGTGTGACGTGTAGCAGTGTGTGGTGTGCATCAGTGTGTGGTGTGCAGCAGTATGGCGTGCAGCAGTGTGAGGCGTGCTGTAGTGTGAGGCATGGAGCCGTGTGAGGTGTGCAGCAGTGTGAATGTTGGACAGGCCTCGTGGAAGGCCCGCTCCCTCCCCGCATGACGGGGCCCGGACCCCTGCTCTCCCTGTATCCAAGACAAGAACCATCCCGGCAACCCACCGGGGCAACCCACGACCCGTCCACAACAGAACTCCAGCCCCTGAACACCCCAGTATCGGCTGGCCCGGGCCCCCGTCAGCACCACTGCCCCGGCCCAGCCGCCATCTTTGGACACTACAGAACAGCCTCGGCTCGACCCCAACCCTGGGCCTGGCCAGGCCCCGACATCGAGGCACCACCATCCACCCAGGAGGTGAAGAGACCACTTGGCAGGTCAATGGGAGAAGGAGTGTCAATGGCTTCCCTTCGCCAGGTGTCGATCACCCCCGGCCTCCCCGGGCGCTGGCTCCACCCCCCTGCTGGGTGTCTGGACTCCCTCATCCCGGACCTCCTGACCTCCAAGTGCGAGGGTCCGGACATCAAAGGAGACCAGACCTATAACTGGGGCAGCTCCAGAGCAGGAAGGCAGTTGTATCTTGGAGTCGAGAGACACCGTGAGGAACTCATCCTTGGAGGCCTGCTGGCGCTGCCACGGCCCTTTCTTGTGAACCATCTCCGAAGCCTGCTGGCGCTGCCGCGGCCCTCTTCAACGTGAACCATCGTCTTGGCCTGCTGGCGCTGCCGCGGCCTTTCTCGTCATGCACCATCCTCGAAGCCTGCTGGCGCTGCCGCGGCCCTTTCTTGTGAACCATCGTCCTAGCCTGCTGGTGCTGCCGCGGCCCTCCTCGTTGTGAACCATCGTCCTAGCCTGCTGGCGCTGCCGCGGCCCTCCTTGCTGTGAACCATCGTCCTAGCCTGCTGGCGCTGCCGCGGCACATCTTTGCGGACCCCCAAGCTCGAGGATTGTGAGCTTCCCTCTTGCCGCACCTGTACCGGACCGGTACTAAGACTGTCCCGCTACCCCTTTCCCCTACAGAGACTAGAATTGGGAGGATCCTCATGTCCTGATCCCACTGTATCGTTCATCACCTTGCCTCAAGATTCTTATATAAAGTGTGTTGAACTCATCCTTGTGTGGTGTCCATCTGTGGGGGGGAAGTTACTTGTCTGTACGATCGCCGGAGACGGCCCTCACCGGAGGCCTCTCCCCCTGTACTCGGCCGACCCTCCGGGTCCCCGTCTAACATTGGTGGCCAGCGCATAATCGTACAGAGAGTAACTCACCCCACGACACACAACCACAATGACAACAAAAGAGAGCGGAACAACGGAAAAATTCCAGATGGACAAACTAGAAGAATACAGCCACAGAGAACTAAAACAATTCTGCATAGAACTGGGCATTGCTACCACAGGACTGAGCACGAAAGAGGACTTCAAACACGCCCTGGAAGCTTGGGCGGAGACGGGTACGGCCGTACCCCAAAACCAAAGCCTCGAGACAACCGAAACAAGCACCGCGCCGACAGAAGAAAGAAGACCGGGTCTCTCACCAGAGGAGGCCCGAGAACGAGAGAAGAGCAGGCTCCACGAATTGGAACTGGCTCAACTTCGCTTCGATGGAGAACTCAAATTGGCGGAACAAAAAATAACTTTGGAACACTTACGGCTCCGAGAGGAGCGAGAAGAGAAACAAAGGCAGAGAGAAACAAAGATCTCGGGGTCCCCGGGCTCCCGAGCCCCCCGGTTACTACGGACCCCAAGGTCCACATCCCCAAGGATGTCGTCAGAGAATATTACCGGAACGATGATATCCAGCAATGGTTCAAAGCCTACGAAGTAGCCATGACCTCCCACCGGATTCCCCGGAGCGACTGGGGAGCTGGGTTATGGGGGAGGTTTGTCAACGAAGGGCGAGACGCCCTGCTGCAACTCCCGGACCATCAGATGACATCCTACGACCACATAAAAGCCGCCCTCCTCACTCGATACGGACTCACGCCCGAGATGTACCGCCAGAGGTTCCGCGATTGCAAACGGATCCCAGGTACGACTTGGGTGGAGTACGTGAACTTCTTTAGCCGAGCCTTTGAGGGGTGGATCAAGGGCAGCAAGGTGACCACTTACGAACAACTCTTTGACCTTATTGTATGGGAACACCTTTCTAACAACTGCTTCGTCGAGCTCAGGCAGCACCTCCTTGACAGTAAACTGACTGAACCTCGGCAACTCGCCGTCGAGGCTGACCGATGGGAAAGCACCCGAGTTCCCCGAAACGGGCCCAGCGAACAGAACAGAGCCGCCCAAGGGCTCCATCGCCCCCGAGGGGGAGGAGGAGGCCAGGGTCGGGGCAGAGACACCGTCCCGGTGGCTCCCGCCTGCAACAACCCGCCCCCGGCCGGCAGGGGGAGCCTCCCGATGCGACCAGGTTTCCGCGCCAACGTTACCTGCCACCGATGCCAGCGACCCGGCCACTACGCCAATGATCTCAACTGCCCGAAGAACCAGAGCCCTATGCCCCGCCAGGTCGCTGCCGCCGCCCTGGGAGAAAAGCAAACCCAAGAAGACAGTGAAGAGTACAAGCCAGACCAGCCCGAGTGGGAACCAGCCGCCATGTCCCTGGTCTGCCTAGGGGAACGAGACCTGATCCCGCGGGCACCCCTTCCCGCCAACACGCAGAAGTACAGCCAGTGGGTCAACATTAATGGACACCGGGCTGAGGCCCTCCGCGACACCGGGGCCAGTGTGACCGCAGTCCGCTGCCATCTGGTGGCCCCGGACCAGATCTTACCAAATATCCTTTGCCCAGTACGATCGGCCGACAACTCAGAAAGCCTATGTCGGATGGCCTGCGTCCCCTTCGAGTGGGGAGGAGTATCCGGAATGCTGAAAGGGACTGTCCGCGATGATGCCCCCGTGGACTGCCTCCTGGGGAACGACCTCGAAAGTTCGCCCTGGTCAGCCGTCGAGAGAAGAGAGCACCTGGGGATGGTGGGCCTCCCTGAATGGGTCTGCGTAACGACCCGGTCCATGGCCGCCCGCGCCATCCCCAGTCCCGAAGAAATCGAATGGCCAGAGCCTCCTCCCCCGATCGTCCAAGAGGGAGCCACCCTGGAAGGCAGTTCTCCGGAACACAGTGAAGAAGGACTCGATCGGCTCCGGGACCTTCCCGAACTGGCCCAGTGGCGTCAAGAGGGTGGCCCCACCCAGGAACAATTCCGACAGGAGCAGAGAACATGTCCCTCCCTCGAGGGACTCCGTCAGCAAGCCCTCGCCCAGAGCACAGGAGACGCCTCGGGGGCCCACTGGATTTATTGGGACAATGACCTGCTCTACAGTGAGCAAAGGATTGCTAAGCTGGGGGCCAGCCGGGTGCTGGTGGTCCCCCTCCACTTCAGAGACTTCCTCTTGAACCTAGCACACGATGTGCCCCTTTGCCAGACACCTGGGGCAAGACAAAATGTACAGCCGCCTGGTGACCCACTTCTACTGGCCCAAAATGCGGAATGATGTAACCAACCACTGCTGGGCCTGCCCAACCTGCCAGGCCAGCGGGAAGAGCGGCCGAAAGATCAAAGCACGCCTGCAGCCTTTCCCCATCGTCACCACCCCGTTTGAACGGGTGGGAATAGACATTGTGGGGCCCCTGGACCCCCGAACAGCACAAGGGCACCGGTTCATCCTGGTCCTGGTGGACCACGCCACCCGCTATCCCGAGGGCATCCCTCTTCGGACCGTGACGGCGCCCGTGGTAGGCCGAGCCCTGATGGGGATCTTCTCTCGGGTGGGCTTCCCCCGGGAAGTCATCAGCGACAGGGGCACGAACTTTATCTCTAAATACATGAAGTCTCTCTGGCAACTGTGCGGAGTCACCTACAAATTCACGACCCCCTATCACCCGCAAGGAAATGGACTGGTCGAGCGGTTTAACCGCACCCTCAAGGGAATGATCATGGGCCTAGAAGAACCCCTACATCGCCAGTGGGATGTGCGGCTCCCGTGCCTCCTGTTCGCCTACCGAGAAGTCCCCCAGAAATCCCTGGGCTTCAGCCCATTCGAACTCCTGTACGGACACCCCGTCCGGGGTCCCCTCAGCCTGGTCAAAGAAGGGTGGGAGGTGGCCCCCCAGAAGACTCCTCCGGATGTATACAAGTATCTCCTGACCCTCCGCAACCAGACCCGGCGATTCAGGGAACTCGCCAAGGCCAACCTTGAAGCCAGTCAGGAGGACATGAAGAGATGGTATGATCAGCATGCCTCCTCCATCGAGTTCGAGCCGGGACAACAGGTCTGGGTGATGTTCCCGGTTGAACCCTGCGCCCTACAGGACAAATGGACGGGGCCCTTCAAGGTGAGAGAGCGCAAGGGTCCCGTCACCTACCTGATCGACATGGAGTCCCCCCGGAACTCCCTACGGGTCCTCCACGCCAACAGACTCAAACCCCACTTCGTACGCTCCGAACTCAGCCTCCTGATGGCTACTGATAGTGGGACGGAAGAAGACTCCGAGCCCCTTCCTGGCCTGCTGAGGACGCTTGAGCAGGACGGCTCAGTGGAAGGGGTCAGACTCTCCGATGCCTTATCCCCAGAGCAACGCCAAGACTGTCGAGATCTCCTGCTACAATTCGCAGACCTGTTTTCCCTCATCCCCGGGGTCACCCCATGGTGCCTTCACGACGTGGACACCGGGGATAGCCCCCCTATTCGACACAGGGCGTACCGAGTGCCGGATCGAGTGCACGCCTGCATCCAGAACGAAGTCTCCTAAATGCTGGCTCTAGGAGTGATCGAGCCGTCTGACAGCCCCTGGGCCAGCCCGGTCGTGCTGGTCCCCAAGGCTGCCGCCCCGGGCGTTGCCCCCGAGCTCCGGTTCTGTGTGGACTATCGGGCCTGAACGCCGTTACCAGAACCGACGCTCACCCCATCCCCCGGGCGGATGAGCTAATTGACCACATGGGGGCCACCCGCTACCTAAGCATCTTCGATCTAACAGCGGGCTACTGGCAGATTGGCCTCACCCCCGGGGCCCAAGAGCGATCCGCCTTGTCTACCCCGGATGGCCACTACCACTTCAAGGTGATGCCATTCGGCATGAAAAACGCCCCAGCTACCTTCCAGAGACTCGTGAACCAGGTACTGGCAGGCCTTGAAGAATTCAGCGCCGCCTACCTGGACGACATTGCTGTATACAGTCGCCACTGGGCAGACCACCTCCACCACCTCCGGGTGGTCCTGCACGCCCTCCGGCAGGCCGGGCTCACCATCAAAGCCAGAAAATGCCAGATTGGCCAAGGGTCCGTGACCTACCTGGGACACCAAGTGGGGAGCGGTCTGGTGGCCCCCCTCCAGCTCAAGATCGCTGCCATCCAGGCCTGGCAACCCCCTGTCACCCAAACCGAGGTCCAAGCCTTCCTGGGGCTCACCGGGTACTACCGGCGGTTTGTAAAGGACTATGGCAGCATTGTGGGGCCCCTCACAGAACTCACATCCAAGAAAAAACCCAAAACAGTCAACTGGACTCCGGACTGTCAAGCGGCCTTTGAGAAATTGAAGGCCGCCATGTGCACCGCTCCCGTGCTCCAGGCCCCCAACTACAGCCGGGAATTCATAGTGCAGATGGACGCCTCAGATCATGGCATTGGGGCCATACTCTCTCAACTCAACACCGAGGGAGTCGAAAAGCCAGTGGCCTTCATCAGCCGACGCCTGCTGGCCCGAGAACAGCGCTGGAGCACCATCGAGCGCGAGGCCTTCGCCGTGGTATGGGCCCTCAAGAAGCTCCGACCCTATCTCTTCGGTACCCACTTCAGGGTGCAAACAGATCACCGACCCCTGCAATGGCTGATGCAGATGCGGGGAGAGAACCCAAAACTGTTGCTATGGTCCATCTCGCTGCAGGGGATGGATTTCACTGTGGAGCATCGTCCAGGCCAGGACCACGCCAACGCAGAAGGCCTGTCACGCTTCTTCCGCCTCGGCGAGGAGAGTACCCAAGAGGATGGGTGACTCTCCCTGCCTTCAGCTGGGGGGGACGCATGTTGGACAGGCCTCGTGGAAGGCCCGCTCCCTCCCCGCATGACGGGGCCCGGACCCCTGCTCTCCCTGTATCCAAGACAAGAACCCTCCCGGCAACCCACCGGGGCAACCCACGACCCGTCCACAACAGAACTCCAGCCCCCGAACACCCCAGTATCGGCTGGCCCGGGCCCCCGTCAGCACCACTGCCCCGGCCCAGCCGCCATCTTTGGACACTACAGAACAAGGCCGCATGGCCTCGGCTCGACCCCAACCCTGGGCCTGGCCAGGCCCCGACATCGAGGCACCACCATCCACCCAGGAGGTGAAGAGACCACTTGGCAGGTCAATGGGAGAAGGAGTGTCAATGGCTCCCCTCCGCCAGGTGTCGATCGCCCCCGGCCTCCCCGGGCGCTGGCTCCACCCCCCTGCTGGGTGTCTGGACTCCCTCATCCCGGACCTCCCGACCTCCAAGTGCGAGGGTCCGGACATCAAAGGAGACCAGACCTATAACTGGGGCAGCTCCAGAGCAGGAAGGCAGTTGTATCTTGGAGTCGAGAGACACCGTGAGGAACTCATCCTTGGAGGCCTGCTGGCGCTGCCGCGGCCCTTTCTTGTGAACCATCTCCGAAGCCAGCTGGCGCTGCCGCGGCCCTCTTCAACGTGAACCATCGTCTTGGCCTACTGGCGCTGCCGCGGCCTTTCTCGTCGTGCACCATCCTCGAAGCCTGCTGGTGCTGCCGCGGCCCTTTCTTGTGAACCATCTCCGAAGCCTGCTGGCGCTGCCGCGGCCCTCCTCGTTGTGAACCATCGTCCTAGCCTGCTGGCGCTGCCGCGGCCCTCCTCGTTGTGAACCATCGTCCTAGCCTGCTGGCGCTGCCGCGGCCCTCCTCGCTGTGAACCATTGTCCTAGCCTGCTGGCGCTGCCGCGGCACATCTTTGCGGACCCCCAAGCTCGAGGATTGTGAGCTTCCCTCTTGCCGCACCTGTACCGGACCGGTACTAAGACTGTCCCGCTACCCCTTTCCCCTACAGAGACTAGAATTGGGAGGATCCTCGTGTCCTGACCCCACTGTATCGTTCATCACCTTGCCTCAATATTCTTATATAAAGTGTGTTGAACTCATCCTTGTGTGGTGTCCATCTGTGGGGGGGAAGTTACTTGTCTGTACGATCGCCGGAGACGGCCCTCACCGGAGGCCTCTCCCCCTGTACTCGGCCGACCCTCCGGGTCCCCGTCTAACAGTGAGGCATGCAGGAGTGTGAGGCGTGCAGCAGTTTGAGTAATGCAGCAGTGTGCAGCGTGCAGCAGCGTGCAGCAGTGTGATGCGTGCAGCAGTGTGAAGCGTGCAGCCTTATGAGACGTGCAGCAGTGTGAGGCGTGCAGCAGTGTGAGGCGTGCAGCAGTGTGAGGCATGCAGCAGTGTGAGGCATGCAGCAGTGTGAGGCGTGCAGCAGTTTGAGTAATGCAGCAGTGTGCAGCGTGCAAGTGTGAGTTGTGCAGCAGTATGCGGCGTGCAGCAGTTTAAGGTGTGCAGCAGTGTGCCGTGCAGCTATGTGTAGCATGCAGCAGTGTGCAGCATGCAGCAGTGTGAGTAATGCAGCAGTGTGAGGCGTGCAGCAGTGTGAGGCATGCAGCAGTGTGTGGCGTGCAGCAGTGTGTGGCATGCAGCAGTGTGAGGTGTGCAGCAGTGTGAGGCATGCAGCAGTGTGTGGCATGCAGCAGTGTGAAGCATGCAGCAGTGTGTTGTGCAGCAGTGTGCAGCAGGCAGCAGTGTGAGTAATACAGCAGTGTGAGGCATGCAGCAGTGTGAGGCATGCATCAGTGTGAGGTGTGCAGTAGTGTGCAGCATGCAGCAGTGTGAGTAATGCAGCAGTGTGCAGAGTGCAGCAGTGTGAGGCATGCAGCAGTGTGTGGTGTCCAGCAGTGTGTGGTGTGCAGCAGTGTGTGGCATGCAGCAGTGTGAGTATTGCAGCAGTGTGCAGTGTCTAGCAGTGTGAGGTGTGAAGCAGTGTAAGGCGCGCAACAGTGTGAGTCGTGCAGCAGTGTGCAGCATGCAGCAGTGTGAGTAATGCAGCAGTGTGCAGCATGCAGCAGTGTGAGGCGTGCAGCAGTGTTTGGCGAGCAGCAGTGTGTGACGTGCAGCAGTGTGTGGTGTGCAGCAGTGTGTGGTGTGCAGCAGTATGGCGTGCAGCAGTGTGAGGCGTGCTGCAGTGTGAGCCATGCAGCAGTGTGCAGCAAGCAGCAGTGTGAGTAATGCAGCAGTGTGCAGCATGCAGCAGTGTGCGGCGTGCAGCAGGGTGAGTCATGCAGCAGTGTGAGGCATGCAGCAGTGTGAGTCATGCAGTAGTGTGCAGCATGCAGCAGTGTGAGTAATGCAGCAGTGTGCAGCGTGCAGCAGTGTGAGGCGTGCAGCAGTGTGAGGCATGCAGCAGTGTGAGGCGTGCAGCATTGTGTGGCGTTCAGCAGTGTGAGGCATGCAGCAGTGTGTGGCGTGCAGCAGTGTGTGGTGTGCAGCAGTGTGAGGCGTGCAGCAGTGTGAGGCGTGCAGCAGTGTGAGGCATACAGCAGTGTGGCTTGCAGCAGTGTGAGGCATGCAGCAGTGTGAGGCGTGAGGTGTGCAGCAGTGTGAGGCATGCAGCAGTGTGTGGCTTGCAGCAGTGTGCAGCATGCAGCAATGTGAGTAATGCTTCAGTGTGCAGCAGTGTGAGGCGTGCAGCAGTGTGAGGCGGGCAGCAGTGTGAGGCCTGCAGCAGTGTGCAGAATGTAGTAGTATGAGTAATGCAGCAGAGTGCAGCGTACGGCAGTGTGAGGCGGCAGCAGTGTGTGGCGTGAGAGGGTGTGTGAGGGTGAGAGGGTGAGTGAGGGTGAGGGTGTGGGGGTGTGAGGGTGAGGGGGTGTGAGGGTGACGGGGTGTGAGGGTGAGGGTGTGTGAGGGTGAGAGGGTGAGTCAGGTTGAGGGTGTGTGAGGGTGAGGGTGTGTGAGGGTGAGGGGGTGTGAGGGTGAGGTGGTGTGAGAGTGAGGGGGTGTGAGAGTGAGAGGGTGTGAGGGGGTGTGTGAGGGTGAGGGGGTGAGGGTTGTGGGGGTCTGAGGGTGTGTGGGGACGTGATGGGGTGAGGGTAGGGGGGTGTGAGGGTGAGGGGGTGTTAGGGTTAGGGGGTGTGTGAGGGTGAGGGTGTGAATGTGTTCCCCTTTAAGGCTCTTATACATCGCCCTACCTTTCCTTCCAGGATGTCAGTGGCTGCATGATAAATTCGGACCCCAAGATAAGTGAGACACCTTGGCTCCCATTTTATCTCCTGGGGAAGTATTGCTGTTACTTCGCATGGCCGTATTGGAAGTAGGCATGTCTTACGCCAGTTCACTCTAAGTCCAGAGAGATCCCCAAATCCTGAGGACAAAGTTTTCGCATCCTGCAATGCCCCCTCCGTGTTTTCCAGGTAGAGGAGTAAATCATCCGCATATAGCAATATGCGTTGTGGCATCGTATTATACCACAGTCCATCAAAACTTAAAACTAATCTCGCCTTTACTGCCAGAGGTTCTATCGCCAGTGCAAATAATAGTGGGGATAGGGAGCATCCCTGTCTCGTTCCCCTCATTACTGGATATTGGGTGGATATCAATTTCCCCAACCTCACTCTCGCCACTGCTGAAGAGTATAGAACTCTAGCCCAATTCCCAAACTGTGCTCCTAAACGAAACCGCTCCAGTACTCTACAGAGGTATGTCCACTCCAGGCTGTCAAAAGCCTTCTCTATGTCCACTGAGAGGACGGCAGGTGTGTCGAGGTCATGATGATCAGTTCCCATGATCCCTTTCTAGCTGTCCCACTCTTTAAAGCTTTGTAGTTCTTTCTTCTCTAGTCTATCCCTTGGCGCCGGGAAACCCATTGCGGGTAGCTGTGCGCCCTATAAGTTTAAATAAATAAATAAATGAGCCGCCGTATGTTCGAGGAAGTGTTTCTAGTCGGAATAAATCCAGCTTGGTGTGGGTGCACCAAAGTGGTCATGTGAGGTAGTAGTCGGGTCGCCAGTATCTGGCTCAGGATCTTATAGTCCATCGTCAGCATGGATAACGGCCTATAGGACGCTACATCCGCGCCGCTCCGACTCCGTTTCAAGAGGGGGATAATCAGCGCTTCTCGCATGGAGGAAGGCAATTGGCCCAGCTCTATGGCCTCCTTATATACCTCAAGTAGTCGGGGAGCTAGAAGATCCACATATTGTGCATAAAATTCAACAGGTAAACCATCCATTCCCGGAGTCTTTTTCCCGGCCATTTGTTTGATTGTACTTCGAATCTCAGCCAGTGTTATGTCTTGCCCTATTATGTCTGCTTGTTCCTCTTCCAATTGCGGGAGCTGGACCTCCGCCAAATATGTATCTATTTCCTCTTCCCCCACTCTCAAATTGCACTTATACAATGACTCATAATAGCCCAAAAAACGTGTCATGATTTCGCTCTGGGTGTATACTATGTTACCTGTTTCCATTTCTATGGCCATAATTGGGCAGCCTCTCGGAATCGGGTCGGCCAGCCATGCCAGCAATGTTCCAGCCTTATCCCCCTCAGCATGTACTCTTGTCATGTAATTCTTATGGTCGAAACTTCGCAATCTCTCTATTTCCGCTGCTGTTACCTCTTTCGCTTCCAATAATTGTGTTTGTAAGGCTGGTTGCTCTGGCCGCTGTTGTTCGAACACCCTCAGTTTCTCCTCTGCTTTATCTACATCATTTAACAACCACTTCCTCACTCCTGTATATTTGCTGATACAGAGTCCACGTATTACCACCTTGAAGGCATCCCACTCCACTGCCCTGGTAGTTGCTGTTCCCCCATTTTCCTCAAAATATCTTTCTATGCCCTCCTTTATCACAGCTTGGTAAACCGGATCTTCCAGCGTCTCTGGGCGCAATCGCCAGGTAGGCATGGATGATCTAGCCATCCACCAATGGACAGATAATAACAGTGGGTTGTGATGAGAGATTGTCCTGGTCAGGTATTCTGATCACGCTACCATTGGGGCTATCGACTGGGAGCACAAAATCACATCTATTCGAACGTGAAGCTTGTGTAGGGCCGAAAAAAGAGGAATAATCCCTATCTCTCGGGTGTTGTCTGCGCCAGATATCTGTTAAGCCCCATCTTTCTTGCCAGTTCAATCTGCTCTGTGCTAGCCGGCCGAACTGGTGAATCAACCAGCGGAGGATGTGATCTATACAACTCAGTGTCTGTTATTGAGTTAAAACCTCCTCCTATTAGTATCGGGGTGGTCAAGTAGTGTGCCAGGGTGCCTGACATGCGCTCAAAGAAGCGTGCTTGATCCGTGTTTGGTGCGTATATACAGCAAAGTGTTACATCTCTCCCATATAGTCGTCCCTCCACCGCTACATACCTGCCCTAAGGGTCCACAATATGTTTCGTGGCTTGGAACGTAACTCCAGCTGTCACCCAAATCAGTGCTCCCCTAGCAAACGTCGAATAAGATGTATTAAAGACCTGACCCCTCCATCTACGCTGCAGTGCTTGTGCCTCTGCTTTAGTAAGATGAGTTTCCTGTAAGAAGGCTATCTGGACTCCCCTCCTGACCAAATAGGCATGGACTTTGTGACACCTTGTCATTGTGTGTAAGCCTCGCACATTCCAGGTAATGCAAATCAGTTCAGGTAACGTTCCCATTGCCAATGAACCACATCCTCCCACCTCTTTTCAGACATCTGCCCACACCAATTGTACCCATAATCTCAACAACATCTCCCATATTTCCCCCCTCTACCCTCCAAGAACAGGACCTAATATCAAACTATCAGCCCCCATCCAAACCTTAAATCAAAACACACAACTATATCCAGCAGTAGTCACTGCAGGTCTGCCTTATGGGCAAGTGGGGGGTGACCCTGACCCAACAGGCAGCTACGCCAGCCCCCAGCCCCGCTACGCCATGATCTCTTATGTAAAGACCTCAGAATTTGAACCCCTTTTGCACTTGTTTGTGAAACCACCTTACCCCTGACCATTGTAACTTTAATGTTCCATCTATGGGTACAACCTTGTCCTGCCCTATTCATCTAATAAACCATCATCAGTCCCAGGTGTGACTTTCGGGCCCTGAATGCTGTCCGTTTCCGACACTTCAGTTTCCGAACATGTCTTGTTCCCTTCTGATTCAGTTCCTGGTGCTGATTGAGTCTTTTGAGCCCTGGATAGTGCCGACACAGCCTTCAGGGCACCTTGTCGCTCCTCTTCTGCTTGCGATGATGATGGTTTCTGCGACCCCTGTCTCCTTCGCTGTATTCGCTGGGACTTGCGTACTTGGGTAGCCTTCTGCGGATCTGACGCACTGTGCCCTTTTCGATCTGTGCCCGCTTTGTAAGTTTCTAGCCACATCCATGTATCTTCAGGAGTATTGAAGAACTACGTTGTGCCATCCAATATTACCCTCAGTTTTGCTGGAAAAAGCAAAGAATATTGAATCCCCTCGGCCCTGAGTTCTTTCTTGACTGACAGAAAAGATGCTCGGCGCCTCTGTGTTTCCAGCGTATAATCCGGGAATATAGTCACTTTGCTGTTACCTATTAAAAATGGCCCAGCATTACTTGCTCTTTGGAGTAACAGATCTCTGTCTTCATAGTGGAGTAGCCGTGCAACCACTGGCCTAGGGGTGCGACCCGGCTGCTGAGGCCGTGCCGGGACTCGATATGCTCGCTCGAGCGTGAAGAATGAGGACAGTCCCTCTGCGGCTACAGTCGTCTGCAGCCAGGATTACAGATAGCCAATCATATCATCTCCCTCTTCCTTTTCCGGAAGTCCCACTACGCGTATGTTGTTGCGCCTGTTCCTACTTTCAGAATCCTCAGCCTTCTTCTCCAGAGCCTGTATACGTTCTAGGGCATTCGCCATCTTACCCTCGAGGGCAGCGTGAGCTGGAGTCAAATCCTGGAGTGCGTTTTCAGCTGTTTTCACCCTGTCTGCTAGTTTTGAATGGTCCGCACGCAATAACCCCAATCCTGTTGCCACCTGTGCAATGTCCTTTTGTAGGGCCTCTCGTGACGCCGCAATAGCTTCTAGGATCCGATCAAATTGCTGTTGCAGCTCTGTGGTCCCCTGTTTTGTCTGGTCAGGCTCGTCCGAATCCATGGTCCCCTCCGTCTTTCCTTTGGGTTTAACCATAGTCAAGAGTTCGCTTCTATAATTCAGCAAGATCTATGGATTTCTAAAAAGGCCCCACCAGGATATGTTTGTTCTCTGTATTTTGAGTTTTAGTCCTCCTTGATCAGTGCACCATTTCGCATTAAATATACAGAGCGCTGTTAGGACCAGACCAACTCCCTCTAGTCCACCTTTGCACTAATAGTCACGCGCACATTCACGGGCACATCAACAGCGCTCTGTAGGCATATCCCACTCAGATATGCAGCCAAGGTAGTTGCATCCTTTATACTTCCTTCCCAGCAACCGGTTCACCCCCAGGGCCAATTCAGCCTTGATTGAGGTCCTCGTTTCCCTGATGTCGCAATATGATAGCAAC
Source organism: Lissotriton vulgaris (assembly GCF_964263255.1). Classification (NCBI taxonomy): domain Eukaryota; kingdom Metazoa; phylum Chordata; class Amphibia; order Caudata; family Salamandridae; genus Lissotriton; species Lissotriton vulgaris. Next base: position 148,262,513 of record NC_141693.1, read on the forward strand.
TGTCCAGGTTCACTTTGCCGCTTGCGTGCAATTATTGAAAATCACAGTCCCAGGTGAACTCTGCTGTGATTAAGGCGCTCCGCCAGCTCTCCTTTTGGTCTTGCCCCCTCACTAACTGCTCCTGAATTTTGCCGCTTTTTATACAGGGCCCCCAGTTGACCCCGCCAGCCTTGTCTCTCTTCTCTGTGGGCCTGGTTATAAGTTAAACGGCCTCCTAGTTGATGGGCAGATTTACCCCATGCCGGTCTGTGCTACCGCTTCCCCTGGCCACACTCCAAGCGTCCTGCGCTTTCCCAGGGTCGCAGGACGCAGCTCGCCTGTGCCCCGCTTCCACCTCTGCAGTACGGGGCCCCAGGTTCACCGCACCCCACTCACCTGGGTCACTGTTGTCGGGACAGTCCAGTGATCATCTCTGCTGTTCCGCGGCCGCCGCCTCTGCTTCTTTCCTCAGTGTGTCAGCGGTGCGCTGGGACCTAGATGCCTCGTACTGCCGGTCCCGAGGCTTCCTCCTCTTGCCACTTTAATCTCCAGTTACAGCGCCTCCAGGAATCGTCGCACTCTCCCCCAGCCGACCAAATCAGTATTCTTTGGAGGCAAACGATGTGCGCCTCCCACCTTAAGAGGCAGCGCTCCTCTCTGCCAGGTCGTCTCGCTCTCCGCTGCCCGTCCGCCTTTAAAGTGGAGCCGCCGCCATTTTAGCATAGCAGCTCCGATGTCCTCTTGGTGAACTCAGGTCCGGTAGGGGCAGCTCCCCTCCCGTCGGCCAAAGTGCATCAGACCGACAGCGCTTATCAACTGCAGCGGCACTCGCTGAGAGGTAGCTCCCGCAATGTCTCCGCTCAACTATATACGACACTGCATCGTCAGGGAGCCAGAGGTGGTCGCCATTTTAGCTCGCCCTTCTACAATAGCACCGTCGTGCCTTTCAAGCCTCCGCACAGCTTGGAGAGGGTCTTGAGCTGCTCACGGACCCGCCGCCTCCTTCCCCTCACTATTCCGACGTCTTTTGGGCCATATTACCGGGTCCGATCTTCGGTATTTTCAGGATTATTGAGGGATCAAGCGCGGAGCCCCGAGCTCACGCCGCCTCTCCCATCGGTGCCTAAGCCACGCCCCCGACCACCATGCTCCATATCGTGGATGATGCCCTCCAAGCCCTTGACCAAGGCAAAACTTGTCTCCTAATCTTTCTGGACCTATCCTCGGCCTTCAACACGGTCAACCATGAAAAACTTCTCGAATGCCTTAAACTCAGGATGGGATTGGATGGCAATGTTCTAGATTGGATTAGGTCCTTCCTCCACAACCGATCACAGGAAGTCCTAATCAATGGCAACCTATCTTCACCTTCCCCGGTCATGGTTGGAGTCCCACAGGGATCAACCTTGTCCCCCACCCTTTTCAACCTTTACCTAGAACTGCTTACCGAAGTATTACACGCAGCTAACCTCTCCTATCATATGTATTCAGATGACACACATAATTACATCAAAACCTCTTCTCCCGAAGAGATCCTCTTCCTGAATGAAGCCCTGAAACTCACTGTACAATGGCTCGCATCCAATCAACTTAAACTTAATGCAAACAAAACAGAATTTCTCCTGATCTCCCCTCCCAACACCAACCTCGAGATGCATTCATGGATTAAGGCTATCACAGCCTTTAATTGCCCACCAACCATTGTGAACTCGGCTAAATCACTGGGAATTACCCTTGATAGCAACCAGAACATGCAGGACCACATCAACTCGATGGCCAAAACAGCCAGATTCCACCTGAGTTACCTTAGGAAATTGAAACCCTTCCTCGATGCTTCCGACCTAAAAATGGCAGTCCAAGCACTCATCATCTCTAGACTGGTATAGGGCTGCTCAACCCTCTTTGGCTTACCTAAGATCTCCATGGCACCTCTTAAAGCCTGCCTCTACGCGGCCGCAAGACTACTTTCCGGCACAAGGAAATACGATCATATTTCCCCACACTTGAAAGCTCTCAACTGGCTTCCCCTGGAGGCAAGAATACAACTCAAACTAGCAAAACGATGGATTTAGACCCAGATCTCTGTACTGGGGTGAATGTATGACATTGTTCTGCATTCTGTCCATCAACTGTGGTTTTTGCATTTGGCACCCCGAGTGGGATGGGTATGCTCAGACGTGAGTCCCATGCTCTCCACACCACTGGATTCAAGCAAGCCGGGCTGAAGACGGCTGGAATGCCAAAAACCGGTCCTCGGAAGCTTGTTTCCGGTCCAGGGAAGGCATGGCTTGGCAGTTCGGGCTGGACTGTTCCCAAGAGGCACAGGGTCAGACTGATTTGCATATGGCCATGTCTGAACTGGGGTGGTGTGGAGTGCAAAAAAACGATGGATTTAGGCCCAAATGTCTGTACTGGGGTGAATGTATGACATTGGTCTGCATTCTGTCCATCAACTGTGGTTTTTGCATTTGGCACCCCGAGTGGGATGGGTATGCTCAGACGTGAGTCCCATGCTCTCCACACCACTGGATTCAAGCAAGCCGGGCTGAAGACGGCTGTAATGCCAGAAACCGGTCCTCGGAAGCTTGTTTCCAGTCCAGGGAAGGCATGGCTTGGCAATTCGGGCTGGACTGTTCCCATGAGGCACAGGGTCAGACTGATTTGCATATGGCCATGTCTGAACTGGGGTGGTGTGGAGTGCAAAAAAACGATTTAGGCCCAGATCTCTGTACTGGGGTGAATGTATGACATTGTTCTGCATTCTGTCCATCAACTGTAGTTTTTGCATTTCCCACCATAAGAGGCAGCGCTCCTCTCTGCCAGGTCGTCTCGCACTCCGCTGCCCGTCCGCCGTTAAAGTGGAGCCGCCGCCATTTTAGCGTAGCAGCTCCGATGCCTTCTTGGTGAACTCAGGTCCGGTAGGGGCAGCTCCCCTCCCGTCGGCCAAAGCGCATCAGACCGACAGAGCTTATCAACTGCAGCGGCGCTCACTGAGAGGTAGCTCTCGCAATGTCTCAGCTCAACTATATGCAACACTGCATCGTCGGGGAGCCAGAGGTGGTCGCCATTTTAGCTCACGCTTCTACAATAGCACCGTCATGCCTTTCAAGCCTCCGCACAGCTCGGGAGGGTCTTCAGCTGCTCACGGACCCGCCGCCTCCTTCCCCTCACCATTCCGACGTCTTTTGGGCCGTATTACCGGGTCCGATCTTCGGTATTTTCAGGATTATTGAGGAATCAAGCGCGGAACCCCGAGCTCAGGTCGCCTCTCCCATCGGCGCCTAAGCCACGCCCCCGACCACCATGCTCCATTCCTCTACGCAGCCGCAAGACTACTTTCCGGCACAAGGAAATACGATCATATTTCCCCACACTTGAAAGCTCTCAACTGGCTTCCCCTGGAGGCAAGAATACAACTCAAACTAGCATGTATCACGCACAAAGCGTTATACTCTCCCCTGCTTATCTGACTCAGAAACTTGTGATCTCTGGAAGAATCAGAAAATCCTGATCTTCTAGAGACCTCTTGCTCCAACCTGCATGCTTTCGGAAACAAAAAACTTACAATCGGGCCTTGTCAGGGGCTGCTCCAAGAATATGGAGCTCCCGCCCACCCGACATCAGAAGAATCCCCTCTCTGTCTCGCTTCAAAAATGAGGCCAAAACCTTCCTTATGGGCAAATTTCTCGGCCAATTATCGTGTTAATCACCGCTATGGCCCGACCTATGGCCATCTTTAGCAGACTCACTATCAAAGGTCCGCAGAGAAAAAAAGTGACCCCCGCGAAAAAGGGCACGTTCAAAGCTTGGAAGGACATCAATCCTAACGATTTAACGTTGCTTCTCAATACCACAACCCCGGAGCTATCCACCGATCCCACGACTGCTACCAATCAATTCCAAAAGTGGTTGGGCGAAGCCACGACTCAGCTGGCACCCACCAAATCAATCTCAAAAAACAGAAATATGCCGAAAGCTCAGTGGTACACGACAGAACTAAAAGCCCAAAAACAATATACCAGGAACAGGGAACGACAATGGCGAAGAACTTATGACAGTGAAAATAAGGAAAAATATAAGAAAGCCCTGGCTACGTACAAAGCTATGATAATAGCAGCAAAAAAAGATTATTTCACACGCCATATAGAAACGGCAAAAAACTCCAGCAAACAGTTATATCACATTGCCAAAACCCTTGCTGGAAATGCCCCGGATCTTAACCCACCCCCATCGCAAACTTTATGTGATGCCCTATCGGATTTCTTTTTTGCTAAAGTCAAGGATATCTATCAAGCTTTCAATCTTGACCAGGCTAGCAGTAGTGCTATCACCCCCATGATTACTCCTAATAGCACCATGACCTGTTTTAGCCCCCTCACCACTGACCAAGTCAAGAGCATATTTAAAACGATCAAAGCTGGCTCAGCTTTGGATCCTTGTCCAACCTCCGTACTCGCTACTGTGCCAGACACAGTTATTCCCATTATCACCACCGTCTGTAATACAATTCTGGCATCCGGATCCTACTCTGACTCACTGAAAAATACATTGATCAAACCTCTGCTTAAAAAGCCTGGGTTAGATAAAGGTGAACTAAAAAACTACCGTCCTGTTGCAAGTCTCCCTTTTCTAGCAAAGGTTATAGAAAAGGCTATGAACCAGCAGCTATCAGCTTATATAGAAAACAACAATCTGCTGGATGATACGCAGTTCGGCTTCCGCAAACACCACGGTACAGAAACCGCTCTCATCAAAGCAGCTGATGACATAAGAGTCATCCGTGATCAAGGAGGAACTGCTTTATTAGTTCTCCTAGACTTGTCAGCTGCTTTCGACACGGTTGACCATAAGATCTTGGTTGACCGTGTCGAGAGGATGGGCATTCAGCTCACTGCCAGGGATTTACTTGCCTCCTTCTTGGCCAACAGAACCCAGGCGGTTACACTGGGCCCCTTCCAGTCGGCTGACCTGTCGTTACTGTGTGGGGTACCCCAAGGCTCATCCCTAAGTCCGACACTATTTAATATATACGTGTCGGACCTCGCTAGTGTCATCAAAGCCCACGGGATGAGCCTAACCTCATACGCCGACGACACTCAGTTGGTGCTGGCTATAAAGGGCGATGGACAGAGGGTGGCACAGAGATTCCAAGGTGGGATGATTGCTATCGGCGAGTGGATGGCAAGGACTTACCTGAAGCTTAACTCCGATAAAATGGAGGTGGTTATCTTTGGCAATCTCTCCCCAGTCTGGTCGGCAACCTGGTGGCCATCGGCCCTGGGCACACCTCCCCGCCCCACGGTCAAAGTCAGAAACCTAGGTGCTACCTTCGACGACCAGCTTAACTTTATGACCCATGCAAACAAGGTGGCAGCTAACGCCCATTTCAAGCTAAGAATGGTAAGAAAAATTACACCTTACCTACCAGACTCAGCAGCAAAAACATTAGTCACCTCTCTAGTGCTTTCTTCACTAGACTACTGCAACGGTCTGCTGCTCAATGCCCAGAACAGAGTCACCAAAAAATTACAGACCGTGCAGAATGCTGCCGCCCGCGTACTGTCTAAAAAACCTAGATTTGCACCCATCTCGGACACGCTCAAAAACTACCATTGGCTGTCCATCCACAACAGGGTCAAATTTAAATCTCTGTGCACAGTCTACAAATCATTACAGGATCAAGGACCTCTATTCCTTAAAAAGCAACTGATTCCTTATAACCCTCCGAGAACGCTCAGATCCACCTCTCTTAACCAACTAGTGGTTCAACGCAGCCGAACAGCTTCCTGGGGCGACCGCCGCTTTTCAATCGCGGCCCCTAGACTTTGGAACACCCTACCTAACCATATGAAAACTAGCCCCACACTTCTTCAGTTCAGAAAAAAACTGAAAACATGGCTATTCAATCAGTAACTCACATCTCTGTACTTCCTGATCAGGGTGAGACTTCAATGCAATTTCAGCGCCGAGACGCCCAAGGGTAATTGTACGCGCTCTACAAATGGCATTAATAAATAAATAAATAATCCACTACCTCCCTTCAGACTACCTTGTCATCCCTTCAGAACCTTGGGGCCTGTCTTGAATAATTGTAAACCTAATCTGTAAATATTGTATCTTGTCTTGGGTAACTGATTATGTAAACTGTAAATACGTGCTCTTCTTTCCCTTATGTATCTTTAAAGTCCTCTGTATATTGCTTTGCTCTCCTGTAAAGCACTCTGATACCCTAACAGGTCAAGTTTGCGCTCTATAAAACACATAAATAAATAAATAAATACATTAAATAATATCTGATGCATGGCCTGCAGCATTCGGGTGCTGTTTAATTGGTCCTGCACACCATCAGTTCTCCCCCTGACCATGAGAGACCCATCGCAGCTCTGCGCCGCCAGAAGAGGAATGGGTGAGATACTATACAAGCTACTTAGCTACATAAGTGACTGTGTGGTAGGAGAAGATGGAGCAATACACCAGAACCAGAGAGTACACCACCTGAACCCCAATTCTAAAGAATATAGGTGACATAAAGTATTTGTGTTTTTAAAAAGAGAAATACTGGGCTGGACAGTGAAATTAGTGGGATGCTGGGTGTGGTGCTGAGTGCAGAGCCTGTCCCTCTCTGTAACCTCCCTTAAAAGTCTATGACTGCTCACTAGTACTGAGAGTCAAGGGCTGAAGGGGTTGTGCTTGGCTCAGTTTGACAGCCATAGAAGGGTGGACCATGGCACAACAGAGACAGACCACCCAAACCCCATTGCTGTGGCCCGGTAGCCCCTCTCTGCCCTGCTGCCCTCTAATGGGGTTTGATGGATAAATGAAGCACTCGTCTCTGTATTTTTCTAAAAGGTAATCCATACTCTGAACCAGAGCTTTAAGTGGGATGAAAAAACTAGGGGGTCTCTCAAAGGGGTATGGCGAATGTAATTAAGCACGTAAGCTAAAAATCTTTGTTTTGCATAGTGTGCCTCCCGACTTATATTTTGCTGTTTCTGTCATTGCCTCAGGATAATTAAATTCACCCATAATATTGACAATCAATCTATTGTGTTTTTAGATATGGAGGTTAATATTGCTGACTTCAAATTCATCACGAAAGTCCACACCAAACCAACAGATAGAAACTCAAGTCTATTATACCAAAGTTTCCATCCAGATACATTGAAAAAGCATCTTCCTACATCTCAATTTATCAGACTTAAGAGGATAACATCTGACTCTAACCAGCTAGAAACAACATTCAAAGAACAAATCATTAAATACCAACATAGAGGATATCCTCAAGATGTCCTCCAAGAATCAATCAAAAGAGTTCAAAATATGCCTAGAGATAAATTGTTAACACCGAAATCAACTACCTTGGAAAACAAAACAGTGTGTGTTCTAAAATTCTCTACAGAGGCTCCAAAAATAAAAAGAATACTCAATAAACATTGGGGTTTAATCAACATGGAACCAGACCTCCAAGGTTTATATAGTGACCACATCACATTTGCGTTTCAAAGGTTGAAAAACTTAAAAGAAATTTTAACAACAACTAAAAAACGTAAAAGGCATGCTCAAATGTTGAAATTGCGTACATTGCAAAAATGTCATGGTCGGGAAAATCTTTATGCATCCCACAAAAGGATATGAAATACATTTACGACATACCAGCACATGTGATACTAAAAACACTATATATGCAATCAAATGCCCTTGAGGCAAAATTTATGTAGGTCAGACTGAAAGAAAAATCAAGGTTTGTATAACCGAACACAAGAGTAACATTCGAGCACATAATACCAAATCAACGGTAGCTACACATTGGATGGAAGCCAAACACCAAATATCTCAAATGAAATTCACTACTTTGGAGGTAATACCACAACGCAGCAACATGGATCCAGTTAAACAAATACTGAAAGCTGAATTTTTTGGGATAAAAAAACTCAATACCCTGCAACCGACAGCGATGAATGATTGTATCGAATTTTCATGTTTTTTATAAGAGGACTATTCCCCTTCCCCTTACAGACTATATTCATGTATTAACATTTGATATGGGGTCATTCTATTGACTTACTGTTCACATATACTGTTATTTGATATATATATTTTGTTATTATAACTATTACTGAAAGCAGGCATCGTATGTACCACATCATCACTGTGATTTAATAATTTGTTGTCATTGGAACCGTTTTTTACCCATTCCTGCAGTATAACTTTATTGAGACTTTGACTGTCACATTTCTGTCACAAACACGTCCTTCATACTTTTATATCTTGTGACCGTATGGAAACACCTTTTCTTTAATCTCGTTGCATGTATTTCTTTGTCCACATTTTGCTTTATTTTTCATTTTTATTTTCTTATCACTTCATTAACTTGCATCGCGTCTTTCACCCAGTGTTTTTTCTGTCTTTACTGAAGCCGTGCCACTCATATCACATGACCGCTACTCATATCATATGACCGTTTCTTCGGCTTTACTTTACGTTTCGACTGAACTTTTGGGTTACCTATTGCCACGAGAGCATTTGATGCTACTTTTTTGTCTATTTCGAGTACGTTTTGAAACTATCCTTCCGTTCTCACAACTCGTTTATCTACCGATGCACCGCTTCACATTCTTTGCATGCCGCACTATTGAACTGTTTATATATGCGTCACCTTCTTGAGTATTTTTCACCCCGCTATACCACTTCATATCACTCAAATGCCGCACATCAGTACTACATAAACTTTCCCTCTATTCGTCACTGTTCACGCATATCATTTTTGAGTACGCTGTTTCCTTTGCCTGTTCAAATTTCTGATCCTTTGCATGCTGCACCTTATACCTACAGGTAAACTACACTTATATCCTTGTATATATATCTTGCATTTACTTTTACCTATGATGTTTGCTAAGGTCCTGTATTACTTCATTTTTAGGCCCCTGATGCAGGGTCTTTTTTCCGACCCGAAATGCATTGGGCTACGGATTAAATTCTAAGAATTGGATTGTTTGAAAGAACTATACGTTTACCTTTATGAAATACAATAAGGAATGAAATTTATCAATCAATAAATCATAAAATGATCTAGGAAACAAACGTTTGGATTACTTATTGAATAAATTGAACTGAAAGTGAAGAAAACTTTAATGTTTCTCGTTGAAATAGTGCACACGTCTCCGTGAGAGGTCTCTCCCCCTCCACACATTGGCTCCTAGTTGTTTTAAGGCACGGCAAGGCATCGTGTGACAGACATCAGCACCACCCAGCAAAAGAAATTTAAAAAAAATTTGAGACATCTATCTTACACGAGTGCAAAGGGACCAAAACTTTCTACGTATTGCCTCAGGATATATAATACAACAAGTAACATCATACCTACAACAAGTCAGGACTATTGGCTTTGTCAATGTTTGTTTGTTTCATAAGATAAATAAGCAGCAGCTATGGCTTGTATAAAATATTGAATAAGCTTCCACTTAAAGCCCTGGTGACACCAGGACAATGTTGCTGCTCCTGAGCCTCAAAAATAGAAGGGAAATCTAGAGAGAAAATTACTCTCTTTAAAGGATTTCCATGGCCCTACAACGCTCACCTGGCATGACACCATGCGGTAACTTATCCACTAATCAGAAGTGAGCAGTGTGAGCACGGGCACATCGACGTGCCTGCTGTCACTGCAGTCCGGAACAGAACAGAGCCTGATAGAGACCCGTTTCAAGGCCCCCTTTAACAAACTGCTGGTGCTCAGCACTGGTGAGACACGGCCCACTTAAAGCCCTGCCCTGAACCTCATTTACTGTCAGCTCCATGACGCTTGTGGCACACCCTCAACCAGGCATAACCCACCCATAGAAGCGACATGCAGCCTGTGGGGGCACCATGGAGCCAGTAGACACGTGCTCTGATTGTCTGCGCTGTGTACCCTTTTTGTGCCTCACCTGGTGCCACCGAAGCGATGCTGCACGCAACGTCATGGGACCTCATTTGTGAGGCCCCTTGCGCCATCGGAACATCCCTTTTTGTGACGTTCCGTGGCGCAGAAGCCTGCGTGATATTTATCAGGCAGCACTAAGCCACTTTTTTTTGGTTTAATGCTGCCTGATAAATATCAGTTCCTTTAAAGCATTGTTCTGCGTTAAAGGGGCGTGCAATGGGTGTTGCTGGGGGCGTTCCCAGCAACATCCAAGACCTTTTGACACTGCCCCAGATTTACAAGAAATCGTAAATCTGAGGCAGCGCCAAAAACGTACACCCCCCAGGGGTGGGGTAAGGGTGGCGCAATGTGGTGAAATATCTTTATTTCTCCTTGTTTTTCCTTTTTTCTATGTGTGCTGCATTCTGCAGCACACATAGAAAGAGGAAAAGTCTCGTGATTATTTTTGCACAGAAAGGTTTCCCTTCCTGTACAAAAATAATCATCCCTGCAACGCAGGCACCCTTGCACCATGGTGCAAAGGGGCCTGCATTGGCACAGACAGCCCATCGTGCGCCAGCGCAGGGAAAAAGGACAGAAATGTGCTGTATCTTATGGATACGGCGCATTCCTGCCCTTTTCTTTTGCCGTAGGGCAGCGCAGCCCCTACGGCAAAACCTCATAAATGAGGCCCATGGGTCACAAATGTGGTCAGCTTTTTAGTAGTGCCTGGGTCTGCATGTGGCCCCAGTCCAAACCTGTATACGTCATATCACTGAAAGGCCCACGGGTATCCAGTGGAGGGGTGGAGGTGGTGGGGGGGCAGTTAAGTCTTTGAAAGGGAACAGCACCTGGGCGTCGCCAGTTGCATGTCAGACACAGGTGAGTGCCCCCTTCCCAACCCCCCCACCCCGCCGAGAAGCCTCCTCGTTAACTCATACGTCATCCAGCCTCTGACCCCGTCCCCACCTGCACACTACATACATTGTCGCAGGAGGTTTCTTAGTGGTAAGTTATGTTGACACTAACGGCACCAGAAAGTCATAGCAGTGCTGAAATGAGGCCTATTCAGTACATTTACAGCTCGTTGCGAAAGAAAAATGATGTGCTGTGTAAAAGCCACTCTCTCTGAGCTGCGGCAAATATTGATTTCCGGATGGCCTCATATTTCTGCGCTCTCTGCTTCTTTTCTTTGCCGATTCCCACCGTATCCCTGGGCTAGTTTTAAGGTCCTCACTCATACTTTCACAGCACCTGTACTACTCCCACGGGCCTCCTGTACCTTCTGCAAGCCCTTTAAAATGAGCGTTCCCTTGTTAATGTTACTGTACAGGCCTCTGTGCCTCTCAGGCTTGAAGCCAATGACGCCAGTGGCTTCAGGTCCCTTCTGAGTTCCTTTGCATTAGCAGCCTTTTGTATGTCTCCCCTATAGGCAGGTTTAGCTGTCTGTTATCGAAGACCAATTGTTTACAATACAGTATGCAGAGCGTGGCCTTTAGGTCAGCCCCACCTCGCTCATGATTGGATGGATTCCTTTTGTATCTCTATTTCCTGCTCCTTAGTCCATAGCTTTAACCCCTTTCCTGCGCCGTATATTCTGCCGTGGCGCAGGGGGAGGGGGGTGAGCGTGGTGCTCTCGTACTTATGAAGGCGGAGCCGTCATGAGTCACAGGCAGCGTGTGCTCATGACGGCAGGAGCCGTCTTGACCCCGCCCACTCACTAATTTGCCCGCACAGGCGGGGAATTAGTGCCGCATGGGCGGAACAGCAGCGGCATGAAGGCTCCACGCCATCATGAGCACACCCGCCTGTGGCTCATGACGGCGTAGAGCCGTCATGAGCACGCAAGGGGTTAATCCTTATTCTTGTGTGTGCCCTGTCTCTAGAGTATTTCTTCTTTACATCGTTTCTGATCGGATCACTTCTATCCTTTTGCTGCGGATCGAGGGCAGTGGCGGCTCCTCTGCTAAGGTGGACGAGAGTCACCCCACTGCTTCCACCGGTGGAAAAAAAAAAAAATCAAAATAACTCTTTGTTATTATCATTATTTGTGTTCCTGCTGCGGCAGCTTGGCGGGGTGGGTGGCCCCACTCTGCTCTAAGAGGAGAGGGAGGAGTGGTGACCACTCTGTGAAGTGTGCATGAATGTTTGGCCAGCTGTCTCGGGCCGGCCAAACAGTCATGAGCACTTTGCATGTTGTCCACCAAGGCTGCATTACAGTCTGGGTGGAGAACATGCCCTGGCTACCATTCCCTGGCAAAGCGCCAAACCACAGCACTCAGACCAATCACAACGCAGCATTGCAGTGCTGTGATTGGCTTAGGGGAGCCTGGGTGCTTCTTGTTCCGACCAGATTAGAGGGACAACGACAAGGGACAAGAAGAAGAGATACAGCGAGGATGTAAGTTTAATTTTTTTCTTTACTCCCATCCCACACAGCCCCCATGCCCTCTGCCCTCCGCCTCGCCACCCCCAATCCGTGCCGCCAGCTGCCACTGATTAAGGGGAATATGTATATATTTGAATTTAGCAGTTCGTGGAAGTGCATCATTTTCGTTGTTCTCTACTCTGTCACCCTGACAGGGACATCTTAACCTCATAAGTGCTGCGCCTAGTCCAACGGCCGACGGCACCACTACCTCGGGAGTGCTGCCGTCGGCCGTTGGATGTTCGAACCTCACCTGCGCAATTGAATGTTGAGCACTGGAGCTGGACGTTCCATAGCTGCTAAGGTGTTAAGGATTTTAGGGGCCCTGGGCCAAACAGATGATGGGGGACCCCGTTTGGAAAAGCCTTGAATTTATGATCCAGTTTCAGCTTTTTCATACCCTCTTTTATCAGGTCTCGTCCAAATTCTAAATGTGCTTACATCTAATATGCAGGGATAGCGTTTTCAATGTTGTAATACAACAGGTGCTCACTAATATTACTGCAAATAATCTCTGAAACACCCTCCCATTTTTCATATGTGAGGTTCTGTTTTGATCTAAAATACCACATTTCTCTGCAAAATGTCTGTAATAGACTCTCACACATCACCCACATTAAAAATAATTGAAATGAAAAGGGTATTTAAAATAATCTATGTTTAAGAGTCATTCAAGGTAGTCAGGACAGGGATTCTGTAGAACAGAGCTGGCTTTTTAAGGGGGGTCTCCTGAAAGGCTGGGGCCCTGAGCCAGGGCCCACTTTGCCAATGCTTTTAAACGTATCGCCCCCCTGATCAATATTTTCTCATTTAAGTATTTATTAACTCTTTTATTTTTGTTTTTGTGTCAGACCTACAGCTGCACCCTGCTACTGGCTTACCCACTTCTGGCCGTTTGCTCAGGTGCCATCACAGCCCCTATCCTCCACCCCAAAAAAAATATATATATATTTCTGGAAGCCCTGCATTATTTTTGTGAGGGCCCAGCAGCAGCACATTGTGACGGTCTCTTTTTTGTGCAGCATACCACGTATACTTTATTTCGAGTTTGCCATACTGAAATGTCCGCTCACCATCTTGAATTGGTAAATTAAAAGTAAAGTATATACAAATAATTCCAAGAACACTGCATGTGTCCACATGCACGCACCAGCAGCCATTTTAGAAGGATTCTTTTTATAGTAAAAAAAAAATATTCGAACAGTGCTGCTCATCCAGGCAAACACACGGCTGCCATCTTGGAATTATTTTGTTCAAAATAGAACAACAACTTTGAAACTTCCAAAAAAAGCATTACACAATGTCTGCCCAACATCACAAAATATAGAATAAAGTCACAGGTAGGTGTGAATGCCCACACACATGTGCACACACTTGCAGTCACACACTTGCAGACATCATGAAATAACAAATGCCAGCTTCACCTGCCTCCACCCAAATGCCCCAGAGAAGTGAAATGCTAGTGGATATGTCGATGAGAATCTGCACCACAAACTCTTCCTGCTAGACATGCAACCTCAGCTTGCACACATACTTTTGAGAGGCAGCAAGAGAAAGAAGAGAACCTACCAAAAAAAGGTTCAAGCAAAGGGGACCACTCTATGACTGCACCAACCTATACTTTCTGCAGTTTGAGCTTGAACAAGAAAATAATTACCAGCCGGAGCAACAGGTCCCATCCCACATCACCTCCTTGAAACACACATCCAAAGCATACCTTCTGGGTTCAAGCTCCCATGAGATGTACTATTCTATTGTACAATACTGTGCAACTGTCTAGCTGCACAGTATTGTACATCACATGGTAGCTTGAACCCCGAAGGTATTCTTTGGCTGTGTGTTTCAAGGAGGTGATGTGGGATTTGAAAGGCCTCACCTAGTGGGCAGGTAATACTTTTCTTCTTCAAGTTGACACTGCAGAAAGCCATTATGAAAATGGAGTAACCCAATTGGTCATGGACCTGGGTGTGGTTTGATATAGAAAACAATGGTCCTAGACCTTTACTAATTGTCAGACAAGATCTGCATACATAGTTAAACCAATCCAGCACGTTTTGAGCATACTTGGAGAACAACAGTCAGCTCATAGTATTAAATACTAGCACAATTGAAAAATGCAACAGCACTGGACACCGGCATCATCACTAAACACAAGCATGAATTTCTCAACAGTAAACACCCCCGGATGCCAACCATTTACACCCTGCCCAAGATACACAAAAGGTTGCAGGACCCACCAGGTAGACCGATCATTTCAGGATGTGGTTCTCTACTGGAACCATTTTGTAAATACATAGATGTTTTCTTAAAACCTATTGCAGTAGCGACACCCACATACCCCCGGGATACTATGCAAACTATCCAACTGATTGATGGCCGCCCACATGACCTTTTACTCTGGGCTCCTGGCAACTATGGACATCACTGCCCTATATACCAACATCCCACAAGCATCTGCTCTCACATGCATTGAAATGGTACTCAATAAAAGACCAGCTCCACATAGAGTCCCTTCAGAATTCATTATACAACTACTTACGATTGCGATGACAAATAATTTTTTCTTCTTCCAGAACAAATACTACATCCAAACGAAGGGTGTGACAATGGGGGTTACCTTTGCCCCCAATCTGGCCATCATATACATGAGCGATTATGAACATCAGTATGTACTCAATCAGTACAACCCCTATTTGAAACACAGCACACTCTGGACATGTTATAAGGACGATGTCTTGTTAGTTTGGGAAGGAAGCAAAGTACTCCTTCATACCTTTAATGAATGGCTCAATACCTGTTCTACGGATATCAAATTTACGCTTGAATCCGATAGTAATCAGATAGTAAGACAATCAATTTTTCGGACATCCAAATTAAGAGCGAGAAAAAGTAGTGAGCGTAATACGTTCTTGAGGTAAACTAGCCATCATCCTCGTAACCTCAGGGACAATTTGCCCTTTGGCCAATTCCTGAGGTTACGAAGGAACTGTACAAAGAAGGAAGACTACTTTGATGAGTCCTCACTACTGATTGCTAGACTTAGTGAGCGTGGTTATCCACTTAGACTCCTCAAAAAAGCACGCAAGCGTGCATGGCATAACCACAGAGAATATTTACTGTCCCTTAAAACTAAATCTGCCAGTGAGGATCGCTTGGTATGTGTAAGCACATTTAACACCAAGAGTAACGCCATTAAAAAAGCGATTAACCAGCACTGGCATCTAGTGACAGAAGAACTGGGGAACATATCTCCCCCGTTACATGTGTTCCGCAAAGGCAAAAAGATCAGGGACCATTTGGTGAAATCACTTTTACCCACTACGCTGCACTAACAATCAAACCACTCTCTGGGGCCTTCCAGCGGTCCAAGGACACCACAAATGTGGTGCATGTAAGGCATGCCCCATGACCACGGAACTGACTGAATTCACCCATAACAATCAGACTTACACATTACAACAACATAGTAAATGTAACACAACTGTAGTGATTTATGCCATTATCTGCCCTTGTGGTTTCCTTTATATCGGACAGACCATTCAGAGGATCAAATGCCGTATATTACAACATTAGAGCCGCATTCATTGCAAAATACAAGGCGCACCCCTGGTGGATCACTTTACTTGTTTTGAACTTGAGGCCACTAGTCTCAGATGGTGGGTCATCGAGAAGGTGATGCCCAATCCTAGGGGAGGGGACTTGAGCAGCATTCTCAGTAAGTGAGAGTGCAGATGGATAGATTCCTTAGACACAGTCTCTAAAGGGTTAAACGAACAGGAGGAGATAAACAGACAAGTGGCTCTATTGGGTATATAAACCAGTCACCACACACATCTGCCCACGACTGTACTCAATCAGACCACACACTAGTTATGGGATCATTTCTAGAGTAATGTGGTTGTGGTCTGCATTACATTAGGCTCGAATGTTTTCTCCTATGATTCGTTCTAATGATTTTTATCTAACTGTAAATTGTTTTTATCTTTATGTAAACTATTTCCATGTATGTGCTTTCACAACAGTATCTACTGGCGTGATCTTAAATGTAGTATGTGTGTCCTTGCGACTATAAGTTGACTAAATGCTTCCACCCCGTGACATGCATCCCTTGAAATGAGTCTTTCACCCATTACCCTGATGTCGTTTGATGCACCTCTGCTCTACTAAACATCCTCGAGGCCGATGCGCTCACACTCTCGTGCTGAGACGCGCTGACTACGTGACGGTCCAACTTAGACGCTGACTAATTACAATTACCAGGTAATGAGTGGATTCGTCGAGCAGGTCGCTCGAGCAGCCCTTATGGTTGAACGCTCCAACTGACACGGTGGTCCCACTTAGACTCACTCTAGTCTTACTTTCTTTCATCATTACCCCTGAGGGCCAATAAGGAAGATTTATTCCATTCGCGACCTTCACTACCTCCTACCGGAAATACCATTTCCGGTTTCTACAGGTAAATGATTAAGACTATCGCAAAATGAGTGACTTTGACCCAGTTCTTGAGCATCGGGTTTATACTTATACCCTCTTGCCTTACAGGTCTTAACCTTGTCTTGACCCATCCGCTGTGACTCAGACACTACGCGGACGCTTTAGCATCTTTTGGGGTAAGCATACCCACCCCAGCATGGTTTGTTAATCGCTTTACAAGCTATTATGTCCTATGCAACAGCCTCACTCTCTCCTCCATCCCTTTAGGGTCATTGACAGCCCTTCTGACTTTGCCCCTACATGTCCTGATGAAGACTCGCACGGCCAAGGTTTAAATTACCCACATGGCCATAAGACGAGTCGAAACATCGACGCCCTTTTAACTATTAAACCTGGACCATGTCTCTTTATACCCTACGTGCTATAAATTGAAAAGATATCTTCTTATCTTGAACATACGTGATAACAAATGAACTTGTAAATACTGTTGTGGCCAGGTTGTTAAGGAAGGTGATTTTGAACCGATCCCCTGCTTGTAAAATATTGTAAATATTCTCCATGTCACTATCCTGAAAACTTTCTTTCTCCTATCACTAAATCACCCAACACTCCCCTACCTTCTTTTGCACGTTCCTCCCTTGGGGCAATTCATCGTTTGCTATAACTGTGATTTTTTCACAATTTATGTCTAAAAAGCTATTAATTAAATTGCATTTAGTCCTTGAAAGTGGTGCTGTTGCATTTTTCAATTGTGCTAGTTTTTAATACTATGAGCTGACTGTTGTTCTCCAAGTATGATCAAAACGTTCTGGATTGATTTAACTATGTATGCAGATCTTATCTGACAATTAGTAAAGGTCTAGGACCATTGACACTGCAGAAAGGACAGCTTGTATGTGACCCGCCCTCCCTCAGCCTGAACTTTTGACCTTGACTTAGTCCAGCGTGACCAGATAGCCTTGGTTGGCGCTTTATGTTTTTAGGTGCTATATTACAGTTAATTCTTTAAAAATGAATAACTCTGGTTGTACTGATTGTTTTTTTGTCATTTTGGTTGTGTTTTATTTATTAAATTAAGCTCAATTTTTGAAACATGGGTTGGGATCTTTTGTGTGGTGTTTTCATAGCTTTACTGTTTAAAGTGTTGAACATATGCTTTACACATTGCCTTTAGTTTAATTCTGACTGCTCTGTGCCAAGCTACCAGGGGGATGAGAACAGGATAAATTTGGGGTTGCTTGTGCCTTACCCTGACTAGGATTGTCTTTTCTGCTTGACCAGGGCTCAGAACTCAGTCTACCGGTAACCCATTTTCTAACAGTGAAGGACCACAATACACTGGATTCAAGATAGCCTGGCTGAAGAGGGTTATTAACCTGAAACTGGTGCCAGGATGCTTGTTTCCGATCCAGGAAAGACATGGTTTGGCAATTCGGGCTGGACTGTTCGCATGAGGCACAGGGTCAGACTGATTTGCAGATGGCCAAGTCTGAACTGGGGTGGCGGAGTGAGCTAAAGAATGATGATGGGTTAAACCCAGATCAGTTGACTGGGGTGAGTGCTTGCAATGTTCAACACTCAGTCCATAATCCCCTTTTGGTTTTGCTTTGTTTGCACTAAGTTGGCAGGGTATGCCCAGATGTGGGTGCCTTGCTCACTTTGCCACTGGATTCAAGATAGACTGGCTGATGAGGATTATGAACCCGAATCCAGTCCCAGGATGCTTGTTTCCAGTCCAGGGAAAACATGGCTTGGCAGTTCGGGCTGGACTGTTCCCATGAGGCACAGGGTCAGACTGATTTGCATATGGTCATGAATGAAGTGGGGTGACGAAGCGAGCTAAAGAATGATGATGGATTAAACCCAGAACAGTTGACTGGGGGTGAGTGCTTGTAATGTTCAACACTCCATCCATTGAAGAATGTTAGGTCTGTTGTGGGGGAGACATGCTTTAGATCAAACACATCAGGGATATCTCCAAAGAAATTGGCAACCCATCCATTTTTTCTTGGTCACAAGTGATTGGAAAATTGGACAGGGTATGTATAGCCAAGAGTTTTTTGTCTGCAAGGAACTATCAAAGAGGAAATGTGGAGTTGATTAATTTTGTGTTGGCAGAGCTCTATCCTGATTCAATCCTCAGCTGCTGATGAGCCCTATTTGAAGCTGGTCACTGACTCACATGGGAAAGGGTGCTTTTGATCAGGTTCCAATTAGGCTCGATTCCGTGGCTGTTGAGCCTTTCCGAGAGCAATATCACCCCTCGAGCAGTTGCTGCTGTCTGTGTGACGAAGTATATGCCCAGTCTCTTTTACTTTTTTATTTTAGCTGTGAGTTTTTTAGAGCCCTGTGCTGCAAGTTTCTGGAACCCATCCTGTGTAGACAGTACTTTGATAGGTGCAGGTCAGCTTTGCTTTACCTTCAGCTTTTAAAGCCCTGAAGTTTGCTCTAGGGTTTGTATGTTTTTAAAATTAACCACAAGACTTTGCAAGAGTTCATCATTTTGATGTATGTTATGTTATGTTAACTGTTTTTGTACCGCGCACATCTGCCCCAGCAAAGGGGCGTCCTGGCGCCATAAGAAGGTATACACAACACAGCATAAAAGATACTCAATCAGAGATTTTTATTAAAAAGGAAGGTTTTAATAGCCCGTCTAAACTGGAGTAAGTCATCCAGTGCCCGAATTTCAGCAGGAAGAGAGTTCCACAGCTTTGCGGCCACTACTCGAAAGGAGTGGCCACCTGTCCTACTCAACAAGAAACGTGGGACAACAGACAGGTTCTGACCCATCGATCTCAAGGATCGGGAGGGGACGTAAGGGGTCAGTAGGTTTGTCAGTATTGGGGGGGCCGTTCCTTTTAAGATTTTAAAAGCCAGGCAAAGCACCTTAAACTCGATCCTCTGACCAACAGGCAGCCAGTGGAGCGCTTGCAGTGTTCTCGAAACCGGACAACGCCTGGGCAGGCCCACCACCGCTCTGGCTGCGGCGTTCTGCACTCGCTGCAGCCGCTTGAGTTCAGCGGGGTTTATTCCTGCTAGCAACGCACTGGCATAATCTATCCTAGATAGTACTGAGGCTTGGACCACTAACTGTCTGGTGGGGGCATCGAAGAATTTAAGTACAGGTCTAAGGCCCCTAATAATGCCAAAGCAAGAGGCTGCCACCCTCTTAGTATGGCAGGTGAAACTGAGAGTAGGGTCCAGCCAGACCCCAAGGTTTTTTATCTCCATTACAGGAGAAGGGGTCATTCCTAATTCGGGAGGCCACCAGTTATCATTCCACCATTGTCAGGCCCCAGCGCTTGACTACCGCAGCCAGCGGTCTAACGTACAGGTTGAATAAAGTGGGTCTCAGAGATGATCCCTGTGGGACCCCCAGTGTCAGCGGGTAAGAGGTAGATTTACCGGGTGGGATAGCAACCTGGAATGATCTGTCAGAGAGGAAGGACCGGAACCAACACAAGGCGGGCCCTCTGACACCCGCTTCCTCTAGCCGCCGCAAAAGGATCTCGTGAGAAACCGTGTCGAAGGCGGCACTCAGATCTAATAACAGGAGTGCCGCTGTTTGACCAGTATCCAGCACGGAGCGCAGATGTTCAACCATAAACAACAAGGCAGTCTCCGTGCTGTGGCCCGCACAAAACCCATTTTGAGTGGGGTCCAAGATGTTAGCTTTATCGAGATGGTCAGCCAGGATCCCATTCACGTGGGGATGGAATTGGTTATCATACCTTGCTTTACTTTATGATCTTTACTCCTATTTAATAATTTTTATCATATGATTTCTATGTGATATTATTATGCACATATTTATTTTGATATGCGTGCAGTTATGATTATATATATATATATATATATATATATATATATATATATATATATATATATATATATATATATATATATATATATATATATATATATATATATATAGATAGTTTTATTACCCAGTGGTGGTAGCCTCAGGATAATTATAGTTGTGACGTTTAAAGGGAAATTTATTTTTTTAATTACAACAAATTAGGTAGAAAACTAGGGGCTAGATTTATCAAAGTGTTTTGCTGTCCCTGCATCACTCGTCAGGTAATCCAAGGGCAATGCAACACTTAAGTGATATCTACCAAGCCACATGCCTTGAGTGGCCCAGCAGTGCCAGGGTTAATTTGGAATAATGCAACGCAACAGAAGTCGCTGATGTTCTCTAGGCGGAGCATGGGTCTTACCATGCATTCACCCATGGATTTTGGTGGATTTTGAGATTTACCATCAACGGTAGACTTGAGAATGCGTCAAAATTAACCCTGGGCGAAGAACTACGCTCCGTTCGCGGAGTTTGCGGAGTTTCGTCAACTCCGCGTTCCGCGGAGTACGCGTAGCTGTCGATTACTCCGCGATCCGGTGCGTAGCGTAGTTCTCGCGCGCTGAATAACATTATCACGTGCGCGGCAATGGCTTACCTTGGTTCTGCGTTCGCTTTTTCCCGGTCGCGCGTGCCACCATGTTTGTAAACCCTCCCGCACCATTCCGTGCGACTGTGCGAATGCGATAACGTCATTTGGATGCGCAATAGCGTCATAAGGACCCAAACACGTTACTTGTGACCCGGAACAGGAAATAAGGGAACGCAAGTGGGCGGGACAAACCTCTTGGGTAACTTAGCGCGCTAGCCATCCCGAGCATGCAGGCAACGCCCCGAACACGCGCACCGCGTTCCCGAAGACGAAAAACGGCGCGCGAACGGGTCTAGCAAGCAACTACGCATGGCTGCAGAGCTACGCGTAGTTCGCGGAGTGCAAGTGTGGCTTCGCGTAGCTCCGCGGAGTCCGACTCCGCGAACGACGCCCAGGGTTAGTCAAAATGCTATGCCTTCGCAGGGGAGGCGTAACGAGTAAAAACATCTTTATTTCTCCTCAATATTTCTCCTTTCTAAGTGTGCTGCTTCTTTCAGAGGAAAAAAGCCTCAGAGGTTTCTTTTTGTCCAGGAAAGTGTCCCTTCTGCAACTGTGTCATGGTGCAAGGGTGCCTGCATTGGCACTAGGCAGATAAAAGTGCATCAGCGCAAGGAGAAGATAAGAATGTGCCATATTGTGTTAAATATGGCACATTCCTGCTCTCTCCCTTTGATGCGGCACAGTTAGGTCTAATATTTACACCTGGTGCCTACAATGAAGTAGGGGAAGGTTCTGGAGGTTTCCACCCCAGAGGTTTTTGAAAGTTCCTGCCTCCCTACCCCAGACCCAACTTGTCTGGGGGCACAAAAGACTAGTTTCAAACCCTTTGGCAGTGTGCTCAAGCATAGCCTATGTGATGTGCAAGTGTGGTAGGTGACAGCTCCATTCCCTAATAAAGTCAGAGATGGCTCATCCTTCCAACAGCTATCTCCCCTTTGCCTCACTGTCTGGGAGTAATACACAAAGACCAACTGCCAGCTATACCTAGTCATGTGACCCAGGATGTATGCTGCAGGCACCAAATGGTTAGGACAAGAAAATGCCAACTTTGTCAAAGTGGCATTTAAAGAATTATGACTTTGATTCCTACTATACCATTAAAGAGGGTTTTAAATTACTATACCTAAAATACCAAATTCGCTATTCCCACCTTATCCTGAATGAAAGTTATCACTTATTAATTCTAATAAGTTAATTCATTTTTATCCTATGGGAGAGGTAGGCTTCACAGTAGTGAAAAATCAATTTGTTGAGTTTTTCACTACCAGGACATGTAAAAGCACATATCCATTTTTTTAAAACGCATTGCACCCTGCCCTCTAGGTTGTTTAGGGACTACCATGGGGTGACTTATATGTTTTAAGAAGGCGGTTTAGGCCAGGCAAGAGGTATATCTTGCCAGGTCAAAAGAGCAATTTAAAACTGCACATACAGGTTGCAATGGTCAGACTTTAGAAATGTTTAAAGGGCTGCTTAAGTGGGTGGCACATTAAATACTGCAGGCCCACTATTAGTTTTTAATTTACAGGTCCTGAGTACATGCAGTGCGACTCTACTGACTAAATATGCCTATTGGGTGTAAGCCAATTTAACCATGTTTAAAGGAGAGAGCACAAGCATTTTAGCACTGGTTGCAGTGTCAAAGTGTGCAGATTCCCAAGGCCAGCAAAAACAGAAATATAGAAGGCAAAAAACTGGGGGGAAACCAGGCCAAGGATGATAGATTCAACACATTCCCTTCAACGTTTAAAATCTCCAGTTCAGAATGAACATGGTCAGAAAACCATGACTCATATCCCTCCACGGAACTGCACTGAGAAGAAGAGGAAGCATTACCTCGGGGATGCTAATCAACAGATCCATATGTAAAATCTGTAAATAGTTCTGTCATTTCTTTTGGGAGTACTGGGAATATCGAAAGCCTTCTGAAGTCTCCTGGCTACTGCCAACAGATGCACAATAACGGATGCACCTAATGATTCTAGAAACCTCAGGCACTTGACATGAACCAATCACACTCTCCTCGAGATACATGGAGATGGCAGTGGCCAAAGGTACAGGGCACACTTCTCTACTCCAAATAGGAAGAGACACTGCCATAGGTGCTTGAAGAGTGGCCCAATACAGCAACCAAAATAGCCTCTAAAATGTTTAGAGGCTCATTGAGAGAGAGTCTTACTCCAGCAGACCCAGAGTGAGCCAGACAGACCCAAACATAGACTGACCAATATCTATGCACCAAATGTCACTTTCCAAGATCACACATATACATAATCTCTTTCACCCAAGTAAGCCTTAACCCAGTGTGCTACTGATGCATGGCATCAAATTTTTCCTTCAACACTGCTAACTCCTCATGTTGCCTTGACAATCCCATATCCCTCACCCTCATGTTGCTCTTCACAGCCTGTGTAATGCCCATCACAGTATTTTTTTATGTTCATTTTCCTCTTCACTTAATTCTGTGACTTATAAAATGCTACTCAAGATTTCTATTTTCAGTTCCCAATAAATGCATAACCGTCATTTAGGGCATGTTATTACATGGATTGGCAGTCCACTCCCCTACATTTGTGACATCTCAGCCAACCTTTGTCTGGTCCTGACCACCGTCCTTATCAGATAGGCCACCGACATTGTTTTCTGTGCTTGCATCCATCAATCAATCAGGGTTTTATATTGCAAGCTACTCAGACGTGATGGTCTCAAGGTACTGGAGGGGAGGGGGTGGGGATTGCAGCTCCAGTTCAGTTGAAGAGCCAGGTCTTGAGGTTCTTCCTGAAGGTGTGTAGGGTGTGCCAAAGGCAAGCCCGTCTGCGCCCGTCCGCGACCGGCAGGGACCAGGGGCCATGGACCCTGCCCTTTCCCTACCCTACACCCCAGCTCAACTCCTCTCCTTCAACAACGGTCAGCACATTGACCCTCTTCTGCTTCAGCGCATCACTACCTTTACCTATGCCATCCTCCCCCTTGTCCCAGCCCTGTCCAACCTCGGATCCTTCCCCCCTTTCCTCCTCCAGCATGGCCACTGCCTACCTGCTTAACACTAGATCTGCGGGTAGACATCAGCTGGAGATCTTCAATTTACTGGATACTGACACCCCTGATTTTCTTTTCCTCACGGAAACTTGGTTCGCTGCTGATTCCCTCCCTGACCTTCTCTCCGCCCTCCCCGACTCTTACTATGCTCTTCGGGCGGATCGCCCCGTCGGTAAACTCGGGGGGGGAGTGGCGGTGATCATCCGTTCCAGTCTCCAGTTTCAGTCTCTTTCTTATTCTCCCATGTGCGGAGTAGATTTCCTAATTGCCCGTTCAGTCAATCTTAAGGCCCCCCTCACTATAGCCCTTTTTTATCGCCCTCCGCAGTACATGTCCTCCTTTGTTCCTGCCCTTCAGGAACTTCTGGCTACGCTCGTTGTCAATAACTCCTCTGTGCTTCTTTTGGGGGATTTTAATTATTGGCCGGGCGATCCCAGAGAAGACACATCTTCTAAGGACTTTTCTGCTACCCTTCAGTCCCTTAATTTTTCATCACACATCCACTCCCCCACTCATATTCACGGTCATGTTCTAGACCAAATTTGGTCAGCCAACTGTCCCATTCCTCCCCCCATCGTTCTTCCCTGCACCTGGTCCGATCATTCACTAATCTCTTTTTCCATTGAGCTCGGAACCCAAGAGAGGCCCCTCTTACCTAAAAACATCTTGGCCCGAAATTGGAATCGGGTGGATCTTGACTCTCTGTGTGCCTCCCTTGCTTCCTCTGGCCCTGTCCTATGCAACCTTCCTATTGACCATCAAATAGACGCCGTAAATCACTGGCTGTCCTCTTCCTGTGACTCAGTCGCCCCCCTCAGGAAAGTCAAGACCTGTCGCCCCCATGACGCTCAAAAATGGTTTTCAGACGAGCTAAAAATCCTCAAATTGGACCTTAAACGATCTGAACGTCATTGGAGGCGTAAATACTGCCCTGTTTTGCGAGCTAAATACAAAACGCTCTTGGCAAGTTACAAAAAAGCCATATTACGAGCCAAAACCATCTATTTCTCAGAAAGAATATCCCTTTCAGCCAATAAGCCCAAGGAGATTTTCTCTATAGTTCGCAATCTTGTTGCATCCGACAGAGCCAATTTGAACATTATCCCTTCCCAAGACCTTTGCCTTTCTCTCAATGACTTCTTCCTGGAGAAGATTGCCAAGATCAAATCTAATATTCCCTCTGTCTCTCCGTCCCCCCCTCTTTCTGTCCCCCCTTTGTCCTCCATTCCTCTTAATCAGTTTCCCCCTATCTCCTTGGGAGTGTTCTTGGCTCTACTCCAGAAAGTGAAGTCCGGTTCCCCAGCCGATTGTGCGCCAGCCCGCTTTCTGAAAGTATTCTTCACCCATTGCCCCGACCCTCCTCTCTCTCTTCTTAATTCTTCCATTTCTTCCGGTTCTGTTCCTAAGTATTTCAAATCCGCCATAGTTCGCCCTATTTTAAAAAAACCTGGCCTAGACCCTTCCCTCCCTTCTAACTTTAGGCCTATTTCCCTTCTCCCCTACCTCGGAAAGATCTTGGAGAGCTACATCACTTCTTGTCTCTCTTCCCACATCGAGG
Organism: Lissotriton vulgaris; assembly: GCF_964263255.1. Lineage (NCBI taxonomy): Eukaryota > Metazoa > Chordata > Amphibia > Caudata > Salamandridae > Lissotriton > Lissotriton vulgaris. The sequence continues at coordinate 148,288,303 of NC_141693.1, forward strand.
ACAACCACCTCTTGGCCTCCCACCAAGCAGGTTTCCGACCGGCTCATTCCACCGAGTCTGTTGTCCTGTCCGTCTTGGACGAGCTAAAGAGTAAGGCAGATTCGAACTTGCCCCAAGCCTTGGTGCTTCTTGATCTGTCCGCTGCGTTTGACACGGTCGACCATGCCATCCTTCTCGACCGTGTCAGCGCAGTGGGCGTCCGGGGTACTGCCCTCTCTTGGCTCGCCTCTTTTCTTAAAGATCGAACTCAGGCGGTTCATCTTTCCTGTTATTCCGCCCCCTCCCGCTTGGTCCCCTGTGGAGTTCCCCAAGGCTCCTCTTTGTCCCCTCTTCTCTTTAACCTTTATATCCGTCCTCTTATTCTTTCCCTTCTTGATATGGGGGTCTCCGTGTATAACTACGCGGATGACCTCCAGCTCGTATTTGATCTTTCTTCTCCCTTGCACTCCCCACCCAAATTTCACTCTACCTTGGCCTTTATTTCAGATTGGATGAATCGGAATCAACTGAAGCTTAATCTGGACAAGACGGAGTTGGTCCTGACTGGCTCCTCCTCTTCCCCTTGGTCGACTGCCTTTTGGCCCTCCATCTCTGGCCCTCCACCTCTACCAGCGGCCTCGGCAAAGACCTTGGGCATTAGAGTCAGTCGGGACCTCTCTATGCATGCCCAGATCAGCTCGGTTGTATCCTCCTGTTTCCTTTCCCTCCGAATCATCCGAAAGGTGTCCCGTTTCTTTTCTTCAGACGCCCTTAAGCTTATTATTTTGGCCATGATTCTTTCCCGTCTCGATTACGGGAACAGCCTGTACGTGGGCATTCCAGCGTACGAACTTCGCCGCCTACAGGCTGTCCAGAATCAGGCCGCCCGCCTTATTTTCCACCTCCCAAAGTCCTCCCACATCACCCCTGTCCTGAAAACACTTCATTGGCTCCCCATCTCCCAGAGATCCCTCTTTAAGATAGGCTGTCTGGTCTTCATGGCTCGAGCCCGCATCGGCCCAGTCTTTATCAACTCTCTCATCACTCCCTATGTCCCCAACCGTTCCCTCCGCTCCTCTAATCAGTTCCTCTCCAATGTACCTCGATTCCGTAAATCCAAAACCGGAGGCACCAGATTCTCTGTTTTGGGTCCCTCCTTCTGGAATAGTCTCCCTCTACCAATCAGATCCATTACCATTTATTCCCAATTCCGCAAGGCCTTAAAAACCCACCTGTTCTCCACTGCTTATTCCTGCTAAACAGTTTTGGCTTCCCCTGTCTCCCTCAGCTCCCCACCTCTAGCGCCAGGAAGCCGCTTGGTCACAGTGCGCTCTATTAAGAACCTTTTTCATTTCATAGGAGAGCGTCTGATGTTGACAAGGAGCTCTTTCCGGACCTTGGCTGTGTTGTGGGAGAAGGCTCTTCCACCTGCTCTGTTCCTGCGGATGCGTGGGTTTCTGCCAGGGTGAGGTCAGCATGGTGGAGGTTCCCTTTGGGTATGTGGAAGGAGACACTCTTGTTGAGGTGTTAGGGTCCGATGTTGTGGAGGGATTTGTAGGCGTGGGTGAGTAGTTTGAAGGTTACTCTCTTCTTGACGGGGAGCCAATGGAGGTCTTGTAGGTGTTGAGTCATGTGTTTGTGCCGTGGGGTTCCGAGGACGAGTATGGCCGTGGTGTTCTGGATGGTTTGGAGCTTGTGCAGGAGAGTTCGGTTCCCGCGTAGAGTGCATTGCCGTAGTCCAGTCTGCTTGTTATGAGTGCGTGGGTGACGGTTATACTGCATTTGGGGGGATCCATTTGAAAGTCTTGCAGAGGCTGCGGAGGCACTTGAAGCTGGTGGAGGTGACAGAGTTGATCTGGCAGGTCATGGTGAGAGAGGAGTCAAGGATGATGCTGAGGTTCCGTGCGTGGTCTGATGGGGTGGGTGGGCTTCCGAGGGTGGAGGGCCACCAGGTGCTGTCCCAAGCGGTGATGGAGGGTCCAAGGAAGAGAACCTTTGTCTTTTCCGAGTTTAGCTTCAGGCAGCTGTTGTTCATCCAGGCTGCAACGTCCTTCATCCCTTCCTGAAAGCAGAGTCTGGTGTCTTGAGGGTTCTTCATCAGGGACAGGATGAGCTGGGTGTAGTAGGTATAAGGTAAAATGCTGAGCCCATGCTGTCTGAAGATGGTGGAAAGGGGGGCCATGTAGATGTTGAAGAGCGTGGAGCTGAGTGAGGTTCCTTTGGGGACTCCGCAGTTGGTTTCTGTGGGTTCGGAGAGGAAGGGTGGGAGTCTGACACTCTGGGTTCTGCCAGAGAGAAAGGATTGGATCCAGACGAGGGCGGTTCCTCGTATCCCAGCGTCGTGGAGTCTAGCTGCGAGAGTGTGATGTGAGAAGGTGTCAAAGGCTGCGGATAGGTTTAGTAGGATGAGGGCCGCGGCATGGCCCTGGTCGAGTACCATGCGGATGTCGTCGGTGGCGGCGAGGAGGGTGATCTTGGTGCTGTATTTGCTGCAGAATCGGACTGGGAGAGGTCTAGTATGGTGTTCTCTTCGGTGAAGGTGGTCAGCTGGGCATTTACGAATATCTCGGCGTCTTTTGGAAGCAAAGGGGAGAAGAGAGATGGGCGGTAGTTTTTCAGGTCTGTCCGGTGGGCCGAGGGGTTCTTGAGCAGGCGTTTGACCTCTGCCCGCTTCCAGTCATCGGGGAAGATGCCGGATTTGAAGGAGGTGTTGATTAAGCATGGGCGAATTTTGCGAATTCGCAATCCGCAAAATTCACGAATTCGTGCGAATTTCCGGATTTTTTTATTTTTGCGTGTTCGCGGGTGTTCGCGGGGCACTTTGCGTGTTCGCGGGTGTTCGTGGGGCGCTTTGCGTGTTCGTGTTTTTTTTTTTTGCCTGGTTAATCACTGCCACTCTCTCGTTTTTTATGCCCTTCTGCCCTCTGTACCACTCGTTTCTGTGCACTTCTGCCCTCTGCCCCACTCATTTTTTATCCCCTTCTGCCCTCTGCCCCACTTTTGTGCCCTTCTGCCCTCAGCCCCACTTAGAATGGCGCCGGCAAGCTGCCAGCGCCATTCTAAAATAGCTACAAAGAGCTTCAAAAGGAAGCTCTAATAGATAAAGTAAAGCAGGTGCTCGAGTTGAAGGTCAAATTAAGTTACACAATCATTAATCACCCCAAGTTTGAGCTGATTAATGATTGTGTAACTGAATTTGAGCTTCAACTCGAGCACCTGCTTTACTTTATCTATTAGAGCTTCCTGTTGAAGCTTACTTTTGTAACTATTTTAGAATGGATTGCGAATTTACCAAATATCCGCAAAATCCGCGAGCGGAATGGATTTTCCGCCCATGCTTAGTGTTGATGGTTCACCTAGTTTGGGTGCTATGCCGGCGGCGGCTCTATGGTATATGTGTGGCAGCAAGGTCCCGTGGGGGCTTCAGAGTAGGTTTTTGTCATGGTGGCGGTGGTGTCTTCCGTGGTGGCAGGGTTCCAGGTGGTGATGGTCGGCTGGTCGGTAGCGGTGGGGGGCGTCCCAAGTCTGTTAGCTGAAGTTGTCGTAGAGGGCCTAGATTTTCAGGTGGAAGTATGAACTGAGCTTGTTGCAGAGGTCCTGGGATGGTGTGACGTCTGTGGCTTCACTGGGGGGTTTGTTGAGCAGCTGTATGACGTTGAAGAGTTCTTTAGCGTTGCTGGAGTTGATGTGGATTTCTTCTTGATGAAGGTTTGTTTGGTGGTTCTTATGCGCTGGTGGTATTCATTCAGGGCGTTCCTGTAGTTGTTGAGGTCTTCAGTGGTTTTCCTGTTCTGCTATGTCCCGCCCCACACCTGTCTCTGTTTCAGAATACACTCGCCTGACCTCAGATTCAACTGAATCAAAGCATTATTTTATACTTCTCTGTGTACAAGGCTATCCATTTGCAATAAGTATAACATGGTAAGCAGTATACCTTGGGAAAGGGTGCTAGGAAAAGAGAGGAAACAGAGAAACTGTATGTCACCACTCTGACGTGTCACTCTGCTGAGCGCTGTAGACTACTTGGATCATGATGGTTCATCTAAAAATAAGATTAACAGCATTATTATCTTGCTTTGTGAATGCTCATCTAACATTCATTATGACATATGCTATACCTCAGGTTTTATGGAATACTGATAGATCTCTGGATTCCTCAAAGGGAAATATAAGCAATATCTATGAGCTTCCTTTAACTTGTGTTTCAATATTCCTCTCTCTATTATCTAGTAAATGCAACCACCTCATGTTACTTACATGCATGATGTCGGCTTTTGAGATGCACTTGGGTTGTTTCTTAAATTGTAACATAAGCAAATATTCATTAGGATCAAATTCACACTAATGAATCTCTTTCCTACCGATATACCACCACGTCCTCCCAACTGTCATGTATCTAAGCATTGTTGGCAAGTTGCAGTGCCTTCATCTGGGTCTGTCTCTGGCCTAGCTGTTGATTCCCACTTATCCCTTGCTGATGTTTGGTCTTGAAGTCTGTTGCAGCTTGCTTAGCTTGTCTCCTATAACGTCAGGACTGAAGTGCTGAAAAGGATCTGCGTCTGTTTTTTTAGAAACCTTTTCAGGTACTTGTTGATTGTGTAACAATGTCTGCATTGAGTGAACTAATTGTTAACATGCCCTTAACTGCTCAACCACATACACTGTGACTTGGCAGCAAGCACTCTTGTTAATGTTTTTTGACGTCCATTGGGGATGGTCAGTAGGGGGTTTGACAGCTTATGACACTGTAGGATTGCCATAGGGGTGTTATTATTTGGTATCATTATTTGCAGTGTACACTATTTGTGTGTGTATATCTGCAAATTGCATACTGCCCTTTGCAGTTTATTGTTTGCTTCAGATTCCTTTTGGCCATTTGTGGACATGTTGGGAAGGTCAACAGAGAGGGGCATATTCTCAAGGATTTATCACTGAGTTAACAGCACTTTATCACAGCCAAAGTGGCGATAAATGTATTGCCCCATTCACAAGCTGGTGCTAACAGCCCATATCACCAGTTTACCTGCGATAGCAGCCGCAAAAATCATTGCCACAGGTGACCCCAGCAACTATTGCTAATGAAATGCAGAGTAGGCATTCCTGTGCAAAAACCCGCGACAACACTACTCTGCAACATTCACAATGACTAGCCAGATTGGCGATAAAATCCAAAAACAGGCGATAAGGCGCGTTAGCAGCAGGAAATTAACTTCTGCTCTGACCTGGTCTAAAGTCAGATGACAGCCTGCACCAGAAAAGGGAGACCAGCCCCGAGCCACACCTGAAGAACAACAGATGCCATGGAGCCACTGATCATGCAGCTTGGAGCCCCAACAGGGCCCCAACACACACCGCCACCACCCCCAGGCCCGCCCCGGGCACCCCTCAGCATCCCCCAGGCAAAGACATGCCAGATCAACTTCATGAAATTATGTACCAAAGAATACGCCTGATGTCTCACAAACACAACAGGTAACATGCATGTCGTCACAAAAATGAGCATCACACATTCACCTTCGAATTACCAAACGAAAATGTATTCAAAAAAAACTCATAAGCACATCAATGAAGACACATGGCAGCTCTCCCCGGGACAATCTGTAGGTCACAGCCTACAAGACAAAAAAGAAGGTTTGTCATGCGCTCACCAAAGGATAGAGAGAGAGCGAAGGAGAGATAGAGATACAGAAAGAGAAAAAGGAAGGGAGGGAGAGAGAAAAACAGAAAGAGAGGGAGATAGAGGAAGACGGAAAGAGAGGGAGCGAGAAAGACAGAAAGAGAGGGAGGGAGAGAGAAAGACGGAAAGAGAGGAAGAGAGAGAAAGACATAAAGAGAGGGAGGTAGAGAGAAAAATGGAAAGAGAGGGAGAGAGAAGAAGACGAAAAGAGAGGGAGGGAGAGAGAAAGACAGAAAGAGAGGAAGACAAAAAGAGAGGGGGAGAGAGACACAGAGAAAAGAAGAGAGGGACAGGTTGAGAGAGTGCCGACACTGCGCATCCAGGCCTCACTGCTCACCTGCTGCCACGTGCCGGTATGTAGTGCAGTTCACCAGGTCCCTCATTTGAAACAGGTCCCTCATCTGAAACAGAGTTCAAATACATGAATGGCAAAGTACATACAATTGCACAAGCCATCATCATCTGTCCGCCCCTGCACACCCAGGCAGCTGCACCCCAGCCCCTCCCACCGCCCAGCGGTGCATGCCCACCACGGAGCACACAAGCAGCTGCACCCCAAACCCTTCCACCGCCCAGCGGTGCATGCCCGCCCCAGCGCACCCAGGCATCACTGCTCACCTTCCACCACCAGTGTGTCGCGTAGAGGGCCCCCACAGGCCGGTGCAAGCTCCAAGCCCGGGGACCGCGAACATGGCACCCTCCACATCATGCAGCCCCACTCCATGGGCCACCATGTCTCCCATTTGATTCTGGGTCTTGATTTTGCTACGGTAGAGGACATACTAGTGCCCATGGCATCATCGCAGGCTGCACTCCCGCTCAGCGCTTAAGGTGCCCCTACCTCAGTGCACTGAAAGTCACCCTCCCCTGGTGCTGTGCCTGTGCTGGATGCAGTGTATCCGGCGCCACCAAGTCTGTGCCCCGCAAGTCATGGACCCTCTTTGATTGAGTATTGTAATGCGGACAACAGCATATCACCTCCAGCCCTGGGGAATGTGATGTTGCAGGGCCCTAGGCCCTCATGCCTACATTTGCACCACACGGACACAACCAGATGGAGAGTAGAATTAGTGTCGAGCACGTGCGCCTGGCCCTTTTTATTGGCAGGGTCACATGTCCTGTGATGTGTGTGGTGTGGGTGTAAACCAGCCGTGAGGGAGTGGCTGTGGCATGCTGACAACTAGACCTGTAATCTGCAGATCACTACAGGGGAGACCTGGCACATGTTGTGTTGTTGTCCACCCCTGTGAGCGTGAGCGGAGTGAGCTGGCCTGGCGTACACCAGTCAAGCGTAATGGTTTGAACAATGACCCCAGGGTTCTGGGCGTGGTTCCATACCGGGCTGGACAAGGAAGTAACTAATACGTGTGTCCCTATTGTTGTGTCGGCGCCACCCGGACCGCATTCGGCAATTTGTCACCCGGTGACCCAGGTCCCACAACATGGGGAACATGGACGTAAGCGGGAATCACTGAGCCTACATTCATCCATTCTTCTACACTTGAAAGATCATAGAAATGACACATTTGTGTGATTATGAATGTTCAATGCACATTCAGTGGTGTGTTGCAGCTGGAGCAGTACAGGGCCATGCAAACTACACTTTACAATGTTGGCCCGTGGAGGGCCAACCAGAGTCCTTCAGGGAATGGCACGTCCAGAGGAAGAGTTCAGTCCACAGTCTGATTGCTGTGTCATTGGCGATCAAACAGAATATGGCATTCCATGTCGAGGTTCAAAGTGAGTGTCGCAGAGTGTATCGGAGGTTAGTGGAAGGTGATGATGTAGAGGGCAGAACCAAGCATCAGCACCAGGCCTTGTGACCATGAGGATGGTCCTGAGGTCATTGAGATACCCAGCTACCTCTCACTGGTGTGCAGCTGTAGCAGCCGCTCTTTCCACCTGCGTCCGCTCCATGGTCTTCATTGCCCTCCGCATGTGTCCCAACTCCCGGTTGACATCGCTAGAGCCACTCAGACTGGACAGTTGTTCTAGTTTCTGAGTCAGGGCTCCAGGGATGTCAGCCATGGTTTGTTGGAGAGCATGGAGCGGACTGTGGGTGTCTGTTAGGGACCATGAGGGGTCCCTGATGGGACTTAGACACCCAATTATGGCATCTAGTTTGGCTGCCATGTGGTCGAAGCCCACCCATACCTGTTCAGTCAGATTCTCCTGGCACCCCAACACACGGTGTTGGAAGGCCATATGATCTTCGTGGGGGTCCTGGGAGGCAGTCGTGGTGGTGGGTGCTGCCTGCTGTGTGGTCTGTGCAAGGGGGTGGGGTCTCCTCGTATCAGCTGGGCTGCCCTGCACCTGGAGGTAGGCTGTGGAGGCTCTCCACGAGCTGTTGGAAGGCGTCTGAGTCATAGCTGTGATGGTCTTCTTTGTCATCAGAGAAGAGAGGTTCGGGCTGCTCTGCAGGTGGTGTTGATTCTTTCTCTGCAATGTGAAGGGGAGATGCAGTTTAACAATATGTTCACATGTATGTTGCTGCATTGTACAAGTTTTCATACAGACTGCATGACTGTGTACATTGTGGCTGTTTGGGAGGGGCTGCCTATTTGATGGGGGACAGTGGACATTTCGACAACATAACAGATGTGTGTTTGTACTTGTACATTATCAACTCACATTTCCCTGCAATGCCAAATGTGATTGGACTGTTTCTGCACACAAGTGGCACCAGTTGTGTCCTGTGTTCTGTTGTGGGCGTGTTGCGGTTTGTACCACATTGTTGTCAATGTTGATGTGCTCTGCATGTTATGTGTGTGTGTGCTGCATTTCGGGGGAGTCACCCCTGCAGCTCTGATTTTGCTGCCCCATATCCCTTTCATGCGATATGCCTTTGACGTCTGTGCTTATACAGTGCTGAGATGTTGCATACTTGGGTACCTTGGTCTCTTGGTGGGAGTTGGTGGCTGGGGCTTGGTTTGTCTGAAGATGTGCTCTACTTAATTATACATGTGTGCCATCGTGCCCATCTCCCCCCGTTCCTCCAGTCTCTGGTCCTTACTCACACTGGTGCTGTTGTGTTCGGTCATGTTGAGCGGAGTCCTGTCCTCCAACTCCCGCCACCATCTCCTCACTGATGACTGTGGACACCATTTCCTTCATCTCGTCCAGGTCTTCCTGTGGCACAGGACTCCCACCTCCAGTCTGCATTGCTGCCTTCCGGTTGTTGGCGAGTTTCAGCTTGGTTTTGCATTTGACATCATTCCAGCACCTCTTAACCTCTTCCATTGTCCTCTTCAGCACTCTGACTGCACTCACCTTGTCCATGATGGACTGCCATAGTCTATTTTTTTGTTGCCAATGACACTGTGGAGGTTATGAACATTTGTTGATGGTGTTTTACCACCTCCGTTACCAGGATCCTGTTTTCCTGCGGACTGAACCGCTTCTTCCTACTCTTCTTCTCCTTGCCCTTCTCTGACCCTGAGGTCCCTGGTAGGTCCTCCGGGGGGGCTTGTGGGGTTCTGGTTGTCCTCCGTACTTGCTCCGGCAACTTCCAATATGCTTCGTTGTTGATTGGCATTTGTTTGTCTGTTTTTTTTCTTCTTTTATGGTGATTTTTCCCACCTGCCATGTGTGAATTGAAGGCCTGTTTCTGGTTTTCACTGATGTGTATCGCAATTGGCCTAATCGCAACATTTTTTGCGTTCGCATTTCGCATTTTTCCAGTGTCGCGTTGTCTTTATCGCGGACATTTGACGCGTTATCGTGAGCCTATTGCATGGTACCGCCGTGTTGTGAATACGTAGTTAACACGGCATCATTTTCCCACGAAACAATGTGATATGAAGTGTTGCATTAGGCTAATTTTGCGGTAATTATCACACGTTCTTGAGAATATCCTCCTTAAAGTATTTTGGATATGGTGTTGATCGCATCTTTGTATAAGTGTGATCTTTACTTAGACTTGCAGTACACTTTGTTGACTTTATTTTGTATTGATTGGGGCAAACAGGCTTTTGGACTTGGGTTTCTATTTCATGAAAATCATTATAACAATTGCCTGATGGGTTCATTCATAAATATTAAGCTTGCTTAATCCTACCTAAAGTCTTATTTTATAATCTTTCAGTTGTTTAATCATAGGATTTGACTTTCTCTCCTTGAAGTGTTGGTTAACTCGGAAACAATAATGTGTTTGGTTCTTTAGGACAAAGAAAGCCTACTAAATGTTTTTGAAGAAGATTAGTGATGGGGACATGAATGTCAGAGGAGGATTGCTCCTGAACAGGAGGCTATGAATAAAGGATCTACTATCACATCTCCAGATGAGTTTGAATGAGGGGTGACCAGAGTGTGCCTGCTGGTGTGACTGAGAAGCGACCAGACTGAGCTTGCTTTCAAATTGCAAAGGTCAGGCAGATGATTTTGAATTTGAAACATGCTTTGACTAGAAGTCAGTGGATCCTTGTTTCAAAGCAGTGAATGTTTGGATTCTAGTGTTTTGGGGAGGCATAAGTAGAGAGCATGTCCAGTTTCATGATCAGAGTTCACTAACACACTGAGTATGAATGTACAGAGTTTGGGAATTATTTAGGGAAGGATTTCTGAGGGGGTATATTAAAGATGATGCATCAGCAACAGATTTGAAATGACTCGTTCTGCTGAGTTAAATATTGAGCTAAACCTTGAAGTTAGAGCATTAGGAAGGCCTAGGTTGGTGGTGCAAGATCTTTAAGAGCTTGTGATGCTCACTTAGGAGGAGGACTGCAGCTGTTGTCCCATACATATTAACTCATCCCACATCTTCCCTTAGGGCCAGATGTATCAAGATTCCATTTTGCGAATCTTAAATAGCGATGTTTTGCAAATCGCTATTTAGAATTCGCAAAACGGAATGTATGTACAAAATCGCTATTTTTTAGCGATTCCTTATTAATCTTTATTTGCAAATTCGCATTTTGCGAATTCGCAAATAAAGAACAACTTCCAAAGCGTTCCTATGGGCCAGGAGGCCCATAGGAATGATAGTGCAATAATTCTCAAAATACGAATTCGCAATTTGCTAATCGCAATTTGAGAATTATTTCAAGGGTGCACGGGTGTCTCAAAGACACCCTGCTGCACCCCTGAAATTCACATGTGTGTGCATGTGGCATGTATGCATGTATGTGGAATGTATGTGTGTCACATGCCACCCTCACAAATGCCAAATAGGGCATTTTTAAAAGAAATAGCAAATTACCACCAAGTACAAGTTGGTGGTAATTTGCGATTTCTTAACACAAAATCGCAATTTCAAAATGTTTGATACATATCATTTAAGGAATCGCAAAATTTGCGATTCCTTAAATGCTATGGCAAAATAAGGAATCGCAAATTATTGCGATTCCTTAAATTGCGATTTTTTCACACATATGAAAAAATGCAAAAAGGCCGTTTGCGAGTCGCAAAAGCCTTGATACATCTGGCCCTTGGTGATAGTCATTTTGTTAAAGTACCCCTAGTAGTTGGACTCCATCTTGAAGTATTTGAATTATGAGCGGAATGCCAGTCCATCCTCGCTGAGAAGGTCACATGGGAAAGCAAGTAATTGATGAAAAGGATAGGGCTTAGAGAAAACCCTTGTTTGACACCTAAAGTTGACAGTCTGGATTCCGAAACCAAGATGGTGATTTTTACTTGTCTAAGTTCTCTGACCCTGCAGAACCAGTGGAACATGGAGCTATAGGCTCCTGTTTCATGTTGTGCTGTTTCGTATTAGGAGGTTGAACACACATTATGGTATTATGAGTAGAGTGAACCACAACTTCCCTTTACCATTTTTGTTGTACTTTACCAACAGCAGTTAAAAATAAATTTGGAATGCCATTGATGGAGCAGGGTTTTGCGAAAATATAAACCTGCTCGGGTTGAACCCTTAGTAACATTCATTAACAGTGTGCTGTGAAAAATATTATTAATGAATGTTGAAATATGGGGAAATACTTTTGCTCATTTATGTACTAACGCATGGAACAAGGCCACACACACTTTTAGCTAAAGAAAAATAAAAGACTAATGCTGCTTTTGTGCACGTTAATAATGATTGGTAGGAAAATGATACGGGTTGTGCATGGGTTAGTGCAATGCTGGGATGGTGTTCAATGAACTTACATTTCATAAAAATAAAAATGTCATGTGTTTGTTTTCTGTAGAACAGCAAGCATGGGCCTACTCTTCTGCATGCCAGTCTAGGGTTAATATTTGGAATAGGAATTAAAAGGACCAAAAGAGGGTTTCGAATGAGAAGAGAGACCGCAAAGGCATGAACAGGACCTTCGTAATGCACTGTATGACTGCCAAGCTACGGAAAAGAAAATATGATATCAGTGGAAGCGGACAACTTCCTTCATAAGATGGCAGGGCAAAGAAAAGAAATGCAAGGACTTTATAGTTGAAATACGCTGTAGGAAATATGTACTATGATTGTGTTCAAAGTTGTTTCCTGGGAAGAATCTGTCATAATGCTAAAAGTTTAAAACAAAAGTACATTGAATACAATGGTCAGGCTGAGAGTGGTGTGACAGTACACCTCCATCCTTAGCCAATGAGAGACAGAGTTTATTCTCATCTTGAAACAAATGTGGGTCGGCCATTTGGGTCTTAGTGTATAATTGAGGTGCCCCGGTGGGTGGGAGGTTGTGTAGTAGGTGTTGGTCAGTTGGCGAGAGAACGTCGCTGTCGTCGGTTTGCTGTTTTCAGATAGAGGCCTAGTTGTTTCCTGATTCCTGAATTAACCTTTGCCACTCGACTGTTCTTGAGGGGCCTTACTGCCCTTTAGCCAGAGGGTAGATTTCCCTGATTCATATTTGGGTTAGTATAGATAATATTCAGAATTTGCATAATCATTTGCAAATGTTTTTTGTTTCTGAAACTTTTCTCTCTTCACCTATCCACTCCTTTAATGCATTGTTTATTTTGATGAGTTTGATTCTGTACATTGCTAATACATTTTTTTCTGTGATAATCTATCATTTACATTGTATACCGGTACTTAATGAGCATTTATTTCACATTATTTGCAACAAATATTATAAATTACACACTAAGGGGGTCATTAGGATTGCGGTTTTTCCGCATCCTCGGGGCCGGTGGAAGCCACCGCCGGCCCCGAGGATGCGGAAAAACCGCAGCGGACTGACCAAGGACCCACCGCCACATTAGGATGGCTGGTGGGTCCTGGTTTCCGTCCGCAGCTTTTCCGCCGCGGTCGGCTTACAACCGCGGCGGAAAAGCTTTAATATGATGACGGTGTCTTCCAGACACCGTCCACCATATTAGGATGGGCAGTACAATATGCTTTTCCGCGGCGGGTTTTCCGCCGTGGAAAAGCATACGGAACTTCACTGCGGGGGCCCGTGGCGGGCCCCCTAGGTGAAGGGGGGGTGGCGGGTGCACATGGGGGGTACCTATGGTACCCCCCTGCATTTGCGTGCACCTAGCAGCAGGCACCGCGCGGTGCCTGCCTCCTTGTGCACGCAAATGCTTTGCATGCTTTTTTAACATTGCGGCGGGTGCAGCTTCAAGCTGCACCCGCCGCAATGTTAAAGATTGAGGATGTGACCGCCACCCTGGTGGTCACATCCTAATCTGCACGGAGGGACCTCCGCAGCCCCTGCGGACGGTCCCTCCTACTCTATGGTGGCGGACGGACTCAGGTCCGTCCGCCATCATAATCGGCCAGTTAGTCTGTTGTTATTTAGTAGTATTGATAGGTACATATTATTGCTATTAAATATTCAACTTCTCAAGGTTCATCGCCAAAAATATACACATACTATAAGGAGAAATGCAGGTTCTAGTGGGTATTTAGGTAAGTTGTGTATAAACTTGCATTACACTGAACCCCAGCGTGAAGGGATTAGTCCGGTAGTGCAAATGGGCCTTTGTTTGTGAAAAATGATCGATCCCTGATTGCTGGATCACCAGTAAGCACAGAGTTAAAGCGCAGTTATAGCTAAGAAATAAAGTCCAAAAAACTATAGAGATTACTAGTTACCGAAACCATTACCTGTGTCCCCACCATGAATAGCCTAACTCACCCACCAAGTACACTGTGCGCGGTCTCACACCTGATGATAACAGATAACATCACAAATGACATTGATGACATCACTAGTGACTAGAGAAGGAAGTGGAAAATATCTATGGGGCACGACATGCCCATACATCCTGACATGCCCTTGCTTTTTTAAATTGTACTAAAAAGAGTTCCCATGCTTTTTATTGAAAGAAAATCCCTGAGCCGTTAATGCTGACCTTTAGGAGTCTCCAACTGAAAATGCAGGGAGGCTGTGAAGCCGAAAGAGGGACAGAGAGCTAAAGAAGAAACACACCTTCTCTCCAGGATGCCTGCTACCTGAGAGAAACGTTAATGTGTGCAATTGGTTAATCACAAAGGGGCACATGCATCATTGTAAATTGCATTCACAAATGGTGCGAATTGCAAAATTCGGCCGTTTGCGAATGCAATTTCAATTTTTGGGATGCATCACCATTTTTGGTTTTTTTCGCAATTTAAGACATCGCAAAATTGCAATTTCTTAAATTGCAATTGCATTTAAGGAATCTCAAATTGAGGTTCCTTAATTTCAATGCATCAAACTTAAAAAAATTGCGAATTCGCAAATAAGGGGAGCAAATTACCATGAAGTTGACCTTCATGGTAATTTGCGAAAACTTTGAAAAATGCACTAAAGTGCATTTTTCAAAGTTCCATTTTATACACACACATGCCCTTGGGGCATGTGTGTGTGCAAGATGTACTTATAGGCAGATTTCAGGGGTGCAACAGGGTGTCCTTTGGAAACCCCTGCACCCTTGAAATTGCATTCTCAATGTGCGATTCTCTAATGGAGAATCGCAAATTAAGAATGTCTTCACATTCATTCCTATGGGCCTCTAGGCCCATAGGAATGGATGGGGAGGTATTCCTTAATTGCGATTCTCAATTAGAGACAGAGCTATTTTTTTAGTAATTTCTTGATGCATTGCAGTTTGCAATTCCTTTTTTGCGATTTCTTATTTTTCGCAATTAAGGAATCGCAAAAAGCAATATTGATGCAAGTGCCCCTACATGTAAAGAGTGCATGGGAGCCAAAATGGGCTTTAATTGATGTAGTCTCTTGAAGCTGAAGGCAAACAAACACTTGAAGCTCCATAGTGACAAAAGATGTAATCTTTTAAAGAGGTCAATTTAAGGGTGTTGACAGCTGAGTTAGTGTTTTCTTTTAATGGACACTTATAAAAAATGTTTGCACTTAGGTACAGTCTGATTGTATATTACCAAAATCTATATTTTGAAAGGACTTCTTTTACCTTAAGCACTACATCGTTTTGCACATTTTTCCGCAAATTATCTTATACTGCATGTAATACAGTTTTAAAATAATGACTTTGATATTTACAGTGTTTCTGTCACAGACTGGTTCCTTGTAGCACTATAAATACACAAGTCATTATTTCCCACTGTGCCAACCAGAATTCATGTCTGAAAGTCTGGTCACCCGGACAGACTTTTGAAGTAGTCCCATTAACGAGCTGATGCTTCAAAAGAGTGCATTTCCCACTGATTACTTTAACTTGCATTTGTTTTATATTTAATGTGTGTGTGTTGTTTTATCATATATGCAGTTACCTGAAGATGAATAACCAACAAAATAGTTACAGAAGATTTTGTTATTTTTAACCACATCTCTGGCCCCGCCCCCACTCACACTGTCCCCCTCCTCCATTGTGCTCAGGATCACAGGTCTAATATTTCGTTGTATGCACAGGAACTGCTGTTGGTGATATAACTTAGCACCTTAGAATATACATTATAGACGACGTGGTTGTGATTAAACTATTTCTTTGCAGAAGTATTCTTGTTCAGTGATGTAGGCTGTACAGTTCTGTGATTTATCAATATAAATATTGTGAAGTCCTAAGCAGTTCACTTGGTGGCTCATAAAAAAAGAGTCAAATGCTGCTGGGTAGTCAGAGAGCATGAAGATCTATCTCTAGTTGGAGGCACTTGAGGCCAGGCTGAATCCCATACTGCGACTGTGGCTGCTTCGACACCAATTCTGGGCTGGAAGCCAGAATGGAATTTATCAAGTCGGTGGCTGGATTCGTGGTTGACAGATGTATGAGGTTAACGCAAACATTGAGACTGGAAGAAACCAAGGGGCATATTATCAAGGACCGGTGTTAAAATTATCGCAGTTTTTATCAGCAGGAAACTGCTGATAAAACTGCGATAATGGGCTTGATAATACGGCGTGTTTATTCCCATAGAAGCCCATGTTCTTGTGTTAACATGGGCTTCTATGGGAATTAACAAGGGCGTATTATCAAGCCCATTATCTCCGTTTTATCTGCAGTATCCTGCCGATAAAACGGCGATAATTTTAACACTGGTCCTTGATAATATGCCCCCAGCTGTTGCAGGACATTGGTGTTACATGAAGGTAAAGGTATGTAGTGCAATCCACTCATGCAGCAAGGGTGGCTTGAGACCTAAAACATTCCAAGAAAATTGGACCCCCAGCTCTCTGACCGAGTAATAAAGCAAAAGTGAACCTATGGAACAGTAAGCCAATCACATTCTTTTGCCGCACTGCACCTGATGCAGCTAGAATTCTGGTGAAAATGCAAATAGCTGAGAGTGTTCGGCCACCTGCTGTGGTGTTGTGTGTAGCCTGAGTGTCACCTTGCAAAGCTGACTAATCCTTCCATCCTCCAGGGGTATTCAGAAGTGTGGCTCAATGGTTAGAGCGGCAGACCCTGATGCAGAGGTCTGGCCCGGGACCAGGGTTCAATGCCTCGCCGGGTCTCAGGCTCAAAATTCCACGGACCTGATAATTCTCACCTCGGTGCCTATTCCAATCATGGAGTCCCACTCTGCAACTCTGGGCAATAGCTTGCTTAATCTCCACAACGTCCCCCACAATGCTAAGGATGCCTGGCCTCCACCTTTGGGGTGCCCAGGAGTGGACGCCTCACAGGGAAAGCCAGGATGGATT
The DNA here is from genome assembly GCF_964263255.1 of Lissotriton vulgaris. Lineage (NCBI taxonomy): Eukaryota > Metazoa > Chordata > Amphibia > Caudata > Salamandridae > Lissotriton > Lissotriton vulgaris. The sequence goes on from NC_141693.1 coordinate 148,304,959, forward strand.
CCACAGTGGTATTCGTACAAGCGCCTTGAGACCCTTACTGGTGAGTAGTGCGCTATACAAGTATCAATTTACATTTACATTCAATGAGGAGCACACACCCTACTACCCCACAGCGCCTTGAGAATCGCGAGGAGGCATTGCGCGCTACACAACAGCCACCGATTATTAATGTCACAAGCCTTCTGTTGCTGCTAATGGACGGCTCCTGGCCTTTTCACAGATCCCAGTGTGAAACAGACCCTTTGTATCATTTGAAAAAGAATGTTTCCATAAAAAATTATTTTTGTATGAAAAACCCATGAGGTAGCCATAAAAAGCAGTTGAGCAGGAATAATTTCATAGGCACTTAAAACATTTATTGATGACAACGAAATTGGTCCATAGCTTCGTAAAACTAAACCCATAAAAAGGGTGTTGATTTCATTTCAGTTCTCAAGCATTTTCCCAACAAGTGCATAATCATGTCTTCAAACGCACTGTGTATGTCCAATGCCCTAATGATATGGTTTGAGCTGCAAAAAAAAAACAATATGTGAAAGAGAAAACGATTATGTGCGCTCAGAGAAGAACTTTAAAAACTTCAAAGTGGCCTATTGTAAAAAGATTTGTATGAAAAATATGCCCTTACATACACATTTCTGCATTTAGGTTGTGGACTTCTATATTATGTTATATTATGCTAACAGAAAAATATGTAGCGCTGTATTTTTCATAAGAATAGCTTCACATCACTGTTGTTTCTGTTTGACTGTAATGGTTTGAATTATTGGTGCTTGTAGCTGGAGACCTTTACAATTGGGCTACATGTCTGGTAAACTGGCAGCGGGCCATCAGCAGCAGTGGGGGCAGGCTACCTACTACAAGCCCAAGCATCCAACATCCAGCGGGGGACGCCAGCGTGACCGGCAGCCCCTCCCCCCACCACCAGGTACTTCTGGAGCTCGTGCTTCCCGCTTCGCGGGAAATGCATTGCGGCAGCGTGCCATCAGCAGCAGTGGGGGCAGGCTACCTACTACAAGCCCAAGCATCCAGCATCCAGCGGGGGCTGCCAGCGTGACCGGCAGCCCCTCCCCCCACCACCAGGTACTTCTGGAGCTCGTGCTTCCCGCTTCGCGGGAAATGCATTGCGGCAGCGTGCCATCAGCAGCAGTGGGGGCAGGATACCTACTACAAGCCCCAGCATCCAGCGGGGGCCACCAGTGTGGCCGGCAGCCCCTCCCCCCACCACCGGGTACTTCTGGAGCTCGCGCTTCCCGCTTTGCGGGAAACGCATCGCGGCAGCGGGCCATCAGCTGCAGTGGGGGCAGGCTACCTACTACATGCCCCAGCATACAGCATTCAGCGGGGGCCGCCAGCGTGACCAGCAGCCCCTCCCCCCACCACCGGGTACTTCTGGAGCTCGCGCTTCCAGGTTCGCGGGAAACGCATTGCGGCAGCGGGCCATCAGTAGCAGTGGGGGCAGGCTACCTACTACAAGCCCCAGCATCCAGCATCCAGCGGGGACGCCAGCGTGACCGGCAGCCCCTCCCCCCACCACCGGGTACTTTTGGAGCTCGTGCTTCCCGCTTCGCGGGAAACGCATCGCAGCAGCCGGCCATCAGCAGCAGTGGGGGCAGACTACCTACTACAAGCCCCAGCATCCAGCGGGGGCCACCAGCATGACCGGCAGCCCCTCCCTCCACCACCGGGTACTTCTGGAGCTCGCGTTTCCCGCTTCGCGGGAAAAGCATCGCGGCAGCAGGCCATCAGCAGCAGTGGGGGCAGGCTACCTACTACAAGCCCCAGCATCCAGCAGGGGCCGCCAGCGTGACCGGCAGCCCCTCCCCCCACCACTGTCATCAGGAGGACTTAATTGACTGTGAACCTCCGCGACGCGGGACGCGCGCGGGCGGAGCCGGGCTAAGCCCGGGCCAAGGGCGGGCCCATCTGAGCCCGTCCGAGACAGTCAGAGGCAGGGCTGGGCCAGGTCCTTGACATCTGCTCAGGTATACGGTTCCCTTCGCTTCCTTGGCGTGTTTCTGTGACTATTATTCCTGTGAAAGCCTGTCTTTTTACCTTGAGTGGGAATAATGCTATTAAGTTTCACTGGGAAGTTCCCATCGCATTATTTACAGCGTGACAGCTCTTAGATTTGGTCCCTTGAGGGGTGCTGACAATTACAACTGGGGAAGAGGAAAACAATGGAGGGAGCTGGGGGAGCCAGTGAGCCATTTACAGTCCAAAGTAATAAAAAGAGGCAAAGAAAAATAGCCAAAAGCGCCGCCGCCAATTGTGTAATGGGTAGGATAGATAGTGTCATCCAGGAATGTGAAGATATTCTAAATAAGAACCCCAGTACTAAAGTGGTAGAGCCAACAACCAACACTCTGGTAGCTCAACCCAAAAAATTAGTAATCCCACAATTGTTTCACAGATCCAAACAGGGCGGCAAAAAGGGGGCAGCAAATCAACTACAGTTAGACCCAGAACCCCATGTTCACAATGTTGAGGAGGTACAGTCAGAGAGAGGGTGTTAAGTGAGGTGGACCCCATTGTTTTATGCTCTAATAGATATGCGCCCCTAGCCTCACCTAGTGATCTACCTCTTCCCACACCACTACTCCCGTCCTCGGTTAGTTCGAGGATGACACATTGTTGCTCTTGTAGTCACTCTTCTGAGGATGTAGTAGCGGTTATTGGGGAATTCAGAGGGGAGATTGTGAGGATGAGAAGTATAATGATGGAACTTCCTGCTCCCGTTTCCTCCTCACACATTCAGATTCCTCCTCACACATTCAGAAACCCAATTTCAGCCATGGTGGTCAAAACTTACATTCTGTCCGATCCTCTTCATACTTACAGGGGGGTCAAAAAACGAATTCTCCGGGCACATTAGGGGTCACGCTAGAACCATCTAGGGGTATAGGAGGCGCACGAAACAACACATTCAATGGCCCTCATTATGGCCCCGAGAGGGGAGATAGATCATGCCCCCTTGTCACCCCCAAAGCGTATTGCAAAAGCACAGAACACTGGTGCCCCTTGGACCATAACATCCTCCCTAGGCCCAAAGCAAACCAGGGTTGAGAGCACACCTTTAATCATAGTCTTTATGGCCAATGTTGCCAAACTCACCGACCCTAGTAGATACGAAATCAGACATTCTCTAATTAATAAATCGATCCATTGGATCCGACATGTGCGAGGGTGCCGCTCTATTATCAGGGAAGACATTACTAAAGCTAAGAGATGTACCTCTCCCAACGCTCTACTGGATAAAATTGAGGTAACCTTAGTGGAGGCTACTCTGGTTGATAATCTGGTTGCATTTGAGTCTAGAACGTCATCCCCAGGCTCCTCGCGTATTCAGCTCAGATGCTACTCCATTATACCTGATTGTAGTGAGGCAAAGGAGTTCGCCCCAGGTAGTGGAGGGGTTTTGTCTGCGTTGGACGCAAATGAATGACTCTATTATAATTCTTTTGAGGCAACTGAAAGCAGCTACCGTCCCACACGTTATGAATCCTCAGGTTCGCATCACTTTAGGCAGTCCCTGGCATCCCCTTTGCCCATCCCCCTTAACCTCTTGGCTGCTAATGACAAGGGTAACTCGTCATGCCCCTCCCATTCATTTCAATGGAAATCCCATTATAAAGTGTTCAAAGCCTTAGCAGCCAAGTGGTTAAACACTGTTAATATTAATGACGCTCCCTCCCCAAACACACAAGCACAGAAACATTTGAAAATCCTTTCTTGGAATATAGCCGGTCTAAAGAAAAATATGACTTTACCATTGTGGAATGGGTTTGTGGGAAACCTTTGATGTATGCGTGGAGCGCTATACAACTCCGGCTACACCACATTCCATACTCCTACTATCAATAGCGGAAAAGGCAGACCGCCTGGAGGCTTAACAGCATGGACCAGAATAGATTTGGGGTGGTCTGCATCTTTACATGATAGCAATAGCATGATATCATGTGGTTAACTCTAAAGGGCCCTAAGGGTGGCGAGTCCCTGTAACTTTTCAATGTTTATATAAGACCGTGAGTGGCAAGTCCTCTGCAATTTTAAACAAGCTGGAAGATCTCTTATCTTATTTGCCATCCTACTGCTAAAATCGTTGCAGCTGATGATTTTAATTGTACTTTTGAGTCTTTGAGCCATGAAGACCTTTTTGATACTATGGATGAGGACATCAAATGGGGTGTGCCCCCCTTAGCTTTGATGCCAGTTAAAAGATGGTCCGAGATCATAACACAAGTAAACGCCATAATCTTGGAATTTGGGCTTAGATTGCCAATGGCAAAACCCCATCTGACCTCCTGGGGAAAATACTTTTAACAAACTAGCTTGCCCATCCAGAATTGATTATATTCTGGTGGACTTGCGTCTTTGGGTAGATGTCATCGATATGGAGGTGGGCCATACCATTGACAGTGACCATAACCCATTAACACTAAAAATGAATAATCAATGGGTTCCACACTCTATAAATCTAACCGCTAGCATGAAGGCCCAACTTCCCACTAAGGAGTTAATAGTGTCAAATTGCGGTAGGCGCCTAAGGTGGCTCAAGGTGGCGGGTGAGGATCTAAAGATTGAGCATATCTCCACAATTTTATCTGCCAAGACAGGTGATTTGGAGGAAGCCTTGGTAACAGTGCAAGGGCGGGAGAAGATTCCCCAAATCCACAGAGAAACCATTTGTTTGATTGGTGCACAGTTCGTAGGAGGTTGCCGTACAGGTCATGGAAAGAGGCAACCAAGAAACCCTAATTTATGGTTCACAGAGACCTGTAGGGAGAAAAGGCAAGTTTTAATAGTAGCCGTAAAGGAGAAAAACTCTTCCACGGTCCAAATAGCGAGAAAGGATTACAAACTATCCCTGAAACTAGCTAATCGTGATTGGGAGGAGGCCCATTAGGAGGACCTAAAAGAGGCGTCGAGTAAGAGAAATTCTGCTTCCTTTTGGGCACTAATTAAGAAGAGAGAAAGGAGTGGTAATCCTCCCATTCCTAATCATATTGGGAGCCAGGTTTGGTGGGATCACTTTGCTCTCCTATATGCAGAGGAAGTTGAGGGGGAACCAGAAAATGTACCCGGTAACCAGATCCTAACTCTCTTCAAAGCCACAAATTCATTTAGTCTGACTGAGGTCGTGAGTGCTATCAACAGTATTATACCTGCAAAACCGGCAGGACCAGATGGCACCCCGGGCGATCTGTTTCTATTGGAACCCGACAAGTGGGCCCAATATATTCTACTCATGATTAATGGTATTATGGAAGGAGTGGAAGTCCCGAACTCGTGGAAAGAAGCAGAGGTAATACCGATCTATAAAAAAGGCGATCGTCAGGACCCCGCCAATTATAGGCCTATTAGTTTATTAGATTGCATGCAGAAAGTGGTAGGCAGAACCCTCTTAAATAGGATTCAGCTTTGGATGGAGGCAGGCTTTAGGAAAGCAACTAGCACAGTCGATCAAGTCTTTAGACTACTTCTCCATATTGGAAAGTGGTAGTCATTGGTAATTGAAGCCTATATCTTGCGTTCATTGATCTCAAGACAGCTTTCGACTTGGTCCCTTGCGCAAAGCTATGGACAGTGCTACAGGATATGGGTATTCCCCCCTACATTCTATCACTTTTAATCCGCCTCCATGAGGATACTTATGCACAAGTTAGATGGGGGAACAAGGGCAAACTATGGAGAGGATACCAGTAAACAGGGGTGTCCGCCAGGGTTGCGCATTGGCTCCCACACTTTTTTCACTCTATGTGAATGGTGTGGTCGATTTTTTGAGCCAAGTACCAGCCGACGCTCCAATCCTGACGGGGGAAAAAATTGCCACCCTACTTTTTGCGGATGATACCCTTCTAATTTCAAAAACTCTGATGGGTCTCCAAGAACTCCTTACCCGTTTCCAATCATTTTGTTCAGCAAGGGGTCTCTCTATAAACATTTCCAAGACTAAGTTTATGGCTTTTAACCCTGGGAACCATTTTAGACCTAAACTCACACTTAATGGCTACCTTCTTGAGCGAGTTCACTCTTTTGATTATCTGGGGATAAGGCTATCAGACAAAATGCTATGGGGGCCGCATCTGAGTAAGATGCTATTAAACCTCAAGCGGGTTGCGGGTGCTAGCTCAAGAGAACAACGTTCTTCCTCATGTAGACTAATTGCCCCGGCATTAGTGGTATATGAAGGCAAAGCGGTGAGTTCGGCAACCTATGGTGCCGAACTTTGGGGTTTTGAAAAAATAGTAGAGATTCAAGGATCTGAGAATACATTTATCAGAGACTTGGTCTCTGCTCCTATTTATACACCTTTAAAACCTTTGTTCCTTGACATAGGCAGACGCCCGATTAGTGAGGTGACCAGACTCCGTCCCCTACTGTATTGGGCAAGACTAAGACGCATCCCTGAATTAACACATTATGCGGCTGGCCTTTCTGAGCTGATCACCCTGGACTCTAACAAAAGGGTCAAATGGCTAAGGGATTTGAAGGACCTTATGTTTAAATTGGGCCTAGCCGAATCTTGGGAGAACCAGGCCCCTTTGACTAAGGCAGAGCTAAAAAAGACCTACTAGAACTGGGTTAATCACCAGCTTCTACAACACCCTAGGCTTGGGAGATTAACTGATGAATTTCTCCTCCACAAACAAGTAGGTTATCAGGAGCCATACCTAGATTTTGTTAGGATCCCTAGAGATAGGACACTTTACATGCAGTTCCGTTTTGGGTCCTTAAATCTAAATTCCACGCTTGCACAATGGGAGCCAAAAAAATACACCTCAGCCCATTGCCCATGCTGTCAAGCCCAGCAAGAATCGGTAGCTCATCTATTATTTGCATGCCCTGCTTACAAACAGGCAAGGTCAAAATGGCTTAGGCCAATTTGTGCCCAACTGGGAACAAAAAATCATTTGATGGCACTTCGTATTTTGCAAACTGATGCCTCAAGGTGTCTGTTTGTCTGTGGAGTTGCCAAGTATTTGGGCCGTGCATAGATTATCCACTCAAAAACAAATAATAAGGTAGTAGGTCCGAAGCTGTAGCCTAACAACTACTGTTTGAGCGGACTCAGCCCCATGTCCTTTTCCCTTGTTAATCTTGATGCTTAGCGACACGCACAAGATATCTGAAATAGAAACTGGGTATTCTACCTTGTAATGGCAATTTGTTATTCTGGAAAAGTATATTTACCCCTAGGATGGCGAAGAAGTGTAATGTTTTAAATCTCTGTTCTTAATTTTTTAATACTTTTGTGCGCTGTCAAACTTTTATACTTCTTTTATGAATTTGTAGTGCTTTTATGATACTTGCTATCGAATAAAGCCTTTTTGAGATATGTGTACTGACTGTTTTGGAGTATATTCATGAGGTAACTTGTTAGGGTCTTTAAACCCCTTAAAAGCAGTCTATCTGCAGTCTAGTGTTTTAGTGTGTTGTATTGGAAATGTCTATTATTTTAAGATGATTTGAGTGTTACTGTGATCTTTGTGCAGTGAAATCTTTAATAATTTGTGGGGCCCTGGGCAAGATATACTTTGGGGCCTCTGTTTAGGAATAACTTTGAATTTTCTGTGCTGCATTGTGCAAGCAGGAGAAAGCATTGCATAGCCATATTTATTCAATATGGTCTGCCGCTGCTCACTACCCCTGCGTTGGCACACAAACAGACTGCATAGAGCCGCGGTCAACCTTTGCACCATGGGGCAGAGGTGTGTGTGTGTTGTCTAGCTAAGGATTAGCCCAAGAAGCACACCCCTCCAATACAAAACCCTATGCACAGACTAATTCCTAAATACTCCACACATTATGGGGTCGATTCTGATTCAGGAAAAACTGCTCCGAATAGCCGTTCAGAGCGTTTTTCCCATACGAATCGTACCCTGCAACATCCCCCGTACGTACGATGTAGTACGATTCCTTCCCAATGCAGCTCCCCGTACGAATCGTACCAGGAACCGTATGACTTGTATTCCCGTACGAATCACCGCCGGAACACGCAGCAAGCGACGTTTGTACGTTTCGACGCAGGTTTTCCCGACCCAGCAAGTACGATCGGTGTCGGGTATGCACCGTACAACCCTTTTTCAACGGAAGCTGAAAACTGCCGTAAAATCAGAGTTCGCCTCAAAACAGGTACGGAATGGCCCTCCCGGGTACGGTGCGTACACCCCATGATCGCAGGGGTATGGTGCATACCCCTGCGATCATGGGGGGTACGCTCCATACCCCACGATCATGGGGTGTACGCATCATACCCCATGTTCGCTGGGTGTACGGCGTGTACACCCTGCAATCGCAGGGGTACGGGCTTACACCGCATGATCGCGGGGGTATGCACCGTAACCCTGCGATCATGGGGTGTACGCACCGTACGGTGTGTATGTGATTGTGTGCTTTTCCATACAAATCGTCCTTACTTGACATGGACCGTACGAATCTCGTCCTCACCCCCGGGTCCGGATCGTACTCGTCAGGTCGTACGGCTGTTTATGGATCGTACGGTTCACTGTGCGGATCCGTGTCATACGGTTTCAGCCTGGCAATTCGTACGGTTCGCGACTATTCAGATGGATTGACGGGAAACGTATCGTACTACGGAATTCGGACAGACGTGTACGATTCATACAGCGAGCGCTCCGGATACGATTCGGACGGACGCTTTTGTCACAGAGTCGGAATCGACCCCTTTATGTGTGTTGCACAGAAAAGCACATATGCAATGTGTGGAGTGTTTGGTCTGCTTCAGGGAGGCATAATGTTTCTGAGGCAAAGCCAGGGCAGGATATCTTAGTAGATTTTGCTTTGGGTCAAAAACTATGAGTGCTTGTGCTAATCCACCCAGTTATCACTCACGTAATGTCTCTCTTGACGCAAAGTGTTGCCAAGTGGTGCAAAAGCTATTTCTGCTGGTAAAACATCCTCCTTTCCTATTTATTTTTAAATTGTCTTTTATTGATTTTTTATCAGGAAAAACAGCATAGGCCAGCTTAAACCAGCCTTAAACTGCGACATAAATTAATCCATATGAAATAAGCAAAGGCATAATATCCACAGTAATTCACATTTCCCATACTCCTCTTGCATCATTTGGCTACTAGCTACATCTCACAGGAATCGAGCGTACAATTCCGACTGCACCTTACAACTCGCTCGCATTTGCTCTCCACCCATACTCGTTTCCATCCTAGAGTTAGTTTCTAGACTAATGGATTTTCTGTGCTTTCCTCTGTTGCTTACCCTTCCGCAGGCCGTGCCAATCGGTATGTTCGCAAGGGCTCCAAAATGTCCCTCAGCTGGGACGTGAGCGGCATCAGTTTTGCATATGCAGTTAGCTGCTCCGGGCAGAATATAAGGTCCTGTAGCCAATCCTTAAACTTTGGTGCCCGTCCCCTTCCCCATCTACAAGCCACTCTGCGTTTAGCCAGAAGTAAGCCTAGCGATACGTATTTTCTGAATTAAACGTTGAAATCTTTTGTGTATCCTTAAAGTGTGACAAGAGGGATGTTAGCTATATGAGTCCCCGTCAAGTGGCTGAGAGCTTCAAGTACTTTATCCCAGTATGTCTTAATGGAAGCGCATTGCCAGTGTATAAAATTGGCCCCTCCCTCCCACATCTGTCACAATTGTCGTTATCCCTGAGATGAAAACGGAATAGTTTTAGAGGAGTGTAATAAAGACAGTGAAGGTATTTGAAGTGTATGATTCTGTTGAAGTGTATGAGTCTGCTACTAGCCGATATTTGTCCCGTTTGCTGACAACAAAACGTCCACTGATCATCGCTAAAAGGGGTCTATTTGCCAATCCTTAGTAAATCTGGCCCTAATTTTCTGATAAGCAGACTCGGCTCTCAAATTAGAGAACCAGACCGCTTATTAAGATCAATGCTACTTTGAAAATAATTGCGACTGTCACACTCACTTTACCAGGAAGCCCCTTGGAAGTTGGGGGCCCACGGCAATTGCCCACTTTGGCCATGCCTTAAAAAGTATCAGTCTATGTGAAGTCCAACTATATTATGTCTCTGACCTTTGTTGGAGGCGTGCACTTTGTTCTGGATAATGTATTGCGTTGGTGTTTGTGATTGTTTATTACTAATTCATGCTATGAGCTCTATGATGCACAACTGTATGGACTATTGGAGGTCTCGTGGCTCTGTTAATTGTCTGTCTAAAGTGTTTTGTTGCATGTTTTTTACGTTGTGTGATTTATATAATTCTGTGCAGACCGTGTCCACTTAGCTCTGTCTTGCCAGTGCTGACCAGAGAGGTGTGCACAGCTGTATGTGTTGTTCATTATCATGTTTACAGTTGTGAGCTTGTTGATATCCAACTATACAGAATATCTGGATGGCGTTGGATGAGCGGCGGGCCTTCTGTTGCAAGTGTTCTGTTGAGTTCCAGTGATGTAACAAAGAATGACCGGCCAGCCCAATCAGCAAAGTTGCATGACACCCACTGTATCACCCACTGTATCATAATATTCCATCCAGAGTGTGACACTGCTAAAAGGACTGAGTTTTAATGATAATGTGGTTTTGGTTTGCTAGCAGTGTATGGTAAACTGGGGTGTCACTGCTGAGTGACCCCTTGACAGTGTTGGCCACCTCCAATGTTGGCCTCTAAGGGTGCCTACTATAGCCCCAACCTCAAGTCCCCATATAGTTTACTTAGATCAAGGAGCGAGGGGCACAGCAAGTTTAACCCTCGCTGTTTCCATCTTAGGTGATCTGCAGGTCACCAGTTTGGATTAGATCCTTGCAAGGTCAGTTCACCATTCTGTACCTCTGAGGGCAGTAAACTGAGCACAAATACATTCGGTAACACCTCTTACAGCACCAAGAAATGGCAGTGGTATGATGTTGAAACAAAATAGCAGTTTGTTATTTCTAACTTCACTCCTTAAGTAGCCTGTGGATTGTGCCTCTCACTACACACGGGGAAACAACTTTGACCATTCCTCTCCCCTCTGTACACCAGTCTGGTGAGATCTACCAGCAATTGGTTGGCAGTCAGGGGCATGGCACGTGCCCTCTGATACTAATGGACTTTCATCATAATTATTTCCCCATATTTTCTTCAACTTTGGTTTAAGCTAGGGCAAAAAATTCTGCGAAGCCGCGGATCGTGGAATTTATGTCAATTCCCTTGTCTCCACGGAACGCCAAGTTACCCAAATTCGCAAGCAGTATGGAATGTACTGCCCATGACTAGTTTAAGCTTTGCCAGAGTGATGCAGATTACATGCCACCAACTTGAGATCATTCCGCTGCACTCTTTTAAATTAGCATTGATGAATGTCTTTTTCTTACCTAAGAAAAAGAGGATACAACGCAAATGTTTACAGCTGTGGAAAATATGCCAGGGGACTGGGCAGTGACCCAACCAAAATTCCGAACTTGGAGTTTCAAGAGGAGGGGGCTTTAAGTCGCTCCTCCTCCTCATTTGCCATTTACTTCATGCCTTCAGCACATATAAGTAACACACGTATTTCTTTGCATGAAATAAATTAGAGTGGCGATGAAGGAATGTGATCAGGTTGTCAGTGTCCTGTATGATATTAATGAGCAGATCTCTCAATCCTGTCCCAGTGGTTTGCTCTAGAGTGATGTTCCAGTACCAACCTCTCTAATTGAAAACCTCACATACCAAATGTGTTACATTACCAACACGATGAAGCTGTTATCACTTGTTTTCGATGCATGAGAATAAATTGTAACTTAAATCTTGTTGTAGAAGAGCACCAAAATATGAACTTGGAATCCAAAGCTGGTTCTTGGGCTATAGTTGCCCAAGACACCAGGTTGAAATCGAGGGTCTTAGAAGGTAAGTGAAAAGCCAGATTTAAAATGAGTTCATGGGTAAACACACTGGATAGCTAAAGTGTAAGTAGTAAATATGCAGCTTGATTCTAAGGCCACAGCTTTATCAACAGGAAAATCCACCATTGAGAAGGGCAAATTGAACCTTCATTCAGAGGCCACGGAAAGGTCCATAATAGACAAGGGGATGCAAACCTCCATTTTAAGGCCACTGACTCTCTCTACTCTGGAATGGTCTTATACCCCCAGGAAATATCTTTACTCATACCTGGAAGAAGCAATGACCTTCTTCTCATCCCACAGTTGCCAAATGGGTGCCAGAAAGTGAGTGCGGGCCTGTGGAGCAATATATATTCTATGTTAGAATTCAAAACGGAAACTACGGCCAAGGTGTATTTCAAAGTGTGCAAATCAGAAAAACTCAAAACAATTACACAGGAAATGGCGTTATATATTGCTCATATCACACTTGAATACTTAGAAGAAAAATACTGAGAAATCAATGTCGTGCAATGATTCTGATTAGCACCCAGAAAGCAATTTTCAAGTTAATCTGTCATGCAGAATTCCATTCTCCAAATGTAACCAAGATCACAATGCTTATGTGACTCACACAAAGCATGATGCGAGCTCGAACACCAGTTTCCCTGATATTGAATAGAGAAACCATTGTAATAATAAGATCCTTTGAAACTGAATCTCAAAGATTTGTCAAGCGTTAGTATGATTTTCACATTTAAAAGTAGCTGCTAAGAGATGTGTGGTGTAGACAGTGTTCAGAAATCCAGAAACATTTTTATTTTGCACAATGGGGGTGTCCCCTGTGTGCAGAAGTTACACAACGTTAGTGACACTACCACAATTCTTTTGCCAGGGATACCTACCTCAATGGAGTGTCAGGTGAGTGGTTGGGGAAATGCAGTTTAAAGGAGATGGATTTACAGTAATTATCTGCAAACATACCATACACCTGATTGACAGTGAGCGGTGTAGCAGGTGTTGGAAAGATTACCAAAATATTCAATTTTATCAAGGTGTGCATAACAAGAGAAGGCATTTTATGGAATTATTTTACTCATGAAGAGAAACAATTCAAAATATGTTTTTAATTGCATAGTTTCTTAACCCACCGTATGGGACCCATATCTAATGTGGAGTCTCAGCACAATTATGCTCTTTCCAGTGCCAAATAAATCTTGCAGGCCATAGGTTTCACTTGCTCATTGCACCATCAGGATTCAAGCAAACCGGGCCGAAGACGGCTGTAATGCCAGAAACCGGTCCCCGGGAGCTTGTTTCCTTCCCAGTGTAAGAATTGGCTTTTGTAGTTTGGTTTGCCCTGTTCCCATCATGCACTGGGACAGGAACAGACTAATTTGCATACAGCCAGGTTCTGAAACTGGGATGGTGCAGTGAGCTAAAAAACGGTGTTGGATCTAGCCCTGATCTCTTGACTGGGTGAGAGCTTTCTGCTTAATTCAGAGACTCTGTCCCTCACCACCCCTTGTTGTAAATATTTTTGTCCACCCTAAGCGTGGAAGGGTATTCTCAGATGTGAGACCCTTGCTCATTGCACCATCAGGATTCAAGCAAACCGGGCCGAAGACGACTGTAATGCCAGAAACCGGTCCCCGGGAGCTTGTTTTCTTCCCAGTGTAAGAATTGGCTTTTGTAGTTTGGTTTGTCCTGTTCCCATCATGCACTGGGACAGGAACAGACTAATTTGCATACAGCCAGGTTCTGAAACTGGGATGGTGCAGTGAGCTAAAAAACGGTGTTGGATCTAGCCCTGATCTCTTGACTGGGTGAGAGCCTTCTGCTTAATTCAGAGACTCTGTCCCTCACCACCCCTTGTTGTAAATATAGGTTTCACTTGAGCATACATGGAAGTTTGTCCTACGAGTAAACCTCTGAAATGGGTCATGGAATTATCACATTTTTAGTCACCTCAATAACACGCATCATGGCCAAGAGATTTGCCCAGAATCACAGGATGTTGAGCATCATTGCTGAGACTTGAACCTGGTTCCCAAGAGTTGAGATCGACCATCCCAGCCGTTAGCCACATCCTGTCCCTCATTACCTTCATGCAAACACTGGAGGTCTGTATGGCCTCAAGAGCTGCAGTCATATTCTGCAGACCTCTGTCCACATCTTCACTATAGTGGCCCATTTCCACCTGCAGGGACCGAGGGGTAGATATATAAGCCCCTTGCACAGCTGGTGCATCACGTTGCATGATGCACCGGTGGCGCAGCCTGCTAAGTAATATTTACAAGAACAGGTAAAGTCACCCTGCGTGACTTAACCTGTGCTTTTAAATATTGCCCCTGTTCATGCAACACCTTGCATGTGAGGGGGGTGACATGGGTGTTGCTGTGGGTGTTCCCACGCAACACCCATGCCCACTGTTGCATTTCCTGATTTATGAGAAATCGTAAATCTGGAAATGTGTTAGAATGCTATGTGGTATAGCGAGGTGCAATGAGGAGAAATGTTTTTATTTCTACTTGTTTGTTTCCTCTTTCAATGCGTTCAACATTCTACAGCACACATTGGTTGAGGAAATCACCTCAATTGATTGTTATTGTGTTGGAAGGTGCCCCTTCCTGCACAAAAACAATCTCCCCATGACTTAGGCATCTTTGCACCATGGAGCGAGGGTGCCTGCACCGGTGCATGGCAGTAGTTTGTGTGCCAGCGCAGGGGGGAACACAGAGATGTGACATTTTGTTGTACATATGTTGCATCCCTGTGCTTCAAAACGAACGCAGCATGGTGCAGCAAAATGACTTGCTGCACCGCGCTGCGTTAGTTTCTTGTAGATCTGCCCCATTCTGCTTCTTGAGTGGAGGGTGGTTGCCTGGGCCATGCTACTGATCACCCCATCCTGATTGGCGAGCTCCTCTCATTGTGCTTCTGCTACCTCCTATCGTCTGCCAGCTCAGTGCAGAGTTGTCCTATCACCCCTAAATTGGCATCCAGTCAGGCCTGGTTTTCTGTCATTTGAAAGGCTATGTTTGTGAATTCCTGCGCCTGCCTGCTGTTGATAACCCTCAACTGTCTTTGTTGCAGCTGTTGAATTTCATGCATTGCCTGTTCAATGCTGCTGGCCTCCATCTGGCTATCCATACCTGCATGGAAGTGGCCATAAGGCCATGCCATTGCCCCTGCTGAAAACGCTGCATTGGACTCAGTTGCCCGACCCTGGTGACAGGAATTGTTGCTGGTGATGATGCCTTCTAGGATGTGTTGCCCTGGTCATCTGATGTACTTGGCTGCGACTCTGCCTGGACATCCAGCTCTGCCTCCATCAGGTCAAGGTCCTGATCTTACCCTGCTTCCTCTTGTGTGTCCTGGACTGGCACAGGTGCATCTATGTGGTTCACGCAAAAAAAGGAATGTGCACGCGTGAGACACTAGCTGAGTGGTTGGACCATGTTCTTCAGCTAATGTCAGAGTTACTCCAATGTTTGTGTACCTGACTACATATCCTAGGATGCAACACCTGTGACTTTTGGTGCCAAAACAGAGTGCCTAGGGGTATCGATGTTAAATGCCTGTGGACTACTGGGTACTGGCAGGCATGTTTGAATAATAGGAATTTTGCACTTACCAGAGGTAGTTGCAGAGGTGTGGGCAGTCCCTGAGGCACACACTGCCTCTGTATCTTGTGCAGGATCCTGTTGTGGCTCCACAGACGAGGGGGGGGCATTAGATGGCACCGCTTCTGACCCTTGGGGCTGTCCCAGCCATGCTCCTTGCCTTAGCACGAGAGCGCAGGTCATACCACCTTTTCTTGAGGTCATCAATGGACCTATCAGTGACTCCCTGGGCATTAATGTGTTGCTGCATCTCCCTCCAGATCTTGCGCTTTTCTGACTCTAGAAAATTCTGGGTAACCCGGCCAAACAGCTGTTCATGGTTGCTGCAGCAACCATCTGTGAGAATTTTCAATTCTCTTTCTGAAAACTTGATTTTGCAGTTGCGATCCTTTTCTCCCTTCTCGCTCTGTTGGCTGGCCATTTCAGGGCTTGGTGCCTGGATGCAGTCAAGAGTTTGCTTCTGGCTCCACTGTGTGCTCCTACTGCTATGTTGGAATCCCAGTGGATACCACTTCCTAGTTTGGGGCCCTTCTGCTGTTGCAGAAAGTGATTGGGCACTTTTTAAAGCAGCGGTCTCAAATTGCAACCCTCTTGCAATTTGCGACGCTCTTGCATTCAAATTGCGACACACTCACAATTAATTTGCGCCACACTCGCATTCCATTAACAACTCGTATTTCTCGCAAATTACAAGTAGCTAATTAGGATGGAAGTACATCTGGCCCTTAGTCCTTTGTAATTTAATTTCAGGCTAATTGAGCATATGCTATTCATCCAAGGATCGGATTGGACGAGCACTACCAGGAACAGTATTCCTTTTCTACCTTTTTTTAAGAGGAACCAATCCTCCACTCCTTTCTAACAAATATCACTAGAAGGCATATGTGTTCCTGAGCAGGAATATGTAGCCAGTCAGGCCAGCTTTTGCGGAGATGTGGGGAGGCTCTGAGGTGATGCTCTTAGTTCTTGGCCCAAGAACGTCCTCTAATGTTTTTACTTGCTTGACACTCACTTATTATGTGATTGAAAGAGGTAAGAAATAACAACTCTCTGCCATCACACCAATTGCCACCTCTCAGCCAGCTGGAAATTCTGGGACACACATTGGTAATACAAAGACCTATACTGTGATGGTGCTAACAAAGGCGATTCGGACACAGAAATGTTATTTCTCAAACTGTCAAGGAAAACGCGACAAATAACTTTGGAAAAGAAGACCATACGTCTGCTTGACGTGGTTGTACTTTGTACCATTCTGAGGCTATTTGTGGCACTTAATGATATCAAAGGTTCAAACACCATTCAAATCCTTTACTTTTCACAACTTCGGGCCACACAGGTGACCTTTGACCTCTGTCCTATCATTAGATTCGTTTTAAAGTTTTGTATTTTGATTTTTAATTACAGCGTGCTTGATTCTCTACCCTGTTCAATATATACTTGATTTTACTATGAAGCACACAGTGATATACTGGAAGGGTTAGTTCACAATATAGAAAAAAACTACAAAATAAATAAATAAAGAATAATAAATCATAGTCTAGCTCAGAATGTCATTCACCTTATGCACATGAAAAGTGTAGCTGAAGTATTAACTGGCATCAGGGAGAGGAGTAGATATTTCTGGCATGGAGCCTTGATCTACCAAAAATCATCCTTACCTGGTTTGCAAGGCTACTTAAGTGGGTAGCAGGTCCATAAGTAGCATTTCATTTACAGGCCCTGGGTACACATGGTATTATTTTACTAAGGACTTACAAGTAAATTAAATATGCTAATTGGGTATAAGCTGATTCTGCCATGTTTAAAAGCAAGAGCACAAGCACTTTAGCACTGGTTAGCAGTGGTGACATGCCCAGAGCGAGTCAATAAGGCCAACAAAACATATTCAGCAAAAAGTAGGAGTGAAGGCAAAAAGGTTTGGGATAAGACCCTGCAGAAAAGGCCAAGTCCAACAAGTGACATTGTCACTTCTATGTCCCAAGAGATCATCATTGTCTACATAATTTCCAATTGTCCATTTCTAGCCTCTAGTCTCCTTAAACCTCTAACTGGAGCCCATTAGAATTCTTTTAATTGTCAACAGTAGCAAAAGTCAAAAATGCACACTGACAGACAGCAATGTTGGAAAACCTCCTCTGCAACAGCTTAATCATTGCATTTGCTTCATCCAGACCTGCATGTCCAACATCTATAAGAAGCTTAACCTTACAAAAACTGAATTTCTGATATTTACGAAGAGCAACAGGCAATAGCTAATCCAAATCTGGCTCAATGATTCGAACCTGGACAGATTAGAACCCGATTTTTCAGTCAGTATCAAGTCACTCAGATTCACCCTGCACACTGACCTTACTTTCGAGGAGTACATCACTGAGAAAATAAAGACAACTGGCTGTCAGTTCTCCCTACAAAAGAAAGTGAATCTCTCCTTCCAGAAAGCATCTTCAGAACTGCTGGTCAAGCCCTCACCCTCTCACACTTGCATGGTGGCGAAGACCTACACCATGGCCTCATAGCCACTATATCATCATCAAGGAATCTTTATTTCGGCTTTTTTGCCTTAAAAAGAGTACAGATTAAAACATGTAGAAGGCTAAAACAAAATTCGTAAACATAGGCACCTTAGAAATAAAATTGATCATACTGGAGTAAAATATGGTTACAATAAAACGATCTTGCCGTATAGGAGAATTTTACATTAGGTAGCAATCAAACGTCTACGTTTATCCACATAGCCAGCAAGAACTGAGAGACTGCGAATACTATATGCCTCGATGTATTTATTTTTCAAATTCTAAAAGCATATTTACACTGTACAAAACCCAACTTTTTACAGAGAGGTACTAGCCAATACTTCCTCGGTTTAGTGTAAGCTGGACAAAAAAACAATACATGAAGTTCATCTTCTAGGTCACAGGTACACCCTGGACGAATCTTAATGGAAGTAGTTGACCATTTACTCGTAAAAGGTCTTAAGGGTAGAGTACCGTATCTCCAATGAAGATAAAGTTTCCTTGATGCAATAGGATAAATGACATCCAAGAAATCCTCAAAGAAATAAAAAACTTTAAATGTTAAAAAAAAGAATTAATTAGGGTGCCTACGTTAGGAGCGGACTGGGCTGCAGTAAGTTTCTCATCCTTGAAAATCTTGGTAAGCGACTTTCGCGAAACCTCCTGGCAGCTCATTTCCGGGTCATACCACATTTCAGGCAGTCCCAGTCTTAAGAATTCGTGTTTTAGGAACCTAAGCCAGGGTATTTTTGCTGCACTATTGCTGCTTAGTATTTCCTTCAGTTCTAGCCTGTAGTTTAGCAATTCTGGCATTGTCCAGAGCCTACGCCAGAACCTCAGGGGTTTAAGTGCTATTTCGGCTTGGATAGATCTCAGGCCCAAGTCCAACCTTAAAGGTAACAGCCGGGTGCTTTGTGGGAGTGCCAATAGCTGTCTGATAAATTTATTTTCCCTTTTGGCAATTTCGGCCTGTATGAATGCCCCCACAACTCCCCCCATACAAGATTGCAGCCCTCGCCTGAGTCTTGTAGATATCCAACAGTGGTTTAATGGGTTTGTAAGTAGACGTGTTGGAGAGCTTGATTATTCCCGCCGCCAGCTGAGACAGTTTCATTTGAGATTTTACTTGTTGGGAGCCCCAAGACAGATTTTCATTTATGGTTACCCCCAAATACTCAAAGGTCACTACCCTTTCTAGTGTCACTCTGCCCAGCATAGTATTCGGACGAGTAGATGCCAGAGGGTTGAAGATCATGAATTTAGTTTTGTCCGCATTGATCTCCAAACCATGACATCTACAGAAATCCTCAAAGCCGTCCAACACACGCTGGATCCCCATTGGAGATTTGGAGAGCAACAGGGTGTTGTCTGCGAACATAATTGGCGGCACCCTGCTCCCTGCCAACCTTGGCGCATCACTATTAGAGACACTGTCCAGATGTGAGATTACACCATTAATATAAAGGCAGAACAGGTTAGGTGCCAATACGCACCCTTGCCTGACCCCACTACCGACGGGGAACCTTGAAGACAACGCCCCATTCCTCCCGCATCTTACCTGCGCATAGTTACCCTCGTGCAGCCTCACCAGGATTTTCAGAAGTTGTTGTGGGACACCCAAGTTTTGAAGCACGGTCCAGAGTTTCCCGCGGGGCACTAAATCAAAAGCGGATCGGAGGTCCACAAACACCATAGTGACTCTCCGCCTCTATGATGGTTCTACACAGCGAATCATGCCTCATCAATTGCCCACAGAAATATAAGCACATTGGTGCCACCCTGACCTCCTCTGGTGCCCTTTTCCGGCCCACAAAATCTTCAAAAACAGCTGCATCTACAATGCCATCCCAACCCTCACCACAGCCTATCTAGCTGCCAAGCGTACCATCTCTGGAGGTTCTCAGCACACCTGCAGCCAGGTCACCATCTGAATTGAAATGAAGGAGTGCAAAAAAAAACCAGAAGCCGAAAGGCTTTCTTCATCTATGCACCTGGGGTCTGGAATGACAACAAACTTTTTACATAACACTACATCATGATGCAGTCATAGACCACTTTAACTATTTGAAACCAGCTACCCATCCAATAACACTCGGCTGTATCTTTCCCTTTGCACCTGAACAGGCCTCCACTGCCTTTCTGCTTCATCTGCACTGTACAAATACCACACATGTTCATACCAGAGAGTCTCTAAACAGCAATCCCTTCTGCAATATCTCCTCAATGTGCATATCTTGTCCCTGATCCACACATCTTTATAGCTCCAAACTTCGGTTACTACATATCTACAAAGCACATCTAGATTTATCTCAAGCTAGAAAAAAAATCTGGGAACTCCACCAGGTAGCAAGACTCTTGAAGGAAGCTGAGGAGTATGTGCAAAACAGTTGGCTTTAGTGGTACAGCTAGAAGAATGAGATGATTGTGTGGTTTGTGGACCACTAACCTCTCCCTCTGCCAGATCACGAGCCATCCTCTATCCACATTACAACAGTATCCAACTTGGGTGCTATTTTTGAAAATGAGTTCTTCTTCACTCCTCAAGTGAAGTCAGTTACCAAAATACACATCCTGTTACCTGCATCTGCCATAAGGTGTCTTCCTTCCTGCTTCCCACCAAAATATATAAGTGGTTCTTGTGTTTGTTACATCCTGTTGGATTATAGCACTAGCAGTTTATACAAGTAGAGCTTTGTTAAGAAGGCACTTTGAAAAGTGCAATGAGTCTACACCCACACTGGATGATCAAAAAGAAACAATCTTATGCTTCCATTTAGGGTCTTCTCTTTAGGTTGCATCACTGACTTCCATTTAAAGTGATATTCCCCCATCTAACCAAGTGAAGACTTCTAGTGCCACCATGTGTCAATGCAGAACACACACAATTGAAGGACAGAATACGGAACAAATCAAAACATTCACCCCCATTCGACAGATCTGGGTTAAACCCATCATTCTTTTGCTCACCATGCCACTCCAGTTTAGACCTGGCCATATGCAAATCAGTCTTGATCCTGTGCCTCATGGAAACAGTCTAGAACGAACTGCCAAGCCAAGTCCTCCCTGGACTGGAAACAAGCATCCTAGGACCAGATTCAGGGTTTCACCTCTCATCAGCCAGGATAGCTTAATTCCAGTGGCACAGTGAGCCAGGACCCTCGTCTGGGCATACCCGGCGCACTTCGGGTGGGAAAGCAAATGACACACAGTTGATGGACGGTGTTAGATCTGGCATCTTTGGCGTGATTTCCCCCTATCTTTATGCCTCTACCTCCTGTATTTTTGATGCTGTGCTGGATTTCGTTTTTGCTGGTTTAGATGCTTTGGGCACTCTGCCACTGCTGTTCAGTGTCAAAGTGCAAGTACTCCCAGTGTAAATTGCTATTATGATTGGTTATCCATGATTGACATATTTGTGTCACCAAGAAGTTCCTAGTAAATTCCACTGAGTGTGCCAGTGCTGGTGATAACAAATGCTACTAGTGGGCCTGCAGCACTGATTGTGCCACCCACATGAGTAGCCCTAAAATGGTGTCTCAGGCCTGCCACCGCAGTGCCTGTGTGCAGTTTGTGAACTGCCATGTCCTCCTGGTCAGCCAGGCCTAACCCTTCCCTTTCTGTACACATTGGTCACCCCTATGGAAGGCCCAAGGTACCCCCTTGGCCAGGTCGCAGTGTATGTGAAAGGTAGAGCATGTACTTGTGCAGGTGACATGCTCTGGTAGTGATTTACATCCATTTTTGTTTTGCACTGGCTACAGTGGCTACCAGCATATCTTCCCATAGGAGCAAGGTAGGACATACAAGTCTGGTATCACTGAACTCAGAATTTAATAACACATCTTTTAGGAAAGGTTGTTTTTAAATCTTGTGTTTCAGAACAGCACTTTTAGAAAGCTGCTGTTCTCTTGTCTGACCTTTCTGTGTGCCTTGGTCTATTTGTGAATTGACTGTCTGGTTTGTGAGTGACAGAGGCTGGGTGGCTACCATAGTCTGAGTGGGCCATCCCTGGGCTGAATAGCTCCATCTGCATCTAGAGAGATGGGACCTGGGCCTGAATAGGGCTGTGCCTGCCTTCCACAATGCTGGCTCCACCTCCTGATGGGCGGCTGACGACCCTGCCCCTCTCTCTGAAAGGAAAGGAGAGACCAGGAAAACAAAATGATCAAGGAACACCCAGAACTGGTTCAGACCGGGCTTAGAGCCCACCTGTACAAAGGGATCAAAAACTTTTAGGGGTATAAGTACAGGACCCCTGACAACAGAAAATTAGATCATCCTGGAAACAAGAGGACCCTCTGCCAAGGAGAAAGCTGGAAGACTGAAGAAGAAGGACTGCCTTGCTGTGTGATGCTGGACTGACCTGTGGATGCTTTGCTGCCTAGGAGAGGGCAAGGACTTTGTTGTTGCTTTGTCCCCTTACTTGAAGGAATCCCCAAGGGCCTGTTGTGAGCTGGCTCCCTGTTTTGAAGTCCCAGGAACAAAAAGACTTCACCCCCAGCTTCCCTGAGTTCTGCTGAGAGAGCTCTGTCCTTCCTAGAGTGCTTGGGTCAGTTGTGGTGCCTCTGGAAGTTGTACCTGTGTTGGGAAGCTGGAAACCAAGATTGAGAGACTTTGCTACAGTAAAGATATCGCATCGCTCACTTGTGGAGTGCATCCCCAACAGTGCTAGTAAATTCCCGCCGCTACGAAGGCCGAGATCATCGCAGTGCCTGTTGACGCTGCTGGAGACGTCGCATCCTTCGTTTGCGAGCATCGTCGCGGAGCCTGTCATCGCTGGGTGAGATCTCCGCACCGCTTGCTTGCGGACCGCATCACGTCGCTGCGAACATCGTCGCAGAGCCATCGCATCGAGGAGCTGCGAGAGGAAGATCGCGGCTGGATCACACATCATCGCCCCAGAGATCCTCGCAGCCCTTACCGATCATCACATCGTGCCTTTGCAAGAGCAAACCTCCTACGGAACCTACGTACCAGAATCCATACAAGTCACCGCCTTCCTCCCCATAGAGACCGGATTCCTCGCAACACGCCCGCTACTGCATCGGGGCTGTCACCAACGCCTCCCCATGGTCTCAGGAGCAGCACATCGCTTGTTTTCCACGACACCAGCGTCTGCTTTGGAACTTTGTCACATTTAAAGGTACTGTTGGCTAAACGTGACGCAACTGTGAACTTTTCACGCAATTGTGGATTATTTTATCGCAACCTTAAGAACTCTTTTTGCAACCATATTCTTGAACAGTATATGTTGGATTTCTGGTGTTGTGTAGTTTAGATTAACCACCTTTATTTTTCTGAACTGTTGTGGAGTCAGTTTGTGGTGTTTTCACTGTGTTACTGTGAGTGTTGGTACAAATACTTTATACATTGCCTTTGATAAGCCTGAATGTTTGTGCCAAGGGGGTGAGCAGAGTTTATCTAAAGAGTGTTTTCTCCTTACCCTGACTAGAAGCAAGGGTCCCTATTTGGACAGTGGTACCTACCTCTGCCAACTAGAGACCCCCAGTTGTAACAGAAGGAATGCCGAACATATCAAAACATTCCCCCTCAGTCGAAAGAACTGTGTTAAATCCATCATTCTTTTGCTCACCATGCCACCCCAGTTTAGACATGGCCATATGCAAATCAGTCCTGACCCTGTGCCTCATGGGAACAGCCCAGCCCGAACTGCCAAGCCAGGTCTTCCCTGAACTGGAAACAAGCATCCTGGGACCAGTTTCTGGGTAACACCCTTCATCATTTGTCAATACGCCTCTGACCAGCCTCTTGGAAGCAACTTGCCACCTGCCTATCTAGGCTCTATGGATTCAGTCAGGAGGTCTCTCCATATGCATCATCATTGAATTCACAAACCATGAAGATCTACCCGTAGACTGCTTTTAGCTCATCAAGTACATTTCATCAACTAATTGTTCAGTAGGTGGTCTCTGTCCACTGCATTGCACCTCACTATCTTGCGTTGCAGAGCAGGAATTGCAAGCATGTTTCAATGATTTATTGTAAGAGTGATTCGTTTTTATTATTAGGGCAGGCTCTTTTCAGGCATAGTGGAAAGGAGAAAAACTGTTACACAGACCTTAAGGTTATAACAGTGAGCAGCCGATACGTTTTTAATTTGAGCAAAATATCATTTACAAAAATCACTTTTTTTAAACAAAGGAAATACTCACAATTGCAAAGCATATCAAGGCAAATTCATCTAAATACAATGGGCCTCATTTATCAAGCTGTGCGTCACTTTTATGCCGCCAGTGCGTCACTTTTTGTGACGCACCAGCAGAGTAATAAATGTGCCTTGTTGCACCATATTTACAAAGTGACGCATCTAGGTAGATGTGTCACTTTGTAAACCCCTGCGCTACATTATACCTACGCCAGGTATAATGTATGCAAGGGGGGCGTTTTGACGTAAGAAAGGGTCATGGAAGTGACGCAGTGAAATCTATAAGATTTCACTGCACCACTTCTCGCACAAAAAATGCGACGCAGGTCCTTTCACATGGGGCTTGCCCCATGTGAAAGGACACATTGCTGGAGTTGTGTCACTTTTGTGACACACTCCACCAATGCGTCACCTTTGCGCTATACAGATACGTCAGAAATACTGACGTATCTGTAACTCCTTGCGCCATGATGCGTCACACTGTAAATATATGACGCACCATTGGTGTCACAAGGAGGGCGCAGTGAAAAGTGATGCATCTCTGTTTTCACGCAGCGATGCGTCACTTTTCATAAATGAGGCCCAATGTGTTTGTGGGTTTAAAGCGATATGTTAGTTTGCCATCGGTGGCATTCATTTGGCGGGTGTAGCTCGGATGTTTCCTAGTTCCATTTATGAGTTCCTCATAAACTAGAGGCGTTTCCCTTGAATTCTGGTACTTATAGTCCTGCATTTATAGTAGTATATAAACAAGGACTAGAAGCATTACAATACAAATAAAAAATATTTGATTGGATGAGCTACTCCGTCCTGGAATATGAGGAACCGAGTGCTTTAGGCAGTAGATGAAAATGAACCAATCAGATGGAATATAGACGGGGTTTAAGGCATATAGCCTGGTAAACTACCTCCTTCTCCTTTTGATACTAAAAAATGATTTTCTAAATGTATGAATAGGTCCGAAAATACATTTGCTTTGCTCGACTTTCAGCCTGACTGCACTGATCCAATGTTTTACACATGTCAATCACACATTTAAGACCTAATTTTGGGATCCCCTAGTTAAGGTTATTCTGTTCAAGCTTTCAGCTCCTAAGCGGCAAAAATGTAATCTTAAACCACCTTTCAGTCTTTAAACCACCTTTTTACCCGACAATACCGCCCCTCATCAAATGCACGTCGTTTTCAAAGCTCCCAGTGTCAGGAAAAGTGCATCAAACAGCACTGAACAGACCCACTAAAATGAAAAAAATGAATAATAAAAGATGTAGATTTGCAGCGGAGCCACAAAAAATGACTAAATGACAAAAGTCACTGGAGAGAAAATACACTTTGGAAAAAAAAGTACACCATAGGGTTTCCAGTCTGGCGCAGTAAACATCTATAAAGGAATTGGAAACAAAGTGAATTTAAATATTTATGTAGTTTTATGACTTCTGTCTAAAGTATGAAAGATGTGCACCATTTTGGAAGGCGCGGACTGTATATTGTTTAGGGAGCATTAAAGCTCAAAAGTGGGTCGAATTTCTCAGTGCAAATGACAGAGCTTGTGTCAGAGGCTTTTAAAACTCTTTTCTTGTCTTTTTGTGTCTCGAACAGTAGTTCTGTCGAAGTGTCACCCATCTTCCCTTTTACTTGGTGTAAGGCAAAGCTCCAAGGTGAGTTTGTGAACAGTGAGATAAAGCCTGGGTTAATTTATTGAACTTATAGAGCGATTTTATCCAAAGTGCTCATTACAATCAATCGAAAGCGTGTATGAAACCAAGAATTCACCAACAATGCACATCAGTATGGCAATGAATGTCATACTCAGTGCCCATCTCTGATCACGCCATGGTGGCTGGATGTCCACATTGTCGCTTCACTTTGCTCGTTGTTGCAGGATTGCAATGACGCTGGACGCTTGCATTTTTCATTGTCTTGGGATCCTGTCCCTGGCCCATGCATCTGGAGCCCACTTTTATTCACCCTTGATGTGCCCAGCGGTGAAGTGAGTAGAGGGTCGTCCACCATTTAACACTTGATTTGATCTTGTTTGTAGTCTTGGCAGCTAGTGTCCTCTTGTTTGTGCTTGTCCACCGTTGACATTGTCCTGTAGAATTCCCATTACTTCAAAGCTAGTCATCATTGTCCACCTTGGCTTTTGTGTCAGCAGACCTTTTGACCCACTTTCCATACCTCAGTCTCTGACAGTACCTTTTCTGTTGTCTAAATGTGGGTAACGACCTTAATAACGCGGTCAAAACACCGCAATACATTTACATCGCTGCTTTTACAATGCAAGTCGTTACCACGACTTGCACTGGAGGGCGCTCTTGACTAAGGGATAGTGAGATTTACTATTCCAACACCTTCCCTACTGTACGTAGGCTGGAGTTGGAATGATAAATCATACTATTCCTAAGTCCAGCGCCATACAGCGCGAGTCGTTGTAACGACTTGCGTTGTAAAAACAGCGATGTAATGTACCGCAATCTAAATAATCGCATTGTGACATCATACATCCTCTAAATGTGTGTTCTTGCTCATAGAGTTTCTAGTTCTAGTTTCGGACACATATTTATTAACACTATTGTCGTCTCGTAGGAAGGAGTTTCAGTAGACGTGGTTAGGTTACAGATGAATATGTTTATTGTTCTTAGATGTTAAGTAGGTTTTCTAGTAAAGATGCAGATAAGGTCCCACCAGGAGCAGCCTCTCTGCTGCTCAGCCCAGTAGCCAACTGTCACTCAACCTCACAGCAATCCAGGAACAGAGAAGATGCATGGTATAAAAACCTAAGATGTAACAACCCTTCCCCCTTTTTAAAATGCACAAAGCAAAAGCGAATATAAGTAGATACATCACAGTAATACAAAATAAACTTGCAAGAGGAAGAATGGCAATTGCAAAGTAATTATGCTAAAACATCCTAAATTAAGCAAAGTGGAAATATGACACTAACGAGAAACAATAAAGGAAAAGAGAACATGTAGCAAAATACAAAAATTTAAACAGCATTGCAATAAGTAAAACACGAAAACAGAAAAGTAGAATGTGTAAACCAGATGAGACACATCTCCCCTTCCTTAACAGAGCAAATATGAAACAAGAAATTTCAAAAGTAAGGAAACAGTCCAAAAACGCAAAAGCAAAAGGAGAAAGAGACATACATAAAGAAGTGTACCACGAAAACAAAGAAAGAAAGAGACCTCCGAATTACCACCAAAACCACAACGGCTGGCCAGGTTGGCAAAGAGAATGGGAAACACAGAACACAGCAAAAGAAAGAAGAAAAGACAAGTACTTGCAATCAACCAAATGTAAGCAACAGGTGGCTAGCACCCAAACAGAAAACAAGCATGGGGTGAGTTACACCCAACCAGGATGAGAAATACCCAACCAGAAAGCAAGCAAAGTGTGGCTTACATTCAACCAGAAAGTAAGCAAAAGGGTGGCTAACACCCAACCAGAAAGTAAGCAAATGGGTGGCTTCCACCCAACCAGAAAGTAAACAAAGAGTTACACCCAACCAGAAAGTAAGATCAGGGTGACTGGAACCCAAACAGAAAGCAATCATGAGTAAGCAATGGGTGACTGACACCCAACCTAGAAAGCAAACAACGGTTAAAATGCGCCCAACCATAAAGTAAGGGAGACCTACACCCCACAGAAGTAAGGTAAATCTCCAAACAGAACATGCAAAGAGGAGAGTGATCTAGATGGACACACTCCACAAAAGATAACTGGTGCAAACACAGCTAATATGAGAACACACAGGAAAGGAAACAAAGAGAAAAGCACATTCAACCAGTAATACACGAGAGCAAAAAAAATGCATAGTAGAAGTAGATCAAGTAAAGGAGCAAAGGATACCCCTTGACAACCGAAGAAAAAGAAAAACGAAAAACCTGCAATTCACGAAGGAGGCATGTTAGCAGTACTGTCATATGTAAATATCATTGTGGTAAAACAAACTATCATGAATTAAGTTAAAGCAAGAATATTAGGAAAAAATGGCAATACTATTATTATTATTATTATTATTATTAAGCTTATAGAACGCCTGGTTACTCCAACAGAGTATCCCCGCGCTTGAACGCCCTAAACAACAGCAGCTGGCCCAGACCCATCCCTCTCCCCCTAGCCTATGGCCCTAAGATGTAAGAAGCCTACTTTCGCCCCCCCGGGGGGTACTGGAAGAGCCAGGTTTTTTGTTTTTTCCGGAACAATGTCTATGATGGGCATGTCCTCAATTCCAAATGTAGGTTATTCCAGGCCTTACTCGCGAGAAAGCCAAAGGAACTGCTTCCACCCCGTTCCTTCCGTACCTTAGGCACGATCATCTTTGCCATGCCTAATGATCTCAGGGTCCGAGCAGGTCTGTATGCAGGGAGAAGGGGCACAGAAATCTTGGCTCTTTCTCGTTGAGGATACTTTGACCAAAACACAAGACCTTACCCCCTCGCGTGCGCACGTCGACCAACGGCCGTCGCAAGCACTACCTAAGTAGTGCTATGGATGCCCGTTGGCCAAGCGGCCCCGCCCACTCAATAAAACACCCACACCGTGGTAAAATTCACGCCGCGGTTAAGGGGTAAAGGTAACTCTAGTCAGTATAGGGAGCCAGTGTAATTCCCTCAAGGCCGCCCCCACAGAGGCCTGCCTAGGGATATTCAGTATTAGCCAAGCCGCAGCATTCTGAACCTTCTGCAAGATGTTCAGATTTCTTTCAGTCACCCCTATGTAAAGGATGTTACAGTAATTCAGATGGGACATAAAAGGGCCTGTACAATGGTTCTTTTGGCGTCTAGTAGGAGTAGGTCCAGAATGTTTTGCAACATTTTAAGAATACCAAAGCAGGCTTTTGCCACAGCTGATATCTGCCCTGATTAAGAGAGGATGTAGTTGAACCATAGTCCCAAATTCTTAACCTTGACCTTGGGGGTCGGAGTAGGTCCCAACTCCTCCGGCCACTACAAATGTGGCCATATAGAGGGCTGCTTGCCAAATACCATCACCTCCGTCTTTCCAGCATTCAGCTGCAGGCAGCTGAACATCATCCAGTTAGCAAGCTCACCCAAGCAAACCTTGAAATCAGATGCCGTTCCTGCCCCTTTTTGCTCCAGAGTAACAATCAACTAAGTGTCATCGGCATATGACACCAGTTTCACCACCAGGCGCTGAATAACCTCGTGTGTCTGGATCTAACTATTATCTTCAACCAAGAGAATGCACGAGAGCCCTTTATATCTAAATCAATTGGCTGTATAGGAACCCTTATTGTCTTCCTCATGCATTTGATTGTTGTTAGAATGTCTTCGATTGGTAGTTATGCCAGTGTGTATGTATTTCTGGAATTTTGAATGAGTGCTGGTTATAAGTGCGTATGTGTGGGACCGGATTTGTATGTCTGGTGTGTATTATATACATGTCTTTATTTTTGTTTTTGCTAATTTTGATAAATCAAATGAATGTTAATAAGGAAAATACATCTATAGAAATTTTGTAGTAATTGCTTATTTGGATTTATTGTGGTAAATGTTTATATGTTAGCCCAGTATTGTTTACTCTCCAGTGACCCTTTATGGGCCCTGTGTATTCTATATATATAGGCAGGTTGATCTCTTTAGTATTAATTTACCAGTTTCCCTCCCTGTCTCAGCACAATATCTGCCAGGGGCGCATGTAAATATTAAATAGGGTAGGGCTAAGAACCGAACCCTGTGGTACCCCTTGAGACAAATGACAATCTTTGGATTTTAAAGGATGTTGTAAGACCTGGAAGGATCTGTTCTGCAGGAAATGTTTGATCCACTCCCATGCACTGCCACCGACCCGGTCCTCCCCAAGCCCTTCCAACAGAAGGCCGTGGGAGACGGTGTCAAACGTAGCACTCAGATCCAGAATAATCAGTGCGGTTATTCTTTCCTCATCGACTGCGGTTTTCAAGGTCTCCGAAGCTAGTAGTAAGGCCGATTCAGTGCTGTGAAGCGGCCTAAAGCCAGACTGGGTTTCATGGAGAACTCGTCTTTCTTCCAAATACATGGACAATTGGCTATTTAGATGCTTCTCCGAAATGTTAGCAAAGTAGGGGAGCAAGGATATAGGTCTCAAATTTTGTGGAAGAGCAGGGTCTAGAGAAGGTTTCTTTAGCATGGTACCACCACAGTATGTTTCCAATTGCTAGAAACTGGCCCTGAACTGAAGGACATGTTCCAACGTTTGGTAAGAACCAGTGCAATAACTTCTTTCCCTCTACCATGAAACGTAATAAATAACTTTGTTAGTATTCCTGAACCAGACACCAGTAATAAGAAACCTTGACTTCAAACTCCATGAACAACACAAAATTATGAATACAGACAACAAAATCAAACAATTAAAAGACAGAAAAATGAAAAAAAAATTATACATCTCTTAGAAAATAATGGAAGAAAAAAACGAATAATGAATTATTAATATTTGCAAATTAGTGTATATCATGGAAAAATGTTGGAAATTATTTAAATGTTAAGAAAAGTAATTTTCTTTACATATAAGTTAAAAATACTGAAAAAATACAAACCATGTATCCATTACCTTTGAATGTATTATAATGTAATCAAAATGAATGTAAAAAATACTTTTATTTTAAAAATAATTACAAACAACATGTATAACAAAATTGCATAACTACAAGTCAAAACACTGCGCATTTTACCAATTGAATAATCTGTTCACTGTTTTTAAAATATATGCTCTTCAATTCACACTTGGTCTCACCTCATTCACTCCTTTCCCCGGTCCACCGCTGATTTACTCAGCTTGTTGTGGAGGGAAGCCAGAATCCCACTGTGCCCCGGAAGCGACTACTACTTCCTCTGTTAGCGGCGCGCAGGTCAGCAGGCTAGTTGGTGTGCCCACGGCAAACCTATAAAAAGTGCTGCATTTATTTCACGCACCGCACTCGCTAAGAAAGGTAACGCGATAGAACGCTTGCATCCTGGAGCGCCTGGCAAAGAGCTCCGCCAGTCTTTTATATTGAAATCTTGTTCACTGCGCATTTTAACAATTGAATACTCTGTTCACTGTTTTTAAAATATATGCTCTTCAATTCACGCTTGCTCTCACCTCATTCACTCACTTCCCTGGTCCACCGCTGATTTACTCTGTTTGTTGTGGAGGGAAACTGGAATCCCACCGCGCCCCGGAAGTGACTACTACTTCCTCTGTTAGCGGCGCGCAGGTCAGCAGGCTAATTGGTGTGCCCACGGACAACCTATAAAAAAAGATGTCTTTCCTTTCACGCAGCGGACAAGCCCGTCTGCGCCCGTCTGCGCCTGGACCGGGCCTAGGGCCACCCCCCTGATACATCCAGCAGAAATAACCGCGGCAAACTATTAGTGTACACGCCTGAACATCTAAAAACCTTACGCTCATCCTGCAACTATCCTCCGAACTGTCTGAGTTTCAATTTGGAAAAACCTGTCCATCACCCCATAACGTGCTGCCCCAACTGCCTCTTTTCTTTAGACATTCCCCAGTCACCCCACCCTCCACCTAGCACCACCTCCTTGCACGCAAACATTTATTCGGCCTTAATAAACACTTGCTCCCTTCCAAAGCACAAATATGAAATCCAGAATTTCATTGAAAATTATAAATTGGACCTTCTCTTCATAACCGAAACATGGGGCAACCCGGCCTCGGGCCCGATTTTTATACAACCACACCAGAAGGCTACTCTGTCTACAGATTTGACAGACCGCATAAAAAAGGCAGAGGCCTTGCTATCATTTACCGGGAAAACTATTCCATTAAGATGAAACTAGTTCCCACTAACATTTGTGAAGCCTGTTGCTTCTCGATAACAGCCCCTCAGCTCTCGCCTTTCAAGAGTATTCTTCTATACCGTCCTCCAAGATCCTGCATAGAATTCCTTTCTTCCTTAGGATGTCTATTAGAATTAGTGGCAGGTGAAAACAACTTCTCCCAGATGGCACTCAGCCTCTCCTCTGCTTAGGGACCTCCACTGGCTCCCCCTGGCCCAACGTTGCTCATTTAAAACTGGTTGCATGATCTTTAAATCTCTCCATTGCAAAGTCTCTAAATTCATAGATAATCTCCTCACCAGGTACACCCCATCCCGCAATCTGCGTTCTGCGCACCAAGCCTTCCTCCAGACACCTGCCTTCAAACGCAAATGCTCTGGTGGCTGCAGATTTGCTGTTCTTGCATCTCGCCTTTGGGAGACCTTCCCCTTGGAGATCAGATCTTGCCCGGATCTCATGTCCTTTAGGAAAGCCTTAAAAACATGGCTTTTTAAACAAGTGTATCACTGATTGCCTTTCTCCTCTCGCCTCAGGATCCGTTCTCTGTCTACTCTAGCGCCAGGTAACCAACCGGTGGCAGTGCGCTCAATAAATACTTTTTAACATTAACATTAACATTAACATCTTCGGAGACTTTAATTTCCACTTGGAGTTACATGACGACAATGACACTGCAGCCCTACTAGCAGAACTTGATGCGGTAGGCCTCACGCAAATTGTCACCGCCCCAACTCATTCCGCTGGACATACATTAGACGGACTATTCTCCAATAACCAACGCCTTGTCGAAGGAAATGTTCTACCACTACCATGGACTGACCATCACGCAATCCTTTTTCACATTCAACCCAACACTAGTCTCACCCCCTTAAACCCCTCACTCCCCAGACAGTTTAAAGCCTGGAGTAACATCGATCACCTCGAGTTTCAATCATCCTTACTCACAGATCAGGCTGACCTTCCCCCAGATGACCCAGAGTCAGCGGCTAATCTCTATACATGCTGGATCACCGAGACCCTCTGGTGCGAAAAACAAAAATGTCGACATCTAGAACATCGCTTGCGTTGGAACTACGACCCCACCCAAAAAGAGCCCTTTACAAACATTCCCTGGATAACTACAAACGCCTCCTCGTTGCATCCAAAAGCAATTTCTACTGCAATCAAATTGAATCTGCAAAAAACACTCCCAAGCAACTCTTCCAAGTTGTCTCTAAGCTTTCTGGGCAAGGATCAACTCCCCCATCACTGCCTCCCAGACTCTCTGCAATTCATTAGCCACATACTTCCAGGAGAAAGTCTGCACTATCCACAATAACTTCACATTAAACAACTCTGCGACCTCACCTCCAGCTGACACCAGTGAACCCTGTATCTCCTTAGGCTCCCCTCCTCTTCCAGATTCCACTCTTGCTTATACACATCACCCCTTAACCTTTGAAGAATTCAATCAAGTCTCCCCTGACTTCATTACTCATCTTCTCTCCGCTATAAAATCAGTATCTCCGGAAGATCCTTGCCCTCCGGCCACTCTTAATCTTAATCTGGTTATCATAGGATCCAATTTGGCTAAAATACTTAACTCAATGTTCAAAACTGGTATATATCCTTCCATCTGGAAAAAAGACGGTCATTAAACCCCTTATTAGAAAGACAAACCTTGACCCAGGAGACACAGCCAGCTACAGACTCATTGCATCTCTGTCCTTACTGAGCAAAGGTTGCAGAAAAAGTTATGAACACCTAGATGGCACATTTAATTGAGAAACACCATTTACTGGACGACACCCAATTCAGATTCAGAAAGGGACACGGTACGGAAACCGCCCTCATTGAAGCGTCTGATGAAATCAAAAAAATTCTGGATGTGGGAGGAGCAGCGGTTCTCGTTCGGCTGGATCTCTCGGAAGCATTTGACACGGTCGGCCATGCCATCTTGATCCACTGTGTCACTGAACTAGGTGTCTCTCACATGGCCAGGGCCCTTCTGGTATCATTCTTGTCTAATCGCTCTCAATCAGTCACACTGGGTAATTTCACATCCCCTCCTTTCACTTTCCCTTGCAGTGCTCCTCAGGGATCCTCGTTAAGCCCGACACTGTTTAATATCTACCTGTCGGACTTGGAGAGGGTCATCAAAAAACTACAACCTGGTTATAACCTCTTACACTGACGATACCCAACTAGTTCTGGCAATACATAGCGATGGCACTAGGGTGGCAGCTAACTTCCAGAAGGGAATGCTTGCCATAAGTGCCTGCATGGCGGACAACTCCCTTAGACTAAATTCCAGTAAGACAGAAGTAATGATCTTCGGCAATCTCACAACCTCCTGGTCCCCCCTCGGGTGGCCTGCAGACTTGGGAGCTCACCCCTCACCAGTGACAAAAGTTAACTATCTAGGAGTCATTTTCGACACTAAGTTGTCATTCATGCATCATGCTAATTCAGTAGTTTCATCAACTTTTTAAACAATTAAAATCATAAAAAAACTTCTCCCATACCTCCCACCCTCAGCCGCCAAAATATTGATCAGCACTCTTGTGATGTCCAAAGTAGATTACTGCAACAGCCTATTCATCAATGCGCAAGAAGGAGCTCTTAACAAACTCCAACTAATACAAAATGCTGCAGCCAGGCTTCTGACAGGCACTCCCAAATTTAAACCCATTTCCAAAGTAGTTTGTCAACTTCACTGGCTACCTGTCAGAAACAGATTCAAGTGTGAGGCCCTCTGCATCCAATATAAAGCCATTCAGTCCATAGGTCCTGACTTTCTCAAACAATCCCTTCGCCCCTACAATCCGCCCAGACAACTATCCTCTTCTGTCAATCTCCTTATTGTCCCCCGCACAAAAAAAGCATCCTGGGGTGACAGATCTTTTCTTTGCGCCACCACCAAACTCTGGAATAAGCTTCCCCCCACATCAAGGCCAGTCCCACCCTGCTCACCTTTAGCAAGCAGATAAAGACATGGCTCTTTAATCAATAATCAATGGTATCTACCCATTTGTATTTGTGCGCTTTACAAAATGCATAAAGAAAATAAATAAATGTATATACTCTACATTAATATCATCCTTAAAATGCCAAAAAATGCACAAAAATTACTTGTTGCTATCAATTGAACAAATGCTACAGAAAGCGTGATGTAAATATTGAAAAACAAAATAAGTGAAAAGGTGGGCTACATTAAATTTTGTTTAGATCCTATTCCTAAGAAAATATGTATATCTGATAAAGCAAAAATTTCAAACTATTATTTACTATGAATATTTAAGCTGCAAAATAAAAAATAAAGGCTAACACTTTATAAAGATGAAATGTACTATTCCCACTAGAAACGTACCAACATTGGAGAAACTGTTGAACTTTGGAAGGGTCACATTTACTGTTCCCGCTCCAAATGTAACCACTTTGGGGATAGTATTTGACTTTGGGAGAGTCAAATTTACTATTTCGAGTCCAAACTGAACCACACTGGGAAAAGTGGTCAACTTGAGATTGTTAGGGTTACGACTATCAGACTGGCTCTACTTCCTGTGTCACTTTTTCCGTATTTGAACCTGTTTCCCTGCCAGACTCCATTGCTGCTTTATCCTGTCTTAAATCAGGCTCTCCGCATGACCCATGCTCGGCGAAACTTATGGCCACTGCTGCGGTTGTTGTTAATCCCTTTGTGAACCAGCTGATTAATACCTCCCTTTCTCTTGCTTTTGTGCCTACTGATTGGAAACAGGCGCTGCTTGTTCCTCTTAGAAAAAAAACGACTCTCGATCCCCATCTCCCCTCCAGCTATCGACCTATTTCTCTGCTCCCCGCAATTGCAAAAGTTTGTGAAAAAATAGTTAATAAGCAGCTCACATTTTTCATTGAACAGCATGGCCTTCTCCACCCTGCACAATTTGATTTCAGGGCC
The DNA here is from genome assembly GCF_964263255.1 of Lissotriton vulgaris. Taxonomy (NCBI): domain Eukaryota; kingdom Metazoa; phylum Chordata; class Amphibia; order Caudata; family Salamandridae; genus Lissotriton; species Lissotriton vulgaris. Next base: position 148,340,779 of record NC_141693.1, read on the forward strand.
ATTTATAGTACTGAGTCGGCCCTCGTGGAAGTAACAGAGGCAATCCGTGAGACTCTGGATGCTGGGGGCAGGGCCGTTTTGGTCTTGCTAGACCTCTCGGCTGCTTTCAATACTGTCCCCCATTCACTTTTCCTCGCCCGTCTACATAAGCTTGGCATTTTCGGCATTGCTTGGGAGTGGTTGAAATCGTTCCTGGAGAAAAAAAACTCAACAGGTTTGGATTCCCCCTTTTGTGTCATCATCTCAAGATGTGCTGACAGGAGTGCCTCAGGGGTCTATCCTTAGTCCCTTGTTATTTAATCTTTACATGACTCCTCTTATTCAGCTGGCTGAGGATCTTGGTGCCAAAGTAGTTGCCTATGCAGACGATACACAACTCGGGTTCACTTGGAAGAGGCACAAGGCTGACATATCTCATATCAAGGATTGCTTGTCTGTGGTTTTCAGCTGGCTTGAGTCGGCTCAGTTAAAATGTAATGCAGACAAACTGAGATTCTCTTATTTGAGGAGTTCCCCCTCTGTTTTGGCATCACTGCTGACCAACGGAGTCCCCCTGTCCTTCCCCTTCTGTCCATTCTGTGAAAAATCTTGGCATCTGGTTTGATGAGAAATTAAGTTTTGGTAACCAGATTGGCAAACTTACTGGCATTTGCTTTGGTATTTTAAAACTCCTCCGTAGATTTTTTCCGCTAAAGGAACTGTCATTCATGCTTTGGTCACCTCTCGCATAGATTATGCGAACCCACTCTATGCCGGTTTGCCATGTTACCTTCTGGACAGACTTCAGGTGGTTCAGAATGCCGCCGCTCGTCTCCTACTGGACCTTCCTAAGCACTCCAGTGTTAGGCATCACTTACGTAATCTACACTGGTTGCCAGTAAAAACAAGGATAAAGTTTAAGGCTATTACCATTGCTCATGCAGCACTTTACGAGTATGGCCCTGCCTATTTTAGGAAACATTTTCATTTTTACACCCCTGGCAGGTGTCTGCGCTCCTCGAATATGCTTCTTGCGTCTGTCCCTAGGTTTCGTCTAAAACGTAAAGGTGGCAGTTCTCTGTCTTATCTTGCAGCAACTTATTGGAATTCCCTTCCCCTGGACCTACGCAATTTGAAGAATCCCGCTCAGTTTAAAAAAAAGCTAAAAACCTTCCTGTTCTACAAGACTGTCCATCTTTTACTCTGCTTTGGTTCCCCTGATGCGCTGGCTTCGCGCCGGGACACTCTATTGAGTAGCTGTGGGCGCTAAAAAATACCTTAAAATTAAAATTAAATTACTATTCCCACCCCCAAACGTTCCCATACAAGGAATAGTGTAGGACTTTGGGAGGTCAAATTTACTATTCACGCTCCAAACTTAACAACATTGGAAACATTTTTGCACTTTGGGTGGCCAACTGCACTATTCCTATGCCAAACCTAACAATATTGGGAAAAGTGTTGGACTTTTGTGAGTCAGATTAACTATTCCAACTCCAAACTTAACCAAGTTGGGGAAATTGTTGGACATTGGGAGGGTCTGTTGTACTAATTCCACTACAGGCTTAACCACATTGGGGGAAGTTGGATTTTGGGAGGGTCAGATTTATTAACCCCACCCTAAATGTAATCACATTCAGGAAAGTGTTAGATTTTCAGGGGTAGTGCAGGCGGTTTCCAAACTACTATTCCCACTTTAAATATAACTAACCTGGGGAAATAATTGGACTTAGGGGAGTAAATGTACTATCACCACTCTAAATCTGACCACTTTGGGAAAGTGTCAGACTGAAACGGGGCAGATTTACTGTTCCCACTCCAAGCTATACCACATTGGTGAAAGCATCAGACTTTAGGGGTGAAGGGGAGGTTAAATGTAATGTTCCCACACCAAATGTAACCACATGGGGGAAGGAGTTGGACTTTGAAATATTTTAATTAACTATCACCTCTCAAAACCTATTGTTATATAAAGTAGTGGATGTTGGTGTGGTCCAATCTGCTATTCCCACTGTCACGTTGTGAAAATATAATTAATTTGAAGTCATCACCAAAAATTTGATCTCATAAAAAATAAAAAAGATAAAATAATTCATTAAAAAAATAACACTAACAGAACATTTATTACAATTGAAGTAAATAAAATTAATATCACACAAACAAAATAATTAACAATCAATAATATTTCTATGTTTAAATAAATTGATAATATAGATAAAAAGTCAAATTAAAAACATTTGTAATACAAATTTCTATGAAAATATTCCAACAAGATTATTAATATATACCAAAAAAATGGCATGAAGTAGCTAAAATAATATAAATTAACATGCCATTTATTTTTTTGATAACAAGAAATAATACATATTAATACATGAAAATATAGAAATCCATAATATTTTGTATTTAGGAAACTAATTTAATGTTTTAATAAATCATAAATGAAAATTTATAAAAGAATGCCAACCACATAAATAAAAAAGAAATCCGCTAAATACAAAAAGCATAACAAAATGATGGAAAAATTCTGCTGTGATATGCGGAGTTCCGCCAATGGCGGAGTCTGTTAAGTTGTGCTGGTCACACTGATTTTTAGTGCAGGAGGTTTGCTCGTGAGTGCTACCAAATTAACGTTGGCCAGCAGCTTGTGAGGAAAAACTCGGATCCGCGTCACTTCGCAGAGTTTTGCGCAACTCCCTGCTCTGCATGCAGTGGGCATAACGTAAGCTTTCTGAGCATCTGCCATATTTCAAGCAGCCATTCAGCTAAGCTTTTTTTTTTTTTTAAAACAATCTCCCAAAGCAGAATTCTTTTAAAAAAAAAAAATGAAGGGACTGATTACAAGTTTGGAGCTGTTGCACTGGCTCTCTACCCACCCAGCTGCCCCAAATCCACGCAAGGACCGCCCGCCATAATACGAGTTGAACTCATGTATGGCAGACAATCCTTCCCCTTTCCCAAGGCGGTGCGTGGAAAACAGGCACCGCAGTGGGAGCGGCAAACCAGTTATTGCACGGCACAGGCCCGGCCCGTGCAGGGCGTTATACCGGGGCGGTGATGTCAGGCGGGGGAGGGGCAGGGTGGGGGGTTTGAAAATGCGGGATATGGACCATTACAGGTAAGTAACGAAAAAAACGAATAAAACGAATTTAGTTGCCCGCTCTGCATCGCCAAATGTGATACAGCGTAGGCAACGAATTTTTTTTTTTTTTTTTTTTCGGTACTTACCTGTAATGGTCCATATCCCGCATTTTCAAACCTCCCACCCTGGCCCTCCCCCGCCTGACATCACCGCCCCGGTATAATGCCCTTCACGGGCCGGGCCTGGCACGGCATGGCCAGTGACGTCCATGCCGTGCTGGAATTTTGGGGTATACGGACAGGGGGCACATGTTGTGCCCCCTCGAATGTATTCCCATGGCAGGAAGCATGAGGTCCTTTTAAGGCCCCCTTTGCTCGTCCACCAGCAGCCTTTTCATGGCGGGGCTTCTGCCATGAAATGGCTGGCGATGGCGGAACTTGTAATTTGCTCGGCCGGACTGTGCCAGTCCAGCTGAGCATCTTACATTGTGGCCCAGCTCTGCCTCCGCTAGGGAACGACCGTTCCCAGGCACAGTCGGTGGTGCTCCGCCGTAACGACTTTTCAAGACAAGTCGTAATGTGGCGTATGAACCACCACCGCTGTGAGTCTGGTGGTCACAAGACCGCCAAATTCGTAATCAGGCCCTAATATTCCTGGAAGTTTTCAGTCAGGTCTGAGGTCATTTTTAAGTTTTTCTATTCAGAACTGTCAGACTTTCCTGGGTGGTCCTAAACTGGAAAAAAAGTATGTCATAATGTCCACCTTAAACTTAGCGGACTATCTGAGGTAGTTAAACAAATAGCCCAATGTCCGTGGGGCTGTCGTTCTAAGGTTTCCTCTGACTCTGCCACCGGGGGTTGTACCGGCAGAAACGGTGGTTCTTGTGGGGCATATTACCAAGCAATAGCGATAATTATCGCTATTGCTTGGTTAGTGTGAAAAAATTATCGCCGAGCTGCGGCGATTTTTATCGCAAATGCGATAAAAATCGGCCGCAATGCATGAATATCGCTGAAAAGTCAGCGATATTCATGCATTACCGAGCTAATGCTCTTAGTCATGTTATCCACCTCCCATTGGATAACATGGCTAAGAACTGCTCAGGGCAGGTGTTAGCTTTTGGAGATATTCGCGCGAATATCTCCAAAAGTAGGTAATAGGAGATAGCGATGTTAGCGACTGTTTCCAGTCGCTAACATCTTGGCACGCCCACTTTGCATGTCATTAGTGATAAATATCACTGACATGCAAAGTGGGGCCCAAGATCGTCGCTATCTCCTACTAGCTGTCGCTAACTGGTGTTAGCGACAGCTAGGTAATAGGGAGATAATTTTATCTCCGCTTTCTTGGCTTTTAAAGCCAAAAAAGCGGAGATAAACCCCCTTGATAATATGCCCCCCTGACTTTTAATAGAATGGGTGGACTGTCGGAGTTCCCTGTCTGCCTAACTTTACATAACCCCCTTAATTTTTACTGGGACCTCTTCATTTATTTCCAAAAATCAGTTCAGTAGAAACCAGTTGTAACTGGTCAACTGGAGTTTCCGCTATTGATGTTAACAGCGGCTGTGAGTTCTGTCATTTCTCACTCTCATGTTATGCAAATTGGTTCAGTTCACTGCATACTGTGCCGAAGGAGGAGGATTAGTTAGCACGGAAGTGCGGGGTTCTGCTGTTTGTCTGTCCGGCTGCTTTTGTCACAGTTTGAGTTCAGCCCTTTTTTTCCACGAAGTGGTATTTTCACATGTTCTGCACCCGTGCGCCCTGAAACAATTACTTAATGCCCAATGAAGCGCTTTCTGAAGCCATCAGCAAACCCTCTAATCTCTCAGCGCAGGCTGAGTGAGCACAGAAATGAGGCTTCAGTCAAGTCCTGAAATAGCTGAGAGATAAATCTTGTGAGGTGTAAACAATTCCTGAGTCAGCAACAGCAGCCGTCTCTTAGGCGATGGCAGGTTAACCATAGGCCAGTAGCCCCAGAGGCTTGGAGCACTGCCACGACGTGGTGGGCACACTCGCCCTATCTGCCACATGCCATTAAATAGCATTAAGAAAGCACTAATTCACTCCAAAGTGGCCATAAACCGCGTAGAACCTTATTATAAACCTTTGTAAATACATAGACGAATGTTTATGAGAAATCTTTTGCTGTGGTAGGTGTACTAAGTGTAGTGCTTTGGCGACATGTAGTCCCAGGAAAAAGAAATGAGCACTGACAAAACCAATGAGCCTAACTATCTTATAGATGAGTGCTGAGGTCTGTGTTTCAGGGGCTTTATGAATGTGTGAGTAGGAAATCGTGAGAGATTCTATGGGTGAGTGACTGCAAAGATGGTTGAATTAAAGAGCGAACAACATGGATATTGAGTAGGGGAATGAGTGAATGGATGGATAAGTACATGGAAGAATGGTTCAATATGTCAGTCCATGGGATGGCTGAATGAATGGGTGAGCGAGTGAATGGATGACAAGTTACACCAATCTTTCAGGCTAGGACCTTAGATAGTAGTAGAGATAATGTTATAAAATTATAAAAATGCCAAAAATAATTAATATGGGGGGGCTTAATCTGTCCTAATCATCCCATTGTTTCTTACAACACTCACAGTGTATGGCCTGCTTGGGTCTGAAGACAGAAGTGCGCTCACCCCAGGGTCTGCTGGGGACCGGAGCCCGGCCACAGTAAAGGCTGGAGCAGTCTGAGTTAGAGGATTGCTCTCATTGGTGGAAAGCTTGAAGAGAGAAGGTGGATGTCTAGTCTGAGGCTGACCCAGGGTGTTGATGGGCCAAGCCACAACAAAAGGTATAGACATGGAGGGAGGGAGAGGCAAGATGGCAGCCATGCACCTCATGTAATCATGTAATCATGTGAACAATCCCCTCCGATCCCTGCCCACACCATGTCTTCAACCTAGGAGGAACTCTGATCAGCTCCCACCTCACCACCATCATCAGTACCTCCTTTCAGAGTGAAACCTTACATGACAACTGGAAACGGGTAGTAATCACAGCTCTCTTGAAAAAAGCACGGGTTGATGTAAAAGAGCTCAGCAACTACAGACCCAGCTCACTCCTGTCCTTACAATCCAAAGTCCTGGAGAAAGCTATTAATAAACAACGCTCCAGCCATCTAAAAAAATACCACCCACTAGACATCTCTCAGTCTGTATTCTGCAAGAACCACAGCACAGAAACCACTCTCATCACAGCAACGGACGACATCAGGACCATCATGGGCAAAGAGGAAACCGATGCACTCATACTACTTAACCTCTCTGCACCCTTCAACATTGTCTCCTACAGCTCCCGTCCTACACCTCTGCACCCAAGAAACTCATCTGTGAAGTTCCTCAACGACTGAGTCCTACCCTCTTTGAAATATTCATGGTGCCACTTGCCCAAGTTATATGATCTCATGGAATCAACATTGTATTGTACACAGAGGACACCCAGCTCATCCTATCCCTTAGAGACAACAACCACTTCACCAGGACCAACTTCAACACCTACATTTCTAACACAGCAACCTGGAACACCAGAACTGCCTAAAGCTTAACACAGATAAAACTGAAGTCCTGATCTTCAGGAACAAGAGCTCCCCATGTGACTCCTCCTGGTGACCAACAGACTTGGAACCATGCCCACCCCGACTGACCATGCCAAAAACCTCGGCATCATAGTGGATGACAGACTTACGATGGCCAAACAAGTGATTGCCGACACCTCCCTCATTCTATATAGGTTCTGCAAATTATTACATTGGCTCCTCACTGACACCAGGCCCACATAACCAGCAGACTAGACTATGGAAATGCACTCTATGCGGACACCATGATTCAACTCATACAAAGACTCCAGACTTATCCTAAACTTATCCTGCAACGCACACATCATGCCCCACCTCAAAGAGTTACACTTGCTACCAATCCAAAAATGTTGCAAATTCACCCCCGACACATACAAAGCCTTCCACAATGTCAGCAGAGCCGGACTGGGAACCAAAACCGGCCCCGGCAAAGTGCTCGGCCGGCCCCCCAGGGGGAGGTTGGGAGTGCAACCGAGCTCTTTGCCGGGGCCGGTTTTCGGCCGATTTTGTTACAGGGCCGATTTTGCAGCTATGCTCCATTAACGGCCATGTAACAAAAACGGCCCCCATGGGCCCCACCCTTGCGGCGCACCGGGGGATTGCCCGGTGCCCGCAACGGCCAGTCCGGCCCTGAATGTCAGACCTGCTTACCTCAACCACTTACTTAACTTCCACCAATCCTCCAGGCAAGTGCACTCAGCCTCATTCCACCTTGCGTAAATACCCTGCATTCACAGGAGCAAATCAGGAGGAGACTTCTTTTCCGACATCACAGCCAAATTCTGAAATGACCTCCTCCACCCCATCAGGCCCCTTCCATCTGTTCTCGAATTCTGTAAGAAACTGAAGATCTGGCTATTCAACGAGGAGCCCGATAGGCCAATTCATCTACCCTACAGCAAAACACACAAGGCGATGGACGGAATGTTGCACATTGGCAAAACATTTACCCCCAGTCACAAATCTGGGTTTAATCCATTGTTATTTTGCTCACCACACCACCCCTGTTCAGACATGGCCATATGCAAATCAGTTTTGACCCTGTGCCTCATGGGAACAGTCCAGCCCGAATTGCTAAGCCATGTCTTTCCTGGACCGGAATAAAGCATCCTAGGACCGGTTTCTGGCTATCAGCCATCATCAGCCAGGATAGTTTGACTCCAGTGGCGTAGTGAGCACGGGACCCACGTCTGGGCATACCCTTCCCACATAGGGCGAACAGCAACACACACAAGGTGATGGACGGAATGTTGCACATTGGCAAAACATTCACCCCCAGTCACAGATCTGGGTTTAATCCATCGTTATTTTGCTCACCACGCCACCCCAGTTCAGACATAGCCATATGCAAATCGGTCTTGACCCTGTGCCTCATGGAAACAGTCCAGCCCGAACTGGCAAGCCATGTCTTCCCTGGACCGGAAAAAAGCATCCTAGGACTGGTTTCTGGCTATCAGTCGTCATCAGCCAGGATAGCTTGACTCCAGTGGCGTAGTGAGCACAGGACCCACGTCTAGGCATACCCTTCCCACATAGGGCAAACAGCAAAACATACAAGGTGATGGACGGAATGTTGCACATTGGCAAAACATTCACCCCCAGTCACAGATCTGGGTTTAATCCATCATTATGTTATTCACCAGCCACCCCAGTTCATACAGTGTAAGTGACTGTGACACTGACCTAAGGCCCTTGGCCTTGCCCTTATACACTCTTGATCCTCCTTTCCACATGGTATATGCAGCCTGTTGAGCTGCCTTGACTTGGATGCTCCTGTTTGGGAGTCTATGCTCGTTAGTGCACACTGTGCCTTACACTGTGTCTGGTACTTTGCTCTCAACACCATTGCTGGACTCTCTTTGCAAGATAAGATAAAACTGGGACACCTGCTCCCAACAATAAAACAAACTGACTAAGTATACATTTCTATGCAATACCAATTTACCACACCTTCTTTCACTGACAAACACATCAATGTGTGGACTATGACGCTACACATATTAGTCCCAACTACGCATTATAGAACTGCCCTGGAACAGATGATATAAACTGTACCAAGGATCTCAGTTTCCTGTGTACAACTTTTTCCAAGATCTTGGAGAGTGGGAGGACATCTGCTGTTACCTCCAAAGAGGTGAAATCTTTCAAGGACACTGTCTCCTGATAAAATTCCCTATCCTACAGCAGACACACTAAATTCAAAGATGATGATGAGGGATGCCACTATCTGAACCACCTATTCATAGTGCCTAACAAAATGAATGTGTGTCCTTGTGTAACGTAACTGGTGCTATGTAAAGCGCTCTGATACCCGGTTCAGTTCGGGTCTAGTTTGCGCTATATAAAACTCTGCAAAAAAAAAAAAAATAGTGGGTGTCTCACAGAGGGCCAAATTTTGCAGGAACTTCGAACTAAAATACTGTCCTGCGTCTTTTCAGTGGTGAGAGCCCTTAGGGAACCTGTGCCAGCTCAGAGACTGGGCCCTGCACAGGGCCATCATTGTGTAGATAGTCTGCAATCTCAACTGGGATGTCATACTTCAGGCTGCTGAAGATCATGACTCCTTGCTTGCGGACAATTCTAAAATCCTTTTCTTCCTAGTGTGTATGCAGGCAGCTCAGCAGCAGAGCTGTGCTTATCACACTGGGAAAATTGGGTGTCTAGTGCATGATGCTCTTTCTTGCCAATTTGAGGATAATTTGAAGAGAAGTCATGGTTCTTCCCACCCTTAGATAAAGTCTGAAAATGGTTCGAGCATTGGCGTGACATGAAGAGAAGCCCTGGAGTAATCCTTGAAGCTACCATGTTGATCCAGAAGGAGGGCATGGATGCTGGACTCACTTATGCCATCGGAGCATCCATACTTCACATGGACGTGATGGGACTAGGACGCCAGCTACGGAGACCTGGGCATTTGAGTCATGTGGGCTGGGCGAGAGTGCTACACGCTCACCCGAAAAACCAGATTCAGACTCCGATGGCACTTATGTGGGGGTTCAATATGAGCGATGATGGGCCTCTTGGTGTCCGATGGCAGATGTTATATGTTTATGTGTATGTTGTGGATTTATAGAGCGCGACAGCTGCCCCAGCGAAGAGGCGTTCCGGCGCTATAAGGCAGAGAGATGACCACGCACAGAAGAGCAACAGGAAGGTTTACGGAAGGGGAAAAAGAAAGGTTTTGATAGCTTTTCTGAATTGAAGTTAGTTGGTGAACCTCCGGATGTGGGTCGGCAAATAGTTCCAACGGGTGGCAGCTCTACTCCTAACAGAACGACCTCCTGCACGAACCCGGTTCACGCGAGGGACCGCTATTAGGCATTGTCTCATAGAGCGGAGCAGATGCGTGGGATATGTGTGGTATGTCTCCGGCATTTCGTCGTGGGGGGTGGCCGCCTCCATTTACAAGAGCTGTAGCTCTGACCTGAGATTTACTTAGTGATGTAGATGCTGCAATGACAATATGAGGTTTCTATATTTAATGGAGAAGTTGAGTGTTACAATTTACTATCCATTGTTTGTCTATATACCTCTATGAAGGCTTATTGCGGTTTCTGCTTTAGCACGAGTTTGACACACAGTTAATATTGTTCAGCAACAAACACTCAATGCATTGGGTAGTTTTTGGCATGCTGTGGGTGCGAGGTTGTTTGTGATAGTTTTATTGTGATGTAGTTTTGCAGCCAGATCTCCACTCACATCACCACCTTATGACCCTTACGCAAACTTACGTCAAAATATCAGGCTGCTACTTTGAAGAAAATGTGAGCTCTGTGGAGTCAGCTGTCACACTGCGAGAGACATACAAAACTATGTTGAGATGATAGTTCATGTTTAGATTTCAGGAAACTGTGAGGCTAGAATGCAAAGGGCGCCTTGGATTGAGGAAGCACCTTTGAAGCTAGAACCACAATATGTCGTTAGTTTGATGTCCAAGCTTGAGCGTAGCCTTGTAGTTAAAAAAGAGACATGCTTAGTATTTAAAAATAGCACATAGCACGCTTTTGATCGACACATTCGCATTTTAAATGGAGGCACTTAAGACAAATGACTCGATTGACTCAGTAGATGTGAGGAAGGCCAGTACTGGATTCTTGTGGTGATATATGCGATGGGAAGGATGGTGGAGGAATATGCTTCAACTCTTCAGGACCTTCCCAGTTATTATCAGTTCCTCTGTGAATCGAGGCCTGACAGTCGCAGTGACGAGCTGGGGGAGTTTATGAATGATCTTTCCACGCCACAATTTACCCTGATCGCTAGGTCTTCCCTAGATCTCGAGCTGATACAAGATGAGATCACAATGGCTGTCACACAGCTCAAAAGAGGGAAGGGGCCTGCCCTGAGTTATGTTATGTTATGTTAGGGGTTTGGTAAAGCGCAACACCTGCCCCAGCAAAGAGGCGTCCCGGCGCTGCTAGATCAAGAGACAGGTACTCAAGGTTAGCCAGACAAAGACCACAGCCTATGCTGATGAAAAGAGGAGAGTTTTAATAGCTTTCCGAAAAGCCAACAGGTTCACTATTCCACGGATGTGAGTCGGCAGAGAGTTCCATAGTGTAGCCGCCAACACCCGAAAGGAGCGCCCTCCCATGCGGCAAAGTTTGGTTTGTGGTACATTCACCAGGTGGGTACCCCCCTGTGCTCTGCAAGCGTAGATTGAATAAGCTAGCTGGTCACTTTATCTCTTTGTAGAGGCAAGGATGGAGGGAAGCTTGCCAGCTGTTTTGTGCACCACAATAGTGGTTATCCATAAGCCTGGCAAATATGTGGCTAGGGTTAAAGGCTAGAATATGGAATACAGAAGAATCATGGTTAAAAAATATAGACAACCAGATTGTGAAGGTAAGTAGATAGTGGGAAATATACACTTACTATTCTTCACTTCACATCTACACACTGTGAAACTGATGGCCCCTTATTTTAAAATATGACATTAAGAAGGGGCACCAGACAGGGATGACCGCTGTCCGTTTTGCTTTTTGTCCTTTTATTGGAATTCTGTGATCCTTATGTGGGAACGCTTTGATAAGGCGGCAATGGAAAAAGGCACATGTTGCATTACATTGTACAAGATGACCCCCCTCCCCAGATTTCTTTACATTCTACAGGACATGCCCTTCCATATCACAGAAGACTTCTTTGCCAAGTTAGATGCTTCACTCCTGATGCATCCATGTTAAAATACCTGTCCATAACCTCGACGAAAGCCTGCTCATGTGGACTGTACGGGAAGGCCATATTGTTGTTGCAAACTCATTCAACATTATCTCATGTAACCAGCAGTGACCTTTTGATTGTTATGTTTAAAACTGTGCTTCTTCCTGTAGACAGTAGTGAAGGTCAGAACAAACCAGGTGAGCGAACCGAAGGTGGTGGGTAAGGTCAGGGCACTGGTGGCTTGTGTTCTGGCAGGTAGATAGATCTCTGCGATGGGAGGGGTTTGATGTTATTGCTTATCATAACACCTGTGCTACTCTGTGTGACACGCATGCCTCCCTGGGTGGGTATACATGCCAATCCATGAATCACACAATGTTGGCATTTTGTGTTGCAGATGGAGAGGAGATAAAGACAACTGTTTCAATTTTCTGATATCCGTATTTAGTAGCACTTTCGACTAGCTGTGTACTTCATCCGAGGATGAGACTGAAAAATGCGGGTTCTCTTACCAGTTCCTACAACTCTAGGAACTCTACCCCCATATCGCCAGCCATCTGTCTGTACACTATAGTTTTTCCTCCAGTGGTCTGATGTGTCCCAGGTGACACATAGCACTGTAGAAAACACTCTTAAAATAAATATATGCTGTCTCAGGATGAATGGGACAAAAATACCCTCATTTACATTTTGCTGTCATGGTCCAGCATGACAAGTATTGTTAAGAGCTTCAAACTCGTTCTGCTGTTAAAGTAAATTTGCAAGATTTTAGGTTATGAGTTTTTTTTTTGGCTAGAATTATGTGTATGGTGACAAGCACAAACACCTTAACAGTTCCACAGTTAAATATTACCTATCTGTTCTATAGACCGAGGGAAAAGCCATTGCAGACTTTGTTTCAGCCCCTTTCTGGAGTATGTGATAGGTTAAATTACTGGTGTAATGTCCAGACAGATGTATTACTACCTGTCCTCATAACAGATGAGCAAGCAGATGAGGGACGGATGGGGATGCAGGGTGCCTCTGTGCACGCTTTTCTTTTTAAAAAGGAGGTTACCGCTCAATAACTACTGTCTTTTGCAACACAGGCCATGGCCATGGTGTTCTCTTATTTGAAATTGTTTATAAACACAACCGTTCAAAACAAGCATTGACAAAACCATTAGGTTTGCCCTTTTCGTATGTAAATGCTACTGCTGTTGATTTGATCATGCACTCATCAACAATTTGTCTCCAGCTTGTAAGTCTTTGGGAAATTAATTGAATGATCCAAACATCCATCAACAAGTATGTGCAAAACCAGTAGGCCTGGTTTTAATATAACAAGAAATGTCAACATGTGCACTCACAAATGCTGTTTGTATCCATTGCATGCTCAAATGTTGTTGTGCATATTAAAGCCTGTCCTGCTGGCTTTGTCAACACTGGGAAAAAGTATCAAAAATACTGCCTTCTTTGTAGAATACATAAGGAGAAAAATAACTCAATTTTGCCAGCTGACCTTCCAATGCATATCTTAGAGAATTGGTAAAAATGTCATCCAGACATAATCTCTGTCAAGCGAGACCTAAAAAGGGATGCTTACCTAGATGGGCCATTTAGAGTAGCCATGGATTAATATTTTGTGTATATTGTGTCGTTCACAGACATACTTAGAATACATGGGTAGCTGTAAAGAATGTGGTGGAATGTCTTTTACTGTATGTTTATCACTATTTTTACATTAAAAGAAACATACTTGTTTTGTGCCCACTAGTACCAGAGCACAAGCAAATAACGTGTTCATTTTACACCAATATTAATTAGGGGTGGGCGAATAATTCTGCTCCACCAGCGGAGTTCACTAGTTTTGCCCCAGCTGCGTTACACTTGGAACCAGGAGTTCTGGCAAAACTCCACTGACCACCGCGTGGTGGAGTTTTTGCTTATGTCCAGCTCGCCAACATTGAGTTGGCGAGTAAGAATTTGCATCCCCTAGCAAGATTTTCGGGCACTAGAACACCTCCTGGTGAGATTTCTTAATGCAAGCGATCGCAGCAGGTAGTGACCATTCACACTGACAAAGCTGCCACTCAAGTAGAAACTCTACTGCTACAGAAAGAAGCAGTGCGCTCTGGAGCGCCACATGGTGCGTTCCCACATTTTACAGGGCAGAACACACTTCCGGCGAAAAAAATGGGCATGAGCAGTTCGATGTGCTGTACGTCATCTGCTCACAGAAATCTGCGGAATCTCACAGGACCATATTAGCAAGAAAGGGCGATACATTATCGCCGCTTTTATCGGCAGGAAACTGCTGCTAAAGCTGCGATAATGGGCTTGATAATACTCCTTTGTGAATTCCCATAGAAGCCCAGGTTAACACCAGAACCTGGGCTTCTATGGGAATTCACAAGGGCGTATTATCAAGCCCATTATTGCCGCTTTAGCTGCAGTTTCCTGCCGATAAAAGCGGCGATAATGTATCGCCCTTTCTTGATAATACGGCCCACAGAGTTTTCATCTAACTCTGCGAGTTCCATCCACCCTTAATAATAATGGTGCAAGTGACAGAAACACTGCTTGCACATTTATCTCTATATTCGTGGTAATGTCATGATAAATGGATGTGTAACCCTATTACAGAATTATGGTTATTACAGCAAAACATCACATATCCTGTAAAAGACTTCATTAGTGGGGTGGTGCTTATTTCTCGCAAATGGCAATGCAGCACTGCTCCACTGTATATAAACAAAAGAATGTAATCCTGAAAGTGCCTCCACCGATGCCCTAAAAACGTTCTAAGTTTTAAAGGTTTTTCATATTGCTCAATGCCACTAAGGGACTTATAACAACTAAGCCATGGGCTCAATTTCAATAATGCTGGAGTAATCACAATAATTTGGGTAATTTCACGTTATTGTTGTGACACAAAATTACCAAAAATTATGCTTGGACGATTTAGAGTAAAATGGATGTAAAATGTCTACTGCCAAGAGCACAGGAACAGAATGCAAGTGGCTGTTGTTGTTTATGTTCTGTTCCATTTAGCACTATTTTCTTAGTGCAAAATGCTGGCCTGGGTCCATTTTGGATGCAAGGGTGCATATTGCAGAAAAGAGTGATATATGCAGGGTTATGCTCCTCACATAATTCCACATAACCTCACATAATTTAGCTGGATTTCTCATAATTATGCTACTGCAAATTTATAAGAGTTAAGCCCACTTGTAATTACAGCATCCCTGACATCACCTGGTAACCCATCCCCAGTGGTCCCGATACTGGGGGCATTGATAATTATAGGGAGGGACATGGCAAAAGAAATGACAGGGATCACGAGTAGGACCCTAAATTTCATCGTAGAAATGAGGAATAACCGGGGGAATTCATAATTTTAATCCCAATTCTTCCCAGTATTCCAACCTTAGGATTCCCCTGCTTAGAGCTGACAGAGTCCCTGAGTGAGCATTAGGAGATAATAAGGAGTTTGGAGGGTTCAGTAAAGGAATAGCATTAAGGGATAGTAAGGCATTTTTAGGGTTTAGAGAAGCATAGCATTAATGGGTAGTAAGCGCTTTTTAGGATGAAGGGAAGGGTAGCATTACTGGAAGTAGCGGATTTTAGGGTTTATGGATAGGTATCAGCAATGGGTAGTAATGGGTATTTAGGGTTCAAGGAAGGGTGTTGTTAAAGGTTAGTTAGAATTTTTAGGGTTCCGGAATGGGTAGCATTAAGGAATAGTAAGGGGTTAATAGGCTCAGGGAAGGATAGCATTATCGGCGTTGTAGGATTCAGAGAACGGTATTGTTAAGAGCTAGTAAAGGGTTATTAGGGTTAAGAGAGGGGTATTGTTACGTGGAAGTAAGGTTTTTAGGGTTTAGGGAAGGGTAGCCTTAAGAGGTACTGAACGGTTTTAAGGATCAGGGAAGGTTAGTGTTAAGGTATAGGAAGACGTGTTTTATTTTAGCGGCAAGGGAAGAGTGGCATTAAGAGTTAGTAAAGCTTATTTAGGATTCGGGAGTGGAAAGCTTTAAGTGGTAGTAAAGTTCTTTAAGGTTAAGTGATGGATAGTGTTATGGTGGAGTAGGGTGTATAGGGATCAGGTAAAGGAGCATTAAGGTGTACTAAGGTTTTTTTGGGTAAAAGAATGGGTAGTGTTAACGGGTAGTATGAATTCTGGTTCAGGATAGGGCAGTATTACGGGTGGTATGGGGCTTTTAGAGTTTTTAAGGAAGAGTAGCCGTAAGGAGGAGGAAGTTGTAGGGTAAAGGAAAGGGGAGCGTTAATTGATAGCAAGGTGTTTTAGGGTTCAGGAAAGGGTACCATTTAGGCCTATTAGGTTTTTTTAGGTGCAAAGAAGGGCTGAGCTAAAGGAGAATTAGGGTTTTTCAGGTTTCAGGGTTGGTTAGTTTTTTCAAAGTTTTCAAAGTCAAAAGTTTGCTTTATTCGGGTTGGTTAGAGTTCAGGGGTTGGTAAGGTTGAGGGATGGGTAGCATTAAGGGATAGCAAGGGTTTTTAGAGTTATGGGATAGGTGGCATTAAAGGATAGTGAGGTTTTTAGGGTTCGGAGAGGCTTAGGGTTAAAGTGCAGTTGCGGGGTTTTAGGGTCCTAGAAAGGAAGCGTGAAGGGGTAATTACAGTTTTCAGAGCACAAAGATGGGAAGCATTGAGGGATAGTAATGTGTTTGAAGAATTTAGGGAAGGGTAGAATTAAGGGATGGAAAGGAGATTTTAGGGTTCTGTGAAAGGCAATGTTAAGGAATAAGATGTTTTTACTGTTTAGGATGGGTAGGGTTAAGAAACGCCCTCCCCGCATACATTATACCTGACGCAGGTATAATGTAGCGCAGGGTTTTACAAAGTGACGCATCTGCTTAGATGCGTCACTTTGCAAATAGTGTGCAACAGGAGACATGTTTTACGCCGCCGATGCGTCACAAAAAGCAATGCATCGGAAGTGCAAAACTGACGCAAGGCCTCATAAATTAGGCCCTTAGTTTTTCCTTTCAGGTGCAAACTTACAACTCAAATAATGAAAGTGATAAAAGCAGAATTAGGGCATGTAATAGAATTGGCAAGCATTTCATTGAGAGAGATATTTTGTTCAAGTGATAGGTCTGTATTTGGCCTCATTTCAAGGGATAGTCCCTGGCCCTTTACAATGTGGGGCATTATAAAATTTGAAGGCAGAAGGTTTGTGCAAGAGATTATGGTATGGTGGGCATGCCACTCTCTTGTTAGAAGCAAGAGAAGAACTGATATGGTGGTTTGGAAAATCTGAAGGATATGGGCAGCCATGAAATATCTGGGACAATAATTGATTATCTGTTTGTGCGCCAAGGTTAGGTTACCAGGAGGTGTTTGTTTTGCTTTGTTCGCCCTAAGTTGGCAGGGTATGCTCGGACGTGAGTCCCTTGCTCACTTGCCCCTGGATTCAAGATAGCCTGGCTGATGAGGATTATGAATCCGAAACCGGTCCCAGGATGCTTGTTTCCGGTCCTGGGAAGACGTGGCTTGGCAGTTCGGGCTGGACTGTTCCCATGAGGTACAGGGTCAGACTGATTTGCATATGGCCATGTCCGAACTGGGGTGGCTGAATGAGCTAAAGAATGGTGATGGATTAAACCCAGATCAGTTGACTTTTGTTTCGCTTTACTCTCTTGTTAGAAGCAAGAGAAGAACTCATATGGTGGTTTGGAAAATCTGAAGGATAAGGGCAGCCATGCAATATCTGGGACAATAATTGATTATCTGTTTGTGTGCTAAGATTAGGATACCAGGAGGTGGGAGTAGTGGAGACAGTAGAGAGAGGCAGTCTCAGTTGGAAAAGGAAATTCATATAAATTGTTTAGAGTTAAGCGTGAGTGTTTTCAACTTAAAGCTAACCAGCGACTGTAGTTTCCTTCAACATTTCAAAGTGAATATTTTTTTATTGACAATCTGTGGGAAATATATACCATGAGAAAGCCACATTGCTCTGACTTCTTTAACATCATATTCAATATATTGATACTTGATCAGCAAAAGCAAAAGACATATACCAGACGTATACCAGAAAGGTGGTTGGTGCATGACTTCTTGCCAATTACGTCTGAACGCTCTGGCAAAAATTAGTTACACTGACCAGCATGTTAAATAGTTTATTTTGTGCGATGAAGTGAAAAGGAACACTAAATACTTAATTTCCCCTTGTTATCATCTGTTGAAATCACCCCTTAACCGGCCCCACCGCTCTAACCTGCATGGGCCGCAGCTGTAAAAACACTAAAACGTTAGCTCCCAATCAGGCACTGATCTACAACATTTAGTAAAAGCTGTCCCCTTAAATTTTCCACAGCAGCCCAGATGTAGTAAAATGAGAAATTAGATTCCAAATGTAGTATTGATTACATAATGGTTAGTACCAATTCATGTGGTAACTTAATTGATCTAAAAGTAGAGACTAGAGACGATAGCGATCACTTCCCACTGTGCTTAATAATGGTAAGATCCCTTTTTGAAACTTGGTTTTTGGGAAGTAATGCTAATGCTAGAAACCCAATTCAACCGATAGTTAGTAACAATCGTAGAGTTTTAAAATGGCCATCTAGTGTAGGTAATCACGATGCAATGACAAAGATCTATACACTTTCTCAGACGTCTTAGCCCCTTATATAGATGTATCTACGCAGGACATTCCTATTGTGCAGATCCATCACCCTTTGGTAGATAAACTGAAACAGATCTTGAACAAAATCCCTAGAGAACATGAGCCAGCTAGGGTGGCTAACTGCCCCTCATTCATCCACTGGTATAATAATGACTGCCATAAAGCTAAGACTGATTTGCTAGTGGCCATGCGATCCAACAACATTGAAGCACTAATGGACAGAAGGGACAAGTACAAATGCGATGACATGATCATTGCGGCTAAGAACATTGCGGCTAAGAACAAGGACCATAAAGGGTTTTGGAAAATATTAGCTCGGGACAAAAAAAACAGAACTACCAGCTTGGATCTCTTTTTGGACCCAGGCACATGGCATGGTCATTTCTCGACACTGTACTTAGAGGGCATCACTCACCCCACACATAGTTACTTAACAAAGGTAACATGCCCCCAGCAGTCATCTAGAACAGACCAAATTATGTCCCTTATTTTAGCTTAGAAGACACAATGGGGGCAATAGATGCTATCAATCCAGGGAAAGCCCCTGGTCTGACAACGTACCTGGCAACCTATTGAGACAAGACAAAAAAGTATTGGCACCTTACGCAAATCTTCTTTGTAATGTTGTGGCAACAGGTGCCCCATTACCAGAGTCATGGAAAGGAGCCGAAATAATCCCAATTTTTAAAAAGGTAAACTGACAAGATCCTGCTAATTATAGGTCTATAAGTCTAATTGACACTTGTTAGACCTGGCATCTTTGGGGTGGTTTCTCCCTATCTTTTTGCCTCTACCTCCTGTAGTGCTGGATTTAGTTTTTTGCTTGTTTAGATGCTTTGGGCACTTTGCCACTGCTGTTCAGTGTCAAAGTGCAAGTGCTCCCTGTGTAAATTGATATTGTGATTGGTTATCAATGATTGGCATATTTGTGTCACCAAGAAGTCCCTAGTAAAGTGCGCTGAGTGTGCCAGGGCTGCTGATAACAGATGCTACCAGTGGGCCTGCAGCACTGATTGTGCCACCCACGTGAGTAGCCCTAAAATGGTGGGTAAGGCCTGCAACCACAGTGCCTGTGTGCAGCCTGTGAACTGTCATGTCCTCCTGGTCAGTGTCTCCACGGGCCAGGCCTAAACCTTCCCTTTCTGTACACATTGGTTACCTCTATGGAAGGCCCAAGGTACCCCCTTGGGCAGGGTGCAGTGTATGTGAAAGGTAGAGTATGTACTTGTGCAGGTGATATGCTCCGGTAGTGAATTACAGCCATTTTGGTTTTTCACTATTATAAGGCTATCTTGCCCCATAGGCTATCATGGGGAATGCTGGATACAGTGGCTACCAGCATTTCTTCCCATAGGAGCAAGAAAGGACATAAAAGTCTGGTATGCCTGACCTCAGAATTTAATAACACATCTTTTAGGAAAGGTTTTTAAAATTCTGTGTTTAAGAACAGCACTTTTAGAAAGTTGCTGTTCTCTTGTCTGACCCTTCTGTGTGCCTTGGCCTGTTGTGGCCTGTTTGTTAATTGACTGTCTGGTTTGTGAGGGGCAGGGGCTGGTTGGCTCCCAGAGTCTGAGTGGGCCATCCCTGGGCTGAATAGCTCCATCTGCATCTAGAGTAGTGGGAGGGGATAGCACCTGGGCCTGAATAGGGCTGTGCCTGCCTTCCACAATGCTGGATCCACCTCCTGCTGTGCGGCTGACGGCTCTGCCCCTCTCCCTGAAAAGAAAGGAGAGGCCAGGAAAACAAAGTGCTCAAGGACACCCAGAACTGGTTCAGACCGGGCTCAGAGCCCTCCTGCACAAAGGGATCAAAGACTTTTAGGGGTATAAGTACAGGACCCCTGACTACAGAAAATTAGATCATCCTGGAAAGAAGAAGGAACCTCTGCCAAGGAGAAAGCTGGAAGACCGAAGAAGAAGGACTGCCCTGCTGTGTGATGCTGGACTGTCCTGCAGTTGCTTTGCTGCCTAGGAGAGGGGCAGGACTTTGTTGTTGCTTTGTCCCCTTACTTGAAGGAATCTCCAAGGGCCTGTTGTGAGCTGGCCCCCTGTTTTGAAGTCCGAGGAACAAAAGGACATCACCTCCAGCTTCCCTGAGCTCTGCTGAGAGAGCATTGTCCTTCCTAGAGTGCTTGGGCCAGTTGTGGTGCCTCTGGAATTTGTACCTGTGCTGGGAAGCTTGAAACCAAGATTTCGGAGACTTTGCTACAGAAAAGTCATTGCATCGCTCGCTTGTGGAGCGCATTCCCGACAGTGCGAGGAAATTCCCGCCACAAAGAAGGCCGAGATCGTCACAGCGCCTATTGCCGCTGCCGGACACGTTGCATCCTACATTTGCGGGAAGATCACCACCGCTGCGAGCATCGTCGCAGAGCCTGTCATTGCTGGGTGAGATCGCTGCGCCACATGCTTGCCGCTCGCCTCACGTCGCTGCGAACATCATTGCAGAGACATCGCATCGAGGAGCTGCGAGAGGAAGATTGCCGTTGGATCCCACATCATCGCTCAGGAGATTGTCGCAGCCCCTACAGATCATCGCATCGTGGCTTTGGGAGACCAAACTTCCTACTGGACCTACGTACCGGAATCCATACAAGTCATCACCTTCCTCCCCATAAAGACCGGATTTGTCGCAACACGCCCACTGCTACAGCAGGACTGTCGCCAATGCCTCCTCGTGGTCTCAGGAGCAACGCATCGCTTGTTTTTCACTGCACCAGCTTCTGCTTTGGAACTTTGTCGCACTTAAAGATACTGTTGCCTAAATGTGACGCAACTGTGAACTTTTCACTCAACTGTGGATTATTTTTATCGCAACTTTAAGAACTCTTTCGCTACCATATTCTTGAACTGTGTATGTTGGATTTTTGTCGTTTTGGTCTACCTTTATTTTTCTAAACTGTTGTGGGGTCAGTTTGTGGTGTTTTCACTGTGTTACTGTGAGTGTTGGTACAAATACTTTACACATTGCCTTTGGATAAGCCTAACTGCTTGTGCCAAGCTACCAAGCGGGTTAGCAGAGGTTATCTAGAGAGTGTTTTCTCCTCACCCTGACTAGAAGCAAGGGTCCCAATTTGGACAGTGGTACCTACCTCTGCCAACTAGAGACCCCCAGTTCTAACATTGTTGGGCAGCAGTGGGATTTGAACTTGTATTTGTACTAGACCCACAGTGATTGGTGTACATCACTAGTGAGTGCAGACCACTAAGCCATTGCATACTACTGTCTTTTTGGTTTGTTCCATTTTTCAGTAACTCTTCAAAGCATCATGTCTGTGAGTGGAAAGGCACCCAGTGTGGACGCGGAATTGGAATTTGTCATTGAGGATTTGTATTCCTACAGACCAATAGATCATAGGCAATTCTGCCAACAGTTTGAGTGTCCCATAAAGAGCCGCTACCGGAAGTTGGAGCTGCATAGAATCTTGAAGGCCCATTGGGAGGCACAAGAGAGAAAAAATGTAAATGGAGGGAATGGTTTTCAACCCACAGAACTGCCAGTAAGCAGAACAGGCTCAAGGCCTGGCAGCAACCATTCCAGTAGGGGCCTCACCCAAGAAAATTTACAAGAAAATCAGAGAGCAAGGGACCGTGACTTGGAGGTCCTCAAATTAAAAATGGAATTGGAAAAAGAAAGAGAAAGAGCGGAAAGAGAAAGGATGGCAGAGGAGAGTAAAAATGGCCATGCCCTGGAGGAAAAGAAATTGCTTTTGGCTCATGAGTTGAGCATGAGAGAACTGGATATCAAGGCCAATCAGGTGGATTCTAGTTCCAATGGTGGCAGTGCACAGCCAGTGCAGGGGGTAAGGTATATATTCCCGAGGACCTGGTACAGAATTATAATAGAAGCGAGGATATCTATGCCTGGTTTACTTCTAATGAAATTGCATTAAGAAGAATGGTGTGCCTGAACAGCATTGGGGGGCAGGCCTGCGGAAACATTTTGAGGCTTCTGGGAGGAGTGCTCTAGAGCCCTTAGAGTTAGCAGGTGACATGACCTACCCCAATATGAAGGAGGCCCTATGTCTCAGGTATTGGCTTACTCCAGAGCAGTACAGATTGCAGTTTGGAAATTCTAAGAAGAAAGAATCTGAGACTTAGATGGAGTGTGTGAATTTGTACTCGCGTGCACTGGAAGGTTGGATGAAGGGCAGCAAAGTAACTGATTTTAAGGGGTTGTTGCATTTAATCAGTTGGGAGCACTTGAGTAGTCTTTGTGTTCCAGAGCTGTGCCAGCATCTTTTAGACAGCAAGCTGACAGACCCCATTGAGCTTGCTAAGGAGGCAGACCACTGGACCAGTACCAGGGTCCACAGAGGATTTGTGGGTACCACAGCCAAAGGTGGGGTGGGTCTCCAGCAGAAGTGTGGGGGAGACAACGGTAACCAAAAAGAGTTCTCTAAAGGGCCGCAAAATAGTTCCCAGGGAAAGGAGTCCCAGCCCTCCAGATCTAGACAGCCATGGCCCCCTAGGGGCAGAAGGGATAACCAAGGGCCCTCTGCAAGCTATCACTGCAACGAGATGGGCCACTTTTCATCCAGGTAGCCCAAGAAAAACCCAGCACCCACTGGTGCTCCCGCCCAAGAGTTAGCAAGTGTAGCTTTGGGAGGGGATTTGGTTTCCAGTGGATGGGGGGAGCTAGCAGTTCTGACCCTTGTCTCTTTAGGAGACCAAGAGGTGGTCCAAGAAATCTTACTGCCCCCTAACACCAAGAAATACGGGCATAAGGTGACCATCAATGGGAGGGAGATAGAGGCTCTGAGAGACACAGGAGCCAGCGTGACATCCGTGAGGTGCCAGTAGGTGTCTGAAGAGCAATGTATTCCCAATGTACTCTGCCCGGTAGTTGCAGCTGATAGCTCAGTGCGCCTCTGCAAAGTAGTGCGTGTTCCTTTTGAGTGGGGGGGGAGTCTCTGGTCTCTTGAAAGTTGTTGTCAGTGATGCCTTGCCTGTAGACTGTCTTTTAGGGAATGACCTGGAGAGTTCTCTCTGGAAGGATGTAGAGCACCAAACTCATCTGGAGATGTTATGTTTGCCTGAGTGGATCTGTGTGACCACGCGTGCTATGGCAGCCAGTAGGGGTGATTCAGCAGGACTGGAGCCTGAAACAGTGCCCCAAAGACCTGCCAAGAACAGAGGAGGCGGGGGCGCGGGAAACCCGACCCCATGGTACCCACAGCCCAGGAGGAAGCAGAACCTGAGGGGGATGCCCTGGAGCCTACGGGTGAACAAGTGGCCAAACTGGGGGAACTGCCTGAGCTGACCCATTGGCAGCAAGAGGGTGGCCCCTCCAGGGAGGAGTTCTGCAAGGCGCAAAAGGAGTACCCTTCACTCGTTGGTATGCGGTAACAGGCCGCCAACCAGGCAGCAGGCCTAGGGGCCAGGGATCATTTCATTTACTGGGAAGATGATTTGCTTTATAGTGAGCCTAGGTTCGCTGAGCCCGGTGCAGCCCGTGTGCTGGTGGTACCAGAGCGCTTCAGGAACTTCCTAATGGGTCTGGCTCATGACGTGCCTCTCACAGGACATCTGGGGCAAGACAAGACCCTACACAGGTTTGTCACCCACTTCCACTAGCCCCAGATGAGGAAGCACGTTGAGACATGCTGTAGATCTTGCCGAAAATGTCAGGCTAGTGGCAAGAGTGGAGGGAAGTGCAAGGCACCTCTCCAACCCTTTCCTGTGGTAAGCACCCCTTTCGAGCGGGTGGGCATCGACATTGTGGGGCCCCTGGACCCCAAAAAAGCCTTAGGCAACAGGTTTATCCTGGTCTAGGTGGACCATGCCACCCGGTACCCGGACAATGGTCCCTATATGTGGACAGGATAGCAAAAAATAATCATACACCTAATAAGTAGTATGTTTCTTTGTCTAGCCGGACAAGAATTTTATTTTAAATGATCAAGTTCATAGAGAGAGTTTTAAGACCAAGATAACAAGTGGTAATTTTTCACGCCATTCACGACTTAGCCTTTTCATCACCGGAACGGTCAGGCAATGGTGACTAATATTTTCTACCCTCACTTGCTATTGATCTTAATAGAGACCTGGAACTCCCCTTCACTCGCCGATTATCGACTCCACTCAGCTATATGCATGGTTTTTCACTCGCCGCACTTCTCATGTCACTCATGTTTTTTTAAAATTGTTCCTTACATGCTGATACTTATATACAATTTCTGTTTTTCCTTCCCCCTTGCCTCCCATTTCCTTCATGTAAAGTAATGCGATAATAGGCATTGTGTTAATAATTGTTGAACAAAACAATAATGCTGATAATTCTTGTCCTGATGATGATGTCATAATTTAACAAGCATTTACAATGCAATGGTTTTGCCTTTGTTAAAGTTAGAGCGATTGGCATTGCTCTTGACATTATTTTTATTTATGTTTTTTTTGTTACATAAATAAATGGCATTGTCATTTACAATGCCACTAGCTTTATCTCTTGCAAATGACACACACCAACACCCACAGAGAGCCCCCCCAACACACACAAACCCCCCCCCCACACACACACCCACACAGAGCCCCCCCACACACAGCCACACAAAGCCCCCCACACACACCCACACAGAGCCCCCCCACACACACACCCACACAGAGCCCCCCACACACTGCGAGCCCCACCCCACACACTGTGGGCTCGCTGCGAGCCCCCCCGCAGGCAACAGAGGCACGAAAACAGGGTCACAAGCAAGCAACAGGGTCACAAGCAAGCAACAGGGTCCCAAGCAAGCAACAGGGTCACAAGCAGGCAACAGAGGCACGAAAACAGGGTCCCAAGCAGGCAACAGAGGCACGAAAACAGGGTCCCAAGCAGGCAACAGTGGCACGAAAAGAGGGTCCCAAGCAGGCAACAGAGGCACGAAAACAGGGTCACAAGCAAGCAACAGGGTCACAAGCAAGCAACAGGGTCCCAAGCAAGCAACAGTGGCACGTAAAGAGGGCCACAAGCAGGCAACAGAGGCACGAAAACAGGGTCCCAAGCAGGCAACAGCGGCACGAAAACAGGGTCCCAAGCAGGCAACAGCGGCACGAAAACAGGGTCCCAAGCAGGCAACAGAGGCACGAAAACAGGGTCCCAAGCAGGCAACAGAGGCACGTAAACAGGGTCACAAGCAGGCAACAGAGGCACGAAAACAGGGTCACAAGCAGGCAACAGAGGCACAAAAACAGGGTCACAAGCAGGCAACAGAGGCACGAAAACAGGGTCACAAGCAGGCAACAGAGGCACGAAAACAGGGTCACAAGCAAGCAACAGGGTCACAAGCAAGCAACAGGGTCACAAGCAAGCAACAGGGTCACAAGCAGGCAACAGAGGTACGTAAAGAGGGCCACAAGCAGGCAACAAAGGCACGAAAACAGGGTCCCAAGCAGGCAACAGTGGCACGAAAACAGGGTCCCAAGCAGGCAACAGAGGCACAAGCAGGCAACAGAGGCACAAGCAGGCAACAGAGGCACGAACACAGGGTCACAAGCAGGCAACAGAGGCACGAAAACAGGGTCCCAAGCAGGCAACAGAGGCACATATGGAGGAATTACGATGCCTGCTTAATTAAAAGAGTTTACAATCTAAAATGAGAGCGTGCAATATTGGGAGTACTTCAGGACGTTTGACAGTGCGGGGACACCCGAACTGGTATTAACGTGTATATGGCGTTCACTGCCCCCGGCGAGGCGCGGGGCTACTTTTATATATTTTTTTAAATACGCGCGTCATGTTTTGACTGTGAATGCCATACAAGCAACTAGAGCATTTTCCTTCGTCGAGATGAGCGCTAAATAAAGCTCGTTTAAAGCTTGCTGTGTGGCAAGGGTAACACATTTCCACTTTAAAGACAAGGAAAGTATAAGCTTTGGCCGCGTTTGGGGGGTCTGTGTGAGTGTGTTTTGGTGATAGTAGGAGCAGAAATTGCTGATTGGTCTGTATGTTCATTTACATAGGCGACTGCAGGAAGAAAGTGTTCTGTAAACAACATTGTGTTAGTGCAGTGTCTTTGCCTGCATACATCCGTGTATACAACTTGGTATACTTATATACATATATGTGTATATAAATATATAGCTGCGTGAATGCACTTGTGTATGCATCTCTGTAAGAATATTTGCATATGTGTGCAAATCTGTATGTAGCTGTGTGTGTACATATATGTCTCTGCAACTTTGTATCTGTATGTATGTACAAATGTATGTATCCATGCACACAATTGTGCGTAGCTATAATTTAGCTCTACATGCGTGTATCTGCGTTTCTTAAAGTGTGCGATTGCCTGTGTGTATCTTTTTGTGTGCATGTGGGCTTCAGTTTGCAGTTTGAATTGTTGCATTGCTCTATCTGGGTGTTGTGTGTACCAGTGGAGCGGACGTCATTTTGAAGTAGTGCTTCTCCGTGTGCGTGTTTGTGCTGCTCCGGTGTTTTAGTGTGGGTGTGTGGCGGTGGAGAGTGTGGGCAGATGTGGAACACGGCTAACTTCCGCGTGCTTCACCAGGTGGCAGCGCCCCAGCGCCCACCGCGCTCACCCTAAACACATAGATGGACACAGATCGCGAATCAAGATGCCTGCCTGCTGGTATTATATCACAGCCGATAGTTGGATGTTACGAATGATACAGCTCGCATTCGGTTGTTTAATTCATGTTGCATTACTTTGCTCAGAGCATCGCAAAAAAAAAAAAAACATAAATCAGTTTCTGGTTCTTGTTTTGTCTACGTGCAATTTGTCATGTTGAATTAGAGGGCTGCTTCTGATCGTCGGGCCTCTTAATTCGCGGGTTTCGGTTTAACAAGTCGCTCGGGCTGGCTGTTGGAAGTTTACACCAAGGGCTGCACCTCACAAAGCCATGGGGCACAGGGGGCGCGCGCAGGGAAGGGCAGGGCTGTGGTCGCTGCACTGGGAGGTGCGGAGGCCATGTGATTGCCAGGCGTTGCTCTAGGATGTGCCCTGCTGTCAGTCCGGGGTGTGCACTGGAAGCTCTCCTATAGGCGCTGCAAGCCCTGGAACGTGCCGTCAGATGTGCACTGTCAGGCCATGGGAGTGCACTGGAAGTTCTTATAGGCACTAGTAGCGCAGGTATGAGCACTGGCGGGCCTGTGCTGGGCGCTGGCTGGTCTGGGATGTGCAGTGAGTGGTGTGCACGCTTGGCCCAGTGCTGTGCATTTGAATCACTTCACTAGAAGGTCTGGGGTGTGCCCGATCTGCCCAGGAACGTGCACTGAAAGACTTTATCGGCGCGGACAGTCCTGGGATATGAAGTGCCAGTCCTGTGATGGGCAGCCTGTGGTGTGCCCATCACCAAAGCCCTGTTATTGGCGCTGACATTCTTTGCATGTGCATGGCAGTCCTGAGACATGCGCTGGCACCCCTATAATGTGCACTCAGGTTCTCTGCCAACCCTGAAAAGTGTAGTGGTGGCACCCCTCAGCTGTACTACGGCAGCCCTGGTTATGCACGATGTGCACGGCGCTTGCTTAGTACTGGAGGATTCGGCGTGCTGGGTGCCGCGGCGCTCCTGGCGTGCCCTCGGTGCCCTGCCATGCCCCGGTGACTGCACTGCAATAAGAGTTGCTATCTCAGTCTCGCTGCTGCTGCAGAGAGCAGCTTTGGAGACCCGGAGATCCATTTCTCCATCCGAGTGAGCAGGCTGCAGCTCGCAGAGCACGCGGCGTTTAAAGATGCATCAAGGCCACCGGGGCCACGAAGAGCTGCCTGATGGGAAAGGCCGGCTCCTCGTCTGCAAATGAAACCGCCATTCTATAGGCGGACTGCAGTTAATTAATTAATATTCAGTCCAATTATATCTGCGTCGCGGTGCTTTTGTTTTGTGCCTGTCTAGTGCGGGACAGAAAGGAAACCCGGGCAGTTCTGAAAAGGGTCTTCATGCCCTGTCAGATAGTGTGAGGGAAAAAGTGGTGAATGGGCAGAAAAGGGGCAACAGGGCTTCTGTAAAAAGGCCATTGAATGCAAACAATTGGGGGCGTGCAGAGCGGATGGCCCCCCTGGTCTACAGGACCCACTCGGGGGGGAACCACCGACCTCAGGGCTATCCAGGGGGAGGGAAGGCCCAAGGACCCAGCGCCGCCTCAGTCACGCGGGCGGGGGCTTCGTTTGCAGCCTGCTGGACCCGACCGCTAAAGGATTCCAGCGGGAGGGGCTGGAGCGCTCTCGCAGCGCGGAGCTGCAGGCAGGCAGAGAGACACAGAGCGGTGCGAGTCAGCGGGAAGGGGCGGCTCGCACCGCGGGGGATATCAACAATACCTTGGCACTTGCAGGCAGGCTGGCAACCCCAAAACCAAGGGGGGAAACAAACGTTGCGGGCCCCGAGCCCGATGATAGTCTCGGTGGCGGCTTTTCTCCGGGGACAGATGCGACACGGGGCAGGAGAGACGTAGAAGTGCCGGCAATGCCGGACCAGACACGGGGGCGTTCCCGGCGTCGCGTGACGTCGGCAAAAGCCAAAGAATGTCGGGAACGCCCCCGTGTCTGGTCCGGCATTGACGGACAGGCCCCTCGTCCAATGGCAAGGCTCCGTTTACGGAGCCAGCCAATCAAGGACGAGGGCCGAACAAAAGCCACACTACAGTTCTCAACAGGATTTCGCCTGCGCGGAAAAGCTGCGCAGAGCGCAGCTTCCGCTAGGCAAAACCTAAAAAGGAATCGAAACGTCGTCGACAAAAAACCCCATATGCAATATGATGAATGCTTTATAGTTTGACGCAATGGTATGGTTATGTTTAAGAGATTGAGTCTGTAGCACTGAACAATAGTATACAGACAGATTTTCGCTTTGCCTTTTTGGCCATTTCTTTGTTGTTTTGTCTTAAATGTTGTGGGTCACGGCTGTGCCCACTTGTTATCTTGGTCTTAAAACTCTCTCTATGAACTTAATCATTTAAAATAAAATACTTGTCCGGCTGGACAAAGAAACATACTACTTATTAGGTGTATGATTATTATTATTTTTTGCTATCCTGTCCACATATAGGGACCATTGTCTTTTGTAAATTGATACTGCCCAAGGTCCCTATGATATACCTTTTGGGTTCCCTTGTTCTTGTGAAAATAAAACCCGGTACCCGGAAGCAGTCGCTCTCAGGACAACCACAGCGCCGTGGTGGGCCATGCATTGATGGGGATCTCCCGTGTAGGGTTCCCCAGAGAGGTGGTCTCCGACTGGGGTACCAACTTCCTCTCTAGGTACATGAAGTCTCTGTGGGAGGAGTGTGGGGTAACTTATAAGTTCACTTCTCCTTACCACCCCCAAGGAAATGGGTTGGTTGAAAGGTTCAACTGCGCCCTGAAAGGTATGATTATGGGCCTAGCGGAGCCCATGAGACGGAAGTGGGGCATCTTGTTACCATGCCTGTTGTTTGCCTACAGGGAAGTGCCTCAGAAGTCCTTAGGGTTCAGTCCCTTTGAACTCCTGTATGGCCACCCTGTTAGAGGACCTCTCACTCTGGTGAAGGAGGGATGGGAGAAGTCCCAATGGGAAAGCCCCCCAGGATGTGTTCAGCTATGTGCTGGACATCCGCAACCAGACACAACGCTTCAGGAAGCTCGCTCAGGCGAACCTAGAAGCTAGC
Organism: Lissotriton vulgaris; assembly: GCF_964263255.1. NCBI lineage: Eukaryota > Metazoa > Chordata > Amphibia > Caudata > Salamandridae > Lissotriton > Lissotriton vulgaris. The sequence continues at coordinate 148,370,802 of NC_141693.1, forward strand.
CAGGAAGAAATGAAAAGATGGTACGACCAGAATACCACTCTGGTCAAATTTCAAACTGGGCAGAAAGTGTGGGTGATGGCGCCAGTGGAGCTTTGTGCGCTCCAAGACAAGTGGACTGGGCCATATGAGGTGGTCGAGCACAAGAGCGAATTAACCTACCTGGTTAACTTGAGGACTCCCAGGCAGCCCCTGAGAGTCTTGCATGTGAACCGCCTCAAACCCCACTTTGAGAGGTCTGAAGTGAGAATGCTAATTATAGGCCTATAAGTCTAATTGACACTCAACAAACAATCTCTGCAAAACTGAGTTTATCCAAACTCAACAACTGGATAGAGGGAAACAACGTTCTAACACAGTACCAAGCTGGGTTCAGAGCAAGAATAGGTTGGAAAGGACACCTGTACATAGCATTTATGTATCTGAAGACTGCCTCTGATCTTATCCCAAGGGATTCCCTTTGGAATTCCCTTGAAATTCAGGGAGTGCCCGAAGATGTTATGACACAGATAGTCCGATTGCATGAAGACTACTATGCAAATGGGGCACCAGAGATGAACTTACAGAGGGGATCTCTATAAGAAGTGAAGTAAGGCAGGGATGTCTACTGGCACCCACCCTCTTCTCATTATCTGTAAATGATGTTGTGAAGCATCTCCAAGGGTGTAAACACAATTCACCAAAGTTAGGAGGGTTGCCAGTACCGACTCTACTCTTTGACGATGATACAATCTTGCTATCACAAACCGTGAAGGGACTGCAACATCTGTTAGATTCTTTTCATGAATATAGCGTTTTAAAGGGCCTCGAAATAAACTCTAATAAAACAAAATACATGGCTATAAAACCACATAAAACCTTTAAAAAAAATATTACAGTTCAAAATCAAAAGTTAGAATATGTGTCCAACTTCAACTACCACGATATCACACTAGACACTAAACTGACATTGGTATCCACACTTACAGGAAAGCAAGGCTATCCTGCAACAAAACTCCATGCCAATACTGAAAAAACATCAGAACAGTGTAACTAAGGCAGTGTCTCCCGCCCTTGAGATCTACAAATACAGAGTGCAATCTGCAACACTTTATGGTGCAGAGCTCTGGGGGGGGGAATTGGGCGGAACATGTTTACAGGGGAGGAAAAAAAGATCCTAAGGATGTTATTACGTCTGCCTGTTGGCACACCCATGATTCCTATCATCCAGGACCTTAATATAAAATGCATAGACCAACAGACCATACTGAGACCTCTGTTACTCTGGATTTATAAACTATAAAGAGGGGCTAATCGAGATTTTGAGACACAATCAGCATACAATACTTCAGTGGGTTAGACATGCGCGTTTATGGTTCTGCAAACTAGGTCTAAACTACTTTTGGGATGCACCCAGTACACAAACGCCACTTTCAAAAAGATCTTGAAAAACACATATTGGGCGTATATGCAAAACAATATCCATCACTGCACTGGAACAGATAGGCTAACATCCCAGTTCCTATTAACAAAACCACTCCCCTTTTTTGAACAATATTGGGATGAAGTTCAACAGTAATTGGCCAAGTCTTTATATCTGACGCTTCACTTTGACGTCCTACTGGTTAACTTCAATACTGCTAAATGGTCACGCAATAATAGTGATGAAAGGCCTATTGTCCCCTATGCCAACTTAATGCAGTAGAAAATGACTCTCACTTACAATTTTTTTGCCCATCGTACGCCATCCCTAGAAAACAATGAACCCATTCGTCAAAATCTGGGAATAAGGTCACATTCAGGCGCTATTAGGATTTTTTTAAACTGATACAGCCAAGATTTTTTTTTGTGTAAGCAGATACTTATTTGCTGTTAGTCTAATATGTAAAGGAAAAGGCATGGCATTTTAATCAGTTGCTTTTGTCTATATTTTAAGTGTTTTTTGTACAAGCACTTTTCCGCACTTGCACTTTATTAATTCCTGTCTTGAACTAACATCCCTTATATGATAGAAAATCACACAACAGCATCAGCATCAAAATTTACGTTTTTATATTTACTATTGATGTATCTGCTTTTTATTCCAAAACATATATTGAGTAATTTGATCAATACTGGAAGAATTTGGGCATGGTTGTTTTTGACCTAAATTATTAGGCATGTATGGATTTTATAAACTTGCATCTTTTATAGTTTTTAAACCAAATACAGATTATTGAATTGAACTGAATTGGGATTAATGAAAAAATAAAAAAAATAAGTGTGATTTAATAAAAAACAAAATATGGAAATGGCTTGTGTTCATAATAAATATATGCAAATGTATATTTCGGCCTTGAAACCCCATATGTAGAAAAAGCTTGCCATCACGGACAGCAAGTCAAATTGATCGAATCTTGCACCAGCAGGTTTATGTTCTTACAAGGCCAACTATTCATATTTTTTTTAGAATTATTTGAACTCCTTACAGACTGTGGTCTGAAAGAGATGATGATGATCGCTGAGCAGTCTCCACCCAGCTCCAGAAGAAAAGTGGGTCAGGAAACATGTTGGGGGTGCGTGTTTAGTAAAAATATCAGTATGGAAAATGGAATTTGTTTTTACTTAATCATTTTATGTGTGTCGCGAGACTCCCTTCTTTTCCTAATTTTGTCAACTGATACACAAGCTTATTTTATTGGCTCCACAGTTAATCTGTTTGCTTATTTCATTGGTATCAAAGTTAATCTATTTGCGATTTATTAGTATGCTGCTACATCATGAATAAATGTAAAACCGCCAGCATGAAACACAATTTGGTAACACTCTCTTGAAACAGTGGATTTGCATAAATTGATTTGGTTTCTCATGGGAGTAAGTTAACCAGTGCTCCCCTTTTTCAACCACGTTACTCACTTTATTCTTTTTTTAACATTACAAACTTTAGAATGTTCCTGAAGTTATCTGCATGTTAGGATATCAGCATTTCTTTTCAACATTTCATCCTCTTGCAAGGTCCCATGGGGCTATTAACTTCATTGTTATTCGATATGGTTCTGGGGTTGCTCATTGACTGGAGTCAGGATAATTGTATACCAATGTTTTTAGGGTCTAGCTTGACAGAGCAGCTGTCATCAGACTATTATGTGAGCATCGCTAGAGAGGGGCTTTGGCTCCGACCCCATGTTGGTAGTCTGGAGTGCATGTTTTGATTGGGCAATTTGTGAATCCACAATAAAAAAGTGCTTGCCCTCCACGCAGCTGTGATGATTTTGCTTATTTTCCGACTGCCTAAGCTTGAACGTTGAGGGACACAGACATGCATTGGAATGCTTTCAATATGTCCTAGATCATTCATGTTGTTTTTCTCTGGTAGCAACATTAACTTACATAAATGAATTTAGGTTTGGATTGACAGTGCAACTGTAAGCTGAACTTTAAACCTACACCAATATTATTCTATAGTTCTTTGCTTCCACACAAATACATATCTATTCTTATATTTATTTGTAATGCTTCAAATTAACATATAGCAATACTTTCTAGCCAGATCTATTGGCATTGCCAATGCTTGTTTTCGTGTGTGCAATTTTATATAGTATGAACTCGACGTGAAGTTATTGGAGCACTTTACGTGAGTACCAGATACATTACATATGAATACATTCTTTTTTTCTTACATAGGTAGGGGGAGATTAAGCGATTTGCCCAGAATGACAGGATGTTGAGCCAACGCCCAGACTAAAAAATGGTTCCCCAGTTTCAAAGTTGGCAGCTCCGGCCGTTACACCACATCCTTTTTACTCAAGGGTTGGTAATGGCTTGATTCAAATAATGTAAATTACCTGCTCTGGTCATGCCAATGGACACTGATGTTTATCCCATTAAGCATCTTTGCATTGCAACTGGCCCCTATTAGCATACGGTGTGCACAGTGCATGGGTTTGCAAAGCCCACAGATATCGATACAAGTCATGGACACCTTGACTAATGTATTCCGCCAGCACGTTGGAATCCCAGTGAACACGAGGACAGTGAATTCTGTGAAAAGCAATATTTTATACAATAGCATAATGTGCGCGGGCCTTTGATTTCTCCCACATGTCACTGGGTGCCAGGTAGCAAGTCTTCTGCAACCTCAAGATTCAAAACACACCATCAGTGTGCTTATAGTCTGTGACGTAGACACTTTTCGCAGATTCCTTAGTTCTATCCATGACTCCCTGAATCTGGGGAACAGTGGCATACCCCACACCACAGAGACCCATCACCTGCTTTGGACAGGGTTACCACATCCCCCTTGCCAGCAGGATGTCCATATTTGGATAAATCATACGATGAATAATATAGAAAAAGTATTTCCATCATAGGTCAGAAGGGTATCAACACCAGTGGGACATTTCAACTAGGCCTTAACCCAACTTTCATTATGCTGGTGTAATCTAGTGTAATTTGGGTAATTTAACATTTCTCTTTTTATGTCAAATTACAGAAATTACGCAATGTCTTGTAATTATGAGTCATGTGTGGTAAAAACACACCACAAACGCACCATTCCTGGCAATAAGTTTTCGCGAACGCACTAAAACAAAACAGACACCAGAATCCAAGTGGCTGTTGTTTGAGGTACTTTTGTTTTTTTGCACTAGTTTTTTTTTTTTTTTATAGAATAAAAAACATTCGTCACGTCCGGTGTGGAAAAGAAGGCACATTCTGCGCTAAAATGCAGAACCAAATTCCAGTTTTGAATTTTGCTTAATTAAGCATAATGTCACAGAACGTTTCCAAAATTTTATGTAACTATGTAAAAGCTAATTGTGTAAATTTCACAAACCTGTGATTTCAACGGTGAAGTGGCTGTGACCACGTCTCATTAATTGAGAAGTGTCTCTAAACAAATGTCCATGAGTATGTGTCTGTGTGTTGTCAGCATTATTACTTTTTGGTACAGATGGCATCACATGTAGGTGACTTTGGATATACCCTGATGCTATGGCCCATTACCCACATTTCCCATCAGTTGGAGCCCTGGACTTTTGAGAAGCAAGCAGACAAAAAGGCACAGATCAGCATGATAACACGACCGAACAGACATTTGGACAATTGAATGATTGTTTCTGGTGTTTGCACCACACTTTGGAGTCCTAATGTACACATCAATTAATGCATATTGCACGGTTCTGATATACGGCATGCTGCAGAACATTGCAATGAAGTCCAATGCAGGATTAGGAGGAAACAGAAAACACAAGTCAGGATGGTTTTTGGAAAAAATGTTTTTATTGATTAGAACAGGTATACACAGTTTTGACTCCGTGTACATGCCAACGGTGCATGTTTCACTCAGCAGTCATACATGCATAAGTCATATATGTATAAGTCAGTACAGCCAATAGGATATCAGCATCAACCTTCATGCCAGCGTTATGTCTGTGTACAATGCAATTAGAAAAGGGGAGACCTCTCGGTCACCCCGAACGTATGGCTGGGTTCCCCGACCGCCCGGGAAACCTTTGCAGACAGGGGGCGTGTCCCCGGCCGGTATGCCCAAAGTGGCGTGGTTGGAGCACGCACCTGCCGCCTAAGAGGGTTGTCCTAACACCCGCCCAGAAGTCCGTGCTCTTTTGGGCGAGAGGGGGATGCCGCCTAGCCTCCCCGCTGCAAGTTAAAAGGCGCGGGGTCCAGGCAGGCGTCCTCTTGTTCCCGCGCTCTGAAGGCTGCACCACTCGTCGCTCATGAGCCCTCAAGGCAACAAGCAGCAGTTTTTTGACCCACCCACCAGCCCCTGTTGCAGAAGTTTGGGAGTAAACAACGTTGTGATTTGCAATTGATTGTGATGCATAATCGTCTTGTCTAGGCCTTTTTCTCCCATTGTAGATTGATTCCAAGATTGTGTATGCAACTGAATACTTGTCTATAGGCCTTTTTTCCTTTGTAGAAGGATGATAAACTGTATTCAATAAAATGGTTTCTCTGTTATAGGACCTTTTTCTCCTTTGTAGCAATGTTTATAGTATGTTGGGTACTATTCTGGGACTTCCGCTCTACAAGGACGGGGGTAGCAGTGAGGGATATATCTAGCTGTGATATAAATTATGCATAGGTTTTTTCCCACTAGTAGGTCATTAACTGTCGTATTTATTTAGTCTTTGGTCGGGTGGTAAGGTCATGATCCGTGAGCAGTGATTTCAAGGTCCCTAGTGGGGGCGCCACCCATTATGGATGGGAGTGCCTGGGGGGAGGCGGCCATTGGCCCCTCCCATGAGGGGGCAGCACCCATTACGGATGGGATCGCTAAGGGGGAGACGGCCATAGGCCCCTCCCAGGGGGAGACGGCTATATGCCCCTCCCACGAATTTCCCGGGGGCCGGATATTCGCTGCGGCGGAAGAGAGTACGGGGAAAGGGGGGGAGTCCACGCTGTCCTTCTTACGGTTACCCCGCACGGGAACTCGGACGACATTAAGATGGCCCCGAGTGGAAGGGGGCCCCCATGACAAGGGAAGTTACGGTTGGCTACGAGGGTAAAGCCCTCTGCGCATGCGCCACTACTCACTTTAAATTTTGTTTCATATTTTAATAAATACGGCCGGGGGGTCGCGAGACCCCCCTGCCTTCCAAAAGTTCAAACTGTGTCTGTCTCCTACCATTGGGATTGGTGGTGGAAGGGGTGGCGGGCACCCCGGACCATATATATTGCTGTGTCAGAGTACTGGAAGGGAGTGCATTAAACCGGTATCTCCAGGGAGAACTTTCTAGTGACCTACAATTGAATTGCCCATCAACGGTGGGGGAGGTGGGGGGGGTGGACCTCATTAGTGCAGTAGTGTCAATTTTCAGGTATCTATCCATAGTGTGCTCGTGGTATCATGGGTATCTTATTGACCTGCCCTAAGTCGCTCACTGGGGTAAAGCACAATGCCTTTTGTACTCTTCCATCTTGCTAGGCTTCTGGTGTGAGTGAGCGGACGTCATGGTCCGCCGGTGCTACGAATGCAGTCAGCACCCCATCAACTGCTCTGCAAGAGGAGTTCTGTGGAGGGCTCTGTCTTAAGGGCTGTTCCCTCTGCAGTTGCCCAGCTTTGCTCCTCCGCTTTCTATTGTAGATGCAGGGTATATGCGGGGGACCCCCAGAGACTTCCAGTGTCGTGCTATCTCCCTGCGGGTGATGCTGAGGGTGAATACCACAAACCTGTTCCCAGCCCTCCTCTCCAGCCACCGGATCTACTGACCCTGTTGGAACATTTCGGATTTGTACATGCCCAGGCTTTTATGGGAATTTTCTAGGTCTGCCACACCTTGCAGCCATAACTGAGTAATCACCTTGCAGCGCCACGCCATGTAATCCAAATCAGTGTCAGCTAAAACACACCTGGAGCAGCTGTGAGACTGTGTATGGATGATCACATTTGGCCTAACTGGTGTCAGGTATGCCATGAGGGTATAGCTAGCTGCGTATATAAGTCTCGTATTCCTTGACATTTTATAAGAGCACTCCAGCTGCTGTGTGTACACTCTTTGTCTCTAAAAGGTCTGCTCAGAAGTCTTACCCATCTAGCCTTTGGTCGGCCATTTGGGGATTCTGAGTCCGGGAGGCACACTATGCTAAGCACAGATTTTTAGAAAATGTGTTTTAAACCAGGCCCTTAATTACATTGGCCACACCCCTTTGAGAGACCTCCCAGCTTTTTAACCCCATTTAAAGCCCTGCTTCAGGGTGATGACAAACTGGAGGTATCCCCCCAACACACGTGAGGATAATGAGGAGGTTGAAGTGGGACTACTAAATTGAGAGACAGCTTTATTGCTAACTAAGTCTGGACTGACGTACACAACAATGTAGGACTACCCCAGTCCTATTGGCCTTTCGAAGCCACTAGCCAGTCAGACTTGTGTTAAAAGGTTGATAGTGAATGTTATCGGTTTTTGCATGAATCTTAGGGGCCCATTAGGATCTCGGGCAGATCGCCACCGCCCGCATGGCGGTGGCGATCCGCCCGAGATCCTTTCCAGGGTGCCACCCATTTCCCCCCACCATATACTACTATGACGGGGACGAACACCGGTGGACGGAAAGACCATCTGCCGCTTTTCCGCCCTGTCAACAAGTTGTCCGGGCGGAAAAGAGTTTAATATGGTGGCGGTGTCTGTTAGACACCGCAAGCCATATTAGGATGGCGCATTTCCGCCATGAAAAAGCATGCAGAGATTACTTGCAGGGGTCTGTTGTGGGCCCCCAGGGACTCTGGGGGGTGGAGGGTGCACATGGGGGGGTACCTATGGTACCCCCCTGTAGTTCCATGCACAACATGGCAGGCACTGCGTGCATGACATGCCTTCCTGTCATTGTGGCTTGCGGTGCTGAGTGCACATCCCGTCACAATGACAGGAATGCAGGATGCGTCCGCCACTGTGGCGGGCGCATCCTAATGGCTACCACGGAACTCCCGCCCTTATGGCGGGTGGTCCCATTTCACGATAGGATGGTGGGCGGACAAGGTCCGCCCGCCATCCTAATTGGCCCCCTAGTATCTGTCTAAAGTCACAGACCAGCTAGTTTGGTGCATCGGCAGAACCTGCTGTTTGACTTGTGCCCCAAATCATACACACTCACATGCCAGCACATATACATGTAATGAGATCAATAATACATGTTCAGACAGTGCACAGATAATACATCTAGGTCGGTCTCCCACAGCATTCCCTCTCCTTCACTTGCCTGTATGCTCTTGCATTTCGGCGCCTCACAGGGTGTCCCCAGATAACAACTGCAGGCCGATTCTTTGTCTGATCCTGGGCTGCAGGGCACCATCAGGCAAACAGACCACAGTAAGGAATGGGCCCAGCCTGAGCTGTGGCTCGGGATGTCTGTACTGCATGTCAAATCAGAGAACAGCTCCTGCCAGCATAACCCCTGTGTGCGTGTCCTTCTATTTTTCATGAAGCGACGGGGACCCGACTGAAGAAAAGTTCTAAAAGGAGACTGCCACAGGCCAAGAGTAAAGCTGAACGGAAGCACACATGCAGGGCAGAACTTGCTTAAAGGATATAAATGAACATAATGGTAACGAATGAGCTCCAGCACATCGAAACGCAGCAGTCGTTCAAGGACAAATGGCAATGTATAAAATTAAACTAATATGAACATGCAGGCAAATAAAGCTTGCACGCTGCACTCCAAGAAGTCCACCTGCTACTGTACTCCTCCACGACCTCTTGTAAAATCTAACAACAGAGCAACCAAACATTAAAGATGGGTGGAGCTCAGTCTCCCCGCCCAGCCTAGGGCCACCCTATCCCACCCTGACTTCACTGATCTGCCCTGCCCTGCCCCCTGCTCATTAGAAACTATGGAGGGTTGTAACTCCTCCCTGGGCTGCTGCTGTCAATGCCCTTGGGCAGATTGTATTAATGCTGCACGTCGAAGGTAGGCCACGTCCGCCTCCTGACGTAACTGCGTTGGCTAGTTCCTCAAGGGAGAGGGACACCTCCCCGGTACATGAGCAGCTTCACCACATTTTAATTCTGTAAAAATAAATTAAAAGCATGAGAGATCTTTTTTGTCTTTATTGAGCTGCTTGTGTGTGCACACCCTTGAAGGGGCTGGGATTCTTATCTACATTTTTCCCTTATCAATTCTCTAGAATCCCAATATAGGTCGACTGGACCTTTTTGTGTGCTAAGAAGTGTAGAGGGGAGGTTTGCAAACTCGTAATTAAACAGCTTTGTAAATTGACAATCAAATTCACTTTAAAGAACCACTGTCTACGAACTGAAGTTAAGAGTTTATTACAAACCCCCCAAAAAATTGGACATACAAACACCTCAGCAAGAGGTTCAAGAAATAGACTGGCACTAATACAAACATTATCCTAGGAAGGAGTCTCAGACAACTCAGAAAGAAAAACTAAGTCAATTTTAGGAACATCAGGCATCCAATTACCGTCCTTATTTGAAGTCTGGACTGCATTTACAAAGGGAAAGAAAAGGTTAATCTGTTCCTACACTTACTCTAAGGTGACATCCCTACTTAACAATTCCCTTCAAGCACGAGTAAAAGTGTCAGCCATGAAGACTCCCTAAGAAGTGCATTCACTTTTCTCAAATAAGTAGTCTAAACTACTGAGCTCATTCTAAGATGCTCCTTTCTACACCCCACTCTGCCCTAAGTTCCCTCAGTGCTGTCTAAGTAGCCTACATCCTGCTCTAGCAACCTCCTGACAAAGTCTGCTCTCCACCCTCGGGATCTGTCCCTAATACAAAACTCCAAAAATCGTAGATACGCCCAAGGCACACCCCTCCAGGCAGGTGTTGGTCTTCGGATTTTTCCAGCATGGCATCCTTCCATCCAGTGTCCGTTGGGTTGTCCTTGGATCCCAGGCACCTTCTCGCCAAATGTTGCAGATGAACATTCCTCTGGCACCAACTCGTCCTCACTCCTTACCGCCTAACTTCCAAACAATGGATCTTTCTACCTAACAAGCGCCGTGGCCTTGCACCTGCAACTGAAAAACATGAGAAGCAACCTTGTGCACATCCAAAGTTACATTTCAATATTTGCTGAGAACAGCACTCTTTCCAACAGGCAGCTATTTCACAGGAATAACCAAAGCTAACTAAAGAAGTTACAGTTAGTCCTCTACTGGCTTTTCTTCATGTCCCAGGCCTTTACGAGTTTAAATGTATTTCTAAATGATTCTACATTGTAAGCAATGCACTCTATTCCATTACAAAGACAACCTTACATTTCATCTCTAAACGTAAGTTATTTTCCATATAAAAGCGTCACATGCTATCTCCTACTCGTGCAAATCTTAAAATGGCACATTTATAAATCCTACAATACATAAGTTTAGTAGCATTTCTACATCATATAAAGCATGGCACTCCTGTTAAGGCTCTACATTAATTTGCAACGTTATGAATACATCGATTACACATTTCACTAATTCCCAACCTACTGCTATATCTCTAAAAACATACGTTAGCATACCCTCTAAATATGTGCATGCTGACTACGGGAGATATGGTGCACCCCTACAATTTTCCAAAACACCATGGCGCTCACTCAGTTCCCCCCTTTGATAACCTGTGTCATCACACAATACACTACCCTCATGGAAAGAACCAAGTTAAACAGAGCTTGTTGCCTCTTTCCCTCTCTTAAGCAACTCCATGTTTTTGAGATTCCGATATTGACTGTCCTGCAGTCTCTCCATTCGCCTCTCTTGCATTCTCAATTACCCCTCCAGTCGGCTTGATCTGTACCATTTATAAGCTCGCACCAAACTCCATAATCCAATCACACATGCCACAATTATAATAAGGGGTTTCAACACAAAACCAAGGAAACCCTTTCCAATGGTTCCAAACCGCTCCCGATTTTGCCAAACCCTTTGCCAACCTTTTCTCAATCATATCCTCAATCTCACTATGGATCGCAGTAATGTTACTTACATATTTCTCCAGATCTTTTCTGTTGTCTGGTATATAAGTACAACATTCTTGGACCTTCAAAAGCTTACAGACTCCTCCCTCTTTTGCTAGAAGGATGTCTAAAGCAAAACGATTTTGTAAAATCATAGTCCTTATCAATAACATCTCACCTTCAACCAACACCAACGACTTAGCTGTATTCATTGACAACTCATCCACAACAGTCGCCAACCTTTTGATTTTCACATCATTCATGATCACTCCCAAAGTTGGTATCATTGCTCCAAAAATGTCTCCAACTATGGCTCCTGCACTTTCACTTCGCTTCACTCTCACATGTTGTCCTCCTTCCAATAGTTCAAAATCTTCCGTATGATAGATCTTGGGGAAAATGATTGCTAGATAACATGTTCCATACCATTTCTCAGGCAGTCGCACATATGCATTCCTCCCACAAACAAAATACACAGTCGGAAAAATCTGCACCACACCTTGCAAAAAGTCTTTTGAATAATACTCCAAAGTAAAAGTATGCTACGTATACATTCTCATAATATGTCTGTGGTCTATGAATGCAGAACTTCCCCTTCTGCACTTCATCTAGAGCTATTAGACCATAACTTCCCTTTGACTTGTGAAGTTTTTCTTCATCTGTCTAATCCACTTTACCCTGTCCTGAATCTCGCAACTGCTTTGGTTTCCGGTACCTATCTTCTACTTGTTCTATGAATTTCTTCTCTGTATCTGACAACAAACATGTCAGATTATGGCGATGAGCATTAAACGTATCCAACTCTTGAGTCGGAATAAAATACGTCCCAAGTCTGTCTTCTGATTTGTAATAATCATACTTGTTCGAATGCTTATAAGCAGGTACTTCAGGAAGTACAGCATCATATTTCGAAAAGAAATACTCAAAATGATTTCGTCTATTGAAAATTCTAAGCAGCAAACTACATGAAATTCCATAAGTCAATGGAAGGTGATGGTATCTAATACCCTCATCTACGGAAGCAGGCAGTTGTATGCACACATAACAATCTTTCGCATCCATAGCCTCAATATACTCATACAACAACTTTGCATACGCATTAAGCTTGAACTTAACTCTAGACAGATCTGCCTGTAACCTACGACTGTCCTTTAGCAGCAAGGCTCATTCGTCTCCTAATTTGACCTCTTTTTCGCTAGGGGTAGTAGGTGTAGGTGTTCCCTCTACCTCCACTGCCTGCTCATGTGGTACTAAATATGAAACTACAACTACCAGAATAATGAAGAGTATCACTCCTCCTGTAAGTGTGCCTACAATGCACCGAGCTCTAAGATTCGGATTTCCAGACTCCATGGTCTCAGGACAATTTGCAGCTTCTCTTGTTTGGCGACAACCGTTACAGTCTCTTCTCTCCAACCTTAGTTACTTGAATCAGTTCGAACGACACCTTAGAAGCTGGAAGTCCCCTTTGAATTTCAGTTCCTTATTTACAGTTTTCAAAGACAACCCTAACCCTTCTCTGTCCTCTACAGGAAGCCCCTAAATTTCTTCTTCTTCCACTGGGACCTAGGCGTCAAAGCAAGTTTATTTACAGAAAAGTCTTAGTCATCCATAATAAGATTTGTGCCAACCGCCTCTAGCACATATTCCAAAAGTTCAAGATGAAGAACAATAGATTCATGAGATGATATTTCAGGACAAAACGTAGGAAAAAGCAGTCTACTCAAATTCAGATGACGAATTCTGCTCAAAATTGGTTGATTCGGGACTGTGATTGTCAGTACACCTTCAATTTCAAGTCCTGGTGCCAACAACAGCACATCCAACTTGATATTAGGACTGACCCTGATCACTGTCACTGCCCTCACCCTCCCCTCTCTCAGAACTCCTGGCATCAGTCACAATGTAAGTTAAATCAGGAGTTGCATACCTCTGGCAAGGTACCCTCGTTCGTCTTGATCTCCTTAGGCCTCCACGAGCTTGCCCTTCTTTACCTTTGTTCGATTCAGATTCCTCAGACACAGGGGCATGGTCTCTTTCAGAAACCAGTCTCAAATTCAGTCGCCTTTGTTGCTCTGACCACTGTTCCTCTGCTCTGCTGGCTCTCGTAACTTCTGCTTGCTCACCCTGTTCACGACTTTCTTCAGCTGAGTTTGACTCTGGACCACTTTCACAGCAACTTCCCCTTTCTGCCGTTGTGCCCCTCCTCAGCTTGATCTTGTGAGCAACCAGCTGCATCAGACACCCTCACAGCTTGGCTTGTCCCCTCCTGTGGCCCTGCCACATCAGCTGGATTTTCATTTGGGAAAGGAGCTGTTTCTTCCAAGGGTGCTGAAACTCGACGGGTATGGGAAGCATGTATCCAGTTCGGGAGCCCCCCACACTTCACAGCAGTGTTCGTGACTAGGATGACTTGGTAAGGGCCTCTCCACCGAGCATCCAAGCAGCTCATTCACATGTGCTTCCGAACAAACACCCAATCTCCCAGACTCAGGTTGTGACAGAGATCACTGGATGCCCGGACCACAGCAGCCTGCACCTGATGACACACAGATTGGATGACATCAGTGAGTCCCTTGCAATAATCGAGGTTTAGATCATCTGTGATATTAATCTGGGCCGCTGCTGGCACCGCTGGCAACCTCATAACCCTTCCCATCAACACTTCATGAGGTGAAAGACCCGTTCTCCTGTCTGAGATACTGCGCATACTCATCAACAGCAAGGGCAAAGCATTTGGCCACTTCAGAGACGTGAATGAACACACTTTTGTCATTCGAGCTTTCAGAGTCCCATTGATCTGCTCCACTATTCCAGAATCCTCTGGACGATAACTACAGTGGAGTCTCTGATCAATATTCAGTGCTGTGCAAAGCATCTTCATGATTTTGGTATGAAAATGCATTCCTCTGTCCGATTCCAAAGAGGCTGGAATCCGAAATCGAGGGACAAGTTCTCTCAACAACAGCGTAGCTACTGTAAGTGTGTTGCACCTGCGGGTTGGGTATGCCTCCACCCACCTTGAAAACATACACACCACTATCAAGATGTACCTCAAGTGGTTGCACCTAGGCATCTCAATGAAGTCGAATAGCATTCTGTTGAAGGGCCCCCCTGACCTCCCAATGTGACTCATAGTAACTGCAGTCCTCTTTTCGACATTCATTTGTTGACACGTAACACATCTGACATACAGCTTCTGCCACCGCACAAAACAGTGGGTTGTACCATGCCTGTCAGAACACTCACACTATTGCATCTCTTCCTAAATGCACTGCACCATGAATCTGTCTTGCCATCGGACTCAGCAACTCATGCGGCAACACTGCACTTCCATCACCAGACACCCAAATGTCCACATCCCCTTTCACGCAACCTGAATTGATCCACACGTTCTTTTCGTGGTCTGACACCTGTTCTTGCAAACACTTGAGCTCATCCCAAGTATCTGCCATGGCCAGCATCATGTTAAAATCGGTTCTTTCTTCGCCCCCTACAACATGGTCCTCAGTGAAGATATAACCTTGTTCGGCACAGAATCGTGCAACCTCGTCCGCATAGTGGTTTCTGAGTGACACGAAATCTGTCCCTTTCCCATGAGCCTTGAACTTTACAACAGCGATTTCTTTGGGACGATGTAAGGCCTCTAAAAGCAACCTCACAAACACCCCATTGCGGATCGGTGATCCTGACGATGTCATGTAACCTCTCTGGGACCATAACTGTCTGAAGTCATGAACCACACCAAACCAATATTTTCTGTCAGTGTAGATGGTAATCCAAATCTTATCTGCTGCTATGCAAGCACGAGTCAAAGCAATGATCTCAGCCACCTGAGCGGAGTATACTCCTTCCAGGCACGCAGCTTCAACTACTCCGGTAATGGTACATACAGCAAACGGTGCTCTCAACTGACCAACACTGTCCCTTAAACATGAACCATCAACAAAGAAAATTTCATCAGGGTCAACCAATGGTTCATCGACAATGTCAGGCCTCGGTTTGGTACAGAGTTCAGTCACATCAAGGCAAACGTGGTCCACACAATCTTCATCAAGGGTGTTTGGCAACAGCCTCAAGGTAGCAGAATTCAAAACTGAACACCTTTTAATGGTCACATTCTCCACAGCAAGTATAACCTGCTTGTAGCGTGTGAGCCTATTGTTCGTCAGGTGCTGTGTCTTGGTCCTGGTCATAAGCAGTTCAACAGAATGTGGAACATGTGCAATCAAAGGGTTCCCCATCACAATACTCTCACACCTTTCAATGCTGACACCTGTTGCCGCAACGGATTTGAGACATCCGGCAACGCTGAAGCTACTGGATCTAAAGTAGCTGAGAAGTAAGCAACTGGTCTACGGACAACTCCATGATCTTGTACTAGTACTGCTAAAGCACAACCCTCTTGTTCACAGCAGAATAGTGAAAAAGGTTTATTGTAATCAGGCATTCCCAGTGCCGGAGCACGGCAAAGATCCTCTCGCAACTCAAGGAAAGCCTTCATACATTCGTTGTCCCATGGTACCGGATCACTCACATACTTGTGCATCAGACTCTGCAAAGGCTTTGCCTTCTAAGAAAAATTGGCAATCCATTGGCGACAGTAGCCAACCATCCCTAGGAACATTCTAACCTCTCTTTGAGTAGAAGGCACCATCATACCCATGATTGCCTATATCCTTTCAGGTGATACCTTCCTCTTGCCTTTTTCTACTTGGTGACCCAAGTACAGCACTTCATTCGAACAGTACTGTAACTTGTTTGGCAGCACCTTGTGTCCAGATCTGCTCCACGGAATCCGGTTGTTGCTTACAAAGGGTCCACCTCCAAACGTCACAAGACCTCTCGTATAAACACACAGAGGCCTTGAGCCATTAGGCGAGGGATAAATAGAACAGGGAAGGGAAGGGGAAGGGTCAGCTGGGAAGGGATATACCTGAAACGACAAGAACATATACTTATTATTACTCAAGCAGCAACAGTCTACTCTCATTAGGTCTCACTAACATGAACCATAAGTACCTTATGGTATGGAAGAAACCAGCCTTGGCAAAACACTGCAATCACCTCTTGACACTCAATGAAACCTACAGGAACACAAACATAGGTCAAAGAACAGGTACACCTATAGAACACATAGACCACCTTATTCGTCCCTCTTGCACCCAACATACCATGACAAAATGCCAGAGGGATGTAAACTGGAATCTGGTAATTAAAGCAGCACATAGACTGAGTAGAACAAGAAACAATGATCCTCTGGTATTCTGGTAAAACACCCAGTTCCTTATTTGTAGAAACGGTAGTGCGTGGGAAGCAAGAACCACATCACTCCGCTCTACTCGTCATAAGGGTATTAACAATAGCAATGTCCCCAGCATTAGTCATCACAACTCAGCGTAACTGCTGTGTAGAGTAGCGAGTAATCCTCCTCGCTTTGGAAGTCTAAAAACAAAGAAAAAGGCAGGATCCTTTCAGCGCACGTTAGCGTGTGGTTTATGTTCACCACTGCGCTCCGCGAACTGTTAGCCACCTAAACCAAATAAACAGTCTATAAATAGAGCGAAATCCCTTTGAAGCTCTCCCCGAAGTGAAACAGCACTCCGACCGAAGAGTGAAATGGCAACGAGTGGCTGTTAACCAACGCTTTCCGCTCTTCTGAGAAATAAGCAAACACGGCGAAGGGGAAGGCCTGCCCGTGTCTACTTAGGCGCATACAGTAGTTCTGATCCTACCTGGATCGCATGGCACTTTGGAATCCAGCACGGTGAACACACAATCAGCCAACGATCTGCAGCACGGCGTTTCAGACCGGCGCCAGGAAATCCGGAACCAAACAAGAATTACACGCAACAGGAAGCGTGTTGGGATCGTACTAGTACTCCCCTTTCACCGGGGATTCTGGGAGTTGTAGTTCGGACTCCCGTTTCCGGCTACAAAGATCGTGATCCAAGCGCTGGCACCACGAGTGTCCAGCAATGCAGGCGCAACCTGTATAGTCCTGACACCTTGTGTCCGTTCTCTGTCAAATGATTCAGTAAGGCAATGTGATCAATCCTGCACGCATCCTCAGTCTCTGATGCCACAAGGAGGTCGTCAATTTACTCTACGAGAACTGAATTCTGCGACAGCACAAGACTCTTCTTCAAGATCTGATTACAAATCAATGGACTCTTTGTGTACCCCTGAGGGATACGGCACCATGTTAAGACACAGTTTTCCAGCTTAAAAGCAAAAAGAAATTGTCTAAATTCATGCAAAGGGATTGAGAAGAAAACCTGACACAGATCAATCACAGTAAACCACTCATCTTGGCACAGAATCTGAAACAATATCACATATGGATTCGGTACCAATGGACAACAGGGAACAACTATGTTGTTTACCAGGTGCAGGTCCTGCACAATTCTGAACTTCCCGCTCGGTTTTTGGAATCCCATAATAGGCAAGTTACATGGACTGCCCATTACTTCCTTCAGGATCCCTTGCTTAATCATAGACTCAATTACAGGTTTTATCCCGGCAATTGTTTCTGGAGTCAGATTATACTGAGGCGTTCTTGGGAATTTAGCATTCTGCTTGACCTGAATCTTAACTGGTTCAACTCCTTTGATCAATCCTATGTCCTCTCCAGTAAAGTCCCATACTTCCTGCGAGACTGAATCTCTCAAGTCTAGTGGAAGCTCATCCACCGTCAAAACAGGATACATCTCTATGCAAACATGCTGATTCGCGACCTTAAAGGTAGCATCATCATCATTTGTTTACAGTTCCACTCCTCTGGGGTACAATAGATGGTACAATTAACCTTACACAGGAGATCCCTCCCTAGTAAACACACAGGACTCAAGTTACACACCACAAACTGGTGTTTGTTCACAAACAACCCTATTTTCAGAGGAATCGGTTCTGTCAAAGGATTCGTCATCTTCCTATTTGCAACACATAGTCCAAGAGTGCAGTCTTCCTCCCATCTCAGGCACCGTCATGCCAAATCTAAGTAACAATCTTCACTCTCATCTAAAAAGAGGCATCTGCTGGTATGTCCGAGTCCCTGACGGGATCCTCGGTGGCTGGGGAACTTGCACTTGCGGAGCCGAAGTCCCCCCTTTCACAGTTTTGGGCTTTGGCACAGTTGTTGTCACCTGTGGCACCTGTACCTGTTCTACCTCTTTCTCCTGCTCAACCTGATTTGCAGGATTCAAGGGACACTCGCGTCTCCAGTGTCCGTTTTGATGACACTGGTGGCAGGCTTTTTCAACGTGGCTAGATCTACTCTTGGCTTGGAATCCTCTACATTTCCCTTTATCTTGTTCTGACCATTCTGTTACTTTCCCAGCGTACCTTCTCCAGACTGCACCTGACCTTATCAGTCGCCTGCATCTGGACCAGCATCAGCTTGTCCTTAAACTTTTTATTTTTCAAGTCTATCTCATCACTACAATACCTAGCATACCTCAAAATGTCGTCCAGTGGCTTGTTCTGCCACCAAATCAAATGCTGCTGGATCATAAGGCAGATATCAGGTCTCAATCCTAGGATAAACTTGGAAACAAACTGTCCCATGTCCTTCGGATCCATTGCATCCAAACCACTGTACTGTTTAAAGACTTCTAACAGTCTTTCGTAATATTCGTGCACTGTCTCCTTTGGTTCCTTAACCGTCCGATCTATCTTCACCCAGTCAGCATCCTGTGGGGATAACTTAGACTTTAGCCATGTGATCGCCTGTTCATATTTCCTCATGATGACCAAAGGCGATGACCCGTTTGTGATAACATCTCGGTCTGGTTCAGCAGTAGGCCACTCAATCGCAAACTTACATGCAACCCACAAATCTCCTGGAACTACAATGTCGAATAAGGTGTTCAAGCCGATCCACAACACCTTAGAGATCTTAACGAACCTCTCAAATTGTTTGTACCACTCAACGGGGTTTTCCCTCAACATTGGAAAATCGTTCGTTCATGCTGCCAAATCTCCTCGACTCCAAGGCACGTGCACGTATCCTCCACTGGCCACTTCCCGTAAAGGGTATGTCCCAACTCCTGGTATTCCCCCTCCTGGATTGGGAGACTCTACCACACTCCTTCTGACACTTTTTTTCTTTGACCACAGTTCTTCCCATTTGTCGAGCCTGTTCCAGGCTCGTATTCCTATGATCAGCTCTCTAATGTGAGTCTTTAAGCCAATTACCCTCTTTTCTTCTAGATCTTGATCAGTGTATTGCAACCTATGATTCCCCTGCAACATATTTGTCCTGGACAAGTCCACATCATATTTATTTGGCAATTCAGTCAGTTTCTCATGTGTCGACCTCACTTTGCGGGTCACATCCTTCGCTACAAACAGCAACTTGTCTGGCTCATAGAGCTCCACTCTCTCTAAGGGTAAATTTCCCTCAACTATCTCGTCTACTTCTGCCTTGAGTCTCATTACTATCAGCCTTTTCGCTTTTATGGCTGCTGACAGAGTACTTCTGCTAGCTACACCACTCAATTCCCCGCAAGCGTAGTCCTATTCTCTGCACCTATTATCTTCGGGTGTTTCTCTAAAACTTATCCTGTTCTCCCCACTCCCATGGTCCCAATCCTTTCTTGGCCCCTCGCTTTGAGCCCCTTCGACAGTCTCCCATGTCCTTAAATCTGGCCTCAGCTCGCCAAGAGATTTTGGCCTCGGCCCCCTCAGATTCATCAATCCTCTAGACGAATCTGCAGTAGCCGGCAATGGAGTAGTCGATTCTACAGGCCTTGGCATTTGGCTCAATCCACATACTACACTGCTCCTTACATTGCTGATGCTCCCTTCCATTCCCATCTGTGATGGAGTTACATTTCTCACCGGCTCTGGGTTGTACACTGACACTATAGGACAAACTGTAACCGGTACCTTAAGGGCATCCGCAACCTCTGTGGACCAATACTTCCTACGTTCTGCATCTCCCCTGCTGAGAGCTTTCCCACTACTTCCACTCTAGGTGGAACTTGTTGTTCTCCAACTCCTTCTATTGGGGTTGACTTCTCCCCTTCTGACTCTGGATTTTATGGAGGTGGTCTCTCTAATAATATCCTTTCTAACAAGCTATCATCCGTGTCACTGTCATCTTCTTCATCATTCCTTTTCTGGCCATCCCCTGTCTTCACCAACAGTGGATACAACCTGTCCCCCTCAATAGTCTGTACTCTCCATCTTTTCGTCAATGCATCTCACCTCGCATCTTGAAATGCTCTGACTGACCGTTTCACTCTTTCCTGTCTCCTGTCCCTGTTTTCTCATGTGCCGCCCTTATCCACTCATTCAATGCCTCAAACTGTGTTGGTCTAGGCAACGGACGCAAAGAAGCCATATTCGACTTCAACTGATATAAAACTTCCAATCTGAAAGTTCTGCATCAGGGGAAAGTCAACTCTTTATTTCCATCAGTCATCTTAGCCCAATTCTCAAGCCACAATATAGTATGCAACCCTTCATTCGTAGCGATTTAATGAGCTGGAGTATCCTCGGGTGGAGCCTCTTCTCCCCCCCGGGGTTCTAATCTCTTTTGAACATTTCTCACAACACTTTAAAACATTTCATGATGAAAACCAACTTCTCTCTTTTGGCAGCGCTCCTCTATTTCCTTATGACAATCTACCAATCCCAGCTCGGCTTCACACCAACCGCCCTATCCCAGCGCGGTACCTTCTGACTTCACTCGCCTCTGCTTCGCAGCAGTTCCCCTCCTTTACAATTCAGCTCTCACTCATGCATACGTCCCATTCACACACTGAAATGATCACTTACGACGAAGCAATCACTTCGCTGACTGTACGTCCACAATCTAACTGTACGTCCACGGTCGCGAAATTATCACCGAACTGGCAACTGTCTGTCCACGAAATGACTGGACAATCACCTCAACTGATAGGTTACAAACATTCAGCAACCCACGACCAGCGTCAGTTACTCACACACTAACACACTCGTTCCCTCTATTTTAGTCCAGCGGGTGATCGATGGTACCTCACGATCCCCTTAACAATGGTCGACAATTACTCTGGGTCTACAGTACACCCGACCCACTTAAGCTACTCCTTGAGCTTAAGATTTTCCCTTGCTGCGTGAGCTCACAGCCTGATCCAGTTTCATACAACAGGTATTCCAACTCGGCAAGACATCACAATACAACACAAACACCACAATCTAACAATATAAAACCCTATTCATACTCACTCTCCCACAAACTGCTGCTTTTGCTGCACCATCACTCTCCTTCACTTCCCATGAAACGATGTCTTCCGCCGACAGTCCAATGGGCAATCATCACCTAATTTCTTTGGGCCTTAGAACTCATCCTAATCTAGATCTTCCCTCAATCTAGAGACAACCATCCTACTCTGCTACCAACTGAAGGGGCTGTGATTCTTATCTAGATTTTTACCTTATCAATTCTCCAGAATCCCAATACAGGTTGACTGGACCTTTTTGTCTGCTAAGAAGTGTAGAGAGGAGGTTTCCAAACTCGCAATTAAACAGCTTTATAAATTGACAATCAAATTCAATTTAAAGAACCACTGACTATGAACTGAAGTTAAGAGTTTATTACAAAGCCAAAAATAATTGGACATACAAAAACCTCAGCAAGAGGTTCAAGAAATAGACTGGCACTAATACAAACATAATCCTACGAAGGAGTCTCAGGCGACTCAGAATGAAAAGCAAAGTCAATTCTAGGAACATCAGGCATATAATTACGTTCATATTTGAAGTCTGGACTGCATTTGCAAAGGGAATGAAAAGGTTAATCTGTCCCTACACTAACTCTAATGTGACATTCCTACTTAACAATTCCCTTCAAGCAAGAGTAAAGGTGTCAGCCGTGAAGACTCCCTAAGAAGTGCATTCACGTTTCTCAAATAAGTAGTCTAAACTACTGAGCTCATTCTAAGATGCTCCTTCCTACACCCCAAGTTGCCCTAAGTTCCCTCAGTGCTGTCTAAGTTGCCTACATACTGCTCTAGCAACCTCCTGTCCCTAATACAAAACTCCCAAAATCGTAGATACGCCCAAGGCACACCCCTATAGGCAGGTATTGGTCTTCGGATTTTTCCAGCATGGCATCCTTCCATCCAGTGTCCGTTGGGTTGTCCTTGGATCCCAGGCACCTTCTCGCCAAATGTTGCAGATGAACATTCCTCTGGCACCAACTCGTCCTCACTCCTACCGGCCTAACTTCTAAACAATGGATCTTTCTACCTAACAAGCTCCGTGGCCTTGCACCTGCAGCTGAAATACATGAGAAGCAACCTTGTGCACATCCAAAGTTAAAATTCAATATTTGCTGAGAATAGCACTCTTCCCAACAGGCAGCTATTTCACAGGAATAATCAATGCTAACTAAAGAAGTTACAGTTGGAACCGCTACTGGCTTTTCTTCATGTCCCAGGCATTTACGCTTTTAAATGCATTTCTAAATGATTCTACATTATAAGCAATGCATTCTATTCCATTACAAAGACAACCTTACATTTCGTCTCTAAACGTAAGTTCTTTTCCACATTAAAGCATCACATTCTATCTCCTACACGTGCAACTCTTAATATGGCACATTTATTATTCCTACAATACACACGTTTAGTAGCATTTCTACATCATATAAAGCATTACACTCCTGTTAAGGCTCTACATTAATTTGCAACGTTATGAATACATCAATTACACATTGCACTAATTCCCAACCTACTGTTATGTCTCTAAAAACACACGTTTATATATCCTCTAAATATGTGGGTGCTGACTACGGGAGATATGGTGCACCCCTACAATTTTCCAAAACAATAAGGTGCTCTCTCACCCTTCTCTCCTCTTCCATGAATAGTGGGGCACTGCCCCTTCCATGCATATATGCCTTCTCCCCCTGCTCTTCATATTCCTAGATGACATCCATAACATTTAGTGCATTTTATTTTATTTTAGTTTAATTTTGACAGACAACTGTTGACAAACTATTATGTAAGTACCACTAGAGAGGGGCTTTGGCTTCACCCACATTTTTGTAGCCAGAAGGAGTACATGTTTTGATTGGGTAATAGTTGTGTGCTTCCACAAAAAAAGTGCTGGCCTCCACCAGTTGTGATCATTTTGTTTGTTTATCCAGCAGGCTCAGCTTGCAGATTCAGGGACACACACATGACATTGCAATGCTATAAAAATGTCTATGATAACTAGATAATGTATGGCATTTGATTTCCAGCAGCACAGATGGGAGGAGGACAGTCATTATCCTTCATGGATATTTAGCTCTGGCTTGACAGTGCAACTGTCACCTGACCTTTTAATCCACACCAGTATTATTCTACAGTTCTTTGCTTCCACACAAATATATATGTTATTTTCTTGTAATGCTTCACGTTACCATTCTTTTAAAACCAGACCTATTGACATTGCCAATGCTTGTTATTTCTAATGCATCAGAATATTTTTATTTTGCCAGTTGAGCTTCATTTTCTCCTTTCATATCGGTAAATCCTTATTCATCTTTGTCATCAGCATAACAGGTGTTTTTGGCTTCATATTCACTAAGGTTTTGTGCCTGAAGGACTTTTTATCCTGATAGTTTTGCCTTTCATTCACCTCACACATATACTGCCCAGTCTCTTTGATTTTTTAACTCTGATTATTTTTCTTTGTATTTTCTCTCCACCAGATCGCGTCTCTTCCGGCATGCCTCCTTTTTTCCCCAAAACATTATTTCCTTTATTTTATTCAAACTAGCACATCTTCTAGTAATGTTTAACAAGTCGCTGTTCACGTATTGTGAAGGCAGGGGCATAAGCAATATTCAAAGGGTCTTAAATCCCGCAGTCTATGAGTGAAAAAAAAGTTTCATTTATCTCAAGCCAGCAACCCAAGTCTTTGTTTTGTTGTGATGCATGCAGCATGCGCACTAGGGGGCATATTATCAAGGGGGTTTATCTCCGCTTTTTTGGCTTTAAAAGCCAAGAAAGCGGAGATAAAATTATCTCCCTATTACCAAGCTGTCGCTAACACCAGTTAGTGACAGCTAATAGGAGATAGCGACCATCTTGGGCCCCACTTTGCATGTCAGTGATATTTATCACTAATGACATGCAAAGTGGGCGTGCCAAGATGTTAGCGACTGGAAACAGTCCCTAACATCGCTATCTCCTATTACCAACTTTTGGAGATATTCGCGCTAAGCGCAAATATCTCCAAAAGCTAACACCTGCCCTGAGCAGTTCTTAGCCATGTTATCCAATGGGAGGTGGATAACATGGCTAAGAGCATTTGCTCGATAATGCATGAATATCGCTGACTTTTCAGCGATATTCATGCATTGCGGCCGTTTTTTATCGCATTTGCGATAAACCTTGCTAACAAGGTTTATCTGCGATAAAAATCGCCGATTTGCGGCGATAATGTTTGTCTCTAAACAAGTTAGAGACAAAAATTATCGCTAGTTGTTGGTAATATGCCCTTATGTTATTTCACTCAAATTAGACTCGCCCTACGTAAACTCCTGGCACGTGTAGTCAGCGTCTCTGGGGTCTTCTTGGCTGCAAAGGGGGCTGAATTAAAGCTCTGATGATGTGAACCACGAAGGATAAGATAGCAGGTGTTTCTTGGTTCTGGAATCAACAACCAATTAGTGATAATTCTGGGTAAATAGCTCCTGTGAAGACTATCTTAAATTCCCCCTTATCTTGGTAATTAGGTGGAGTCCTAACCAATCAAGTCACAATGCTCCCAGTAATGGAAACGAAAATGCTTGAAGGTTGTATCGGAGTTTTGTGTCCTGCGTGTCATGCCTGGTGAGCAGCAGCTCCACTCTGTATGGCTGGGAGGGAGCCTGATGCAAATTGGTTCTGAACTTGGAAGAAGTTGTGTCTGCTTCCGAAGGACAAGGGAGGAATCAAACCACTAGGGATTTGAACCTGTGACCTTAGGTTAACTCTTTCACTTCAAAAATCATTTCAATTATTTTACTGCAAGAGCTTCACTCCACCGCTCTGTACATAGATGTTATCGTCTCTGCGATTGATTCTGGCCAGCATCGCTCAGACAACAGCACGATCAGCTATAATTGCCCACCTTGTCTGTGCAGATGTACATAATGTTTAACTTTTCTAATTTCAAACGCACCATCATCATCTTACAGAGACGGCAGTGATCCTTTCAGGGAACATCTGACACTATTCGGCAGTGCAGAGCTTTAACAGAAGGCTCTTGGGGGCATGTTATCAAGGGGGTTTATCTCCGCTTTTTTGGCTTTGAAAGCCAAGAAAGCGGAGATAAAATTATCTCCCTATTACCAAGCTGTCGCTAACACCAGTTAGTGACAGCTAATAGGAGATAGCGACCAACTTGGGCCTCGCTTTGCATGTCAGTGATATTTATCACTAATGACATGCAAAGTGGGCGTGCCAAGATGTTAGCGACTGGAAACAGTCCCTAACATCGCTATCTCCTATTACCAACTTTTGGAGATATTCGCGCTAAGCGCGAATATCTCCAACAGCTAACACCTGCCCTGAGCAGTTCTTAGCCATGTTATCCAATGGGAGGTGGATAACATGGCTAAGAGCATTTGCTCAATAATGCATGAATATCGCTGACTTTTCAGCGATATTCATGCATTGCAGCCGTTTTTTATCGCATTTGCGATAAACCTTGCTAATAGCAAGGTTTATCAGCGATAAAAATCGCCGATGTGCGGCGATAATTTTTGTCTCTAAACAAGTTAGAGACAAAAATTATCGCTAGTTGTTGGTAATATGCCCCTAGATTCTAAGAAAGTACATCCTCAGTTCCATATGCTATAGAGGCAGCACTGCAGAACAGCTGTACAGCTACACATGGATTTATTTTCCACAACATGGAAAGGGATTCACTCCAGCCCTTGTAGATCCCCCACGATTTCCATGGTTGGGAAGAGTTTGTGAATACCCACATGTTTATGAACGTCCACAAATGTATAAGGCTGAACAGGCCCTGAAAGACCCACACCCACTCCTTGAATAGAATGTTTGCTCTATTTAATACTATATAAATAAAGGGTGAAATTCTGTTGTTGTAAATAGATTTACTACGGCTAAATCAATTTTATTACAGCCTTATCTTGTAAAGTTAGCCATTTTCAATTGTAAAATTTACTTTATTCATGAAAAATACTTTGGGCCCAAAATTCTTAGTTACTGGTTTTGTACATCGGGCCACTAGTGAGTCCGGCCCAATCTGCCCTTGCTTTTACCCAGTAAGGAATGGAGCCCACGTATGTGTGTATGTATATGTATGGATAGATATATGTATGCATGTATATGGTGTGTTTATAGTACAAACCTATCCTAAAGGTAGTGGAGTGCTGCACATGGTTAAGGAGTAGCATATGGTCAATGTTTAATAGGAGAGGAAGCTGGCGTATGGGCAGTTTGTGCACCAATTGTGATGTAGTGTTCTTTAAAGAGGTAGGCCTGCAACTCTTTTCTAAATTGGAGCAGCTTTGGAGCAGTCCTTATGGGTACGTGGATGTTGTTCTAGATCCTGGGTGCATAGATGGAAAAGGCCTGCTATCTTACTTTTTAAACTTTTTAGTTCGCAGTCTGATGGTGCCTTGGCCGTGGGTGTGAAGAGAGCCAACAGAAATGGTGAGATGGTGAGCTTGTCTGCAAGGTAAGGGGGTGCTGGTTGAGGTGGCGTTGTAAATTATGCAATTGCTTTTGAAGATAGTGAGGGCCAGCAATGGGTGCCACATAGGCGCAAGTCAATGAGATATGTATGTATTTATCTCATTCTAGCCATTGAACTAGTTTTTCTGGAAATTTTAGTACTTCATAAATAAATAAAAACACAAACACTTTGTGGTACAGCATATGTCACACTGCTTTTTTCGATTTGGAGAAAGAACTGGCTTATTATAAATTACTACATTCATCATTAAATTATAGTTAAAGAAACAATTCTTTGAGGCACACACAGCAGCTACATTTTCCTACAGTCACCTCATGCACATCAATTGGCTACTGGCAATTGTGGTGAGCTGTGTTTACTAGGTGGTTACTAGCCACTGCTTGTAGAGCTAGGGAATTTCTAATGGGAAGGCTAATGAGACAACAGAATGTCTCTCTTTTGTCAAGTGCTTAATCTGGACACCACATACAAGGAAGAGACTTTCTTTTGGGTCGTATAAGAGGTGGCGGTGGAGGTATGACATACCAAATGGTGCCTACTGACCAGCAGAGAGAGCGCTACTACTGTCTGTCCTCCTGGTCTGCTATCAAATCTGTGTTCTATATCACAACCCTAACCAGGTGATTTTCTGTCTCCCAGTATGTCTTTCCCCAATATCCCTGAACTTACCATAGTGTCTGGAGATCCAATGGTGGTGTACGGTCCCTACACTCAGTCCCAAGTGTCTGCCTCTGTACAGAATGTTGTCCATGAAAGACTTTCCAACATGCCATCTGTGCTGGGAGATTTACTTCACATTGTTTGCACGTTGTGTTGTGTTTGGAAAGTGAACATTTATTTAAAGCATTTGAATTTTGGGAATGCATTTTTCAAACATTCACATCTTTCTTGGCAACATTTACTCATTTTGACTATGTACGGGTTCCTTGATATTCCTAATGTATTTAGCACAATCCCCATCCAAGTAAAATCTACCTCTATGGACCAATGCTCACTTTTTGTTGTATTTCCCCTTCCCAATGAGAGTTGACTTTATAAGTTTAAAAGAAGTTTATGTGATATAAACAGAAGATGAAACACAGTAAACAAAAAATTACATATATGTATAATTCATCTTTATAAAAAACGGGAAGGAAAAAGAGAGAGGGATGAGAAAGAAAAATGGAGGGAGAAAAAGAGAAAAAATGTAAGAGGGATGGGAGGAACATCCATTTTATGCGTAATATGAGAAAAAAGCAACACTTATGCATAAAATATTCCTAGAAACATTGAAATAATCTAGGACCATAAGATAGTTTGTAGATAAAACAGCAATAAGTATATACTCAAGAGGGTTTGGGAAACTCTTCAGTGTAAGGGTTATGTAAAGGTAGAGAGTTGACTTTTTGATTAAGCAAATGCTTCAATATTTCATTAAAAACCTAATAATATTTGTTATATTAAAAAACAAGCTTATGTTCTTATTTTTGTATGTGTATGAGTGTGCGAGGATTCTTATAGTGGTATGTGATTGTGTTGTTGTAGGAGTTATTGTTAAGTGTTCTCAGCTTGTAACACATTGCAGTACATCATTGCAATGCAAATATAGTCAATGCTAGGCATGCACAACATGGAACACAGGTTAAATTTAGGATGTATCTTGTTTAATGTAATCTCTCAGTGGCTAGGTTAGGCACAACTCAGCGCCATGGTATCCCCTTGGAGTTAAGTGTTGTGAATTAAAAATAAATAAATAAAGTGAAAGAGAATAACAATAAACATTTATCCATACACATCAAAAATTGAGGACGGATGATTTTAACAATGGGAATTTGCTTTGTGAGGATGGGTGATTGAGTTAATGATTAATAGTTCATCGTGTGGTAGTTTCCATGCCCAGCGAAGGGGTGTTGCTGTCGCCCACATGTCTGGAATTTCAATACTGGGCCCAGTGGAGGTTAAGGATGTAGTTGTGGAGTGGAATCTGATTGGTTTGTGGGTAGTGTGGGTGAGTTGTTGGCAGGGTTTATGAAAGAGATGGGCCTTACAGTTTGCTATTGTGACCCAAATGACGGAGAGATTTGCATTAGCCTAGCAAATAGACACAGGCTCCTCTGTAAAATGGCATGTATGATATGCATGGCTAAATCATGTAATCTTATATCTTCCTCCCTCAACAAACTAACATGTTTCTCGTGCACCATTACAATGTCTTAGAGATATTTTCATCTTTTCCAAGACATGGGTCTGTCTCTATATTAGGCTAGATACTTCTTCCTGATAAGTTAGGATGGTCATCCACATTGGGCAAATATCCAACTCACACACACATTGATGTTAGAAAACGGATCCTCCCAGGGCAAAGGATGCACACATGCCAAACCTCCCAGGCGTGATCATTTAACAATTTCATCAGGTTGTGCGTAACATTAGGAATTTGAGAGGTTGTGTGAGGAGGATTGGTGAAAGGGGGATACATTCCTCTACACCAGGAATTGCTTCTCCATCAGAAGATGAGGAAACAACTTCAGTTGCTCCTGCCTTGGAGGGTGGAGAAGGGGTGTCAGCAGCAGTATCTGTAGACAAATGGGTGGGTTCATGGGTATCCTTCATAGCTGGTATGAAAATCCAAGCATTTGTATCTGCTGGCTTGGACCTTGCAAAACATAAGAGTTGCTTCGGAGGGAGATTGCTGCTTGGCCTTGAGATCTGTTTTTTAGAGCTTTTTCTGGGTGGCAGCAACAATCCCGCGTCCTTCTTCTCTTTCTCCTCCTCTTTTGCTGTGGAAACCACAGACATGGCACTTAAGAGGTGGATGTGTTTTCTTCAGGTATTACTCACAATCTTCTGTTTGTGTATGGTTAGACATCATTGTTAGGCTCTTTGTCTCCTGGAGTGAAAAGAAATGTGAAAAATAATTAAATTGGTAACTGTCTAGACATTCAGTATTTTGCTTAAGCAGAAACAGCCTCCAATAATGTTTAACAGATGACACCTTTTCATATGTAAATGATGCTATGCATTATCTAATGCTAATTCTTTTATTATTTTACGATGAAACACCTGTATCACCAGCTATGTCCACGTAGCCTTCCTTTGTGGATGGACCCTTACATGTCTTGTATTGAAATTTGCTACTGAAAGAAGGTGGTGGACTTGTGTCTTAGATCCAGCAGCTGGTGAAAAAATACAGTACAATTTTAGATGTCACTGTATGACTGAGTGTATTTGTGATATTTCCTACTAATATTCTCAAGCTGATTAATACTTCAATACATATATGACATTTTCAATTTAAAGAAAAAACATTGTCGGCAGACACTTTGTTTTTCAATGAGAAATTGAATAAAGTAAGTGACAAACAACTGTAGATTGTAGCACATGTATTGAAGTCAAAGACTTACCTGAGCAATGAACAGCAGAGGGCCAAAATGATGCAGGCAGAATGTCCGGGATGTCTGATGGGCAGAAAGCAGGTATGAGACCAGGAGCAGATGTATTGCTGAAAACTGAAACTGTTAACATATTCATATACAAAGAAATAGCAGTAGTATACTTGGAAAATATTTATAGTCAGATGACTTTGATACACATGCCAAACACAAGACCATAGTATGATAAACCTGTTATTTGTAGGTGTATATGGATTTTACATATGAGATATGAAAGAAATATGAGTAAAAATATGTATGCAATGGGGACATGGGTGCTATAGTGGTAGATAAGATACACATACATATATACTTACCAATAAGTATGAACAAAGGAAGGATGCATTCAGTGACAAAAGGAGAGCAAGATGCAACCTATACATTTATGCATTACATTTCTTGTTAAATAAATACAAAACTAAAGGTTTAGATTAAAATATGGGTGTACATATTTAAAATGAAGGCATATATCTCTTTGACACTCGTCAGTTGTCTCTGGCCAATTCACATGTCATGAACTGGTTGGAGTAAAGAAGAGGTGTTGGCAGCTGGTGGATGGGCAGACAACACAGGACCTTCAAAGAATAATCTGATGTGATAAGGATAAGCACATTAGATGGTTATGGAATTACAATATAAATGTATGCTGAGTATATTTTAACTCAAAAAGCTTAATAAACATACATTAATATCAGCACTGAAGTATGACACACCAAGTCATACAATTATCTAGAGTGTTATTTTGAGAGGTGGTTTATTAGTAGATGCAGGTAGGTACCTAAATCTAGTAATACCACAATTGAGTCAAGTGTCAAATTAATCCTTGTTTAACCTCGGTAGCTTGGCTCATGAGCAGTCAAGCTTAAGTTAGGAGACAGGTGTGTAAAGCATTTAAAAATACCAACAACAGTTCGTAAGTAAGACATAACACACACTAAAAACCCCAAATCAATTTTCTAAAAATAGGAAATATTTCTATGATTAAAATGACACCAAAACAACAAACCTCCAATGTAGAGAACCGGAGATATAAATACAAATGTCCTGTCTAGTGCCTAAAAGCCTAAATCAAAAACCTGGGACATCTGGTCGCTCTTGACCGGGACAAAGTCAAAGTTTCAGGTCGATTGCTATGGAGTGTGGTTCGGATACAATGAGAATCAAGGCCCGGTCAAGTTTTCACCTTCTGACTAGGGCCTGATCAAGGGTTTGGCGGTACGACCATCCTATTATTTATGAGTGTGGCAGTCAGACCTACGAAGGACCACTTTAACTGCCAGGGAGCCATGATCCCTCAACGGTGTTGCAGCAGTGTGAGGCCGCAATATGCTGACGGTGCCACTGCGGCACTGCCAAGCATATTATGAGTTTCCTAACTGTGTCCCTTTTCGTGGTGGTGAGCCCTCCAAGAAAAGGGTGGCGATGAGGAAACTAAGGGGGCCGTACAGGATGCCTGTTGTCTCAGGGCCAGCATAAGAATGCAGGCGGGCACTTGATGTGCCTCCCTGTCTGCATGCACCCCCAGAATGGGCTTTGGTGCTTCCTTGACACTGCAGTTCTAAGGCTCACACATGGGCTGTAGAAGTGCACCGCTGCAGGACCGCCAAAGCACCGCCCGACAAACCCTGAGGAAACCCGTAATCTGGCGTGCAGGTGGTGGTTGACTTTGGCGGTGTGGTAGTGGGGCAGTAGCATGGTGGCTGCTCCCACGCCACTAAAGTCATAATCAGGCCTTTAGTCACTTTTTTGGAGCTTTTTCTTTTGACATTGAGCAAAGCTCCTCATCAGGCCAGGTTGCAGTTCTACGATGACGACTTGCTTCCCTGCAATGCTTCGGTGACTCCTGGATGTCTGTTCTCGTCGTTACTTGGTCACCTTTTGGAGCTTTTTACCAAAAATTCTCCAAATGATTCCAAACTTCTGGATCTTCTTCCAGAAGGTCCGTTCATGGTCTTGAAGTGTCCAGAACACCAGCCAAGGTTCCAGAAGGTCTGAGTTGCTCCTTGGAGAGCTGGAACTACAATTCCCTCAATGCACCTGGACAAATCCTTAAACGTACACTAAATGCTGGTCAGCTTTGCTTTCAGGGATTCCACTCCTCAAACCTTTAAAGCAAGGCAAAGTCCTCTTTTGTGAAGCCCAGAGTGTTCAGCATCTGCAATCCTTATGAGTGCAGTCCTTCTGGGTGGCAGTCCTTTTTAGGTCTCACCTACGCAGCACGCATGCGCTGCATGGGAGGAGGCCTCTTGTAATCGATTCGGTTTTGAGGGCAAAAACGTGCACACATTGCATTGATTTGAATGGCAACGCGTGCACGTTTGGCGATTCCTTTGTGGGAGTGAGCGGCGCTATGTGTTAGCAATTATCGCGCTTGCTCCTGCAAGGTAAACGCTGCGTTTCCCTGCTCTCGGCCGCACTCCCTCCACCCCTCCCACTTGATTTTTTCATGCATCGTGCTCGCTTTCACTTTCTTGACGGTTCTTCACTTTTCTTTTCCTTTTGTCTTGTTTCTATTCGCTTAAGCACTCAACAAGAGTACATGGTTTTTATCGGTCTTGTGAGCATCTCTGACTCCCTCTGATGTGCTCACCCTCCTGTGCTTTTGCCTGTTTTTCCACCCTTGTGTGCTTCTATTCCCTAACACCACATTGCGCTCTACTCTTTGTTCTTACTCCACTCTGTTTGCTTTCCTCCCCATGCCCTCTGTGTTGCTTCCCGCCAACACTCCATTTTTTCTTCTCTCCGCCCTTATTGTTACTCCCTCCCATTCCCTTAGTTAAGCGCCCCACCTTCATTGCGATCCCGCACAAAGCTGTTGATCACCCTGTGGCTCTGCATCGGTATCTGCTGAAATTAGTAGTGTATTTAAGTGGTGTCTGCCTCTGTGCTAGAGAAAACGGGTCACTTTTCTGAACTAATGTGTTTTTCACCCACAGCACGGTGTTTCAAGGGGGGATGTAGCCTAACGGCCAGAGCTGACGACTTTGGGGCTGAGAAACCAGGTTCTAGTCTTGGCGTTGGCTCAACATCGTGTGATTCTGGGCAAATCACTAAGCATGGGCTGAAAATTCGGTCCGCTCGCCGAATTTGCGGATTTTCTGCGATTTCGCAATCCGCGAATCTCCCGAAATCGCGGTAAAATCTGCGAATCCGCGGGGATGAATTTTTAGCCAAGCACTTACAGGGTTACAGCAGCAGGTGCAAAAGTTGAAGCAATTTTTTTTTAATCTTTTACAAAAGGGTTACAAAGAAATTAACTGCAAATTGGGCACCTGCTGCTGTAAGCCTGTAAGTGCTTCCTGGTGCCTCGTTGCCTACTTGCAACTATTCTCTGACCCTGCTCTGACCCTTGAAGCAGGGTCAGAGAATAGTTACAAGTAGGCAATGAGGCGCCTGTCACGAAAATTAAACCTCAACAGGAACCACTGACAGATATAAAAACAAGCATTTGCAATGCAATAGGTCTCGCATTAGGAAAGTTTGAGCTATTGGTGTTGTAAATGACAATTTTTTTTATTTATGTGTTGGTTTTGAAAATAGCTAAATTAATAGCTTTGTCATTTACAATGCCAATAGTTATAACTTTCGCAAATGTGACATCTATAGCATTTGTAATGCAACATGTTTTGTATTTACGTGACTTAGCTGTATTGATATTACAAATTACAATGGCTTTACATTTTTTAAAATAATGAATACTTAAATAAAAGTGATTTTAACTTATAATGGCAATTGCTTAAACTTTTGTAAATAACTTTTGTGAAGATTATGTTCAGTGTATTTTATTGTGACGAAAATCCAAGAACAGAATTGAAATATTAACATCTTTTTGTGACATTTGTAAAAAAGTTTGAAACATTGAGAGAACATATTTGAACCTGTTGTTGTTGAATGGTTGCACAGATTGATGCTGGGGTGGCGCTGAGTGGTGCTGTGGTGGTGCTGAGTGGTGCTGTCGTGATGCTGAGTGGTGCTGTGGTGGTGCTGAGTGATACTGGGATGGTGCTGAGTGATGCTGTGGTGGTGCTGAGTGATGCTGTGGTGGTGCTGAGTGATAATGTGGTGGTGCTGAGTGATGCTGTGGTGGTGCTGAGTGATGCTGTGGTGGCGCTGAGTGGTGCTGTGGTGGTGCTGAGTGGTGCTGTGATGGTGCTGATTGATGCTGTGGTGGTGCTGTGTGATGCTGTGGTGGTGCTGAGTTATGCTGTGGTGGTGCTGAGTGGTGCTGCTGAGTGATAATGGGGTGGTGCTGAGAGATGCTGTAGTGGTGCTGGGGGCTGTTGTGGTGGCGTTGAGTGGTGCTGTGGTGATGCTGTGGTGGTGCTGAGTGGTGCTGTGGTGGTGCTGAGTGATGCTGTGGTGGTGCTGAGTGATGCTGTGGTGGTGCTGAGTGATAATGTGGTGGTGCTGAGTGGTGGTGCTGAGTAATGCTGGGGTAGCGCTGAGTGATGATGTGGTTATGCAGAGGGCAGAAAGGCACAAAAAGCAGTCTAACAAAGGGCAGAAGGGCAGAAAAACAAGGGAAAACATGTCTAACAGAGGGCAGAGGGCACAAAAAAAACAGTCTAACAGAGGACAGAAGGGCTGAAAAACAAGGGAAAAACGTGTCTAATATAAGGCAGAAGGGCATAAAAAACTAGTCTAACGGGCAGAAAGGCAAGAAAACGAGTCTAACAGAGGGCAGAAGGGCACAAAAAACCAAGTCTAACAGAGGGCAGAAGGGCACAAAAACAAGGGAATTACAGAGGGCAAAAGGGCACAAAAAACGAGTTTAACATAAGGCAGAAGGGCAAAAAAACAAGGGAAAAATGAGTCTAACAGAGGGCACAAGGGCACAAAAAACTAGTATAATAGGGGGTAGAAGGGCATAAAAACAAGGGAAAAACTAGTCTAACAGAGGGCAGAAGAGGAAAAAAACGAGTCAAACAGGGGGCAGAATGAATCCCGCCCTGCGTGTTTGTCCACGAAGATGCCACCTTTTTTTGCAATACCTCTACTCAACTGGAGTACTTTCTACTGTCTAATCAGTAAGTGCTCCCTCGTTGGCTAAATGTATAGGGGCAGATTTACAATAACTTGCGCGTCCCCAGGGATGCGCCAGTTATTGTGCGCTGCAGCTCCGCCACCCATGGTGCGCCGCATTTACAATGTGGCGCACCATGTGGCAAAAACGGCACAGATGCGTCACGCATCTGTGCCGTAAAAGCAGCGCATTGCTGGAACTGCGTCGCGCTTGCGACGCAGCTCCAGCAATGCTCTGGGGGACCCTATCTCCCCAATGCTGCATCAAGCCTTGCGCCTGCTTCAAGCAGGCGCAGGGTTTTGA
Organism: Lissotriton vulgaris; assembly: GCF_964263255.1. Lineage (NCBI taxonomy): Eukaryota > Metazoa > Chordata > Amphibia > Caudata > Salamandridae > Lissotriton > Lissotriton vulgaris. The sequence continues at coordinate 148,406,607 of NC_141693.1, forward strand.
CGCAGCGTTGGCATAAAAATGACTTAGTGAAATCTTGTAGATTTCACTCAGCCACTTTTAGGAGGCGTTCCTACGCAAGAACGCCCTCCCCTGCGCAGAAACGCCTCCTGATGGCGCAGGGCTTTACAACGTGACGCATCTCTCAAATGCGTCACGTTGTTAATACCCAGCACCATGGCGCATCTTTTGTGCTGCCATGGCGTCACAAAAGGTCTCAGTAAAGGGTGGCACTGGTGAACCAGAGGGTGGCAGTGATGAACCAGAGGGTGACAGTGATGAACCAGAGGGTGGCAGTGGTGAACCAGAGAGTGGCAGTGGTGAACCAGAGGGTGGCAGTGCTGAACCAGAGGGTGACAGTGGTTAACCAGAGGGTGGCAGTGGTGAACCAGAGGTGCTGTGATGAACCAGAGGGTGGCAGTCATGAACCAGAGGGTGGCAGTGGTGAACCAGAGGGTGACAGTGCTGAACCAGAGGGTGGCAGGGGTGAACCTGAGGGTGCTGTGATGAACCAGAGGGTGGCAGTCATGAACCAGAGGGTGGCAGTGGTGAACCAGAGGGTGACAGTGCTGAACCAGAGGATGGCAAGGGTGAACCAGAGTGTGCTGTGATGAACCAGAGGGTGGCAGTGGTGAACCAGAGGGTGACAGGGGTGAACCAGAGGGTGGCAGTGGTGAACCAGAGGGTGGCAGTGCTGAAACAGAGGGTGAAAGTGGTTAACCAGAGGGTGGCAGTGGTGAACCAGAGGTGCTGTGATGAACCAGAGGGTGTCAGTCATGAACCAGAGGGTGGCAGTGGTGAACCAGAGGGTGACAGTGATGAACCAGAGGGTGGCAGTGGTGAACCAGAGAGTGGCAGTGGTGAACCAGAGGGTGGCAGTGCTGAACCAGAGGGTGACAGTGGTTAACCAGAGGGTGACAGTGGTGAACCAGAGGTGCTGTGATGAACCAGAGGGTGGCAGTGGTGAACCAGAGGGTGGCAGTGGTGAACCAGAGGGTGACAGTGCTGAACCAGAGGGTGGCAGGGGTGAACCTGAGGGTGCTGTGATGAACCAGAGGGTGGCAGTCATGAACCAGAGGGTGGCAGTGGTGAACCAGAGGGTGACAGTGCTGAACCAGAGGATGGCAGGGGTGAACCAGAGTGTGCTGTGATGAACCAGAGGGTGGCAGTGGTGAACCAGAGGGTGACAGGGGTGAACCAGAGGGTGGCAGTGGTGAACCAGAGGGTGGCAGTGCTGAACTAGAGGGTGAAAGTGGTTAACCAGAGGGTGGCAGTGGTGAACCAGAGGTGCTGTGATGAACCAGAGGGTGTCAGTCATGAACCAGAGGGTGGCAGTGGTGAACCAGAGGGTGACAGTGCTGAACCAGAGGGTGGCAGGGGTGAACCGGAGAGTGGCAGTGCTGAACCAGAGGACTGGGTAAGAGTGGTCTGCTTAATTCAGACACTCTGTTCATCACCACCCCCTTTTCTGAATCATTTTGTCCACCATAAGCGTGGAAGGGTATACTCAGATGTGAGTCCCTTGCTCATTGCACCATCAGGATTCAAGCAAGCCGGGCCGACGATGGCTGAAATGCCAGAAACCGGTCCCCGGTAGCTTGTTTCCTTCCCAGTATAAGAATTGGCTTGGTAGTTTGGTTTGCCCTGTTCCCATCATGCACTGGGACAGGAACAGACTAATTTGCATGTAGCCAGGTTCTGAGCTGGGATGGTGCAGTGAGCTAAAAAACGGTGATGGATCAAGCCCTGATCTTTGGACTGGGTAAGAGTGGTCTGCTTAATTCAGACACTCTGTTCATCACCACCCCCTTTTCTGAATCATTTTGTCCACCATAAGCGTGGAAGGGTATACTCAGATGTGAGTCCCTTGCTCATTGCACCATCAGGATTCAAGCAAGCCGGGCCGACGACGGCTGAAATGCCAGAAACCGGTCCCCGGTAGCTTGTTTCCTTCCCAGTATAAGAATTGGCTTGGTAGTTTGGTTTGCCCTGTTCCCATCATGCACTGGGACAGGAACAGACTAATTTGCATGTAGCCAGGTTCTGAGCTGGGATGGTGCAGTGAGCTAAAAAACGGTGATGGATCAAGCCCTGATCTTTGGACTGGGTAAGAGTGGTCTGCTTAATTCAGACACTCTGTTCATCACCACCCCCTTTTCTGAATCATTTTGTCCACCATAAGCGTGGAAGGGTATACTCAGATGTGAGTCCCTTGCTCATTGCACCATCAGGATTCAAGCAAGCCGGGCCGACGACGGCTGAAATGCCAGAAACCGGTCCCCGGTAGCTTGTTTCCTTCCTAGTATAAGAATTGGCTTGGTAGTTTGGTTTGCCCTGTTCCCATCATGCACTGGGACAGGAACAGACTAATTTGCATGTAGCCAGGTTCTGAGCTGGGATGGTGCAGTGAGCTAAAAAACGGTGATGGATCAAGCCCTGATCTTTGGACTGGGTAAGAGTGGTCTGCTTAATTCAGACACTCTGTTCATCACCACCCCCTTTTCTGAATCATTTTGTCCACCATAAGCGTGGAAGGGTATACTCAGATGTGAGTCCCTTGCTCATTGCACCATCAGGATTCAAGCAAGCCGGGCCGACGACGGCTGAAATGCCAGAAACCGGTCCCCGGTAGCTTGTTTCCTTCCCAGTATAAGAATTGGCTTGGTAGTTTGGTTTGCCCTGTTCCCATCATGCACTGGGACAGGAACAGACTAATTTGCATGTAGCCAGGTTCTGAGCTGGGATGGTGCAGTGAGCTAAAAAATGGTGATGGATCAAGCCCTGATCTTTGGACTGGGTAAGAGTGGTCTGCTTAATTCAGACACTCTGTTCATCACCACCCCCTTTTCTGAATCATTTTGTCCACCATAAGCGTGGAAGGGTATACTCAGATGTGAGTCCCTTGCTCATTGCACCATCAGGATTCAAGCAAGCCGGGCCGACGACGGCTGAAATGCCAGAAACCGGTCCCCGGTAGCTTGTTTCCTTCCCAGTATAAGAATTGGCTTGGTAGTTTGGTTTGCCCTGTTCCCATCATGCACTGGGACAGGAACAGACTAATTTGCATGTAGCCAGGTTCTGAGCTGGGATGGTGCAGTGAGCTAAAAAACGGTGATGGATCAAGCCCTGATCTTTGGACTGGGTAAGAGTGGTCTGCTTAATTCAGACACTCTGTTCATCACCACCCCCTTTTCTGAATCATTTTGTCCACCATAAGCGTGGAAGGGTATACTCAGATGTGAGTCCCTTGCTCATTGCACCATCAGGATTCAAGCAAGCCGGGCCGACGACGGCTGAAATGCCAGAAACCGGTCCCCGGTAGCTTGTTTCCTTCCCAGTATAAGAATTGGCTTGGTAGTTTGGTTTGCCCTGTTCCCATCATGCACTGGGACAGGAACAGACTAATTTGCATGTAGCCAGGTTCTGAGCTGGGATGGTGCAGTGAGCTAAAAAACGGTGATGGATCAAGCCCTGATCTTTGGACTGGGTAAGAGTGGTCTGCCTAATTCAGACACTCTGTTCATCACCACCCCCTTTTCTGAACCAGAGGGTCGCAGTGGTGAACCAGAGGGAGGCAGGGGTAAACCAGAGGGTGGCAGGGGTGAACCAGAGTGTGGCAGTGGTGAACCAGAGGGTGGCAGTGATCAACCAGAGGGTGGCAGTGGTGAACCAGAGGGTGCTGTGCCCATACACGACCGTATGGGTAACTTCGCCATGCAAGCGGCCTGCAAACACACAAAAAGCCCTGCAAACATGCAAAAAACCCCGCGAACACGCTAAAAAACAAAAATCTGCAAATTCGCACGAATTCGCGGACTGCGAATTCGATTTCGCGCGAATTCGCGAAATGAGAACTCAGAAATTTCGCCCATAAATCTCTCCGTTCGTACTAAAAAATGAATGTATCCCTGTGTAACATAACTAACTGGTGCTCATATGAAATGTGCTAATACATTCTGGTCGAGTTTGCGCTATATAAAACTGCAATAATAAAAAGTATGCCATGGTATTTAGGGTGGTTCTCATGTTTTTATGGTGTAGTCTGACAGGCCCCTTCCATATCCCGTGATTTTCTGTCACCTTAGCTCCCCCTGCTTTTCTTTCTGTCCGGGAGAAGTTGTATTTGGCTGCAGTAAGATGTTATGTCAGTGATCTCAATTAGGCTTGGCAAATCGTAGCATCTCCAGCTTCGACATCTACAGCATGATTTGTGCAGTGGCTCCTCCTCATTAGGGGGGCTTCCAGCCTTTGTTGCTTTTTCAGCCTACAACGTTACGCACATCTGCGCTTACAGTTTTAGAAAGCATTGCGATTGTGGCTCAAAAGCTGGAATGGGCGAAAGTGATACACTTTGTGACACAGGGCAAGTCAGCGCTGCTGACGCTACAACTTGATTACATAACTATCCCCAGTGGCCAGTACAGTCGTACTAGGGTCCTGGTGTGAGGAGAGAACTGGGGTCCTGGTGCGAGAAGATATCTGCAGGTCAGTTATTTCGTTTTACTGAAGATGGAGGAGTCTCCATGTTGCATCCGGTGGATCTCCTCCATGCAGCGCAGAAGTTTACTAAGATGTGCTTGGTAACAACTTTTACAGAGAGGCTTAGGGACGGCGAGATATATTGGCTTTGCTAATGCTTATTGGATTATATCCTGAATTTTTGGTGAATAGTTGTGAGCATATGCATTCAGGAGTGTGAGGGGCACAAACCACACTGTAGTGTAAGCTTCACTAAACTGCAGTTTCTGTTTTCGGACCACCACAGGGGCTTAGAACAGAAGAAACACTTGCAGAAAATCACAACTCTGGCTCTTTTAGCAGTTTCAGAGGCCCAGTGACGGATGGGATAATTGCGATGTGCCATATTCTGGGTGCCCTGCTTTAGGCGGTGTGTCCCTACAAGAAAATCACATCAGCATCCTGTTGGAGGAGATACCACCAAACTTGTTCTTTTTATTAGGCGAGTTGAGCTCTCACACATTCAGCGTAAGGAATTTAACGCCAGTTACTAGTCATGTGGGAGGGTTAGAGGTTAGGGCTGAGTACCCGCGTGAGTAAGCAGCCTGCGAGAAGGAGGGAAATTGGGGAGGGAGATTGTGGGGCTGGGGAGGGAGATGGGGAGTGGGGGAGGGAGATGCCGAGGGAGATGGTGCTGTGAGTGGTGGATGAGTCAGGGTCCAACCTCACGCGGTGTTGCAAGTAAGTGGGCTGAAAAAGTGGGGCAGCGAAGTTAGGACAAGGAGTATTATGAGCCATGGGGATGCGAAAGGGTGGGTAACCCCAGAGAGGCAAAAAACCTAGATAAAACAAGGATTGGCATAGCCATTAGGTCTCGCCTTTGGGACTTTATAAGTGTTTAGTTATCCTTGGTGCAACAAAATCAATTGTTGCATGGCTAAAAACTTATAAGGTCCCAAAGGTGAAACCTATTGGCTATGCCAATGCTCGTTCCTCTTGTTTCCAGGCAGATATATGAGTTGCTGGACAGTTCTCCCATATTTATCCTAGTGTCTGGGCTGGCCAGAAGGGGGAGTACCCCTGACCAATGGGGTGCAGGGTGCCACCCTCTGTGTGTGGTATTTTCTTGTCCCAGAAAGCACTGCTTCAGAAAAAGCAAAGTGGTTAAAACCTCTAGGTGCCTCAAGTCTGGCTAACCCTCCCCTGCACTCCCCTTCCAGCCCTTATCCTAAGTAAATTACTCCCATCTGGCTGGGGTTGCAGGAAGTGAGGGTGGGCCTGGTTGCTAGCCTCTCTGTCTTTCTCCTTTTGAAGACCAGTGTGGCTACCCAGGCCCATTCCTGTCCTGGCATCTGCAAGCAGCAGCTCTCCTCCCACCAGATGACTTCTTTGTCTCAGTTCCAGCCACTTCATACCTTATTAAAACAGTTTGGCTCAGCCTGTTAATGGCGCCTAATTTTCACTAATATATTTAAGCATTACAAAATGACAAAAACTGCCTTAAGAATCAGACATAAAACTGCATTTGAAAAGTGGCACGCAGACATTCGGTGCATGAAAAGTGAAAACAGTAAATGAGGCCTGGTCAGATGCTTTCAGTCTAATGAATCATGTAAAACCATGCACAATTAATCAATGGTTAATTTAAATGTATTTAGTTTAGATTTGACTTCACTATAGAATGTACATTTAGGTTAGAAAATGTGTTCTGAACTTTCAAAGTAGCATATATATTTGTGCTGAATTAACACACATTATAAAGTGTAGATAAAGCTGAAATACACAGCTCATGATTTAGTTTACTTTGGGAAGCCTCAGAACCATCCTTGAGATAAGAATGGAATGTCTGACTCCCCTTTCCTATTTCTTCATGAAAGAAGTTTCTTATAATTTACAGCCTGAACAGGCGCCCCCGCGCCTAGGGGAGGGGCGCTGTTAGTTGCGCCCGGGGGTGAGCCTCCTCCGGGCCCCAGGACAAAAAGAAAGGGGGTTGTTGGTGATGACTTGATGCATGGCATGTAGAAACGAAACCTATGAGAAATGAAACTTGGCAAGAATTTAAGGCTGTGCCCTGAGGAGTTTCATTCTCTTAGTTTCCTTAGGCTGCAGCCTGAGCTTCAGGAGCATCGTCGACCACCCACCCACCTGGAAGAAGAGCGTGGTTTTCTGGAGGCAGAGCGCTGACAGTTAACAACAAAGAGGGTTGCACAACAATGGAGGTGCAGCCATTCCATGGACCCCAGGAGGGGGTAGATTCCACGTGTGTACTGGGTTGGCAGGGAGGAGGGACCGACTTGACGGTGGTCCTGGACTCTATTGCTCTAACCCACAACATATGGACTGAGTAGTATCTTGGGAGGCTGCCTGTGTTCAGGTACCCCGGTGGGCCGGTGCGGTATGTGGTGCCCTGGATGTCAAGTAACTGTTGTCTGTAGCGCGTTGGGGCCTGATGGCGCAATGTGCACAGCACACTGGGACATTTGTGGCCAAGACAGTCAAGTTCAAATGTACGGCCAAGTTCTAGTCTAGACAAAGGTCATACACCGGTCTCAGAGTTGAAAAATAAACATGACAAGGTAATATTTGTTCATAATCAATAACAAAGACAGGGAGGAAAGGCCACAACTAGTACAAACAGAATATTTAAAATACCCCATAGAAGACATATGATCAATCCAGCTCCCCTTGAAACAACTGCCAAACAGGTGCCCAGATCTTCATGCCCAAAGCTCTTTTTTTCCGGCCCTTCGATCTATATATGGCCGCTTCTATATTATATGTAGCTAGAAGACGAGCTCCCCAAGTATCAAAAGACGGGGAAACTGGATTGATCCATTCTTGGGTAATACATGCCCATATTATTGCCTTACAGATAAATAATAGATTTTTCTACCCATCCGATATTGTATCAGAGGTTACCTCAATTAAAACTAGTTCCCCTGTTAAAATAACTGTAGACCCAAACAATAGTGCCAGGAATGTCTGAATTTCAGAAAGAAGAGAGGATAACTGAGGACACAAAAAAAACATGTGTAGTGCATCGGCTGCAAACAGCCCACATCTACTGCACGATGCACCCGCAGTCGTCCCCCATTTAGAAATTTTTTAGGGCGTATAATATAAGTCGAATAAGGCTATATAATGCTGTGTACGTGATCTGCCAGTAATCAAAATGGTGGTAAAATAATCATGGCTTGTTAAATTATACTTATCTAGAAGCTCCGCAAAAGAGATTAGCTGATCATTCTGCCACAGATCACCCACACAATGAATTCCGCAGTTACGCCATCTGATCATAACATAATCTTGAAAAACTGGGGGAAAGATGCTAGATGATGAAAAAGGTGTGTACAGCAGGATTTTCAGAATCCCTAATTGACGCATGATTATCCTCCATACCCCATATGCGGCTTTCAAAGTCTTGAACTTAGTTTTTTTAAAGTAGCTTGGCTCTATGTTTTTAACAAGACAGCCACAGCACTCCTCTCCCAATGCAAATTTATATATTGATGGTGAGGGACTCACTGGAATTTGTGCCTTTCCACCGATTATCAGCAGGCTGATAAACTGTAATACTGCTGCAAAACAATAATACAGAAAATGCGGGATTCCCCACCCACTCCTAGCCTTTGAAAGGATCATCTTCTTCTATGATCTACGCTGGCGTTTATAACCCCACAAGAATCTAGCTGCCATCCTTTCTAATTGTTTAAAACAGCTCAGGGGGAATTCAAGAGGGATTGTTCGAAACATATAAAGACATTTTGGAAGTATCATCATTTTTAAAACGTTATTCCGACCGTATAAGGATAAATGGAGATGATCAAAACGCTCAAGCGAGGAGTTTGCTTTTTTCAGGACTGTGTTTAAATTTAACTCTGGGATGGCAGAGACTGGAGATGTAATTTTGATTCCCAGATATGTCGCTACCGCCACTGTCTTACGCTGTGCGGGAGGATTCTGACCTACGAGTAAGATTTGGGTTTTGGATATATTCATTTTGTACCCTGAAAAGGCTCCAAACTGAATCGCCAGATCCTCTATTATTGGCAATGCCCTCTGAATATCGGTTGTGGCCACTACTATGTCATCCGCATAAGCGAGAGCTCTATACCTAGTACGTGCAACTTGTACAGGCGCTATATCCTCCGCTTGGTTCAGTTTATTTAAAAAAATATCAATGTAAAGGGAAAACAAAAGTGGTGAGAACGGGCATCCCTGTCGAGTACCTCATAAAATAGAAAAAGGGGCAGATTTTTTCTCTCCAATTTTAATACATGAAGTTGGTAGAACATAGAGTGCTTTTAAGGCTAAAATCATCTGAGGACCAAAGCCCTTCAGTGAAAGCAGATCCCAGAGATACGGCCAGGCTACCCTGTCGAATGCCTTCTCGGCATCCAACAGGGTAATTCCAAGTGCCGTCTTAGTCCCTTGGGTCCAATCCAGTAAGGTAATCACACGCCGAACATGGTCCGTGGTATCCAGATTAGGGATAAAACCGTGCTGCCAATTTGATACAATTGATGATATTATACCTGAGAGTCGGGAGGCTAAGATTTTTGAAAAGATCTTGCTGTCAGCATTGGTCAATGAGATCGGCCTATCAGAGGATGGAAGAAGGGGAGGTTTATCTTTTTTAAGAAATGCCATGATAATCGATTGCCGTCAAGATGCTGGTGCTATCTCTTTCTGAGCTTCCAAGAAAGTTAGAAGCAAATCTTGTTTTAGGACATGGCAGAACACCCTGTAAAACTCCAACGGAATGCCATCCGGTACCTTGGCCTTACCAGCCGCAAGGGAAAGGATGGCTCTCTCTAATTCTCCCCATGTGATGTCTAAATCGAGTGCAGCCGCCTGTGCATGGGTTAATTTAGAAATATTGCCAAGACCACAGAAATTTAAAATAGATTCAAATGAACAGGATGAGACTTCCTCCTTATACAGTTTACTGTAAAATAACTGGAAAACCTCTAAGATTCCCTCAGGTTGATGATGAGTTTGTCACATCTCTTCCTGTATGTTATTAACACAATTGAATGCTTCCCTTTGCCTGATTTTTTTAGCCAGAATATATCCTGAATTTTCCCCAACTTCATACACTGCCACCTGTTCAGCTAGATTCATAGCAAAAATCTCATATAGCCTAGATTTGTGTATGGAAAGACTAGATTTGATATGTTTAGTGTCTTGCGAGGAGTTAATAGCTATAACTAGTTTGGCTTCCCACTCCTGCACTGCCTTATAATAAAAAGCTAGATTATCCCGGGAAGTTCTTTGCTTGTTAATAGAGAAAGACAGGGTCTCCCGGCGTACAGCAGCTTTAAAAGAATCCCATACCATTTGGGTTGAGGCAGACCCTCGGTTGAACTCAAAGAATTCCTTTATCCAATTACCCATATACTCAATATATAAAGGGTCTGCCAACAAACAGTTAACGCTCAAACCTCCATGAGGTCACATTAGTTAAAGTACCCAACTCTGTTTTAATCTCTATCAATATAGGATTGTGATCCGATATTATTCTGAGAAATATCTCATACCTGATGTTACTAATAAGTCTGGAAGTGACAAAAAAATATTCCAAACGGACACATTTCTGATGAGGGGCTGAAGAGAAAGTGTAGCCCGATGCAGTAGTATTTTTTGCGAACCCAACATCACATCACATGTGGAGAAGTGTGGCACAATGGTTAGAGCGGCAGACCTTGATGCAAAGGTCTGGCCCGGGACCAGGGTTCAATTCCTGACGCGGCAGGGTCTTGATCTCATTGTCTGCGGACTCGATAATTCTCGCCTCGGCGCCTACTCTAATCATGGGGTCCCATGCTGCAACTCTGGGCAATAGCTTGCTTAATCTCCACAGCGGCCCTTATAACACTGGGATGCCTGGCTTCACCTTGGGGGTGCCCAGGAGGGGCATCTCACAGGGAGAGCCAGGAAGGGTTCTACAGCGCCGGTGATGGGCAGCTGTGCGCTTTACATTTACATAGCCCAAATCCTTTTACTAAGCCGCTTAATGCTTTGTAAATCTTTTTCTTTAACCCAGCATACATCAACTAAGACCGAATATCAAAGTCTCCCTCGAGATGAATATTAAAATATCCACATATTATTAAGGGAGCAGGCCAGCCAGCTAATTATTTACTAAGAAAATGTATCATGTCTGGATCGTCTAAATTTGGACCATAAATCGAACAAATGGTCCAAAGATTGCTCTCTATACAAATTTCCATTATTACCCATCTGCCATACTGATCTGTTTTAGTGCGTTTACAACACCCCAATCATCTTTTCATTAGAATTGCCACTCCCTTTGTGGTAGTAACTTGACGAGTGCACCCCAATACTTGCATACCTAGATCATTAAGCCATCGTCTGTCGTTCCATGTCAGGTGTGTCTCCTGTAAGCATAGTAAATCTATCCTCATACTCTGAATTATTTGTGAACCTATCACTCTTTTTTTTCATATTATTGAGTCCACAGATATTCCACGAATATATCCTTAATTTACCCATATTGAAGTTTTAATTGGTTAGTAAACTGTGAATCAAAAACAACAGCTCTCACTGTATTGACCTCTACAGTCCCTATCACGAAAAAAAGTCTACTAATCACATTACATCCAGTGCCTATCTTAAAACAAACAGTTCTGTACTTGTTTGCCCCACCACCGTACCCCCAACCTCCCTCTATTGCCCTCCCTCCCCCCCCTCCATACACACCCAGAACCCCACCCACAAAAGGCAAAGGGACTGAAAAGTCCCTAAAGATGATGGCCTGAGAAGCATAGTGCACCTCTCGGTTCGTTTCTCATCTCCTTAGCAAATCACCTTGCACAGAATCATAAAACTGAGTAATCATAGAGCAAATACAAAAGAATACAGAGTAAACCCCCGTGGGAAGAATGCATTAAACAATTGTATACAAAATTAATAAATCAACTCAAGATTTGAGCTATAGGAAAGGGTTACATAGAAGCTAATAAGTCCTTCACCGCACTCTCCAAGGTAAGAAAGTATGTTGTCTCCTTGTGTATTATTTTAAGTTTTGAGGGGTTGAGAAGAAAGGCCTGAGCTCCCTTGGCTAGAAAGGATGGAATGAGTTGACGAAACTGCCAGCGCTGTTGGACTGTGGCATGGCAATAGTCCGGGTGGACAAAGAATTCCACTCCTTTCTCCTTACGTTTTTGATCCGGCCTGGCCAGATCATACAGTGCCTCTCAAGCCAGAAAGTGATTTAAGCAGATTAGTATGGCTCTTTGCTTTATATTAGAGGCAGCCCTGGCATTTTTTTTTTGTTGAAAGGGGTATCTATGAGCTCTTTGGAGCTCCAAGTCCCACTGCCACTCGGATAGTTCCGGAAAAGCTTCCGTAAAGAGCTCGATAACAAACTGCCTGACATTAGACCCCTCACTCCCTTCAGGTATACCCAAAACTTGTAGATTGTTACGCCTGGATCTGTTCACTAAGTCGATCAGCTTCCAGTTGACATCTTCCCTTAATGTTTCCAAAGAAGAAAGCTGAGATTTTTGTTGTGTCATCACGTCTTCAATCACTGATATCCTTCCCTCTGCCTCAAGTAATCTGGCTGACGTTTCAATACAGGTTTTAACCACTCGCCTCAGATTGTTTTGAAGCTTTCGTCCTGCTCCTTGCGTATCCAGATTCCCAGCTTTCGTCTCCTCACAATGTTGGAGCATGACCTGATAAAGAGTACCTAAAGTAATCTCAGACTCATCCCCCAAAGTAGCTTCAGCAACAGAACTTAATATTGGAGAGCCTTGACTGTTTCCACCCCCTGGGATTAAAGGAATGGGTCTACCAGTAACCAATGGAACCTTGCGAACAGTGTTCTCTTCTGCCCCCTACTTCATTCTAGCTGAAGGGGATATCTCATTCTCTCCATCCTCTTCAATTACTGAATTCCGCACATCTTGCGCTGAACTAGTTAAACTGGTAACGCTTAAGTCATCTCTCCATTCCCCATCCAGGCTCTCCAACTCCAGAGCATTGGATAAGTCCGACATTGAATACAAGTTGCCTGCTGACTCAATTGACTCTGTGTCCCCAGTAACTTTGAGTGTCTCCTGGTTATTAGTAGAGGCAGGGCTGAGTGAGTCGGCTGAAATATCTTGGGCGATTAGCGGATAAATACTAAAATACTACTGGGGGCATATTCTGCTTCATCCTGCACTGGATCAGCCCCTGGAGAGAGCGATGCGGCACCCTGTTGCCCTGAACCAGTCCCAGGTAATAGCGGGGCGACACCTAGTTGGGGCGCTTCATGTGTTCTATCCTTAGTAATTCCCATACTTTTATCATTGCCAGTATCAGCCATATCAGCATTAGAGACAACAATCTGCGGGGGTTCATGCCTGTACTTGCACTTTGCCCGTCATTAACTACATTTAAATTCTTTTTTTTTAATATACCGGGTATTTTCAGGATGGCTGCAGTCCTACAACTCCCAGCATTCACTATTAATGTCTGTATTGCAGAGGATGAAAGCCCACTATTCCTGAGGTCTGACTGACATCTTTTATGCCTCATTTTTCCATAGAATAGGGATGTCTTCCTTTGTGGAGCACTTTGTATGCAATCTATGATAATGCTCAGTATTGATTCTATGTTTTCCTATTTTCAATTCTGTCCCTGATTTATATCTGTCAAATGATTGAAGAGTCAGAGAAACTTAAATTTTGATTGGAAAACAAATTCCTTTAAAACTATTCACAACTCTCTTTATATCCTTAAATATTTATTTGCATTTGATTTGCTCATGTTTATGTAAGTTTCCTTTTGGGCATCACGTTGTGGAAAACAAGGGTAGTGGTGTTTTTGCTATGAGGGATTACCGTGGAATTTCCGCTCCATCACTGTCATAGGCTGGCCAATCAGAAGAGGCTTGTACAGGGCTAATTTCGGTAACTTTAGGAAAGCAGTTCTATAACTTATTTCCTACAATAGTTATAATAAATCCACCTTTGGTCAGTTGTTGGATTCATTGCAACTAATAATTTGACACTTTGAATTATTATTTTAGCGCAGTCCTGTAAAAACATAGACTGTGTTAATGGTAAATAAAGCTTTCCCAAGGAGCTAATGTACTACAATAGGGAAAAAGGAAATTAACAGATTTTCCCTTACTGGGCATAACAAACATATTTTATAATGTTACAATATTTACAAATGGTAGGGAAAATCACATTAGTAGCACATCACTCTTTGTATGCATTCAATATGAACATTATAGTATTGGTGCCCCTCAAGGTTAAAAGCCTACACCCCACTACCTAAGGTGCTAATCCAAGTCAAGTCAAGTCAAGTCAGAAATTTATATAGCGCGCTACATACCCATAGGATCTCAAGGCGCTTGAGGAAGGGGAGGAAATTACTTGTCGAATATCCAGGTTTTAAGTTGCTTTCTGAATGCTAGGTGGTTCTGAGTAAGGCGGAGGTGAGTGGGAAGAGAGTTCCAGGTTTTGGCTGCTAGGTAGGAGAAGGATCTACCTCCCATGGTGGCTTTGTTGATGCGAGGAACAGTGGCAAGGGCTTGGTTGGAGGATCGTAGCTGACGGGAGGGGGTGTAGAAGGACAGTCGTGTGTTGAGGCATTCGGGTCCAAGTTCGTAAAGTGCTTTGTGTGCGTGGGTTAAGAGGCGGAAGGTAATCCTCTTATTTACGGGGAGCCAGTGGAGGTTTTTCAGGTGACAGAGATGTGTTCTTTACACTGTATGTCTAGTATGAGTCTGGCTGATGCGTTCTGGATGCGTTGGAGTTTTTTCTGAAGTTTTGCGGTGGTACCGGCGTATAGGGTGTTTCCGTAGTCCAGGCGACTCGTAACCAGTGCGTGAGTGACCGTTTTTCTAGTTTCGGTGGGGATCCAGCGAAATGTTTTTTTGAGCATGCGAAGAATATTGAAGCAGGATGATGAGACAGCGTTGACTTGTCTGGTCATTGAGAGTGAGGAGTCCAGGATGACGCCCAGGTTCCGTGCGTGGTCCGTCGGGATGGGTGCTTTTCCAAGGGCCTCTGGCCACCAAGAGTTGTCCCAAGCGGAGGGGGAGGTACCTAAGATTAGGACTTCTGTTTTGTCTGAATTCAGTTTCAGACGGCTGTGCTTCATCCACTCGGCTACTTCTTTCATTCCTTCGTGTAAGTTGTTTTTGGCGGTGTTGGGGTTCTTGGTGAGTGAGAGGATCAGTTGGGTGTCGTCAGCGTAGGAGATGATGTTGAGATTGTGTTGGCGAACGATGGTTGCGAGGGGGCTCATGTATACGTTTAAGAGGGTGGGGCTGAGTGACGATCCTTGTGGCACACCGCAGATGACTTCAGAGGCCTCTGACTTGAATGGTGGGAGGCGTACTCTCTGAGTTCTTCCGGTGAGGAACGAGGTGATCCATTCCAGTGCTTTTCCTTGGATTCCGATGTTACTGAGGCGCTGTAATATGGTGCTATGGTAGACTGTGTGGAAGGCTGCGGAGAGGTCAAGGAGGATGAGGGCGACTGTTTCTCCATTGCCCATTAAGGTTCGAATGTCATCTCTCGCTGCGATGAGTGCGGTCTCAGTACTGTGTTTGGCTCGGAATCCGGACTGTGAGGGGTCGAGGGCTTTGTTGCTTTCGAGAAAGGCTGCAAGCTGGTTGTTGACAGCTTTCTCGATGACTTTGGCCGGGAAAGGAAGAAGCGAGATGGGGCGGTAGTTTTTGAGTTCTGTGGGGTCAGCTGTGGGTTTTTTCAGAAGGGCGCTGAGTTCTGCGTGTTTCCAGCTTTCCGGAAAGGTGGCGGAGTTGAGGGAGCAGTTGATGACGTCTCGGAGGTGTGGTGCTATGGTGGAGTCTGCTTTGTTAAAGATGTGGTGAGGGCATGGGTCTGTGGGGGATCCTGAGTGGATTAAGTTCATCAGGCGGAGGGTGTCCTCAGTGGAGATTGGGTTCCAGTCGTTGAGGATGTTCAAGGGGGGAGAAGGTCCTGCAGAAGGTTGGGTGGGGAGGTCTACGGGTCGGTTGTCGAAGCTGTTGTGGATGTCTGCAATTTTGTCGTGGAAGAAGGAGGCTAGGGAGTCGCAGAGGGCTTGAGAGGGGGTGATGTCGTTGGAGTTGGCTGGTGGGTTGGTAAATTCTTTGACGATGTTGAGGTCCTTTAAGAACCCGGTGTAAATGTCAAACATAAAGATAACCCCGACACTCTAATCAGTTCAATATTATTTCATAGTTAGTTAACAAATAAATTTCGACAAACAGAAGGCAATTTTTAACTTGTTGTTCAATTTAATACAGATTTAGAACATACAAGCTAGCAGCACATTAGAGAGTAGAACATTTCAAAAACATTTTATTTCACAAATGGAGGGCACAATCAATAATCCTCCTGTAGGGTGTCGGACCTGCAGCCTGTCTAATGTCCTACAGAAGGATTATCGAACTGCATAGAGTGCCAGGGTTATCTTTATGTTTGATATTTTATAATGTCCTTGCTTATTTTAACATGGTATTCTACCTTAGGGGTACCTAAGGCAGACCGTAGGGGTGACTTAAATGTACAAATAAAGTTGTTTATGACTTTGGTAGTACCTTTAATTCCAAAGTTTAATTTGTACATAGTTTTACTTGCCTGCAAAGCAAGTCTGGCTTTTAAAGTGCATACGTAAGTGCATTAATTCTACTGGCCTCCAAACCTACATGACCAACAATATACTTGGGCCTTAGAGAGGCTATCAAAACCAACGACAATTATACCTAAGTACCATACATTTTTTAACAGAGCACTGGCACTGGCTCTTGTAATCAGGGCCCAGGGCACAATCGAAGTCAGTTACCACCAGTATTAGTATAACATGGGGCCAACAAGTGAAATAACAGCTGCAAAAGGCCCAGTTTTCTCACAGTTATACTATAATAGATATCTCTATGGATATCTTTTTCTGTGGTTGGCATATATTTAGATGCAAGCTTTGGTTGAGACCTGCCAGAGTAGATAGTACTCCTAATTTTGTTGTTGCTTCCAATGGACTTTAAATGGGGAGTGTATGAAAGAAGATCTAATCATTATAAAATATAAAGAGTTGTTAAGATATATGTGAGTGAGACATATGAGATGTATGAATGTCTGTGAGGTGAGGGAGTGTGACCTATGTTTGGAGGAGAAATGCAGTGATAACATTGGGAGGTTTTGTTTCTATCCCAGCCTCAAGCTAGGATTTCCAGACACATATAAGCAATATAGAGGATCAGGAAGCATGGTGGAGCAGAAGGTATTATGGAGGCAGGTGAGCCGGACACAGGATCCTGATCAACCTTTAGGAAGGCCTTTGTCATTTACATGCTAGGGAAACTCTCCTTCACCTGCCTCTTTTTGTCCTGCCTGTAACTATTCAAATGCCTCATTGTATGTGCCTCCACTTCCAAAGGATTGACAGAGTCTGTCACCTCCTGCCTCATTGCCAACTTTTCTACTTAATTGCCTCTAATATTATACAACAAAGCTAACCACAAAGTCTGCATCCTCCTGTTCAGTAAAGTTCATCTCCCTCTGCAGTAAGTTTGGCTGCATCTTTGTAACTGTAGCTGGTCCGTGAATCCCGCTCAGGTAGCGAAGTGACGTATTTCTAAGAGTGGAAGGCAGTGCCTAGGTTGTGGGCAGAACTTATGTTTTTGGAAGGTTAATCCTTTTCAGGTATGTGTAACTTAGAATGTATATGTTTCCAAGGTTATATCTTGTCATCTATGTCTGATTTAGGTTAGGTGAACAAAGACCTCCACCTACAGGCGTAAATATCAACTCCAGTCATAAAAAAATTACTTCTACTATCTTTACGGTTGTCAATTTTGTTGTAAAAGTCTCCACCCTTGGTGCAAAGGAGATGCATACATCCTACAACTGCGTGAAATTTACAACAGGAATTGGCAAAAAACTATCTGGGCAGTTATCTCCACCCATGCATAGGTGGGAATTTAATTGTGAAAAGATCCTCAGATGTAGATTTCCCTTTGTGAATTAGTCCCTATAAATTGAATTTACCTCATGCTTTGGTATTGTTTAATACTTACTTGTGCCGCACATGCACAGCTGCATGAATGTAAATGTACTTTCAAGTAACTGATTACTTGTTCTTGCATCACCGACCCCTTTCTCTGCCACATTGCAATGGGGCTTAAAACAGACATAATAAGGTAACAGATGTAATTTGGTCTGTGTATGGGTGGCTGCTTGACAGGTGGTCTGTGGGTACAGTAGCCTCTTTATCTTTTGAATTGTGTGTGGTCTGTGTGTACAGATAGATGTCTATAGGTATGTTACTCTCTGTGTATACTGGCACACTTGTGTCTTGGTGACATGATGGATCATTGAGTTAAAAAGCCACTACTGACATGTCTAGTGTGTTGCAAGATAGGCACAGCTATCACTCTTCCAGGTGAGTGGATTGCATGGCATAACATTGGTAAATAGTAACACCTAATATGTAGACCAATTATAACAGCAGAAGTGGCATAAAGTAATGCACATGAGCAAGTTATTGTTTTCAATGTATGTGTGTGGATGTTGATGTCTGTCTATTTCAATGCATCACTGAAAAGTCAGACCTACTGGATTCAGTCCTTGGCTGCTGTTCTTTGATATTCAGGTCAGGCCAGGCCAGGCCAGGCAATAACTAACAAAATGAAAGACTTTTGCTATTTTATTAAGTTTGACCTTCCTGCGAAAATCCGTAAATCTTACAATGTTCAATTGGTGGCGTATGGGCCCATGTGGTGTCGATGATAAAGATGCCAATACTTGAAGACGGGACATTGACTAATTATTTCAACGTTTTATATCAATACGCCTTTGCAGTTATTAATCATTAAACATTGACTGCATATTTTTTAAAGGAGATTGCAGCTATAGATCCCATTAAATACATTTTTCAATAAGAGCAGCAGAAACGCACTCTGCACACAAATTGCGTGTAATGTATTCAAATTTGTTGATGCAGCAAACTATTCTTCCAGAGTTAGAACCCCCATCATAGTCTATATAAATCCTAGACATCTTGTTTCCTCTTTACATTGTTACTGCTTCACAGATAGGTGCCCTTTCATTTCCTTATATTTTATTATCTAGTTTACTCTCTGTAGGATTACATCTTGGGATTTTTTTAAGTAGTGTGTGTACGTTTTATTAATATTTGTTTGAAATGTATAGAAACGCGGTTGAGCATGAGTGTTTTGAGCCTACATTTGGGAATTTTTTTGGGGGTTGATTTACTAAGATTTTACACAGGGATTGCGTCACAAAAGTGATAGAAATGGGCTCAAAATCTTTTTTTCCAATTTACTTTCCAGTGCTAAATTTGTTTTGCGCTGGAAATAATATGAAAGTCACGTGAAGCAGCGCATAGTGCTGCTTTGCATAACTTAGTGCCAAGGGGCGTACCTTGGGTGGTGCATGGGCATTCCCATGCAACCACCCAAGGTTTCATGATGCTAACCCTAACTTACGAAACAAAGTAGACAGGGTTTAGCATCAGAAAACCCATTTAAATTACGAACAAGGAAGAAGAAATGCTTTCACTTCTCCTTCTTTTTCAAGTTAGTACGTGTGCTATACTGTACCGCACCCATACAAAATTGGAAAAGTGTTGAAGTCAGTCTATGTATGGTGCTGTGTGCTGGAAGGGTACCCTTCGAGTACAAGACCTTTGCTCGACTCACAGAGACACACTTGCAGCATGGCTGCTCGACTCACAGAGACACACTTGCAGCATGGCTGCTCGACTCACAGAGACACACTTGCAGCACGGCGCAAAGGTGTCTCCCTGGCTGCACTTGGAGGCAGGGGGAAGAGTGCCATATTTCAATCAAATTTGGCGCTCTTCTGCTCTCCCCTTCTCAAGTACCGCTTCTGCTCTCTCCTTCTCACGCAGCGCAGCATTTACGGCTGCTACACTGCGCTGCGTGAGAACTTAATACATCTGGCTCAAAGTAGATGGGTGCAGCATCAGAAAACTGCAACCTTTTAAAGTAGGTGCAAGGAATCAGACATGGTTTCATTTCTCCTTCCTTTGCCACCTTTGTACGAGCGCTTCACTGTACCGCACATATACAAAATTGGAAAAGGGTTGAAGTCAGTTTAAGCATGAATTTTTATACTGGAAGGGCAGCCTTCAAGTACAAAACCTATGCTAGACTCACGGAGATAGACTTGCAAAATGGCACAGAGGTGTCTCTGTGGTGCAGGGCAGCTGATTTCAGCTCCATGCTAGGGAGAGGGTAGGAGAAAGCCAAATTTCAATAAATGTGACACTCTCCTGGTACCTCCTTCTCAAGCTGCGCAGTATTTACGGCTGTTGCACTGCGCTGTGTGAGAACTTAGTAAATCTGGCCCTTAGTATTCATTTAACACTCGTTCAAATTTGTTTTTTTAATGACAAGAAGATATAACCCTGGGGAGGCAGATAGCGGTTTTACTCTTTTTTTTCAGGTGCGTGGAGGCATTGAGCGAATGCTGATTGTTTTTTGAGGTAGCGCGTGCCAGGATTCTCGTGGTCAACAGCGATGCCAGGGGGCGAAGCTGTGAGCAGAGTTCTTAGGGAAGTTTAGTTGTTTCAAAACTTTGTCACAATATTGGGTCAGTTTTTTTAAACATTCAGCAGCTTTGCTGAGAGGGTCGGGCGCTGGCCCAGGTATGCAGTGCTCAAGGCAGCTGCATTGTGGCAGGGGAGCGGGCCTGGTTGGAATGTTTTTGGTCAGCCACAGGCAGTCGGTTATGTCAGCGGTTGCCTATTTATTTATATATTTATAGCGCTCTACTACCCGAGGGCGTCTAGGTGCTTGCAGAATGGGCACAAAAAAGCACACTAAAGACAATTGATTTCCTATACTTGGTCAAATTTACAGAGTAAAGAGCCATGTTTTAAGACCCTTCCTAAAGGACAATAGATCAGAAGCATTCTTTAAATAAAATGGAAGCTTATTCCGCCATCTTGTAGTGATACTGATAAAGCTTTTACCATCCCATCTTTGGAGAGGGAAAGTAGGCTCTGTCACCAGCTTCAGTGAAGCCAACCGAAGTGTGCGTGCTGGGATATGCCATTTAAATTGCTTTATCAGGTAGCTGGGGCCTGAATTTTGTAGTGCCTTAAAGGCAATACATAAGGCTTTAAACCTGATGCGCTTTTTTAATTGGTAACCAATGCAGAGTGTGGAGAGCATGTTTAGCCAACGAATATTTGGCGAATCCAAAAAGCAGTCTTGCAGCGGAGTTCTGAAGTACCTGCAGCTTAGCCACTACCTTTTTATTTTTTCCAACCAGTAGCCCATTACAGTAATCGAGTTTCGATAACATTAATTCTGACACCACCATTTTCTGCAGATTTGTCGGTATGAATGGGAGCACTTTCCTCAGGATTTTCAAAGTGGAATAGATGGAAGTAGTAAGCATTTTTACATGCTGGGAGAATGATACTGTGGAATCCATAATAACTCCAACATTTTTAGCCTTGGTGACTGGGATGTGAATAGTCCCTAATTCAGACGGCCACCATTCTGAGGACCAAAATGTTGTGTCTTTGCCAAAAAGTAGAACCTCTGTTTTATTTGAGTTCAACTTAAGGCAATTTTCAGCCATCCATTTGGTGACACATCTCATGCATTCCTTGAAATTCAGAGCTGTACCATCACTTTTGCTCGAGATCAATATAATAATCTGTGTGTCGTCTGCATATGATACCTGTTCAAAACCATGAGTTTTGATCATACGAGCCAAGGGAGCAACATAAATGTTGAAAAGGGTGGGGATTAAGGATGAGCCCTGGGGCACCCAACAAGGGAGCCTAAAACATTCGATTTAAAACCTCTTACTACAACAAATTGTTCCTGAGCAAGCAAGAAAGACTTGAAGAGTGCCACGACTGGCCCTCCTACCACTGCCGCTTGATGTCGATATAATAAGGTGCCGTGTCAAAGGGAGCTGACAAATCTAGCAGTATTAGGGCTGCCGATCCTCGCTTGTCAACTGGAAATCTAATTTCCTCAGTAGCGGTGATCAAGGCCAATTCAGTACTGTGTTGGGCACTAAAGCCATACTGGGTGGAATACAACACCTGATTGTAATCAATAAAGGTAACTAATTCCTGAGTTATATTTTTTTCAAGAATCTTCGCTGGTAGAGGTAGGCGGGAAATAGGACGATAATTTCCCACATCCGTTTTATCCAAATTAGTTTTTTTCAATAAAGGTAAAATAGATGTCTTTATAATAAGTGACTGTGCTTAAATCCTTGCACCATATTTTATTTTTAGGTCTGTATGTGTGAGGCAGAGATATTGATGGGGACAACTGACACTGTTCATGATGATATAATTAACAGTAAGATTAAGTGTTAGAGTTAGGCAATCCTGAAAGCGCCAATGAAATCTGGTTTTTTCCAAGAAACGAGATGCTGAGTAAGCTAAGGCTTCCGAGGAACAGCTTTGGCAGTGGATGGGGAAATTGGTGAACTGCCTCCAAAGGTTTTAGGAGACTAATAAAGTGGAGACATTTGGTGCAAAGTGCTTAAGATAAATCAGATATGGGAAGTGGACTGAGCACCACAGAGTTGAGTGGTGCCATAGCTGGTCCAAATATGTGTCCACGGTGGCACAAACGAAATTCAGGGTTTGCCTGATGATTTGGAAAAGCTATAGTGCAGAGGTAAGAGAAAGGGTTTTAAAGTTGTGGATGACTATGGCTTGGAGTTATCGTAAAGTGAAAGTTGGAATTTGGATGGTGAAGAAGAGGATAGATGCCATAAAAGGAGATGCATTGTGAAAGATCCTGGTGGGGCGGATTTGTTTACCCTGTCACAATTCACCATCCTTGAAGTGTGCACCGTTCTCCTGAGATTTACATAAGTGATTATATTAAACTTTGACTTAAAAACCCCCGTAGAGTAGGAAGCAAGAGGGGTGATGAGAGCTGAGTACTCGAGCAGTTATTGAAAATAAAGTGTGTCTGACCCTTGAGTTGGACCTTGCCTCATAGATTTTTTGGATAGGTTGTGCTGAGATCTGAGGACAGGCCTGACAAGGGTCTTAAAGCAATCTCAATATTGCCCCTTTGGCTTGTAGTCCTGATTTGTTAGAAGAGGCGCCCACTAAAGGTGTGGTGGAGGACATTTTTATTAGGCACACTGCATGCTATGTTTATTTTTTTCAAATAACACTTACTCAGCTTTGATCACAGAGAGGCATAAGACTATTATTATACATATCAGCCCCAAACTGGGGGGTCTGGTAAAGAAGCAGACTATGAAGAGCCTAAGGGTTTGTTGTTTGGTGAAGGTTTGGTAAAGGGTATTGAGAAATGTATCTCAATCCATATAGCCCTGGATAAGGTGTAGTCCTCTTCGCAAAAGTTCTTTGACTGAAGTTTCAGGAGTGCCTGGTGTATTTTAAAAGTGCCCTGGCATAAATTTGCAGAGATCAGTTGAGAACGTGTCAGTGACTATCCCGGCTGGTGGAGGACCAAGATCACAGGAGTGGGGTGGGGGGAGGAACTGTAATCCCCAGCTCGGCTCAGACAACTCAGCCTTTGATCCTTCTGAAAACGATACCTGGGGAACAAGTAGGTTGAATAAGAACCCCAATTATTTTCGACATAGTAGTATTAAGCGTGTTGGATGAGTTACAATCCATGGCAAAATTTTCAGAGCACCACCATCCCTGCCAGTATGTTTGCTCACCTGAGTGGGTCACCTCCAAGAGTGCGTGTGTGGTTTCTGAGGTCGTGCAGTCGCACCAGGACTGGTGAACACAGGGTTGAACCTTGGGCTGGAGGGCTCGTCCATGTGCAAGGATTTTACAGGCACTCAGGCTAAAGGGAAAGATGAGCAGAGAGACTGCCCTCGAAGGAACCTTTGAGTCTGACTGCAGCTTGGCTAGTGAAACGTAAGCACTAACTACCCCTTTGCTTATACGCCCTTTTCCCAGAACCTCATCCCATGGTCCGGTCCCACCACCTAACCTTTGAAGGTAACATCTATGCACTCCTCTGAGTAATTTCATTATGTTGTCACTCCTGGTATCAATCCGGATCCATGACTCAGGGCCAAGGAACTCTGTGGCAGTGGCACAGCACAGGCAGTATAAGTGCAGGCTGCAGGGAAGATTAGGGGAGCAGCCTTGCCCTGGCTGCAGCAGGTAAGACACGAGAACTACACTTCACACCTCACACTACACTCTCAGTAAAATACCAGCTCCGCTGTAATCAGGCGTCGCAGCACACCCGGGACACATTAGGTGTCACTGGGTGGGCCCGATGATGAAGCATGCCACCAACCAGGTTGGTGGGTGAGGGCTTCATGAACTCACCAACGAGGTGCCCATGACAAATCTAATCAGAGTCCTAACAATATTGGTCATATTTAAGCTAGTCTCTTTTGATAACACATATAAACTACGGGGACTCGGACTAGCTTTCTAGTCCTCTCTCTCTCTCTTGATACGCACAAGACACAAGAACTAACACAACACCGCCAAGCAAAGACTTGCTGGGTGCTTTGGTCTGAGAATATTAAACCTCTAACAACTTCTTCCACCTGGGCAGTGGGGCACGCTCCTAGATTTGACCTTGATCACCCAGATACCTAACTACTCTCACAACTTCCTAAATGTGGACGTAAGTTGCAGACTCCCCCTTGAGATCTGCCCCCTTCATGAAAAACAGTGACAGCAGTTGGGTTACACCAACTCCAACAGTCTCCGCATCAGCCTGCACCGCTCTGACTATTCTGTTCAATGTCTTCTGCTAATCCTGCCCTGGGACATTACAAATGACACCCCTAACAGAACCCTATACCTTGCAATGAATGACACCACACCTACTAATGTGTCATCACTGCATCGGCAAATGCCTCAAAGGTGAGGAATACCTCGCTTGTCTAGTGCCTCGCCTATCTAGTGCATATGCACTGAGCTAGAGGTCAACCTCTAGGCTCCAACCTCACCCCCCAAAAAAACACAGCTAACTTTGTCACAAAGCAGCAAGTGGAATTTATTTTCAGTGTTACAAATCTTTTCTGTCTTCCTCGAGAGTGCACGAGGTAGACCCCTTTCATGCCCACTAACACCAGCTGCCCTTAGTAAGTGGTTTTTTGATAGGACCTATAAAAAGGGACATTTCATTGGCCGTTTCCTAGTAAGGTCCCAATTTCAGTCTCAAAGTAGGGGATCATTCAAAGGATTCTAGACAGCAAAAAGTTGTATTTACCCCACAGAAAGGAAGAATAGATAGAGGAATACCATCTAGGGAAAAGCGTTGCAAACAGCTGTATCCCAAGGTAAGTTATAAGATTTAATACTGGTTCTTTGCAAAGAAAGTTTGCAGAAAGACTGAGATATTTTATGAAAACCTGGATGAAGTTAACAAGGGAACCGTGGGTCCTGGAGACAATAGGTGGTTAAAAGATAAAGGTCACACAGTTGCCAAATCAGGAAAAAGAACTGAATGAGATTGTGTTTTCAGATCAAGGATAATCAGGCAATGGAACAGGTTGCAGAAGAGAACAAAACTTTCGGTAGTACATATTTCCATGGGAAAAGAGTGACACAGGGTGGACATGTTTAATACATCTGAGGGGTTTGGATTTTTTCGTACAGTACAGGAAACTTCAATGAAGGAGGGGATTGATCTTTGAGGGATGTACTGCAGGGAGGAGAAAATTAGATCCAGAGGTTGATTATTTTATGATTCGTACCACAGAGCAGTGCTGATGTTTTCTGTAGTCCAGGTGTCAGGCATTCTTAATCAGTTGCTCATGCCTCTGTTTGGGTTGGCGTTGGCTTTGTGATGTTTCACACAGGCATTGAGACCAGTGGCAGCTATTCAAGGGAAAAAGGAGTGTTGATGATAATATATCTAGACATGTATTGATCCTATCCCAGGATGAATTAGAGTTGAAGGATCATTTCAAGCTGGCAAGAGAATTATTGAAGAGCCTAAGTTTTATAATAAGTGCAGAGAAACTTCTTTTGGATCCTTGCAGACAGGTTGACATGGTGGGATTAATGCTGAAGCCTTTGGAGTGGAAGTGATGGCGATGGAGCCAGAGGTAGCAAGTTGCCGGGTCATGCGGTTTAGTAGACTAATGTGTTCCCTGTAGGGGCCTGTATTCCACCTCATGGTCACAGGTTCAAATTCTGGTGGGTCCACTCAGCCTTTCATCCTTCTGAGGTTGATAAAGCGAGTACCATTGAGTTGGGTAACAATAAACATCTGTTATTCAGTGCCAAGATACCCTCCTGGGTGAACATGTGCTTTAAAGATACACATTATGTTGCTGAAAAAGGATACGTTATTTTTAATGGTGTTATTGTTTTAGTTTCATCATCAATCCAGTCTGTGTTTCCAAGTATCCTGCATTACAGGGCCATTTATTGCCTGAAAGTAGACAGTTTAAGGAAAGGTCTATGTTATGGAGACTGAGTGAGATTGTCGGAGGAAGTAAGGGAGGAATTGATTTCATGGTTAGGAAATTAGGATGCATGGAATGTCTGTGCTCTGGTTCAAAACAGATTTTGTTTTGGAATTGCATGCACCTCATTGCGTTTGGTGTCTTCACATGGGTCAGATAGAGACAAGGTAAGATGGTCCTGACAGAAAAAACAGATGAATGTTGCATGTTTGGAGATGAAAGAAGGGTTTTTGCACTGAATATATTTGGACAGATGACCAACAGATGCAGGTTTTTTTTAAGGATAGATAACCTGTTGGCTGTTTGGTAGAAAATAAACTGTTTGGTGGAAGCAAATCTTGGATGTTATCAGATGTTGTGAAATATTTATGGCATGATTGTGTGGAACATAAGACTGAGCTCAGAGAGGAATATGCAAGTGTTGGAAATGGCCCTTTTTGCAGGGTTATCCCCAAACTTTTTGCTTATTCTTCCTTTATTTTTCCTGACCTCTGGTTGTTGGCAATGGGACTCTGGACACTCTACCACTGCTGATCAGTGATAAAGTGCATATGCTCTCTGTATAAAGTGCTATTGTGATTGGTTATCCATGATTGGCAGATTTGTTTCATCAGTAGGTCCCTAGTAAAGTGCACTGAGTGTGCCAGGGCTGGTGATTCAAACGCTACAAGTGGGCCTGCAGCACTGATTGTGCCACCCACATGAGTAGCCCTAAAATGGTTTCTCAGACCTTCCACCGCAGTACCTGTGTGCAGTTGCTAACTGCCATGCTGACCTGACCAGTTTCCCCACTCGCCAGGCCTAACCCTTCCCTTTCTGTACACAAATTGGACACCCCTACGGAAGGCCCAAAGTACCCCCCTGGGCAGAGTGCAGTGTATGTGAAAGGTAGAGTGTGCTCTAACAGTGAAATACTGCCAATTTCGTTTTTCACTATTGAAAGGCTATCTTGCCCATAGGCTAAAATGGAGAATGCTGTGCATAATGTTTACCTGCATATCTTCCCATAGGAGCAAGATAGAAAATTAAAGTTTGGCATCCCTGAACTCAGAATTTAATAACCCATCTTTTAGGAAGGATGGTTTTTAAATCTTGTGTTTGAAAACAGCACTTTTAGAAAGTGGTTGTTTTCTTGTCTGACCTTTCTGTGTGCCTCTGCCTGTTTGTGAATTGACTATTTGGTTTGTGAGTGACAGGGGCTGGGGTGGCTCCAGGAGGCTGGGTAAGTCAGCACTAGACTGAAAAGCTCCATCTGCATCGTGAGTGGTGGGAGGGGATAGCACTTGGACCTGAATAGGGCGGTGCCTGCCATTCACAATGCTGGCTCCACCTCCTGCTGGGCGGCTGATGACCCTGCCCCCCTCTCTCAAAGGAAGAAGGTGACCATTGGCAGGAAGCACCCAGAACTGGTTTGGACCAGGCTCAGAGCCCTCCTGCACAAAGGGATCAAATACTTTTTTGGGTATAACTACAGGACCCCAACCCCCTGAATTTTAGATCATCCTGGAATCAAGAAGGAACCTCTGCCAATGAGAAAAGCTGGAAGACTGAAGAGGAAAGACTGTCCTGCTGTGTATTTGTAGGCTGACCTGCAGTTGCTATTCTGCCAAGGAGAGGGGAAGGACTTTGCTGTTGCTGTGTCCCCTGATTGAAGGGATCTACAAGGGCATGAGGAGAGCTGGCCTCCTGTTAAGAAGTCCCAGGAACAAAAGGACTTCAACCCCAGCTTCCCCCCTGAACTCTGCTGTGTGAGTTCTGACCTGCCCAGAGTGCATAATCCAGTTGTGGGGCCTCTGGAGGTTGTTTCCTGCTGTTTGAAGAGCTGGAAAAGAAGAAGAGAAGAAGATCTACAATTTTGCACACATCGCTCGCTCGCAGAGCGCATTGTCGACAGTGCGAGAAAATTCCAGTCGCCGCAAAGATTGTCGCCGGGCCTGTGGCCGCTGCCAGACCCGACGAGTCGCTCGCTTGCGGAGCGCATCACCCCAGTGCAGGAAGATTCCTGTCGCTGTGAACATCATCGCAGAGTCCAGAACCAACGCATCAAGGGGCCGCGAGAGAAAAGGATCAATGCTGCGCCACGCATTGCCGCTGCACCGAAGATAATCGCCGCCCAGAGATTGTCGCATCGTACCTTTGCGAGACGCTTTCACTGGAGAACCTGCAAACTGGAATCCATACAAGGTATCACATCGCCACACATACAGACCGGATTCGAAGCAACCCGCCTGCTGCATGCAGCGGGGTTGTCGCATCGCCTCCCCAGGGTCTCAGGAGTGACGCATTGCTTGTTTTCTGACGCTGCTGCTTGGAACTTTTGTCCCATCTAAAGGTACTTTGGGCTAAAAGTGACGCAACTGTGGATTATTTTGGTGCAAACCCTTGAACTCATTTTAAAGTCTTATTTTGGAACAGTGTATGTTGGATTTCTTGTCGTTTTGGTCTTGTGTAGTCTAGAAGAAAATACTAGAGTTTTCTAAACTGGTGTGGAGCTCATTTATGGTGTTTTCACTGTGTTACTGTGAGTGTTGGTACAAATACTTTACACATTGCCTTTGATAAACCTGTCTGCCCGTGCCAAGTTACCAAGGGAATGAGCAGGGGTTTTACAAAGAGTGTATCCCCCTTACCCTGACTAGAAGCAAAGGTCCCTTTTTGGATAGTGGTACCTACCTCTGCCAACTAGAGACCCCCAGATCTAACAATAAGACAATTACGTTGCACATTGGAATTACAGATCACTGAGAGATTACTGCTACAGATTGTTGCATGTGGAGATTTTTGTATTGATGATGGAGCACTGGGGTCCTTTAGAAATAGATCTATTTGCATTCAGGTTAACAACACAGATAAGGAGGTATTTCATCTAGAAGCCAGGCACAGGTGCAGAGGCAGTTAATGCATTTCTACAGGATTGACAGACAAATAAGGTGGTGTTGGTCACATCCTTGGTTTCTGGGGGTGATGGAATTGACTATAAATGAGATCTATTTACTTCAGGCAATGTAGAGACTTTAAGAAAGTCAAGAAGAACATCTACTGGTACTGAAGAAGTTGCTGAAACCTCTTGTTTAGAGGGTATCCAGGGAGCTACATCATTTCAGAGATTGCTACAGGGGGGCTGCTGATTTCCTAAGTCTTCTAGACCTCAGAAGGAAGACATATGCATGGGCTTGGGACACCTGGGTTTGTTGGTACATTCAAAGGGGAGTACATCCTTTCAAAGTTTTCATACTTTTTTGTCTGAATTATTTTGGAAACTTTTGTATTAACGGATGATTAATTGTTACAGGTCAGCAGTGGAAGCGGGAGACTGATTGGTGGAAGCTTGGTCCATTGATAAAGACATTATTCTCCAGAGTCAGGAAGTGTATTAGTAGTTTTTACGTTATGGATGTAGTGTAGTTTCATGTTTTCCAGGAGGCCCAGAACCATGTGTTCTTTGATTTCTTAATCCTAATTTTGATGACCAGCCAAGTTAATGAGCTGTTCCCTGTTTGAAGGAGTATGAAGGGAGAATGACTGAGTACAGCAATTAGGTGATCTACCAGTTCCTGCTCTCCTATGTGAAGATGTATGCAGCAGTTGTATATGCTAGATGGGTTAGGATGGCAATTTGTGCAGCTGGCGTGGACTTAGGTCACATCAGTGCCTTTTTAGGGAGGTGTGCAATGTTTTGGTTCTTCCTTTCAGAGTCCATTGCATGTATGTCAATGGTAGCAAAAGGATGAATAACAGCTGCCTCAATCTGAATAGTGTACTCCATTACACAGCTGTGCTTCTGTTCTCTGTTGAAGGGTGACCAAGGGAGTTGGGGTGTGCAGGAGAGCCTGAGAATTACATTGAGAAATGGGTTCTGACCCTTTTAGCCCCGTTGATTTCTTACTATTTGGACTACCCTGTATTAGGACTTCTGCTGTGAGTCTCACTAACTGAGTCTCACCTACTGTAAGCTCTGTTAAAATTGAGAATGCTAGCCACTTTGTCTGCCTTTATGAGATCAGGGAGAAAAGTGTGTATGCCTCATTGTACTGTACAGTAGGACTGAACTCTGCACCAAAGTACAGTTTTATCCTAGTTCAGCCTAGAGACAAGGCTGATGCACCAATTTAATGGGAAATCCCAAATGCTGATAGGACATTAGTTCCTATGTATTTAATTACCTGTGATGGTCCCACATCCTTTGCAAATAAATATTTTATAATGAGGATGGGACATGTGAGAATGCTGGGGTGAAAGGCAGAGGAGTTTTAGATGGGGGATCGCGAGAGAAGGGGTAGCGGAGAATGAGTGTGCCTGGGTGGTGGAAGGGTCAAATGGTGAAGCATCAGATGACCTGAGGGAGGGAGAAAGTGGTATTAACTTAGGGACAGAGCAGGTGGATAGTAGTGTCTTGGCTAGAGAGGCTGCTTCCAAGCGCAAACCTATTCCAATGTTGCTCCTTAAGAAAGTCTATGATTTGAAACTCTGGTGATCAGCTACTTACCTGAGGCCACCTCCAAAAAGGTTGAATGGTGAGCTCCCTTTACATGGTGGTGGTAACAGGACGAATTTTTCAAGAGACAGGAAAATATCTATTGTTGAGTATTCCCTTGAATGAGGGACTGAGTATTTTGTCCCCTTGTGCACTGATGAGAAAGGATTTTTTAGAGACGATATGCATACTCCATCTTAGGAGAACACCCTGGGCCAGTTTTGAAATATGCAGAGGGATAGAAACTGCACTAGAACATAATGAAGTGAATGCAATTCCAAATAGTTCCTATTGAGAAGAAAGGGATTTGTTGGTGCCCGTAACTTATTGATGATAAGATCACCATCTGATATCAGATGCAAATATATTGGAAAGGTGATATTTGAATAGTACTGAAGAAGGTGGTTGTTATTTGCAGGGTCCACCAAAATGCGTCAACAGATTTTAAAAGCACGATCTGCAATGCACTGGGGATCTACAGCTGGCTTTTAATTGAATAATGGATACCTGGTAACACATAAAGTAGATGTGTTCTTTCGTAAAGACTAATTGTGATGTTTCAAATGATCTCCCTTATGTTACATACACGTGTTGCATTTTTAATTGTGCATTTCTACACCTGAAATTTTAACCTTTTAAGTGGCGATGCCAGCCAATGATCACACCCCGCTCTGCCTTCTCAGTGTGCGTCGGCCATTGGCCAGCACTGGGGAGGTATATAAAGGCCCCTCTGGTGTGCTGTACCAGAGGGAGTCCTACATTTTTTTTTTTTACATTAGGCTGGTCTGGAGAGCTTTGCATGCAGCCTGATTGTTTATTTTTTCTTTACTGTAATGACTATAAGTGTGCAGGACAAAAACGTCATTACAATAAAGATCAGAATCAGTGCATAGGAGCATATCTCAGCCCCCTGAACACAGATTCTTTTCAGAGAGGTATCATTGGAAAGGGGGGAATCTCCCCCTGTCCAATGCTACCTCTGCTCAGTGGATTCCTGATTGCGGATCGCCACAGGAGAGAGATCCCAAAGCAGGAATCCAGCCACTAGGCACCAGGGAAGGGAGTATCCCCTAAGGCTAGGGAGTGTGCTTTTCCAAGCACATTTAAATATTTATGCCCCAGGGGGCGGATGGGAGTATTTACCCAATATATGACCATAGGGGAGCAGAAAGCCAGCTAAGTGCCAGGTAAGGCATTTTTTAAAATATAAGGGTGGGGGCTGTCCACATGGTCATGACAATGTCCTCACCTGACTAAATGGGCATCAGGCTTTCTGCACCCTGGGGTAGATGGGAGTAATTCATCCGATCTGCACCCACTGAGTATCCTCACAAGGGCTTCTATTGCCCATCAGTTCCTGTCGTGGGCACTATGCCCTCTCCCTTTGATGTGAGGGGTCTCTCCTGTCTTCAGATAAAACCTTACCCTCACAAAGTCACTGACCCACGTACAGCAAGAAATCACTCATTAAACACTCGACCACAGACAGTGAGCATGACACACTCACAAACAAATAGTCTACAACTGTCAGTCACCTATATATATTTGAATACCTTTAATATACTAAAACAACCCCTTACACATTACAAAGAAGTCAAATTTGAAGGTTAAATTGGTGAAAAATAGTTAATAAATACTAATACCTACCCCCTTTTGTGTGTCCACTCAGAAACATACAGCCACAATAGGGAACAGTCATCCAGGCACACCTGCACACAGATTACCAACACAAACATAGTCAATATTTAATTACCTAAAGCAACTACACTTTATATGTGTGCATGTGTGTGTGTGTGTGTTTGTATGTGCATACACATACATACACATATACATACACACCCATCTAGTGACATACACAGTCGCCACTGTGTAAGTATGATTCAGCTGCACTTTCCATTTAAAAAGTGGTATTTATCTGCGTATATCATTTGCTGGATCTGCACCAAATTTGGTAGCAACTTTGTGTAGTCAGATATGGTTCATATCATTTCATGCAGATCCTGAAGCGCACAAATAGTTGAGTGGGATGAGAAAATAGTGTTTGCCATTTTAGCTCCCACGAGAAAATGTGGTTATGCCAGCAGCCAAAATCACTGAACGGATTTACACAAACGTAGCATGAAAATGAATCTTTACTCAGAAACCATACTTTTATTGGCTTGGTGTAAAGCCATTCAGAAGTTTTTTTATCTCTAATTGTTTACCAAAGTTGCTGGGTGGGCTTTTAAAGGTTAACACTTTTGTGTATCTGTGTCATTTAAAAATGTGGTTCAGAAAATGCTGTATCTCACATAAAAACAATTCTTACATGGGTATCTGGTGAAAGGATTTATGATTTTATCCACCATTTTGGAAATCAAACTTATTAAACAAAAATTACAATTTCATGCTGCCTACCCCTGGAGAGTTCTGGGTGGCACTCCGAGGTGTGGAAATGATGATAGAAAAAATAAAAAGTCTGGTTTGCTAGGTTGAAATCACAAATTTGAAGAAAATAGTGATTTTACAGTATGCAATTTATGTTTCTAAAAAATGGCTACCATTTTGTGTAGAAAATCATAATATTCATAAAATATGTAAATACTTTCTCAAAAAATAAAAATAATCATTGAAAAAAATATATATAAGTAAGTTACCCCTATTGCTCAGAGTCAAAGGACGTGCACAGTGAGTGCAGGCTTCCTGTAGAAGTTTGGGCAAAGCCCTGCAGACAACTTCTGCTGAAACATACACACACGTTTTAAAGGGTGATACATTAATTCAAACAAAGTCACATACAGATAGTGGCCTCCACACACTCAGCCAAAGAATTAGGGGCATATTAACGAGGGATTTATCTCCGCAGAGATGAAATGATCTCCCTATCAACAACAGGGTGCTAACGTGCAAAATCGCTTGTTAGCACCCTTTTTCTCTACGCTTCCCCTTTGCATCTCTAATGAGATGCAAAGGGGGCGTTCCAGAGCAAAATAATAGGAGAAATGTCGCCAAGCGACATTTCTCCTATTATCAAGCTTCACGCTAACACTCTAAGAGATAAAAAAACAGCGCTAACCACGGTTAACGCTGCTTTTTAAAGTCTGCTAATTTTCAGACTTAGGCATACCTGTAATGGAAGGTGGGTCTGGTGACTGCAACCACTTTCACTATCACCAAGATTATAGCAGTTTTACATTAAATATCACTGGAAATCCAGCGTTATTCAATGTAAAACAGCGATATTCCTGCTATCCCTGTTTTTTTTTATCGCCATGGTGCTCAGTGTAGATAATACTGCGCTACTGTGGCGATTATTGCCAGGTTTGGCCGCGATATATTTTTTAACTCCAACAGCGGTCAGCAATAATTTTCGCTGCTGTTTGTTATTATGCCCCTAATATTCGTAAATACTCAGCTACATACCCTCCTCCACATATTCAAAGTTGCAGTACTTTCGTACTGTGTTTACTAAACAGGACCATCACTGAATAAAAAGATGATACATTAATTAAAAGTTCGAAGCATGCCAACAAAAAGCAACAATGAAAAAGACAACTGTGACAACTATGGTATAAAGGTAAGAAAAGTAATACGATTTGTGAAAAAGAGAAATGATTTTGTTGACAAGGCTGCGCAACTTACATCTATTACTTAAAAGAGTAGAAATGTTAAGTTAGGTCAATATTTCTTTATTCAGCTTTACTGCATTCATGAAACAGTGAAATAAACCATATCATTAATCCAATGCATTGCACACACACTTACAAAAAGTACGTTCAAAATTAAAAAAATTAAAATCATCAATTAATTTGAAATGATTACATTAAAATAATAGAAAACGTCTTATTGAACACTATTCCTGGTTTTGAGCACACTCAGAAGAAAGTTTGAAGCAGCCAAACATATACTAGCCAATGTAAGTCTCTGAAGGAAACAGAGAACTGGTCTCCATTGCATCAGATATATTTGCCTAAATCCGTAGCCAATATCAGGTAAACTTAGATGGACGTTTAACTTTATGACTTTCTGTATTCACAAAGGGCATTTACGAGTCGTAAAGTTAGACTTTTATCTGGGTTTAGCTTTGTGATGTGGGCCTCTCTTTTCCTCGCATAATATACACAATAGTATAAAGTGCAGGGTGCCTTGGTTAGCTTGATTATCGCCTGGGGGAGCATTTATGATATGAAGGATTATACATTTTAATGCAAACAAAGAAAAGAAAGGCAGGCATTAAATGGAAAAAATATAAATATAAAGTTAGAAACGAAC
Organism: Lissotriton vulgaris; assembly: GCF_964263255.1. NCBI lineage: Eukaryota > Metazoa > Chordata > Amphibia > Caudata > Salamandridae > Lissotriton > Lissotriton vulgaris. The sequence goes on from NC_141693.1 coordinate 148,441,218, forward strand.
AACAGAAGAACGCAAAGTAACACATAAATAACAAGAAGACAAAATACAAACTTGACAGCAGCAGTGCGTGTTTTAGACATAAAACATTCAAGAATTGAGGCATGAATTCTTTCGATGACATTTAGTAGAAACCTTGTTGAAAAAATGAAGGAGAAGGAAACAACATTTTGCACATCTACATCAAAAGGAGTTTGTTGATGCAATAAAGGATAAACCTCTGGATTAGAAATGAAAGGGGCCATTCTCATTCTGAACTGAATAAAACAAAGAAATGATTGAACAAATTAGTGAAAGCCTTGTACTAGAGAAAAGGAAAGGAGCAATAATATAGCACCTCATGTGAGGCACTTGAAGGGGAGAAGGAACATAGGGGCATATTATCAAGGGGGTTTATCTCCGTTTTTTTGGCTTTAAAAGCCAAGAAAGCGGACATAAAATGATCTCCCTATTACCTATCTGTCGCTAACACCAGTTAGCGACAGCTAGTAGGAGATAGCGACCATCTTGGGCCCCACTTTGCATATCAGTGATATTTATCACTAATGACATGCAAAGTGGGCGTGCCAAGATGTTAGCGACTGGAAACAGTCGCTAACATCGCTATCTCCTATTACCAACTTTTGGAGATATTCACGCTAAGCACGAATATCTCCAAAAGCTAACACCTGCCCTGAGCAGTTCTTAGCCATGTTATCCAATGGGAGGTGGATAACATGGCTAAGAGCATTAGCTCGATAATGCATGAATATCGCGGACTTTTCAGCGATATTCATGCACTGCGGCCGATTTTTATCACATTTGCGATAAACCTTGGTAATACCAAGGTCTATCTGCGATAAAAATCGCCGCAGCTCAGCGGTAAATTTTTGTCTCTAACCAAGCAATAGCGATAATTATCGCTATTGCTTGGTAATATGCCCCTCACTTCTTATATTGAAGACTATTTCAGTGAAGAAAACGACAAGGAAGCAGAAAGAATGCACTTTGCAATTGATGACAATGGGTGTAGCTATGAGCCAATAAATGGGATAACATACGGAGATGAACTGATGGTAAGTGAAGAACAAGAACAACTACATGCTAACATGCCATTAACATCATTTGCTCTTTTTGTGTTCCAATGGAATCGCTCTTTAAAATGGAATACCAGGGAGAAATCAATCAACAAGCAGCAGTCCTTCCTTAAATAATCATATTTTGCATCCATAAAGCAAGAGACGAAGGGTCTGATTTAATTAATGGCAGATGGAGTAGTCACCATTGGCCTGGCGGAGGACTTTACATTAGCCAAGCCAAAAGTACTCCGCCCGCGAAATTTATGAATGACCACCAACCTGACGGTAATTTATAATGGGTTTGGCAGGAACTGCCGTCATAGTGGTTCCTTGTCATTGCATTTTACTGTTTGTTACAGGACTGCCTCGGAAAGACGCAGGCATGTCACAAACAGTGATATTTCTTCCTTTTCAAAAAGAAGAAAAGCAATGTTCCCCTCTTCATGGGAGGGTTCTCCCATGGTGGGGAGCATTAAAATGTTTTTACTGCTTACAATTACTGTCTGTAAGAAACAGTCCAAAATTGCTATATGTCCGCCCATCCAAATTGAGTGGGTGGACATGTAGTCATTTCTCCAAAGGCCCTTGCTCTCCAGGGCCATCAGAGGGAGCTAATCGCGGTGGAGACACCGAAGTCTCTGCCGTGATTAACCGGAAGGACTGCCTGCATCTAAATGCGGCGGTGAATGGCATACTTGCCGTTGAGGATACACCATCGCCGTTGAAATGGAGTATCCTTACTGCCAAGACTTAAATCAGGATCTAACAGCCTGATTCATCATTGGGCCATTTTGCGAGTCTGAAATAGCGATTCATAAGGAATCGCTATTCCAGACTCGCAAAACGGTATTCATGTAGGAATCGCAAAAAAAAATGCGATTCCTACACATTCCTTATTTGCGATTAGCAAATTGCTAATCGCAAATAAGGAAAAACTCCCCATTTATTCCTATGGGCAAAAAGGCCCATAGGAATGAATGAGGAGTATTCCTTATTTGCAATTAGCAATTTGCTAATCGCAAATAAGATAGCGATTTGAGGGGTGCCAGGGGTGTCCGAAGGACACCCTGTAGCACCCCTTAAATGCACATTTGAACAGGTGTTACGCACACACATGTCCAAAGGACATGTGTGTGTGTAACATGCAAAAGACAAAAATGCACTAAAGTGCTTTTTACTCTTTTTTCGCAATTTACCACCAAGTCAGACTTGGTTAAATTGCGACCAAATATTGCGATTTCGCAATTTCTAATTGGTTGATGAATTGCATTTAAGGAATCTCTATTAGAGATTCCTTAAATCCAATTCCTCGCAAATATGCAATTTAGGTAATAGCGATTTTTGCATTTGGGATGATGAATCCCAAATGCAAAAATCGCACTCGCAAAGGGCCAGATTCTCAGATTCTGGCCCTTTGCGAGCGCAATTACCTTTGATGAATCAGGCTGCAAGATACTCCACAAAGTTCCCTCTGCAATGTAAGGGAACAAACTATGGGTTCAGTCACTGGATCGTCTCCTCTGAAAATGTGCATGCTAGTACTTTTCTTCACATCAGGATCTTGGCACTGCATTACACCAAACAATTGCTCCTTGGTGTGAAAGAGTTATTATACTAAACATCCACCAATAGACTAAGAAAGATTGATCAATGCACTTCTTGCTGGTAATGCACAACAAGTACTTAATGCAGCCGCTGATAATTGTGGCAAACAGGAAGGAGTAGAAGTTGAAAATGAAACAGAAGGAGATTTGAATGCAACAACACCAACTTTAACTAATGAAAGTGTGCAAAGAGGTTTATAAGGAATGCAACACATTTATTTAAATGTCAACAAAAATACATGACCAAATTTGTGTTTTTGTTGTGGTACATGTTACAAGACTTAGACCAAGAACATTTTACTTTTAAGACAGAGGTAAGTGAACAGAATCAATAAAATCGGGATATATAATATACTAGATGAATTGCAATGAACCTGTGCAAGAGCATCATCATACAGGTAGAACATTATTTCATATGATAGTACATGTGCAACCTAAAACTGCTAAGTTATCTCAAAGTGCATAAATGAAAGATCTAAGAAGAAAGGTTATTAGATATAAAGGCAATTTAGACACTTTAAAAGGGCACCAAATTAAAGAATCATTAACAAGTAATATTCCGACATTGATACTGTTTTAGTCTTCTGATTGAAAGCGAGCTTGTAAATAGTGGTCTGATGTTGCACATATTTTGAAAATTGGGACTTGTTTTCAGAGGGCCTATGAGTAAATGGTACATGATTACAAATTGGAATCTATCATGAAAAAGGATTTACCAATATATGTGATATACAGAAATACTGGTACCATATTTTCAGTAATTTGATATGCATGTTAAGATATCTACGTCCTGACGCCTTCAGAGGCGGCCGCTCCTCACGCTGCTCCCGGTGGTATTGTAGCGCTTCACTGCCTCGCATTGCTCTGACTGACCTCTGTTATAGTTCGAATTGCTCTGACTGATCTGTGTTATAGTTCGCTTTGCCCCTGCATCCATTAGTGCCTGCTTGCTGCTAATTGTCAGATCGTAGCGCTAATTAGAGAAAGCGCGCATTGACTAGCATTTATTGGTGCTCTGCTGCCTTTGCCTATATTAATTATTTTGTGCCTGATTGTTGCCTGATTGTGCCGGTGCCACTGCCCACTACATAGCGCTTAGTTGGTTGTGCCCCAATCCAGTTTCGATTTTGGCTTGCAGCCATTTTGGTGTTTGTTGTTGTGCCTCCCTGCCCGCCTCTCCGCCCTGCTCCCACCTCCCAGCTGATCCTCCCTCGCCCCTCCCGCCTCCACTAGCCATTTATGACAGATGCTTTTGCGAGCAGCGTTCACGCGCAGGGTCGTGCCCCATGCGCGCCGAAGGTGCGTCAAAGGTAAGCCCGTCTGCGCCCGTCTGCACCCGTCTGCGCCTGTACGGCGCCCAGCGCCAGACCCCCTGGCCCCCACAAAATCCTCCCCGCTCGCATAACATACGACGCTGCAACCCTTTCAGCCCTTAACCCCGCCCGCCCTCCTACCTGCTATCAAGCCGCCCCTGGACACACCCATGGACCCTTCACCTGTCACTCCTGCAAGTTCGACTGCATCAGGACTCACACCAAATCCACAAACTCCAAACAGAGCTCCGACACTAACCAACTAAAGTGCATCCTGCTCAACACCCGCTCGGTCCACAGACACGCCATTGAACTTTGGAACCCACTCGACACTACATCACCGGATGTCGCCCTCCTTACAGAAACCTGGATGAACGCTTCATCAGCTCCCGACATCGCCATAGCCATCCCGGACAGCTACTAAATCTTCCGAAAGGACCGCACCAACCAAACTGGAGGAGGCATCGCCATCGTCCACAAGAACACCATCCGCATCACAACCAATTCTGACGACTACCTCTCAAACGCCGAACACCTTCACTTCCAGATCCGCACCGATCCTAAGACCACACTCAGAGGCACCCTCATCTACAGACCACCAGGACCCTGCTCACAATTCAGCGATGACATCACTGACTTCCTCAGCCCACACGCCCTCCCCTCCGAGGACTACATTCTACTGGGAGACCTCAACTACCACCTTGAAAAGAAAAACGACCCCAACACCACCACCCTCCTGGACAACATGACCAACCTCGGACTCGAACAAATTGTCAACACCCCCACCCACTATGCCATACACACACTCGACCCAATCTTCACCTCCAGCAAACACATCTCCTTCAATCACACCACTGCTCTCCACTGGACGGACCACAGCTGCGTTCACTTCAACTTCAAAAAGATCACGACCCACAACCCCCCACAACCTATTCCCCGAAGAAACTGGAACAAAATTACCTCCGACCAGCTCTTCACATCGCTACACCAAAACCCTCCTGCCAAATCATCGGACCCAAACCAAGCAGCCACCAACCTCACACAGTGGATCACCCATAGTGCGGACGAACTAGCACCCTTGAAGAACCATCAAATCAAGCAAGGTAACAAAAAAGCCCCCTGGTTCAACAATGACCTTAAGAAATCCAAAAAGGTATGTCGCACCCTCGAGAAAGCCTGGAGAAAAAACCCTTCCACTGACAACCTGACCACCTTCAAGAACGCTACCCCCAAACACCACCAACTGATCCGATCCACCAAGAAATCAGCATTCAAGGAACGACTTGACAACAATGCCCACAACAGCAAGGAACTATTCAACATCGACAAAGATTTCACCAACCCCACCGCCACCACCAATGGCATCACTCCCTCCCAAGACCTCTGCGATTCCCTAGCATCTTTCTTCTACAACAAAATCGCCGACATACATAACAGCTTTGAAAACCAGTCCGGAAACCAGTCCACTTCACCCACCCCCGAACCAACACCCCCTCCTAACAACCTTTGCACCTGGAACCCAATCACCACTGAAGACACCATCTGTCTGATGAACTCCATCCACTCAGGATCGCCAACCGACCCATGTCTCCACCACATTTTCAACAAAGCAGACTCCATCATCGCACCCCATCTCCGAGACATCATCAACTGCTCCCTCAACTCCGCTACCTTCCCGGAAAGCTGGAAACATGCCGAACTCAGCGTCCTTCTGAAGAAACCCAGAGCAGACCCCACTGAACTTAAGAACTACCGCCCCATATCGCTCCTCCCATTCCCTGCCAAAGTTATAGAGAAAGCCATCAACAATCAGCTCGCCGCCTTCCTCAAAGCCAACAATTCCCTCGACCCCTCACAGTCCGGCTTTCAAGCCAAACACAGCACCGAAAACGCCCTCATCGCAGCAACAGATGACATCCGAAAGCTACTGGACAACGGAGAAACAGCTGCCCTCATCCTACTTGACCTCTCTGCAGCCTTTGACACAGTCTGTCATAGCACCCTCATACAACGCCTCAGCAACGTCGGAATACAAGGAAAAGCATTAGACTGGATCATCTCGTTCCTCGCCGGAAGAACCCAGAGAGTCCGCCTCCCCCCTTTCAAATCAGAGGCCACCGAAGTCATCTGCGGCGTTCCACAAGGATCATCACTCAGTCCCACCCTCTTCAACGTATACATGAGTCCCCTCGCATCCATCGCACTCCAACACAACCTCAACATCATCTCCTACGCAGACGACACCCAGCTGATCCTTTCCCTTACCAAAGACCCTGACACCGCCAAAACCAACTTACACGAAGGAATGAAAGAAGTCGCCGAGTGGATGAAGAACAGCCGGCTAAAACTAAACTCGGACAAAACGGAAGTCCTCATCCTAGGTTCATCCCCCTCCGCCTGGGACGACTCATGGTGGCCTCTCGATGACCAGACAAGTCAACGCCGTCTCATCCTCATGCTTCAACATCTTACGCATGCTCAAAAAAATCTTCCGATTGATCCCCACCGAAACAAGAAAGACGGTCACCCACGCACTGGTCGCAAGCCGTCTAGATTAGGGAAACACCCTTTACGCGGGAACCACAGTCAAACTACAGAAAAAACTCCAACGCATCCAAAACGCCTCAGCTAGACTCATACTGGACATCCCCCGTCAAGCTCACATTTCCGGTCACCTGAAAGACCTCCACTGGCTTCCTGTCAACAAGAGAATTACGTTCCGTCTCCTCACCCATGCACACAAAGCCCTCTACAACTTAGGACCCGAATGCCTCAACACGCGACTGTCCTTCTACACCCCCATCCGTCTACTTCGATCATCCAACCAAGCCCTCGCCGCAATTCCCCGCATCCATAGATCCACCATGGGAGGAAGAACCTTCTCCTACTTAGCGGCCAAAACCTGGAATTCTCTCCCCACCCACCTTCGCCTTATACAGAACCACCTCTCCTTCAGAAAGCAACTCAAAACTTGGATATTCGATAAGTAAAATATCCCCCCTCCCCCAAGCGCCTAGAGACCCTCTGGGTGAGTAGTGCGCTATACAAATTTCTGTACTTGAACTTGAACTTACGACCTCTGATTCTGTTTGCTGACGCCACCAGTGGGCCTCGGCAGACTCCTTACAAGTATTACATAATCTGGTAGGTGTGACTGGGTGTGGTTAATAAAGCTTGTGACGCAGTGAGTTAAGTTAGTCGTTGCATGCTGAAGAATAAAGACCTGCAAACCAGAGCTCTGTGTGTGGCGTGGGCTGTTACCAGCTCCTCGGCTGGGGAAATGCTGCAACTGGTGACGAAATAGAGGATAAGTGTCCCCAAAAATACAAGACTGCTCTTTCTGAGTTTTCTATGGTGCAATAGACTACTTTTGTGTGCCCCGTGCAAATCAAGAAGTGGTCTATAGCTGGTGTATGTGGAGTCAAGGTGCAACCCTAGATTTTGGGAGGCCCTTGAAAAAGGACCTATGGGGGAGCACAGTCAGTAAGCCTGCAAAACATCTACTAGTAAGGCCGAAAGAAGAAATACTGCGCCAAGGCATAACACAAAGCCAGCACTGATACAAAGCAGAAACAGCCAAGTACAGGAAAGCTTTAAAGGCAGCAACAGCCAGTTATAATATATAAATTCGAGAAAGTTGAAGAGCATGTGTAAGAAGTGAAATCAATACTCACCATGAAGAAGGAAGATGGTGCCCACCGACCTCAGCTCAGGCGTGACAGCCCAAGTACTAGGAGGCAGCTTGATGCTTGCAGAGGTGTTACCGGGCCAAGAGATGCTGAAGGACAAACTCTGTCTGAATAACACACACTAGAACAAATGGAGGAAAGGAATATTAGAAGTGCACAATTCAGGACTTTCATTCTCCATTCAATACTGCCCAAAAGTGGTATATTGTTGCCAGAGGGACTACCTAAATCAAAACGTTTGCTAACCTCATAGATGCTATAGAAGAAGCAGATGACACAAAAATTATGTGTGAAACGCTTAGTTTGGAGAATGTGATAATTTCTGCAAGAATAGAGGAACATGCAAATCGACAAGCTGCTGATATGAACATGGAACAACCCATAATTAATCAGCATTGAGCATGAAGAGTGAGCAGAAACACAAGGCAGAGGCCCACAGAGTGATGTCTCAGAAGAAAAAGAAATGTTGTTTCAGTTATGGATTCTCTTTCCCACACCAAGGTAAATGTGCCGCTATTGAACAAATATTCAGAGGCTGCTGGAAAGAAAACCATTTCATAATGGTATGCAAAGTGAGGGAGAAACTAAGTGCGTCATGAAGAGACAAGAAGATGAATGCCACAAAGTTTCATAAGCACTCTAGCCACTCCCACAAGGCCAAACAGCAACATCGACTAAGGAAAGTGGAAATGAAAGGAAGTTGACTGTTATCAAATTAATTTTCCAATGATTTGTGGATTCCATCATTGAGTGACAGTGAGGAAGATAGCTGTGCAATAGTAATGTCAGTCACAGACTGACATGCACATCTAGGATTGGCGATGAAAGAGAAACACAAATTTGAAAAGAATCGCCACATGAAGCATCAAACTTTACTTGGACATTGTCCTAAAATCACGCTCAAGGTGAGTAGTTGCATACAACTTGAATTATATACAGTGATACCTTGATAAACATCATGCAATCAGAAAAGTACAAACAACTGTCTTCAATACCACATCTCATACCATCAAGAACAAGGGTTTACACCTGGGCAGCTCCTACACCCTTGCAGAGCAAAGGATCCTTTGTGGGAACTATAAAGCACAAGAAAACGACAGTGGAAGCGCCAATTCATGTTCTCTCAGGTTGAGTGTGTGCTTATTAACTTTCAATACTAGTGCTGGCATGGGACTGAGCTCTTTTAACTACAACTTAAATTCTCATTCTGAAGTAGTGAGTCAATTCCCGACATTATTTCATGGACTTGGGAAACTTAAGACAATGAAGGTACAGCTTCCCACTAATGAAGATATTCACCTGTTGCACAGTGTTACAGATGAATTGGTTTTCAATTACAGGAAGCAGTTGAGAAGCACTAGAAACACTGTTAAAGCATGACATCATCAAGCGCCTTGCTTGTCCCACGCTGTGGGTTTCACCCATTGTGGTGTTGCCAAAAAAAGAAAGTAGAGGTTTAGTTTTAATTTGTATTGCTATTTGACAGACCAACAAAGCAATCATAGATGCTATAGAAGAATCAGATGACACAAAGTCCATCAAATACTTTAATAACCTGTCAGGTGATAAAGTAAAAGAGGTGATAAAGAAGATACCACAAACTGATGATGTATCATCCCGTCAAAACAAGAAGAGGTTGGAGACCAAGTTCCATCCAATGCCGAATGTCGACTATGATAGGTACACTTTCAATCAAGCGAGACAGGAAGCTAGTGAGATGATGGATGAGTTTGTTGAGAGATTTGATAAGCTTACACTGTTCAATAAATTCAATCATGAAGAATCCATGCATCTCAGAGTTATTAACGGTTGCCTCTCGATTCCTTCTGACAAAACAATAATGTGTGAAACGCTTAGTTTGGAGAATGTGATCATGTCTGCAAGAATAGAGGACCATGCAAATCGACAAGCTGCTGATATGGAACATGGAACAATCCAGAATTTTTCAGCATCGAGCATGTAGAGTTTGCAGAAACACAAGGCAGAGGCCCACGAGTGATGTCTCAGAAGAAACAGAAATGTTTTTTCAGTTATGGATTCTCTTTCCCACACAAAGGTAAATATGCCGCTATTGAACAAATATACAGAGGCTGCTGGAAAGAAAACCATTTCATAATGGTATGCAAAGTGAGAGAGAAACTAAGGGTGTCATGAAGAGACAAGAAGATGAATGCCACAAAGTTTCAGAAGCACTCTAGCCACTCCCACAAGGCCAAACAGCAACATTGACTATGGAAAGTGGAAATGAAATGAAGTTGACTGTTATCAAATTAATTTTCCAATGGTTTGTTGATTCCATCATTGAGTGACAGTGAGGAAGATGGATGTGCAATAGTGATGTCAGTCACAGACCAACATGCACATCTAGAATTGGCGATGCAGGAGAAACACAAATTCTGAAAAGAATCGCCACATGAAGCATCAAACTTCACTTGGACATTGTCCTAAAATCACGCTCAAGGTGAGTAGTTGCATACAACTTGAATTTTAACCTCTTCCATGCTCATGACAAGGTCAACTCGTCATGGGTGTTACCTGCGCTGTGCTTATGACGAGTTGACCTTGTAATGATTCTATAGTATTCAAACATTTGCAGCACAGGAGGCGAAAACCCCTTAGCAGCCAAGGTGATATACAGTGATACATTGACAAACATCATGGCATCAGAAAAGTACAAAGAACTGTCTTCAATACCATGTCTCACACCATTGAGAACAAAGGTTTACACCTGGGCAGCTCCTACACCCTTGCAGAGCAAAGGATCCTTTGTGGGAACCATAAAGCTCAGGAAAACGACAGTGGAAGAGCCAATTCATGTTCTCTCAGGTTGAGTGTATGCTTATTAACTTGCAATACTACTGCTGGCATGGGACTGAGCTCTTTTAACTACAACTTAAATTCTCATTCTGAAGTAGTGAGTCAATTCCCAACATTGTTTCATGGACTTGGGAAACTTAAGACAATGAAGGTACAGCTTCCCACTAATGAAGATATTCACCTGTTGCACAGTGTTACAGATGAATTGATTTTCAATTACAGAAAGCAGTTGAGAAGCACTAGAAACACTGTTAAAGCATGACATCAACAAGCGCCTTGCTTGTCCCACACTGTGGGTTTCACCCATTGTGGTGTTGCCAAAAAAAGAAAGTAGAGGTTTAGTTTTAATTTGTATTGATATTTGACAGACCAACAAAGCAATCATAGATGCTATAGAAGAATCAGATGACACAAAGTCCATCAAATACTTTAATAACCTGTCAGGTGATAAAGTAAAAGAGGTGATAAAGAAGATACCACAAATTGATGATGTCTCATCCCGCCAAATCAAGAAGACGTTGGAGACCAAGTTCAATCCAATGCCGCATGTCAACTATGACAGGTACACTTTCAACCAAGCAAGACAGGAAATGAGTGAGATGATGGATGAGTTTGTTGAGAGATTTGATAAGCTTACACTGCAAGTTCAATCAATTCAATCATGAAGAATCCATGCATCTCAGAGTTATTAACGGTTGCCTCTCGATTCCTTCTGATAAAAAAGGATGTGTGAAACCCTTAGTTCGGAGAAAGTGATCATTTCTGAATGAATAGAGGAACATGCAAATCGACAAGCTGCTGAAATGGAACATGGAACAACCCAGAATTAATCAGCATTGAGCGTGAAGAGTGATCAGAAACACAAGGCAGAGGCCCACAGAGTGATGTCTCAGAAGAAAAAGAAATGTTGTTTCAGTTATGGATTCTCTTTCCCACACAAAGGTAAATGTCCCGCTATTGAACAAATATACAGAGGCTGAGGGAAAGAAAACCATTTCATAATGGTATGCAAAGCGAAAGAGAAACTAAGTGCGTCATGAAGAGACAAGAAGATGAATACCACAAAGTTTCAGAAGCACTCTAGCCACTCCCACAAGGCCAAACAGCAACATTGACAACGGAAAGTGGAAATGAAATGAAGTTGACTGTTATCAAATTAATTTTCCAATGGTTTGTTGATTCCGTCATTGAGTTTCAGTGAGGAAGATGGATGTGCAATAGTGATGTCAGTCACAGACCAACATGCACATCTAGGATTGGCGATGCAGGAGAAACACAAATTCTGAAAAGAATCGCCACATGAAGCATCAAACTTCACTTGGACATTGTCCTAAAATCACGCTCAAGGTGAGTAGTTGCATACAACTTGAATTATATACAGTGATACATTGACTAACATCATGCCATCAGAAAAGTACAAAGAACTGTCTTCAATACCACGTCTCACACCATCGAGAACAAAGGTTTACACCTGGGCAGCTCCTACACCCTTGCAGAGCAAAGGATCCTTTGTGGGAACCATAAAGCACAAGAAAACGACAGTGGAAGCGCCAATTCATGTTCTCTCAGGTTGAGTGTATGCTTATTAACTTTCAATACTACTGCTGGCATGGGACTGAGCTCTTTTAACTACAACTTAAATTCTCATTCTGAAGTAGTGAGTCAATTCCGGACATTGTTTCATGGACTTGGGAAACCTAAGACAATGAAGGTACAGCTTCACACTAATGAAGATATTCACCCCGGTGCACAGCGTTACAGATTAATTAGTTTTCACTTACAGGAAGCCGTTGAGAAGTCCTAGAAACACTGTTAAAGCATGACATCAACAAGAGCTCTTCTTGTCCCACATTGTGGGTTCACCCATTGTGGTGGCGCCAAAAAAAGAAAGTGGAGGTTTAGTTTTAGTTTGTATTGATAATTGACAGACCAACAAAGCAATCAAAAGAGAAAGACGTCCGAGTCCACACATTGGAGACATGATTATGTAGCGGAATGGCAACAAAGTCTTCTCCGGCCTTGATGTGTACAAAAGCTATCAAGTTTAACTGGAATGTACAATACCACTATTTCAACTCATGTTGGTTTATTCAAATATAAAAGACTCAGTTTTGGTGTGCCATCAGTTGCAAAAATCTTTCAAGATGTAATTTGTTGAATAATTCAGCCTGTCACACATGCTTTTAACTACAGTGATGATATACAGGTGTTTGGGCCGACACAAAAAAACACGATAAAGCACTCACACAAGCATACCATTCGCTTGCTGATGCAGGTCTCATTAAATGTAGAGAAGTGTGAATTTCATAAAAAACTGTCTTAAATTATTTTGGCATATTTTCTCTGCAAAGGGAATGACCCTGACTCTGAAAAGGCACACACACTGCTGTTTACTTGTCCTCCAGAAAATGTGACCATGCTGCAATCCTTCTTTATCCAGCTGCTGCTCTACGTATATTTGTGATTTTGCAACTGTGAGTACCCCTCTAGGAGAACCAACAAAGCGAGATATTCAATTTGAATGTTCATCTGAATGTGACCAAAGTTTTAAGGAAATAAAATACGCAATTGAAAATGCAAGTGAAATGGCTTACTTTGTTTCAAAATTGCATACAGAGATTGTATTGGATGCCAGCTTGGTGGGGTTGGTGTGATCCTTGCCCAACACAATGGACAGCCCAATGATCAAGACACATTTTGTCCTATGTTAACCAGTGTTTATCTCAGATTGAATGTGCTTATTCTCAACCAGAGAAAGAAAGTTTATCTGCAGTGTGGGCATGCAAACACTTCCATGTGTTTTCTGTATCAAAAGCATTTCACCCTTGGCCCAAATCATCAGGCGTTGCTCAACCACTTTTTTGACATCTGAAAGCCAATATTCCCCTCACATAGCTGTCAGAATCTGTTCAATAGCTAGAGCTTCAGGCGCACTTGACTTTACTATGAAATTGTTGTAAGGGCAATGACACCTGGGACGTTGTACTATGACATGGTAGCGACACTCGTGAAAAGTAGTCTGCAGGGTTTTGATCCTTCCCTGGTAGCCGCAACCCCCACCTCTCAAAGTGAGGGGAATATTGGCTTTCAGATGTCAAAAAAGTGGTTGAGCAACGCCTTATAATTTAAATAATCAAACAATTAGGCAAAAAGTATGTTGCAAATCATAAATGTTATGTACACATTTTTTTCATTTTTCATTTAAATAAAGGTATACGTTTAAATAATGTCATTTCTCAAAACTGGTGTAAAATACGTGCAATATATACATTGTGCTCCTTATAAGTGATTTTTGACTGTGCATTTACCATGGTTTATCATGACCAGCAACGAAGTATTGGTGCCAATATTACGTTGGTTTGAGATTCCCTGAATGTTTGTGCTCTGAGTTCCCGTTGTTTGGGCTACAGTGTTGTATTATCTGTGTCTCTACCGCTTGTTTAGCTTATGCCTGTTGATGCAAAATCTGGATTCACAACATGAACCTGTCAATGACGTGCATCGTATATGATTGTGTATTTAGGCATTAAATTGCCAGTTATCCTGCGTGCTAACTTGGCATATATGTCATACTAGTGCAATGGCTATTGGAAACAAAACCGGTTAGCGCGTCTGTCTTGTGGTGCCCAAGTGGGCATGCGGACATAGACATACCACATGTTGGAGGCATATTGGTTACGAGTGCTTACTGGGTTGATGTAGGGTCGAGTTTGTTTTACATGGATGCACACTGCGCAGCGAAGGGACAAAAAAATAATAAAAGTAAAAAATAAAATTAAAATTAAAAATTAAGAAATTAAATGTTATTGTAAGTTTGCCTTTGCCACTAAGCAAAAAAGGTAACTAATTGTAAATTGTTAGAGGCACACGTGTTGAATGTTTAGAGGAGTGAGTCTAGGAAAGGGAGAGTCAGTTGATACCTTCGCGTCGATTCAATGTCATGTTAGATACTTGTAGTTTTAGAGGTGCACAGTCATTGCTTCATCTGCATTGAGGTCATGGGTGTCTTGGAGTCTAGTAGAATGATGTATCTGGATTCCAATCTCCTGAGCGCTACCTGTCTGTAGCCACCCCTGGCATTTTTCTTCACACTGTCTATTACAAAGTACTTTATGTCTTCTGTCCTATCGCCATGATGTGCATTGTGTTCTTCTCTTTGCGTGGTGTATTGGACACTAATTCTTGCTCCATGGACTTTGCCCGTCTGAACGTTAGTTGGGGCAACTTGGCAGAAGAAGGTGCTATGATGGGGCCGCTACTTACCACTGGCCAGTGTCTATACAAGATTTTTCGTAGCTGTGTGTGGTATGCATTGTAGCCTGTGATAAGTCGTAGTGTTTCAGCTGATTTGGTTGACATTGGTTGCACAGGTTGTTTAAAGATAAGCCCTTCTCTACTCTTGGTGGTGCATTTATGCGCAGCTTTAGTCAGGGTGTTGTTATTGTAACCTCTGACTCGTAGTCTGTCAAACAACTCATGTTTAGATGTTTCAGAACTTTCCTCTGTGCTACAATTGCGCTTCATCCTGAGGCATTCTGCGTAGGGGATGCTGGTGATGAGGCTAGTGGGGTGAAAACTGTTGGAGTGTAACATTGTATTGCCTGACATTGGTATGTTTTGGATTGTATCTTATTGTTGCTGACAAATAGTTCCAGGTCTAGGAAGACAATGGATTCTTTACTGGTCGTACACGTGAACTGGAGGTTAAGTGTGTTTTGGTTGAGCTCTGCTGCAAACGTTTTTGCTCTGTCCTCGCTGCCTTTCCATAGCACAAAAATATTGTCGATTTAGCGACAATATAGTGCCACATTTTCTGACATTTGTGTGTGGTGTGTCGACATGAGTACGTGCTCCTCCCACCAGCCCATATGCAAATTAGCATAGCTGGGGGCGAAGCAAGTACCCATGGCTGTCCCCTGTGTCTGTTTGTATAAAAGTTTGTTGAACATGAATGTATTATTTTCCAGACACCATGCAGTCATTTGTAAGAGCATCAGTGTGTTGATAGAGTCCAATATCACTGGTTTCTAGGTAATGTTTGATAGCATTCAAACTATCCCTATGTCTGATGCTCGTGTACAAGCTCTGTACATCAAGCTTGACAAATACATAATCACTGTGCCAACTTAAATCATAGATGTTTGTCAGAAAATCCCCACTGTCTTTGGTGTATGATGGTAGACTTTGCACATGAGGTTGGAGAAAGAAGTCTAGGAACTTGCTTGTATTTTCAAACAGTCCGCCAATCGCTAATATTATCGGTCTTCCTGGAGGGCATTGTTCATTCTTATGTATCTTCGGGATTAGATAAAGTTATGGAGTTACTGGATAATTGTTTTTCAGAAAATAAAATTCTTGTTTTCCAATGAGTCCTGCTATTTTCCACTCATAGAGGCTTTTGTGATAACGTTCTTGTATGTTGGTGATGTTGGATGCACTGATTCTTACATAGCAGTTCCTGTCAGTTAGTTGGGACATTGCCTCTTTGTTATACATCTCCAGTGGCCAGAGGACTACATTGCCCCCCTTGTCTGACCAACGTATCATAATGTCATTCCTGTCTTTGATTTTTCTCATCACAGTTTCATATTCAGTTCTTTGGTTGTGCCTCATTTTGGTAAAGTTGTTGCTACTTTCCACAGCTGAATTTTTCAAGTCTTTAATCACTTTATATGAGAAAATATCAATGTTGTCTTTAGGCATGAGCGGGCAAAATACTGATCTTGGTTTAAAAGGAGTTCGAGAAGTCATTTGAATGTTAATGCCAACATGCATAGCCACTTCTCCAGTGCCCATGATTTCTGTTTCCTCACAATTGTCCAGTTCTGCCATTTCACTAATGAATTCTATGTCAGCTACATTCCAATTGCTAGGTGGACTGCCCATTGTTTCACCATTGCTTGAGTTATTGTTTTTTCCCGTGTGTTAAAAAAATACTTGCGTAATTTTAATTTCCGTATAAATTGGTGTAGGTCTATGTGTGTCTGGGTGTAATCAAAGTTAGTCCTTTTACAGAAAGATAAGCTGGGTGTGAGTATTTCTTCTTCACTGGTTGTGAGTGCCATATCTGAGAGGTTGATCACTGTGTTTTTCTTTTCATTTGTCTCTTTCATCGTCGTTTGTTCCTTCTGTATGTTTGTTTTCCCATTTGCTGGTTTGTGTTTGCCCCATCTCCTGTCTTTCCGCCTTCTGCTCTTTGATTTGGTTGTTTGTCTGTATTTCGTTCTTGAAGTGATTGTCTGGGCCTGAGACTCATCAGGAGGTCCTCCCGTAAAAAAGCAAATTCTTCTACGGGTGTCAGCACTTTGTGCGCTTGGCCTTTGTTTCCTGCATTCCTGGGGTCAGATTCAGCTCCGGAGCTCATATTGGATTCGCTTTTCCCTGATTCTTCTTGCATACCTGTGCCTGCTGCTGGCAGCTGCTGTCGTCGGATGTAAATTCTGCCCTTAAGATAATAATTTCTATCCCGTTGGAATTTGTGTGCCTTTCATTCTTTTATGGTTTGCTTATATTTAAGGATCCTGTTCTTTATTTCCGCCATACCTTTATTGATCTCATCTTGGCTCTCGGATTTGTCAAGTTCTTTGCCGATTTCTTCCAGTCTGGTCAATATTTTTTGGTGGTCAGATGTGGCATATTTTATTAGGATTTGCAACATATTCCTTGATGGGGAACATCCTTTACAACGCGATAAAGACACCGCAGTGCCATTACAACGCGGGTTTCACAACGCAAGTCGTTACCACGACTTGCACTGGAGGGCGCTCTAGGCTAAGGAATAGTAGATTTACTATTCCAGCGCCTTCCCTACTGTACGTAGGCTGATGTTGGAATACCCTACAGCGCCAGTCGTGGTAACGACTTGCATTGTAAAACATGCGTTGTGATGGTCTGCAGTGTTTTATACAGCGTTGTACCGTCATACATCCTCCTTGATGACTGAGCATTGTTGTCAGCCCAATCTTGCAGCATAGCTGGATCTGGGTTCTCGTACGTTGGTGCTCCTAGTATTCTAAGGCCTCTCGGCACTCGGCCTACTTCCAGGTATCTTCGCAATGATGTGCATTCCCACCATGTGGATACTTCTTGTCATCTTAGTTTTTCAAATTCCTTCAGTTGTTTTTTTACGTCACTCCCTTGTGATTGCTGTTGCCCGCATTGCTCGATGTTTCTGCACCCGCGCTTTTATTCGTGTCGCTGAAAATATCCAACGCTGCCTTCTCGCGTTCCCGGACCCACTCCTCTGCCATCGCTTCAGGAAAAAGTGTTTGTCTTTGATACCCACTGCCGTATGGTTTCACAGAAACGGACTACCTCTCCCAGCAGCCACTTTGAAGGACCCAACAAAACACTCGTATACCAACACTCGCAGGCTTACCTGGAACTCGGATGCCCTCCGGCAGCTGCGAGGATCAGGAAATCCGCATTCGTGCTGTCAATCCGTGTTAGTCGTCCTGTGATGTCGGCTTGGGGGGCTCTCTGATTTCCTTGGTACCAAAGAACAGTTCACTTTGTTTTGCCTGGCAGCAGAGAGTACCACATCGAGTAGGGTCAGCGTGAGGGGCTCCAGCGCGTCCTTGTATATAAATTCCAATCCTGTATATATATATTTATTTTACCTACCGGCGATTGCCAGTAGGTAGTTATAGTTAGAACCTAGTTTCCATAGGAAAAGCATTTTTTGATTTGCTAATAACTTTGATGTCATTTGACGAATCTTCGCGATATTCTCCCCCCCAAAAAAAGGTCTATCCGGGTTAGCTCCTATCCTGAAAGTTCGGGGGTGATTTGTCAAGCGAGGGCTGAGAAAAAAGGGGGGGTCCCAAAAAGTGTTTTCTACATGTTAATATAACATATAACATGTTATTACAGGCATGAGCCCGAACTGCTGAACGGAATTACACCAAATTTGGCAAAAAGGTAGAGCTTGGTTCAGAAAGCGACCTTTTTTTTAAATGGTGTAAATCCGTTCAGTAGTAGCTGAGAAATTTAAAAAATAAAAGTGAAAAAAGAATTTCCTACAGGAAACATTAGGCAAGGCTACAGTTCGAACTGATGAAAGGAATGACACCAAATTTGGCAAAAAGGTAGTGCTTTATTCAGAAAGTTTCTTTTTTTTAAATGGTGTAAATCCTTACAGTAGTTGCTGAGAATTTTTTTTTTTTTAAAGTTTCGATACCTGGGGCAACGGTGGGTTGGCGCACCCCCCCCAATCACACGCTTGACTGTCATTGGCTGTCACGACCACGAGCTTCACTGTGATTGGCTGCCAACACTCTAAATGAGGAAGTTTTGGCAGCCATCTTGTGACTCGGTAGAACCAAGTGAGAAGAAAACAGTAAACAAACATAAAAAACAAGAAAAGGGGGCAGGGTGGAAATGCCCTGTCCCCCTAGTTCTGCTCACGGGGGTCCCACAAGGAGCTGCAGGCCCAAAATCTTTTTTCTTTAAAACATCAGAATGCACACTGGATGTGCGAATCCGGGCGAAGGAAAAAATGAAGTGGGTTCCACCAATTAGTTTAAATGTGCCCCCGGGTGGGACAGGTTCCGGAGGCGGCTCTATAATTATATTAGGGGGGTGTGCGGGGCCTCCGCAGGTCCAGGGACTGCCACCTCACCGGGTCTATGTAAATAAGGTGCAGGAGGGCACACGACCTCCTGTAGCCTTCGGGGACCGTTAACTCCATGGGGCTTCTTAAATCATTTTTGGGGACCCTCCGAGTCCTCCACAAGCCTCGGGGATCCGCACCCCGGGGGCTTTAATTAAATATGCAGGGGGGGAAGAAAAAGGAGAATCATTCATTCATCATTGAAAGTCCCAAATAAATATCAGATTCATATGTGACTCAAAACAACTATTAGGAAAACACATGGCGACTCATTCCAGGACAATCTGTAAGTCACAGCCAGCCTGCAAGACAAAATCCAAGATAAGAAGGGGTGTTATGCACTCATCAATGGACAGAGAGAGAGAGAGGGAGAGAGGGAAACAGAGAGAGAGAGGGAGAGAAAGAGAGAAAGGGAGAAAGAGAGAGAACGTACAATGAGCATAATGGTACTCGGGCCTTTGGTACATCCAACTCAAATAGTGTGTGTCTATCGCTATTGGAGCAACATAATTCGAAGGTCTGGCATCACTTGCAGTGCCAAGGCCACATCACATTTATAAAATGCAAGCAGTACTCAGATCGATATTAGGAATTAAAGCTGCTTTCTCTCCATACATAAGGCATTTCGTTGAGGAGTTCGGACTGTAGGCTTGGCTAAAGTTTCCTATCGTAAATTGATTTTAAAACTTTCATTTTTTCAATTTCTCAGCAACTACTGAACAGAATTACATAACTTATAAAAAAGGGGCTTTATTCCCGGCAGATAGTTGAATGAACTTACTTTCCAAGCCATTGGCGCCATCGATGTGGCGGTAGGTAAAAAACTTCCCTTAACCTTAGTTGCCAATGATGCCACCAAGGCTTTCGACCAGGTGAGCTGGTCATATCTCTGGGAATCTCTTTATAGCTTTGGATTCTCTAGCAATTTTGTTTCAGCTGTCAGATCTCTCTGCTCGGCTCCCTGAGCAAAAATCTTAGTCAACGGCACTCTTACAGACTGGGTTGCTATATCCCGGGGCACCAGGCAGGGGTGTCCCCTGTCACCACTTCTGTTTAACTTATACATAGAACCTTTTGTGTGCCGGCTCAGGGCCCACCCTCTGATTATACCTTTTAAAATCTCGGACCTGGTGCTAACATTTGCCTGATTCGCAGATGATCTGCTTATGTACACTCAACCCCTCAGAGGCCATCCCTAGACTAGTAGAGCAGGCCAAATTATTCTGGGAAATCTTGGGCTACAGAATAAATAGGGATAAGACGAGATCATGGAATGGAATCAAGGCAACGGAACACAGGGGACCAAGTCTCGAATTAGGTATCTTGGCATCCATCTAGCTCAGAAAATAGAGGATATTCCCAAGATTAACTAGAGCAGGGTTTCCAAACATGTCTACAGTCTGCTCCTCCGGTGGTCAAGCCTCCCTCTGATTATATTTGGGAGAGGCAATCTTATAAAAATGATCATCTTGCCTAAGATAACTTTTTTATTCAACTCAATCCCATTATCCTTTAGTGGTTTAGATATCTCAAAACTGCAGGGAAAAATTGATTCTTTCATCTGGAATACTAAATACCCCCGAATCGCTTGGAAAAAGCTTAGGAGAAACTTAAATAGAGGGGGTCTAGCTTTACCAGATCTACTCAATTATTGCCACACGTTCCACTTTAAAACATTTAGAATACTGGCCAACAAGCTTGGTCCGTCCTCATTGGGCCTACTGTTTCAGGCATTACTGCATGATATTCCCCAAGGGCAGGAGTTTTTATTTTTAAATTTGGGGACCCCAAGTTTTACAAAAAAGTCAGGATTAAGGTCCTGGGGGCTGCATTAAAAAACTGGATTTTTGTCAGGAAGAGTCTTAAAATTCCGTAATATACATGCCAGGCTCCTATCTGGGACTCCCCAGGCACCCCGGTTTGTCTCAGGATCATCCTTCTCAGCCACTGAAACTAGCAGGGGTTCAATCTAGGGGCGATCTCCAGAAGGACCCACAATTGCTGAGCTGAGAATCTCTTTCTGGTATAACAGGTGGCACGCTTATGAGACTAAAATATTATCAACTGTCGGGGTGGTAGGCAACCCAGTCCTAGGATCATGAAGAAGTGAGCGTAAGATTCAACTCGGTCTCTAGAAAGGGAGGCTAGAAACGGGAAATCTCTTTCTGGTACTGGGCCCTGCTGGAAGATGATGGAGTATCGGCATCCAAAACCCAGAAGCTCTGGGGCAATGTTTTCGACCCTGATACGCACAACTTAGGTGACATCTGGGAGGACTCTTTCACTGTGTTGGGGGCAGTAATAAAACCAGCTGCCCTCAAGAGAAACCATCGCTGACGGCCTATAGGGTTTATTGGACCCCAGGGAAACTAGCTAAGGTGATGGGGTCAGAATATCACTGCCCTAGATGCAATCATCCGGCGGCCGATGACCTCCACATGTTTGTAGACTGTCCGAAGATCATCAGCTATTGGCTAGAGGTGAAAAAGTTTCTTGAAGATGTTCACCAGCAACAGGTGGAGGTTAACCCCAGGACAATCGTCTTTGGCCTGAAGACAGACTATTGCTTGAAAGATCCAGCATCTAAATTCATCTTTCATGTTGTAATCCTGGCGAGGAGAGAGATCTGTAGGGTCTGGAAATCTGCAAAGTCTACAACGTTTGCTGAATGACTGTCACACATCATTTTCACCAGTGAATCATATATAGCCTGTGACAATATGAGTCTAGATAAGGTATGGTCGGTCCTTGTGGCCTGGCGCAACAAGTAAAAGCGGTCCCATGATTTTGCCCCGGCTCTGTTGGTCCTTTTCTCCTAAGTAACACATGGCCATGGAGCTGTGTTGAACAGGAGTGGTTTAAGGAAACAGTTCTGGCTTGAGGGAACCCCATCTCTTTATCATTACTGGCCTAATACCAGGATTGGAACGAGCTAGCTAGATGAGAAGAGCTGGAGAAATCCCTTCAAGAATGCCCAACATGATGTATGAGGACTGGAAAAAAAAACGTATAAAAAAAGGTAGCGTTTTGAACCAAGACTGAAGGACAGCTGCACCTGCGACCTTGGTTTTGAATGAGGCTGTGACCCCAGGAAACAGATACCATACTACATTTTGATGGCTCCCACACCACGAACTGCGTTAATGAAAGAGCTACTTGTCCACACCACACACACAGTATTCACTGCATGAGGCACCCCTACATGGGATGCCTTTGACACTGGCATTAAACACAATTTATAAGTACAATTGTTGCACACACATAGGACATATTGCTCAGAGCTGTGGCACCATCCACATAATGACAGCGGTCAGGAGAGTGCCGGCTCTCGGAGACCAACAAATGTAATGGCAGTCAATCCCGAAACCATGCAGAACCCCTGTCACGTGCAACTGTACCATGCACGTATGCTGTATCGATTGGGATCTCTGCCAATGGCAGTGCTGCGGATCAGTTACCGTCTAAGCTTCCGTCTTGCGTACGTCACCTGCATCCAGCCTCGGTTCCACTGTCGAACATGCACATTTGAGTGGCCCAAGGAGGTCTGCCTATCCAACACAACGGTAGATGAACTGGATTATGACTTGTGTCTGTGGCCCCTGTTGGCCCACGAACAGGAGTGTAACTGGGATTCCCATGCGTGGGATGCGTTGATATGTGGATTTTGTGGATGGGAGATTGCACAAATAATCGTGTGCAGTGACTACATCGAGACACTACCTTATTGGGCTGTGGTGCGGATTGGTGAAACGGCTTTCACGCAGCACATAGGTCTGGACCAGTTAATGGATTGGGTCTCCCTCGTGTTCGTTGAACTTGAGAATTATGTACTTCTGGAAATTATTTTACATAAGGCTTCACTCGTATTCATGGAGGAAAGAGTACGTACCTGCAGTTACAACTGATTGTAACCCAGAGCACAGGTCCCAACACCTTGTTGCATCTCGGAGTAATGGTCACATATCCCATCACGACAGTGGACATGCAGCATTCGCCCGAACTCAAAATGCATATGCGTGTACCTACGCATGTTGGAACGCACCTTTACAAGGTGATGCAGATCCCATGGGCTGTGACTCTTGTTCCCTGACATGGTCAATGAACAGACGGCAAACATCCCATAACTTGCCACCCGTAATGATCTGTGTTCATTTTTGCATCCCCATATAGTACACCTCGACATGTACTTATGCTTTCTGTTATTGTCTGATGCATTTTTCTGCAGTTTCTGGCACTTGCTTTGCCGTACTGACGCGCACATGCTAATAAAACATATGTTACTTCACCAGTGTCCAACTTTGATGAGTGTTGATGAGAACGACAAATCGTGTGCCTCATTGAGCATTGTCCGTACACAGGGAGGGACTGATGAATGCATGTACATTAGGGGTGAGTCCCTCTAGCCAGCCCCACCTCTGTGCGATAGAGATTGTGGTTGTGACAGCTGCTGATACAACTGTGCCCTTATGTCTCCTCAGCAATGTGAGTATGGTGTCCAACTTTCTACCATGTGGATTAATGTGATCCGTCATAACAGGCAGTGTCTACACAGATGTGTGTCAGTAGGTAATGCAAACAGATGTTATGTTGCAACATGTGATGGGGCACACTGCTTTGGGCCTGTTAGTAATTTTGACATTTCTACACACAGCTCCATTTTATGCATGTACGTGGGCATACGTTGGGGGATTGTGAGATTGTTGTTCATGTGCAATGAACCACAGATAGTTCACCCCTTCAGTCATCTAATTGGCCATGTGTCAGGCTCATAGATGTGTATTAATGTTATTTACTGGGGTGTATTTTTTGTGCAATCTATGTCCCTATATTCATCTAATATTTGAACTTTGAGTGAACATAGACATGACACATCTATGTGATTCCGAATGTTTTGTTCACATTCTGTGGTGTGTCGGAGCTGGAGCAGTATATGGTCATACAAAACCCACATTACGTTTGCCCAGTGGTGGGCCAACCACAGACCTTTGGGGGATGGACAGTTACACGTAAGAGGAAGAGTTTAGTCCGCAGCTGGATTGCTGTGTCATTGGCAACCAGAGTAGAAATAGCAGTCCATGTGGGGGTCCATGTGAATGTCGCAGAGTGTTTCGGGGGACAGTGGTAGGTGTTGTTCTAGGGCATGATGCATAGGACTGAACCAGGCAGGGACAGGCCATTTGGCGGGGATGGATGCTACTACCTCAATCTTCACACAGTCATTACCTTCCAGTCACTACCCATGTGCTCATGCAATGAGTCAGGCACTAGCTCCTGCCCTGCTACAATGCACCATGCACTACCCATCCAGACGACTAACCACCCACATACTACTGATTCACTCCTCCAATTACCCATGCAGTCCAGCAATCCCGCTGTCTCTTCCCACGCACTCCTCCAATCGCCCATTGCACACTATGTAGTTATCCAATCACTCCACCAATACCCAAGCACTTATAAATTCCCCATGCACTCTCTTTGCAGTACTCTAATCATCCAGTCACTACACATGTACTCATGAAAAGACCAAAGCACTAACTAATGCATCAGTTCAATTCTCTATGCACTACCCATGCAGACCTCTAACCACATGCACACTACTGATTCACTCTTCCAATTACCCAGGTAGTACCCATGCAGTCCAACCATCTCCCTGTCACTTCCCATGCACTCCTCCAATTACCTAGGCAACACCATGTACTTATCCAATCACTACGCCAATACCCAAGCACTTATAAATTCACAATGCACTCTCCTTGCCGTACTCTATTCGTCCAGTTACTACCCATGTACCCATGTAGTCATGAAATGACCCAGGCAGTAACACATGCAGTGCTACAATTACCTGTGCACTGCACATGCAGACCTTTAAATCAATCAATCTGTATACATGTACTCATGCAATCAGCCAGAAATTAGCATGCAGTTATTTCTCTTTTTTAACCAGATGAGGTAGTCTGAAAATAACTCTTTTGTTTCTTCTTTTTTGTTTTGAAATTTGTGTGTGTTTTTTTAAACTATTTCGTAATTTTTTGTGGTGTTTTTAGAAAACTGAAAAAAGTAACAGACTAAAGTCTTAACTTTTGGGATTATAAAAATATTCCAATAAGGCATCATTGCTGCAGGACAAACAGCATCCACAGATTGTTCACCACAACATAATATGACTTTGTATTTTATGCAGTGTTGTTGTAAGTTGGCAAACTCGGTGAGAATGTCCGGACCTCGAGACGAGGTGCTTGACGCTCCAGATGTACTGGGGCCAGCGCCCTGGTGACCTTACTGCATGTTTTCTTGTGCACGTTGCAGCTGCTCTTGTGCAAAATGTCTCGGATGAATTGTCTGTAGGTGCTTGTACATACTCAATATCCCACATGAGTACTTTTTATCACTTCCTCTTGACAAAATCCGAAGACATAGAGTACAGCTCACCTTCTGAGCATTAACTTTGCTTTCACCATCTGGGATGGTGAAAAAATTCCAGACAATGGATTAAGGTCTTTTCTTGGGAGGTGGATCTTCAATGTCATCATCATCAAATGGAAGCTGTTGATCCGGATTTCAATAGGTTTATAGTAAAAAACACCCCAAAAAATTTACAGAATAACCAATGAAATGCTTTCTTTTACAGTGACATGGGAGTCGTGCACCTGGCGCTTTGTGAACATTATAGTTAAAAATTAGCAATTAAAAAACCTTTGAAATTCACTGAAAAACCATAGGTTTTAGGGACGTTATAGTTAGAAATTAGCATTTAAAAAACCTTAGAAATTCACTGAAAAAAACATAAGTTTCATGGACGTAATAATTAGTTGGACATTTCACTTGTACAAAACCAGAGAAATTTGGCCGTGAGTAGAGCTAACTATAACTCGCGCACCCACAATGCACAGCTGATGGCGTCATATATTACAATACTGATGACATCACTGAGGATATCATCCAAAGAATGTGTGTTTCTGGAAGTTTTAAATATGATCTATATATATATATATATATATATATATATATATATATATATATATATATATATATATATATATATATATAATGTATATTTTTTTTCTCAACACCAAGTCCCTCGATCCTCGGGACTAGTCTCCCAAAAAAAAGCACTCTAAGCCTCTCTTGCGTGGTTCGCCAAGATTTATTTACAGTTACTTTGCAATTTTGACAAGGTTACAAACGCGTTTCGGCGTTGCCGCCTTCATCAGTGTAAACCCGCATGTTTTTTTAGGAGTGATATAAATAAAGTTCATTGTGACTTCCTGTCACGTGCATAAAACATAAACATAAAGAACGGCACAATTCATGTAATTTAGACATTATTCATTGCGGCCATCTTATAGTGGTTAAATAATATGTGCAAAGTCACAGAATATAATATTCAAGCATTTCATTATGTTCATTCAACATTTTTATACTCATTATTTTTATATATTTGAGAATCCATTCATATATAGCGTCCATAATGGCATAAGTAATATTATTTCACATATTACTGGTCGCTTATATTATTGGTGCCGTTGATTTGCATGGCCCCCTAACATTCTGTTTGGAGCCGTACCGAATAGTTCACGGATTTGTGACATTTATTTCACTGCTTGTTGTTTTGCCAATCTGGCCCTGAATGGGCTTAATCCACAACATTCATCATATTTTATGTATTTACAAGATCTAATTGTTTCATTTATACTTGGGATGGGCAGATGCATAATTTTGGGAGTAAACTCCTCTTTTCAAATTGTCTAAACCTCTGTTCAAAGAATCATAGATTGCAACGATTCAGAAATGTGTCCACATCTCTTCTTCGTTGTTCATCCCTCCTGGGGTCTTAGTCTGGAGCTGAATAATGAACCTAGATTCTAGGGTTCGTAGTTTTTTCACCCAGTTCCCTCCTCTGTCAGTTCTAGTCAGTTGGTCCAGTGCGAAATAGGTCAGTAGATTGCTGTTGCTGTTGTGCATCGCCTCAAAATGTCGGGCTACAGGGTAGCTTTGGTCTTTTGAGGTGATGGCCCTCATGTGCTCTAAAACCCTGAGTTTGGTTTGTTTGACCGTGCTCCCTATATGTTTCTTTCCACAGGGGCATATTAAGCAATACACTGTGTATTCTGAATTACAATTGAGTAATTTCATAATCTTGGTTTTGTTCTTTTTCCCTGGTACTAGATATTCCTTGACCTTAAGTGAGTTCTTACAGGCCTTACATTTCATGCAGGGAAAGAAGCCCAAAACTGTTGATTTCTTCCTATTTCCGCACTCATAATGGCTGTTGACTAGATGGTCCTTGAATGAGTTCCCTTTTCTATAGGAGATGAGCGGATAGCTGGACAATGTTTTCCCTATTACAGAGTCAGTCTTCAAAATGTTCCAATTTTTTCTCATGATATTGAAAACCTCTGGTGACTTCTCTGAATACCCTGTGATCATTCTGATTTCTGATTTGCCTGCTCTAGACTTGTCTATCAGTAGGTCATTCCTCCCCACTGTGTCGCTCTTTTTCACAGCTTGATCAAGGATTCCTTTGCAGTATCTCCTTTGTCTAAATCTTTTCCTAGATTCTACTCTTGCTTTCTCAAATTCTTCATGTGTTGAGCAATTGCGTTTCATGTGCAGAAAACTCCCCCAGTGGGATGTTGTTAATTACACTTCGCGGATGATAGCTTCCCGAGTGTAAGATTGTGTTGCCCGCAGTGGGTTTATGATAGACTGCAGTTTGAATGGTGTCATCTTCGACATATATGTGTATTTAACAAGGACCCCCTGAGGATGTGAATCTTTTAATTCCTAGGTCAGGGAAAATAATACAATTGAAAAATAACAACCTAGGCAATTAATGTTTAAAATCCGATAATGGTAAAAGATAATAAGTAATGAACTACAGCTGGCTAAAAAGACATAGTATTTTATTTAACAATTAAAACAATCGACAGTTCATTCACGTAACACAAAGCTAAAGTTAAAAATTCACAATGCATTTTATCATAAACATCATAAAACAAAAATTAATAAACAGTATGACACAGTCGGTAAAATTTGTTTATCCTTTGAAATAAAAGAACTTGTTCTCCTAGGCGAATATCTATTATTAATATTACGTGGCTACTCCAAGAAGAAGGCGCTGGTCCGCTGAAACACGCGTAGAGTCCCAAATTTTCTGCCACTTATCTACTATAGATAAAGGACTGTGTCATACTGTTTATTAATTTTTGTTTTATGATGTTTATGATAAAATGCATTGTGAATTTTTAACTTTAGCTTTGTGTTACGTGAATGGAGTCCCAAATTTTCTGCCACTTATCTACTATAGATAAAGGACTGTGTCATACTGTTTATTAATTTTTGTTTTATGATGTTTATGATAAAATGCATTGTGAATTTTTAACTTTAGCTTTGTGTTACGTGAATGAACTGTCGATTGTTTTAATTGTTAAATAAAATACTATGTCTTTTTAGCCAGCTGTAGTTCATTACTTATTATCTTTTACCATTATGGGATTTTAAACATTAATTGCCTAGGTTGTTATTTTTCAATTGTGTCATCTTCGACATAGACTCGAAGGTCCAGGTAGAAGACTTCACTCTTACTCATGCTGCTAGTGAAGCTGAGATTTAAGCTGTTCTTATTGAGATCTTTTATGTATTCTTCAGCTTCACTTTGTGTACCCCACCATACCAAGAACAAGTCGTCGATATAGCGGGTCCACAACATGATGTTATTCATCCATCGTTCATTTTCCCCCGCCCAGGCCACGTACTTCTCCCACCAGCCCACGAAAAGGTTCGCGTAACTGGGGGCGAAGCACGTGCCCATCTCGATCCCCTGGAGTTGTAAGTAGAGCTGTCCTGAGAATAAAAAGATGTTGTTTCTCAGGCACAAATTTGTCAATTCTGACAGCATCTTATTATGACTGTGAAATTTGAGAGGTCTCTTATCTAGGAAACTTTTCATTGCCAATAGTCCCTCTTCATGCCTGATTGAGGTATATATATTATTTAACAACAAGGGGTGGTGATGGACAGAGTTTGTGAATTAAGCAGAATACTTTCACCCAGTCAAGAGATCAGGGCTAGATCCAACACCGTTTTTTAGCTCACTGCACCATCCCAGCTCAGAACCTGGCTATATGCAAATTAGTCTGTCCCTGTCCCAGTGCATGATGGGAACAGGGCAAACCAAACTACCAAGCCAATTCTTACACTGGGAAGGAAACAAGCTTCCGGGGAACGGTTTCTGGCATTTCAGCCGTCGTCGGCCCGGCTTGCTTGAATCCTGATGGTGCAATGAGCAAGGGACTCACATCTGAGTATACCCTTCCACGCTTAGGGTGGACAAATTATTTAACAACAAGGGGTGGTGATGGACAGAGTTTCTGAATTAAGCAGAATACTCTCACCCAGTCAAGAGATCAGGGCTAGATCCAACACCGTTTTTTAGCTCACTGCACCATCCCAGCTCAGAACCTGGCTATATGCAAATTAGTCTGTCCCTGTCCCAGTGCATGATGGGAACAGGGCAAACCAAACTACCAAGCCAATTCTTACACTGGGAAGGAAACACGCTTCCGGGGACCGGTTTCTGGCATTTCAGCCGTCGTCGGCCCGGCTTGCTTGAATCCTGATGGTGCAATGAGCAAGGGACTCACATCTGAGTATAACCTTCCACGCTTAGGGTGGACAAATTATTTAACAACAAGGGGTGGTGATGGACAGAGTTTCTGATTGAGGTATATAGGCTTGCGATGTCTAGTGTGATTAGGATCATATCCTCCTCCCATTTCACACCCTGGATGATTCTCAAAAAATCTTTCGTGTCTTTTAGATATGAGCTGAGGTCTTTGACAAACAGAGAAATAAAGCTGTCAATATAGGTGGAGGTATTCTCAATTAAGCTAAAAAAAAATGTATATATATATATATATATATATATATATATTCACTGAAAAAAACATAGGTTTCACATTACTGATGACATCTCAAATGACTTCACTGATGACATCATCCAGTGAATGTGGTTTGGTTCGTTATTTAAATATGTATTATATATACACACACCAATCTGCATTGAAGAATTAGTGGCTATATAAGTATCTGGATGGAGGATTTAGTAGCAGTGTGATTGACTGTTTACTTGACTAATTTATAGTGTCTCACTAAATATATTACATAGTGACTAAACGGTATGAATATCTATATTACTTGGTTAGTTGTGTAAACTGCTGCACCACTTGGTTACTAGCTACGTGAAAGACTATATTAGTTATTGATTAATTAACTGACTATTTGTTTGGGAGAGTGAATGTGTGTGTGAATCGGTGGGGGATCTGTGACTGCCCAAAGATATGTGAATAGTTAATTCAGTAGGTATATGACGTTAAGACTACATGTAATAATAATTGTTTGGGTGAGTGAATATCTTTATGGATGTGATGATGTGCAAATATATTTCTCAATGGTACATGTCCAACAAAGTAGAAAAAATGAAAAGCAGTGAATGTGATAGTTGTTGTAAATTAATAAGTATACGTAAAACTCATTGATTGCATGAGTGATTATATAGATAACTGTATACTTCTAATAGTGATTTTATAACACACTAAGTATGAGTTACTATCTATATGAAAAAAAGAAGTGGTGTTTGTATAAGTGTGTAGCTCAGTAAATGTAAGTACGATCCATTGTTTGTATAAGTGAGTAGGATGACTGCATAAGTGAATAGGATGTGTGCTGGTGTATAATGTCGATATAGGTGTATAAGTATATTTGATAGTGTTTTATTGATCATTGACCGCATGTATGAGTGAATCTATACGTAAGTGATTAGATGTGTGTGTAGATCTAGGAATCACTAAGTGGGTTTTTAAATACTTGTATTGCTGTGTCAGTGGATTCAAATATGGTACTCTTTGTTTTACAGTAAGTGATGAAAGGTTATACTAGTGTATGATGAGGTGTATCTGATTTTCACGTGGATGATGTCATCAGTGATGTCATCAGTTATGTCATTTGAGATGTCATAAGTGATGTCGACAGTGATGTCACTGACCATGTCACGAATGATGTAATATGTGACATCATCACCAGTGGATTGCGGGCGCGAGAGTTACAGTTAGTATAACTAACTATAACGGAGGAATTTCAATGGTTTTGTATGAGTGAAATGTCCAGCTAACTATAACACCCCTGAAACCTATGTTTTTTTTCAGTGAATTTCTAAGGTTTTTTAAATGATAATTCCTAACTATAACCTGCTTGAAACCTATGGTTTTTTCAGTGAATTTCAAAGGTTTTTTAAATGATAATTCCCAACTATAACCTGCCTGAAACCTATGTTTTTTTTCAGTGAATTTCAAAGGTTTTTTAAATGACAATTCCTAATTATAATGTTGACCACTTCCCCATATCTACAACAAGAAACAAAATCTGCAATGCTACCTAAAAAAACAGGCAATAGTTCCACCTACCTCTAACAAATTAATATCAACTTTTAACTAGTGTAAGGAGGGCGACTATGTATTGCGTGAATTACATCCAACTCACACCCATATTTAAAGTGCAATATGTGATAGAGGTACTAATGATACACTTCCGACACCAAACAAAATCACAATACCCAGCGCCACCACCACAACAACCACCCCTCCTGACCCCTCCCCCTCTACTACAACAGAGGCGGCGCAAAACAGGACAATATCAACAATAACTTACAGATTGCCAAGACTACCAGTGAAATGCTATACACAACTCACAATAGAAACCAAAAACCTTTCACGTGTGTAGATATACCATTGATACGTGTGTAATGCAAAGTGGACGCAACCATATTATCTCAGACTCTGGGGAATTTCTCGGTCATGCTGCTGTGTTGTCTCCCCCTCCTTGAAGCAGAAGTGGAATGGGCTGATCCAACGTATGCAACTCCAGTGTAAGACTATAAATAATTAGCCTACGCCTTGGGCGTGGTTCACTTCTGCAAAGAGAAAAGACTGTCACAGCAAAGGTCCTCACCCTGCCACGTGGCTGCCGCCATGACCACGTGCCTCCTCGATACAGGCCGATTGCGAACTCAGCACCACAGCACCGCCGACTTATGTCTGTATCGACTACTGCCTTCGATCTACACTGCAGACAGCAGGGTTCACAACTTGAATTCAGCTTTGAATCTACACTACGCACAGCATTGAAGTTATCCTTCATTTATGTAACGCAGAGACAATTCTACTCTATGTCCTCATACTTTGTTAAATTAAGTGATAAAAATTCTTCGTTGGTATCTGGGCTGACTACTGCCTTTGATCTACAGTGCGGTCAGTAGAGTTTACAACTTGATACCAGTGGCGCATCAGCACTACAGAGAACATTGAATTCAGTCTCGATTTATTTAAAGCAGAGACAATTGTACTATGCCCTCAGATTTTGTTAAAGTATGAACAGTAGGAAATTCAGCCTTCATTTATTTAATGCAGAGACAATTTTATATATGTCTTCAGATTTTGTTTAAATAAGTGACAAAAAGCATTCCACCATGTCTTTGTCAACTACTGCCTTCGATCTACACTGTGGACGGCAGGGTTCACAACTTCAATTCAGCTTTCCATCTACACTACGGACAGCATCCAAGTTAGCCTTCATTTATGTAAGGCAGAGACAATTTTGTTAAATGATGCGACAAAAAACATTCCTCAGTGTCTGTAGTGAGTACTGCCTTCAAATGTACACTGCGATCAACAGAC
Organism: Lissotriton vulgaris; assembly: GCF_964263255.1. Lineage (NCBI taxonomy): Eukaryota > Metazoa > Chordata > Amphibia > Caudata > Salamandridae > Lissotriton > Lissotriton vulgaris. The sequence goes on from NC_141693.1 coordinate 148,474,037, forward strand.
TTCACTACTTGATACCATAAGCGCATCAGCTCTACAGAAAATATGAAATTCATCTTCGATGTATTTAAGGCAGAGGCAATTGTACTGTGTCCTCAGATTTTGTTAACTGTGACAAAAAAGCATTCATCGATGTTTGTGTCGACTACTGCATCCGATGTACTACACTGCAAACAGCAGGGTTCACAACTTGACTTCAACTTTGCATCTACACTACGGACTGTCGCAAATTCACCCTTCATTTATTTAATGCAGAGACAATGGTACTTTACGTGTTCAGCTTTTGTTAAAATAAGAGACAAAAATAATTTGTCCATATCTGTGCTCAGTACTGCCTTCGATCTACAGTGCAGACAGCATGGTTCACAACTTCAATTCAGTTTTGAATCTATACTACGGACAGCATGAAATTTAGCCCTGATGTATTTAAGGTAGAGATAATTGTATCTTATGTCCTCAGATTTTGTTAAAGTATATGACAAAAAGAATTTCTTGATGTTTGTGATGACTACTGCCTTCGATCTACATTGTGAGGGCTCACGATTCAGGTGGAATGGCGATTGAACATGACGTATTCCAGTAGGCAAAGACATTGTACCAGTGCGACCCGCCCGAACAACGAATCATTGCAGGGTGCGCACACACTGAGTTCTTCAGGTACCACTAACTCACTGCACCACAAGTCATCTCCCCGTGGCCTTATTAAGGCAGAATTCACTAAGCAAAAAACATTGCTCCTAGTGCGGCCTGCCCGGACCACGCATCATCGCAGGTTATGTACACGCACAGTGCCAAAGCTACTACTAAATCAATGCACCATAAGTCATCGAAACATGACCGTATTGAGTCAGATGTCTTATTTTGAAAAAAAGTATCATAGTTTTTGGAGATCTACTGCAACTTACTCCAGTAAAAGGACAATCAGTAGTTATAAGAAAACTTGATTTTAAAGAGTTTGCTACTAGTGCGTCCAGCTCAGACCACGCATCATCGCAGGATCCACAGAACCTTGTTGCTTCAGGTGCCACTAACTCTGTGCACCACTTATCATCGTTGGCTGCACACATAGTAAATTACCAATACTGCACAGTTCTACTCAACGTCACGTGACCGTGGGCTCTTGCTAACCGCTGCCTCCTGCCTACACTGCAGTCATCAGTGCTCACAATTAATTAGACTGTTGATTCATTATTTGCAGAGTACAATACCAAACAAAGTATAACATTTATCAAACCCTATACAAAATCCCTTTAGTATGTTTCCTCTAAGAACTTCTTTTATATCACTTATAGATGTAGTTGAATAATAAAAATGACGCTGCAAGTGCAATGGCATACTTAATGACAGTCTACACTGCGGACAGCATAGGTCATAATTTGAACCTCACTTTTTCTTCATTGGGAACCCAAATTTCTTGTTTGGAGACAAAAATTACTACACCACTGGAAGAATCATCTGATTCTGATCATTTTGTTGCTGAAGAATTGATAACAGACAATGGTATTTTTTTTTCCACTCAAAGTACATGCAGTCCAGTATGCAACAGTCAATGCTTTGAGTGCAGCCCGTTGAGACCATGCATCATCGCAGAGTGAGCACACGCTAAACACCAGACGTACCACTAACTCAGTACACCATAAATATTCAATTCAATTCAATTCAAAGCTTTATTCGGCAATTTGCCATCAAGCCAGCAAGTAAAAATACATTATACATTAAACAAAATTACATCAATTAGAAGAATAAAGTGCAAGTTGTTGTACAATCCTCATGCAAAGTCCTAGTTATTTACATTCACATTAGTTTGTTTACAATTCATAAGAGGGACATATACATTTTACATACAAGGGAGTTTACAGACCTCTAGTTAAAAACACTTATATAAAAAAGTTTTAAATAATTTAAAAGCCAGAGTTAAAAAACTTAGTATCTATGTTTTAAAACCATACTTTTTCCTTATCAAGCAGATACTAAAAAGAAATCGACTGACTCCAAAAGTTATCAGTCTAGTGGACAAGGATCTGAGTAATCTTTCTGCCTCTTTATATGAGCGTATACCCAAATTTTTACAAAGGGGTTTGATCCATTTTGTACGTTGAGCTTTGTACAATGGACAAAAAAAGAGGATGTGTGCCTCATCTTCCCTTTGCTTCAGGTCGCACAGTTTACAAAGTGTATCATCTCTGTTAGGGTTAGGATTCCCCCACCGGGACGTGTTGGCATTTATTTGGAGAACCCCGTACCTATATTGGAGATACATGGTTTTAGCCAGGGGTGGTTCCACCTCGTCCATAAATTGCTCAAATATGGGGATGTCCTTGAATTGCAGAAACTCAATTGATAATGAACCTGTAACACGATTATGTATATTGGAATTCATATAGTACCAAAAGGCGGATTTTACCTGATCTTTACAATTAGGTTGCATGGATGTTGGGTTTTTCCAAAAGTGTGAAAGGCCCAATTTAGTGAGCCATGCAGATATATGTCTCAGCCACTGAATTGAATTGTAAGTATCCAATTCCATGATTTCCAGCAGACCCGCTCTATAGTCTGCGAGTTCCGGGGTTGTCCAGATTCTTACCCAGTAAATCAGTGGCCTCAACCAGCATAGATAGTCTGTACGTTTAAAGTTCATGTCTAGAAAAACAGGTGCTAAAGGTGTTCGTGTTGGTAGCCTTAACAACCTCCTGCAGAACGTATTCTCCACAGTATGGAATGTTTGTTTAACATACGGCCCCCAAATCTCGGCCCCATATAGGGCCGTGGATTGTCCTTTAGCTTTGAACACTTCAATCGCGGGTGATATAGCTTTTGAAGTACTCCTTCCATGGATTTTCAGAATGGGAAAGGAGTTCTGTTTTAATATCAATCTACTTTTTTCTAGCTGATTTGACCAAGACATTTTACTATCAAACCTAATGCCCAGGTAATCAAATGATTCCACATATTCAAGTTTTATATTATTTAAGGCCAGATTTTTCTTAAAGGATTTTGGAGGGTTAATGGCCATGTATTTGGTTTTACTTGAATTGATTTCTAACCCCTTCTTTTCACAATAACTATAAAATTGATTTACTAAATTTTGTAAACCTTTGGGAGTTTGAGATATTAAAATCGTGTCGTCTGCAAAGAGCAGCGCTGTGACAGCCTCATTACATAATTTAGGGGAGTCGTGGTTACACTGTGCCAAAAAAGGGGGGATATCATTTACAAATAAAGAAAAAAGAGTCGGGGCCAGCACGCACCCTTGTCGCACCCCCCGTCTGACTGGGATAGCTTGAGTAAGTTCGCCATTTCTTCCCCATCTTATTTTTGCAAAATTGTCTGTGTGGAGTTTTATGAGGTTAGACAATAATTCGTCAGGGACACCCATTTGCCCTAAGGTATTCCATAACAGTGAGCGGGGGATCAGATCAAACGCTGAGCGTAGATCCATGAACGCAACGTATATGCTGCATTTTTTAATCTGGACATACTTCCAACAAATGCACATGAACCTATGTACCTGATCTACAGTACTTGTCCTAATTCTAAAACCTGCTTGGTATTTTGAGAGGATTTTAGTTTCCTCAATCCAATCTAAAAGGCGATTTAAAATGTGTCTGGCAAAGATTTTTTGTAAAATATCTATTAAACTTATAGGTCTGTAGTTGCCAGGGTTGTAGCGATCTCCCTTTTTGTATATGGTTACTATTTCCGCCCCCTTCCATGACTCGGGGATCGGAGTGCCTAGCAAAATAGAATTGCACAAAAAGTTTATGTAGGGGCACCATACTTCTATATTATGAATAAATAGGTCGCCCGGTAGTTTATCCGGACCCGGCGCCTTACCTGCCTTAACTGCCTTAATAGCACACAATGTTTCCTCTGTGGTAAATTTTTCCGGCTTAAAGTGAAAAGGACTGAATCCAAAGCAAGGATCTTCAGAGGGCACCTCAGTTGCATCATATAATTTTGCAAAGTGGTCGTACCAAATTTTTCCATCTAAGAAAAAGTCTCTATTGGAGCTCCCTGTTTTATTGTTTTTGGATATTAGGCTCCAAAAGGTGCATTGATCATGCGACCTGGCAGCATTTAAGAGGTCATCCCAAATTGAATCGTCCCACTCTTTTTTCGCTCTCGAGAGAAGGTTCTTATATTCAGTTCTACACTCTTTAACCTTCTTTTGATCTTTAGATTTTACGGCCTTAATAAGATTACCTTTGGCCAGGCGACACTGGTTGTTATACCATGGTGTCTCCAGTTCCAATTGCCGTTTAATTTTACTGTCCCTGTTGTTGCAGGGTTTGCTCAAGAGGGGGATTAACTCTTCTATTAATTGATAGTGCATTGTGAGCACTTCGTGGGATCCCATAACCAACTTATTATATGAGGAGATAGTGTTTGAAAAAATATTGTAGATACCTATGAGTGTGTCCTCTTTTGCCAAGATATGCGGCCACTTTATTGCTCTCCTATTGTTAGAAACTTCAACCTCACCCACGTCATTATTCGGTTCCGTACCACTATCTAATGGTTGGAATAGTGCCGGAACTAGCCCTAACTCAAGGGGGAAGTGGTCGCTTTCTGGTCTATTCACAACAGAAAAAGTCAGCAACAAATACCATAGGTTAATAGTAATCAATACATAGTCAATAAGTGACTTTGCATTCCCTTTGTTGTAAGTGAAGTTAGATGGCCTATCCGGATCCAATCTACCATTACATGCTCTTAAGTTGTGAGATATCGTCAGCTCGTATATCTGCATAACTGCCACCGAGCTTTTGACTGCTTTTACACTATCTAGCCGGGGAATATTGTTGGCCCTATCCTCGTTTTCAAGGATATTTTCTAACCCCAGGACGGGCTCAAACTGACAGTTGAAGTCCCCGCCTATAATTATATTAGGGTCCTGCTCCAGGGTATTCAAAAACATATTTAACTGTTCCACAACCAGTGATTCCTTTTTTCGAGGATTGGGTCTATTATAAATGTTTAACAAATAAATGTCCCCAATATCCTTCGTGGTGATCTTTACCCCAAGCAAATCTTTAGAACCAATATTACAGGGTGATATAATAACATCCAAACATACTTTTATCCAAATTATCAGGCCCCCTGATGGTCTGCCTCTCACAGAAGCAATGGCCCCACAATGGTACGCTTTGTATCCAAGTCTATGCACCATGTTAATTGCCCATGTTTCTTGTAGGAGAATAATGTCATACTCTTCCAGAAATGAACTCCAATTCCTATCGCATAAGTTCCTGGATACCCCTGCTATGTTCCATGACAAGATTTTTAAATCACGGTTAGATTTACATGACACTGGGATGCTGGGGCAATTATTACCTGTACCCAGGATAGAGGATATTGCCCCTACGTTGGAATCATCAGAGGTCTCATGGGAAAGTGTCAAGCCCTGCGAGTCGTTAGGTGCCACTATCGACCTAACTGTATCTGGTGCATGGCCACTGTTCATTATAGCCTCTCCTTGGTGGTCTTTGGAGGGGCTAGTGGACAGAGCTATGACCGGTCTGGTTTCCACGTTATCCGATGAGGGGAGCATTATTCCAGTATTTACAATTGGTTTTAAACAGGGGTTCTCTTTGGTACCATACAGGGAGGGCGAAATTTCATGTGTGCCACTTTTTCCTTCTTGTCAGTAGCCCCACCATGACCAATTTTTATCCCCTTCCATGGTACCTGGAAACATTCTTCCTACTGGAGTTGGAGGATTCTTCCTACTGGAGTTGGAGGATATCACTTATAGATGTAGTTGAATAATAAAAATGACGCTGCAAGTGCAATGGCATACTTAATGACAGTCTACACTGCGGACAGCATAGGTCATAATTTGAACCTCACTTTTTCTTCATTGGGAACCCAAATTTCTTGTTTGGAGACAAAAATTACTACACCACTGGAAGAATCATCTGATTCTGATCATTTTGTTGCTGAAGAATTGATAACAGACAATGGTATTTTTTTTTCCACTCAAAGTACATGCAGTCCAGTATGCAACAGTCAATGTTTGAGTGCAGCCCGTTGAGACCATGCATCATCGCAGAGTGAGCACACGCTAAACACCAGACGTACCACTAACTCAGTACACCATAAATATTCACCACAAGGCTTTATTAAGGCAAAATTTAGTAGTAAAAAACCATTAACCCCCAGTGCGGCCTGCCCGGACCACGCATTATCACAGGTTATGTACACGCTCAGTTCCAAAGGTACTACTAACTCAGTGCACCATAATTCATCAACACGTGGCCGTATTCAGGCAGAATTCAACTCCCTCTTCATTCATTATTTATACAGTGCAGTACCAAACAAAGTATAACGTCTTTCAAACCCTATACAATAACCCTTCAGTAGCCTTCCTTCAAAAACTTCTTTTATATCAGTCCTAGGTTTAGTTGAAAAACAAAATTCACGCTGCAAGTGCAAAGACACACTCAATGGTAGTCTACACTACGGACACCACAGGTCACAACTTGACTAGACCTAGTTTGCAGAGCAATTGATAACCATTGATGGTAGTTTTTTCCCCCTCAAAGTTCATGCAGTCCAGTATGCAACAGTCAATGGTTTGAGTACAGACCACTCAAACCACGCATCATCGCAGGGTGAGCACACGCTGAGCACCAGACGTGCAACTCAGTGCACTATAAATAATCGCCACGTGGCCTTTTTAAGGCAAAATTCAGTTGCCAAAAGACATTCTTACCAGTGCATTCTGCCTTGACCACGCATCATCGCAGGTTCCACACAAACCAACCCTACCTTAGTGCACCACAACTCATGAACCCTTTACGATAGAATCTTCTGTGTATTATTTCAAATGTAGTACTCCTACCTTTGTACAGCAGAAGTCATAAACCATTTACGATTGAATATCTATGTATGATATCATGATTACTATTCTACTTGTTACCAACAGCAACGTAATAAAATGGAGTCGAGCACACGTGCCCTTACGCACTTCAACTATCTATCTGTGTCTGTGTATTTATTACGTTTGTAAAATGCTGCTCCTGCTCCCTATCACATTATTTTGTGCTATAAATAGTGTATACAACCATCTTACCTCTGACAGTAAGTGTGGGCTATTCCTCCTTTTTTTTTAGCATATTAATATAGCGCAAAGTCAACCCAAAACTATATCAGCAATTTACATGAGCACCGTATTTACAGTACATTTTCAGACACGTGTAGATTATGCCATTACTCTACAATAATAGGATGTGAACGCAACTCCGAGCCTCGAACACTGATTTCCAGCACCAAGTTTGACAGTATACCTGAATGACCACATACGGATATATATTATCTGACTTTCATGTGCCAAAAACTGCAACTTAAACCTTTCACAGCCCTGTATTACTACAGCTACAGCACTCCACTGAATGTACAACAAACATTCATATTCGCAGAAATAAGTCATGTCCACCATCTTTTATCTGTGCAACTATGAATGAATATAGGGTTAGTGATACCCTGTACCTTCCATGTTAGCCATATTGTGGGACTTTACAGACATAATGACATATTTGTGTGTAAGACCCGGGTGATGGCAGCACTACAACACGGACACCCGAATCAGTTGATTTCTCATTTAGCTCACGACGGGTCCACGCCCATAGCTCCGGAGTCATCGTTCACAGCCTCGTGGAGCACTGGCATACATCAGGCCAGCCCACTCCACTTACGCTACCAGGAAAACACAACAACGGTACGTACATGGCCCAGATTTCCATTGTAGTGATTTCTTACTTACAGATCTAGTTGTCACATCGGAACACACACACTCCCTCATGGCTGGTATACACCCACACCACACCCATCTAGCACATACATGACTACACACGTGACCCTACCAATAAAAAAGACAGGGCACACGTGCTCTATGCCACTTTAGATTTGCTCCTATCGCAAGCGCTATGGTGGCCCGTCCTTGTGGTTCGGACGCCTCATGTAGGTCCGAACTAACGAACAATGGGCCCACCACCACATGCGTGGCCTCTTTGGTCACTGAGTTAGTGGTACGGCAAAGACTGACCGGGTGAGGAACCTGCGATGAAGATGGCTGTACAAGTATGTCCTTAGCCATAGCGATATCAAGACTCAGCACCATATAAGACTTCTTGGTGGCAGAGCGGGACTGCATGATGTAGAAGGTGCCCTGTCCATGAAAAGGTGAGCAGTGAGGACTGGGTGCGCAGTGGACGGAGTACATGAAGTGCAGCAGACTGGATACAAAAAGACGACGCATCGATTTAGGCGTATGAAGTCCTATATACCATATCTTATTGCATTTGTATTTTTTTTCCAATAGCAGGAACGTTTTTATAAATCGGTCAAAAGTCCGCGCTTGTGATGATCGAAACCACGTGCATCACTGCGCACCACTTGCTTTCACAACCGGATAAAAACATTACTACTATAGTCATTTTTTTAAAATCGAAGCCTATCAAACAAGTTGGAACTGTACAAATAGTTGTTTTTTAAATACGGGAGGGAAGGTTTGTGAAAGGGTGATGTAATTCTACTCCACATTAAGATAGTAACAATTACCAATCATAACATCTTTCTTTTGCTATTTTTTAGGTGTAGAAATTCAGAGTGCATTATGTACTGGCACGTGGTGAAAGACACACCGGTGACAGAAAGGTGAGCTGCGAATATCCCTTTTCAGTCACTCTCTTACTTCCTCTCTCCTTTGATAAAGAAATGACGCATAATGTTAACTTCCTTTTTATCTTACAGGTTGTGTTTCACAAATTGGCGCCCCGCCAACACCTGCAAAGCTCAACTTTCGAGGATTCTGCGATGATGCGTGGCCATCGTAACAACGTCTGAGAAGGCTGCTTCGACACGTGGTGCACCCTCTTTCAATCACGCCAATGGCACAATGTGAGAAGAGAGGCTTGTTTCTGAAACAACGGCAAGTCACCTGTGGGCGGAGAGAGTGGGTAGTGTGCAGTAGCTTGACTGCGTAGGAATGTACAATTACCTCCGGGCAGTGAGAATAGATAGGTTGCAGCAATCTGAGGGGCAGATTTACAAGCCCCTTGCGCCACATTTACATCACTTTTAACATGGGAAAAGTGACGCAAAAGTGGCGCAAGGAGCTTGTAAATCTGCCCATGAGTGCGCAAGAAAAAACATTCACCTCCGGACTCTGGGAGTTGATGGGGGGCAACAGTCTGGGTAGGCAGTAATAAGAACTCACCGCTATGCAGTGTGAGTGAATGGGATATAGTATTGTGGGAGAAAAAGAGCGCACAGACACCTCCATGCAGTGAGAGTTGATGAAATACAGTATCCTGAGTGTACAAACACATAAAGCAAAAATATACTTGTGCAGTTGTATGCACTCTGCTATTACTAACTTTATACTATCTTTCAGATCACTAAAGTATAGGGTGCACTATGAACCGCCACATGCTTGAACACACCACAGAGGCAAAAAGGAGAGCTACGAAGATTTTCTCCAGTATTAACTGCTCCTTCTATAACTTTCTCTCTCTCACAGTTTTAATGTCATTTTTTCTTTCTTTCTCTTTCTCACTCTCTCTCACATTGTTTCTCTTTCTCTTTTAAAGTTATGGACGTTGCTGTCCTTTCTGCCGATAAAAAAAATCAAGGCTGAATTTAATACAGTCTGCAGTGTACAACCAAAGCTGAGTTAAAGTTGTGGACTCTGTTCGCCACAGTGTTCACACAAGTTAAGCAGAGCGGCCTAGTTATACAATGCCTCCGATTAAATGCAAATAAAGAATATTGTCTTGCATAATGACGTGATCTCTCACCTAATTCTGTCTAATCTCTGAATCATTTTAAAGACCTAGGGGCATATTACCAAGGGCCTTATCGCCGCTTTAGTGGGAATTTGTCCCGCTAAAGCGGCAATAATTTTATCGCCCTATTACCTAGCTGTCGCTAACACCAGTTAGCGACAGCTAGTAGGAGATAGCGACCATCTTGGGGACCGATTTGCATGTCAGCGATAATTATCGCTAATGACATGCAAAGGGGGCGTGCCAAGATGTTAGCGACTGGAAACAGTCGCTAATATCGCTATCTCCAATTACCAACAAAGGCTTACTTTTGGAAATATTGGCGCTAAGCGCGAATATCTCCAAAAGCTAACGCCTGCCCAGAGCAGTTCTTAGCCATGTTATCCAATGGAAGATGGATAACATGGCTAAGAGCATTGTCACAATAATGCATGAATATCGCTGAATGTTCATGCATTTCACATGATTTTTACCGCTTTTGTGATAACCCTTGATAATAGCATGGTATCTCAGCGGTAAAAATCGTCAAAGCGCGGCGATAGAAATATTGCCGCTAACCCTGCTTAGCGATAATTATCGCTATTGCTTGGTAATATGCCCCCTAGTGTGATAATCATATGCTTACAAAACATTAAACAATTAAAATATAAATGATGTTTATAACTAGAAGTATTATACTGAGGCTAACTCTTAACCAGCTCTTTTCCAGAGTCTGTACCTTGGATTACCGGTTCCTATGGAAAATTTTAAAAACTCCAGCACAGTAACTGTTTCGATTAGCAATATTGTGTTGTGAACTTGTAACCTGTGTGCTCACTTAAGTGTTCCATGAACTGTTAGTATGGTAACAGGCAGTAAGCAATTTGGGGGTAGGGTTGAAAGATACTGGCTGTACAGAAACCGTAATATTTACCCAGGATCCTCTACATGTCAGAGAGGAAAGCAAACTAAGACAGAACACGGTCTAGCAGATTCACAAGCCCCTTGCCACTTTCCAGTCACTTTTCCCATGTTAAAAGTGATGCAAAAGTGACGCAAAGAACTTGTAAATCTGCCACATCGCATATTAAATATGCTTAAGTCTACTTCAGAATAGATGTTAGGATCCGACATAAACCGCAATTAGCAAGAGTTTTTCTATCGGTCCTCAAATCCAGGGCCGCCTTGTAAATACCACGCTGTTGTAATACCTCCCTCTTCCTTTTTATATTCTCATCGAAACACCTACCTTGCCACTGACAACACCTACATTGCAACTCATTGGAGAAACGAGGCGAGCCATTAGCAAACCGGCAGCTAACATGCATTAATGCATCTTAGTGTCACCTAGTAAATAGGGCGATATAATTTTCACCGCATTTTTACAAACATTGTGGCAAAATGGCACTTGTTAATATATCCTCAAGTTTGCTATGACACAACGGGAGCCGCAACTCTCTCCCTGCATTGCAAACAACAGTGTCCCGGGGGTAGACACCACGAGACACAGCAGGAGCCCCTCCTGGGGGGTGGTGTTCCCCAAGGCTTTAGACTGCTCCAGAATGCAGACCACGCGGCCACCCTTCCAAAATATAAAAAGATCCGGAACGTGGTAATCCCCGGGGCTTAGAGGGACCTTTGAGCTCCCTCACCCATTTATTTTGTAGCACCGAGGAATGGCGGTCCCCAGGCTACAGGGCCCTCTGGACCACCATCAAATGTAATATTTTAGACCCCGGGATTTGGCCCTCCCAGGTAGCTAATGCTTAAACAAGTACAGGAGCCCCGCTTCGTTTTTATTTTATTACGGCGGATCCATGCACCAAATGCACATTTCTCAATTTTTTCGCAACAAAAAAAAATTGGGGGTGACCCTAGGGGTCCTTGTGGCAGGTCTAGAGAATCGAAATATTTCTTACATGCCCCCTTTATACTTTTTAAACACTTGTCCCACTATTTTCGAGATCCTCGCTTCTACCGAGGCACAAAATGGCAACCAACAATTCCTGGTTTCAAATCATAACAACCAATTGACAGCCAATTAGCATTCAGTGTGTCATCGGGACGGTGCGCTTAGAGTGCGCGCAAGATGCGCGGATCCAGGGAGGTCATAGATATATATGTATTTTTAATTGTAATTTGGTGTAATGCCGTTCAGGCTGTAGCCACGATGAACGATACCTATGGAAAATTGCATGGGTAAAACACGTTTTTTTCTCAGCCCCGCTTCACAAATCACCCCAAGACTTTCAGGATAGAAGTGGACTGGAGCGCCCCACCAGTTTTGAAAATTTCGCAAAGATTCGTCAACGGGCGCCAAAGTTTATCCAAATAGAATGTTGCAGACTTCCTATGGAAAACAGGTCCTAACTATAACTACCTACTGACGACCGCCAGTAGGTAATATATATATATATATATATATATATATATATATATATATATATATATATATATATATATATATATATATATATACATATTGGGGGGGTTCGTCAAGGGGGGGCCGAGAAAAAAGGGGGGTCCCAAAACGCGTTTTTCCCATTCATTTTTCCATAGGGCGGTTGGCCTCACTTTTAGCTCGAACGGCTGAATGGATTTGCACGAAACTTGGCAAAATTGTAGGGACTGTTAGCCCGATGTGCCTTTGCTAGATCTCAATATATGTGCTCCAGTGGATTTTGAGAAATTAACGTTCAAAACAAGATATATATATCTGTGACAGCGCTCCGGGCAGCGCTCCGGTTCGCGTACTTTTCGTGTAACGGAACTTTGCGAAGCGAAGCTGATTGGCTCTCCGGTGTCTGTCAACATTCTAAACAGACCGGAGCGGCCGCCATCTTGTCTCTTGGTAGGATCGAGAGACAAGAGGAGGACAAAACAAAGGGGGAAATGAAGGAAAGGGGGCAAGGTAGACCCCTTCTGACCCCCTAGGATTGATGAGGGGGATATTATAGAGCCACGCGGGGCAAAAAAAAAAAAAAATAATCCGATTTTTTCGCCGTAGAGACGCGTCTTGGTATGCGAACCGGGCAGCTAACCGGGCAGCTAACCGGCAGTGTAACGGGAGTCTGAGGAGTAGCTGATTGGCTGTCAACATTGTAAACAGTCCGGAGCAGCCGCCATCTTGTCTCTCGGTAGGATCGAGAGACAAGAGGAGGCCGAAACAAAGGGGGAAATGAAGGAAAGGGGGCAAGGTAGACCCCTTCTGACCCCTAGGATTGATGAGGGGGATATTATAGAGCCACGCGGGGCAGAAAAAAAAAATGCGATTTTTCGCCGTAGAGGCCCGTCCCGGTACGCGAACCGGGCAGCTAACTGGGCAGCTCACCGGCAGTGTAACAGGAGTCTGAGGAGAAGCTGATTGGCTGTTAACATTGTAAACAGTCTGAAGCGGCCGCCATCTTGTCTCTCGGTGGGATCGAGAGACAAGAGGTGGAAAAAAAAAGGTGTAAATAAAGGAAAGGGGTAAGGTAGACCCCTCCTGAACCCCTAGGATTGATGAGGGGGCTATTAAAGTTCCCCGCGGGGCAAAAGAAAAAAAAAATTGCGATTTTTCGCGGTAGAGGTGCTTCCCGGTACGTTAACCGGGCAGCTAACCGGCAGCGTAACGGGAGTCCGACATATTGTGTTTTTGGAACGTTTGTGATATGTGCACGTGTGGATTTTGTCTAATTAAGGTTAAAAATATATATATATATCTGTAAGCGTGCTCTGGCGCGCTTACGTTACCAATTTTGTTTGTGCTGCAGAGACGATACGTCACGGTTATGCGATACATCATGAGGCGTCTCACGGGCTACGTGATACGTCACGTAATAAAGAATATATTTTACAGCTATAGATATTAGCTTTTAAAAAACCAATGAAATTCACTGAAAAAACCATAGGTTATAGACCATATATAGTTAGGAATTTGCATTTACAAAACCTTGAAAATTCACTGAAAAAACCATAGGTTATAGACCATATATAGTTAGGGATTAGCATTTACAAAACCTTATTTTACTCGCACAAAACCATTGAAATTCCATATATAGTTAGTTGCACTAACTATATATTGCGCACCCGCAATCCACTGCTAATGATGTCACATATTACATCATTCATGACATGGTCAGTGACATCACTGATGACATCACTGATGACATCTCAAATGACATCACTGATGACATCACTGATGACAACACCCAGTGACTGTATGTTTCTGGAAAGTTAAAATATGTCTTACATATTGAAGAATGAGTGGATGTATAAGTGTCTGGATGAAGGATTTAGTAGGTGCATGACTGACTGTATGAGAGAATGATTAAATGTGTCTCACTGAGTGCATGGGTTGGTGACTAAACTGTCTTAATTTGTGCATCATTATATTTGTTGTTCTGTAAACTGCTGCATGTTTAAATCAGTAGCTATATGAGTAACTATATGGGTTATTGAATGGTTGCCCAAGTATTTGTATGGGAGACTGAGTATGTGTGTGGGTGGCTGGGAGGTGTATGACTCTGTGCATAGATGTGTGAGCAGTTGATTCACTAAATGTATGGGTTCAAAAGTGCATGTGGAAACAGCTGTATGGACAGTTGACTGTGTGCATGAGTGTATTGGTGAGTGAATGGATATTTCAGTGCTACATGTCAAAGTAAGTACATATGTAAAACACAGTCCATGTGAGAGTTGACATATATAAATAACTGTGCATAAGAGCCAGTGAATGTGTGAGTGGCCATATGGATCATTGTGAACTTGTATCAGGGATTGTATAAGACAGTAAATATGTGTTAGTATATGTTTGAATAAGTAAGGTGTGTATAACTGTATAGTTGAGGAAATGGAGGTGTGATTGATTTTTTGCATAACTGACTAGGTGTGTGAGTAACTCCATGGATAAGTGACAGTCTGTGAGTGTCTGTTTATACTGATTGTATCTAAGGTTATATTAGAGTCTGAAGATGTTCATTGTATTATCACATAAATGATATCATCAGTGATGTGATCAGTGATGTCATTTGAGATGTCGTCAGTGATGTCATCAGTGATGTCATTTGAGATGTCATCAGTGATGTCATCAGTGATGTCACTGACCATGTCATGAATGATGTAATATGTGACATCATTAGCAGTGGATTGCGGGTGCGCAATATATAGTTAGTGCAACTAACTATATATGGAATTTCAATGGTTTTGTGTGAGTAAAATAAGGTTTTGTAAATGCTAATCCCTAACTATATATGGTCTATAACCTATGGTTTTTTCAGTGAATTTTCAAGGTTTTGTAAATGCAAATTCCTAACTATATATGGTCTATAACCTATGGTTTTTTCAGGGAATATATATATATATATATACATACATATGTATATATACACACATATATATATACACATATATATATATACACACACACACACATATATATATATATATATATATATATACACACACACACATATATATATATATATATATATATATATATATATATATATATATATATATATATATATATATATATATATATATACATATATGTGTAAACCAATTGCCCAAGCTTTTGAAGGAAGCACTCACCGCCAATGCGAACCATTCGGTTCAGTAAATAGGAGAAAGACCCGCAGTGACATTTTCAGGCTTCTTTATTTTAATGCTGCGACGCGTTTCGAGGCTCCAGCCTCTTCTTCTGGCAGCTGGTAAGATTCAGTGAAAGTGGCCTCACCCCAAGACTGGCAGCTAGGACTACAGCATGCATCTACTGTAAAATATAAATATTAAACAATCAGCACAATGTTTAGATTATTTTCATCATCACATTTAATATGTTAATTCAATCCACATATTTATCTCTGTGATAACTTGTTCATAATTCTACATTGTTTCATATTATACATGCTGTGAGGACTGTGAGATTTGCGGCCCCTGTCCTGCTGATCGTTTGTTGCTGGAAACCCGTTCCTCGCCGCTTCGCTCGGTGTCCCTGAGGAGGTGACCTGGTGCAACAAGGGGGAGTGTGTTTAAAGACGGAGTGAACTGGGCAGGGACTCAGTGTCCCAGGAGCCTCCGCACGCACACACACCTGGGCTGACTCCATCGCCCGGCCCGCCCTCCCACACCCGCACCTGTGAAAAGACCAGCGATCTTCTGTTCTGTGGGAACCTGCTGTGAGGACTGTGAGATTTGCGGCCCCTGTCCTGCTGATCGTTTGTTGCTGGAAACCCGTTCCTCGCCGCTTCGCTCGGTGTCCCTTAGGAGGTGACCTGGTGCAACAAGGGGGAGTGTGTTTAAAGACGGAGTGAACTGGGCAGGGACTCAGTGTCACAGGAGCCTCCGCACGCACACACACCTGGGCTGACTCCATCGCCCGGCCCCGCCCTCCCACACCCGTGTGACTATTTAATAGATCTGTTCGCGCAACGCGGGAGCGCGCGGGAGTGCCCGGGGCAAAGCCCGGGCGAAGGGCGGGCCCTCTGTGGCCCTCAGAGGCCTGAGGAGCCTGGGCTGGGCCACGACCCCTGGCAAAATATTCTGGTCATTGTTTTCCCTTTTTGCTAGTTCAGTCTGTCGTGCTCCTTGCCATAGATAAAATTCCTGTGTAGGGGACAGGCGACGCATTGTCTGACTTTCTTTCTTGGATAAACTTCTTGTCTCTGTACATTGCCTAGAGTATGTCGAAAGTGAAGGTTGACAAAATTTCTTCTGGGGGACTCACTATGGACAACTATCTGGTAAAAATAGTTAATAAAATAAATAATGAGCGAAGAATTTCTTTAGGAAGAGATAGTCCTGTGGTAATTGATCTTCCTATCTCTCCCTGTCTCTCCCCTACCTTCCTCCCCCCACCGCTGGTACCTTCTGCGGCGACACCATCTACTATTTATAAAGCAATAGTAACTTCAGAGGGGCCCCAAGATGGCAGTGCACCAGTCGCGGTAGATAAGAGCTCTGGCACCCCAATTGCATCTGTAGGAAGTTCTGCTTCGGCTCCAACTTGTGCCCCCACAATTTTGACTGTAGATACTAAGAACTCACAGGTGCAATCAGCGGCAGCAGTAAAAATCAGAGCACGTGGGCTATCTATCAAAAGGAAAAGAGCGGTTAGCGGTATAGGGGGTGGGAGTACAAAATTCACCAAGAAGGCCAAAAAATCGAGGGAAAGCTCTAGAGTGGGGGAGGGGTGAAGGATGTGGCAGTCAGTGTAGACAATATTCAATCATGTCACATGCCTGCCATTCCGGCCATTTTAAATCCTAGCGACGATATCCCCCTTGGCCCCCCTACCCTCGAGTCCAATTCGATTTGTCTAGAGAAACTTATGAAAACACTGTTATCACCTATTATTGAGAGCTTGGAGTATTTAAAGGGAAGGCTTGATAGGCTGGAACAAACCTCCCTGGATAATTTCCACTCCTTAAAAACCTTGATAAAAACCCAGGCTAAAGGTAGGGAGCTGGTATATTTAGCTGACAATAATTCGAGGGGAGCTTCTGAGCCGGCAACCCAAGATCAAGGAAGTGCAAGCAAGGGGCCCTCGGCAGGGAAAGCCTTACTTAAGGCTTCCAATGAGTTAGCCAAAAGTATATGCCCTAAAAATCTAGCACCCCATGGAGGAGGGAGCAACCCCCAGGCTCTGGGTATAGACATCACACCCGCATTGAATAAGGGTTCCAGCTTTAATGATACTAGTAGTAGGCCCTCGGTCTCTAATCATCCTCCACCTGCCATCCCTGAAGATCCCATAGCTGAGGCAACCACGGATTTGGTTCATCTTAGCTTGCCCCCAGCATGTCTTCCCTGTGTAGTGGTCTTAACAGGGGTCCCTACACTTAAGGAGGGTAAATATGAATCTTACCAGTAGTTGAAAAACAAAACCATGTTCTGGTTAAACACTAATAGGCCTATCCTAAAACATCATGATGGGAAAATCTTAAATGTAAGAAGAGCAAGTTGGGTGGGTGACCGCAGGAAGGATATAAGTGGTGATTATATTTTGGTGAATTTTGGCGACCCTAGGGCAGTCAGCCACATATGCAACGAGCAACCCAATAATGGAAGCACGGGGATTGGTACTTTTGACTTAAGCTATTTCCATCAGCAAACTTTACCCCCCTGCTTTGTGGGTTATGACTTTAGGGGAACTGACCCTGGAGCACCCTATCGTCATGCTACTTTCCCTAATAGCCCTTGTTTTCTTCAATCTAGAGACAGGGGTGTCTCAGGTTGGCCTTCTGGCTATTGATATAATGAGGCTTTGGGGCTAGCCCTGGGCATGCATGCTCCAGCAACATCAAACTTTGATAAAACACCATGTATTCCTGTCATAGGTAAATTGTTTCCACATCCACCAAGCACTGAAACCATGAACGTGCCACCTATACCCCATAGTCCTGCCATTGGATTTGATCCCCTTGAGTTGACTAGCCCGGTTTCCCCATCCGCCAGGCTGAATCTTAAAATCATTAGCTGGAATTTGGCCGGGATTGGTAGGAAGCTCGATCTGCCAGATTGGAATTCAATTACTGGGTCACACAATATATGTATTTTCCAAGAAACATGGAGTCTTGTTCCCTGCCATAAAGTTGGTTACTCGACCTATCATGTCCCAGCAGTTGCTTCTTGTTCAGGGCGGGGCCGGCCAGCAGGAGGATTACTCATCTGGGTGGATATTGCCCTAGGGCTCCGTGTTACCCAAATCGAAATTAACTCCCCTGATCTACAAAAAGTGACTCTGTATGGTCCTAGGAGAGGCGAATCATTAATTATTTTTAATATCTATGCCAGGGGGTCGAAGGGCAGCTTACCATCACCCACTGTAACCAAGCTTGAGGAGGAGCTTAGGAACCTGACGCAAGGCTCACTAGTCATAGTGGCGGGCGATCTGAACTGTACTTTTGAGCCTCTTGCGTCCGAACATTTTCTTAATATTATGGAAGAGGACGGTAGGAGGGGTATCCCGCAGCTCTCAATTCCTTCTGTCAAAAGGTGGTCTCCCAGAGTAGTCCAACTTAATGCTCTGGCACTGGAATTTGATTTAAGAGCAGTAAATGGAAGGACAGCTTCGGACATGGCGGGGGCGGATACTTACAATAGAGTTGGTCACTCGTCACGCATCGATTACATTCTCCTAGACTTCCAGATGTGGAAAGGTGTGGAGGATATGGTGGTTGTGCCTACGATCCTTAGTGACCATAATCCGCTTTCCCTGACCCTGCATCCCTTATGGACAAGTTCCTTATCGTCTATGGCCCCTCTCGAATGTCTCCTTAGGGCAAAGGTGTGCCCTTCAAATTGTGGCAGACGACTAAATTGGCCTCGAGTTCTGCTTGATGAGGGAAAGGTCCAGCTTATTGGTTCCATTCTGGTTTCTTACCATAGTAAAACTGAACTTGGCGGCTCAAACCCGAGTATTATTTCATCAACATTCTGTGGTACAATTAAAGCCCTGGGAGATTTATTTTTGACTAAATGCAATAAATCCAAGGGGCGCCAGGAACGCAGCAATAAACCTGGTTGGTATTCCAAGGAATGCAGAGTAAATAAATCGCTCCTCATCCAGGCTATTAAGGGCAAGCAGCAGTCCTTGATTAAAGTAGCACGACACAATTATAATTTAGCCATCAAGAAAGCTAAGAGGGACTGGGACGAAAAGTTTTGGCAAGATCTCAAGAAGGCCAGTGCGGGGAAGGACGCACGAGGTTTCTGGGATCTAGTAAGATCAAGGAACAGACCGGATAGCTCCCTGATCACCTGCAACATCACTGGTGATAGTTGGTTTGCCCACTTTTCTTCCCTGTATACAGCTGACTCCCTCGGCGAACAAGTCCAGTATTTGGAAAGCATTATGGTATCTGAAGAGGAGGCCATTGAATTTACGGCAAAGGAAGTTGAAGCGATTATTTGCTCCTTGGTCCCGCGCAAAGCTGCAGGCCCCAATGGGGTTCCAGGAGATCTCTTGCGCTTAAACTACTCAGAGTGGGGGAGGATTATGGCAGGTCTCCTTAATGCCATCATGAAGGGTGCGCCAATTCCGGAGTCTTGGAGAGGGGCGGAGGTGGTCCCTATTTTTAAGAAGGGCTCCAGGGACGACCCCGCCAACTACCGCCCTATTAGCCTAATAGATTCCACACAAAAGGTTATAGGGAAGGCAATATTAGGCAGAATCCTCCAGTGGGCCGAAGACTAAAAAATTCTGTCAGATCTACAGGCTGGGTTTCGCTCTGGAACTGGAACAATTGAGCAAGCCTTCCGACTACATTTGTTGTACTGGAAAACAGTTGTCCTGGGCGGAGGCAGTCTTTATCTGGCCTTTATAGACCTGAAGACTGCCTTCGACTTAGTGCCGAGGCAGAGCTTATGGGGGGTTTTGCAGGACTTGGGTATGCCTCCATATATTTTGAGTATCCTAATTAAGCTCCATGAGGAAAACTTTGCCCAGGTGAGGTGGGGTAGCCAGGGCCAAAAAACACCTAGAATAGCTGTAAGTAGGGGCGTCCGTCAGGGTTGTGTGTTAGCCCCCACTCTATTTTCACTTTATGTTAATGGAGTGGTGGATCATCTACTAAGAATATCTGCAGATGCTCCCTCCCTGGTGGGCAAACGCATCCCGACCCTGCTATTTGCGGACGACACCCTCCTCATCTCGAAGTCCCCAGTTGGCTTGCAGAAGCTACTTGATAGTTTTCATCTGTTTTGCACACTTAGGGGGCTGGTAATTAATACTGGAAAAACTAAATATCTAGTATTAAATCCGGCAAAAAGAATGGGAATTCCGCCGAACTTGAATGGGGTACAGCTGGACAGAGTGACAGAATTCGATTACTTGGGCATTAGACTCTCTGACCGTATGCACTGGGCCCCTCACATTAACAAAATGGTCCTTTCCCTCAAAAGGGTAACAGGCACACTCTTAAAACAACAGCGCAGTTCGACAACAAAACCTATTTCCCCAATTGTAGAGATCTACAACGCAAGAGCAGTTAGTGGGTCTCTGTATGGGGCTGAATTATGGGGTGCCTGCAATATTGACCAGCTTACCCAGACAGAGAACAAATTCTTTAGGTCATTGTTGTCCCTTCCCCAAAGTACACCTATGATTCCGGTATTGTATGATCTGGGGAATCGCCCAATAAAGGACCAGGCCCAGTTCCGTCCACTGTTATTGTGGTCACGATTATGGCGAGTACCGGAACTCGCTCTTTATGCGGAAGGGCTAACGGAAATCCTGTCTATGTCTGGTTGGACAAAAATAAGTTGGCTGCGAAATGTAAAATCCCTACTTAATGAGCTTGGGTTGGGGGAGGCTTGGTCAACTAGATCTGCCTTGCCAAAATCTCAATTGAAGCAGATTTATTGGAGTTGGGTGTACAACAAAAAATACTCAAACCCTAAAAATGGTAGGATTGTTTCTAACTATCTTCTTTTAAAGGATGTACCCTTGTTTGAGCCCTATCTTGATTTTATTACAAAACCGCGGGATTGCATGCTATATTTTAGATTTAGGATTGGCACCCTTCCTCTCGGCGAGTTTACAGCACGCTGGAGTGTGCCCTCAAGCACCTCTAGCTCGTGTCCATTCTGTCCGCTGACCCTGGAAACAGTGCCTCACATTTTATTTGAGTGCACTGCCTATAAACCTCCGAGATCCAGGTGGCTAAAACCAGTGTGCAGGAATATGGGTACTAGGTCTCATCTGATGGCTCTGCGGATCCTCATGTCAGAAACTCGGCTAGTATATGTTTGTGCTATCTCTAAGTTTCTCAGCTGGGCATGGATCATTAGAACAAGAAGGCTAAAAAATAAATGACTTTAATGTTTAATCTGTTCTTAATTTTAATGCAGTATGAATTTTTTATAGTTGGATGGTATATTGTGTATGACCATCCTCCTTTGTTTTATCTTGTAGAAAATGTAATGTAAAATTGTTTTTATTGTGATGCTTTTTAAGATAAAATGTTATCGAAATAAAGCCTTCTACAACAACAACAACATTATACATCAGTTTTACAAAAAGTCTCATTTCTTGAGCACCCAATGCATTTCGGGACTCAATTGTCCCTTCGTCAGGGGTACCTGTACAAAAAGAAAACAGAACAAGGAAACAATTTTACATGATGCCAATTGCCTTTTTAAAGCCTATTTACAATTTACAATTACCCACTTCATAGACATAAATCTCAATCAATCTTTTATCATGGTCTACATATATCACCTATTGGTTGCACACACTGTAATTCAATTAAAGCAATCAGTATATCAGCATTAATACAGCATAGCACACAAAGGGGCAGATTTATGTTAACTGGCGCATCCCGAGGGATGCGCCAGTTAACATGCGCCACAGTGCGCCACAGCTACGCCACCCATGGTGCGCCGCATTTATGATGCGGCGCACCATAGAGCAAAAACGGCACAGATGCGTGATGCATCTGTGCCGGAAATGTGGCGCATTGCTAGAGTTGCGTCACAAGCGCGACGCAGCTCCAGCAATGCTCTGGGGGGGCCTATTCTTTCAATGCTGCCTCAAGCCTTACGCCTGCTTCAAGCAGGCGCAGGGTTTTGACGCAGCATTGCCCTGAAAGTGACTGAGTGAAATCTCATAGATTTCACTCAGCCACTTTCAGGAGGCGTTCCTGCGCAGGAACACCCCCCCTGCGCAGGAACGCCTCCTCATGGCGCAGTGCTGTACAACGTGACGCATCTCCTAGATGCGTCACGTTGTAAATAGGGCGCAGGGATGCGCCACGTTTCCGTGCCGTTGCGTCACGCAACGGCGGCGTAAACGTGGCGCAAGCCCTTCATAAATCTGCCCCAAAGTGTTCTATTGGATTAATTTGATTAACTGAGTGCAACTTCCACCTACATACATTGTATTCACCACAGCTGGTAAGATTCGGCATAGATTTCCAAAACATGCACATTTCTTTTTATGTGCATTTGTGTTCATAGTGCATGTTGGGATTTGTATCCTTTGGAAAAGTTATTGTTCCCCTTAGTGAGTCCCATGCTGCATCTTAATAATAATCACCACGCTCTGATTAAAATACCTTTAGTAGCCCCTTGGTGTCAGCCGGTCGGTATTTTCTTGCATTTACTGTGCTGACCGCAGTTTTGGCAAAGTTCCGTTTCCGCGCAGCCCTTCTTTGAATGTGAAACGGTGCAACCTTCCACGACAGGACTGCCGTGTGAATTTGTGTAAACCAATTGCCCAAGCTTTGGAAGGAAGCACTCACAGCCAATGCGAACCATTCGGTTCAGTAAATAAGAGAAAGACCCGCAGTGACATTTCCAGGCTTTTTTATTTCAATGCTGCGACGCATTTCGAGGCTCCAGCCTCGTCTTCTGGCAGCTGATAAGATGCGGCATAGATTTCCAAAACATGCACATTTCTTTTTATGTGCATTCGTGTTCCTAGTGCATGTTGGGATTTGTATCCTTTGGAAAAGTTATTGTTCCCCTTAGTGAGTCCCATGCTGCATCTTAATAATAATCACCACGCTCTGATTAAAATACCTTTAGTAGGCCCCTAGCTGTGCTGACCGCAGTTTTGGCAAAGTTCCGTTTCTGCGTAGCCCTTCTTTGAATGTGAAAGTGTATTGAAGTATGAGTGAGTGTGTTAGTGTCTGAATGGAAGATTTAGTAGGTGTGCGACTCACTGTATAAATGAGTGATTAATCATGTCCTCTACATTATACAATTTTGCCTGGTTGACTTGATTTCATAACATACTCTCCTATGGTTATTAAATTGTTTAGGAGTGTCTAGGACCAATTGTCTTCTTCAAAGATCAGACATGTTGCAAAGTACTTCACTACATTTACTTGTTTTTCCTCCAATAAATAAAAAAAAGGCATGAAGTGGAGACTGAAGACAAAGAGTCAGTATGGGGTTTTCGTTTTCTATGGGGTTTTCGTTTTCGCAAAGAAATTGGGAAATAGACGTATAGCAGATATGCTAAAAATATATCAATCGAAATGCCTATCTGCGGCCCTTTACGGGGCAGGAGTCTGGGGTGTGACTCATGCTGGGAGCCTTCAGATAGAGGAGAACAACTTCTTGAAAAGGCTCCTTTGTCTACCCAAATCTACATCTAATACCCTGGTCCACAAGGAAACGGGGATGCACTTCCTGAACGATTTAATCATGCTAAGACCCTTATTGTTGTGGCGATCTGTTTGGTTAAATGAAGGCACCTCATTAAATAGAGCTATTATTGAGGATTGCCTCACCTTGGACCAGCACTTAAGGATCCCCTGGCTTAAATATAATATCGAAAATTTTCAAAATGTTTTTGGATATAATGTGATCATTGATCGGTGTTGTGTATCTGATAACTCCAAATCAAATATGAAAATCATGTTTTTGAATTACTGTAAAGAGAGGCGTGCCCTAGAAGATTTAAAACTCTCTTCTTGTAAATTGTACAATGGCCTGAATGAGTATAGTGGACTTCACCCTTACCTGACTCAGGTGTCTAGAGTCTCACATCAGTTTGTTCTCACTAGATTAAGGATGGGAACAGCTCATCATCTGGTCGCGTGCCCTGATGTAAAAACACGCCCGGTGGGACCATGTCCATGTGATTGTAAGATCGAACAGAGTACTACGCACTTTCTTTTTTCTTGTCCCTTGTACAGTGAATTACGGAAAATTTATTTAAAACCTATTTTGAAAAGATTTGGAGTAAGAACTATCACTGAATCCATGAAATTGCTTTTTAATATGCACCATCCAGACATTTGCTTTTTTACAGCTACTTTCCTACTCAAGGCTATTGGTGTTAGGAAAAGTATGTATTTTTAAGTTTGGTTTTAACTATTTATTCCATCTCACATTGGATAATTATTGTAATATGTGTATTCTTTTCATGTTTTGTATCTTTTAATAATGAAATGTTTGTTATGTAACTGTTGTGCTTTTATGGACATGTTTTTATGCTCCGAATAAAGCTCTATGAAATGAAATGAGTGAGTGTGTTAGTGTCTGAATGGAAGATTTAGTAGGTGTGCGACTCACTGTATAAATGAGTGATTAATCATGTCCTCTACATTATACAATTTTGCCTGGTTGACTTGATTTCATAACATACTCTCCTATGGTTATTAAATTGTTTAGGAGTGTCTAGGACCAATTGTCTTCTTCAAAGATCAGACATGTTGCAAAGTACTTCACTACATTTACTTGTTTTTCCTCCAATAAATAAAAAAAAGGCATGAAGTGGAGACTGAAGACAAAGAGTCAGTAATGCTTCCCTGCACGATCCAAATCCGACATGGCCAAGTGCTCAACAAAAAAGTAAGAGAAGCCTTCAGGACAGTGAGATGAAGTTGATACTGTTTGTGATTCCTTTTGTTTTAATCCTCATTCGCCTCAGACCACAGTGGGCAAACTAGCCGCCAGTACCTTGTACGTTGTTGGGGAGGCAAAAACTGGTGGGGAGATGCCCCACCTACCGGTACATCTGCGGACTAGGATGGCACTGTCCCAAAGGAAAGGGCACGGTCACTCTCCAGTATTATCCAGGTAACACTGGCAACTGTTGATGTTGGCAATGGAGGAACGGAGTGTGCCCAACGTAGTCAGGAGAGATCATAAGAGGCACACTCAGAGGATCCACATTCGTTATAGTTTTTAAGTGTCTTATCCGGTGTCACAGAACTCAGCATTTGACCATTTCAATAGAGAAATCCACACTGCTTTCTTCCTCCTACTCTGGGTCCCACTCAAATCGAGCCTGGCTATAGAGAACACCGAGGACAACCACTCAGCATGCAAGGGAGGTGAACATTCTACCCATCTTTTACATGCTTCCCTCCTAGCGAATAACACAGTCTTAGAAAAGAAAAAAAGACCATGCTGGGCCCGTAACTTCACTAGATATTTAGAAAATTATCTTGGTGAGGTTTATTTGAATTTGAAGGCCTAGGATATCTGTGGTAGATTTGCCCACATTTTCCCAAAAGTCCGCAATGACCGGGCACTCCTTGAACATGTGTAGGTCAGAGGTTCTCTCCAAACCACATTTCTTACAAATATCTGGGCGCTCAACCAACATCTTTGATAGCCTTAAGGGGGTTGAATAGGCCCTGTGGATCGTGAACAGGGGATTCTTTCACAACCATGCTAGTTTAACAGTGGCAAACTAAGTGCTAAAAGATGTTTGCGAGAGGTGTTTCCAAGGTTCATTCGGTAGGCAGGCACCCCACAGTTCTTTGGCCAATTTACAATCTCCGTTGTTTGCCTCTTCGATGCTCCAGTACCAAGTGGAAACCTCCTTTTTTCCTGTTGGTCTTTCCACCAGCTGTTCCTCTAAGGTGTTACCTATACCTATAGGTGTTTTCAAGTTTGGGCCCAACTCTGCAGCTGGGTGTATTTAAATTTGGAGAGACCTCCTTCCGCAATGCTATGAAGCACTGACCAAGAAAAGAACGTGTCCTTTTGGGCTAAAACCCTCACACCTTCAGCCCAGCCACTCTACGTGGCAGTGCTAGTTCGTCCTTCAGGCTCTCGGTGCGCCAGGGGAGTCTCACAGGGGAGCCAAGCTCAAAAAATAGTAAAGACCCGTCAGCCGTCTGTATATTTGCCCATGTTCTTTGCCATTCCCTGTAGGACTTTTAACTTGATCTTGAAGAATTTAGGTATGCCATATTTAAACAGGAAACCCTCCTGGCACAGACTAGCACCCTTTAGCATTGCCGAGAACATTGCACCTACCCCAATCCTCTATTGGAGTTTTTAAAAGCATCCTAGAATGGGACAGTTGAAAGGCCCAGGCATAGTATTGCAGATCCGGCAACAAGAGTCTTCCCTTCTCCCTCCTATGTCTCAACTTCTTCCAGGCGATTCTGGTCTCCCTATAGGCCCATATGGATGAATTGATGGCCTGCTGAAGCTTATTTATGAGTGATTTGTCAAAGTGTAGTGGTATGACATTGAAGAGGAAGGTGATTTTAGGAAGTACTACCATCTTGACCAGGTTTACCCTACCAAAGATGGAAAGAGAGAGGTGGACACTGGACTTCATTAGTCTCTGACACTCTCTTGTTACATTGGCCAAATTGGTCTCTGAGATTTCATTGATATCCTGCACTATTCTGACCCCCAGGTTCCTCATGTCACGCTTGGTCTGATGTTGGCACTCCCCCAAGTTGACCAGGGTCTTCTCAGTATTTTCCTCGTACCCAGATATCTGACCAAAGTCCTGAGCAAGCTTTATAACTGCTGAAATAAGGCTGTAGAGAGAGTACCGAGGATAGAAGCAAAACGTCATCAGCATAGAGGACCACCTTCCTCTCCCACTCCCCATGCTTAAATGGAAGAACACTCGAACCCTCTCTTAACCTCCAGCAAAAGTTAAGGAGTATTCAAGCTTTGCCTCTTCATTTAGTCGTGGGAAGCAGTGCCTCCAGGGAGCAAGCAACAGCTTACATAGCGAAAGGCATGATCCATAAAACGTCCTGAGGTGCCTGAATCCACTAAAGCATGGAAATCATTTAGACCACCTACAGTGATCAGGAATACTTAATGGAATAAATTAGATCTGAGAGACAGACCATTTGGTATCAGAAATGCTCAGCCTTGGTCTGTCGTCTATGAATGAGCAGACTCTTTCCTGACAAGTGAATAACATTGTCACTCAAAATTGGGAGCTTTACCACAATGGAGGCACAAGTATTTTTTTCTGTTGGCATTCCTTTTCCTCAGGGGGTAGCACCTTTATAACAACGGTAACTTGCATTGGTTCCTCATCCAATGATTTCTCTTCTGATTCTTTTACAACGGGAAACAAATACTGACAAGTAGATTCTATAATTGTGCAAACAAAAGCCCCTGGGCCGACTGTAAAATTTATTGGTTCAAAAATATCATGTTAAAATGTGCCATAAAATTCTTTCCCATTCTTAGCTTCCTTTTGAGGTAAGACAAACTAAGGGGCTTATTTATGGGCCCCATGCAATACTTTGCACCACTGTTGCGTCACTTTTAGTGAGCCTTATATGTGTGGCGCAGTGTAATCTATCACTGCGCCGAAACCATACCCCGGCCTCATAGCCCATGTAAGGGCGGTGCAGTTATATGGGTGAGGGCCCTCCTCATGCATTGCTGAAATTGCATCATGCTTGCAGCACCTCTCCAGCAATGCGCGACTTTCGCGCTGACAGATACATCAGGATTCCCGATGCATCTGTCACTACTTGCCACATGGAGCGTCGTACAGTAAATACGGCACATCCATCGCATCGCAAGGAGGGTGCAGTAAAAAACTGTTTCATCGCTGTTTTCGCGCAGCCATGCAACAGTTTTAATAAATAAGGCCATGAGGGCTTGTAAATGACAATGGCCCAACAGTAACTGACAATTTAAGGGATTGCTTGAATACTTTTCAGATAGTGCTAGTGGCCTAAACCCATTATTAATGAAAGAAGGGATTACAATTGTCTGGAATACCTGAAATTACTAATAGTAACTGATTTGGGCTCTATTACCAAAGTCCTTGCAATGCAGGGACTGGCCACCTACAACGTTTCGGAAAACTGTTGGATGTGCTGCATGATAAAAAAAATCACTAAAGAGGAAAAGGATGGTCATTTTGGAATGTCAGTGGCTGTTCAGCTTTAATTTGTAACAAAAAATTGCAACAACATTTTTAAGTGAATATATAAATACACACACACTTTCTATAAATCTGTCCATTACAAATGTGCTACAATCCTTCTTCCTTTCTCTGTCCTCTTTTCTCTTTGCTTTCCTGTTCCCTCTTCCTTTCTTTTCTACTTTTTTCCTCTTTTCTATCTTCTTTTCTCCTTCCCTTTTTCCCCTAATTTTATTATCTGATAGTGTTACTTTTGATAGTTACGTCTGCTGTATATTAATTTTTCTCCTTCAATTGACTTATTTATCTGACTTCAGTAGACCTAGATGTATTAGAAATATGTCTCGTGCTAATTACTTTTGAGCCTCATATTTTGATTGTAGTTATCTGATTCCAATGGTATCACTAATATCTGTACCTTATTTCCTTATGTGCTCCTTCAAAATAATAAAATCTTTTGAAATGAAAAAATAAATGTGCTACAAATATGATGCACATAGGCTTGTGAAGTGCTCCTTGAAGAAGTAATCTTCGATTGAGGCTGTGTTACCTGATGAAAGTGGGGCGCTCATACTGTATTTCACGTTAGGTTCATCTGACTTTGTGTGCACTTCCTCTATTGTTTCTGCACCTACCCACAAAGATACAATCTCAAACATGCTACCCTGGCCATCTCCGAATGGAACAGTAAATTATTTCCCCCCTGCCTGCTGGTCACACACTTCCTGCACTCTAGAGAATTTAATAATCTAGTTCTCATATCTGGCTGTCAGTTTCCAGTGTCATTTAATCATTTGTAGGTGAGAGAGTGAGCACGGCACAGCTTAGACTCAAAGCCGTCCAATTGTCTACTTATTTCTGTCCAATTTCCCAGCTCGGAGGACCAAAGATTCCATCAGATGTTGGGAGGGATTTCCACCTGACCTGCGAAGAAGCAATTTCTTCATTTAAGGTGTAAGTGAGAAGGAAGCACAAAGTTCTAATTCCTGCTGGGAGAATAAATCAACAAGTGTATTAGGGAGACACCGAAAGAAACCAACTTATATGAAGGAAAATGAAGCATTTGTTGTACTCTGGAACACTGTATTATGCGCCTTCAAGGTAAGGAATCTAGGGCCAGATGTAGGAGACCAAATATCGGTCGGTAACGGCCGATTTCGGCCGTTACCGACCGATATTTGGTGTTTGACATGTAGGGCGCTTGAGATTTACAGAATCGGTAAATTTACCCATTCGGTAAATTTACAGAATCTGTAAAATACCGAATCTGTAAATTTACCGATTCTGTAAATCCAGATGTAGGTGGCACAGTAAACAGTGCCACAGGCACTTAAGAATTCGTTATTTACCACCCAATACTATTGGGTGGTAAATAACAAATTCCTGTGTACATGCACATCTGTGCATGTACACCTGTGCCATGTGGTACACAAGCCAGAAACAGGAGTGCTACAGGGTGTCAAAGTGACACCATGTCCCCCTTGCCAATTCAGTATTTTTACCGATTCGGTAATTACCGAATCGGTATTTGCCATTGATTCCTATGGGCTTCAAGGCCCATAGGAATCAATGGCAAATACCGATTCGGTAATTACCGAATCGGTAAATACCGAATCCGACCGATTCGATATTTGATACCGAATGATTACCTACATTAGATTTACCGATTCATGAATACCGAATCGGTAAAATTCGGTATTTATGAATCGGTAAATCTAATTTACCTACATCTAGCCCCTAGTGATTGTCTGAGTGGTAGCAGGAAGCTGGCATACCATAAATTATGTAGCTAGCTATCACGGAGGCAGATGCTAAGGATGGTTGAGACATCTTGTAATACCATTTTCAAAACCTGCTGGCTAAAAAAATAGAAGGATACACTTATATCAACAGCAGCAGTGAACAATCGGTTCTAAGTGATATATTACCCAGACAAACCTTTAAAAAGAGTGACTACACTGTCAAAGGAAGCCAACTTGAATTCCAGTTTTAACACACTCATGTGCATTAATTTGTCGATTATGTGATTATGGCAGTATGCCACAATAATATATCCTGGTGGTTCACTTTCCTTCATTTCTTATCTCTAACATTGTCATAGATTGGGGGGGGTTGGAGGTGCCGCTGAGCTCTTTGTCGGGCCGATTTTGGTAGAGGGCCGATTTTGCAGCTATGCTGCAAAAATGGCCCCAGGGGCCCAAAACCGGCCCCCACCCGTGCGGCGCACCGGGGGATTACCCGGTGCCCGCTATGGCCAGTCCGGCCCTGCACTTCATGTCAGGGCTCCTTTAAAAACTTGCTTGCATTTTTGAAACCTTGTGAACTTCATGCTCAGCAAAATTTGCAAAGTTGGAATAATAAAGTTGTGATATGGCAAGTTGAATATCTTTTTGAATATCTTTCCAAACTTGTACTATACTAGTCTGGAATTCCGCGCAGGCAAGTTTACATCAGGGGCAGCTCCTCCGTAGTGGCGGAAGGGTGTTGCCCCAATCACCTCACTGCCCAAAGCCAGCAGATATTAACTAAAATGATTATAACACATTATCATCATTTTATTTATCGCTGCTTGATATTGCAATGAGTATTGGGTAAGGGCGGCTATGACATAGAGGACGAGTGGTGGGCACTTATAAGTGTGCATGCCAGTTTGACTGCCAATCCCAGGCTGGGCCAAACTGACATGCGCTCTTATGTTTTTCCAACCCAGCAGTGTTCACAGCCGGGTTGGAGAAAATCCACAAGCTCCAGTGCACTATGTGAGCAGCAAGCGAGGCCGCTCAGACCAGCTGCAGCCTGTGCAGCGAAGAGCGGTGGGCGAAGGGGCCTGGTGGGGGGATTTCGACAGATGAAGATGGGGGAAAATTAATTATTTGTTTAATTTTCCCTAATCATCGTCTGTTGAATCCCCCCCATCCGACACCACCATCCCACTGCTCCTACTCACATGGGCAACGACTGTCTCAGACCAATTCTGGTGCTTTTCTCATGCTTAGGAGCAGCATCTGGATTGGGTGGGGAGCATGTGCCTTGAGGGCCTATCCGGCCTGATGAGAGGAGCAACGAGCTGGCTAGCAGCATCAGCAGCAGAAAAGTGGTAGGTAAATATTTCTCATTTTCATTACTTCTGCACCAAGCTTCTCACCCAATCCCCCCTCAGCTGGCCTATCTCTTTTGATAGGCGGTGGCCACCACTAATTTACATCGTATTTGAGACACTGAGCCAGGACCGGTATTAACACTGAATGACATACATATCGTGCAGGATGACAGAGGTGTGGTGGTCCAGATCCTATTAGAACTGTTGGTAACTTTTAACATCGTAGAACATCACATTATGGTTCTTTTCTAAGGTATGACATTAGTCAAGAGGTAGTGGTATAGCAGACCATTTTTCTTTGACCCTTTTTTGTGAATCTCCTACACTGCCATTTTGTGCGCTGCATGGATTACCGCTTAGCCCTATCCTTTCAATGTATGCATGCTGCCACTGTCTCTGTATGTTAGGTCCATGATTTCACATTTTATCCCTACGTTGATAATACTCAAATAATTTTTAGGGGCATATGTACAAGGAAGTGATGGAGGGCGACGTTGCCCTTCTTGGCTTTACATTGCTCTCCTACACTTCTGAAACACAGGGCTGCACCGTATTTACAACAATAAGGTGCAGCCCTGAGTTTCACCCTGCGCTGGACCTAAATGTAGCTGCCTAGCACCTATGCAGGCACTCTGGCACTAGTGTACTAGGGTGCCTGCGTTGCGGGGTAACATTGTTTATGTGCAGGAAGGTGTCCCTTCCTGCACAAGAAGAATCAGTAATGACGTTTTGTAACTATAGAAGTTGCAACTCGTCATTTTTCTAAATTATTGTGTATGTGCAGGAAGGGGCACCATCCTGTACATAAACAATCAATGACATAAACAATCAATGTCGTTTTGCTGTTTCTATGTGTGCTGCACAACGCAGTACACAATGAAACCGCAAAAACAAGGAGAAATTAAGCATTTCTCCTCATTTTGCCAGGGTAAGACCAGGTTTTCTTTGTTTTAATTTTTGCGCTGTCCCATATTTACGCCACCCTTATAAATATAGGGCAGTGACGAAATCAATGGGTGTTGCAGCGGAACACCCACCATTACGCCCATTGCCCACCCCTTTCAAGCAAGGTACAGCGTGAAAGTGTGCCTTATTTACAAGGAAGCATTAAGCCAGATTAAGTGGCTTATCGCTGCCTTGTAAATAAGGCAAAACCCATAGCGCCAACATAGCGTCAAAAAAGTGAAGATATGGTGATGTTATGGTGGCAATAGGGTATTGTAAATATGCTCCATAAGGCGGTGCAAAATGGCGAAGCGTAAGAGCTAATCACAAAGCAGGAACTGAGGGCTTTTTAGACAGGTCCAGCATACATGCCCTAACAATAATGAAGATACAAAAGGTATGCTGTTCCTAATATTGAGAAAAGGGGAAAACTGGTTTTATGTGGTCATGAAGTGTAGGAGGATGAGGATTCCTCCATTTGGAATATTGGGCCCTTTCACCCCTGGCAAGGTATCATGCTTCACATACCCGGCAGGTATCTCACAAAGAATTTCCTTGTGTGATTTTGCACTGTCCACAAATGGCCGGCCGAGCTACCCTCTTCTGCCGGAATTGGGATTTGGCTGACTTTGCAAAATCACACAAGGAAATTCCTTGTGCGATACCTGCCAGGTATCGATGAAGTAGATAGAGAAACCCAATGAGGGTTGGTGATATTCTATCAGGTACTACACATAGCATGGGTTAGGTTGGTTTAGACGGGTAGATCGCCACACACGTGTAGATAGATTTGATTTTATTAAGTCCTGATGAATCGTCACTAGATTGTTTAACTACCAGGCGAGAAACATGTCGACCGCACAACAGAGCACCCGACCTGAGACATAATCTCAGACATGCGCCTTTGTTTCTTTTAATCATAATCAGGGTGGGAGACCCATTGATTAAATGTCATCTCTGATACTCCCTTACCTGCTTTAAAATGTCTTTCAGGTTATACACCTCCACACTTTCATCTACACTAATTAGGCCCCTCACCCCCATGGCACCAAACGGCATTTGGAATAAAAGATCTCCATCAAAGAGCCCCTCATAGGGAGCCTGTCAGGTATTGCAGCACCGACCTGATGAGGAGCAGCCCATATGATGAAGCATGACATCTTGCTGGGTGTGTGAGGGCCCTATATTCCAAGAGGAGGAATCCTTATCCTCCTACACTTCATGACCACATACAACCAGTTTTCCCTTGTCTCAATATTAGGAACAGCATACCTTTTGTAGCTTCAAAGCCTAACAGCTCCTAACTTTGCAGTTAAAGAAAAGTTCCCCCGTTATACTATTTGTGAAGTTGACTACGTTTCTTAAAAAATAGAACAGAAAGGGTCCCAGTGATACAACAGGAATTTTCCTTCTTATATGCAGGACGCGTATTGATAGCTTCATGCCTTGTGTTGCTGGAAGCCTACTCTTCTCCATTTCCAATCCAAGATGTCCCCACACTTGGACTCGAGTACACAGCGAAGGAGTGCTGCCGAAAGAGCTCCTTGAAGCCTTATGCCCTGTCTATGGTGCTTTGGACATTTGGTTACAATGATTGGGCGAATTGTAATATTTACTAACACAAATGAACATTATTCTGTCATTCTTCATAAGGTTCAAAATGTATTGACTATATGTGCAGCATTAAAAATGTGCCTAAGCATTATAATAGGAGCTTTACAACTACATTCTTTGTCACCTTTGCTAGTTTCAGCAACTAAATGATTCACTCAACAGGGTGACTGACTATGTAAATGTAATGTAAATGTAAATGTATTGGCATTTATATAGCGCACTACTTACCCGGAGGGTCCCAAGGCGCTTCGACCGCTGCGAAACCCTTCCTGGCTTCCCTGAGAGATGGTCCCTTTTTTAATGGGTATCTCCAGGGTGAGACCAGGCATCCCCGGCGGTCTGGTGGGGCCGTTAGTGAAGATGAGGCAAGCTAATGCCCAGAGTTGCCGAGTGTGAACGCTGATCAGAGTGGGCACCGAGGCGAGAGAATTATCGAGTCCGCTGACCCTGGTCCAGAAACCTGCCGCGTCGGGAATCGAACCCTGGTCCCGGGCCGTCCTCTGCTCTCGGGTCTGCCGCCTCTAACCAGTAAGCCACACTACTTCACTATGTACTTTATTCAACTTGATTCTTATAAAACTGATGTGCAAGTATTGGTGGTTTTGTCAGTGGCAGTACTGGTGGTGTTTTTAACGGCAGTAGTCTGTTATTGGTGGTTGCATTGGTAGCGGTGTGGGTGTTAGTAGTGGTGGTTGGATGCTGTTGGTAACAGTATTGGTAATGATGTTAGTGGGAATTACATAGAGAGTTCTATATTTGTGTGGGTGGTATTGTACTGTTTTAGATGCTATTTGTTGGTATTGATGATGGTCTGATATTTTTTGTGGTTAAGTACTGGAGGCTTATTGGCATTATTAGTGGGGTTTATAATGGTGATGAGGGAGTTGGTTGTGGTGGCATGTGTGGTGATACTTTTGGTATCAGAGGTACTGGTGATGGTGGTAGTAGGAGTAGGTGTACTTGTGTTGGTGTTATTAGTTTGTTGGTGGTATTGGTTCTAATTGGTGGCATTGTGGTGGTGGTATCAGTAGTGCATGCAAATAAAAACATTGCCTTCTGTAAACAATACATGTTTCAGTTAAAGAACAGAATGTGATAAAAAGTGTGATGGATTACTGCACTGTTAAATATAAAGTTGCTCCTCGTGCATTGAGGTGCAAGTAATACAGTGGAGGTAGAATGAAACACCAGTCAACAACATGAAGTCAGAAAAAATATTACTTTAGTCTGATCTAAGATGCAATAGAAAATATCTTAAGCCAACGGCTTATAGAGGCTGACCCAAATAAGCAGTTGGTTGATGGGGGCCATCCCCGTGGCCATTCCGGCCTTAAAATGGTTGTGGATACAATGATTGCATCAAGACTGGACTACAAGAAGTCAAATATTTGGAACTTCTCAGATGCTGATTTATGGGCTTCAGGTTGTCCAAAACGCCTTTCAGTTGTGCTATAGCTTTTATATTTCTCATTTTATTGATGACAGCAGAAAGAATAAATCAGTGCCTAACTCATATCGCAGGAAGCTACAATGTTGCAAAGTCACTTAAACACTTTATAAAAAACTTTAAACCTAAGACAAATAAATAGCTGGTATGCAATGTTAATATAAACAATGAATTAAATAAAAATGCATACTTTGAAGCAGCTGTGTCTTGTGTGTCTCATGACGACAGGTCCAGTGCTCATAAGTGAGCAGATCAGTGCTCAAGTGGTGCATTGGAGACATTCAGGCAGAGGGGGAAGTCCAACTGTCCAATGGTGTGATCAGAGTTGGACCGAACCAGAAAAAGCGGAATCGTCCGAGTGAGTGGATCAGTGAGGACAAGTCAAGGGAATATCCACAGTTCCAGATCCCTGAACAATGATGATTGATCAGGACCCGCTTGCTCTTTTTGGGCTGTAGACAGGGCAGAAAAAACTTGAGGCTCCTTACTCCCTCATAGAGGAAGGTATTGGCAAGAGGCTCAGTGGGTTCTCAGAGACAGAGGCATTGGGAATGATGGGAGCCCTCTGAAATCTCTAGAAAGGTGGGTACGCCGAGCAGCCCAAAAAAGATGTGTCCTGGTGGGACCACGGCCAAGGTCTCCATGTGGGAAAGTCTATAAAGGAAAAGGGAGCCAGTCCCTTCTGGGTAGGGGGGAGGAGGGGAGGAGCACAGGCAACCTGTTTGGGTTGGCAGCCCCCCCTTTACATGCACCCTCCTGGAGGTCATTGGCTGATAAAATGTCCCTCCTTCTTCGTGCTGCACCCAGGGGAAAAAAGAGAGAAAGTTTACACGTCTAACTTGCATTACTTTCATTTGTTTAATTTATAAAGCTGTTACAAACCAGACAAGTAAAATATATACTTGATCATTAGCTTGCAAATCAAATTCGACAATAGCAATTTTTTCCGTACCGATGGGACATTAGGCATTCGTCATTTATCACATTGTCTCCAAAATGCTTGTTATCCTGTCAGTACTCTCCAGGAACTTAAAAAGAAGATTTAAAAACACCACATTTATACATTTTTGCACTTCACTTGTTCTTTTAAGATGTCATTCTACCTTGCATTCATTTCTCACATTCTGACATTTTCACACACAAAACCCTTGCCGAAATACACTCTGTTCCATTCATCTCAGACTATTGGTATCAGTCCGGGCTATTGAGGGATGTGTACCATGCAAAACAATATGAGGTAACAATTTTAAACAGCCTCCTGCTGCGAGCTCTCTGTACAGATAGCGAGTGTGCGCCTCCTTAAACTGGGCCTGAGCAGCTCAGACTCTAGGAAGGGACTACTGTCCCTTCTGTGAGATGCCTGCTTTCATATCCTTCTCACTCTGTGAGCTGCTTGCTTCCATATCCTTATCTCTCTCTGTGAGCTTCCTGCTTCCATATCCTTCTCATTCTGAGTGCTACCTGCTTCCATATCCTTCTCTCTCTGAGAGCTGCCTGTTTCCATATCCTTCTCTCTCTCTGAGAGCTGCCTGCTTCCATACCTTGTCTCCCTCTATGATATGAAAACACACAGAGGATGCTAAGGGTCTGAGTAAAGCTAAAGATATCTGTACACTTAAATGTAGTGTGTGGAGGACTGGTCAGTGTGTAGAGAGAAAAAGGAAAAATGCCCATCAGGCCACCCATTGGCGGAATCTCATCATCTGGGTTTTTGTGTAAACTGGTATCTACTAGGTGCCTCACTGAACGTATAGTGAGGGGTTCTAGTATTAGATCCACCAGTGAGAGAGAGCCCACAGGATGTGGTGGTAATGCTGAAGGGAAAAGGTTGCAGTGCTCAAAAGGTGTGTAAAAAGATAATAGTGAAAAGTGGTGTTTAAGATTGCCTGTTATGGTGCCAAAGGTAAGACTTTATTGAGGGGGGTCATCATAACGGCAAGATTAAAAGCAGAGTGATGATAGTGTGTCAACAAATACTACTATCAGTAGATGGAACTATATGGTTGAGATGTTTCAGCCTAACATAGCTTTCTTCAGGACCCGTAAATATTACACTACTGCAACAGTGAAAAGTAGATAAACTTTGGTGAACCATGCAGGAAGAGACCTACCGTTAGTGGAATACTATATGGTAGTCTAAAATCATGGTTAAAAGAGTTCTCTCCTGTAAAAAAAGAACAAAAATGCATCCAAACAGATATAGTAATTTGAAAAACAACTATACATATATGTATGTAAAGACGTGTAATAACATACGATCAATGTTCATTCAGCATTTTGCGAAAATGACTCACCCAAAAAGTTGTATGGCGATAGCCTCACCTCGCCTGGCACTCGCTCAGGTTTAAGAGGCCCGCTCTAAGAAGATGGGGAGGGAAAAAAATATAATAATAACAAACAGTTTGCGTATGTCGTAATTCCCTAAATTGTACCATTTCTTGAAAGTCACTCTGGTGTAGGGTGAACATAGGAGAGATAGCGACTTCTGCATGCCAAAAGACTCAGTGGTCTCATGATGGTAAATGAGACTCCAAGGGTTATGCTGCTATGATGTATAAAAACATGACGAATTTCTTTGTTTGGAAACTATCAGGAGCAACGATTTAGTGCCTCCATTGTATTTAACGATGTATCTGTATATAAATACTGCACTTATTACATTTATTAGTTGAGTGCCCTGGGTTTGTTGTCTTCTTCATTGCAGCTAATACCTGGGCCATCTGGCTGGTCTGGCTGCTTTTTGTTTTGGATGTCAGTAGGGCGCCCGATCTTTCATCTCCATGTATACCTCACCGAGCGTATTTGGAGTCAGGCACATGTGGCAATTGATCGGATGCATCTTATGCAGCGAACAAGCGATCGCAGCTCTTTACAGGTTGTGCATATTCTCGGCATAACTATTGTTCTCCCGATGCATTAGGGTGCGTTGAAATGTTGATGACAATAATTAAGAGTCTTTTTGTTTGCGTCTCTAAGAAACAACCAAGCACAATGCACGGCTGGTTTGGCGCCCGCACCCGTACGGGATGAGGATTGTGCGAGCCCTTTTTTGATCATTAGACAGCCTATTGTGTGCCGGGAGGAGTTCCTTTCCCTGTCTCCTCTCTGGTCCGCACCGTTCTATTGCAGATGGCTGAGCAACAATGGATACGGGTTTTGGCGTTTTCTTGTCTGTTTGGAGAGACGGCCAATCAATGGATAGTGCTCGCAGAAACGCTCGCACAAGTTCACACAGTTTTAGAACTAGACGTTTCCGTTTCCGGTCCTTCCAAAAAACCAATCATCTAACATGAGGAGGTTTCTCACTTGTCTCCTCTCTGGTCCGCATGCCTCGCATATAGCTGGCCGCGCCGCATTGTCCGTTACCTTCCCCTTGGCTCAGAAGGCAGCCGGAGGTACCGACGGACTGGTGGGTGGCCGCTTTCTCAAACAATGAGGTTTCTGTAGTCTGTATTTAAAGGATATGGCTCAACAGCGGCTAAATACTGCTTTTACTTCCAATTTTGTGCAAGGCAGTCTTTGTCTGGGAGAGATGCTTTCTCAACCTAGCCCTTTTGTACTCACAACCTCTTAGGGCATTATCTGTGTAAATGGAGACATGCACTTTATCTCCATACTTTGCCATTAAGGAGTAGTCTTCTTGCTTTGAAGCTAACAGTCTCCTGCGGCAGTATTTATATACAGATACATTGTTAAATACTATAGAGGCACAAAATCGTTGTTAAAATTAATTACCAATTAAAAAATAACAATAAATTCAAAATGAATACCAATAAATAAATAAAAATATTTAATTAATTACAATTAAATTACTTCCCACCCTATTCCCCTATAAACCCACAACCCGCTACAGAACTAAAAAGCTAAATTTATTTAAAAATTAATAATAATTGCTAAAAATTAATATTTAATTTACTATAATTAAATTACTTCCCACCCTATTCCCCTATAAACCCACAACCCGCTACATAATTAAATTACGCAAAAATTAAATAACATAAAATTCATTACTTAAAATACATTAAACATACATTACAAAAATTAATATACACTTTTCACACATATACTAACATACAAAACACTTTAAAAAAATTTATATTATTAAAAAATCGATATATTTAATGCCTATATTGTATACTTCGATATTTTGACTTCTATATTTTGAAAATCGATATTACTTACCTAAAATTCGATTTTTTTAACCACTATATTGTGTCCATTCGATATTTTGTCCATTCTATATTTTTACTTCGATATTATGCCCATTCTATATTTTGGAATCGATATTATTACTGTTTACCAATTTCCTTCTCTCTCTGTAAGATGCTTGCTTCAATATCTTTCCCTCTCTGTGAGATGCTTGCTTCCATATCCTTCTCTCTCTGAGTGCTGCCTGCCTCCATATCCCGCTCTCTCTGTGAGCTGCCTGCTTCCATATCCTTCTCTCTCAGTGAGCTGCCTGCTTCCATATCCTTCTCTGTCAGTGAGATGCCTAATTCCATATCCCTTTCTCTCTATGAGATGCCTACTTCCATATCCTTCTCTCTCTTGACCGTGACTCCGCTGGAGAGAACAGACTCTGCCAGACCCTTCCTCTGCCTCCAGGCTCCTGGATAAACATTGCTGCATGTGGGTTGCGACATGCCACCTCATCCTCTGCAAATCTCCTGCTCCCAGAAGCCACTGTTATCACTTCAGCCAGCTCCAACAACCAACAGGAAATTAAACGAGGAGCCAAAACACAACAGATCGAAGGAAAAGAAACAGAGCTGAAATATTCAAAATATAAGATTCAAACAGAGCTGAAATATACAACTTATAAGATTCACAGAGAGTCTTATACAAGTTACGAAAGGTAAACCAACTTCAGAGAGACAAAAGGATACTGAAGGGCACTATTGTTCAAGTCTTAAACAACCAGTAAGCTAAGACAGGTGTCTCTCCTGCACTCACATTGGAAGTGTAAGGTAATTTACAGGAAGAGTTTTACACAGGGCCCCTGGAACTATGCGAATGTGCTGTTGTAGCTTGTTTTGCAAATTTACTGAATTGCCACATTTGCCACATGATCCACCATCTTCTGCAGATTTTAACAAAAATAAATATTGTTTATAGCTCACATCGTTCAAACGTTACTAAAAGAGTAACAACACATGTTGCAGTACAGTGGAAGGCCCTTTGCAAACTTGACTGGTCACCTTTCTGTTGCTTATTGCTCTATTTGAATGTTAAACTGGAACTAATGAGGTGCATCCAAAGCCCAGACAGTGTTAACAGCGTACAAATGTCAAAATAATGACAAAATACTATCATAAAATGTACCGCACAATTTGCCTATTCTTGCCATACAGATTACTTAAGCCTTACTTAACCCTGCTTCATAATTTGGCCCTCCCCTGCGGCATAGCTTCAGTGGCCCAGAGTTTACAGGACAACTCTCATGAGTGGCTGAAAAATCATAACTTACTGCAACGACACAGCATCTGCTCTCTAGCATCAAAATACAGGCTAGAATCTATGCAATCCTCCTGTGGGACTGAACTGCAGTTGTCCTCCATTTCCAGACTTAACAATACTTCTTCTAAGTATACTGGGTCACATGAGAACATTGTCAAGAATACAAGCAGAGCTTGCTTGATGGCAATTGTTAGAAATGGGGTCTCTAGATGGCAGAGGTAGGTACCTTTGTCCAAATAGGGACCCTGGCTTCTAGTCAGGGTAGGCGGGATAGCCCCTGCTCACCCACTTGGTAGCTTAGCACAAGCAGACTGGCTTATCCCAAGGCAATGTGTAAAGTATTGGTCCTCAAAACACATAGTAGTAATACCGTGATAACAGCACAAATGGACACCTCAACAGTTTAGAAAGCTAATTAACTTTAGCTAAACCAACACAAGACCAAAACTTTAAAACTCCATCATACATGTAATAAGAATATGACTTTTAAAAGGTTAAAGCAACTTGGTCTATATGAAACTATGAATGCGTGATTTTACACAAAGTACCTGTGGATGCTCGAAGTTCACAAGACCAAACAGCCCTAGAGAAGGTAAGGATCGTAAAACAAATGGATGCATCAGTTCCTGGTGCTTAGGGAGGCGATGAGACAGTTCTTCTACACGCAGAAGTGATACATCAAATCCGGACTGTAGGGGGAAGTGATGCATCGATTCCAAGATGGTTCTGGTCTGCGGGTGATGTGTCGGGAAAATCTTGCTGCACAGGTGCGTGCGTGAAAATCCGGGATGTGTTGTTGAACGATGCAGTGGTGGCAAACCCCCTCCCCCAGTAGCTGTCTACAGTGAATGCACATCCCCAGCCCCTATCACTCCAGAACCAGTCAGTCAGTCCACCAACAGGCAGAGGCACACAGAATGGGTATAAACAAGAAAATGCAGAGTTTCTAAAAGTGGCACTTTCCAACACACAAATTAAAAATCATCTTTACTAAAAGGTGTGTTATTAAATTCTGAGTTCTGAGAGCATAAATGTTATTCTTCTATCTTGTCCTGATGGGAAGTTATACTTGTAAGATGTTACAAAGTATCTTCCATTCTATCCAATGGGACAGATAAACTTTGAATAGTCAAAAACAAAATTGGCAGTATTTCACTATCAGGCTATGTCACACACACCAGTACATGTCCTACGTTTCACTTGCGCTGTACCCTGCCCATGTGGGTACCTTGGGCCTACGTGAGGGGTATCTTAGATGTAAGAAGAGGGAGGGTCAGGGCCTGGCAAGCAGGTGCACTTCCCAGGTTGACATGGCAGTTTAGAACTGTGCACATAAACTGTAGTGGCAAGTCTGAGATACCCTTTCAGGGCTACTCATATGGGTGGCACAATCAGTGCAGCAGGCCCACTAGAAGCATTTGATTTACAGGCTCTGCACACTGAGAACACTTTACCAGGAACTTACCAGTAAATCAAGTGTGCCAATCGGGGGGAACCAAATGCAATGGCAATTTACACAGGAAGCACTTGCACTTTGACACTGATCAGCACTGGCAAAGATGCCCAAAGCATCTGAGCCAGCAAAAACGAAATTCAGCAAAGCATCAAAAATAGATAGAGGCAAAAACGCTGGGGAAAG
This sequence comes from Lissotriton vulgaris, assembly GCF_964263255.1. Lineage (NCBI taxonomy): Eukaryota > Metazoa > Chordata > Amphibia > Caudata > Salamandridae > Lissotriton > Lissotriton vulgaris. Next base: position 148,516,586 of record NC_141693.1, read on the forward strand.
CATGTCAAAAATGCCAAGTCTAATATGTGTCCCCTCCAGCGGAAAAGTTGGGAGAACTACCCACCCTCTTGGGAGTTCTCATCACTAAGGCTCAAGAATCTAGACAGAACATCAGCATTGGTGTGTTCTGTACCAGGTGGTGTTCCACCGTAAAGTCCATTCCCTGTTGGACGATGGACCACCTCAACAGTTTTGGATTCTCACCCCTCATTTGCATCAGCCATCTGACGGGCCTGTGGTCTGTCTGAACCCGGACATGAGTTCCAGACAAGTAGGGTCTTAGCTTTTTCAGCGCCCAGACCATAGCAAAAGCTTAACTTTCAATTGCACACCACCTCTGTTCCCCGGGAGGTAGCCTTCTACTAATGAAAGCTACGGGTTGTTCCCGCTCTCATCGTTCAACTGTGAGAGTACTGCTCCCACACCATGATCTGAAGCGTCTTTCTGCACAACAAATTCTTGGGAGAAGTTGGGTGCCTTGAGCATGGGAGCCGTGCACATGGCAGATTTTAGGGCATCAAAAGCGGTCTGATAGCCCTTGACAAACCGTTTATAGTACCCAGTGAGAACTAAGAAGAATCTCACCTCTTACTGGGTCTTGGGGTTCCCAAGCCAGAATTGTGTTGAACTTAGGCTGTAGGGGTGCCACCAGGGTGCTTCCTACCTGGTGCCCTAAGTACACTACAGATCCCTGCCCTATCTGGCACTTACTGGCCTTGCCTTCTGCAGAGCCATTAACACTTCACAGAGGTGTTGAAAGTGTTCCTCCCAGCTGGAGCTGAACACAGCAATTTCATCCAGATATTAATTTTTCCAGCCCGGACAGTACTTGGGTAACCAATATCTGGAATGTGGCGGGACATTCTTCAACGCAAAGGGCATAACATGTAACTGGTAGTGCCTCACTGGCACTGAAAACGCAGACCTCTCCCTTGCCCCATCAGTCAAGGCAATCTGCCAGGCAATCTGCCAGTACCCAGACGGTAGATCAAACGTACTGAGGTACCGGGTAGCTCCCATCCGATCAATGAGCTCATCAGCTCTGGTGGTGGGGAGCGTTCAGTCTAGGTGACGCCATTGAGCCCAGGGTAGTCCACCCAGAACTGGTGTTCAAGAGTGACACCGGGTGCAGCTGCTTTAGGAACCAAGAACACTGGGCTAGCCCAGGGGCTGGATGGCTCTATCATCTCTAAAGCTAACATCTTGGAAACCTCTTCCTTAGTTCTGGCCCTGACTTTGTCAGTTACTCTGTAAATTGTGTTTTGCAGGTAAACTGTCCCCAGTGTCCAAATCATTGACACACCAAATGGTGATTCCTAGAGCCAGGAAGAACAGGGAGGCAAATTGTCCCAGCTCCTGGTGACAGTCTCTCTGCTGCTATAGGGTCAGGGTGGGAGAGAGGTTCAGACCATCCACAGACCCATCATGTTTCTTGGCAGACCGGAGGTCTGGAAGAGGCTCACTCTCCTCTTCCATTCCATCATCCGTAGCCAGGAGCATTGTCACTTCAAACCTCTCAAAGTGAAACAGAAATTCTATATGCTGGGAGCGGTAGCCTTTTCTCCTTAGAATGACACAATTTTCCCATTTTTGACAGTGATATCTTTTTACCAGAACATACCCATTTAGAATGGGAGAGCATCTCTCATGCTTCCCCGTTAAAGATGGGATGTTAAAGGAGCAAATAGAAGAAAAACTGACATTGTTCTTCCTTCTCCCCCTGTAGATCTGTCTATTTAAGAAATATGCAGTGTTCATCAGATGTTTATTTGGAAAAATATAAAATGCTTCAGTGATCTCCTTAGGCAAATTGTTATTCTAAACGTAATCTGATTTCTGAGTTCCTGAAATGAATCGGGGATTTGAGTCGAGACAACTGAACTGCAGACCGGTCAATCGCTGAATCAAGCACAAACAACTGCACATTTTTCCCCAAGGCGGTGAAATGCAACTCTTTTACAGGGCTCTGAAGAAGGATATTGATTCTCTGTCGATAAAAGTTTTACAGCTTCTGAACAGCAAAAACAACACATTTCAGTAAGCCTATATTTTATTCCAGGAGCTGTAAATTCTGTTACATTGTGTTTCCGCATCTCGTATTAATGAGCTGTTCATTTAATGAGCAGAGGAGAGTGGCAGGCAGGAGCCCATATCCCCATCCACGGGCCCCCTCACACAGCACAAGCCACTGTTTAAAAATACCTTCTTTTTAGGTAATTTCAAGTGAGCATGGTAGCATAGGGGAGACTGTCACAATTAATGTAGACCCCAAAATGATACTTGATGAAGTCACAATATTGTGTAAAACATACTTGAAGGTCAGATGGTCAGGGTGGGCTATTTTACTAAGATGTTACTCATTGATGGGCATAAGTGGGAGGTCCTTCAACCTGCATCCATTGCAAGTCTGTCTTTGGTGCTACTACATTTTTACTGTAACCAAAACGTATGGTCTACATGCACACTGTGAGTTTATACCTTCACCAGAATACCAGACAAACAATTACCACATTCCTTGACCACAAAAAGTTAACCCTTATTCATCCACAATACCAGGTAAAGCAGTGCTTAATTTGTAAAAAAAAAAAAACTAGAAGTGCTGGGGTTCTCGTAAGGAATAGTTTTGACTAGCCCATTTCTTCTGTTAGCGCTACCTAACACAGAATCAACAATCCCTACAAGTGGGGAGGGGATGTGGTGCAATGGCCAGAACTGCCACCCTAGGAGCTGGGCAACCAGGTTCAAGACTCGGCGTTGGCTCGAAATCCTGTGATTCTTGGTGAATCACTTAATATCCCTGTGTCTTCCAAAAATGAATGCATCCTTAACTGGTGCTCAAGCGCCATTGTTGATTATAAAGTACAGGTGATGAGCACTAGATATCACGGGGTCAAAATAAGCACTACAGTTAAGTACAAAATACAGGGGGCCCATTGACAACCATCAAAGTTGCACTTGTCACTCTGAGGCCGCATGATTTTGTTGAGGGTCCTCATGCCACATGTAAGCTGTTGCGACACCTGAGCATTTTGGTATTAACTAAATGTCAATCAACGTAAGGAAGCAGTGAAATCAGTTAATACATCTCTAGATCGTGATGTCAGCATCCTGAATGAATAAGATCTAACATTGACCTCTATGAGGTATCTCCTTGAGTCATAGAATGATGAAAGAGAAAATAATTATTTTGTGGGTTTCAACAAAGAGAACACTTAGTAAGTTTATCATACATAAGTAGAGCAATGCAAAAAGTAGATGGTCATTCTAAATATTTAATCTGCATTTAATAATATTATCTGGTTGGGCACCTATTTTAATGAGCCTTTTGATCTGTAGTATTTGTAAATATAATATCGATTTTGTAATGTTTTTTATAATTTTGTATGCTTTAATTTATTATTATCTTCTTTCTAGCTTGTAATAGTACTTAGTTTAATATTTAGTTTTAAGTGTTGTTTTTGAATTATTTCTTTAAATATTGCTTTGTTGTGTGGTTTGTATCAGAGTAGGGTTTAAATATATATTTAACGTTTTTAATATATTTTTTACAATTTGTATAATGTAATTGGTTTATTAGATTCACAATTAATTAATGTATATAACTGGTATATTGTTTCTATTACATTACATAATTTCAATTGGTTAATTATAGTATTAGTTATGCAATATTTCAATTCATCAATTATAACTTAAAAAAAAATTCTAATCAGATAAGTACATTCTTTTTTGCGATTGCATTGATTTATTTCCTTTTTTGTGCTTTTTTAAGAATATTTTTTAATTGTTTTGTATTGATTTGTATATTTTTGTAGTATCATTTGACATCTTTTCTGTAATATTGAGATTATAGAGAAAAATGGTGCAATGTTTTTTTAATGTAGAATATCTTCGTTTTTTAAAATTGTGAATGTTCATTTTAATTAAGTAACTTTTTTAATTTTTTCATGTAATTTAGTTTAGTTTTTGATTGCGTTTGATCTTTTTTCTGAATAAAAATGTAACTGTTTCTGTTTGTTTGATTCATTTCAGGGTTGTGATTTTTTAACCCTTTTTATAATAAGTGTTATATATTTTTCCCACACTTTGCCTAATGTTGTTTAGGTTGTGATGGGAATAGTAAAATGGGAAACATCCATAACAACGCAGTCATTACATCGCACTGCTTTTACAACACTGCTGTTACAACGGCAACTGCCTTTACATTGCATGTCACTACAACGCATGCCATTACAATGCATATCATTACAATGCATGCCATTACAACACATTATACGGTAAGTAATAGAGATTTTTTTAGTTTTAGGGTGGGTACAGGTTTTGGCATAGATGGGAATAGTTATGTTTACCCTACACTATCCAACACTTACCCTACTGTTGCACACACTGGATGGGAATAGTAATTTTTACCCCTACACTATCCAACCCTTACCCTACTGTTGCACTCACTGGATGGGAATAGTAATTTTTACCTCTACACTATTCAACACTTACCCTACTATTGCCCTAGAAGTATTATGCGTTGTAATGGTATGCGCTGTAATGGAAGGCGTTGTAATGGTAGTTTTTAAAAATACATTGTAATGGCATGCGTTGTAAAATCATGCGATGTAATGGTAGTTGGAATGTAAAAACCGCATTGTAAAAACATGCGTTGTAATTGTTTGGATTGAAACGTCTTGTATTCAGTAAAACGTACCCTCTCCTCCTCCACCCCAAATGCCAGCCCTGTCCCTACTTTTGCTTAGGTTGGAGTGATTATAGTAAATGTGACCCCCATTAACCTCACAACGTCCAATGCTTTGTGACTGTTGCTTAGTTGGAGTGAAATAGGAAATTAGACCTCTCCATAGTCCAAAGATTTCCCTACTGTTGTTCTGGTTGGAGTGGGACTAGAGAATCTTATCCTTCCCCCACAAAGTACAGGGCTTTCACCAATGTTGTTCAACTCAAAGTGTGTGCAGTAAATCTGAGTCCTCCAGTGTCCAATGCATTCCCTACTGTTGCTGAGATTGGAGTGGGTATAGTAAATCTCATCCCTTCAAAGTCCAGCTCTTAACCTACTTTTGTTTAGACTGGAGTGCAAAGAGTAAATCTGATCCCTCCAAAGTCCAACATTTCCCTTGCAATTGCTTTGGTTGAGGAGAGAAATAGTAAATTTCACTGTACCAAAGTCAAACACGTTGCCTATTTTGCATAGCTTAGAGCGGAAATAGTAAATCTTACTATTCAAAAGTGCAGTGTTTTCCCTATTGTTAGGTTGGAGTGAGAATACCAAATCTCACTCCTCCAGAGTCCAACGCTTTTCATGCTGTTACTTAGATTGGGGTGAGAGTAGTAAAGCTGAGCACCAAACAATTTCCCTACTGTTGGTAAGAGTGGAGTGGAAATAATAAATGAGATTCCTCCAACACCTTCCCTTCTGCATCTTAGGTTGGAGTAGGAATGGTAAAAGGTTTCCCTACAGTTTTTTGACTGAAGAAGGTGTGTATATTTTATTTTTCTAAATGTAATATTTTTTGGTGAGTTTGGAATGTTAATTTTGTCTTAATTATGTTTTAGTTTAATTTTTTTTATTTCAAAAGAGTTCAATTATGTGATATTTATTTTGAATAATTTATGTTTGTTAATTTGGATGTAGATTTAATGTGTTCCACCTTTTATTTGGGATGTATACATTTCTGTTAATTGCTTTAGGTTTTTCTGTTAGTATTTATATGAAATTTGATTGTTTAGGTATAATTAGTAATTGTTTTAATGTTTGTAAAACGTAACTTAATTTACTTATATATTATTTACCTGTGTACATGTATTTGAAGTGTTAATTTTTAATTAAGTATTCCCTTTAATATTGCATTTTTATTCTCTCTCTCTCTCTCTCTCTCTCTCTCTCTCTCTCTCTCTCTCTCTCTCTCTCTCTCTCTCTCTCTCTCTCTCTCTCTCTCTATATATATATATATATATGTATGTATGTATGTATGTATGTATGTATGTACGGATGGCCCTGCTGTGAAAGTGACCTGGACAAGACTGGCAACGCACTGCCTGCAGTGAGTCATTGTCTCGAGGGTTCGAGAAATCCGGTGTCCACCGAAGCAAGAGAGGGAGAGAAGTACGGTGGGTGGTATTTTACCCCCGTTAGGACGTCGTGTAGCTATGCGGCTGTCCCAGCACATGGATTTTCCTGTTTGATTGGTTGCAGCGGTCCGAGGGGACCCAAGGAGGCACTTTGGGACTCTGGTGCATTAAAAGGAGTCGAATCACCCCATTCTGCAGAAGACATTGGAACTGTTGCTATCACGTATTTGCCCCGCACACCACCGGCCCAGCAGCATGATCATGTTGCCTGCTGGGAGTTGGAGTTCATTCATGCTCACATGACCTCCAACAGGTGAGCTCACTCAACTAGGGGAGGAGTCCGATGCTGTCCGCATCATTTAGTGAAGCAGGATTGTGGGAATTACTGTGAGACTTTCAGTTGGTGCAGGGCGCTGAAGAAGGCAACTGACACGCTGAAATGCATTCACCGCCATCAATTTATGCATCTTTGTATTAAAGGGCCTCCAAAGAATCCCCCTCTGGCCTCCGCTCTTTCTTTTCCAGGAAAGTGGTTTCTCCATATATGCCGCGCAAAGCCAGGAGCGTGGTACGGATGGCCCTGCTGTGACAGTGACCCGGACAAGACTGGCAACGCACTGCCTGCAGTGAGTCATTGTCTCGAAGGATCGAGAAATCCGGTGTCCACCGAAGCAAGGGAGGGAGAGAAGTGCAGTGGGTGGTATTTTACCCCCGTTAGGACGTTGTGTAGCTATGATGCTGTCCCCGCACACGGATTTTCCTGTTTGCTTGGTTGCAGCGGTCCGAGGGGACCCGAGGAGGCACTTTGGGACTCTGGTGCATTAAAAGGAGTCGAATCACCCCAATCTGCAAAAGACATTGGAACTGTTGCTATCACATATTTGCCCCCCACACGACCGGCCAGGCAGCATGATCATGTTGCCTGCTGGGAGTTGGAGTTCATTCATGCTCACATGACCTCCAACAGGTGAGCTCACTCAACTAGGGGAGGAGTCCGATGCTGTCCTCATCATTTAGCGAAGCAGGATTGTGGGAATTACTGTGAGACTTTCAGTTGGTGCAGGGCGCTGAAGAAGGCAACTGACACGCCGAAATGCATTCACCGCCATCAATTTATGCATCTTTGTATTAAAGGTCCTCCAAAGAATCCCCCTCTGGCCTCCGATCTTTCTTTTCCAGGAAAGTGGTTTCTCCATATATGCCGCGCAAAGCCAGGAGCGTGGTACGGATGGCCCTGCTGTGACAGTGACCCGGACAAGACTGGCAACGCACTGCCTGCAGTGAGTCATTGTCTGGAGGGATTGAGAAATCCGGTGTCCACCGAAGCAAGAGAGGGAGAGAAGTGCAGTGGGTGGTATTTTACCCCCGTTAGGACGTTGCGTAGCTATGCGGCTGTCCCGGCACATGGATTTTCCTGTTTGCTTGGTTGCAGCGGTCCAAGGGGACCCGAGGAGGCACTTTGGGACTCTGGTGCATTAAAAGGAGTCGAATCACCCCATTCTGCAAAAGACAGTGGAACTGTTGCTATCACGTATTTGCCCCCCACACCACCGGCCCAGCAGCATGATCATGTTGCCTGCTGGGAGTTGGAGTTCATTCATGCTCACATGACCTCCAACAGGTGAGCTCACTCAACTAGGGGAGGAGTCCGATGCCGTCCGCATCATTTAGCGAAGATGATTGTGGGAATTACTGTGAGACTTTCAGTTGGCGCAGGGCGCTGAAGAAGGCAACTGACACGCCGAAATGCATTCGCCGCCATCAATTTATGCATCTTTGTATTAAAGGGCATCCAAAGAATCCCCCTCTGGCCTCCGCTCTTTCTTTTCCAGGAAAGTGGTTTCTCCATATATGCCGCGCAAAGCCAGGAGCGTGGTACGGATGGCCCTGCTGTGACAGTGACCCGGACAAGACTGGCAACGCACTGCCTGCAGTGAGTCATTGTCTGGAGGGATCGAGAAATCCGGTGTCCACCGAAGCAAGAGAGGGAGAGAAGTACGGTGGGTGGTATTTTACCCCCGTTAGGACGTCGTGCAGCTATGCGGCTGTCCCAGCACATGGATTTTCCTGTTTGCTTGGTTGCAGCGGTCCGAGGGGACCCGAGGAGGCACTTTGGGACTCTGGTGCATTAAAAGGAGTCGAATCACCCCAATCTGCAAAAGACATTGGAACTGTTGCTATCACGTATTTGCCCCCCACACCACCGGCCCAGCAGCATGATCATGTTGCCTGCTGGCAGTTGGAGTTCATTCATGCTCACATGACCACCAACAGGTGAGCTCACTCAACTAGGGGAGGAGTCCGATGCCGTCCGCATCATTTAGCGAAGCAGGATTGTGGGAATTACTGTGAGACTTTCAGTTGGTGCAGGGCGCTGAAGAAGGCAACTGACACGCCGAAATGCATTCGCCGCCATCAATTTATGCATCTTTGTATTAAAGGTCCTCCAAAGAATCCCCCTCTGGCCTCCGCTCTTTCTTTTCCAGGAAAGTGGTTTCTCCATATATGCCGCGCAAAGCCAGGAGCGTGGTACGGATGGCCCTGCTGTGACAGTGACCCGGACAAGACTGGCAACGCACTGCCTGCAGTGAGTCATTGTCTGGAGGGATTGAGAAATCCGGTGTCCACCGAAGCAAGAGAGGGAGAGAAGTGCAGTGGGTGGTATTTTACCCCCGTTAGGACGTTGCGTAGCTATGCGGCTGTCCCGGCACATGGATTTTCCTGTTTGCTTGGTTGCAGCGGTCCGAGGGGACCCGAGGAGGCACTTTGGGACTCTGGTGCATTAAAAGGAGTCGAATCACCCCAATCTGCAAAAGACAGTGGAACTGTTGCTATCACGTATTTGCCCCCCACACCACCGGCCCAGCAGCATGATCATGTTGCTTGCTGGGAGTTGGAGTTCATTCATGCTCACATGACCTCCAACAGGTGAGCTCACTCAACTAGGGGAGGAGTCCGATGCCGTCCGCATCATTTAGCGAAGCATGATTGTGGGAATTACTGTGAGACTTTCAGTTGGCGCAGGGCGCTGAAGAAGGCAACTGACACGCCGAAATGCATTCGCCGCCATCAATTTATGCATCTTTGTATTAAAGGGCCTCCAAAGAATCCCCCTCTGGCCTCCGCTCTTTCTTTTCCAGGAAAGAGGTTTCTCCATATATGCCGCGCAAAGCCAGGAGCGTGGTACGGATGGCCCTGCTGTGACAGTGACCCGGACAAGACTGGCAACGCACTGCCTGCAGTGAGTCATTGTCTGGAGGGATCGAGAAATCCGGTGTCCACCGAAGCAAGAGAGGGAGAGAAGTACGGTGGGTGGTATTTTACCCCCGTTAGGACGTCGTGTAGCTATGCGGCTGTCCCAGCACATGGATTTTCCTGTTTGCTTGGTTGCAGCGGTCCGAGGGGACCCGAGGAGGCACTTTGGGACTCTGGTGCATTAAAAGGAGTCGAATCACCCCAATCTGCAAAAGACAGTGGAACTGTTGCTATCACATATTTGCCCCCCACACCACCGGCCCAGCAGCATGATCATGTTGCCCGCTGGGAGTTGGAGTTCATTCATGCTCACATGACCTCCAACAGGTGAGCTCACTCAACTAGGGGTGGAGTCCGATGCTGTCCGCATCATTTAGCGAAGCAGGATTGTGGGAATTACTGTCAGACTTTCAGTTGATGCAGGGCGCTGAAGAAGGCAACTGACACGCCGAAATGCATTCGCCGTCATCAATTTATGCATCTTTGTATTAAAGGGCCTCCAAAGAATCCCCCTCTGGCCTTCGCTCTTTCTTTTCCAGGAAAGTGGTTTTTCCATATATGCCGCACAAAGCCAGGAGCGTGGTACGGATGGCCCTGCTGTGACAGTGACCCGGACAAGACTGGCCATGCACTGCCTGCAGTGAGTCATTGTCTCGAGGGATCGAGAAATCTGGTGTCCACCGAAGCAAGAGAGGGAGAGAAGTGCAGTGGGTGGTATTTTACCCCCGTTAGGACGTTGTGTAGCTATGCGGCTGTCCCCGCACATGGATTTTCCTGTTTGCTTGGTTGCAGCGGTCCGAGGGGACCCGAGGAGGCACTTTGGGACTCTGGTGCATTAAAAGGAGTCGAATCACCCCAATCTGCAAAAGACATTGGAACTGTTGCTATCACGTATTTGCCCCCCACACCACCGGCCCAGCAGCATGATCATGTTGCCTGCTGGGAGTTGGAGTTCATTCATGTTCACATGACCTCCAACAGGTGAGCTCACTCAACTAGGGGAGGAGTCCGATGCCGTCCGCATCATTTAGCGAAGCATGATTGTGGGAATTACTGTGAGACTTTCAGTTGGCGCAGGGCGCTGAAGAAGGCAACTGACACGCCGAAATGCATTCGTCGCCATCAATTTATGCATCTTTGTAATAAAGGGCCTCCAAAGAATCCCCCTCTGGCCTCCGCTCTTTCTTTTCCAGGAAAGTGGTTTCTCCATATATGCCGCGCAAAGCCAGGAGCGTGGTACGGATGGCCCTGCTGTGACAGTGACCCGGACAAGACTGGCAACGCACTGCCTGCAGTGAGTCATTGTCTGGAGGGATCGAGAAATCCGGTGTCCACTGAAGCAAGAGAGGGAGAGAAGTACGGTGGGTGGTATTTTACCCCCGTTAGGACGTCGTGTAGCTATGCGGCTGTCCCAGCACATGGATTTTCCTGTTTGCTTGGTTGCAGCGGTCCGAGGGGACCCGAGGAGGCACTTTGGGACTCTGGTGCATTAAAAGGAGTCGAATCACCCCAATCTGCAAAAGACAGTGGAACTGTTGCTATCACATATTTGCCCCCCACACCACCGGCCCAGCAGCATGATCATGTTGCCCGCTGGGAGTTGGAGTTCATTCATGCTCACATGACTTCCAACAGGTGAGCTCACTCAACTAGGGGTGGAGTCCGATGCTGTCCGCATCATTTAGCGAAGCAGGATTGTGGGAATTACTGTGAGACTTTCAGTTGATGCAGGGCGCTGAAGAAGGCAACTGACACGCCGAAATGCATTCGCCGTCATCAATTTATGCATCTTTGTATTAAAGGGCCTCCAAAGAATCCCCCTCTGGCCTTCGCTCTTTCTTTTCCAGGAAAGTGTTTTTTCCATATATGCCGCACAAAGCCAGGAGCGTGGTACGGATGGCCCTGCTGTGACAGTGACCCGGACAAGACTGGCCACGCACTGCCTGCAGTGAGTCATTGTCTCGAGGGATCGAGAAATCTGGTGTCCACCGAAGCAAGAGAGGGAGAGAAGTGCAGTGGGTGGTATTTTACCCCCGTTAGGACGTTGTGTAGCTATGATGCTGTCCCCGCACATGGATTTTCCTGTTTGCTTGGTTGCAGCGGTCCGAGGGGACCCGAGGAGGCACTTTGGGACTCTGGTGCATTAAAAGGAGTCGAATCACCCCAATCTGCAAAAGACATTGGAACTGTTGCTATCACGTATTTGCCCCCCACACCACCGGCCCAGCAGCATGATCATGTTGCCTGCTGGGAGTTGGAGTTCATTCATGCTCACATGACCTCCAACAGGTGAGCTCACTCAACTAGGGGAGGAGTCCGATGCCGTCCGCAACATTTAGCGAAGCATGATTGTGGGAATTACTGTGAGACTTTCAGTTGGCGCAGAGCGCTGAAGAAGGCAACTGACACGCCGAAATGCATTCGCCGCCATCAATTTATGCATCTTTGTATTAAAGGTCCTCCAAAGAATCCCCCTCTGGCCTCCGCTCTTTCTTTTCCAGGAAAGTGGTTTCTCCATATATGCCGCGCAAAGCCAGGAGCGTGGTACGGATGGCCCTGCTGTGACAGTGACCCGGACAAGACTGGCAACGCAGTGCCTGCAGTGAGTCATTGTCTGGAGGGATTGAGAAATCCGGTGTCCACCGAAGCAAGAGAGGGAGAGAAGTGCAGTGGGTGGTATTTTACCCCCGTTAGGACGTTGCGTAGCTATGCGGCTGTCCCGGCACATGGATTTTCCTGTTTGCTTGGTTGCAGCGGTCCGAGGGGACCCGAGGAGGCACTTTGGGACTCTGGTGCATTAAAAGGAGTCGAATCACCCCAATCTGCAAAAGACATTGGAACTGTTGCTATCACGTATTTGCCCCCCACACCAGCGGCCCAGCAGCATGATCATGTTGCCTGCTGGCAGTTGGAGTTCATTCATGCTCACATGACCACCAACAGGTGAGCTCACTCAACTAGGGGAGGAGTCCGATGCCGTCCGCATCATTTAGCGAAGCAGGATTGTGGGAATTACTGTGAGACTTTCAGTTGGTGCAGGGCGCTGAAGAAGGCAACTGACACGCCGAAATGCATTCGCCGCCATCAATTTATGCATCTTTGTATTAAAGGTCCTCCAAAGAATCCCCCTCTGGCCTCCGCTCTTTCTTTTCCAGGAAAGTGGTTTCTCCATATATGCCGCGCAAAGCCAGGAGCGTGGTACGGATGGCCCTGCTGTGACAGTGACCCGGACAAGACTGGCAACGCACTGCCTGCAGTGAGTCATTGTCTGGAGGGATTGAGAAATCCGGTGTCCACCGAAGCAAGAGAGGGAGAGAAGTGCAGTGGGTGGTATTTTACCCCCGTTAGGACGTTGTGTAGCTATGCGGCTGTCCCGGCACATGGATTTTCCTGTTTGCTTGGTTGCAGCGGTCCGAGGGGACCCGAGGAGGCACTTTGGGACTCTGGTGCATTAAAAGGAGTCGAATCACCCCAATCTGCAAAAGACAGTGGAACTGTTGCTATCACGTATTTGCCCCCCACACCACCGGCCCAGCAGCATGATCATGTTGCCTGCTGGGAGTTGGAGTTCATTCATGCTCACATGACCTCCAACAGGTGAGCTCACTCATCAACTAGGGGAGGAGTCCGATGCCGTCCGCATCATTTAGCGAAGCATGATTGTGGGAATTACTGTGAGACTTTCAGTTGGCGCAGGGCGCTGAAGAAGGCAACTGACACGCCGAAATGCATTCGCCGCCATCAATTTATGCATCTTTGTATTAAAGGGCCTCCAAAGAATCCCCCTCTGGCCTCCGCTCTTTCTTTTCCAGGAAAGTGGTTTCTCCATATATGCCGCGCAAAGCCAGGAGCGTGGTACGGATGGCCCTGCTGTGACAGTGACCCGGACAAGACTGGCAACGCCCTGCCTGCAGTGAGTCATTGTCTGGATGGATCGAGAATTCCGGTGTCCACCGAAGCAAGAGAGGGAGAGAAGTACGGTGGGTGGTATTTTACCCCCGTTAGGACGTCGTGTAGCTATGCGGCTGTCCCAGCACATGGATGTTCCTGTTTGCTTGGTTGCAGCGGTCCGAGGGGACCCGAGGAGGCACTTTGGGACTCTGGTGCATTAAAAGGAGTCGAATCACCCCAATCTGCAAAAGACATTGGAACTGTTGCTATCACGTATTTGCCCCCACACCACCGGCCCAGCAGCATGATCATGTTGCCTGCTGGCAGTTGGAGTTCATTCATGCTCACATGACCACCAACAGGTGAGCTCACTCAACTAGGGGAGGAGTCCGATGCCGTCCGCATCATTTAGCGAAGCAGGATTGTGGGAATTACTGTGAGACTTTCAGTTGGTGCAGGGCGCTGAAGAAGGCAACTGACACGCCGAAATGCATTCGCCGCCATCAATTTATGCATCTTTGTATTAAAGGGCCTCCAAAGAATCCCCCTCTGGCCTCCGCTCTTTCTTTTCCAGGAAAGTGGTTTCTCCATATATGCCGCGCAAAGCCAGGAGCGTGGTACGGATGGACCTGCTGTGACAGTGACCCGGACAAGACTGGCAACGCACTGCCTGCAGTGAGTCATTGTCTCGAGGGATCGAGAAATCCGGTGTCCACCAAAGCAAGAGAGGGAGAGAAGTGCAGTGGGTGGTATTTTACCCCCGTTAGGACGTTGTGTAGCTATGATGCTGTCCCCGCACATGGATTTTCCTGTTTGCTTGGTTGCAGCGGTCCGAGGGGACCCAAGGAGGCACTTTGGGACTCTGGTGCATTAAAAGGAGTCGAATCACCCCAATCTGCAAAAGACAGTGGAACTGTTGCTATCACATATTTGCCCCCCACACCACCGGCCCAGCAGCATGATCATGTTGCCCGCTGGGAGTTGGAGTTCATTCATGCTCACATGACCTCCAACAGGTGAGCTCACTCAACTAGGGGTGGAGTCCGATGCTGTCCGCATCATTTAGCGAAGCAGGATTGTGGGAATTACTGTGAGACTTTCAGTTGATGCAGGGCGCTGAAGAAGGCAACTGACACGCCGAAATGCATTCGCCGTCATCAATTTATGCATCTTTGTATTAAAGGGCCTCCAAAGAATCCCCCTCTGGCCTTCGCTCTTTCTTTTCCAGGAAAGTGGTTTTTCCATACATGCCGCACAAAGCCAGGAGCGTGGTACGGATGGCCCTGCTGTGACAGTGACCCGGACAAGACTGGCCACGCACTGCCTGCAGTGAGTCATTGTCTCGAGGGATCGAGAAATCTGGTGTCCACCGAAGCAAGAGAGGGAGAGAAGTGCAGTGGGTGGTATTTTACCCCCGTTAGGACGTTGTGTAGCTATGCGGCTGTCCCCGCACTTGGATTTTCCTGTTTGCTTGGTTGCAGCGGTCCGAGGGGACCCGAGGAGGCACTTTGGGACTCTGATGCATTAAAAGGAGTCGTTTCACCCCAATCTGCAAAAGACATTGGGACTGTTGCTATCACGTATTTGTCTCCCACACCACCGGCCCAGCAGCATGATCATGTTACCTGCTGGGAGTTGGAATTCATTCGTGCTCACATGACCTCCAACAGGTGAGCTCACTCAACTAGGGGAGGAGTCCGATGCCTTCCGCATCATTTAGCGAAGCAGGATTTTGGGAATTACTGTGAGACTTTCAGTTGGTGCAGGGCGCTGAAGAAGGCAACTGACACGCTGAAATGCATTCGCCGCCATCAATTTATGCATCTTTGTATTAAAGGGCCTCCAAAGAATCCCCCTCTGGCCTCCGCTCTTTCTTTTCCAGGAAAGTGGTTTCTCCATATATGCCGCGCAAAGCCAAGAGCGTGGTACGGATGGCCCTGCTGTGACAGTGACCCGGACAAGACTGGCAACGCACTGCCTGCAGTGAGTCATTGTCTGGAGGGATTGAGAAATCCGGTGTCCACCGAAGCAAGAGAGGGAGAGAAGTGCAGTGGGTGGTATTTTACCCCCGTTAGGACGTTGCGTAGCTATGCGGCTGTCCCGGCACATGGATTTTCCTGTTTGCTTGGTTGCAGCGGTCCGAGGGGACCCGAGGAGGCACTTTGGGACTCTGGTGCATTAAAAGGAGTCGAATCACCCCAATCTGCAAAAGACAGTGGAACTGTTGCTATCACGTATTTGCCCCCCACACCACCGGCCCAGCAGCATGATCATGTTGCCTGCTGGGAGTTGGAGTTCATTCATGCTCACATGACCTCCAACAGGTGAGCTCACTCAACTAGGGGAGGAGTCTGATGCCGTCCGCATCATTTAGCGAAGCATGATTGTGGGAATTACTGTGAGACTTTCAGTTGGCGCAGGGCGCTGAAGAAGGCAACTGACACGCCGAAATGCAGTCGCCGCCATCAATTTATGCATCTTTGTATTAA
Organism: Lissotriton vulgaris; assembly: GCF_964263255.1. Taxonomy (NCBI): domain Eukaryota; kingdom Metazoa; phylum Chordata; class Amphibia; order Caudata; family Salamandridae; genus Lissotriton; species Lissotriton vulgaris. The sequence goes on from NC_141693.1 coordinate 148,532,296, forward strand.
AGGGCCTCCAAAGAATCCCCCTCTGGCCTCCGCTCTTTCTTTTCCAGGAAAGTGGTTTCTCCATATATGCCGCGCAAAGCCAGGAGCGTGGTACGGATGGCCCTGCTGTGACAGTGACCCGGACAAGACTGGCAACGCACTGCCTGCAGTGAGTCATTGTCTGGAGGGATCGAGAAATCCGGTGTCCACCGAAGCAAGAGAGGGAGAGAAGTACGGTGGGTGGTATTTTACCCCCGTTAGGACGTCGTGTAGCTATGCGGCTGTCCCAGCACATGGATTTTCCTGTTTGCTTGGTTGCAGCGGTCCAAGGGGACCCGAGGAGGCACTTTGGGACTCTGATGCATTAAAAGGAGTCGTTTCACCCCAATCTGCAAAAGACATTGGGACTGTTGCTATCACGTATTTGTCTCCCACACCACCGGCCCAGCAGCATGATCATGTTACCTGCTGGGAGTTGGAATTCATTCGTGCTCACATGACCTCCAACAGGTGAGCTCACTCAACTAGGGGAGGAGTCTGATGCCTTCCGCATCATTTAGCGAAGAAGGATTTTGGGAATTACTGTGAGACTTTCAGTTGGTGCAGGGCGCTGAAGAAGGCAACTGACACGCCGAAATGCATTCGCCGCCATCAATTTATGCATCTTTGTATTAAATGGCCTCAAAAGAATGCCCCTCTGGCCTCACTCTTTCTTTTCCAGGGAAGTGGTTTCTCCATATATATATATATATATATATATATATATATATATATATATATATATATATATATATATATATATATATATATATATATATATATATATATATATATATATATATATATATATATATATGTATATATATATATATGTTTTTATATATATTCACTGAAAAAACCATAGCTTTCAGCCACGTTATAGTTAGGAATTACCATTTAAAAAACCTTTGAAATTCACTGAAAAACCATAGGTTTCAGCCACGTTATAGTTAGGAATTAGCATTTAAAAAACCTTGCAAATTCACTGAAAAAACCATAGGTTTCTCACATGTTATAGTTAGGAATTAGCATTTTAAAAACCTTCGAAATTTACAGAAAAAACCATAGGTTTCACACCAGTTATAGTTAGCTGGTCATTTTACTCATACAAAACCTTAGGAATTTCCCTGTTATAGTTAGTTCAACTAACGTGGCGCTTACTGGAGGTACTGGTGGGCTAGTTGGCCCCCAGGGACCCTCAGGATTGAGGGGGAATTAATTCCCCAACTTAAAACGTGCCACAGGGCTTGTTTGCACACTTGTCACTTCAGGTCACGCCCCCTCCCATCACCATTAGGCAAACGCTCTGGTGCCGCGTTTTAAGTCGGGGGATAAAGTACCCTCAAATCCTGAGGGTCCCTGGGGTCCAACTAGCCCACAAGGTACCTCCAGTAAGCATCACAGAGCTTCTTTGCAGGGAGGTGTTAAAAGGGGCGTGACCTGGACCACCTCTCTGCAACCCTGGACTGTGGAGCTTACTGGAGGTCCCTGGTGGGCTAGTTGGCCCCAGGAGCCCACAGGATTGAAGGGGAATTAATTCCCCAACTTAAAACGCGCCACAGCCCTGCAACTATTTAATCAAGCTCCGGGAGGTGGCGGGGGATTGGGGCCCCCCAAACATTTTCTTCACTGCTCTCGGGACTTGGCCCACCTGGGGGCTTCATTACCGCGAAGCGCGGACTTTCTTTTTTTAAATAATGCTTTTTTGGGCCCTCGGGGTCCTTGTGGGGCCCCCTGAGCAGATCTAGGGGTTCAGGGTGTTTCTACCCTGCCCCCTTTTCTTGTATTTTTGCGTTTCTTTTTCTTTTTTCTTGTGACTTGGTTTTACTGAGTCACAAGATGGCTGCCAACACTTCCTGGTTTGGAGTGTTGACAGCCAATTAGAATAAAGCTTGTGGTCGGGAGGGTGCGCTGATCTACAGTGCCTCTATATATCAAAACTTTTATTTTTTGATTTTCTCAGCAACTACTAAATAAATTTACACCATTTAAGAAAAAGTATGCTCTTTGAAGCAAGCAGTACCTTTTTGCCAAATTTGGTGTAATTCCGTTTAGCAGTTCCAGCTGTAGCCGTGTCTAAAGTTTCCTATAGGAAATTCATTTTTCAATCTCTTTTTTTTATTTCTCAAGAGTTCTTTCTGAAACAAGGGCCACCTTTTTGCCAAATTTGGTCTAATTCTGTTCAGCAGCTCGGGCTGTAGCCGTGTCTAAAGTTTCCTATGGAAAATAACATGGAGAAAACACGTTTTGGGGCCCCCCTTTTTTCTCGGCCCCCCGCTTAGTGGATCACCCCCAAACTTTTTGGATAGGAGCTGACCGGAGATGGCCACAAGTTTTAGAAAATTTCACGAGGATTCGTCAACCGGCGCCAAAGATATTGGGAAAATAATAAATGCTTTCCCTATAGAAACTAGGCCCTAACTATAACTATCTACTGGTGACGGCAAGTAGATAATATATATATATAGATAGATAGATACATTGTATAGGTATATATATCCATACCATTCTCTCCCTTCGCCAAGGTATAAAATGTCGCAGATTTTAAATACAACAAAAAAGGGGGAGAGAGAGAGACAAGTGGATTCGGTCTCCCTTGGCAATATAGTTAAACAAAATGGAATCCACTCAGAAAGTGGTGGTGATCCCTAAAGTGATGGGGAGCACACAGTGTTGTTTAAATGCCCCTCACACACTAACAGGCCCCTTGGTGTCATGCTTCATCATCGGGGCCTTCGCACCCCTCCAAGGAATGCGGAGTGCTGCGACTTACGGCTACGTAGGAGCACTTGGTAGTGAACTATGTGAAGGTGTGTGTTTAGGGACGAAATGTGAGCTAGGGAGGTGAGGTGAAAAAAGTGAGGTTTAATTAAAAAATACCTGGCTCGTTGGAAGAAATTATTTATTATGTCCTCGGCTGGTATTATTAAAAAGTGCAAAGTGAGGTTGATAATATACGTATTAGGGTATATCAACCATTAAAAATGCACGCCGCATTCCGTAGAGGGGTGCGAAGGCCCCATTTTGTTTAACTATAACATGCCGCAGGCCAGTGCTGGTGCATAAACAGTGTTCTTTTTATTCAATAAAACATGGAATGCAGCAAACCCAATGGGTTTTGGCTCATCACCTAGAGCTTTGCTCATGAATGGGTGTAGTTACAAGCACAACCGTTTTAAAAGAGAAATCTGTTCTTTATGCAGTTTTCTCTCTTATTTTCTTAAGTTTATTAAATACAGTTGATTCCATAATCACAATTGTGAGGGGCATTAGTGTTATATCAAAAAACATTGCTTATTAATTTTCTGTCAGATCAGTTTTAATCCCTCTTTAGAAATGATTTTACCATGGGCTGTGTGCTATCCATATTTCAATTCATTGAGCCACTGCTGACAGTTCGATGTTTCTCAGTCTAATCATATTGCCTGAATATAGCATATTGCCTGTATATAGCATCTGACTCCCATCTCACCCCTTAGAGCCCTAAGGGCAATATTTATTGATAGCCTCAGAAAATGATGATATCCATAGTTTAATACATTGTATCATTACTCAACCTCATATATCTCTCTAAATGTTGTCACACTATCCGCTCATACTCTCTCATTCTTATTTCATCATTTAAAGTCCTAGTGTTCTAGATTACCTATTATCCCACCAGTGCCCTAGCTCATGATTAATACGTTTTTGTAATATTGGTTTTGGGTCATCAATCTTCTGAGGAGCAAACATGCAATGCATTAACTGATTGTGTTATTACTGGCCTCAATTCCCTTATTATCATTCATGTCCTGTATGTGTCAACTCCGGTCATCTATGTATAGATGCTTTCCGAAGAGGGTCATACACTAAGTAGTATAGAATTCCTTTTCCTACGGGGGACTTATCCTCTCAAAATAGAAGGATAAAAACATATAACAACGAAAACAAGATTATTATAGAGAAAACACTAATTAAAAAGAAAATTCTCAGTAACGCAAGTTCCTTCATCTGTGATTTTGAGATCTTTCAGAAAGAGAACCCCAATCACAGTTAATTAGACTCACAGAGAAGTACTGCAGTTCCTCACTCCTGTTGAGGCCTTCTGGTTCCATGGTTTACAAATTAACAATATATTCAGACTCCAATCTATACAGCCTCAAACATTGGTCACCTTCCCTCTCATGTAAAGATTACAGGTATAAATAGTCTTTAAATCCAAGTAAAGTTGAAATGGTTTAATCAACAGGAGCACAGTACTGCCGTGGCTAAAACTCACTGAAGAATGTCCCAGCCACAGTTCTAAAATAATGTAACAACAACTGTATAGCATGTGCAATAGTTAAAAGAACACAATTATCAACAGGAGCACAGTACTGCCGTGGCTAAAACTCACAGAAGAATGTCCCAGCCACAGTTCTAAAATAATGTAACAACAACTGTATAGCATATGCAATAGTTAAAAGAACACAATATAATTAAAAGGGAAACATCCAGTTAAAAGGGAAATATACAGGGATATAACACATCTCCTTCCCTATAAACATTAAGAATGGAACATAGAACATTTAGAAACACGTCTCACATTCCAGACCTGACCATCTTGAGTAACCACACTATTACGATTGACTTTAACAATCTTAATTGGTCTACTAAATTTAGTATCATGCTTACAAAGAATTCCAGGTTTCCGTATCCTAACAAAATCCCCCACAGCAAATTCTGGAATTTTAACTTTCATACGAGAATCATAATTTTCCTTACTTTTCAGTTGTATACCTTCAACCCTACGAGCAATGTTTTTTTTATATCAATATCAGGAACATGATCCTCAACAACTTTCTTCAACCACCAAGGACACAATTTAGAAACAGGATCTCTGCCCCTAAGCAATCGGAAAGGAGACACACTTGTAGTGGAGTGGGGAGTTATCCTATATAACCACAATTTCTCCCTTAATTTGTCCTTCCAATCAACACCAAAATTACGTGCCCAAAGTATGTTCACCTTGAGAACCCTATTATACCTATCCATTACCTTGAGGTTCATAAAGAGACGTGGTAATATGCCGAATACTATGTAACTTCAAAAATTCCATCATTTCTAACGATTTAAACTGTACACCATTGTCCGATATGATCACTTCTGGAGTACCTTCCCTGGCAAAAACGTCCTTTAAAAATAAACTCACGTTACTGGTCAAAACTCGTGGATCCAACTTCACTTCTGGCCATTTAGAATGATAATCTACCAAAACAATAGCAAATCTGCAATCTTGGGGTAAAAAATTAAAAGGCCCAGCAATATCCAACCCAACCTTCTGCCACGGATGATCAGGCCATTTAATTGGAATAAGTGGAGCAGGGTTACACTTGAGAGATTTCTCACTGCATACACATTCTGGACACTCCCGGACAAGCCTATCCACAAACATGTCTAAACCAGGCCACCAAAAAAACGACCTGATAAGTCTCTTCATTGAAGTCATACCCAGATGACTCTCATGACTCAAGTCTAAAATCATATTCCGTAGATGTACAGGTGGAATACATTTACCTTGTCTGTAAACAAAATCTCCTTCTACCAAAATCTCATCAGAAACTTTCCAGAACGGAAACAACTCATCCGATATCTCACCCTTAGAAGGCCAGCCAAGACAGGAATAATTAACAACTTGTTGTAAAACTTTATCTTCTGCCATACTTTTTTTCCACAACTCCTCAGAAATAACACTAAATCTATCAGATAATATCTCAGAAAAACTTGCCACAACTTCCTCATTACATACCTTGTGATCACTATTACAAGGAAGACGAGATAAACAATCAGCTGTGACATTGACTTTACCCGGAACACATTCAACTGTAAAGGTGTATTCTTGTAAATGTGACATCAACCTGGCTATCCTCGCCGTCGCATTAAGTCCACCACCTGGAGATAAAATTGTAACCAAAGGTTTATGATCCGTTTTGATAATAAAACGTGCACCCCAAATATAATTCCTAAAGTGCTCCACACCCCACACACACGCCAACAACTCCCGTTCAATGACTGCATAACGTCTCTCTGTCAAATTCAAAGTGCGTGAAGCAAACGCTACATTCCATTCACTATTCCCTGAGCACTGTGACAGCACACAACCTAATCCATAGAGACTAGCATCGACAGTAAGTACACATGTTTTCCCAAAACAAAAAGGTTTAAGAGACGGTATAGCCACCATCTCTGCCTTAATGTCTTCAAAAGCTTTTTGCTGATTTTCTCCCCATACAAATTCAACATTTTTCCTAGTGAGCTCTCTCAACGGCTCCATTTTCTAAGCAAAATCTCTTATGAATTTACTATAATACTCACAAAGTAACGAAAAGGAGTTTTTATTTAGAGTCTGGTGAGGGTGCCTTAAGTATAGCATCAACTAATGACTTTTTAGGTACAACACCCTCCTTTGAAAGTGTATGCCCTAAGTATTCAACCGATTCTTGGAAAAATGTACACTTATTTTTCTTTAAAGTGAGTCCACAATCCTTGAGAATTTTACACACTTTTTCAAGATCTTGTGTATGAGCCTTTAAATCTGATGAAAAAATTAAATTGTCATCTTGGAAGCATTTCACACATGACTCCATCTGTTTGAAAAGATGGCACATGGATCTCTGGAATACGGACGCTGCAGAAGCCAATCCAAAAGGCATCCTTTTGAACTGGAATAAACCATGTGGTGTGATAAAAGCAGTCAGATGGCGAGACTCTTTGGTTAATTCTATCTGATGATAGGCCGATCTGAGGTCCAACGTAGAGAATACTGTAGCCCCCCCAACATGCTGACCACTTCAGTAATGTTTGGTAACGGATGACAATCAATCAAAATGTTGGAATTAAGTGCACGAAGATCAACACACAATCTTAGAGAATTATCAGATTTACGTGCCAAAACAATCGGAGAAACCCAATCTGAAGACTCCACTTCTTCAATTACTCCTTCATCTAACATTCCCTTCAACAGCTTCCCTAATTCTCCCTCACGTTAATGGGTAGATTTCTAAGTTTTTGGATGACAGGAGAAAACCCTTGGTTTAACTTAATCTCATGCGTGAAACCTTTATGTTTTCCTAATGTATCAGAGAAAACTTCAGGAAACATTCTTTCAACCAACCAGGATCAGCACCAACACTAGTGACTCCTACTACCTCACACCCTTCTAAAAGTATCACAGGTTCCTTGTTACGTGGATAAGCATAATTCCTAGTTTGCACTGATCCCTCCACCCTAACACATTCACACCATTTTTCACAACATACATCTTAATATAAGCTGATCTACCCTTAAATAAAATATCTGATGCTACAAACCCTTCAAAATCAAGAAGAGACCCATTAAAAGATCGAGCTACGATATCTGGACTAGATAAGTCTTGAACTGACAGCACTTTACCAAATGTTTCCTCAAAGTAATTCTCCATTATAATGGTCCACGGTGACCCAGAGTCCGCCATAAGGTCTAAATCAACATGCAGAAATGTAACCTTACACATGGGTGAGCTTAAATTCTCTTCTAAAGAACACACATCAACAATGGATACTACCATACCTTTTTCCATAACTAGATCTGTGTCTGAATATTCAATATTCCTCACCACAGAAACACCATTACTCTTAGTACTGTCATTCCTATGAACTTCAACAGTTCTCCTACGATCATCCTTGCATGCTTTAGCAAATTCTATTCCAATTCCAATTCTTCCACATTTTATACATTCCTTTCCAATCGCAGGACAACATTTAAAAGACGCCACATGACTTGTACTACTACCACATTTGAAACAAACAATATTTCTTGTATCTCTATTAAATTGATACAGGTCTTTACTAAATGTTTTTTTGACAACACACACTTCATCAACGCTTTTACCACTATCACCTTTAGAATTAACATTTTCAATAGTTTTCCTCCACCTATCTGATTGTTCAAATGCCTTTGCAGTGGAGATTGTATCATTCAAATTTGGATTTCCCAATATCCATAACTGTTCCTTAGTCTTCTTATTTTTCACATTTACAATAATTTGATCTCTTATCATTTCATCAGCTATATTCTCAAAATTGCACGAAATCACTAGACTACTGAGAGCTGTTAAAAACTCATCAACATTCTCCCCCTTCCTCTGAGCTCTAGTATAAAACCGATACCTGTTAAATGCAATGCTAGTAGTTGGCTTAAAACGTGTTTCCATGCGCATAAGTGCTTCATCACCCCCACTAGCAACTGGTAAAGTTCTAAATAACGCTTGACCTTCGGAGCCAAGACAATGTAACAAAATATTTTTCTTTCTCTCATTCCCCATCCTTTCCCCATCAATAGCTTTTAGGTAAGTTAAGAACTCCTCCGTCCATCTAGACCATGGAATTGGAGGTTCACCTTTAGATTGGAGAAATTTTGTAGGATGGTCAAATTGCATGTTGTCGAAAATACAATCAAATTGAAATATAGGGAAATATTACAGTAAAGACTCAAAAGGTACAAAAAGAAATGAAATGGAAAATACCATATAAGCTGTGTGCATCTGCGATGTGCACTTGATGTTCTTGTGGTGAAGTCTTGCAACATTAGAAAAGAAAAGAGATAATAAAACTGTACAATAATCTTTGTGCCAATTAGTCTTTTAATCTACGAGACCCAACAAAAATTAAAAGACTAATTGGCACACAGATTAAAAAGAAAACTCTGCGCCAGCACTGGACTTAATTAGGCTCGCATTTAAAAAAAATATACAAACAATTTCACCTCTTCTTGACGAGAAATACATCTTGCCAAAACAGCAGCGAATTGGAAATTCAAGCACCGAGAGAGAATCCCTCTTTGGTCCTGAGGAGAATCTCCCCAATTGGGAGATTCGAAACGCGTTGACCTTTGGTTACATGGCCAATCTCTTTATTAATTCATTTGTGAAAATGTTTCATGAAAAATGTTGAGTAGGAGAGATGGCCTTTGTGAGAAATTAAGACATTTGTGGACATAAAGAATTCATTCTAGTATCACACCCCCCACAAATAAGTAAAAATAATTTATCCTAGGTGTGGTCCTTTCCTTTTCCTTTTCTTTTCTTTTCTTCATTTTGATTTTCACTTCTTTCCAACTGTTGTATGAGTGTTTGTTGTTGGTATGAACTTGACTGTATCACCGAATGACTGAGTTGTTTATATGCAGTTTTATAGTATGAATGAATGTAAATAATCTTTTTTCTATTCACTTATCTTTTGAGATAGCTCCCCCAGAAAAATTATTAAATAGGGGCTCCACTTGTTTTGTAAATAGAATCCAATGTTTTGTATCATAAAATGAATAAATGAAAAATTCTAAAAAAACATGAAGCTTTGAAAAATGAAAATAAATCAATTTGATTTGACGATTTAGTGAAGACTGTATTATTGGTCTACACAAGACGATTGTTTAATTCATTGTTTTGTCAAGTTTCCAGAAGTCATTGAGCAGTACTGGCATTTTGTTTTGTTGTATAACTTTCAGAAGTGGGCAATTCTGTGAGTTATGTGTCTTTGTGCCTGCATGTTGTGTATTGCATGTCTGGCTCTGGAGTGGCAGAGACTGGGGAGGTGGAGTGGCTCCAGAGGGGCTAGGTGAGTCAGCGCTAGGCTGTAAGGGCCTGATCTGCATTTGGAGTAGTGGGAGGAGTAGCCCCTGACTCTGAGTAGGTCTGTGCCTGCCTTGTACAATGCTGGCTCTGCCCCCCTATGGTGTGTCTGGGGCCAGGACCTATATTGTCAATGGGGACTGTTGTGCACTTGTTAAGTGCACCCCAGAACTAGTTTAAACTGGGTTCCAAGCCCTGTGCCAGGGCAGAACAAAGAAGACATGTAGTGTAAGTATTGGGGCTGTGACCCCATGTTTCTAGGTGCTTACTTGGATCTGGGCGAAGATCACTGTTGGGCTCCATGAGGAACTGCCACAAAGGAAGTCCCCTCTGCTGGAGGGCCCCGTGAGCTGGCCTGCCTGGGCGCAGCTTTTTCCCTTGTGACCTTGGAATCAGCGCATGGTGAGCGCTGGATTTCTGCCCCTGCCTTCAGAGGACTGAGGACCCTTGCTCTAGAGGGCTGCACCTGCACACCAGAAACACTGGTGGGCGCTTCACTTTCTACCGTCTGAGCCTGAGAAGGGGGCTCTCACAGAGAATGCGGCGAGAGCAGCTGCCCGGTACACAGGAAGCCAGGCAGGAGCAGCCTGGTTGTGGGCGGGGCTCTTGTGTAGACTCGTGAGAGCCCCGTGTTTTCCCCAAGCCTTTGTGTGGGCATAATTTTGCATAGTGTGGGGAGCTGCCTCTGCATTAATTCTGCAGTATGTGGAGAACTGCCTCTAAATTTATTCCTCAGCACTATTGATTTACCTGTCCTGAGCCAGCGTCAGGAAGTAGGAAGACAGGCGAAGGTTGCCTAGTTGTGGGTGGGGCCTCTCTATGGGAAGCCAAGAGTGTGCGTGTTGCTGGGGCATGAGGCCTTCTCTGGGAGAGACGGGTTTATAGGGCCTCAGGAGAGGCAGCAGGAGGTCCGAGGAGAACCCCGCGTGGTGACTCAGGCTCCCAGGGGTGAGAAGAGAGCCTCACAGGCCCCAAGGAGACTGCGCTCCAAATTCTCCTGCAGCAGCCCTTCATCAACCAGAAGAGGAGCGGGAGAAGAGAACAGAGGGGTTGCATCACCCTTCCTATATATATATATATATATACACACACACACACACATACTCACCTATATAATCTTGATATTTAGTACTACATCATTTTGTTGCCAATTTGTTTGTACTTTACATTGTTTACATTTAGTACCACAATATTTTTGGCGTTGTATCACAATATTTTTGTAATAGAGTGTCACACGTATAGAAGACTCCCATTGTGAAACTTGATGGTTCATTCTAGGTGCTATTTGTAGTTTGTATCTAGTTACCACTGCATCCACTTCATCTTACTTTGTGACTGCTTCCCCCTTTTCCTACTACCATGTACAATGTGCAAATACTTTGTGGATGCATTTTGTAATTCTTAGGAAATCTCTGTTTGTAAATCCGTATTTCCATTCACTGTTGATTTGCTGAATTTTCACTAAACTGTCCTGACTTTGGAAATTGGTACTTTTCTATGTTTCAAACATTGTATTATGCTATTTTAAGTCAAAGTTCAGTTTGTGCCTGTTCTCCAAATTGCTAGAATTCTACATCTGGCCACTGGCTTATGTAAACATTTTAGTTGTGGTGACATGATTAAGGCCCTGACAAGACTTACTGTCTTGCTGATGTTCTGATAAGTCAATAGTTGTGAATTAATATCTGTCAGGTTCATTTGCGGAAGAAAGGTATACCTCAAATCAAAATGAAACTGTGAGTTTCATGTGTTTCTTGGTAAGCAGGCACTGAAACCTGACTATGTCCTAGGCGCACAAATAGATACATCTTAATACCGTCCTAGAATATTTGGAAAAGCATTGCAAAAGCTTGAAGGCATTAGAAGTGTACGAAATTCATGTAATTTGCTGTTGCATAATTATGCAAATTTTTGGAAAAGTACTTAAAATGACACGTAATTATATGAAAAACAAATTTGTCTATTTGCACTATATTTTAGCACAAAATGCATCATTGTATCAGTAACTGACGCGAGGACCAATTATGCTCTAAAAAAATTAGCACAAAAACACAATTGCTGTGAACTGCCTTTTGCGTTCCAGTTGTTCACTTTGTTCCTTTTTCCTGCACTATAATTTTGGCAGACACGGCAGAATAATTACACAACGTGGCAGTTAGGGCATTTAGTGTAACAAGCGTAACACAGAATTCACAAATTATGCAAATTATGCCGGCATTATTTAAATTTCGCCCGGACCTAAGAGGCGTTGCTTGGTATTTAAAATGCCCCAAGATAGTATGTGGCCGTCTTCCATTCAAATTAGTGAAAATAAGAAACAAGTTGATAGACAGTATACCCAGTCATGCATAACACGGTGGTAATGGTGTAGAAGGGAAAAATCATCCGGTAATTGCATTTCTGGGCAATTTTTCCCTTCGGCATCATTGCAAACAATTCCAATAATTATAGTGACGTGTTCCGATAATGCCATACTCTTGCCCTTAAGTTGAGGAAATTTCTCTGATGTCTCTGGCAGCCGTATGTTGACAGAGATTTGCAGTAATAAAGTTTCTGCAGCTTATTCCTCAAGTCTGAGTCAAGTTTAAAATATTGTGAGATTGCCTACTCGTAATCTTAACATTAGACCTGTCACTTTTTGAATGTTTTACCAAGGGATCTAGAGGCATATTATCAAGCCTGGGCGATAAAATTATCGCAGCTTTATTGGCAGGAAACTGACGATAAAGTGGTGATATTGGGCTTGATAATTTGCTCTATGGAATTCCAATCGAAGCTCATGTTAAATGTGAAGGACATCTAACATGAGCTTCGATTGGACTTTCATAGAGCATATTATCAAGCCCATTATCGCCACTTTATTGGTAGTTTCCTGCTGATAAAGCGGTATTCATTTTATCGCCCAGGGTTGATAATATGCCCCCCAATTTGGGACCTACATCTGGTCCAACATAAACATAATAATGAAAATAGTAAGAAAGAGTTAGTTTCAAAACTTTTTAGTTTCTAAAGAACTTCGGGGCATATTATCAAGTTGCTGCGATGATATTATCGCCGCTTTAGCGTCCATTTTTTGGACGAAAAGCGGCGATAATATTATCGCTTTATTAGCGCATGTTTCCTTGATTCTGCTCCCGTTTTGTGAACGCCTCGCTTTGCATCTCTAATGAGATGCAAAGTAAGCGTTTCCTGGGAAAACAAATGGGAAATGACTGCTAACTGTCCTTCGCCGTATTTACAATACGGCCCAGGACACCCTTAGCGATATTTAAAGACGCGCTAACAACGGTTATCGCTGTTATTGTACATCTGCTTTTTTCCTGACTTACATACATTTTAGATGGGAGGTGAATTGAGTGGCTAAATCCACATCTCCCTATTATCAAGTATTCCCCTATCACTGCAGGATTATCGATGGATTCCCAGCGATAATCCTGCATTTCGCGGCAATCACAGGATTTCACATCGCCATGGAGATAAGGGTTGTATATTACGCGATATCTCGGCGATCTGATCTAGCGATAGCCGGCGTTAGGCAAATCCTCGCTAAGTCCTCCCAACGCTATTTAGCGCTGTTCTTTGTTAATATGCCACTTGGATATTTACCTGCCACTCCAGGTGCAAAAACTCTCAATTGTGATTTTCGGTACGTTGAAGTCATCACCCTCTCTCTAAAGAAAAAAGAGGGCTTGTTTTGGAGATTTGTGCAGTAAAATAAACCTACAACTCAATTCAGCATTTAGATAGTCCTCCAGTTTCTTGGCTTCATTCTGGGCGATGGATATTCCCAGACATGGATGATGCCACTTCTCTTATTGAATCAGAAGAACCATCATACATTCTGTGGGTAGGGAAGTAATCAGTTTATTTAACATCTGGAATATAGAGGGATTTATAGTGATTGTATTTCGAACTGCTGGGTACATATTCCATATAAACCACCGTCTTGACTAAATGGATTCATCATTAAGTTGGGTGCTGGATTTAAAGGCATGCCAGCATATTGGAATAGCTAGGAAGTAATGATAGGGTAAGTTATCCTAGTCAGTAGTTAAGGCCAACTCAACTGGGAGTTATGCACTTAAACCTACTGGCATCTAAGTCAATAGTCACATCCAGTCTATTCTTTCCATAGTCATTGACAGTCTTCAATAAATACAGGGCCTGGGCCTAGATGTATCAAGCATTTTGCGATTCGTTGAGGCCGAAATTCACAGAATTTCGGCCTTAACGAATCGCAAAATGACATTTTGCATCTTTTGGGATGTATGTGAAATTAGCAAAATAAGGAATCGCAAAAAATTGCGATTCCTTATTTTGCTTAAGCATTTAAGGAATCGCAATTTTGCGATTCCTTAAATGCCATGTATGAAGCTTTTTTCGTTTGCGAATTCAGGTTAAGGAATCGCAAATTAACACGAACTTGAGGTTCGTGTTAATTTGCGAAATCCTTTCAAAAACCAAAATGTGGCAATTTTGAGGGTGGCATGTGACACACATACATGCCCATAGGGCATGTATGTGCGCCATATGCACACACATGTAAGTTTCAGGGGTGCAGCAGGGTGTCCATGAGATACCCCTGCACCCTTGAAATAATTCTCAAATTGCGATTAGCAAATTGCGAATTCGCAATTTGAGAATTATTGCACTGTCATTCCTATGGGCCTCCTGGCCCATAGGAATGCATTGGAAATTATTCTTTATTTGCGAATTCGCAAAATGCGAATTCGCAAATAAAGATAAGTAAGGAATCGCAAAAAAAATGCAATTTCTTACATACATTCCATTTTGCAAATTCTAAATAGCGATTCGCAAAAAATCGCTATTTAAGATTCGCAAAAAGGAATCTTGATACATCTAGGCCCTGGTGAACAATTGTTCCCCTGTGAGAAGTGAAGCATAAAGGAGTATTTCTTTTGACATTTCTCCTCTGTGATAATTGCTAATAGTAGAACTCTGTATGGCAGTATTGTTCGAGATATGGGGACGTCCATACACGTTTAAATCATATGTAATGAGGGCAAGAATGCCCAAATCTGACTTTTTAATTAAGGCAAACAACTTTATTTTACAAATATTGGCTAACTGATAGCTGGGCCTTGGAGCTCAGTGGACAGATGCATACAATGAAGTGTCCGATCGCATGGTCACAGGTTCAGATCCTGGCGGGTCCACTCAGCCTTTCATCCACCAGAGGTCGATAAAATGAGGACCATTGCGTTGGGTAACATTAAACATCTGCTATTCAGCGCCAAGATGCATCAGGGGGAACATGTGCTTTACAAATGCTATACTATACCTTCATCAGGCACTCTCACCTCTATGGGCTGTCAGATTAGATGCACAGACATCAATTCAATCATTAAGGTTGGGCCAGGTCTTTTACAGTTAACAGTTCCTTGACAGAAACTGTTTGCATTGACCCAGGGGGGAAACGTCCTGGGCTGTATGTGAGAATATTGAGGTTAACATTATAATCCTATAAAAATTGTGTGGTCTAAATACCAAGAATCAAAATATTCTTAAGGCAAGTCTATATTGAGACGTATAGATTTACTATCCTTAACTCCACATCCAGGCACCTTGAAGATATATCATGATCAAGGTACATATATGCAGAATTAGTTATAATATACCAACTATACTTACCTATTTACATTTACTTTCACAATAGTTAGGAAGTTCCTATTTGGGTCATATTTTCGGGGTACAATATGTCATACACGATAGCTTGTCTCCTTTCTGGTAAAGAATTGGCTTGGTAGTTTAGTCTGCCCTGTTCCCATGATGCACTGGGCCAGGGACAGACTGATTTGCATATAGCCAGGTTCTGAGCTGGGATGGGGCAGTGAGATAAATAACGGTGATGGATCAAGCCCTGATCTTTGGACTGGGTAAGAGTGGTCTGCTCAATTCAGACACTCTGTTCATCACCACCCCCTTTTGTAAATCGATACACGATATTCTGGCACCATACCATTTGTACAAAATGGATGTTTGACGTTACAACGCATACTTTTACCACGCATGCCTTTACAAAGCGGTTTTTACATCGCAAACCTTTACAACGCATAGCGCTTTGGGGCGCTGGATAGTGAAAAGTTTAATTTACTATTCTAACTCCAGTCCCCGTGGACACTAGGGAAGGTGTTGGAAGGTGTTGGATAGTAAATTAAACTTATTCCCTATCCTAGAGCACCCCCCAGCGCAATGCGTTGTAATGGTTTGCGTTGTAATGGTCGCGTTGTAATGGTAGTGCGTTGTAAACGTTTCGTTGTAAAGGTTGTTCACCATGGTGAGGGGGGAGGGGGTTGAATCACGACCGCTGTACGAATTTGGGGACCCGCTGAAGGAACTGGTGCTCCTACAGTTGCTACAGCTGGTGTAATGGCGGGTGAGCATCTTCCGCTGTACACTGCACATAAACGTATTCCGGTGTGCCCAGAATCACTTGTAGGATAACTTTGTGAGAGCAACAAAATGTTTCAGAGACCCTGATTCTCAAAATAGTTCCTAATTCTGCATCCCTACGTTTACTCGGTCGCACTCGGGCAGATTTATACATTTTTTCAATCCCCGGGAATTTGCAGGAATTTGTGACTTTTTTTTTGTAATTTCCTTCAATGCACCTGCAAGGACAGAGTGCAGCGAAGCATGCAAATATACCTTTGCATAAGCGAAACTGCACGGTTTATTTTTTATTTTTTCCCTCCATGGGAAAAACATATGTGTCTTCTTGACGAATCTGGTTTCCTCCTGCTCCTAGCAATGCGTGTGCTCACTTCCCATTCCCGTCTTGTAAAGAGATTTACTCCTACCCTCAACTGGAGTGAATCTTCTACAAATACCAGGATAGGAATGCTTCATAAAAAAGTGTGTGATAGTTCACAAGCTAATGGGTGTGAACACACTTTCCAGGTACTCCTGCCCTGAAAGACCACTTCTGGCCACTGCAGAAGATTTAATTTTGGAATATATTACACCATTCTGAGGAATATTACTCATTAGTAACTCAGGTTACGAGTGGAAATCCAAAGGTGTGGTTCCAAAATATCGTTATTAGAATATCTGACATGTACATTAACTTCTCAAAATCGCCATAAAAAATGTCGCCCCCGTTAATCTAAATTATAGAAAATCTACAACCAATGACACAATATTTGTGTAACTGTATTTAGGTTACAACGATGAAGATTCACAAAACCTTTTCTGGGAAGGGTAAATAGTCGTCCAGGAGGACTCTTTTGCATACTATTCCAAGCCTTTGTGAATCAGCACTGAAGCATCCAATTTCATATTCATAAAAGTGAAAAAGTCTGGAAAGAGTAGTACAGGAGCGGACCTTCAAGTATTCCAAGTGACCCTTTGTGACTAAGCCCCAATATTTATGTCAGATGCTATTTCAGTTTCAGTATATGCTATTCCAATATACAGCCAATTCAAATTATAATAATTGATAGAATGAAAAGATTTGCACTGATAACCCATGTCACAGCTTTGTGGAACAGGCCCGGGGCCTATATTATGACATAATGCAACTGGTGGATGTGCAGAAATGAGCCTGCTATATAGGTCGCAGTCTCTGGCTTGAAGAGGAACATGGAGAAAATTGAACTGGGACAGCATTTGTCTATATTATAAAATGAATGCCTGTCCTTCAACTGAGTTGCTGCTGTCCCTTTGCTATACTTATCTAGATTCAAGATACAACATTGACTACATCCCTGATGAGAATACATTTTTCATGTACTGAGTTGACTCTTAACAAGTGAGAAAAAAACAAGGAACCCCTGGGTAGCAGAAATGTACAGACTCCTAGGGCAGGGTAATAACCTATGTGGAAAAAAATCCTAGGCCATCAGAAAGGTAAGTGAACAATTTGTCTAGAAACCAGCGGTCAAAAGAACAATCGAATGTGAATTTATATTAAAATTATATGTTCAATCAGCATAAATAAAAATCATATAGAGACTCCACAAAAGTCAAACTATATGATAAGATAAAAATAATTCATAAAGCAACATCAACAGGTTATATCAACAATACGTACATAACATATAAATCATACACGTTACAATTAAAAACAGTTCATACAAAGTTATCATAAGTATAAAAAGTGCTGAAAAAATGTTTGAGTTTTAATACATTTTTTCAGCACTTTTTATACTTATGATGTTGCTTTATGAATTATTTTTATCTTATCATATAGTTTGACTTTTGTGGAGTCTCTATATGATTTTTATTTATGCTGATTAAACATATAATTTTAATATAAATTCACATTCGATTGTTCTTTTGACCGCTGGTTTCTAGACAAATTGTTCACTTACCTTTCTGATGGCTGAGTTGACTCTTATCCATTCGTTTCTAGAGAAGTCAAATAGTCCAAAGAGAATCTGAGGACGGTGTCTCCAGATTTAAAAAGTTTTGTTCTGAAATAGAAAACTGATGTCAGAGGTGCCTTTCCTCCTGAACTAGAAAGCCAACCGGACTTCCTATTCATTAGGAAAATCCCGAAAGAGCATCTCTTCCTTCTCCACCTGAACTAACCACAAACTCTTAAGTGTTGTCTGTATTCTCTTCCATCTAAGTCAGTCAAACAGGGGGGTAGTTTTGAATAGTGCAGCAGGTGCAGTGGCATCAGGGGTCATGGCTCTGAGATGCCCTTTGAATTCCAGTTATTACTCGTTTTACAGTCGAACAGAGGCATACAGGGTGCATTTTTCATGTTTACTGTATGACCGAAGCACTAGGGCACCCCATTGCTGGCATGATCCGTAGTTTCCATTGGTGTAATGTATTAAAAATTGCTCTAAATTTGTTCATAACTTTTCGTTGTAATGTCTACCATGTCCTACGCAAAGTGCAGTAATACCTTTTTAGTGCAGCAGTGCTACGAAAACATTTTAAATTAAAAATATATATTTAGGCATACAAATGCAATTTTATGTTTCAACGTATAGTGAAAGATATTAGATTTTTGGGAATTTTTTCAAACACAATATTTTCTATTAAGAAATTCCCCATTAATTTGACCGGATACATTTTGTCTCTGTACGAATTACTTCCTACTCAGGGACTGTCACCAAATTCCATTCACCCTATTATAGTATGAAAGTGAGAACACTAATGCACGTTTGAAGAACGACCACAGAAAACTTGAGTGATTACAATTCTTCCACAATGAATTTTAGGGACCGAAGGTTAGAATGGGTTTATACCAAGTTGGGAATAACGTTCAGGTGTATTTTAAAAAATCAATAATTTTGGTGGGTTATCCCTTGTACTGAATAACCCTGTATATTAGATTGTCACCAGCTCTATTTCAATATATAGGTAGAATCTCACTGTATCCAATTCTTATACAAAGCTTAAGAGGTGGTTCTCACACTGGAGGATGGTGTAAAATAGGCAATAATGTTCATTATGTTAAACACTGCCATTCACTGTGTTCACACGTGCTTGCCGCCTTACCATCTACTTATTCCGCCATTCGTGCGGATCGCCCTGATGGCAAGCGGGGTGGTGGAGTGGCTTTAATAGCTCGTACTGATCTTAACTTTCAAATCCTCCCTTCCCCTCTTATCACTGATGTTGACCTCCTCGTAGCCCGCTCTACCTCCCATCCAGCCCCTTTTACTTTTGTACTTATTTATCGTCCTCCCCAGTCGACCCCCTCGTTTCTCCCCGACATCCAAACCCTTTTAGCAACCTTGGCAGTCAACCATTCTTCCGTATTAGTTGTAGGGGACCTCAATTTTTGGCCCAATGACCCGGCCGAAAGCCCCCAATCCAAGGAATTTACCAGTCTCATGAAGAATTTGAATTTCGTACCGCTCATCCACAGTCCTACCCACCTTCATGGCCACATGCTGGACCAAATCTGGACACTAAATGTTCCATCCACACCTCCCATGATTTCCCCTTGCCCATGGTCAGACCATTCCACCATTACGTTCTCCCTTGCCCTAGCACCCCCGGTCAAACCCCCCCTTCCCAAAAACACCTGGGTTCGGAAATGGGGTAAGGTAAACATGCCCTCCTTATGCTCGGCCCTGGCTACGACCTGCCCGGATCTTACTGGTTTGACAGCTGTCCCCCAACTGGCCGCAATTAACAACTGGCTCACAAGGGCAGGCGATGAATTCGCCCCCCTCAAGCGTCTCTCAGTAAAACGGGCCCATCCAGCCAATCGTTGGTTTACCTCCGACCTTAAAGAGAAAAAACTTGCTGCAAGAAGGGCTGAAAGAGCTTGGCGAAGAACTTACAATCCTGCCTTAAAAACAATCTATCTGGCCACTCTGCAAACCTATAAAAAGAACATCCTGGAAGCTAAGGCCGAATATTACACCCACAGGATACTGGTTGCGGAGTCACAATCGAAAGAAATCTTCTCCACCGTCCATGAGCTTGCCTCATCCACCAGAGCCACACCCACCATCCCCCCGTCCCAATCCCTCTGTGACTCGCTCAACGAGTTCTTCATAGACAAAGTTGTAAAAATCAAACACAACATTCCCCCACCCTCTTCCACCTTTGTGGACCCCTCCCCTCCCCCTTCCACTATCAAACTGACCAACTTCCCGCTCCTTACCATTGACTCCCTTCGCCCTCTGCTCCAGCGGGTCAAATCAGGCTCTCCTCAGGACTTTGCCCCTGCCCGTATACTCAGGGAAATCTACTTAGCCTGCCCCACTCCCCCTCTGACCCTGCTCAACGATTCGCTTACCCATGGTCATGTTCCCAGTTCACACAAATCGGCGATCGTCATCCCTATTTTAAAAAACTGGACGCCGATCCCTCCTCTGCCTCTAACTATCGCCCCATTTCACTTCTTCCCTACCTTGCGAAGGTTCTCGAAACCCACATCACTTCCACGCTGAGCACTCACATTGAGGCAAATCATTGCCTCTCCCCTTGCCAAGCTGGTTTTCGCCCCCTGCATTCTACCGAAAAAGTGGTCATCTCAGTCATGGACAAGCTGCGTGAAGGCATTGACATCAACCTTCCGCAAGCCCTGGTTCTCCTTGACTTATCCGCCGCTTTTGACACGGTGGATCATACCATCCTCCTCAAGCGTGTCAAGGCGGCGGGTATAGAGGGCCTAGCCTTTTCTTGGCTGGAGTCCTTTCTTGCTGGGACAACACAAGGTGTCCATTTGACTGGGTTTGCGGCGGCCTCTCGTAAGGTAGAATGCGGGGTCCCCCAGGGTTCATCACTTTCCCCCCTCCTGTTTAACCTCTACATTTTCCCCCTCATTTTTATGTTACAGCAACTGGAGGTCACCGTGTTTAATTACGCGGATGACCTCCAGCTAATTTTTGATTTGTCCCACTCACCATCATCTGCCCTGAACGTTCAAACCATCATGACCCTCATTCAAGACTGGATGAACTGCAGCCACCTCAAACTCAATCCGGACAAGACCGAGTTGGTCCTGACCGGAGGTGGCTGCAGTCCCTGGTCTTCTTCCTTCTGGCCCCCCTCCCTTGGTGCCCCTCCACTCCCGGTCCCCAAAGTGAAAACCCTGGGAATCTTTCTTAATCCCCAGCTTACCGTTCTTCCACAAGTCAACTCTGTTGTCTCCTCATCTTTTTTCTCTCTCAGAGTAATTAGAAAAGTTTCCCGCTTCTTTTCTCCCCCAGCTCTAAAAATCATCATGCTGGCCATGGTACTGTCCCGTATAGACTACGGCAACATAGTCTATAACGGAGCTCCTGCTTATATGATCCACCGATTACAACTGGTGCAGAATCAGGCGGCCCGCCTGATCCATGGCCTTCCCAGATATCATCGGGTCACTCCACTACTCAAAACTCTGCATTGGCTCCCCATAAGGGAACGTGCCCTGTTTAAACTCGGCTGTCTCACTTATCAAGCCAGAGCGGGCACTGCCCCCGAGTTCATCTGTGCCCTTATCAAACCTTACTGTCCAGGCAGAGAACTTCGCTCGGCCCATTCGGCCCTCCTTACCATCCCTCGTTTCAAAAAACAGAGGGCGGGCGGAGCGAGATTCGCTGTCCTGGCTCCAACCTTTTGGAACTCCCTCCCGATTGCTCTGCGTACCTCACCCTCGTACCCTCTTTTCCGAAAAAATCTTAAAACTTTTCTGTTCACGCAAGCTTACCCTTAATCCCTCTGCTGCTGCCACTCACTGATCACCACTAGCGCCATGAAACAGCTGGGTATGCGAGCGCTGTACAAATGTTTTTTAAATTCAAATTCAAATTCAAAATTCAGCCACTCCCAGAAGGTTAGCGCAGCCGTCCATCCTTCTGAAGTTAAGTAACATTAAATTAGGTCACAGTGGCATCTTATATTTAAAGATCCTAGAAATTTCAGAAGTTGAGTATAAAGTGCTACAAGTCTAAAAATTAAGTCCATTGTTCCTCCTGCAAAAATTGATTTCCTTAAAAACCGAGCACACTAAAACATTATCAATATGCTTTTCGACCCCTGAAGAAAAGTATTTCTGATGTTAAAAAATGTAGTGACTGAGCATTTTCATACATTTATTGAGTGCACAGTGCTTACTTCTCTAGTTGTTATTTATCTATGGTTGAAGTGGAGAAAAAGAAGAAAAATCTAATATAATGAAAGCCAATGAGGTATCAAGTTTATTCCAAGGGAATGAGAATTAGAGGATGTTCTTAGGGCCAGGTTGCTTTCAAATTGAGAGAGTCCTGGGTCCATAGGGACATAAAGAGTACAATTTGGTAAAAAGAAATCAGGATATTCTGGTCCTACAGCACGTAGAATTGAATGGGTAAGCAGATAACATTGCTATGATCACTGTATAATGGTGAGTTTGCTAATTGACTTCCTGAATAGTGAGACTTTTTCAAATTCCCTTTGTTCTCCATATGTTTAATAGTAGAAATGGTAGTGTTTGGGGACACATAGGACTGTGGATTGAACCCACAGACCGCCAGGCATATAGACTACCACAAAAGAGTTTCCTGAAGTTAAAAGTATTTTCATTTGACACAGATTCACCCTTGTGTGACATTGACTGAGTAAAATCAATTTTTAAAACTCCGATTTGACATCAAAGCCCTTGCTTTGCAGAAACCCAGGAACTAGGACAAGCAGTGTTCCTTTAAATTGACTGTGATATCAGAATATGCAAATCAGCCACAACATCTGGCCTCTATACTTTCCATGCGCAAGATGTACTTTATTTTAAGCTGTACAGGTTTTTAGACTAGGGAGTTTTAACAAATGTTTTATGAAGATTTTAATAACGGATTGATCTTATTGATAAAAGCTTTTGCCTTTTCTACTTATGCAACCACAATATAATGGTGTGTAGTTTATGTTTGCATGTTTTATGGAACAATCTTCCGAAAATAAACAAATTGAATTGAATTGAGCAATCTTTTCAACCTGATCAAGTTACCCTTGAAAATTCAGGGGCATATTCTCAAGCCCCCATCGCCACCACAACATCACTTTCAGAGACGTTGTTGTGACGCTAGGGGCTTAGCCCTATTCACAAGGCAGCGTTAAGCCACGTTAAGTGGCCTAACGTGACCTAACTCTGCCTTTAGAATAGGACCCCTTCACGCTGTATTTAGCCTGAAAGGGGCGTGCGGTGGGTGTTGCGGTGGGCGTTCCACCGCAACACCCATTAAGTTTGGCGCTACCTCCTATTCACAAGGGCAGCGTAAATAGGAGGTAGCGCCAATCTTAAAATCGGGAAAAATCTGGTCTTAAGGTATCGAAATGATGAGAAAAGCTTTATTTCTCCTCGTTTTTGCTTTTTCCATGTGTGCTGCCTTGTGTGGCACACATGGAAAAATCAAAATGCCATGGTTTGTTTACGTACAGGAAGGTGTCCCTTCCTGTACATAAACAAACCTTAAAAAAAAGCCATTTTGTAACTTACATGTAAGCTGCATGAAGTAGCACACATGTAAGTTACAAATTGGCATTTAAGGTTTGCTTATGTGCAGGAAGAGACACCTTCCTGTACATAAACACACCTCCCTGCTTGCAGACCCCCTTGCACTCTGGTGCAAGGCTGCCTGCATTGGCGCTAAGTTGTGAAACTTAGTGCCATCACAGGGGGAAACGCGAGGCTGCATCATATCATTGAGAATAGGGTGCAGCCTCGCATTTCCGAAGAGGCGGAGAGAGGTGTTAAGCCAAGAAGGCTAACGCCTCTCTCTGCCACTTCCTTGAGAATATGGCCCTCCATTTTCTATGGTTACCTTAAGACTGGCACTGCTTGGGTGTGCTTTTTGGGCCTCAGGCAATAGACTGTGGAGCTAGGGACGACTAGATGCTCAGTGAGGTGCTCATATAAACCTTCCATAACTGTCCAAGCATCTTACCTCTGAAAGGACACTGAAAGATGGCACTCTGCCAGCAAGAGAGACCATAAATTGGGACTAGAAGCATCTGCATGTTTTAGTAGGAGTTCAAAGGTAACTCCTGTATGTCTGGCCTGCAGAGAAAGACATGTGAAAGATAAGAAGAGAATCCAGAATGTATCTAAATGCCTTGGGATATCAAGAGACAACCCCCATGAACAGATCATAGTACAAGTGGGTCACTGGACTCCTAAAGTCAATGCGTGACGCCATCAAGAATAACTCAGATAAGTGTGTACACTCTTCGGAAGTAGGGATTATTAAATATATTCACATTTGACCGTAGTGCATTTTGCTGCTTTGAGCTGTCATTGTCCTAAGATCTGTTAATGGTTTGACAAGAGACATTATTAAATGTTCTTTTGAACTTTTACCTAGCTTGGTCCTTCCAACTTAACAGGGAAGTGAGTATAATGTATATCTTTGGCATCAGACAATAACCCCGTGTGGTTCCTGTTGGGGGTATAAAGCTCCTGACTAGTACCACCATTGCAGTATGAATCCCAGCTGAACTGTAAGAAGCACTGGCAAATACAAATAGTTCTAGGGTTTTGTCATGCAACGCTTTATGATTCTATGTGGATGATCTTATGTGTAATGCCCCAGACATCTTAGAGAAAAATCCAATAATGAAGCAGTAGTCTTGGCTGAAAGAGCCCCTTTGATGAACAGACTGCATTAAGAGAATTAAGCTACAACCTCAAAGAACAGTGTTATGAAAAGAAGTCAGACTGTGAAGCTTCCTTGTTAGTAAAGGAATTAAAAGGCTTACAAAGCAAGATGTTGCATAGTGGACACTTTTGACAAAGATGTAGTTTGTGCATGCATTCGTATTTTGGGGGAAAAAGTGTAAATCTAACAAGATATGACAGCAAAGTAATTTGAAATGAACACACAATGGTGATCAGTAAACAGAACATTGTCATTATGTCAGTGTAGGGCATCCAAAGAACAAGCATTTCATAATCAAAAAACTATTAATCAGCATATAAAATGCTAGACTGTTGCGTCAAGTAAACCGTTCAACAGTATAGGCGGTCCCTATGTCTAAAATTCACATGGGAAAATGAAAGGGGAAAATGTGTTTTGGGAACCCCCTTTTACTTGGCCCCCACTTGACAGGTCAGCCCAAAACTTCTCATGTGCAAACTGGTCAACAAGTAGCCTTTTTTTTAAAGCTTCTTGGATATATTCGCCAAACAGCAGCAACATTTTTGCAGCACAAAATGTCAAATGGCAACACAATTCTAACTATAACTACCCAGTGGTGGATTTGGTGGTGGTTGTTGGACTTTACTTTTTCTGCAGGGTCATCCCCAAAATTTTTGCCTTCACCCTCCTGTTTTCTGAACCTGTTTTTGTTGGCTTGTAGGACTTGTGTGCACTTTAACCCAATTAGAATATTTAATTGCCTTATAAGTCCCTTGTAAAGTGGGACTACATGCACACAGGGACTGTAAATTGAATGCTACTAGTAGACCTGTAGCAATAATTGTGCCACCCACTCAAGTGGCCTTTTAAACATGTCTCAGGTCTGTCTTTGCAGCATGGGTGTGCTGTTTTAAACTGTCATTTAAACCGCAATTACGACCTGGCAAAAGCCAAGCCTAGACCTTCATTTTTAATCCATTTAAGTCACCCCTAGGGTAGGCCCTAAATAACTCATGGTGGCAAGGTGCAGTGTATTTAAAAAGCTGAACATGTACTTTTAACTTTTACATGTCCTCGTAGTGAAAAACTCTTAGATTCATTTTTCACTACTGCCTCTCCAACAGGATAACCTATTACATTCACTATGTGATGACTTTCAATTGAGAGCAGGTAGGAATGTTGAGTTTGGTATCTAAGGAGTTGTACCTTGAAACTCTCTTTAATGGTGAAGTTGGATTTTAAGTCGCAATTCTGACAATGCCGCTTTTAGAAAGTTCAGAAAAATGTGGGCAACCCAATCGACCCTTGGAATCTTGGGAAAATTAAATATTTACAGGCAAAAGTGAGTACAAGGGATTCACTTAAGCACAATCAGTCTGATAATTCATGCAATGATCTATCAAGGTTCCTGCTTGTTTAACTGCAGGTTACCGGCTGGAACCTTGATAGATCATTGCATGAATTATCAGACTGAGTGTGCTTAAGTGAATCCCTTGTGGTCACTTTTATCTGTTAACTTTTAAAAAGTTGGCATTTTTTTTTCCTAACCATTTGGTGCCTGCAGCCTGTATCATGGGTCACAAGACTAGGTGTAGCTGGCAGTTGGTCTATGTGTATTGCTTCCAGACATTGAGCCAAAGTGACAATAGGTGTTGGCAGGATGGGATATCTCTTACTTGATGTGAATATGTCTCTATATGTCTCTATATGTGTGTATATATATATACATATATATATATATATATATATATATATATATATATATATATATATATATTTTCTTTTTTTTTCGGGCCGTTTTGTTTTGTGATCAATAAATAATTAGAAAATTTCCCCCTTGAGTGCGCCTCAATCTTTGCTCCAATGGATAGAAGGAGTTTCGAACAGGAATATATATATATATATATTATGACAACAATGCTTAATTTATTATTTCTTCTTATAATGTGGATTTCAATTATGAGAACATGTTGATTTACAGTTTATATGTTGACTAAATTAAGAAAAGTGCAGTTAACTTTCAGTTGTCTCTATATATTTATCCATAAAGACATACATGTGGCAATATAGGCTCATTTAGGCCATATGATTTGCATATTTGGTGCCTTTGAATCATGTATTTATGTGTTCAAACTGCGTGACTAATGGGTGTACTCCATTCTAAGATGGCCACCGCATTTACAAGCTTTGAGTCCTTTGTTTATGTTGTTTATGTTGCACTCACTAGGTGAAACTTTATTTAAATGTTGTTCATTGGACTTGTAAACTACCCGTGATCAAGGCGAGTTTCCTCGCTGAAACGCGTTGGGTTTTTTGTTTCCATGAGCTGTCACGATGCTGCACTCTAAATAAACAAGAACTTTGGAAAAGCGCACTCTGCTAGAGTCTTAATTCCGGATCTTTCAAGGAGAGTGCATTTACGTAGTTTACTACGTTTTGTGGACTTGTATACAACAAAGGGGGACCTTTGCCCCTTAATGCACCGCTGTCACGGTGTCCCGGCGTTACAAAGGAGGTGGATTTGAATATATATATATATATATGTATATATATATATATATATATATACCACACGATTGACGAAAGTAAGCCTGCGCCTTCTGGCGGGCCTCGACAGGGTTTCGTCTTACCCCAATTAATCCAACAGAACGCCGTCTCAAACAGTTTACAATACAACAAGTCGAGGCCCAATCTGCATTTCAAGTGAAATTTATTTGGCGATCACACCCAACGCGTTTCGCAGCCTCAGCCGCTTGCTCACGAGTGAAAGGTTGTGTTTAAACAATAAAGTTATATACAAAAAAGGAAACATTGTCATGTGACTAAAGTAACAAGTGAAACCAGACTCTCCACATTTAAACATTTCTTCATGACAAACAATACATTTCATTAGTTGTATCACAGTTTGTACTTGATAATATTTACATTTGCATTTCAATGTCAATTCGAAAATTAAACTCACCACTTTTAATTTCAAAATAATATGCGACATCATGTCGATCGGAACTACTCGTCCCATAGTCCATTGTTTTAGACACATACTCTTTTGTTGCAATCATGTACATTCTTGAATTCGTAATAAATGCTTTTCCATTTATAAACGCTACTTTTACATGCTTGAATATCGGAATTAATCTTATTCCGCGCTTATGCATACACCGGCATGATGCCCAAGTGGGCTTTAATTAACACATTTATAGCGAGTTCTAAACTATTAGTCCATAGTTAATCCTGAAGATTAATGTTTAACCTTGCTCAACATGGGTCATTACATAACAACAATCTAGCCCCAGTGGGCTTATCTTATTGTACTTTCCAGGGAGACTTTGATTAGCGGTTCTTGTCGCTTTCTCTCTTTGATTTAGCCATATACAAAGGTTTACATTAACCACACACAAGCCCAAGTGGGCGTATATACCTTCTCATGTGCATTTAATATTACCCACTTTTCACACCGATATAATGCAGTTCGGCTCTAGTCAATTTAGTATTAAAATGTCATATGGTGCAAATATATCTTCATTCACACTACTCGTGGCTTTCAAACATATTATAACAATCAGGAATGCAAAGGATCTTGAGTAATCTGAAAATGAGAGAGTATACCCATTAAAATTCAGTGGTGATATTTTTCACATACAAAAACCTTACAGTTTATCTTAAAATCATCCATTTCCATGAATTTATTGTAACCAGCGTATTCCTTAAAACTAAAACTGTACTAGCACATTATTCTCCAAGATGAACCGCCAATCCTTCATCTGCATTATGGCCTGACGGGTAAAGTGTTTGGAATTTAATTATGAACCTCGATTCAAGTCTTCTCAGTTCTCTAACCCGATCACCATCTCTTGCTCTTTTGGGTATACAGTCCAGTACCACAAAAGATAAGAGACTTGTGTTTTGTTTGTGCATTGTAGAAGTGGCGGGCAATAGGATATTGTTTATCATGGTGGTTAATAGCCCTCAGATGCTCCAACACACTTTTCTTAGCTTTATGTATTGTGCTGCCAATGTAACTCAAATTACATGGGCATCTGAGGGCATACACTGCATATTCTGCCTCACACGTCAGATGTTTTTGGATTTTGAATGGGCTGCTACTGGCTGATAACTTTACTGATTTGCAGTTGGTACTATATTTCAGGCTTTACATTTTCCACAAATATAAAACCCCTGTATTGGCTTTGCTGTTCTTATTGGTAGTTTAGGTAATGTTGCCGGACTTGCCATGTCTTTGAATGACCTCCCTTTTCTAAAGGTAATTTGAGGTGACTCACTGACTACCTTCCCCAAGTCTAGGTCTGTTTGTAAAATACTCCAATGTTTTTCTAGGAATTTCCTCATTCCATATGCTTTGTTGCTATAGGTAGTTACAAATCTCACTTTTTCACTGATTTGTGGCCTTTCCTGAGTTTTCAACAGATCTTCTCTCTTTCTTGTTTCTACTTTGATGCATGCTGTGGCTATACATTGATCACTGTAGCCCCTCTCCTTAAATCGTTTAGTCATAACCCTACATTCTTTCTCGTATCCCTCCACTGTACTGCAATTCCTTTTTGCACATAATAAATCTCCATATGGGATACTTTGGATCAGACTATTGGGGTGACAGCTCCGTGCATGCAACATGCTGTTCCCTGCAGTTAATTTGCGATGTAAGGATGTCTCAATTTTACCATCTTTCACTTCCATCATGACATCTAGAAATTCCATTTTACTTGGATGTATTTGATGGGTAAGTTTTAAATTCAATTCATTTTTATTTAAACATTCTACAAAGGTATCTGCTTCTTCTTTCGTACCTTCCCAGACACAGAAAACATCATCTATGAATCTTGCCCATTTTTTTACGTGTTTGCTGTATAGGTAATGGACTCGGACCACCTGCTCCTCCCACCAGCCAAGAAAAAGGCACGCAAAGCTGGGGGCAAAGCAGGTGCCCATCGCCGTGCCCATTACCTGTCTGTACACCTGATTATCAAAGGTAAAATAGTTTTCAGTCAAACATCTAGATATCATATCTATAAGTACCTCAGTATGCATTAAGTACGAGATAGATCTTTCGCCAAAATAATGTCTGCAGGCTCTTATTCCTAGTTTGTGGGGAATACTCGTATACAAACTAGTCACATCTAGACTTAGCATCATGTAATTGTCATTCCATTCCAAATTGTTAATCATGCGTAAAAAGTCACCTGTATCCTTGATATAGGACGGTAGTGCTTTTACATATGGCTGCAAAAAATAGTCTGCATACCTAGAAGTATTTTCCAGGCCGGACCCTCTGGATGACACTATGGGTCTTCCCGGCGGGTTGTCATTGTCCTTGTGGACTTTGGGTAATAAGTATAGCACTGGTAGCTTGGGGAACTTACAATACAGGTATTCGTATTCATTTTGTTCCAGCCAGCCTTTATCTTTCCATTCTTGTAATTTTTCTCGATATTCTTGGTTAGATGTTTCATAGCAAGTTTTCGAACTTTTTTCATATTGATTTACATCACTCAGCTGCCTGAGGCTTTCCTTCACATATCTGTCTCTCCCCCACACCACCACATTGCCTCCCTTGTCGGATTTTTTAATCAATATTTTGGGATCATTCTGCAGTGTTTGGATAGCGGAAATTTGTTGGGATGTTAAATTTCCTTTTATATTAGAAGGAGTGTTACTCAATTTCTTAAAACCATTTTTCACTCCTTTCTCAAACACATCCAATGCCTCATTCTGAATCTGTGGCATAAATATAGAAGTGGGCTTAAAGTGACTTTTGTAGCTGAGATCAACTGCAATATCATCATTGAGCAAATTCAAAATGGGATCTCTATTAAAATCAGCTTGATTCCCTAGCTCATTCAACAAATGCAGTGTATTGATATCATTTATACAAATATTACTGACTTCATCTTCACATACATCCTCTCTTCCCGTATTGACTTTCGTGGAAAACCATTTTTTTAGCCTCAGTTTCCTTGTAAAATAAAAGAGATCAATTCTTGCTTGCGTATAATCAAATTCGTTTGTAGGGACAAATGTAAGTCCTCTTGCCAAAACGTCAATTTCATCATTAGTCAATGTCCGAATCGATAAATTCAAGACTGTTCGTTTCTTCAGTTCTGTTTGCTCCATTCTTTGGTTCTTTTTTGCCATCGTGTGCGAGATCCCACTGGACTCTCCATTATTCCTTTTGGCGTTTCTTGTAGCCGTTCTACGCCTCTTCCTCCGCGTCCACGACCTCGCCCTCTTTGGTTGCTTGTTCCCGGATTCCCCTGTACTGTTAGCCTTTCCTGGGCCATCAGGGTAAATTCTTTAAAAATTTTGTCTTTTACTGACAGACTCTGGATTGGGGCAGCTTCACTGGTGGTGGCTATCGGTTCAGGAGTTTTATTTACATTATTTGCATCTTCTTCTCCATTTGTTGTTTTGGACGTCACTACCGTTGCATTAGCTCCTTGACCTCTCAACCGGTCAAATTTTTTTGCAAAAGTTAAAATCTGCCCTTTTTCATAATCAACAAAGTCTCTCATAAACTTTCGTTGTTTCTTTTCTTTTATGTCTTTTTCAATTCGTTCAAGTTTGGCTTCAATTTTAGCCATATCTCTGTCAAATTCCTCCGCTTCGCACATTGCTTTCAGTCGTGATATCACATCTTCAATGACTTCTGTTAATTTCTCGCAGTCACGATTTGCATACTTGACTAGTAGTTTAAGCATTACCATTGAGCAGTGGTGGTTGTTTTCCGCCCACTCCTCGATCAAATCTGGGTCCGGGTCGCTGAACGTCGGTGTAATGAAGATTCTGAGTCCCCGAGGCACTCGACCAGCCTCTATATATATTTGCAGTGTAGTGGCTTCCCACCACTTATTTTGTTTCAATTTTAAATACTTCCATAAACGATCCCACTGAGCTTTCTTAGATGTATTGCTGCCCACTGTGAGATCAATTGTGCTTCCATCCTTCTGTGCTAGTGCAGCAGTTTCAAACATTTTATTTGCTGCTTCGCATCGTTTTTCATTTCTTGACGTCGCCATCTTATTGTATCGCACTTCGTGATGTCGCGTATTATTTTGAAATTAAAATTGGCGAGTTTAATTTTCGAATTGACATTGAAATGCAAATGTAAATATTATCAAGTACAAACTGTGATACAACTAATGAAATGTATCATTTGTCATGAAGAAATGTTTAAATGTGGAGAGTCTGGTTTCACTTGTTACTTTAGTCACATGACAATGTTTCCTTTTTTGTATATAACTTTATTGTTTAAACACAACCTTTCACTCGTGAGCAAGCGGCTGAGGCTGCGAAACGCGTTGGGTGTGATCGCCAAATAAATTTCACTTGAAATGCAGATTGGGCCTCGACTTGTTGTCTTGTAAACTGTTTGAGACGGCGTTCTGTTGGATATATATATATATATATATATATATATTTATATATTCACTGAAAATATACGTTATAGTTAGTTGGATTCACTATAACTTGCGCGCCTGCAATGCACTGCTGATGACATCACATATTACATCACTCATGACATCGTCAGTGACATCACTCATGACATCACTGATGGCACCAGCCAGTGAATGTATGTCTTTCTGAAAAATTAACATGTTTAATATTTGTATTTGTAAAGGTTGATGGAAGAATAAATGGTTAAATAAGTGTGTAAATGGATGTTTTTTTTAAAAGAAATGATTGGTTAACTGCCTTATTAAGTGTATTTTATTGAATACATATATTAGCGAGTAACTTTTAAATATTGAAATATATGTATCAGTGTTTCACTTTGTGTATAAGTAGCTGCATGGGTTGGTGACTGACTCACTGTTTGTATGTGTTTTGAAGACAGCATATGCGCAGGACTGTATGGGTGGATGAGTGTGCATATGTGTATGTTAGTGAGTGAATGACTGTCTCACTATTGTCTTTTTTAGTAACGACATATATTTTCGTTACTAACGGGGGCGCGTCGCGTAAGCGCGTCGGGACATGTGAGCTGAAAATAACACTTTTTATTGGTGCAGAACAGTTTTGGTTTCCAAATGATGAAAGCCCAGGTCATGTGACCTGAAAATAACACTTTTCATTGGTTCAGGACAGTTTTTTTTTCCAAATGATGAAAGCCCCCACCTTTTTTCCTTATTCTGACTTTGTCCTTTGACTGAGGAAGACCTGTTTGGAGATCTTTGAGTAATATTTTGTACTTTAAAATGGCTACAGTAGCAGCAGCAGCTGGAGCATCTGCACCACCACCACCACCACCAAGAGGACCACCACAACATCACATTGGTGGTCAAGAAGAAGAGGAGGAGGAGGAGGAGGAGGAGGAGGAGGAGGAGGAGGGTAGGAGGTGGCTGCCAGAAGACAATACCCCATACAGGCCAAAGCAGCACATTGTATGGGAGTTTTTTTTCCATCCTAGAGGGAAAGAAGAAAGTGAATGCGCCAAAGGTGACTTGCCAAATCTGTGGCATTGAACTTTCAAGGGGGAACCCTAATAAGAAATATTCATTTGGTAATAACACCATGATTCGACACATGCAGCGCAAGCATCCCAACAACTATGCTGCGGCAGAGGTGAGAGAACTGGCCAGCAACCCTCCCCAATCTTCACCCAGCACCTCCAAACGAAAGCAACCCACTCCATCGGGACCAGAAACAAGGGAGATGGCCCCAAACATTCAACAAAGGTTTGGGCAATACCAGATCTCTTGTATTTTTTGTGGTAAGACCATCACCTATGGTGAGCAAAGCATAACGCTCATCAACCGTGCTGGTGACAACCACAAATGCCCCAAAAATCCATAATTTTTTCATGTTTTTTCTTTTGCTCCAGTTGAGCCGTTTTCAATTCCCTGTTTTTTGTTTCTCCCCATAAAAATAACAAAAAAAATATAAAATAGTTCATAAAAGCCAAAAAAAGTACAAAATGTTCAAAAAAACATTAAAAAAAATATAAAACAACAAAAAGAAGAAAAAAAACAGTTCTTTTTAGAACTACCTCCAATTTATAAAAAAAAAGGCTAAATTTTTTAAAAACTCTATCATTCTTTTTTCCCCATTGTACGCTCCCCGGTACGCTCCGCGGTGCTCGTACCGGGCGCTCCCCCTGCGCAAATCAAAATAAAAAAAAGATTTTTTGTCCCGCGGGGCCCTTTTATAGCCCCCACATCAAACCTAGGGGGTCAAGGGTGGTCTACTCTTCCCCCTTATGGTCATTTCCCCCTTTGTTTTTGCCACCTCTTGTGTCTCGATCCTACCGAGACACAAGACGGCGGCAGCTCCGGACTGTTTGGAATGTTGACAGACACCCGAGAGCCAATCAGCTTTCTGCGCGCAAACTCGCGTAGCGCGCTGGTTAGCGCCCCGGAGCGCTTATAGATATATATATTTTTTTTAACCTAAATTACTCAAAATCCACTGGAGCACATATCTTGAGACATAGCAAAGGCACATCGGGCTACCAGTCCCTACAATTTTGCCAAATTTGGTGGAAATCCATTCAGCCGTTCGGGTTAAAAGTGAGGTCGACCGCCCTATGGAAATTAACATGGGGAAAACACGTTTTGGGACCCCCCTTTTTTCTCTGCCCCTGCTTGACAAATCCCCCCCAAACTTTTAGGGTAGGACCGGGGCACCGCGAGGCAAATTTGAGGAAATTTTCAGGCAGATTCCTCAACCGGCGCCAAAGTTATTCACAATAGAATGTTGAGATTTTCTATTGAAAATAATTCTAACTATAACTACCTACTGGCAACCGCCAGTAGGTAATATATATGTATATATATATATATATATATATATATATATATATATATATATATATATATATATATATATATATATATATATATATATATATATATAAATATATAAAATCATAAATAAATAAATTGAATATATATATATATAATTTTTTCATGTTTTTTCTTTTGCTCCAGTTGAGCCGTTTTCAATTCCCTGTTTTTTGTTTCTCCCCATAAAAATAACAAAAAAAATATAAAATAGTTCATAAAAGCCAAAAAAAGTACAAAATGTTCAAAAAAACATTAAAAAAAATATAAAACAACAAAAAGAAGAAAAAAAACAGTTCTTTTTAGAACTACCTCCAATTTATAAAAAAAAGGCTACATTTTTTAAAAACTCTATCATTCTTTTTTCCCCATTGTACGCTCCCCGGTACGCTCCGCGGTGCTCGTACCGGGCGCTCCCCCTGCGCAAATCAAAATAAAAAAAAGATTTTTTGTCCCGCGGGGCCCTTTTATAGCCCCCACATCAAACCTAGGGGGTCAAGGGTGGTCTACTCTTCCCCCTTATGGTCATTTCCCCCTTTGTTTTTGCCACCTCTTGTGTCTCGATCCTACCGAGACACAAGACGGCGGCAGCTCCGGACTGTTTGGAATGTTGACAGACACCCGAGAGCCAATCAGCTTTCTGCGCGCAAACTCGCGTAGCGCGCTGGTTAGCGCCCCGGAGCGCTTATAGATATATATATTTTTTTTAACCTAAATTACTCAAAATCCACTGGAGCACATATCTTGAGACATAGCAAAGGCACATCGGGCTACCAGTCCCTACAATTTTGCCAAGTTTGGTGGAAATCCATTCAGCCGTTCGGGTTAAAAGTGAGGTCGACCGCCCTATGGAAATTAACATGGGGAAAACACGTTTTGGGACCCCCCTTTTTTCTCTGCCCCTGCTTGACAAATCCCCCCCAAACTTTCAGGGTAGGACCGGGGCGCCGCGAGGCAAATTTGAGGAAATTTTCAGGCAGATTCCTCAACCGGCGCCAAAGTTATTCACAATAGAATGTTGAGATTTTCTATTGAAAATAATTCTAACTATAACTACCTAATATATATATATATATATATATATATATATATATATATATATATATATATATATATATATATATATAAAAATATATAAAATCATAAATAAATAAATTGAATTGAATATATATATATATATATATATTCAATTCAATTTATTTATTTATGATTTTGGAACTCACATGAGATCCACATAAAAGAATAGCATAGGAGGAAAAGACTGTTTACATCCAAATATGAGGATAAGTAAGAAGAGCAATTTCATGACCACTGATATATGTCTAGAAAGCATTTAAAAAAATTTAAAATTTTACAGCAAAACATTTCATTAGGCGGATTATAAATGGCATCCATTAAAGAGCTAGATGATAAAATACTTAATTTTAAACAAATAGGTCTCAACCACTTTCGCCTATATAACATAAGGGCCGGACATACAAAAAGAACATGAGCAATGTCCTGAATCGATTTATTGCATTGATTGCACATTGCTGAGGAACAATACCATTTGAATAATAAATTGTTTAAAGGAAGAAGGTCCTGCCTCACAAGGAACCAGAAGCGCCGTATTCCATGAGGAAGATTCCAAGAAACGTAGGGTTGCATGTTTTTAAATAGATAGGAGTCTATAACCGGAGAGACGCCTTTCTTCAGAATAAGAGTATCCCTATCCATACCAAAACTCAAATTCCATGTAGCCAGTTTTACGGAGGACTTCAACTGTTGTGCAGATAGCGTAAAAAGAGTTGATTCCTCCAATTGCAATAGAGCTACAGCCCTTCTAAAATTATTTACGATTAAAGAATGCTCCTTTAGGGATCCCAATAGTTCTTTTTGTATGAGGTAACGTAAAGTATCCGGTCTTCCCTTTGAGGTTCCGTGACAATTGTAAGTGATGTTTTCGACTCGCACGAATATGGTCGAGTCTGGTATCTATGAACCGCAAATGACGAATTTAGTGGGTGTACGCAGTTTCGCTGTGCTAACCTAAACCGTTTGTCTGTTACGTGGGTTTTTCTATCCGTACCCACTGGTCCCATCCTAGATACGGCATCCATTTTGTTTCTTGCCCTCAAGTAGCCAGCGAACGGACGTTGTCCGCTTCGCGACCCTGGGATTCCCAAGATATGTACGGAAGACACATGTCCTTTGAGAGTGTCTTTATGACGAGGGGGATGATACTGTAAGGCAGATGGCCCCGCTCGAGGCTCATCTTGCCATGCCGGTTTATTGTCTCAGCCGTGCATCTCATTAGGCACGTCCCTTTGATGCCTATAGCTCGTGTTTCCCGATACCTCCCCTTTTACACCCTTTCCGATCTCCCCACTGTTTCCATCTTCCTCTACACCTGTCCTTGTTCCTTCTTCGATCTGTTTTACTGTTGATTGGAATGCACTAATGGTGGGAAGATGGGTTTTTACAGTTGGGAACCGCCAAATGTTTCCGCACTTATGTCCCGGACTCTGAATGTATCAAAGCGACCAAAGCGACCCCTCTTGGGGATAATTGTGGGAACCAAGTCGTAAACCTTTGTGTATCATGTAAACCTATGGGCGAATTGTGTATAAAAGGAGCGATCCACAGAACCAATTTGAAGCAGTCTCCACAAGTAGCATGCGTTGTACTTGCCGTGACTTCTGTGTTCCCTGCAGTAAATAAAGCTCGAATCTTTGACGCCGAAGGAAGTGTCCCGTGTCTCTGTCACTTGTACGCCGGAGCAGGTTACCCACGAATGTTTCAGGTGTTATTCCCTGGCACCGCTGGGTCTTAAATAACCCAGTCCTTCACCTTAACCAGACAAGAGACCCATCGTACTATCCCAGCTAGGCCCTGGACCCAGCTACTACGGATACCAAATTCTAACCTAAGGGAAGCCACAGTACAAGCAGTGTTACCATAGTTAGGTACCGTAAGAGTCTGCCCTCTATTGTATGTAAAAAAAAACATTGCCCCAAATCAAGCAATTCAATACCATAAAGTAGGGAGGCCGGGATTTTAGCACGGACGGCCTCTAGCAAATAGGCAAGTGGCATTATAAAGGGCACCTAAACCCTTACCTTGTGCCATTGCCTTCCGGATGTTATTATCTATATGGGCCTTAACACTCAAGTTACCAGAAACTATTTTCCCTAGGAAGACATACGTTTTTACAAATTCTAACTCATGACCACCTACCAACCACTTTAAATTCCCATGTATCTGTTTTTTCTCTCCTGTCATACACACGACTTTGCTCTTTGAGACATTTATCTTTAAGTGGTGAATCTCTGCATATTTGTGTAGTGCCTGCAGACGCTCCAGTTTCAAAAAAGAGACACGTGCAGCGTGTTTCTTTTTTGAAACTGTAGCGTATATGTGATGTCATTTGAGATGTCATCAGTGATGTCATCAGTGATGTCACTGACCATGTCATGAATGATGTAATATGTGACATCATCAGCAGTGGATTGCGGGTGTGCGAAATATAGTTAGTACAACTAACTATATAGGAGCAATTTCAATGTTTTTTTGAATGCTAATTCCAAACTATATAAGGCCTGAAACCTATGGTTTTTTAAGTGAATTTGCAAGGTTTTTAAAATGCTAATTCCTAACTATATAAGGCCTTAAACCTATATTTTTTAAAGTGAATATATATATATATATATGTATATATATATATATATATGTATATATATATATAAAACACTAAAAGAGTTCATATTTATTGACACACGTTTAAATATTTTATTAACTAGTTAAACTTTTTTCTGTAAAAATAAATGTCATATTTAGTTAACTATGACTAAATTGCTTAGAATGATATCTCTTAATCACTTTTAATAGAATACTAAAACCATATTAAAATGTTTTAAGGGGAATTTATTATCAATTGAATTTAATGTATGTAAATTAATGAAAAATCAAGGTTCTATAGATCAGCCGAAGAGCCGTTCCCACCCCTTTCAAAAACTTGCTCAATCTACAGAGCCTTCCAAATGTCAAAACTTAAACATGTTAAAGTGTTTAGTAGCCATGAGTTTGGAGAAGACAGGGATTTGTGTGAAAGAGCAACCTATTGTGCACAGACAGAGAAATACACAAAGGAGACATCTCTAAAACACACACACTCTCATGGAGTGCTTAAAACAAAAGAAAACAGAAGTTCTAAATCAAACGGTGGAAGCCACAAAGACAACAAATTTAAAGAGATGTAAAAAGGCAATGCTCCACGGGAGGGTCAAATACAAAATAGGCAAGAAGGGGCTTAAATAAGAATCAGGCAAATGAGAGTGACAAGGCCAATGGTAATCAAAGGCGGGCTCAAACCCTTGCATGTTCTTGATAAGCCACTGTATGTCTTGCAACAGACAGCACATGCACTGTTTTGTGGGTTTTGACTTAAAGACGGAGAGCACAGCAAATGTGAGGTGCACTTAAAACTATATTGATGGTGCCGAAGTTGTGTAATGCATTTGCATTTGCAGATGTGAAGAGTGGGTGAGTGCCTACATACGCATGCAACTTATTTTGTAGAATTGAGTGAAGCCTACAAGATATGAGAAATGGGTGAAATGCAATTGGTTTGTTTTCAGATGTAAGGATGGGTGAGTTCCCACATATATGAAGTGCAGTTCATGTGTTTGAAGATGTGTGACGTGAGTCAGTGACAAAATACATCAGGTGCAAATGTTTCTTGCAAATGTGAATTTGTTGGCAAACATTAGGGTTGGTAGGTGTCAAGAAAGTATCAGGTGTATGTGATTTGTTTGCAAATGTTTGGTTTTTCGAGTACCCAGATGCATGAGGTGCAGATCATTTGGCTGCTGATCGTAAAGGATGAGTGAGTGTCTAAAGATATGAGGTGGATGGTTTGATTGCAGATGTGAGGGGATGGCGCATATCCAACGACATGAGGTGTCTATGATTTATCTGCAGATCAGAGGGGCGGTGAGTGCCTAGAAGGAATGAGGTGAATACAATTTGCAGCTCTGAATGGTGGTGGAGTTCCAAAGACATGAGGGGCATAATGTTAGTTTGCAGATGTTAGGGTGAGTGGTTGCCCAAAGACATGTGGTGCACATGGTTTTCTTTCGAATGTGGGGAGTGGCTGAGTGCTGGAAGACATGAGGTGAGTAGTGTCTAGCGACTTTTAGAACAAAACCTTTTTGGTTCCTAACGGACTCCATAGACCTGTGATGTAGGTGTAAGAGCGGAACACAGTGAAAGATTGTTTTAGAATGTTGAGTTCGCAGTTGCAAGCAGCACTATGAAGAAGGGCAATACTAAGCTCTGTGTGTGGCATATTCATTGGCGGGTACGCAGGCACATGATTTGCCATGGTTGTTTCTAGTAACAGGAGTTGTGTTTGTAATATATGCGAGGGGAGTTAGTCACCTTATAAGAATTATGGAAAAAATATTATCCAGTATTTATTTGGGGGCTAGGATTAGTCTCGAGAAATAATTATAACCTTTTGCCTTTAACAAGTTGATGGTAAAAGCCATTGGCACAAACATTACTTGCGTAAAAGCAGAGTACCACAATAGCTGCTATGTGTCCAATTCGTAGAGGAAAGGGAAGTTAGCCCTCTAGGAGTCACTGCCTGGAAGTTTAACACATATGAAAAGCCCTATTAAGGCAGAAATGTACTGCCGGCTTAGATTTCTTTTCCAAAGCTCAACCTGTTCATCTCACAGTTCAATGAACTGTTAAAATCACATATTCCTCTTGTCCCGGCAGTGAGTCCAGTTACTGCAGTTATCACTATCTGCAGAGCAGCAAAACCTAAATTATAGTAGAGCGAGGAAATGCCAGACAGCATTAGATGTAGAAAATACCAGAAGCAGAGACAGCAAGAAGAAAAGAAGGTGAGAGGGCGAGAGAGAGAGAGAGAGAGAGACAGATAGATATGCAGATGCTATCAGAGGCAGGCCGGGAAGATGGATAAATGAAAGATATTGATATGTACGGAGGGAGAGAGAGGAGAGAGACAGAAAGAAGCTCAACATGGAGCTACAGAAAAAGTTTATAGTGAAGGAGAGAGCACGAGAGAGGCAGAAAAAGAAAATAGTAAAGCTGTGGACATGAGAAAAACACATAGGGGCAGATTTATGTTAACTGGCGCATCCCCAGGGATGCGCCAGTTAACATGCGCCACAGTGCGCCACAGCTCCGCCAGCCATGGTGCGCCGCATTTATAATGCGGCGCACCATGGTGCAAAAACGGCACAGATGCGTGACGCATCTGTGCCGGGAATGTGTCGCATTGCTGGAGTTGCGTCGCAAGCGCGACGCAGCTCCAGCAAGGTTTGGGGGTGCCCCATTTTAACAATGCTGCGTCAAGACCTACGCCTGCTTAAAGCAGGCGCAGGCTTTTGACGCAGCATTGGCTGAAAAGTGACTGAGTGAAATCTCATAGATTTCACTCAGCCACTTTTGCGAGGCGCACCTGCCCCGGAACGCCCACGCTGCGCCGGAATGCCCACAAGCGGCGCAGGGCTTTACAAAGTGACGCATCTGCCTAGATGCGTCACATTGTAAATCGTTCGTAGGGATGTGCCACGTTTACGCCGCCTTGCGTGACGCAACAGCGGCGTAAACGTGGCGCAAGGGCCTCATAAATCTGCCCCAGAGAGAGAGGAGATGGAAACAGATAGGGAAAAAAGAGAGACAGTAAGGGGCACATTAGGATGGCAGACAGACTTTGTCCGTCCGCCATCCCAATGCAAATAGGGATCGCCCGCCATAAGGGCGGGGGTCCCGTGGGGGACATTAGGATGCGCCCGCCACAGTGGCGGTCGCATCCAGCATTCCTGTCATTGTGGTGGGCGGTGCAGTCAGCACCGCCCACCACAATACCAGGAAGACATGCTGTGCACTTCAATGCACGACATGGCAGGCACCGCACAGTGCCTCCCATGTTTGCATGGAACTGCTGGGGGGTACCCAGAATCCCTGAGGTCGTGCCTGCCTTTCCGTGGCGGCAACATCCCCGCCCTCATAGTTATATGGATGGCGGTGTCTACCAGACACCGCCACCATATAAACTGCTTTTCCGCCCGGTAGGCAATCAGGCGGATTGCCCACTGGTGGAAAACCAGTGGACGGTATTCTCGTCTGCTGGGGTCCCCCCGGCCATGGTAATGTGGAGGGGGGAAATTAGAGGCGGACGGTGGTTTTTGGCAGGCGGATCACCACCGCCATATGGGCAGTGGCGATCCGCCCGTCATCATAATGGGCCCCTAAGAGTGTAAGAGAAAGAAAGAGAAAAGGGTGGGAGGGGAAGGAGACAGAACAAGAGTTACACACACACACGAATACGCACGCAAACACACATGCACACACACTCCCACACACATATTCCCGCACACCAAGCAATGCAAGCCCATAGTTATATAGCAGAGATCAAACTCTTCTTGCAACTCCTGAAAGACATCTTCAGGCAACCTCTCTCCAGGAGGGATGCCAAATTGCAACACTGAAGAAGGTGTAGTCGCCTCTTCAGTACCTCTCTACCTCTTTTCTTCACTGAACTACTGTTCATGCCAACCATTAAACTGCGCTTGTATGATATTCCAAAGCTTTATTTTTTTAGGCTATCCCTGCTCAGCTTCAGTTTGGGCACAGGGCATATCAAATACTTGGATGACAATATTTATTCGCCCTCTGGAATGGAAAAACATTTTCATACAATGGATTCTGGAGGTGACCTTGTATCCTCAGTCTGAATGTCTTTCCACTTTTTCGAGTCTTTCTTCTCTTGTTCCTCTGTATTTCCCTTCTTGTCCAGAAGTAATTGCAAAGAAGTAAAAGGTTTTGATTTTGAAAAAAAAAGAAAAGCACAAAAGAAACTATGCAGTCTCCTTTGCTACAGAGCTCTCCTGGGACAACAAGCACAATGATCGGCGTATGAAGTGATAAAACTATTTGAATGTGGAACAGTGCTTTCTTAGAAACCAATATAACCTCTGCAATGGTTCAGACGGATCTGTAGGTCCTCCGCGCACCACTGAAATTGGCGTGGCTGGACCCAGCACACCCTAGATTCATGCATGGTTCCGGTTCCGGGTACTGTGAATCCCGGAAGTCTCTAATGTTGAAAAAAGTAATAGTGATACTACATCTGTGACGTTTTAGGTGAACTTAGAAAACCCTGATCTCAAACAACATTTTACAATTTGTTTTGAACATTACTAGGTTAAAAGGAAAACGTTTTTGGATTCATGGGTCTCAGAAACTCTCCTCCCTCTGTGATAAG
Organism: Lissotriton vulgaris; assembly: GCF_964263255.1. Taxonomy (NCBI): domain Eukaryota; kingdom Metazoa; phylum Chordata; class Amphibia; order Caudata; family Salamandridae; genus Lissotriton; species Lissotriton vulgaris. The sequence goes on from NC_141693.1 coordinate 148,575,043, forward strand.
GCGAGAGTCACAAACCAAGGGAAAAAACTTGTGATTCTGTAGTACGGTGTTTAATGGTGAATTCATGAAGGAACCACGAATCATTAAGCACCAAAAACAAAAGGAAAGCCAATGCGCAACAGGAATTGACCACTTTGAGGAGAAAGAGAAAAAATAGATAAAGAGAAAAATAATGAAAGATAGAAAAGGGAGAGGCGGAAAATAATGAAAGAAAAAGAGAGGGCAAACACTGATGTCCAACCCCACTGTGCACCGCTGAATTCTGAAGGCTGTGTGCAGCAGGGGCTGGGATCTAAATACTGGCTAGGTTTGTGGTACAGAAATGCCACATACATACATATATTATTTTAAAAAAAACTTGAAATACACTTCAAACAGCACATTTAAATATTGAGTTATGTTTGTAGCTCAAAAGTGCAATAAAATAGAATACAGAAATTACTCAGTTATGGTTTATGTTAACCATGGTTTGTGGTTTATGGTAACTGTGTCCTGCCCACCATGAGCAAAACACCAATTTGCCAACATCAAGAGCACAATGTGGCAAACAGCAAAAGTTATGGAATGTATTTTGCGCTCTGCTAGCCAAATTGTCAAATTTCAGTATTTTTATTTGTTTATATTTATATTACATTCAAACTACAATTGTTACGTTTGGCACCTTGCTCCCTCGACTATTGTCTATCAAATTTGATGTTATGTTATGTTATGTTATGTTATGTTAACAAAATTAATAAAGCGCATGGCTACCCCAGCACCGGGGCGTCCCAGCACTGGCAGATCAAGCGGCAAAGGTAAAGTGGAAGCTAGGAAGACGGACAACCAAGAGAGACCAGTACGGGCATAGCGGGGCAGGAAAACGCCCCAGCTAGATGGAAGCGAACAGCCAGATTTCTGAAGGCCAGGTAGTCTTGGGTGCATCGGGCCGCGATAGGGATAGAGTTCCAAAGGAGAGGGGCTAGAGACCTAAAAGAGCGTCCTCTTGCTCTGCTCCTGCGCACCCTGGGAATGCAGGCCAGGTGCAAATCAGCGGAGCGCAGAGCCCGTGTGGGTACATACAATGAGCATAGGCCCTGCAGAATCTGGGGGCCTTGGCTAAACAAGATCTGGTGAAGGATCCAGAGAGTTTTAAAATGGATTCTCCATTCAATCTGGAGCCAGTGTAAGCGTCTCAAGAGATGGGAAGTGTGACAGTATTTAGGGAGGGCAAACAGAGTACGGGCAGCAGCGTTCTGGGCCCGTTGTAATCTCTTCGTGACCATTTTAGAGGTATCCAGTAGAAGTCCGTTACAGTAGTCCAGACGAGACAAGACTACTGATTGAATGATCATCTGACGGCTGGGGGCAGTAAAGAATCCTAGGATGGGCTTCAACCCACGTGGGTGGCCAAAGCAGGTGCTTGCCACTTTTGTGGCATGCAGTTCAGAGGACAGGGAATTATCCATTAGGACCCCTAAATTTTTGACTGAGTTCTTTGGTTGGGGGGGAGGACCCAACTAAGCGGGCCACCAATGTTATGTTATGTTATGTTAAAAAAGGGCTCTTCTATAGCACACGGCTACTCCTTGGAGTGTCCCGTCGCTTTGGCAAAGAGAGATAGAAGAAAAGTACACAACACAACGCCCTCCGCAGGCCGGCACAGAAATTACTGGGAGAAGAGCCAAGTCTTCAATTCTTTTTGAAAAGCAAGCAAGTTAGTGGCTGTTCTCAAAGCGAAAGGAAGCTCGTTCCAGCAACGAGGTGCCAGAAACCGGAAAGAGCGGCCTCGAGTACGAGCGCGTCTAATAGTGGGAACAGCGGCTTTGGCCTGCAGAGCGGACCTTAGAGTCCTCCAGGGAGCATAGAAGGCCATCCGCTTCCCAAGGTAATTTGGGCCAATCGAGTGGAGAGCTTTAAAGGCCAGAGTCAAGATCTTGAAAGTGACTCTCTTGGCGATCGGAAGTCAATGAAATCTCTCAAGCAACTCCGACGCTCGAGCCCTTCACGGTAATCCAAAGATGGCTCTAGCAGCCGAGTTCTGCACGACCTGCAAGCGTGCCATCAGATATTTAGGAAGGCCTAGATAGAGAGCGTTCGCGTAATCAAGACGCGAGCCTATCAAGGCCTGAACAATCATTTTTTGTGTTGAAGGGATATTAGGGGAAGAAACTTCCGCAACAATTTCAGAAAGCCAAAGCACTTTCCAGTCAGCCCTACAATCTGCGGTCTAAAAGAAAGATCAACATCACACAAGACGCCCAGGTTTTTAGCTTTTAGCGAGGCAGCATCGGGCGGAAACATATCACGAGGCCACCAAGTCTTCCAGCCGGGATCCGGTGGACATCCGAAGAAAAGCAGCTCCGACTTGTCTGAATTACACTTCAGACAATGCCTCTGAAACCAATCAAACACGGCTTCCAGACATTCCCTGATCCGACCAATGGTGGTCCCAATTGTGCGAGTCTCTCCCAAACAGGAGCACCTCCATTTTAGAAGAATTAAGTTGGAGGTAATTGTCCGCCAGCCAATCTGAGATTGCTAGGATGTCTTCGTGGAACCTAAGTTTGTCTAGGCCGGGGTCTTTGGAGAAAGTAAACAGCAACTGCGTGTCGTCTGCGTAGGATAGCATCTTAATCTCCCGGGCCTTGGCCAGAAGAGCCAGGGGGCTGATGTACACGTTAAAGAGTGTAGGGCTCAGCGCAGAGCCCTGTGGGACATAGCAGTTGAGAGGATGGATATTGGACTGATGAGGGGGGCATGTATCTGGAAGGAATGTTCAGATAAAAAAGATGCAAACCAGGCCGAGGCCGTTCCACAGACCCCGATCTCCCTGAGTCGATGGAGCAGGATCACATGGGAGACGGTGTTGAAGGCCGCACTCAGATCAAGCAGCACCTGAGCTGTGGTGTCGCCCTCATCCAGTACTGCCCTCAGCTGCTCTGTGACTGCCAGCAAGGCGGATTCCATGCTATGATTAGACCGGAACTCGTTTTGTGACTTATCCAGAATCTCATTCTCCTCTAAATACTTGGTAAGGATGGTGTTTACATGGGATTCCATGACCTTCACTAGGTAAGGGAGCAATGAGATGGGCCGGAAGTTCTCAGGGGCAATTGCATCCAAAGTGGACATTTTTAGGATTGGAACGACCTTAGCGTGCTTCCATGATTTGGGGAACACTGCTTACTGGAGTGATCTATTAATCAGTATTTTGGAGACGTGTTGCTGCATAGAAGATTTTTGTTTCACATAAAGTTGCTGCGAGAACATACTTATGGCAACGCAGTCATTTGAAGGACTTTGTCTGGTTTGATGAATTTTCTTACAGACCTTTTTAAGATGTACGACAAAATATTAGTGTCTAGTGCACATTTAACAGTGCTTATATACTGTGTACCGAAGTTAGGCTAATGATGCAGTTGTGCATGTGCAAACAGTTTGCCAACAGTTTGCAGAAGCATTACCTAGGGTTCCCAAAGAGAATATAATTTTGAAAAAAATATAAAACACACAGACACACACACAGAGTGACTCACAAAACACTTTGAGGTCTGTCCTCTATTTTGCAAAACAGTAAAACATTTGTGACCATTACAATAAAAACACACATACAGACGGACAAACACCACAAACACACACACACATACACACACATGCGCACATATGCACAAGCACACACACACATACAGTCACACAGACAAAACATTTTAGTTTACAGAGAAGTTGTGTGTGATTAGAAAATTAACTTTGAACTGTTTTTCAGTTCTACAATAGTCAAGAAGAAATTACACTCATCTTCAGTGAAAAAAGCATGTAATGACACAGCTTGAGGTAGTCATTTTAAGCATAGGGATAAATGTAAGTGCATATGTATTTAGGAATATATTTATAGTCCTTTATGTTTACCTTTCAGGAAGTTCTAGTTACCTGTGAAAGCATTGGCAGTTGAATATACAGAGATATTGATATGGCATGTCACTTCACGATTACAGCTATGGTCACTGTTCCAATGACAAGTTACCTAAGGCATTTCTTGGTCCAGAGATCCATTACAACCTGCAGATCTCTTCGACCCGAGAAGTGACAAGGCAGAGTATTCCTCGGTTTTCTCTCTTATAAGCTACTGTTTCCCACATCTACTACTAGCCATCCTGTTCTAGTATATATGTTGGGGAGATGGAAATGAACATTGCTTACAATCGATCTCATGCACCTGGTTAGTGCTAAGATTCGAGTTGGCTTCAGCATAAAACATAAAAAAGACATGAAATTCAAACATAAGATACCTTAACCTTCTCATTCACCCAGTTCTACTACCGTAACATTGACCCCCACTATCATTGCACACTCTTTTCAGTGTCAAACATGTTTCTTTACACCGAATAACATATTGCATAACGTTGAATATCAAGGACGGGATGTTCCGTTACTATCCACGGATGAAATACACATTTTTTAGAACACAAAAAAGTCATAACACAATACAGCACTCAAAGTACTATCATACACTGGCATATACAAAGAAATCTATAATGTACAATAATGCACGATAACGGTTTGTGACCATGACAACAAATCAATCATGTCTTCAAGATCAGATACTTTCAGTAAATAACAATACATTCCTACATCAACATTATTACACAACTGTTGTTTCAATTAATTTTATTTAACATTATAAGGGTCTCATTACGATGGCAGAAAAATAGCCAGCCACTGCTGATCCGGCGGTGACGATCGTTCCACCATTGTCATGAGATTTACTCCCTGCCACATTCTGATGATGGTGGGTATCGCAGCGGATGGAAAGTCTGTCCGCCGCTTTTCCGCTGGTAGCAATCGTCACAATTGCCTTGCAGAGGGGTCAGCATTCTCAAAATGGAGGCGGAGCCAAGCATGCTCCTCCGGCACAATCATGATGCCGGCGGAAGCCAGCCTTTCCGTGGAGGTTCATGAACTGCCATTGAAAGGCTAGCAGAGAATGTATTCAGGGGCCCGTTATGGGCCCCCCTTGTGTTGGGAGGAGGTGTGGGTGCACTGGGGTAGTACCCATGGTACCCCCCTACATTTCACTGCACCAAGTGGCAGGCACAGTGTAGTGCGTGCCACATAGTGCAGTGAAATGCACAGCATTACTTTTTTTAACATTGCATCTGTGCTGCTGAAAGCAGCCACTGATACAATGTTAAAGGTGTGGAATCTGACTGCAGCAATGGCAGTCTCATCATAATTGCAAATGCGGGACCGCCACACGCATGGCGGGCAGGCCCAATCACCGCTACGGTGTCTGGTGGGCGGACCAAGTCCGCCCACCATCATAATGAGCTCCTCAGTCACAAACTCGTTTACACTCATCCATATACACAATCTGTTTTTTCTCACATTTCATTTGCTCCTTCAAAAGGCAGGGGTGGGAATTGAGGTTAAGTTATTATGCTGGGGATTTAGATAAGATCATTTAAGCATGTATTTGTAAGAAATCAGATTATTTTTTGAAGGGGGTGAGATCGCACCTCAAATAATATGCACACATTTTGTCAGAGTGAACGACAAAAGTCTCTAACTAAACTGTGCTTAACCTTCTGGTAGCTTGAAACAAAGCAGTTAGGTTTAACTTAGAGGCAATGTGTAAAGTACTCATGCAGCACTCAAACAGTAGTAAAGTGAAAACACCACACAAGAAAAATCCCCAAATTAATTTAGAAAAATAGAGAATATTTTAATAAATACATTGACATCAAGATGACAAAATCCAATAAGTTGAAGCAGAGATATGATTTTTTAAATTGTTTAGATAAAACAAGTGTCAAAAAGTGCGATACGTCAACTGTGGGTATCTAGTCCAGCCTGGCTGGGAGAAAGTCACAGATAGAGACTGACCCTGATGAAGCATTTTATAAGCACAGGGATGTGTCATATTTACAAAAATATGATGCATTCCTTCTGTTTCCCCAGCACTGGCACACAATTGGCTGCCATACACCAATGCAGACAACCGTGCACCATGTTGCAAAGGTGCCTGCATAGTGGGGATGATTGTTTCTCCTGCACAAAAGCAATCATTGATGGTATTTTCCTCTTTATATGCGTGCTGAATAATTCAACATGCGCAAAAAGAGGAATAAACATGGAGAAATACAAAACTTTCTCCTCTTTGTGCTTCCTTACACCTTCCCAGGGGAGGAGTAGGATTCTAAAGCATTCCTAGGTTTACAAAATGTTGTAAATCTGGGAATGGGCAGAATCCATGGGTTTTGCATGGGAACCAACAGCAAAACCCATGGCACGCCCCTTTCACGCAAATTGATGCTTGAAAAGGGTCCGGATTTAAAAGGCCATGAACAGCTACGCAGGCTGCCTTTGTGTGGCCTTGTAAATATGGGCCAGCACACTTCGCCACCGGTGCGTAAAAAAAAGTGGCGTACCGGCGGTGCAAAGGGTTTGTAAATAAGTCCCAGAGAGTCATTCAATTTGCACCTGCACAGCTCTGTTGGGGTGTGTGTAGCTCTGCACCAGATCCAGTGAAGCCTTTGGCAAGGGGATGCGTGGTATGGCTCTGTGTGGCTCTGCATTGAATCCCCAGTCGGGAGCTGTGCAGGTTTGCATGGCTCTGCACCACTATGCATCATATCAGGTGAAACCATCAGTTAAGCAAGGAGAAGTACACTTTGTTTCCAGGTAAGGGTCCAGGATATTGAAGACAGCACCTGGGCATCAGGACTCACTCCTACAGAGGCCAGCAGGAGATCCCGGCCAGGTCCAGTTGATACTGTTCAGCTGGAAAGCAAGAAAGGTCTCTGTAAGCTTGATGTGACCCTGTCTATCAAGCTCGAGGTCAGCCAACAGACCTTTGGAGTTGTTTCTGGGTTCTTGGGTTCAAGACAAGCAGGTCCAGTCTTTGTTCATCAGGCAACAAGGCAGACCTTTTTCCGTCTGAATTTATTAAAAAATAATGCTAAAATGCGGGATCACTAAATATAAGAACAAAAAAACTATAAACCAAGAAGAAAACATAGCTACATTAATTGAACAAATAATCTCTGTGATACAAAAGGTGGCAAAGTGGTGGCAGAACATTGTCTAAGGTGTAATAGTAATACACCAGAACATTCAATCAGTCAGCATATTTTTCATATTCACCTTTTAGGCAACCTGGTAATCCCAACTCTCTTTCTTAACCCAGAACTTCCTGGATTACTCACAGAGCTCTCATGTTTGCTTTCCGTGTCATATCTTCCCACTCTTGCAACTCTCGACAAAGTCCACAATTGACAATTCGAAACTAATGCAGCATTACCTCTTACATCCACAACTCTGACCAGGTCTCTGAATTTGGAAGAGCCTTCTCTTAACAACACCGGGTCTTTCATTCGCACTACATCTCCTAACTCAACTACAGTTTTTCTGACCATCTAGTCTTTACATTTCAAGTCTCTCTGACAATGAGTAACACTGTGTTTGTCACTCAATACCTTTGCACTGTCCCTGGTCACAGTCATTTCACAACCTTGGCCCATCACCTTCACTTATTAAAAAGGGCATAGAGGAGACACCTCTTTTCTTCCTCTCATAAGCTCAGATGGTACCTTCTCCGTAATTGAGTGCAGTGTGGACCTATAAGCCCAGATCAACTTTCTGATAGCAACTTCACAATCCACCTTAGACTTCACAGCCCTTTGGATACATTCTACTACCACTTTGTTGAATCTCTTAACTTTTTCATTAGCTTGACGTTAATACAGGAGTGTACGTAAGTGCTTCACCCCACACTTGCCCAAAAAATTCGTTCATGCTTGCTGAAGTAAACTGGACTTCATTATCCATGAGCATTCCTCTGGAGTACCTTCCTTGGCAACAACTTCACAAAAGAAATGAATGACAGAATCTGTGTTTCATTCTGCCACAACCTGTACCTCCACTCACCTTGATAAATTGTCTACTAATACTATGAAATGCCTCATCCTAGAAGGCAATATATTAAAAGGTCCCAAGAAATCTGTAACAATCTCTGCCACACTTTACTAGGAGTATTGACAAGTATAGGCATTGGTACAACAGTTACCAAGTGCTTGTTGCTTTAACAGCACTGCACACAACTCCTTACCAACCATTCTACATCCACATTCACTCCTAGCCAACCAGAAATTATTCCTAATCCTTTGCTTGGTCGCACTCATACCAAGATGCCATACATGCACTGTCTCTAAACTTTGTTGACAAAAGCATTATGGTGGCATTAACTTATCCCCTCTCACCATTGAATCACTTTCAAATGATAACTCATCTGCCACTTTGCTGTAAGGTTGTAAACATATTTCTTGAGCCTTTTCTCTCAGAAAATCCCAATTTTACCAATGTTACAACCTTACCAAAGTACTATTATGGTGGCGGGATGCCCACCCTACTTTAAATGTAATCCATGCTTGTCCAGTAATTATGCAAGAATACGTGCACACCGGTTGGGTGCCATGCCCAAAAGGCACCCTGATTGACAACAATATCATTAGATGGGGTGTCATCTTGCCCCAAACCGATCGCACAGCTGAATTGCGCCTCTATGGCAAACAGTTCATATTATACACCATATTTACTTCATTTTTGATCATGTACTCCGTCCTTTTTATCTCTATTATGTACTAACTTACGCGGGGCGTGGCTGACTGCCGGGCATGGAAGACCTGAGCTGAGTGAGCTCCGTCTCCCGCCCGATACTATGCTTAATATCCTGAGATTCCTGGACCGCCGATACTTGCTTTTGGCCCCACAGATGGCAGGGCATGCTCAGACGTGAGTCCCTTGCTCACTTTGCCACTGGATCCAAGCCAGCCTGGCTGAAGACGGCTGTAATGCCAGGAACCGGTCCTAGCAAGTTGGAATCCGGTCTAGGGAAGGCATGCCTTGGCAGTTCGGGCTGGACTGTTCCCATGAGGTACAGGGTCAGACTGATTTGCATATGGCCATGTCTGAACTGGGGTGGCAGAGTGGGCTAAAGAACGTTGATGGATTAAACCGCCTTTTTTCCACTGCTGCCTTAGTATCACTGTATCGTAGCGCTTGATTGGCATTATAGCCCCTCGACCCTCGCAGCATTTGTTTGTTGCCATTTTGTTTAACTTCTTGCTGGCCCCTCCCAGACCCTCCCTCCACCTCGCTCCCGCCTCCCAGCTGCCCCTCCCACCCACAGAGACTAGGAGCTGCCCTCGCCCTCGTGCAAGCTGTGACCGTCCTGCCTTCATCTAGAACGGTTGCTCCCCCCACCTCCTCTCTGCTGGTATAGTGCTGATTGATATTGTGCTCCATGTTACTGCTATTCATTTATGTGTATGTGTATTTGTGTAGCGCTTTGAAGCGCTCGCCACTGCTGGGCATCACATAGCATTTTTGATAAGTTTTGTTTGTGTGATTTAATCTGCCTACCTGCCGCCTAGCGCATAGCGCTTTTCCACTGCTGCCTTAGTATCACTGTATCGTAGCGCTTGATTGGCATTATAGCCCCTCGACCCTCGCAGCATTTGTTTGTTGCCATTTTGTTTACCTTCTTGCTGGCCCCTCCCAGACCCTCCCTCCACCTCGCTCCTGCCTCCCAGCTGCCCCTCCCACCCACAGAGACTAGGAGCTGCCCTCGCCCTCGTGCAAGCTGTGACCGTCCTGCCTTCATCTAGAACGGTTGCTCCCCCCACCTCCTCTCTGCTGGTATAGTGCTGATTGATATTGTGCTCCACGTTACTGCTATTCATTTATGTGTATGTGTATTTGTGTAGCGCTTTGAAGCGCTCGCCACTGCTGGGCATCACATAGCATTTTTGATAAGTTTTGTTTGTGTGATTTAATCTGCCTACCTGCCGCCTAGCGCTTAGCGCTCTTCCACTGCTGCCTTAGTATCACTTTATCGCAGCGCTTGATTGGCATTATAGCCCCTCGACCCTCGCAGATTTGTTTGTTGCCATTTTGTTTAACTTCTTACTGGCCCCTCCCAGACCCTCCCTCCACCTCGCTCCCGCCTCCCAGCTGCCCCTCCCACCCACAGAGACTAGGAGCTGCCCTCGCCCTCGTGCAAGCTGTGACCGTCCTGCCTTCATCTAGAACGGTTGCTCCCCCCACCTCCTCTCTGCTGGTATAGTGCTGATTGATATTGTGCTCCACGTTACTGCTATTCATTTATGTGTATGTGTATTTGTGTAGCGCTTTGAAGCGCTCGCCACTGCTGGGCATCACATAGCATTTTTGATAAGTTTTGTTTGTGTGATTTAATCTGCCTACCTGCCGCCTAGCGCGTAGCGCTTTTCCACTGCTGCCTTAGTATCACTGTATCGTAGTGCTTGATTGGCATTATAGCCCCTCGACCCTCGCAGCATTTGTTTGTTGCCATTTTGTTTAACTTCTTGCTGGCCCCTCCCAGACCCTCCCTCCACCTCGCTCCCGCCTCCCAGCTGACCCTCCCACGCTCTGCCCCCTCCACCATCCATTTATGCCAATGCCCCCACGAGCAGCGTCCACGCGCTACGGCCGCGCCGAAGGTGCGCCAAAGGTAAGCCCGTCTACGCCCGTCCGCGCCTGGACCGCGCCCAGCGCCAGACCCCCTGGTTCCCGTAATACCCAGCCCACTCGCATCACTTACGATGCCGCCTCCCTCTTAGCCCTGAGCTCCGGCCGCTCCCTCAACTGCGTCCAAGCCGCTCCTGGACACACCCATGGTCCCTTCTCATGCAACTCCTGCAAGTTCGACGGCACCAATACCAACTCCTCATCCACCAACGCGACACAGAGACCCAACACCAACCACCTAAAATGCATCCTGCTCAACACCCGCTCAATCCACAGACATGCCATTGACCTTTGGAATCTACTAGACACCATCTCACCAGACGTCTCCTTCCTTACAGAAACATGGATGAACGCCTCTTCAGCCCCAGACATCACCATTGCCATCCCAGAAGGATACAAGATCATCCGCAAGGACCGCGTCAAGCATACAGGAGGAGGCATCGCCATCGTCCACAAGAATTCCATTCACATCTCAACCAGCTCAGATGACAACCTTGCCAGCGCCGAGCACCTTCACTTCCAGATCCACACCGACCCCAAAACCACACTCAGAGGCACCCTTCTCTACCGGCCCCCGGGCGCAATTCAATGACGATATGGCTGACTTCATCACCCCACACGCCCTCCCCTCCGAGGACTACATCATATTGGGAGACCTCAATTTTCACCTGGAAAAGAGCAATGACAACAGCGCCACCACCCTTCTGGACAACCTCGCAAACCTCGGACTTAAACAACTTGTCACTTCCCCCACCCACATTGCAGGTCACACACTCGACCCTATCTTCACCTCCAGCAAATACGTCTCTTTCAGCCACACCACAGCTCTTCATTGGACGGACCACAGCTGCGTTCACTTTTTCTACAATAAGCCCACAATCAACTACCACCCTCAACCCTCCCTGCGTAGAAATTGGAACAAACTCACCATCGACCAGATCTCTTCATCGCTCCTCCAAATCCCTCCTGTCCACTCCTCAAACCCCGACCAAGCAGCCATTAACTTCACCCAATGGCTATCCAAAAGCTCCGACATCCTAGCACCGTTGAAAAAACATCAAAACAAACTAAGCAGCAAGAAGGCCTCCTGGTTCAACGATGATCTTAAGAAATCCAAGAAACTCTGCCGCTCCCTCGAGAAAGCATGGAAAAAAGACCCAAACTCCAACACCAGAGACGCCTTCAAAAACGCCACCCGCATACACCACCAACTAATCCGGTCCGCCAAGAAAGCCGCCTTCAAAGACCGACTAGATAACAATGCCCACAATAGCAAGGAGTTATTCAACATCGTCAAAGAATTTACCAACCCATCAGCAAACTCCAACGACATCACCCCCTCTCTAGCCCTCTGCGACTCCCTAGCCTCCTTCTTCCACAACAAAATTGCAGACATCCACAACAGCTTCGACAACCGACCCGAAGACCAACCCACCCAACCTTCTGCAGGACCTTCTCCCCCCTTGAACATCCTTAACAACTGGAACCCAATCTCCACTGAGGACACCATCCGCCTGATGAACTCCATCCACTCAGGATCCCCAACTGACCCATGCCCTCACCACATCTTCAACAAAGCAGACTCCATCATAGCACCACGCCTCCGAGACGTCATCAACTGCTCCCTCAACTCCGCCACCTTCCTGGAAAGCTGGAAACACGCAGAACTCAGCGCCCTTCTGAAAAAACCCACAGCTGACCCCACCGAACTCAAAAACTACCGCCCCATCTCGCTCCTTCCTTTCCCGGCCAAAGTCATCGAAAAAGCTGTCAACAACCAGCTTGCCGCCTTTCTCGAAAGCAACAAATCCCTCGACCCCTCACAGTCCGGATTCCGAGCCAAACACAGTACTGAGACCGCACTCATCGCAGCCACAGACGACATTCGAACCCTACTGGATAATGGAGAAACAGTTGCCTCATCCTCCTTGACCTCTCCGCAGCCTTCGACACAGTCTGCCACAGCACCCTATTACAGCGCCTCAGTAACATCGGAATCCAAGGAAAAGCACTGGAATGGATCACCTCGTTCCTCACCGGAAGAACTCAGAGAGTTCGGCTCCCTCCATTCAAATCAGAGGCCTCTGAAGTCATCTGCGGCGTGCCGCAAGGATCGTCACTCAGCCCCACCCTCTTCAACGTATACATGAGCCCCCTCGCAGCCATCGTTCGTCAACACAATCTCAACATCATCTCCTACGCTGACGACACCCAACTGATCCTCTCACTCACCAAGAACCCCAACACCGCCAAAAACAACTTACACGAAGGAATGAAAGAAGTAGCCGAGTGGATGAAACACAGCCGTCTGAAACTGAATTCAGACAAAACAGAAGTCCTAATCTTAGGTACCTCCTCCTCCGCCTGGGACGACTCTTGGTGGCCAGAGGCCCTTGGAAAAGCACCCATCCCGACGGACCACGCACGGAACCTGGGCGTCATCCTGGACTCCTCACTCTCAATGACCAGACAAGTCAACGCTGTCTCATCATCCTGCTTCAACATTCTTCGCATGCTCAAAAAAACTTTTTGCTGGATCCCCAACGAAACTAGAAAATCGGTCACTCACGCACTTGTCACGAGTCGCCTGGACTACGGAAACACCCTATACGCCGGTTCCACCGCAAAACTCCAGAAAAAACTCCAACGCATCCAGAACGCCTCAGCCAGGCTCATACTTGATATCCTGCGTAAAGAACACATCTCTGGTCACCTGAAAAACCTCCACTGGCTCCCCGTAAATAAGAGAATTACCTTCCGCCTATTAACCCACGCACACAAAGCACTTTACGAACTTGGACCCGAATGCCTCAACACACGACTGTCCTTCTACACCCCCTCCCGTCAACTACGATCCTCCAACCAAGCCCTGGCCACTGTTCCCCGCATCAACAAAGCCACCATGGGAGGTAGATCCTTCTCCTACCTGGCAGACAAAACCTGGAACTCTCTTCCCACTCACCTTCGGCTTACTCAGAACCACCTAGCATTCAGAAAGCAACTTAAAACTTGGATATTCGACAAGTAATTTTCCCCCTTCCTCAAGCGCCTTGAGACCCTATGGGTATGTAGCGCGCTATATAAATTTCTGACTTGACTTGATAAGTTGGCAGGGTATGCTCAGAGGTGAGTCCCTTGCTCACTTAGCCACTGGATTCAAGCAAGCCTGGCTTAAAACGACGGTAATGCCAGAAACCGGTCCTAGGAAGCTTGAATCCGGTCAAGGGAAGGCATGTATGTATGTAAATGTATTTGAGCTTATATAGCGCACAGCTACCCACAAAGGGTTTCCCGGCGCTTGCTTAGGGAACCCGTCCTGGTATTCCCCTGTGAGATAACCCCAGCAGGGTATCCACAAGGTGAAAGCCAGGCATCCTGCCGCGAGGGGCCGTTGTAGAGATTAAGCAAGCTATTGCCCAGAGTCGCAGAGTGTGAACCCTTGAGTCGAGAAGGCACCGGAGCGAGAATTATCGAGTCCGTGGAATTTTTGAGCCCAAGACCCGCCGAGGCGGGGAATTGAACCCTGGTCCAGGGCCGATCTCAGCTTCCGGGTCTGCCGCCTCTAACCCCTGAGCCACACTTCTCCACAAGGCATGGCTTGGCAGTTCGGGCTGGACTGTTCCCATGAGGCACAGGGTCAGACTGATTTGCATATGGCCATGTCTTAACTGGGGTGGCAGTGTGGGCTAAAGAAAATTATGGATTAAACCCAGATCTTTGGACTGGGCATGAGTGTTTGATTGGTTCAGATGCTCCATCCATCACTACCCCCTATTGTACCGCTTTGTGCGCCATAAGTTGGCAGGGTATGCTCAGACGTGAGTCCCTTGCTCACTTTGCCACTGGAGTTAAGTAAACCTGGCTGAAGACGGCTGTAATACCAGAAACCGGTCCTAGGAAGCTTGAATCCGATCAAGGGAAGGCATGGCTTGGCAGTTCTGGCTGGTCTGTTCCCATGAGGCACAGGGTCAGACTGATTTGCATATGGCCATGTCTGAACTGGGGTGGCAGAGTGGGCTAAAGAACGGTGATGGATAAAACCCAGATCTGTGGACTGGGTGTGAGTGTTTGATTGGTTCAGATGCTCCGTCCATCACCATCCCCTTTTGTACCGCTTTGTTCGCCATAAGTTGGCAGGGCATGCTCAGACATGAGTCCCTTGCTCACTTTGCCACTGGATTCAAGCAAGCCTGGCTGAAGACATCTGTAATGCCAGGAACCGGTCCTAGGAAGCTTGAATCCGGTCCAGGGAAGGCATGGCTTGGCAGTTCGGGCTGGACTGTTCCCATGAAGCTCAGGGTCAGACTGATTTGCATATGGCCATGTCTTAACTTGAGTGGCAGTGTCGGCTAAAGAACGGTGATGGATTAAACCCAGATCTTTGGACTGGGTGTGAATGTTTGATTGGTTCAGATGCTCCGTCCATCACCACCCCCTTTTGTACCGCTTTGTTTGCCATAAGTTGGCAGGGTATGCTCAGATGCGAGTCCCTTGCTCACTTTGCCACTGGTTTTAAGCAAGCCTGGCTGAAGACGGCTGTAATGCCAGAAACCGGTCCTAGGAAGCTTGAATCCGGTCCAGGGAACGCATGGCTTGGCAGTTCAGGCTAGACTGTTCCCATGAGGCACGAGTCAGACTGATTTGAATATGGTCATGTCTGAACTGGGGTGGCAGTGTGGGCTAAAGAACAGTGATGGATTAAACCCAGATCTGTGGACTGGGTGTGAGTGTTCGATCGGTTCCGATGCTCCGTCCATCACCACCCACTTTTGTACCACTGATCGCTGCCATGGCACGCCCTCGGCGACGGAGCTGCCTATCCCAGAAGTTACTGTGCCCGCTCCATGGACGAGGCCGGCTCCTGGCACTTGTACTGCATTGCGCTCTCCACAGGTCCTGCCACAGTGTCATTCACAATAGCAAACCTAGCACTGCTGTAGAAAACCTGCCCATTGCACACCGTTTAGTGGCACACTGACCCTTCTGCATCATAATACGCTGCCTCTACTATTAGCCCTTGGCGCACCTGGCAGGAGAAGACAACACTAACCGCATAACCGCCTTGGGGCGTCTGCCCGGTGCCCCCGCACCTGGACATACTGGAGCAGAGACGAGTGGGAGCCCAGAGAGGCACCATGGGGCACTCTAAAACCAAGCAAGTGGATGCCGCAGCGGACGACCCGACGCAATCCTCCACCGCTGGAGATCCTTTCAGTCCTTCGGACAATGAAGTTATCCCACCCACGGGAGTGGATCCTAATGACGCCAAGCTGGATTTGATACTAAAAGAAATCCGGTATTCCAGAATGGCGCTGGAAACGCAAATGGACACAATGTCAACAGGGCTTACTCTTTTGCAAGCTGACCATAAAAACTGGTTGACAAAGTCAAATCGAACAAGCTAGCTCTAGATGATCTTATCCGACAATAAATGCAGCACTCCACGCAACTCGAGGAATTCTAGCACCAGCTCTGGGGGCTCCAGAAGAGGGTGGACGATGCGGAGGGTAGATCCGGATGCATTTTGTGCATTCAGGAACGTAGTGAGGGGTCCAACCCCACGCAGTTTGTGGAGGACTGGCTCAGAGACAAGGTGGCTACGACAGGCATTACTCCTCTTTACAGTGCGGAAAGAGAGCACTGAGTGCCATCTTGACCGCCCAAGCCGGGTGCATCCCCCGCCCGCTGATAGCGCGCATCCCACACTACAAAGATTATGACAATGTTCCAAGGGCGGCCCGAGAGAATGCGCCAGTGAAATTTGAAAACAGAACTGTCTCACTCTACCTGAATTTCACCCCAGCAGTCCAGATGGCTAGAGCAACGTTTCTAGGAGTAAAGAGAAGCTTGTGAAACCACAACGTGAAATATGCCCTGTTCTTCCTGGCACACCTAAAGGGATCCATAATCAAAAGTCGTACTTCTTTGAGACTCCTGACGAAGCAGCAGAATGGGCCGAGAACACCTTTGCATTGGATCTCTCTCAAGACCCACTCTTGCTGACCCATCCAGGCACCGTCTCCTCACGGCAAACAGATGAACCACATGGACCGGGACACAATCGCAGTGGGACCCCCTCGACATCAGCCCAAACACTGGAGCAAATCACCACCAGCCAAGAAAATGCGCTCCTAACGGCGGCCGCCCTAGCGGCTCATGATGGCCGAACTGTCAGCCAAGTGGAACACTCATCGGATACCAACACAGTGTGTTCAGAATCGGATACCAGCCAGCCACCTTTCCCATCGATCACAGCGCAGATTGCAAATGGCTTTTGACATCTGCTGGGGGTGTCTCGAGGTGGTAACGTATGCAACAAGCCTGATGTGGGGACCTAATGCTCTGACTTGTGGATATGGCCCCAGGTACCCGAGTTTACTGGGGCACAGTCCTAATGGTATGTAGGATTGTTTGTTCTTGCGCAGACATGGCCTTCACCCCCCAACCGTCTGCATGTTTTTCTTTACTCTTGATGCCCATGTAGGGCTGATAGTGTTGGTTTGGTCCTCTATAGTTCTACAAGGGGAACCTAGAATTGGGGTGTTAATGGGGGTTCACGTGCTCAGATCCCTTGCCATATTCTTCAATTGGGCCGTCATAATAGGTTTCACCCTTACACAATGTAATTTCCATGGCGAAGTCACCTAATGCATACACTCTTTGCACCTGGAATGTGCGCGGACTGGGCTCTATCCATAAGAGACACAGAGTCATGGCTCAACTTACTAGAAGGAGAGTCTCAATTGCATACTTACAAAAAACGTACCTTAATGGGGACAAGGCGACTAAATTACACAAGAAATGGAGGGGGCAATTATTTGCTACAAAATATTCAGCTTTCTCGAGGGGGGCGGCAATATGGGTGAGGAATACAGTTCCGTTTGCGCTGTTGGAACAAAAAGTGGACAGTAATGGCAGGTATGTTCTACTACATGGTTTATTGGATGGGAGACATATGGTGCTAGGTTGTATATACACGCCCAATACTGACCAAGACAAATACTTAGCTGCACTCAGCACAGTACAGTCTGAATGGGCTGGATATCAATGCATACTAGGCGGAGACTTTAATGCTGTACTAGATCTCACCCTAGATAGATCCCACCCTCCATTACACGCCACTAAAAGTAGGAAACAAACAGATGCACTCATGGTTGGGCAAGGGGCTGGGACTTGCAGGATGCCTGGAGGACAAAGCACACGGGACACAGGGAATATACATTTTACTCCTCGCCACATGGGTTGCACGCTCGAATAGACCGTTATCTGTGCTCCACCACACTGAGGGACTCCATCACTTCAGCACTCCACATGGGGAAGACCCAATCAGATCACAACCCGGTAGAACTGCGAATACAATGGGGTAGAATACCGACACCGATCCCCACATGGAGACTACAACCAGATATGCTAGAAGACCAGATCTTTCGAACAGCTTTGTCTGAGGCGATAACGCACTATTTTGAGGTGAGTGTAGGAACTGCTAGCTCCCGATAGATAGAATGGGACGCCTTTAAAATGACGGTGCGTGGAGTGGCCATTAGTCCTAGAATTGGAGTGCAACAGGCTCTCATTGACCGACTCAAGAGAGTTGAAGAGAGGTTGGCTGCACTTGGAGGTGAGGCAGCGGGCACGCATGACCAGCTCACACAGCTGCGAGAGGCCAATATTGAATATGCAGAGCTTTTATAGGAGCTCTGGGTGGTGGATTACCGCCTATACACCCAAAAGCAACACTCACAAGCAGATAGATCCGGACCACTACTTGCGCGCTTAGTTCACAACACACCTGCTCCCACCCCTATCACACGCATACACAACAGCGCTGGAGAGGAGGTTAACACGCAGCTGGACATTAACACCTCATTCAAAGTCTATTATGCACTCCTCTACGGCCCGCCCCCACCACAGCTTGATCATCCTTTTGCCGAATTCTTTGATGGCATATGTATGACTCAACTGACGCGGGATGAGCAGGAAGACCTGGCACATCCCATAACGAGTACAGAAATACGGCATGCCATTACGGCCTTGCCATGCAATAAGACTCCTGGAAGCAACGGCTTCCCGGCAGAGTTCTATGCCACGTTTGCTGACCTACTGGTACCCCAGTTGCAAATCCTCTACCAGGAATCTCTTGCGTGCAACAGTCTACCACACACCACACTACAGGCGCTGGTGATCTCATTGTTAAAGCATGACAGAGATGCCCTGCACATCCTCAACTCTCGACCCTTGTCCCTTCTTAATACCGATTACAAAATTCTCAGCCGTCTGCTGGCCACCCGATTAAACCAATTTATCCCTCTACTTATACACCCGGATCAATGTGGCTTTGTGCCAGGCGCTTACATCAGATTATGTTGGGTACCTGCTTACCGGGCAGCGAGCAAGGTTGCATCTCCCTTGACCTTAGACAAGCATTTGACTCCCTGCGATGGGATTACATGTTTTGTGCCCTAACGTGCTTTGGCATACCACTGGAGTACATTGCATGGGTACGCTTATTGTACACAAACCCTACTGCGCGTGCCCGTACAGGCTGCCATATCTCCGGCCAATATGCGAGTGCTCGAGGGACGCAGCAAGGCTGTCCTTTATCCCCCCTACTGTTCATCTTAGCCTTAGAGCCCCTGTTGAACAGACTTCCCACCTTTGCGTCCCCCCGGGGTGTGATACGTGGCTCTACAACCCACATTGTCTCGGCTTATGCAGATGATCTTATACTTTACTTAAGTGACTTGGGTGCTGATCTTGACCTGATCCCTGATATATTTACTGCCTTCAGCACACTGTCTGGATTCAATATAAATGAATCTAAGTCCCATGCGTACTTTTTTGACGGCGCAAGGGATGGGAGCTTCATACGATTCAACCCTTAGGTATTCCAGACTGCACCTGGTACCTTCAAATATCTAGGGATACATATCTACCGCAATACTCAGCACCTCCTAGATGGGAAATTGGGCAGAGCGCTTACGGCGCTTCGGTCCCGAATCCAGTTCTGGACTTCCCTGCCTCTGTCAATAGCCGGTAGAGTAGCCATTACGAAAATGGTAATGCTACCACAGCTGATATATTTTTTTTACTAATCTCCCACTGTCTATCCCCACACAGACTTTTAAACTAATGAACACCCTACTGACAGACCTCATATGGGCCACGGGACGGCGTCATATCAGTCTGGCGGGGCTACAGCTGCCTGCCACCCAGGGTGGCATGGGGGTCCCGGATTTGCGAACATACAGTTATGCGTGTCAGCTACAAAGCTACAAAGGCTTGCGTATTGGATAGCTGGACGGAATCTCCACGAGCTGGATTTAACAGAACAGTACAAAGATAAGGGACTTATTCATGGGTTACTCCTGCCCCATGCTCCCATAACACCGTCCTTAACGCACTTTCTCCGGTTGGCGATTGGATATTGGCGCAGCGCTCTGAGATATACTAGCAAAACAATGCCATATGCCCCTACTATACCCCTACTCGGCATGCCCACTAGATCGGGTACGCTCACTAACCATGCAATTAATGCTTGGTCAGAGTCTGGTGTCATGACTCTGGGATATTTCTTTCGGGAAGACATCTTAATGTCACATGCGGAGTTCGTGCGCACGCATGGAACTCTGGCCACATTATTCCTATTGCATACCCATATTACCCACTATATTCGCACTACATGGGGTCTAACAGAGCTGAACCACCCACGAACGCACTCCTCACTACGCAGTACATGATGGGTAATGGTGATCGACTGGTAAAATTGTTGACCCACCGGAAAAGAGCGAAAAAAAGCTCTCCCTGCAGCTAACATGTGACAAATGGGAGGGAGATGCAGGCCGCAACGTTCAAGGACACAGAATGGAGCAGAATCCTAGAATTCCCTAAAAAGGTCTCGCGAAACCCTAAATTTAAGTACATACAGCTCAAGCTGCTACATAGAGCGTACTTGACCCCGCAGCGCTTACTGGCTATGTTCCCAGACACGACGGATGAGTGCCGGAGATGTCGAACACCGCAGACGGGTTTATTGCACATGCTATGGTCCTGCCCTAGGCTGCGCAATTATTGGGACACGGTCCGTGACAGTCTGGTGACGGTGGTCCCGGTGCGCCCGTATGATTTCCTAGAATATTGCATCCTGGGACTGGGGCCCCGTGCAAAGAAAGGAAATCCCTCCTCGAGCTTTGTTAATCTTGCACTTCTCCTGGCCAAACAAACGGTGACAACCCGGTGGAAGTCGACTAGACCCCCATCCCCAATGGAATGTCATGCAGAGGTGCTTTGCTGGGGTGGTGCGTAAGTATGGGCGAATTTTGCTAATCTGCGGTCTTCGAATTCATGCAAAATCGCAAACAAATCCGCGAATTTGCAGATTTCCTCTGCGAAATCGCAGATTGTTTTGCGATTTGCAACATACTTAACTGGAGTACTTTCTAATGGCTAATCAGTAAGTGCTACCTCGTTGGGTAAATGTATAGTGCTTTTCCTACACTACAGCTGCCTAAAGGGACAGAAGAGTTGCCTCCAGTGACCATGTGTGTGTAACTTTGCCATTGCGCCGAAGGGCGCCGGGGTCCCACACACCGCTAGTGTGTGGGGGGGTAAATGGGGGGGCTTCTATGCGAGTTCACATGCCTTGTGTGTATAAATGGTCAAATACCGATCAGAGCAGCAGATGAGGAGAAAGAAGCTCCTGGTCACAGGGATTGCGCCCTTGAAAGTCAGGGATGCAAAGGCCTCCATCAAGCATCAGTCAATTTTTTATCGTAGATATTGAGAGAAAGCACACCTGCCTAGCCTCGACAAAGCGCACAATTTTTTTGGGCTGATTAAGGAGTTACTGAATTTGAGCTTCAACTCGGGCACCTGACACTACAGCTGCGTAGGGCCAGAAGAGTTGCCTCCAGTTACCATGTGTGTGTAACTTTGCCATCGCGCCAAAGGGCGCCGGGGTCCCTTGAGTGAGCTGTCCATCATAGTGTGTAAAGGGCGGGAAGATAGTGCACACTGCTAGTGCGTGCTTGAGGGGGCAAACGGGGAGGGGCTTCTATGCGAGTTCACATGCCTCTTGTGTGTATAAAAGGTGAGACACCAATCAGAGCAGCAGATGAGGAGAAAGAATCTCCTGGTCACGGGGATTGCGCCCGTGAAAGTCAGGGATGCAAAGGCCTCCATCAAGCATCAGCTAATTTTCGACCGTAGATATTGGGAGAAAGCACACCTGCCCAGCCTCGAAAAAGCGCACAATTTTTTTGGGCTGATTAAGGAGTTACAGAATTTGAGCTTCAACTCGGGCACCTGCTTTATCTATATCTGTAAGTGCTTCCTGTTGAGGTTTAATTTTTGTAACAGGAGCCTCGTTATCTACTTGTAACTATTCTCTGACCCTGCTTCGAGGGTCAGAGCAGGGTCAGAGAATAGTTGCAAGTAGGCAAAAGGGCGCCGCTCAGGAAGGACTTACAGGGTTACAGCAGGTGCCCAAGTTGAAGTTAATTTCTTTGTAACCATTTTGTAAATGGTAACAAAGAAATTAGCTTCAACTTGGGCACCTGCTCTAACCCTGTAAGTGCTTCCTGAACAAAATTTGTCCTGATCACTGATCCGCTGATTTTGCCGCAATTTTGCGCGATTCGCGAAATTGCAGAAAATCTGCAAATTCCACGAGCGGAACAAACTTTCCTCCCATACTTAGTGGTGTGGAGGGGGTGGATTTATGCTGAGAAGAATACAGGGGATTTCATTGGAGTGGCACGCGTTGCTGAAGGATTTTGCTGCACTGGATGTTACTGTCCGCTGCACACGCCCCATCTTGTGGTGCATGCTCCCTGGATAATGCTTGAGCCGATGGCGCGCACCTCCGATCCCACAGCATGCATCTGGGTGTAAAAAACAACTATTGTTAACACACAGATAAGTGACAGCCGCTGGTACTACACTTTGCACACCAGTGGAGGACAGGAACCTATACACATTGCCACAGAATAATAGGATCTGAGCACGGGGGAGGTTGGGGAGGGGGGTATACTGTTTTGTGTTTATGTTTTGATTTTCACTTTCGGGCTCTACCGATTGTATGTAGGGCTAATTGTTTGATAACTAATGGCGGTAATGATGTAATGATCCAGTAATTGTTCTGGAAATACGCTGTCCAGTTTTAAGTGTCTGGACTATACATATGGACTAACTGAGCACTTATACTTGCAAACACATTGTTTTTTTCTATTATACAGTCTGCATTTAGAGTGTTACGCTGTGTAAGCCCATCCTGGATGTAATGATGATAACAATGTGTTTTACTGATGATGTTTTGTCCTCTGTTTGAAATTTCAAATCAATAAAATGTAGGATGTTTAAAAATGTTTAAAAAAAGTTTACAGTGGTAATGGTCATGTGTTTTATTGTTCATTTTTACTGTCCCCCCTGACGAAGGGCGCTTGTAGCCTGAAATGCATTGAGTCCTTTTAATAAACAACGCTTTGAACAAATTCTCTTTATTTGTCGTGTTTAAGCGAGAAGTCCGGATGGGCACAGCTTCTACATAAGGAACTTGAAATGAGGCATAATATCCTGGGTGTGGATTAAGGCACAATATGGATGGAAAATAGAGGATAAAAGGACGGAGTACATGATCAAAAGGTGGAGTAAATATGGTGTATAATATGAACTGTTTGCCATAGAGGCGCGATTCAGCTGTGTGATCGGTTTGGGACAACCTTACCAAAGGCATCATTCTCCTTAAATCGTTTACATCATAACTCATGTCAGTGCAGATTACTAGATCTTCAACTTTTGCAATAATACACTCTTCAATTTTGTCATGTACTTCATACTTGCCAGTATGTTCCTCCACTGCCACTGTTAGATG
The DNA here is from genome assembly GCF_964263255.1 of Lissotriton vulgaris. NCBI lineage: Eukaryota > Metazoa > Chordata > Amphibia > Caudata > Salamandridae > Lissotriton > Lissotriton vulgaris. The sequence continues at coordinate 148,598,435 of NC_141693.1, forward strand.
GGGCAAAAAATCAGCTTTGACATTTTTCCCAATTGCAATGTAAATTATCTTAAATTTAAGTTCCAGTAATTTTTTCAACATCCTAGCCATGACTTTTTTGATGTTATTTCCAGATAGTATATCAATCGATGATCTGTGATCCCTTCTCAGGCAGAATTTCCTGCCCCAGATATAAAAGCTTACATTTCTCCACTAGCCAGACACATGCCAACATTTCTTTGCAATTACAGAATATATCTGTCAGAACAGGTAGACAGGTGTAGCCACTAACCTGCTCAGAAGACCAGCATGGATGATTGACAGATGCCGAAAACCCCTCTTCCCCTGCACGCTGCCACACAGAGAGCAGAACGGAGTAAATCACGACCCCAGTAGGAAGCGCGTCAGGGAAAAGGGGAAGTGGATAAAACAATAAACACTGCCGGACTGGTAGCTGCACTGCTTCGAACCTCCTTGTATCTGAATAGGACCTCAGGACCTAGGAGAACCTCTACAGGAGCTGAGATACCCTCCATGCAAGAGAGGAAACAGGAATAAACCTAACACCCTTGATAGCTTCCTCTAGCAAAGTAACACCCCACCATACACCCACATACTCACATTCCCATCCAGCAGTGGGGAATAACAAAATGGTTTTCACTTGATAGTTAGGCACAATCCTTGGGGTATATGCTCTTCACAAAAAGACATATAAATAAATTAAAATGCAGAGCTGCCTCCAGCAAACTCAGCCACTAAACACCAGGTAATCCACAAAGCAGTACTTATTGACTGGGCTTGGAACGGACCACTTCAAGTCTCCAGTGGTGCTCACAAGCTCCGGTAAATCCCAAAGCATACTGTCTTGAACGGAAAGCCAAGGACAGAGTAAAGTCCTTTGCGGCGTACGGACTCGAGCAGCAAGTGCGAATTCACAGCTGGGTTAAAACAGCTGCGCAACCCAATCCCACGCGCAGAGAAGAAATACAGAAACACAAAAAGGGGGCAGCAGGAGCCGCGGCTGATACTTCTCACCACAACATGCCGCCGGGTGAGATGAAACTCCCAGAACACAGGAAACGTAGCAGGCGAGTCTCCAGGTAACATCCAAGGGTTAGGAACGAGCAGCAAAGTGTCAGCATAACCGAGGGGCTTATATCCTGCCCTCATTCCACTGCTGACTTCTAGGGTCACTTCCTGTCATCACCCCAGAGCCTTATGGGAATCGTAGTTTCCATTCATACAGGAATAGCTTGTACCTGCCACTACCATGATAACATCCCTCAGTCTTCTGGATGCAAACCCTACAGATTTATTTAGTTATTTATTTATTTATTTATTGAACTGGTAAGGCGCAGCAGCTACCCAAAAAGGGTTTCCTGGTGCCGGACGGACTAAGTGCAGGTTATAGCATATATTTACAGAAACAGCGTTACTGGTTAAATAGCCCGGTCTTGAGGGATCTGCGGAACCGTGACTAGATAGTTTATTTGCGGGTGTCGGGGGAAGAGAGTTCCAGAGTGAGGGACTGAGGTAGGAAAAAGATCTACCTCCCATCCTGGCTAGTTTGAACCTAGGTACAGCAAAATTTTCATGAGTTGCGGACCGTAAGTGGCGAGTGAGCACATAGGGACATACCAGAGATGGTAAATACTGTGGAACCGTGCCCGTTTTGATTTTGAACATATAGCTCAGGGTTTTGAACTTAATAGGGCTCTCATCTCTGAGCCAATGTCCGTCACGGAGGTAGACAGAGATGGGGTGGCTTTGGGAATCCTACACAGTAATCTTGCTGCAGAGTTCTGCACCAGCTGTAGTCTTCTGGTTACTTCCTTGTTAGAGCCCAGATACAGGACATTACTGTAGTCCAGCTGAGAGGTGATAAGGACATGGACCACTGATTTCTGGGTGTCACCTGACAGCATCCAGATGATCTTCCTAAGACATTTCAAGATGGTAAAGCAGACGGCTGAGATCTTGACTGCCTGATGGTGCATGGTTAGGGAGTCATTAATAATGACCCCTAGGTTACGGACATGGCTGGAGGGCAGCCGGATGGCACCCATCTCGGCAGGCCAATGTAACAGGCCCCAATCAATCAATCAATCAAGAAATTTGTATAGCACACTACTCACCCAGAGGGTCTCAAGGCGCTTGGGGGGGCCCGTTATTGCTCGAATAGCCAGGTCTTGAGTTGCTTCCTGAAGGAGAGGTGGTCTTGAGGAAGACGGAGATGGATGGGGAGGGAGTTCCAGGTCTTAGCTGCCAGGTAGGAGAAGGATCTTCCTCCCATGGTGGATTTTTGGATGCGTGGCACGGCGGCGAGAGCGTGGCTGGTCGATCGTAGTTGGCGGGTGGGAGTGTAGAAGGTCAGGCGGTCATTGAGCTACCTGGGGCCTAGGTCGTGGAGGGCTTTGTGTGCATAGGTGAGGAGGCGAAACGTGATTCGTTTGCTGATGGGGAGCCAGTGCAGGTCTTTCAGGTGTCCAGAGATGTGGATGTGGCAGGGGATGTTCAGGATGAGTCGTGCGGAGGCGTTCTGGATGCGTTGGAGTCTTTTCTGCAGTTTGGCGGTGGTTCCGGTGTAGAGGGTGTTTCCGTTGTCCAGCCGGCTGGTGACAAGTGCCTGGGTGACCGTCTTCCTGGTTTCGGTGGGGATCCAACTGAAGATCTTTCGGAGCATGCGTAGGATGTTGAAACACGAGGACAAGACAGCGTTGACTTGTCTGGTCATCGACAGGGAGGAGTCCAGGATAAAGCCCAGGTTGCGCGCGTGGTCCGTTGGTTTGTGTGCACTGCCTAGGGCCGGGGGCCACCAGTTGTCCCAGGCAGATGGTGATGGTCCAAGGATGAGGACTTCCGTCTTGTCTGAGTTCAGTTTCAGACGGCTCTTCTTCATCCACTCTGCTACTTCTTTCATCCCTTCGTGCAGGTTGGTTCTGGCGGTGGCGGGGTCGTTGGTGAGGGAGAGGATCAGCTGGGTGTTGTCAGCGTAGGAGATGATGTTGAGGCTGTGTTGGCGTGCCATGGCTGCGAGCGGGCTCATGTACACGTTGAAGAGGGTGGGGCTGAGTGATGATCCTTGTGGTACGCCGCAGATGACTTTGGTGGCCTCTGATCTGAACGGGGGGAGGCGGACTCTCTGGGTTCTTCCGGCAAGGAACGAAATGATCCACTCCAGTGCCTTCTCTTGGATTCCGACGTGGCTGAGGCGTTGTACTAGGGTGCGGTGGCAGACAGTATTGAACGCTGCGGAGAGGTCCAGGAGGATGAGGGCTGCTGTTTCCCCGTTGTCGAGCAGGGTTCGGATGTCGTCGGTGGCTGCGATGAGGGCAGTCTCTGTGCTGTGATTGGCTCGGAAGCCGGACTGTGTGTGGTCGAGGGATCCGTTCGTCTCGAGGAAGGCGGCCAGCTGTTTGTTGACGGTCTTCTAGATGACTTTGGCAGGAAACGGGAGGAGCGAGATGGGGCGGTAGTTCTTGAGGCCGGTGGGGTCTGCTGATGGTTTCTTCAGAAGGGCGCTGAGTTCGATGTGTTTCCAGCTCTTCGGGAAGGTAGCGGTGTTGAAGGAGCAGTTGATGATGTCCCGGAGTTGAGGTGCGATGACGGAATCGGCCTTGTTGAAGACGTGGTGGGGGCATGGGTTGGTTGGTTATCCAGAGTGGATGGTGTTCATCGTGCGGGTGGTGTCTTCAGTGCCCCCCGGGGTCCAGTCGCAGAGGGTGGTGGTGGGAGGCGCCAGTTCTGTGTTCAAAAGTTCAAAGTTCAAAAGACCTTTATTCGAATTCCTTAAAATTCATAAAAGTACCGAACACAATTCATCAACACATCATGAATAAATATACATACAGTAAAAAAGTAAAATAGACATACATATGACATTATATTCTATACAATGACAATACAATACATTTCTAAGCAATATACTAAACTGCCATATTAACACCAGTAAACAGCAGATATACAATACTCAGGGGTTTTCCATCATCTTACGAGCTCGTATAGCCAATCTTAAAAAAGAGCTAACCCGGAATGTTAATTCATCACTATCCAGAACAATCAACATGTTGTATGAATCTTGGAGCTTCAGTGGTCTGGATTTTTTAAAATACGGTGTTAAAAACTATTTAATATACACAAGATAAAATTTACAGAAAAATAAAAAGTGCAAATCATCCTGGGTGCTCACGCCATCACAGGGACATGGTAGAGAATCAATACTGTGACAATGGCCTAGTGGAAAAGACAACATATGTTTTACTGTTCCTGCCCTTAGACGAAACAACAGTGATCTCTCCCAGCTAGTCATAGGCAGCGAGAGATAGGGCGGCAAAGTCTGTCCACACAGTCCGTTGCCTATATATTTCATTACAGTAGATTTTTGTGATTCACTTCTGAGCCTTTCACTGTTATAAAGTACATATAGTGCATTCTTAACCTCGACTTTGTCCTGGGGTTTTATAGTTATCGGGTCAGTAAACAAAGTACTTCTACCAACTTCATCCAGTGTTTTAGAGACTTCAGACAACCATGGAATTCTCATGCCATGGTCGCAGTTTAAGCAATCCTTGATAATATTCTGAGTAAGAGCAGCGGCCTCATTCCTCCAGATTCTAATCCAGAAGAGTGCCGGTCTTGCTCTAATGAAATCACTAATGTATGATAGGGTTAATTCACTATGACAAATGAAAGTGGAGGAGGAGATTGGTGCGCCCAACATTTTCCTGCAGAAGCGGTTTTCCTCCCTTTGGATGCAGGAGCTATTTCTTGATCCCCATACCTCTGCACCATACGTGGCAACTGGTGCACACTGTAGTTTAAAATTTTTTAAAATAGCCTTAGTGGCACCTATTCTCTTTGGGCGTGGGAGGCTCAGAACAGAATTGTTGGCTTTCGAGAACTTGCTCGTGGCGTGGGCCATGTGCCCACTCCACGAGCCGTTCGCAGCGAAAACCAACCCTAAGTATGGAAAATTAGGGACAGATTCCAATTTGTCCGTGCCTAGTCGTATAGTGCTGAGTTTCCTTTTGCCAGGTCCACAGGACATGATAAATGACTTTTTAAAATTTACCTTTAAATCCAGATCCTCCATGAACTTAACAAAACTATGTACGAGCAGGCGAAGGGCATTGGGGGTGCGGGCCATAAGTACCGCATCGTCTGCGTATAGAAGTACTGGAAGGGGTTTCCCTAAAATGAATGGGACATCCGTGGTCACTTCTTTCAGACAATTAGATAAGCCGTTAATGTAAATGATGAACAACAGGGGTGCTAAAACGCACCCCTGTCTCACCCCCCTCCCTATCTCAATTGCTCCTGATACCTCTCCGCCCATCCCAATACGTACCCGTGCTTTCAGGTCAGTATGGAGATATGCTAGAAAATTTACAAGAGTAATATCAAGACCATTGGTTGAGAGGATGGACCAAAGCTTTGATCTGTTAACAAGATCAAAAGCGGATGAGAGGTCCATGAATGCAAGGTAGGTGGCGGAGGAGCGAGCAACACTGTATTTGTCAATTATCAATTTCAAGTTTAGACATTGCTCCACCGTACCAACCCCACTACGGAACCCCATCTGACACGGATCTAAAAAATCATTGTGATTTGCCCAGTCCAGTATTCTATGGAAGATAATACGACCCAATACTTTTAGAGTGTTGTCCAAAAGGGAGATAGGGCGATAATTCGCAGGATCAGACCTATCTCCCTTTTTATAGATTGGGACAATAATACTGGTAGTCCAGGTGGACGGCATGGCTGTTTCTGGTAAGCTGTTAAAAATGTTAAGGAATATAGGTGTCCACAAATTAACATCGTATTTAATGATGTCGATGGGAAGACCATCGGGTCCAGGTGCCTTATTTCCCAAACTCTCTTTTATGGCTGTTTTAACCTCGTGCTCTAAAATTAATAGACCACTTGGTTGGTCAAGAGTGGGTGGAAAATACTCCTCAATAGGAGCTGCATAGATGCCTGAAAAATGGGTCTCCCATGCTGTACTTGTAATGTTACAACTAATTTGGGTAAGTTTCTTTCCCATTTCCCGTGTTTTTCTAACTGCTGACCAAAATGGGCCACTACCACCCAAATTTGCACTGAGTACCAAGGAGTCCCATTGCTCTGAAAGTAAATTTGCCTTCCGTTCGGATATTTTAGCTTTATAATTTTTCCTGGCTAATTGGACAGTTGGTTTACACCTTGGTTTCATAGAGAGTGCCTGTCTTAATTCTCTGTTTGCCAAGGAGCATGTCGAATCGAACCACCTTGGTTCTTTACCTTCCCTAGGAAGTGGAACGGATAAAAAAGTTTTGATGACAGAACACAGAGTTTCAAAATCTGCAATTAAATGACCATGGTTGTTACTAGGTAGTTTACAGGAATTAATCAAGTGTGGATATAATAGTTGTACATTAGATAAAATGGCCTCACAGTCCACTCCCCTCCATTTTAGTCGTAAACCATCAATTGAAGGAGTGATGTCCCTAGCACCAGTTAAATTTTCAAAGATCGGGCTAGGCGCAAGATCCAGAACCACAACCAGGGGATTGTGGTCGCTAAAAGGTGTCTGTAACACAGAAGTTTTTACTATGCAGTCTGTTAACAGTGAAGATGTAAATACGTAGTCAATAGTAGAACTGCTATTTACACCAATATATGTGGGAGCGTAAGGGGAATCACTTTTTTGTCCTATTTTCAGGGCATCATCTAGATCAAAGTCAGTGAGCAATTTGGACAATTCAGAACCCCTACGCTCAGCTGGATCAGAAAAGGTGTGATTAACAGATCCAGCATTTACTGTTAATTTTGCATTAAAATCACCCCCAATCAAGACACCTGATTTGTTATCAACTGCAAGGGAACATTCCAGATTACTTAAAACCTTGGATAATGCCAAAAAGTTCTTGTTCGGTACATGATAAAAATCATTATTATAAAAATGTATTAAATAAATCGTGGTCTTTGACTTCAACTTATATTCAAGAATCTGAATGTTAGAATTTTGCGGGCCATCGCTCTGCAGGTTTTTAATTGTGCCACCTGCAAGAATCTTGATCCCGACAAAGAGGCCACCCACCGCTCTGCCAAAACTTGGTTTAGGCGAAGTTAGGCTGAAACAGTGATAGCCCTCTATAAACACATTGCCAACAGCCCATGTTTCTTGAAACATAAGAATGTCCGCATCATTAATAATCTCAAGCCATGCTGGGTCAGATAATTTAGATTCCAAGCCTGCAACATTCCAACTTAGGATAGATAACCCATGAATATTGCAATAGTTGCCTAGCCTAACCCTATTACAAGTACTTACTGTATTAACAGAACTAACGTTAACAACATCAGTTTGGTTACTTTGAACAAATTTTGATTCCAGGATTTCTACAGTAGCAATTGAAACCTGATAATCAACAATCGAGGCTGACTGACCCTCTTGTATGGTGACTGTAGCTGGGTTGTCAACGTGGGTTTTAGGCAGTGTATTTAGTCAATCCTGGTCATCTAAATTAGAACCAGCCAGTTCTGTGGTGGGGTGCGTGGTCTGTTCGCCGAAGCTGTTGTGTATGTCTGCGATCTTGCTGTGGAAGAACGTGGCGAGTGAGTCGCAGATGTCTTGTGAGGGGGTGATGTTGTTGTTTCCGGCACTGGGGTTGGAGAGCTCTTTGACGATGCTGAAGAGCTCCTTGCTGTTGTGTGCGTTGTTGTCTAGTCGTTCCTTGAATGCTGTCTTCTTGGTGGTGTGCATCAGCATTGTCTGTGGTCGGGTTCTTTTGCCAGGCATTCTCGAGGGTGCGGCAGTTCTTCTTGGAGTTTTTGAGGTTGTCGTTGAACCACGGGGCTTTCTTGCTTCCAGGCCTGCTGGGATGGGTTTTCAGGGGTGCGAGGTCATCGGCGCAGTTGGTGATCCACTGTGCGAGGTTGAGGGCTGCTTGGTTGGGGTCCGTTGATCTGGTGGGAGGGTTCTGATTCAGTGATGCGGTGAGCTGCTCGTTGGTGATCTTGTTCCAGTTCCTGCGGGGAACCTGTTGCGGGAGGTGGTGACTTGTGGTCTTTCTGAAGCTGAAGTGGACGCAGCTGTGGTCTGTCCAGTGGAGTCCGGTGTAATGGCTGAATGAGATGTGCTTGCTGGAGGAGAAGATTGGGTCAAGCGTGTGTCCGACGAAGTGGGTGGGGGTGTTCACCAGTTGCTTGAGTCCGAGGTTGGCGAGGTTGTCCAGAAGGGTGGTGGTGTTGTTGTCGTTGTTGTTCTCCAGGTGGAAGTTGAGGTCCCCTAGGAGGATGTAGTCAGCGGAGAGGAGGGCGTGTGGGCTGATGAAGTCTGCGATGTCCGCTGAATTGTGTGCGGGTCCTGGAGGTCTGTAGATGAGGATGCCTCTGAATGTGGTCTTGGGGTCCGTGTGTATCTGGAAATGGAGATGTTCGGCGGCTGTGGGGGTGACATCGGAGTTGGTCATGAGATCTTTCTTTTTAACCAGAATCAGGACCTCAGTCTTATCACTATTAAATTTAAGGAGGTTGTAGTTCATCCATGTAGCGATTTTCTCTAGGCCTATCTGAAGAAGAGATGTCGAGTCGGGGTCAGTGCTAGAAAGGGAAAAGGTAATCTGGGAGTCATCGGCGTAAGAGGCCTGACGTATAAATTAATAAGCAGAGGGCTAAGGATTGAGCCCTGGGGCACACCGTAAGGTGAAAAGTAAATGTTAGAATTAGCTGTGGCAGAGAAAATTTGAAAGGTGCAGTTGGCTAGAAAGGAAGAGATCCAGTCCAATGCTGGGCCACAAATGCCCAGAGAACTCAGTGTGTTGATGAGTATCGCATGGGAGATTGTGTTGAACGCCGCTCTGAGGTCAAGCAATATGAGCGCAACTGTGTCACCTCTATCGAGATGATGGCGCAGCTTCTCAGTAACCCCCAGTAGTGTGGTTTCGGTGGAACAACCAGTTCTAAGGCCGGATTGAGAGGGGTGAAAGATTTTGTTAGATTCGATGAACTGGGAAAGATGGGAGTGAATGTGTCTCTCAAGGATTTTGGAGAAGGCTGGCAGAAGGGAGATTGGACGATAGTTGGAGAGAACACCCGGGTCGGCAGTGGGTTTTTCAGGAGAGGGGTGACTTCCAAACCATCCTTTACTTGAGAATAAACAGACCCCATCCCATATTCACTGGCATCCAAACTCACAAAAATGTTGCGACCTTCAACATAAGGTTGCAAAGGGAGAAATGATAAAATACTCTGCTTAATACAATCAAAGCTTTGTTGACATGCTTTCAACCATGCAAACTCTGCATTTTCCTTTGCAGATTCCTGAAACACTCAATCAAATCCACAATTTTGGCATAAAATTCACAGAGCCCTAGGAAAGATCTGAGCTGCTCCTTATCAGTGGGATGTAAAGCATTCGCAATGCCATTCACATTATTGAGCTTAGGCTTACCCCCTAAGAAGTCAAACATGCCCTAAGTATTCAGTCTCATTTATACTAAAGACACATTTGTCTTCTCTGATAGTTACCTCTTCAACACATTTGTAATTTAACTGTACTGTATTGGCAAAAATCAATATATATCATCTTAAAATGTTACCACATTTGACATGTTCTCAAATGTACTCGTCATTACTTTTTAAAATACCAATGCGACTGAGGCCAGTCCAAATGGCATATGACAAAACTGGAACAAACCATCAGGTGTGACCATGGCAATGAGATGAAGAGATTGCTCACGTAGCATGACCTGATGATAAGCTACCAAGTCCAGATTCGAAAAACATTTGGGTTGTACTACAGCATTGATCAAGTCTTCAGTACATGGAAGAGGAAACATTTCCACCCACATAGAGGCATTAAGTCATATTAAATAAACACAAATGCGCAATTCACCCGATTTATTTTTAGCCAGCACAACAGGTGAAATCCATAAATTGGCATCAACAAGTTCAATTATCTTCTCATCCTGCATCCTCCTGGAATAGAAATGGTGACTGCTTTCTTACACTAAAAGGGACATTGCACAATTTATTTTTTACTAGATCAGTAATCTCTTTGACCTTGATAGTATGTTTTTGATCTTTCCCACTTTATCCTGAAACACACTTTTCATGTCTTTTTCGATGGTTTTGTTTTCTGTAACAGGATTGGTATGAGTAACATGATGCTTGTGACTCATCCTGGTGTCACCAACCCACCAACCCAAAACATTTATGCCCTTGTGGGCTACTTAGACCTATCCTCTGAAACCATTGGTCTCAATTGGTAATGTCTACCCAAAAAAGTCCCACTAACTCAAACTTGCTACCTTCAAATCCTGCCGTCTTATTACCATCCAGAGGCAATAACTTTTTGTCAGACCAGTAGTCATTGTATTTTTGTTGTGTTATGTTATTGCACACTTGTAAGCACACATCCACCAGAGGGTCTCTTGACGCTAGGCATCCAGTCAATTTCAACCTTTCTTAGCAATAAGCCTGTCTAAAGAGCAGTGTTTTCAGGAATTTCCATAATGTGGCAAGGTTCATTGTGGGCCTTAGGTCCAAAGGCAAGGTATACCAAATACAAGGGGCGAGAATGGCAAACCGATACCCGGTGATTCTTTGTTTTTTCCAGGGCGGAATTGTCAAGACGTGCAAGTTGCTAAATCTTAAGGCTCTAATTGGGCGGTATTCAATAAGTCTCGACTTCACAAAGGCATGTTCAGGGACTTAAAAAACATGCAGCTGCTTTAAACATTGATCTCTGTACAACTGGAAACCAGTGAAGGTCCATCATTACCTGGGAGATGTGACAATATTTGGGTAGGGTGTAAATCAGCCGAGCAGCATGATTTTGAATAAGCTGCAGCCTGCGCTGAAGAAATTTAGGGAGGCCCAGATAAATAGCATTAGACATTACCAGAGCTATAATTACTTGGATTAGAGCCTCCTTAATAAGGATTTTTAAAATCTTTTTTATGCAACGTAACTAGCAAAAGCAGGCAGAAGTCATGGCTTCTACCTGCTGCTTAAAAGAAAGTTCTGCATCTATGATAATACCCAGGATTCTTACCCCTTTTTTTTGTGAGGGGGAGAGCCCATCTCGCTTGGCCAAAACAAGGGACACCAATAGTTCACCTTACTTTTTATGAGCATTATCTTTGTTTTATCGGGATTCAGCTTCAAATGATTGCTGTTCATCCAATCTCGGATGAACGGCATCATATCTTGAAACAAGTATTGAGATGAAGGGCAGTCGCTTAGCATGAACAATAGTTGCATGCCATCTGCATAATTAAAGATGTTGATGTCTTTGTTTTTGAGGGCATTGATCAGGGGATAAATATAGATGTTATAAATGTGGGGAGACAGCGAAGAACCTTGAGGATCCTCGCAATTCAGTCGCACCTCAGAAGATGAATAAGGTGGTAGCCTAACTGATTGAGATCTGTCCCTCAAAAGGAAGAGGAGCCAGTTCAATGCAGAATCTCTGAAACCCACGGCCCAGATCTGGTCAGCCAAAATACTATGGTCGACCATGTCAAAGGCCGCAGAGAAATCAAACAGCACCAAGACTTGGGCGTTGCAGTTATCTACCTATTTTCACATGTCATCCACCACATTTTTCAAAGGAAATTATTGTAATTTTTGCATCAGAATCTAGTAGTGATGGAATATGAATGCCATCAATCAAAATGTGAATATGCAGGTCGCTATACCTCTTATTGCAGTGTAGACAACTAATCCCAATGCAATCTACAGAAAAAAACGTGCTTGTCTTGAAAACTTCCAATCCGTACACGCTTACCGGCTCTGCATACTTTCCAGAAGTGACCATTTGTTTTTCTCTTCCAACACTTTTGTGTAGTAGCAGGACAATTTTTTAAATTAGACAAATGCAATAACACATAAGTTTGTGTGCTGTGCGAAAAGACCCTCTCCCTCTAATGGCACTGACACTAGAACCTTGTGCAACTGACTGTTTATTGTGTGGAATAACTTGAGAATTAAACTTTGCCACCCATGACTGCATATTATCTGACCCTAACTGTTTACAATCTTCCAAATAATCTTCTATACTCTTTGCGATGTCAATGGCCTCATCACCCAAGGGGTTCTTGAAAGGTAGGGATTTTTGCAAGCTTGATAAGATCTGATCACTTATTAATTGAGAGGTAAAACCTTCAAACACACAATACACTGCATGCGCTTTCAAAGCTGTGACGCATGAATCAATAGATTCATTAGGAGTCTGTACATGTGTAAAATACTTGTGTTGACATTGCCACCAAGTTTACCTTTCCTTCAAAGTGAGTTTCGAACTGCTTGACAGCCACCTCAAATTAATCAGACTTAGCATCGTCCCCTCCTATATACTCTGGTTAGTGATCGAAAACATTCTGACCTTCAACCGTAACAGTAGAAAAGAAGAGCTTGACACTTGGGGATATATTGATATATAGTAAGCCATAACATGCAAATGTGATGGAAGATGTGCTGATCACTGAAACTATTGACCAGCAGGTGGCATTGCAGACAGGTTCAAACAAGTGTGCTGATCTCATAAGAACCTTCAACAACTGTGTGGCAATCAATGTGACCAGCAGGTTGCGCAGTGAACCAAGTACCATCACATCCTCCAACCAGAAACTGACAAGCTAATGCTTTTGAAGGAAGTGAAGAGCAGAGAAGTAGACACACAGATAGAATCAGCTCTTTAACGCCTTAACCGCAACAGCAATTCCACCAGGGTGCCGGCGTTCTAAAGGGTTGGCGGGGCTGGGACGGCCAACGGTCATTCGCAGCACCATGGAGGGAGTGCTCCCGTCGGCCGTTGGCCGACAGGAGCACAGAAGGGGTTAATACACATGTACTGAAATCTGAGCTGGGTGATGTAATGTGGAGTAGTGCACAACCTAGTGCAGTAACACCCTCAGGCTTTTCAATGCGATTTTGAGCAACTCCATAGCCACACACCGTAATGCACATGTTTTCAACAATAGGCCTCTCAGTAATGTGCTTGCTCTGTAATCGCACTTCTACTTGCCCTCCGATCACATGAGGAAGCGCATGTGAAGCATAGCTGAATAGACATCAGTAGGCTGTACATGCAGGATTCACGCTCGCACTCTGTGCGCCTGTTTTCTCCAAAAAACACTTTGTTTTTGAGGGCATTGATCAGGGGATAAATATAGATGTTATAAATGTGGGGAGACAGCGAAGAACCTTGAGGATCCTCGCAATTCAGTCGCACCTCAGAAGATGAATAAGGTGGTAGCCTAACTGATTGAGATCTGTCCCTCAAAAGGAAGAGGAGCCAGTTCAATGCAGAATCTCTGAAACCCACGGCCCAGATCTGGTCAGCCAAAATACTATGGTCGACCATGTCAAAGGCCGCAGAGAAATCAAACAGCACCAAGACTTGGGCGTTGCAGTTATCTACCTATTTTCACATGTCATCCACCACATTTTTCAAAGGAAATTATTGTAATTTTTGCATCAGAATCTAGTAGTGATGGAATATGAATGCCATCAATCAAAATGTGAATATGCGGGTCGCTATACCTCTTATTGCAGTGTAGACAACTAATCCCAATGCAATCTACAGAAAAAACGTGCTTGTCTTGAAAACTTCCAATCCGTACACGCTTACCGGCTCTGCATACTTTCCAGAAGTGACCATTTGTTTTTCTCTTCCAACACTTTTGTGTAGTAGCAGGACAATTTTTTAAATTAGACAAATGCAATGAAGATTAGCGCCTAACACATAAGTTTGCGTGCTGTGCGAAAAGACCCTCTCCCTCTAATGGCACTGACACTAGAACCTTGTGCAACTGACTGCTTATTGTGTGGAATAACTTGAGAATTAAACTTTGCCACCCATGACTGCATATTATCTGACCCTAACTGTTTACAATCTTCCAAATAAACTTCTATACTCTTTGCGATGTCAATGGCCTCATCACCCAAGGGGTTCTTGAAAGGTAGGGATTTTTGCAAGCTTGATAAGATCTGATCACTTATTAATTGAGAGGTAAAACCTTCAAACACACAATACACTGCATGCGCTTTCAAAGCTGTGACGCATGAATCAATAGATTCATTAGGAGTCTGTACATCTGTAAAATACTTGTGTTGACATTGCCACCAAGTTTACCTTTCCTTCAAAGTGAGTTTCGAACTGCTTGACAGCCACCTCAAATTAATCAGACTTAGCATCGTCCCCTCCTATATACTCTGGTTAGTGATCGAAAACATTCTGACCTTCAACCGTAACAGTAGAAAAGAAGAGCTTGACACTTGGGGATATATTGATATATAGTAAGCCATAACATGCAAATGTGATGCAAGATGTGCTGATCACTGAAACTATTGACCAGCAGGTGGCATTGCAGGCAGGTTCAAACAAGTGTGCTGATCTCATAAGAGCCTTCAACAAATGTGTGGCAATCAATGTGACCAGCAGGTTGCGCAGTGAACCAAGTACCATCACATCCTCCAACCAGAAACTGACAAGCTAATGCTTTTGAAGGAAGTGAAGAGCAGAGAAGTAGGCACACAGGTAGAAACAGCTCTTTAACGCCTTAACCGCAACAGCAATTCCACCAGGGTGCCGGCATTCTAATGGGTTGGCGGGGCTGGGACGGCCAACGGTCATTCGCAGCACCATGGAGGGAGTGCTCCCGTCGGCCGTTGGCCAACAGGAGCACAGAAGGGGTTAATACACATGTACTGAAATCTGAGCTGGGTGATGTAATGTGGAGTAGTGCACAACCTAGTGCAGTAACACCCTCAGGCTTTTCAATGCGATTTTGAGCAACTCCATAGCCACACACCGTAATGCACATGTTTTCAACAATAGGCCTCTCAGTAATGTGCTTGCTCTGTAATCGCACTTCGACTTGCCCTCCGATCACATGAGGAAGCGCATGTGAAGCATAGCTGAATAGACATCAGTAGGCTGTACATGCAGGATTCACGCTCGCACTCTGTGAGGCTGTTTTCTCCAAAAACACTTTGGACGGAGAGCCTCTCAAATTGCCCTCCATCCACATGCACCATGATGCGCACAATAGTGTGGCTGTTCACACACTCTACCCCTGGTCCCCAAACAGTCAAAAACACAGTACCTGGTGACAAACGCCACAGAACACATCAGCAAACCATGCAGATGTGATGGGTCCGATAGGTAATCACCCACTCATCACCAGCTTTGTTGAGTTGCCAAAAATCCACTGGATAATTATTCACCAGGATGTTTATTGTCACCCAGCGCCCTCCAGCCAGCCTCCTTCCAGCTGATTGCTGCCTCGGACGACCCAGCCCTGGCTGAGCCGCCCACCTCGAGACTCTGCTCTTTCCCACCGCTGCCTCCCTGCGGCCCCGCCCCCCTCCAGCCCATACGCCGCCCGTTCCCGCCACCCAGCTGCTCCTCCCTCCGTGCTGCTCACTTATGAAGCCCACAGAGCGACCGCGCAGCCGACGTGCGCAGCGGGCGCGCCGATTGTGCGCCAAAGGCGTGCCAAAGGCTAGCCCGTCTGCGCCTGTCCACACCTGGACCACGCCCAGTGCCAGGACCCCTGGCCCTCGACGTTGCCAGTGCACCCGACGGACCTGCGACACCGCCACCCTCCACGCATTCAACGCCGGCCGGAACCCCGCCTGCTACCGAGCCACCCCGAAACGCACCCACGGACCCTTCACCTGCCAAGACGGCAAATTCACCTGCCTCCGACCCGGCCCGACACCCACCAAGCCTAGCACCAGCAACAATCACCTCAAGTGCATCCTGCTCAACACCCGGAGGGACCGCGTCAACCAAACCGGAGGAGGCATCGCCATCGTCCACAGAAACACCATCCGAATCACGATTAACTCCGACGACACCCTCACCGCCGCCGAACACCTTCACTTCCAGATGCACACCGACCCCAGGACTACCCTCAGAGGCACCCTCATCTACAGACCCCCGGGACCACGCACACAATTCAGCGAAGCCATCGCAGACTTCGTCAGCCTGTATGCCCTAACCTCCTCAGACTACATCCTCCTAGGGGACCTCAACTTCCACCTGGAGAACAGCAAAGACAGCAACACCGCCACCCTGCTGGACAACCTCGCCAACCTCGGACTCAAGCAACTGGAGAACACCCCCACCCACTACGCCGGCCACACGCTTGACCCCGTCTTCTCCTCCAGCAAGCACATCTCCTTCAGCCACTCCACCGGACTACACTGGACTGATCACAGCTGCGTCCACTTCAACTTCAGGAGAACCACGACCCACCACCACCCACAACAGGTTCCCCGCAGAAGCTGGAGCAAGATCACCACCAACCAGCTCAACACCTCCCTCAGCCAGAACCCTCCCATCAACACAGCCGACCCCAACGAAGCAGCCCGCAACCTCACACAGTGGCTCACCAACTGCGCCCGACAACCTCGCACCACTGAAGAAACCACCCGGCAGACCCAACAGCAAGAAATCCTCGAGGTTCACCAACGACCTCAAAAACTCCAAGGAAACCTGCTGCACCCTCGAGAAAGCCTGGCGCCACGACCAGACAACAGAGGACATGACAGCCGTCAAGAACGCGACCCGCAAACACCACCAGCTGATCCGCACCACCAAAAGGACTGCATTCAAAGAACGACTGGACAACAACACCCACAACAGCAAGGAACTCTTCAGCATCCTCAAGGAGCTCTCCAACCCCAGCGCCTGCAACAACGACATCACACCCTCGCAAGACCTCCGTGACTCACTCGCCTCGTTCTTTCACCGCAAGATCGATGACATACACAACAGCTTCGGCGCACAAACCACGCACCCAACCACCGAACCAGCGCACCCAACCACCACCCTCTGCACCTGGACCTCCGTCAGCACCAAAGACACCGCCCGCATGATGAGGACCATCTACTCCGGCTCCCCTACTGTCCCATGCCCACACCACATCTTCAACAAAGCCGGCTCCATCATTGCACCCCAACTCCGGGACATCATCAACAGCTCCTTCGCATCCGCCACCTTCCCGAAGAGCTGGAAACATGCCGAGCTCAGCGCCCTTCTGAAGAAACCCACTGCGGACCCCACAGACCTCAAGAACTTCCGCCCCATCCCGCTCCTCCCTTTTCCTGCCAAAGTCATCGAAAAGACCATCAACAAGCAACTCCCCGCATTCCTCGAGACAAATGGATCCCTCGACCCGTTGCAGTCCGGTTTCTGAGCAAACCACAGCACTGAGACCGCCCTCACGCAGCAACCAACAACATCAGGGCCCTGTTCGACAACAGGGAAAGAGCTGCCCTCATCCTCCTGGAACTCTCAGCTGCCTTCGACATGGTATGCCACCGCACCCTGATACAGCGCCTCAGCAACACCGGAATCCAAGGAACGGCCTTGGAGTGGAGTCCGCCTTCCACAGTTCTGATCCGCGGCCACCAAAGTCATCTCCGGCGTTCCACAGGGATCCTCGCTCAGCCCCACCCTCTTCAACGTCTACATGAGCCCCCTTGCAGCCATCACACGCCAACACAACCTTAACATCATCTCCTACGCCGACGACACCCAGCTGATCCTCTCCCTCACCAACAACCCCGCCACCGCCAAAGCCAACCTCCAGGAAGGAATGAAAGACGTTGCGGAATGGATGAAGCTCAGCCGCCTAAAACTGAACTCAGACAAGACAGAAGTCCTCATCTTGGGACCATCCCCCTCCACCTGGGATGACTCCTGGTGGCCCCCTGCCCTGGGCACCGCACCCAAGCCAACGGACCATGCTCGCAACCTGGGGCTTCATCCTGGACTCCTCCCTCACAATGACAAAGCAAGTCAACGCCGTCTCGTCATCCTGTTTCAACACCCTGCGCATGCTCCGAAAGATCTTCCGGTGGATCCCCACCGCAACCAGAAAGACTGTCACCCATGCCCTCGTCACCAGCCACCTGGACTACGGGAACACCTTCTACGCTGGAACCACAGCCAAACTCCAGAAACGACTCCAGCGCATACAGAACGCATCGGCACAACTCATCCTGGACATCCCCCGCCACAGCCACATCTCTGCCCATCTGAAAGACCTGCATTTGCTCCCTGTCAGCAAAAGGATCACGTTCAGACTCCTCACCCACGCACACAAGGCTCTCCACGACATGGGCACCAAGTACCTCAACAACGCCTCACTTTCTACACACCCACCCGCCAGCTTCGATCCGCCAGCTTCGCCCTCGCCACCATCCAACAGATTCGCAAAGCCACCGCCGGAGGACGTTCCTTCTCCTAACTGGCGGCCAAGACATGGAACTCCCTCCCCACCCACCTACGACTGACCCTGGACCATCTCTCCTTCAGGAAAAAACTCAAGACCTGGCTGTTCAAACAGTAGTGACTCCCCCTCTCCGCCCCCCCAGCGCCTCGAGACCCTCACAGGTGAGTAGCGCGCTATACAAATCTGATGATTGATTGATTGAGAGCTTTAATAAAACAGCTTGTACATAGAGCACAGGAGATCGCAATGACAGACCTACAGTTCAAATCAAAACATGAATAGTTCCATAAAAGAACACACCAGGAACGAATATCCTCGTCATCAATAATTACGGGGAGAGATCGGGGAGAGTAAGAAAAACTATCACCACAGCAACGTAAAGGAAGAGGGCTAAACCGGAGGCAGTCCTCGAAACCCCTCTCCAGACCACTCTTACGAGCCCTCAGGATTCACCAAAGCTCCAAAATGTGCCTGCATCTGGGAAGCAAAACCTTAGCAAGAACAATAAGCTCCTTGGCCAGGCACAAGCCTCGAGTGGGCCAAAACCCCGGTCGCTACTGGACTACTTTAAAAAAGCGCCGGTCTCACCAATGGCTACTTCTCCCCCTCAACCCGGGGAGGCTATGAACTCCGGCATCATAGGACATACAGGATACTTGGCAAAACCGGTAAAGTTAAACACGCTCTCACCGCAAATGCTGTTTTCAACAATTACTAAAACGTCGGCCTCTGACTAAGAAGTTTTCATCTTCGGGTCTGCATTTAACGACCAGAGACTAGCCCTAGAAGGTGGTGGGAGGACAGCGGAAGATTTGTCATCAGGCAACCAGCCTCCATGGATACAGCCCCATCGACCACTTGCCTCCAACATGCAAGAGGCAGGTTGCACCCCATTTCCCTCTGGGTCGCCAACTACGGATGCACTCCCCCAAGCAAGCCAGTTAGTGACCCCACTACATCAGTTATCTCAATATTTTAACATCCCAAAGGAGGTTATTTCAGCTTCTCACCGTCAATTAATTTTTCCACAAATCCACAAGTACTCTAACCAGGCATCCAACAATGACATTGACAACTCCCCCAGCTGGACACTAACAGTCTTTCAAAGGGAAGCCCGGTCCCGCCCAATCAACAACAATGCCTGCTCTCACCACTAACAGCAATAATAACTTCATCTAAATCACCCCACAAATCTGATACAAATGATCACTTCCTAGCAGACCTGTCCTTTTTTCTGAAAAATTCGCAAACCTCCCATATTCCTAGCCCGAAAGTAATCAAACAGCAAGAAGTACTTACCACACAGAGCCTTTGGCCCCAACTACTTCAAACATTCCAATCGACAGTTACTGCATTAAACTACCATTCAGATACACTGGACACGCAGGTTGACTTATTGAACACGCTATCAGTATTTACAGCATGGATCGATAATAAACTAGACAAACTGAATAACTTAAACATTGATGCACAATCATCCTCAAAATTAGTACAGTCGGTTTGCTGCTGCTCACCAATAATTGACTCACTCTCTTCACTGCCAGCTGTTCTCTCCATCGTTTTAGAAGAGGTTAAGCTGCTGAAAGAAGGCGGCCCTCAAAAAAATCCAACAAGAAATCGCAAACCACACAAACACGTGTTTAGAAGCTGATAACATTCAGACATCCCTTGTATTTGCCCCCCAGACAAGTGGGGTTCAAGATCCCCAAATAGGCGATAGTAATAACCAAACAACACCACCTCTAAACCGAACTCCCTTAAGGACTCCATCTCTGGTCCCAAACGGGCTAGTAAACCACACCAGCCCAAACGGGGGAGAGCAGCAAGGTAGCCTGGTGACCTCTGAATCCCTCAACTCAGAAATGCAGTCCGCCCCTATGCCTCCTCTTTCTAAGAGAGAGCGCAAACGCCAACGCAAACATAGAAAAAAACTTAAAGTCAAAGAAGCATCTGCCCCCCAGAAATAATTTCCCAGCTTTGCAACAACATCTAAGAAGGCAGGTGTAAGTATTTCATCACCACCTCCAACCCTTATAAATGCAGCGCATAATGACTCAAAAGGGGGCTTACTCCTAAGTCCCCGTCAAAATCCCTCCTCATGCGGTCGGGCCCCAAGTATCCCATCTGGTCCTGCAGGGGCTCCTGCACAAACAGAGGGACCTGATTCGCAGCTAGATACAGAAAAACCAAGGGCCCCACTCAATGATCCCTCCACCTCGAGGCTCATAGGCATTGATTTACATCCCCAATCAGCCCTTCAATCCCCGCTGGCAGAGCAGGAAAAACTTAATACCGATACTATTCCTTTAAAAACAATCTTCATTCATAAACTAACAAATCCGCAAACCAGGCAGGTAACGTGGCCAGGATCTCAACATCAGTCCCTTCCCCTTTAAAGAGTAGACTTAGGGGTCCCTCCCGAAAAAGCCCCCGGCAACCCAAATCCATGGCCCCACAGGGATCAAAAGTGAGCTAAAACATACTTCGATCCTATTAGTCCCCGAATATAAATCAAGGGGGAGGTATGATACCCTTAAAAGGTCAAGTATATTAAAACTAGTAAATGACACCCCGGGGTTAGAAGCACTATTATCGGATGATATAGACTCGATTGAATTCCTTCCCCCAAGGGGCTCACAACCTTCTGAGGCAACCCTGGTGTCATTCAGGTCGCCCTACTGGGCAGGAGTGTTCATGGACCACAAAGCCACCTTCCGGGACTGGGGCATCAGAATTCACCCTTACTCTACCCTTGGCGCTGGCTACATCTCAGTGTTATTAAATTGGCCAGGCGTAGGAACAAAAGCAGAAAGTCTCCCAGCTGGCAACACAACAAAGCCTTACTCAATTTAAAAAAACGCGCTGGGGATCACAGGAACACAGACACCCCTCTCTACTGGGGGACACGACCCCGACAACATCCAAGGATGGCGATGGCTCCCGGCCGTCCTGTCATGAGGGAAAACAGTCTGACCACAGGATATGCTTCAAGTGGATCAAAACCACAAAGCACCGGTACAACCATACCTTCAGAAATCTGTGACAAAGACAAAGACAGACTCCATTTTCACATTGTGTTCATGGAACATCAGTGGCCTCCAGCACAAAATAACCAATCTAGAGACACACTTCTTCATATACGGGCATGCACTAATTGCCCTGCAAGAAACATGGGTCAGCCAAAGCTCACCAGTCACAGGGTTTATTGAATTATGGAAGCCAGGAATCAGAGTCTGCCACTACGGCCACCCAAAAGGGGGACCATCAATCTATGTTTCAAATACTCTAAAAGGCCCGATTGTTCCGCTAAACTTTGAGGAAGGCTGGCTACTTGGGGTTAAAATTAAATCATGATCCAAGCAACGCTCACTCCTTCTCCTCAATGTGTATATCAACCCAAGCACACAGACAAAAAAGGGACATCTGGCACGCTTATCCACAATCATGAGCGATTTGGCCGAGGACCATCCCGATTCGGACTGCATAGTGACGGGGGAGTTCAACACAAATCTCTTCCAGGGAAAACCCACAGACTATGACGGACTTTCTCCATTTACTCTATCGGAGGTCCCAGACCAATCTAAGCCTCCAAATCAAGCCCACTGTGCCCTGGGTGAGCTCCTCGTGTTACAATTCTATACCGCTGGATACCTGGTAATGAAAGGAAGGACAACCGACGACTCCCCCCCAAATTGGACCTGGACAAATGGGCACAAGAAAACTTTTCTGGACTTCTCAATCTGCAACTCAGACCTGTTCCATCATCTGGCCAGCTTTAGCATCCAACCACGAGGGGAAAGTGATCACCGTCCACAGGTCATCACCCTTAACATAAAGCCGGAGTATCATACGTCTGCTTTAATCACTTGTACTGGGATGTACAACGAGAATCTGAGGCGCCTAAAATGGAGCGACGATATAAGCCCTAACATCATGAAGACAAGTTTAGCTCTTATCAACGGAGACACAAATCAGACCGCAATGCGAGAAAATGTTGGGCCTTGATCAACCGCTCCAACTCGGGGTCACCAAAAGTTGGGTCGGCAAACATACAAGAATCAGACTTGGCTGCCTTCCTGACTGACCACTTTAGGTCCCCGGAAAGCACAGCGACAACAGGAAGCAGCTCCTCCAAAGTGGTAGAAGCTTCCCAAAGCATCTGCAGGCTCAAGAACACAAACTGTGTAGGCTATTGTACAGATGACATCAAGATCAATGAAGAAACGGTCGCCAACGCTGTGTCAAAAGCAAGATCGGACGGCGCCCCGGGCCCAAACGGCTTGCCTCAGAGACTGTTCAAATCTAACATAGCTCTTTGGTCGGGGTACTTAACCACCTTGTTTAACTTTGTGCTTAGGACTTCAACTGTTCCGGATTCCTGGCGTGGGGCTATAATCCACCCAATCCATAAATCAGGCTCCCGTGCCACTCCAAGCAACTACAGACTAATTGCTATCCTTGACATCAAGGCAATGCATTTTGCAAGCATTCTTCTGAAAGAGCTGAAGGAATGGGCGGAACGGCGTGACCTGCTACCAATGAAACAAACAGGCTTTACTGTCAATTCAGGGACACAGACTAACTTGCTTACATTGTCTATAATCATCGACAAAACGCTTTTATCATCAAGATCTGTGCACTGTTGTTTTGTTGATTTCAAAGCAGCGTTTGATCGGGTCCCAAGGGGAGCTCTATGGGGTAAACTGAAAAAATGGGGGATTCCCGAAAAACATCTTGATGCGATAATCCAACTTCACTCACACTCCTGGGTTCAGGTAAAGCTGGGGACCGGCACGCACCTCTCACAGAAAAAATTGACAACCAGAGGAGTCAAACAGGGGTGCGTGCTTGCCCCACTCCTTTTTAACCTGTTCATTGCAGATTTGCCTGTCACACTTGATGAAATAAACAGTCACCCCCCTAAGGTTGGAGGCGTAGCAATAAGTAATCTTCTTTACGCCGACGATCTGGTTCTTTTCAGCCTTACTCGGGTCGGGCTTCAAAGGCTTTTGGATAGGCTACATAGTTACACAATTAAGAACCAACTTGAGGTAAACTTAAAGAAAACCCAAGTTGTGTCCTTTGGAAGGAAACGCAATGGCCGCGGTGTGTGGTCATATAATAATAATAATCTAACAACAGGACGCTCATATAAAAACTTAGGGGTCCATTTTGATTCCAGGGGTAACTTCTCCAAACAGCGTGATGAAATTGCAGTAAAAGCCATGATTCTACAGGTTACTTTATCTAAGCTTGCTAAAGAGCTGTCCGGTCCAACCCTCTCATTCCTACTGGAAATTTTGAGAGCAAAAATAGGACCCACCCTAACGTATGGTATTGAAATATTTAGGGGTAAGCTAAACGCAACTCTGAATCAACTTGTGACCAAGATTTACAAAAAAGTTCTACATCTGCCCAAATCTGCCTCTGCTGCCCAGATCAGGCTAGAACTGGGCTTATTAAATCATGTGGCTTCCAACACCGGCACATATCTAAACTTCTGTCACAAACTTAGAAAAGCAGCTATAGGTACTTTAGAGTCTCTAGTTTGGTTGGAGATCAGTCAGAAGAACCCTGGGGGCTCGTATGGGCGCCTTTTTACAGACTCTATCTGAGAAATGGCGGCGGGTGATCTATGGGCCCTCAACCCCAGCACGACAGTATTTAAAACATGTATTAAAAAAAGCGTCGGAATGTGCTCACTCATTATGGACAAAGCGCATCTCTGCAGACGCAGCCATGCATGGACAGTCATGAACTCTTATGGGCGTATATCTCTGGCTACTTACCTCTCCTGTACTTATTCATTGCACTTAAAGCGGAGTTTTTTGGCCATCAGATTGGGTTTTTTTTTTTTAAAAGATCTGCCCACATGGCAGCGCACCACGGAAGATCTAACATGCAGAGGGTGTGGCAAGACAACTGAAACGCTGGAGCACGTGGTTTGCTTATGCCCCACACTTATGTTCCAACAAAGACGTAAACTTAGAGCAGAGTGGAACAGGCTGGGTGTTCGGACCTGTAGACAGGCAATTATCACCTCTCTGTGCCCAGAAAACATAGCTGTGAATATTGCCCTTACAACATATATTCGGGATGCACACCGCATCTTTACAGCAAAGGCGGAAGGAGCAGTAATCCCCCGCCTTGTCCTGTCCAGTGGCCCAACCTAAGCTGAATTTTAGCCCTTAGTTTTAAGTTTAAAAAAAAAGAAAAAACAAAATTATGAGTTTTAGCTGTCAAATGTCAGCGCATTAAATCCTCCTGCTCTTTTACTAAGTGTTTTCGCTGTCTATTACGCAATTGTTTTAATTCTTAAGGTGCAATATAAATCGAGTAACAGGTGTGGATCGATTTTTACTGTTCAACTGTGGTAAAATATGTTTTGAAATGTTTTAATTACAATGTACCGATTTGTGGATTCAATTTGTAATGCTTTTAAGGATATTTTTCTTTTATACAAATAAAGATTTTTACACTACACCACAAAAGAGATGACAGTGAAAACATCCTAGCTAGAAATACCACACACCTTTAATGTTTATGTGTGCAGATCGAAATGGCAGTTTTAAACTTTGCAACAGGCTGCAATGGCAACCCTAGGCATGTTTTCAGTGCTACTTCAGTTGTGGGCAAATTGTGTGCTGCAGCCCACTAGCAGCATTTATCTAACAGACCCTGGGTAATGGTAGTGTCATATACCATGGTATTGAAAGTAAATTAAATGTATTGATCAGGGATAAACCAATCTTAACATGTTTGGTAGGGACTGTTAAAGCAATTTATCACTGGTTAGCAGGGGTAACGTGTACAGAGCCATAATGCCAACAATAACGGGTATTGAAGGCAAAAACGTCTGAGGGATTAATACTGACCACTTCCTGCTCTTAAAAAATGAAATTGATACGTTTCATTTTAATTTTTTTAATGTATCCAGTTTTCCTTTGAGGAAAACGGATTACATTTTTGAAAAACTGCTTTATTGAAAAACCAATCAGAGACATGGCGTTCTGCCAACCCCAGCAGGCCACCATCCCTGTGAGTGCCGACCATTCCCAATGATCCATAAAATGCAGCCAGCCTCATGAATAATAATGAGACAGATCATTTGCGACCCATTTGGGAATCACAAACAGTGTCTCAGACACTGTAGTACATCAGTGTTTGAAGCTTGCAATTTGTGAGTCGCAAAAAAATGCAAATTTCGAGTTGCAAACACTGAGGCAAACATCTGGCTCTAGATGTGGCAGACCAAGGAATGGAGAGGATTGCTAGACGGTGGCTCACCTTCATAGTTAAGTTTGCCTTTATTTTAAAGAAGCATATTGTCTTTTTGGAATTTCTTATATAACATGGATGAGCATGCGCTGCTTTTATTCTTGTCTATACTTTGATTAATAATTGAATTTATCTTAACTCTCTCTAGTCTTATTATACCATGGTTCTCAGTTACTCCTACAAAAGCAAAATATTTCCAATTTTCTGTTGTGTGGAGACTAAATTAATTGAATACCTTTGTACTTTTGAACAATATACCCTAGCTTTAAAACATCACAATTAAAACATCACTTTGCATTGACTGGTAGATCAGCTGCCTTGTTTTACGGAAGAGTCTCAGTCTTGTGCTGTGGGTGTCAATTCTGCTCTCTTTACAAAATTCTGATGTTTTCTCATCACATTCAATCCCTCCCATCTCTCAACCCAACTTAGCTTTTTTTGTGGTCCTAACCTAAAATTCAGCACAGCTAATTCCAGATATCTCATTTTCTAATAAGTCCTACCTAGACGTTTTATCAATGTTACTTTGATTATTCATGTTTTTCATATATGTACTTGATTTTTCCAGCAACTCTTTAAATCAAGACGATTAAATCAACCACGTTAAGCATTGGTATGCGTAGTCTTTTAATGAAGAACATAGCTTTACTTTTATCTCAGATACATCGTTTAGCATACTCTCTGTTTGTGGAATATTTGCTTAGGATGTCTAGAAGAGTATAAATGAATAAAACTTCAGGCACTACATTAATTCATATAGTATTAATTTGTTCCCATGTCGACATGTTTCACTTAAACTTATGTGCGTAACCAATAGAAACAGGCATAGAACATCGCGTCACAGCAAAGGGACACCTCATTACAATATGACAAAAAAAGAACTTAGAACCAATGAGAACACTTAATGCTCATCAGCTTTCTGGTGTAGCAATAGCAAGGATTTTTCCAATTTGTACATTCCCAAAACAATCCAACTGAGACTCTGTCCGAGCACCATGAACTACCACTACAGAGCAATTGGTAAAGGGATATCCAAAATATTAAACTAAGGCAGCCAACAGAAGTACATGCGTTGACAAGCAATCAACCCATAGGAACAGCCAAAATACATCTGAGATCACACAAATTGCCCAGCTATCAAACCACAGAGAAAAGTCAAGTTCTCTTTGATGCCCCAACAGCAATTCAAACATGGACATCCTGTCGCAATATAGCCATGGGCTCCAATAAGATAAAATACATCTATATAGTTAAAACTATTATGCATGAAATGCGCTTATGAACCAAACAACCACCACTCACCAATCGATTCTAAAATCATGCTCAACAATTCAATGCCTATATTAAAGAAATAGTATCACTCACAACATCTAATCATGAAAAACTGAAACATGGCTGGCAGAGGCAGTACCATAATGCATCAAGCATTACCACCAGAATAATAGACTCTCAAAACAAACCATAATAAAAAAAGACAGACGAAGTCGCTATTTTGTAAAAGAAATCCCTTTGATATGACCATTCCATGGAGAAAAAAAAAATTCATACTTATCTTGCAGAATGTAGACAAAATTGTTTACTAAGGAACTTGCACAACTCAAACACTCTGACTGAACACTCAAAATCAAATGAATGAAAAACCTAGACAAGTACAATAGAAAGTGATACTATAAGCAAGTTCAAATCACAGAGGGCCCGATTCACAGAACTAACTTAACACAAAATCCTAAACTTACTACTTTTGGTATTCACAGAAGTTAGGATTGTGTCTTAAGTTGTCTTAAGACAGACTTAAGACAGACTTAAGACAAAATCCTAACTCAAGTCTGTCTTAAGTCTGGGGGCCGTTTTTGTTACAGGCCGTTTTTGCAGCATAGCTGCAAAATCCGCCCTGTAACAAAATTGGCTGAAAACCGGCCTCGGCAAAGCGCTAGGTCGCACCCCCAACCTCCCCCCTGGGGGTCCGGCCAAGCACTTTGCCAGGGCCGATTGTGGTTCCCAGTCCGGCCCTGAGAGCAGTGCACTCTTTTGTCCCCCGACTCCTGACTGCGCCTTCCCAAGCCCTCAAGGGTGGTGCCAGAGGGTCCCTCCAGTGTAATGTAAATGTTTGTTCAGCTAACAGAAGTTCTAAGATAGCAAATTGTATGCAAACAAGATGCTGTTTTTGTCGTTTAAATATGCCAAGTGTCCAGGCTTCCCAGGAATTTAAGTTCATGACTGTGGTGATCTTGTGTAGAGTAGTGTAGATGTCTCAGCATTAGTAGATTGCCTCTTCTTTATTGATGTAAGGGGTACATTGCAGTGACACCGACACAGCAGGAACCTCCACCTTCATCCTTCAGCAACCGTCTCTCACTCACTACCTCTACATTCTTCCAAGCATCCATTCCACGCATTCCACTCGTGCACACACGACACGCGCATACACACACACGAGACATACCACGCGCACACACACACTACACATGCAACCAATACCACACACCCTCCTCCTCACAAACTTGAACAACACCAAAAGAACTAACCTAACTTAAAATCAGAAAATCGGACAGGCAACTTCCTTGTCCTATTACCTTGGCGAAGGGTCTCACCATCAACACCAGGATTGGTACAAGGTGAACCCACATCAACAAAATCTCCAACACTACATCCTATGTCACATCTAGTACTACAACTACCTGAACTACCAGATGACGCCACATCCTTCATTAATCCAAAATCATCACCTAACATGTAACCACTACATGCACCTTCATCAGCACCGCCAGATTGTAAGGCACCACCAGATCGTGAGCCTACCACACCATCCCCCTCATTGCAAAAACTCAATTGTCGAAAATTCCACCTCTTGCCATCCTCCAACTCCACTGCACTACCAAACATCTTCACTACTCTCAAGGGTTTGGACCATAGGCTTTCACCCTTCAACACAATCCTGGGATTCTTTACTCTAACCATTTGACCAATCTTAACTAAAGGCCAATTACACCTACCTCCATGATACTGCTGACTACGATTTTGATGCCTTCCAACCTCAGCTCTGATTTCTTTATCAATATGACCATTAACACATAACATTTTATCATTCCTTTTCCTCAACCACCAAGGAACCAAACCAGTAAATGGTTTCCTGCCTCTCAAAATCTCAAAGGGTGTTTTCCCTGTAACAGAATGCGGCGTGACACGATATGCAGTTAACCAGTCTTGCAAAGCTTTCCTCCAAGGTAAACCTGAACTCAATGCTAATTCAATCACCTCCTTAACCATCCTGTTAAAGCGCTCAACTTGACCGTTACCTTCGGGATGATACAATGATGATTTGATATGCCTGATACCCATTACAGCTAAAAATTCTTCCATCTTTTGCGAGACAAACTGTGGCCCATTGTCCGAAACCAAGACTTCCGGTACTCCTTCCCTAGAAAACACATCCTCTAAAAACTCAATGACCACATCCGTAGTCATCCCATTTACCATCCTTACTTCGGGCCATTTTGAATAGTAATCAACTAATACAATAGCATAGCAATCCTTTGCTGATAAGGCTGAAAATGGACCCATGAAGTCAATAGCCACTTTTTGCCATGGATACTCCGGTAACTTCACCATAGTTAAAGGCATACTCACTGGCTTTGCCACTTTATCACTGGCGTTACAAACTTTGCAATTCCTTACTAATCGATCCACCATGGAATCAACGCCTGGCCACCAAAACCATTCTTTAATCCTTCTTTTAGTACTAGACATACCCCCATGACCTGTGTGACTCTTCTTCACAATGTCGTGTCTTAAGCTAATTGGAGGTACAATTCTGTCACCCCTTAGGATAATATCATTAACCACACATAGTTCATCCTTGATTTTTGAAAATGCAACACATTCACCCCTCAAGTTGGACTCTCTTGGCCAACCATTAACTATGAACCGCTTAACTTCTCTCAAGACAACATCCTTATCCATCTCGCACATCCAAGATGTCTCAGACACAACGCCATTAACATCCTTCTCACCTATCAGAAATACATCCTTGACGGTAAAAGCTATTTCACAATCGCTATTGGTTCCAACACCTATCAAGTCCCCATTAGGTAACCTTGAAAGGCCATCTGCAACAACATTATCCCTACCAGGAATATATTCTATCTCAAAGCTAAACATTTGCAGCTTTGAGGCTAAGCGAGCCAACCTAGGAGTCAGTTTTTTCCCACCCTCAGGTCTCAGAATATTTACCAATGGTTTATGATCAGTGCAGATTTTGAACTTTTTCCCCCACACATACATCCTGAATCTTTCAGCAGCCCATGAAGCAGCCAATAACTCTTTTTCTATTACGGAATAATTTCGTTCCGATTTTGTCAATGTGCGTGAAGCATACGCTACTACCCACTTCTCTGACTTGACATGTTGAGAAAACACAGCACCAATGCCATACCCAGATGCATCCACAAACAATATACATTCAGCATTAGGTAAGAAAGGTTTCAAACATGGTGTAGTAACTATTTCTTTCTTCACCTTCTCAAAACATATCTTTTGTTGCTCACCCCATTCAAATGTTACACCTCTTTTTAACAATAATCTTAACGGTTCAACTTTAGAGGCATAATTTTCAATAAAACATGAATAGAATTCCGTTAGTCCTAGGAATGACATTAATTGTTCCTTGTTCGTTGGTTCAGGAATGGCTAAAATAGCATCAACATGACTAATTTTTGGTCGAATACCATCTTTAGATATAACATGTCCCAAATACTCTACTTCAGATTTCCCAAACACACATTTTTCATTCTTGATGGTTAACCCACTATTTCTTAATGCATCTAAAACAGCATATAAGCTTTCATCATGACATTCCTTATTCTTCCCAAATATTAAAATGTCATCCTGGAACACTTTAGCATTTTTAATGCCTTGTAAGACCCTGCACATTTCTCTTTGGAAAACCGCAGAAGCACTTGCCAGACCAAATGGCATACGTTTATACCTAAACATTCCCTCCGTGGTAATGAAAGCAGTACAATGTTTGGAATCATCCTCTAACACAATTTGGTGATAAGCACTCGTCAAATCTATCTTGGAAAACCAAGAAGATCCACCGACAGAAGATGTAAGTTCTTGCAAATTTGGAAGAGGAAATGTATCAACCCAAATAGCTTCATTTAGACATCGTAGGTCGACACACAAACGTAAATCGCCATTAGATTTAAGAGAAATTACAACTGGCGAAACCCAATCTGAACTTTCAACTGGTTCTACAATTCCATCCTTACACAATTTCTTAAGTGTTTCGCCCAATTTTTCTCTATAGCTAATAGGCACGTTCCTCAGTTTCTGCCGAACAGGACAGGCACCATCTCGTAAAATGATTCTGTGTTTGAATCCAACCATCTTACCAATACCATTAGAAAATACATCAGGAAATTTTTCCTGAAGATTTGAGTAGCTATCCTTCTCAACGCAAACATTCTGAATGGAATACACAGGACAATCTAAACTAGGATCGATTTTCATACCTAATTCAAATATTTGAGGCCATCCCAAAATAGTTGCACCTTTATTAGCCACATAAATTTTACCTTGGCACGAATTGTGTCCAAAAGTTATTTTGGCTAATATGAACCCTTCTAATGGTATTTTGTGACCAGTGTAACTACCCGGGTGTACATCAGGTCCCAGTAATGATCTATTGGGCCAAAGAGATTTAAACAATTCCATGCCCATGATAGTATACCACGCACAAGAGTCCACCATGACTTTTACTTCTAGACCATCAATGTTGACAAAACAAGATGGTAACTTTTTAACTTTACTCGTCCCTTGAACTAACTCATCGTGTACGCTACATATTTCACCAACAACATGAAAGGCGTTATCTTGGTTATCTAATTGGACACAATTAATGTCATCTTGCTCATCATCTTGAAGAAAATTTACCTTAGCTTTAAAGTTACGACATACTCTAGTGAAATGTCCCTTTTTTTTACAATTAGTGCAAATTTTATCAAGAGCAGAGCACCACTTGTAATTCGCCAAATGGTTGGAGGAGCCGCACCTATAACATGCAAACTTCTTTTGCTCATCACCCTTCTCGTAACTTTTCTCATTACTCTTCTTGTTAGAATAATTGGTAAATGATTTGTTATCACTCTTATACTTAGGTTTCTCACCCTTATTTATCACGTTAACTAAACTAGATTCGGAATCATTTTTCTCATTCCTAACTTCACGAATACATTGATCTGAAATTTCCACACCTCTAGCTACCTCAATAACATTTTTTATCGAAGTACTTCCTGATGACCATAACTTTTCTTGGATTTTTTTAGACTTAGTTTTCATAAGAATTTGGTCACGTAACACCTGGTCATAAGTCATGTTCTAAAATTCACATGTCACAGCTAAACCTCTCAAAGCTGACACAAATTGATCAATTGACTCATCCACTTTCTGAGCTCTTGAATAAAACTTAAACCTTTCCATGACAACATTAATTTTCCTCCCAAATCTCTCTTGCATTTGTTTAACAGCACATTGATAAACGCCCATGTCGCCAGCATTCTCAATTTTAGGTAGATTTTTAAATTCCCTTAACCCTACTGCGCCAAGTCTGTGTTTAAGTAAAGATACTTTTCTTTCTTGGGAACACTCTTCTTCTTCTAAAACTTCAACATATGCTTCAAACATATCAATCCATAAGTCCCAAATAGCTTACTTAACGGCTTACTTAAAATATGTATTTCAGAAAAATGAAGGCTCCTAGATGCAAAGATGTGGATTATTTACTAGCAAGGATGTGGATATTGCCGCTCGTTCAGTTTCTCGACGTGTTGGTGCTCTATTAGTTTCTTAGCGTAAAGTATGTTGATAGGAAACGTCAACAAAAGGAAAATGGCCGCCACATTACGTTGCGGTGCGTAATGATGTAACGCGCTGATGACTCACTACGGTGTCTCGCAGGAAAATCTTGCCCGTCAGAGTGTGGAACACAGAATGGCTACGCTTGACTCACGCGTCAATTGATTGAAGAGCGCGATCCATCCGAAAGATGCAGGCTGTAACGGCATGTATCACAAAGGTACAGACTTAGAGTATTTTGGCTTTACGATCAAAATAATTACCGGCGTGCATCAAATATCCACAACTCCAAGGGCCAGCAAAATCCAAGTAGTAGTTCGTTATAAATCCACAAAATCGCAAAGATGTCAAGAAAGTTTGAAAAAAAATTTTTTTTAAAGATGCTCGGCGTCGCTGCTCCCGCTCGAAGCCATATGTAGAAAGGAGAATCGTACGCATTAGTAGATTGCCTCTTCTTTATTGATGTAAGGGGTACATTGCAGCGACACCGACACAGCAGGAACCTCCACCTTCATCCTTCAGCAACCGTCTCTCACTCACTACCTCTACATTCTTCCAAGCATCCATTCCACGCATTCCACTCGTGCACACACGACACACGCATACACACACACGAGACATACCACGCGCACACACACACTACACATGCAACCAATACCACACATAGCATATGTAGATAAGTTTGTAGTGTCTGCCCATCATCTAGGACAGACCAGATTTTTCAGAGAGAAGTGCTGGTTGTGTTGTGTGGGTTAAGATACACCTGGTGTTAGATGTGAAATTGGATGTTTTTAAATCAAACATTTCGAGAAACTTTATGAGGAATGGTCAACACTTGTAAACCATTCATTATCATGGAGTGCTCCTCCCGAAATCATTTTTCCATTTGGTGTGCAAGGGGGCTAGGGAGATTCCAGTGTGTGTGTAAAGGGCTTTAGATAGCCACATAATAGGGTGTTATCCCTCCCACTTATTAAGTACAATTTGAAGTACTAAGTGTATTGGGGTACTGCATCCCGGGTGTGTCATCATTGGAAACAAGTGTTATGCAATTGATGGCAGATAAAAAATTGCCCCAGTGGGAGGCCAAAGTCCTCTTGTAGTTGGACAAATGTGAGTAGGAGGCCCGTTGACAATAGATCTCCAACTGTAGCAATGGAGCAGCTGTGCCAGCTACGCAGGGCAGAGGAAGAATAGGACACAGAGCACATGCACTTTAGCTCTGGTTAGCTGCGATGAAGTGCCCAGAGTCCAAAAGCCAGTAAAAATGAAGGCAGAAAAATACAGGAGGAAAGCAAAATGTTTGGGGATAATCTTGCAAAAACATGCATGTGTTTGTCTTTACAGTTATAGTGCTTTAGGCACTAAGGGCATTTTACAGGAGTACTTTTGCCGATGCTCTGGTGGCGCAATGCCCTATTCCGTATTTCTAAGGTGGTGCTAGGCTACTTTGCGTCACTTAATGCCACCTTGTAAATATGGTTATCAAAGCACAGGGGCAACTCTAGAACCAGAGCCAGGGGCTACAATAACTATTATCCGAACAGTGGCTCTTGAGCTATACCTATACAATGTGCGATTGAATACCCATAAAATTAAATCACAAAAAGAAGGAAAAGATAAAGAAAAAGAAAAAGCCTGATATAAACATCATATCGTGAGTGGCCATGTACATGATATAAATAATTTTAATTTTTAATGAAGATTAAAGGGCGCTATAACAGTTACACTCCTACTATACATAGGACAACACATAACATTAAGAAAATCAAAAAACAAAAAACAATGGCAGAGGAAAATATATATACAGCAATAAACACAGTGTAATATCAAACAATAGTGGGGCATATTACCAAGCAATAGTGATAATTATCGCTATTGCTTGGTTAGCGGGAAAAAATTATCGCTGAGCTGCGGCGATTTTTATCGCAGATAAATCTTGGTATTACCAAGGTTTATCGCAAATGCGATAAAAATCGGCCGCAATGCATGAATATCGCTGAAAATTCAGCGATATTCAGGCATTACCGAGCTAATGCTCTTAGCCTTGTTATCCACCTACCATTGGATAACATGGCTAAGAACTGCTCAGGGGCAGGTGTTAGCTTTTGGAGATATTCGTGCTTAGCGCGATTATTTCCAAAAGTTGGTAATAGGAGATAGCGATGTTAGCGACTGTTTCCAATCGCTAACATCTTGGCACGCCCACTTTGCATGTCATTAGTGATAAATATCACTGACATGCAAAGCGGGGCCCAAGATGGTCGCTATCTCCTACTAGCTGTCGCTAACACCAGTTAGCGACAGCTAGGTAATAGGGAGATAATTTTATCTCCGCTGTCTTGGCTTTTAAAGCCAAAAAAGTGGAGATAAACCTCCTTGGTAATATGCCCCAGTGTCCTCTGGGATTTAGGCCATGTTGGAAGCGTCGACAGCGTTTCAACCCAAGGTTGTTTAAAGGCTCATCATCAGGACAGTAGGCTTCAGGAGTGGGAAGCGACCACTTAACAGAATTTTTCTTAAAAATTGTTGTGCAGGATGCTCTTCCGTAAAATCAAGGTAAAAGGATTGTTCTAATGAAAATTATTTAGCAGGGAAATCCTGTGTATTTAAAACTCATACACTAGATGCAGAGTCAGTAAATGAAGACATCAGCAATAGATACCAATCAAGCAAAATTCAGGCAGGAAAAGACCTCTGAGCAACATCAGAACCGTCCAAAATCAATTATTGAGACAGAACTCCGTGTGCGATATCCATCATACAGCCAGCCGGTAATCAGCCTTGTAAATATGGGCCTCCTCCCCACAATATTCTGAGGGGCGTGTAATGAGTGTTGTTGTGGGCATGCCATTGCTTTCTGACACTGCCGTAGACTTACAAGCATCTGTAAATCTGAGGCAGCGCCAACAACTAAAGCCTTTGAAAAGGAGGCGTTAGAGTGGTGCAACGAGGAGAAATATATATTTTTTTAGTTCTCCTTGTTTTTTGCTCTTTCTATGTGTGCTGCATTCTGCAGCATACACAGAAGGAGCAAAACACCCTTAATGATTATTTTTGTTCAGATTGGTGTTCCTTCCTGGACAAACACAATCATCCCTGCGGCATAGGCAGGGATGATATACCATGGTGCAAGGGTGGCTGCGATGGTGCTAGGCAGCTTTTTTAGCGCTGGCGCAATCAACAACACAGGGGTGAGCCTAATATTGTTATTACCCCACACCCCTGCATTTTGCTTGCAGTGCGGCGCTGCACCATTTAGTTGTAAATATGCCCCTAAGTCTGTCCTTCAAACGAAAGCACCAAACTAAAAGATCCACAACTGCATGAAATAATTGCACCTCGCATAGGATAGCTCTACAATGGACTGTTTATTAACAAACACACCCTGCCTTTAATTATATTGGGCAGCGCTTTTATGGCAGGTCTTGAATATTTCTTTTCCTACTTATTAAAACAAACATTGGTAAATCCGATAGGTCTGACCTACATATGCTGGTAAATGAAAATGCAAGCATGGACAAACGCTGTTTTCATGGTTATCACATGAAAGTCAGCCATCATAGGTTTGCCAATGCTTATTTTTCCTATTTCTTATACATGGATTCCCTGCTAGGACAAGGCTTATCATAGACAGCTTCAGCGTGTTCTCTGATCTCAAATGCTGCGCATCACCCCACCCACGTGGTTATATCTGGCCGGCATCTTA
Source organism: Lissotriton vulgaris (assembly GCF_964263255.1). Classification (NCBI taxonomy): domain Eukaryota; kingdom Metazoa; phylum Chordata; class Amphibia; order Caudata; family Salamandridae; genus Lissotriton; species Lissotriton vulgaris. Next base: position 148,634,492 of record NC_141693.1, read on the forward strand.
AGAGACCTTTTGTGTTACCGGAGATTTTAATCATCCGGGGACCAGACATTTCTTATTTGTATGCGGTGACCCATGTGATACTGAAAATTGCGATACACCAAAGGAACAATTTAAAACCCATCTACTTTTAAAGATCACTGGCAGTACCATTCTTTAAGCCACATTATCCTGATGGGCTGCCGAGAACATCATGTTGTTACCGGAAAGACAATAATGGTACCCACAGTGAGATTTGCTGAATGCAATTTCAAAATTGCATGAAAGTGCTATTTTAATAGCGAAGTCATATAATGTGCTTCGTGCACCTTCTTAGTCAGAACTGTCTTATTTAAATTATATTTGCACTTTTTGCTTTGTGTATTTTTTTTGTAATCCTACTTGTGCTCCGAATGTTAGCAGTGGAGTTTAGTTTCCTAGGTAGCTGTCATGACAGTGGGTGGTGCTGTTGCTGCACATTGCATCATGGGAAAATTAGACATCTGAATCTTTATCAGAACTCTGATGGCAGCAGAGCTCAAGCTCTTTATGAGTGAATTTACAGGTGCCGTTCACAGCCTTCTGTTGCTTTGGCATATGGTGATTTCTGTATGGTTCATTTTCTGCACTAGTTAAATCTTTACTTTCTACACTTTGATTGATTGTTCTGTTTTAAGCATGTTTTCATTTATTTTTAAATGCCACTCTAAACAGGCTATCTAAGTTGTGTGTTGTGTATTCATTTTCTTCAGTTCTCTAAGAGCAAACATCATTCTTTTAAGAGGTTCATGACTTTAGAAAGGGCAAATCATTTTAATGAACTTCTCCGCAAAAAGCACAAGCTGTCTGTTTCAAATGAATATTGATTTTCGGCCTTCCTCTAGGAGTTAGATTAGCTTAAAGCACATATTTTTTTTTCTGTCCATTTTCCTGTTTTGCTCATTGAGTCATGGGCTGTGAGTCAAGTATGACCCGATAGCTTTGCACTAATATTCATTACTGCAAGTACTACACAGTCTCGACGTAGCTCTTACTGAAATGAGGTTCTTCGACACCTCGCAGGAAAATATGTTCTAAATACACAGTGGGCTGAAGGGTACATATCTCAAATAAATTGATTGACCAAAAACAATCCCTTGAAGTAATAGGTGCAGACCCCTCACATTCCATTTTATGGTGTTTACCAATTATCAGAAGAGGTTTCACAGATCGGTCTTGAAAAAGCAAGAGGAGAGACATGGTGTTATTGTAGAACAAATAGGCTTCTTGAGGAAAACAGAAGTATGTTTTCAGAGGTTTTTCAACATCACTTTACTTTGCACAGAAGTCAGCTGAGCTGATGTGTCTGCAACTGTGAAATTACGGCTCCTTTCTTTTTTTATATTGCTTGATTGAGAGCAGAACATTTGTGGAAGACTTGGGACACAGTCCTGGGTGAAATATGTACCTTAGTGAATTAAGAGGATGATGCAGTTACAAAATACATGGAAGTCAGAGGATGGAGGATGAGAACCCTTATCAGAGATACAAGCCGCAACATCCAAAACTGGTGTCCAGCGAGGAGACTTGTGTGAAAAAGGCCCTAGGGCAAAAAGTCGAATAGTACATGTACTCTATCTCGTATTGAAGTCACAGTTTTTCTAAAGTATTATATATTTTACCTTTGCAAGATGTCAAAAGGCATGAAGGAAAAAGACCTGGCAAGCTAAACACCTTTGTTAGGAGTTGAAGACTCTGAATTTTAAATCCATCAGACTTTTTCCTATTTAGGGAATGCAACATTAATAGAAATTGGCACATTGAAGTTAGGCCTGCTCGTTACATCCCATAAATCTATTGGTTTCGAATTAAAACACATGGGATCATAAGAAAATATAATCTTGAAAGACTGGTGAACATGAATTCCTGATTCTGAATTCCTGCTCAACTATTGTCTTCTTTGTGTTAATTTTCAAACCCTTCCAATGAGTTCACAAATTCTACGAGGCCACTCTTGCTCCTTGTTGCAAAGTCATCCTGTGCCCTGGGCACCCCTCAACTTTTTGCTGACAGGTACTGGTGGTTACTGACTCTGACTGACCCTGGGCTTTGCCTAACCAGGCCCAGGGCAGGGCTATGCAGAAAGAGACACTTAGAATACCGTGAAAATACCTACATACACTAAGGTACACAATGGGTTGGAGTACAACTGTGATTGGCATGACCTACCCTATAAGGCCCTAGAACATAATAGGGCAGGGGCATTGAATTTACCTCTAAGTCCCTAGCATATAAAAGGGCATGGCAGTTTAGAGGCTAGCAGCCCTTTCTGCATTTGCATGTGTGCACTGCTGAGCCTGAGGTCAGTTTAACAGTAGCCTTGTTTTGCAGGACTGCTTTTAAAAATTAAATTGTGCCCAAACTCGGCTTTGGTGTTTGGGGCGCTTAAAAATGGATAACCTACAATGTTTAGGCATATTACTTACCCCCAAGGTCTTCCCCAGGTGTCCCAGGGGTGGGGGTGGTCAGGTATTTATGAGGCAGGCCTTTATCAAATGAGTTTTATTTGTCCTGTGTTAAGTGAATTTGCACATTTCACTCCCCACATTGTGCTACAGCGCTGCACATAATCGGCTTTGGTGCTGGGAGCACCGTGGAGGGAGGATCTGAAATATTTTTACATATTCAGAAACCCTAAAGTCTCCCCTAAGTGTTCCAGGGGTGGGGAGTCCTGAAGGTCTAGGCAGAGTACTTATAACATTTGTTTTTATAAGCTTTGGTGCTGGAAAAATAGCCCAAGTTATTTTTCCCATTGTAAATGCCCTGCTACATAGGTTAACATTGCAAGAAGTTATTAACTACTAAATCCTATAGTAAAAGGCTAAAAATCCCCTTCAAAGACTTCCCAGAAAGGTATTAATAAACTCAGCAGAATGTTATTGTTTAATTTCTCCTAAAATGTACAGGTAAGAAGTTATAAGACTTTCTTGTCTGTAAGACCAGAATCAGCCTTCAAGTGGTCCGTCCTGATTGGTCAGAGTGAAGTGGATTAGCCAGGCTTCTTTGAAGTTGAGCAGCTCTGCTGGGAGGGCAGTGTTCTGTTACACAGGAATGCCAAGGCAGGGGGTGGAGTCATAAACAATGGACTTCAAGCAACGGGGAAGACACCAGTGTCATTTACAACTCTACTCTTTTGAACCCAGCCAGATGCTAGGCTTAAGGAAGAAATAAGCAGATGCAAGTTGGAGAGACTATGAAGATTAGCCATCCTAGGGTTGCGTTTAGCCAGCTCGTCTCTCCCTGCTGGAAAATCAGCCATTGTTAATTTGGAAGAATTGGTGCACTCTGGGGCAAAAGAGTGCCACACTCTCCAGGAAGTGGTCATACCTTGGGGCGGTACCACACACCCCATTGGACAGGAGTGACCTCCTGCTTGACCCAGAGAACTTGGAATAAGTATCTGAGAAGGGCAGAGCCTCTCAGATCTGCTGTATGAAACCTAAGAAAGCAAGAAGGGCCATGCTGAGAAGTTTGATGTGCATTTTCTAAGGCCTTCACTCTGAAGTTTACACCTTTTGCACCATATGGAACTACAGCCCTGTGGACAACCTTGCTGTAAAAGCACTAAATAGTGGACTCCCTGCAAGCTACAGGCCGAATCCAGTCTCGTGAAGATCATCGAGAGACCCCGCGAGAAAAAGCTCAGTAAATGCTTCTCAGTCCAAATAAAGAAAAGGTGATTGAGAGCAATCGCAAAAGTCAAGCTGCATGCTTTCAACTGTATATTGGCCTAGATCCTTGTTTTGTCCCGCTGGAATGCTCTGAAGGGATGACTTCCATAAGTTTGACCGGGAGCTCGTTGCAAGGCAATCCAGTGAACTCTCATCGAATTTGGACTGGCTGAGAGCTTCGAGAGAACCCCGGGAAGAAAAGATCCAGAATACTTTTTAGGTCAGAAGGTGAAAACTTTGACAGAGACCTACTGCAAGGGGTAGCCGCCCAGGGCTCCATAGTGGTCGGCCTTAAACTTTGAATTTGACCCAGTCTATCACGACCTAATGCCCTGATAAGGCACAATAGGTTTCTATGTGCTAGATATGCTAAATCTTTAAAAATTCATATCTCCGGTTCTTTGGATATTTGTTGTTTTGATGTAATTTTAAGGGTAACATTATTTCCTATTCTTATGAATTGGTGTTGGATTTTTATTGTGCATTGTGTATTAAATATTTACTGAAATGGTGTTTTTACATGCTTTACATACCTGTCTTTGAAGTTAAGCCTGCCTGCTCGCAGCCAACTTACCAAGGGTTGAGCATAGGAATAATTTTCTAAGACCTATTCTGAGCCCTATACTGTGTTAGTGGCCTTATTGCCAGTGGCAGATATACATTTACCCCTACTAATAATCCACTTTCCAACACTCCTGTACAGCTCCAGGATGAAATCCATCAAAGAAGTCTTCAATTGTGTTGCTCTGTATTCAATTCTTTCATCAACAATCTCTACTTTCAGTTTCCCCCACTGCCACTTCTATTTACATCATCTCTATATCGAAACAAAATATATTCCTTCAGTACAGGTATCAGCACTAAACTATGAGCCTTTCTTATGTAAGACATAAGTAGCTCTGTCCCAAGCTTTTATTGTGCTGACCGCCTATCCACCAGAGTCATACATGCATTTTCATCACGTCATGGCTCACACACATTAGCACTTTGTTCACACCTTGTGTCTCTGATTCCTGTATCACAGACAAAGACAATGATCCATGGATGTATACTCATATGGCACTTCTACAGAGTGTCCCACTGAATGGTGACGTTAACATTTAGCCACCAATTAGGGCTCAAAATTGTGACATTGTTTGTGTGGTCAAACTGAAGTTTTGAGTAGAAACAATTTGTATTTCCTTTTTCCCCTGACATGGAAGGATACATGATTACTTACCTTCTGTTACTGTCCATGGGGTAAATATGTTCTTGTGTTGAAGGGAAGGGATAAAGTGGAACTTTTCATTTCATTTATAGTTGTGACCAAGTGACCCATGCAATAGCTCAATGTGCAAAATGCAGTGACACAACCATGAATTGGGTTCAAACATTTAATACTTTTCACTATGACTGAACAAACATTTCACACCATGCCTTTTTTATTTTAGTATATGCACAAACTTCACAGGCTACAGTTGCACATGCAATTTAAGTGCAAGCAAAAACAGTGTTAATCATCAAGATCGTGCTGGGGGTAACAGTATTTATTTTTTCCCTAGCCAGACTCCTCCCAGCATACCACAAGTCAAAGATTCTGAGAAAAGTAGAATCAAAGAAAAATAAATTAAGACTGTGTGGCAGTTTGGTTCCGAAGTAAGGGGCTGATTAGGATGGAGGATTTTCCGCACCCTCCGGGCCAGCGGAAGCCACAGCCGGCCTGGAGGATGCGGAAAATCCTCTGCGGACCCACCAAGACCCACCACCACATTAGGATGGCTGGTGGGTCCTGGTTTCCGTCCGCAGCTTTTCCGCCGCGGTTGGCTTACAACCACGGCGGAAAAACACTAATATGGTGACGGTGTCTCTCAGACACCGTCAGCCAGATTAGGATGTGCTCGTGGAAAAGCATGTGTAACTTCACTGCGGGGGCCCGTTGCGGGCCCCCTAGGTGAAGGGGGGGGTTGGGGGTGCACATGGGGGGTACCTATGGTACCCCCCTGCATTTGTATGCAGTAAGCGGCAGGCACCGCGCGGTGCCTGCCACTTTCTACATACAAATGCAATGCGTGCATTTTTAACATTGCTGCGGGTGCAGCTTGAAGCAGGACCCGCCGCAATGTTAAAAATAGAGGATGTGACCGCCACCCTGGCGGTCACATCCTAATCTGCACAGAGGGAACGCCGCAGCCCATGCGGACGTTCCCTCCTACTCAGGGGTCGCGGACGGACTCAGGTCTGTCCGCGATCCTAATGACCCCCCATGTGTGGACTGCGCAGTGAGTGGTAGGTATGGATGGGAGCATAAGGAGCGTGAGCGGGTGATCTGTGGGGTATGTGAAATGTGGGGAACGAGTGGCTGGGTGATCATTACGGGAGGAGTTGAGAAGTCTCCAGGTGCCACATGGCATGCTCCGTCTAGTTATGTACTACTTAACTCATTAAAAGATATTCATAAATGACTTCTGTGGTGGAAAGTCCTTACTTCAGTGGCGACAAGCGAGAGCAAACAGGATGGAGTGTTTGAATGTCCTTACTTCAGACTGGCTTAGCCATACTAAACAAACAATGCCACTCAGCTTTTACAGAGTCGTGGTTCTCTAGGTAAGATTTTTATTAAATATAACCTCAGTAGGACGATACATAACATCTGCCTACTACCAACGCCTCCTCCAAACTGCCATCCATAGCATTCCACCCACAACATTCTACTTCTTACCAACATTCCAACATCCATGGTTACCCCTGCATTCCAAGGTAGGACCCAACACATCTTTCTTCTTACAATATTAAAACAAATGACTTGTCATATGAACATCATACAATTTTTAAATGATAGAACATACTAATAAACCAATAAACAAATTCAATACTATAAATTCAATGCAAACATTTCAACATAAAACCATATTAACGAATAGCCAATAAATCAAGAAAATTAGAAAGGAACATCCTTCAGCTCGCAAAAATATAATCATGTAATATGTTGACATTACATTATTCTTTCGAGATACCAAGGATATAACCATGAAATTTACATGGTAGTTTTCTTTTCCGTAAAGCCTTTCGGCGTTCCAAACTTTCACCATTCATCATCCTACACTCCTCGCTTTCATGTGCTGTTTGTTCCTATTTTAACTCTTCATATCATGAGCTATTGCTAACTTATCTTTATTCCAGCATGTGCCATCCTCAACTTTGACCACATTCCTCCTCACCTCTAATACCTTCTTAGGTCCTGAGAATTTAGGCTCTCCGTTGGGAAAATTTGTCACAGTGTGATGGTTACATAATCTCCCACCTCAATCATTCGCGCTCTTCTGAGCTTCTCAGCATATTTATTCTGGGCTCGTACTTTTCTTCTGCTCACCTAATCCACCTTGTGCTTATCAATCGAAAATTCCTCCATCCACTGTTTTGTCATTTTGGATACAGGAACTCTTCCTCTTAACCCCTTCGGTGCTGATGACGGCTCCCAGTCGTCATGAGTTATAGTGCTCGTGTGCTGATGACGGCTGGGAGCCGTCATGACCACACCCGCAATCGGAATGTTCATCACTGGCGCGGAATTCCAGACGCAGCCAAGGTGTTAATAACACAAAGGGTGATGCACCTGTGTCAGCATTGGGTGTAGTGCGCATGGCCCAAAGTAACTTTCGCAATTCTAACTTGCAGTTCAATGTATTGCTCTGACCAACTGTACATTTTCCTAAATAACTCTGTTAAATCTCTCTATGATACCATTACTCCAGGAATGATATGAAGAAGTTTTACCAGGTTTGATTCCCACAAATTGAAAAAAAAACTGAAACTTATGCAGAAGTAAAGTGACCACCATTGTCCGATAGCATTTCGTCAGGAATACTGTCCTTCTTAAAAAAAAGATCTAAAAGCTCAATGATCTTCAAAATATTGAGAATCTTCACAAATGTCACTTCTGGTTTTCCCTGCATTCCAATGTAAGACCCAACAGCTTTCATTGGGCAAACAAGTCTGGAAATGTATACATTCAAGTTTATAGATCACTAGATTCTGAGTTGACTCTCAAAAGATGGGGTGGTGATGATAGGTTTATGGTTAAATGTGTATTCGGAGGAGCCAGCCATTATAAACCAGTTGTGTCGCCACAGTGTTTTGGATAGATGCAATTATGGTATGAATAAGGAAATTACGGACAGTCATTTGACACATTGTTCAGAGTCATCTGCACATTTATGTTGCATTGCCGTTTTTTTAGTTCTCTAAAAATAGAATAGAATATAGTTTTAATGCACAATTAATCAAAATCATTGTAATCGCAAATACTGAGATACAGAATAAAGTGCATAAGTTTCAATTAAAAAATGTCAGGCATTTACATTAAAAAGGATTAAAACTAATAATGGTGGAATGAGCTTTATGGTTCTGTGGATTTTTCAGAGGTCAGAATTTTCTTTGCGGCCATCCGAAATTTCATAAAGCGCGGCGACAACTGTGCTGAATCACCCTTCAAACAATACACCAGGGCATCCTGACATGTCCGAATGTTTAAAATGCGCCAGATGGGTCAAAGCCAATAAGTTCCTAATGGACGGATACATAATATGTGAGTTAGGGTTTCTTCTTCTCCCCCACAAGCGCGGCACTGCGTGTCTGATATTTCTTTGTAACCTTGCCCATACTTCTATGCCAATGGAGGGATCAAGCTGAATCGTAGCCTCGTTAGTTGGCACTTCATTGTTGGCTTTACGGGGACGACATACAGTGTAGTAAGCCTCTGCTATTGTATAGTTTCAGACCCCAGCTTCCATGCTTGAGTGTTTTTTAAGCTTGTTGCATCATTAACCTCTGACATTAGTTCTAAGACCTGCTCTCCTTGGCATTTGGAGAATCATTTGTACATGAGTACAGTTTAATGCAGCAACCACATTTTTGGACTCTGAAAACAGTGTAAGATTTGATACAATAGTAGTTAATGGTTTGACAAAAGGGAAGGTAGTAGATCTGTCAATATGATTTATAAGTACATTAATTGGAAAAAGGGTTTTATGGTCACCTACGTAAACCAGACATTACGGGGCATATTACCAAGCAATAGCGATAATTATCGCTATTGCTTGGTTAGAGACAAAAATTTACCGCAGAGCTGCGGCGATTTTTCTCGCAGATAAACCTTGGAATTACCAAGGTTTATCGCAAATGCAATAAAAATCGTCCGCAATGCATGAATATCGCTGAAAAGTCAGCGATATTTATGCATTACCGAGCTAATGCTCTTAGCCATGTTATCCACTTCCCATTGGATAACATGGCTAAGAACTGCTCAGGGCAGGTGTTAGCTTTTGGAGATATTCGCGCTTAGCACCAATATCTCTAAAAGTTGGTAATAGAAGATAGCGATGTTAGCGACTGTTTCCATTCGCTAACATCTTGACACGCCCACTTTGCATGTCATTAGTGATAAATATCATTGACATGCAAAGTGGGGCCCAAGATGGTCGCTATCTCCTACTAGCTGTCAAACTGGTGTTAGCGAAAGCTAGGTAATAGGGAGATAATTTTATCTCCGCTTTCTTGGCTTTTAAAGCCAAAAAAGCGGAGATAAACCCCCTTGATAATATGCCCTGAGATGTTTAAAGCCATTTATTTGCACAAAAATGAAGGGTGTTCAATAACTTACCAGCAAAGGAATTGCATTGCATGTAACAAACATGACATGAATCGAGCCACTTCCTTTCTTTTACTCAGTGGCTTCTCTCCTCCCAAAAGTGCCTTGATGCAGCTTCAGCACTTGACAAACAACCAACATAACAGAAGGTAGCTCCAAAGGTTACACAGAGTCAAAATTGTTTTCACTGAATTCCTTGTGACGCTTGTCAGAAATAAAACACTTTTCTGGAGAAAGTCAGCTAATAACTATAACATAACCATCAGGGCCAGAGGTCAAAGTGATACTCAATAGTGTGGACGGTCTTATGTCCACTGACCAACAGCCCAATGTCTGTCAGTCAAAGGTTTCCGCCAGCGGATGCTCTACATTTAAAAAGATGGTGGCTCTCCTGACTTGAAACAGAGCAGGGAAACCCTCAGATTGTTGGAGAGGGCAATCTGCCATGTTTTGGCAGAGTATGCTCTCGGCCAAATTTTAATTAAGAGCCTGTGTTCCCAGTAGGTCTATAGTCTTCACCTAAAGTTGTTGTCACTTTAGCAATACAAACCCCTTCGAAACCCCTCATCAATGCCATGAACTGAAACTTAACATCTATAGGTTTGGTAACCCTTCAAGAATTAAATTAACAGCTACTTGTTTGTTATCCTTTAAGCATTGAATTATGATTATATATGGCTCACATTTCAGTTTCTTTGACCTTTAGTTTGTACATGTATATTTCTAACCATTTCCTACAATATATTTCTTGTTGATAATACATGGTCTTTCTTTTTACCTAATGAGTTGTTCTCCAACATGAAATCAGTAAAACCACCAGCTTTGAATTATGGCATGACGTGTCTTAAATAACTCCACTTTGATCCAAGGAAACACATTTAAAAAGATACACAGATGCTCTGGATACATCACCATATTGCTTGACCAACCTTTACAATGGTTTAGCCGACTGTGTCATTTCCAAGGGTCGGTCTTTGCATTAAAGCCTCTTCTATTAGCCTCCCCTGCTACTGGTCTCAATGATCTGCCTGCTGCAGCAGAACGTGTTTACTTTTTTGGCTAGACTCTGTTGTTGCTATTCCAGGTCGTGTCCATTTGATGTCTTCCTGTCTGCCATTTTACCCGGTCTGTGAATGGAGCAGGTTGGAAGGATGCCACTGGTGGTGTCACTGGTTGCCCAGCTCTAGTGGCTTTCATCATGAAAATATCGCCCAAATGTGCATGCGGGGACAATATTGTGGCAAATGAAATTCAGCATTAAGCAGGAATAATTTCCACTTTGCGCAAACAAATGCTGCACTATCAAACTGAAGCACATTTGAGGAGCCATTTATATGATTTGTCTCCGTTTTAAATTCACAGTTAAGTGCTGCACATTTTTGCTCTTGCCAAAGGCTCGCTTGTAGGGACGGATTTCTAGTACTGCGTTTAGTTTCTGTTGCCATACATAAGTCAATTTATTGGCAATCACAAGAAAATGCACAGATGGAATTTATGAATGGGCTATAAAGGTAGTTAGCACCCTCTCTGGAACCTTGGTAAATGGAAAGTCAATCAAAATGCTTCATTTGCAGGCAAAAACTACTGTTAAAGGTCTATTCAAGATGCATTCTGCGGCTGCTGGTTCCATGGCTTTGAGTGTGCCAGCCTGACCTGTATTGGTGAGTTTGGTCTCCACAACCCAATCCTTTGTGGGTTCATTCTTTTCTTTAAGACAGCAGCTCTGACCGTGGTCATAACTTAGTCAGAGGGATTTGTTGGGTGTGAGTTTGAGATTTTACAACCATCACACCGGTGTACCGACTTATTGCATCAAGCAGGGGTTGGGGTTGAATGATGGTCATTGGAAGAGTAGAGGCTTTGGCTCTTAGGGATGTCAAATTCAGGACTGGTTATTTTGAAAAGTAACCAAAATTCTTCAAGTTTTTTTACTCGTCAGATCATTGGGAGCAGAGAACGGCCCGGGACCAGGGTTCAATTCCCGACGCGGCAGGGTCGTGCATCAGGGTAAGAGGACTCGACAATTCTCACCTCAGTGCCTACTCTAACCAGGGATCACACTCGGAAACTCTGGGCATTAGCTTGCCTCATCTCCACAATGGCCCCCCACATACGCCGGGGATGCCTGGTTTCACCTTGGAGATACCCAGTAGGGACCATCTCACAGGGAAAGCCAGGACGGGTTCCCCAGTGGTCTATTGCGCAGAGATACTCCTTCGGGAGTCGATTTCGCCAACTTAAGACCAGGATTTTCCTGGTCTTAATTGTGGAGCTTCCTCCTATGTACGCCACCCTTGTACATAGGGGCAGGTTCAAATACAATGGCGTTTGCGGTGGAACGCTCAATGCAACACCCACTGCACGCCCCTTTCACGCTAAACATAGGGCCCTATTAAGATTGTGGAAGGCCCGTCACCGCCAGTCATGCGGCTTGGCAGTTCTTCCCCAATCGGACAGCGATTTTCCCCACTTTACGATGGCGGAGGGAATCGCGCTCAGACCAGGCAGATGCAAAGCCCGTCCGCCACGGGACCGCCACCAGCAGTCATGCAGATTGCCTGGCAGGCGGTCTAGATAGCCCATAATGGTGGCGGTGCCTAGCAGGCACTGTCCATCAAATTAGGATGCTGGCTACAGCTGGCCTTTCCATGGCGGCGATACCTCCATGGAAAGGCTGGTGGGAATTTGTTACGTGGGCCCGTTGTGGGCCCCCCTTGTGTTGGGGGGAGGTGTGGGTGCACTGGGGGGTACCCATGGAAAACCCCTACATTTCACAGCACTAAGTGGCAGGCACTGTGTGGTGCCTGCCACGTAGTGCAGTGAAATGCACAACCTGCCTTTTTGGCATTGCGGCGGGTGCTGCAGTCAGCAGCACCTGCCACAATGTTAAAGGGCAGGATGCGACCGCCATGGTGGCGGTCGCAACCTGATTTGGTGTGTAGGACCTCCGCATGTATTGCGGGCAGTCTCGGTCTCCACCAGGATGGCGGGCGGACTACAGTCCATCTGCCATCCTAATGACCCCATAGCATGAAAGTGGGTCTTATGTACAAGGCAGCGTTAAGCCACATTAAGTGGTCTAATGCTGTCTTGTACATAAGGCAAGGCTCCTATTGTCACGGGAACGTGACAAAAAGTGACATTCCTGTGGCGATAGGGACTTGTACATATGCCCCAAGGTGTCTGCTGATCAATGGGACATCTTCAGGCCATAGGTTCTCTGCCACTCAGAACACAGAAGAGACACAAGAGGACCATTGGTTTTTACACTGTCCCTTCTGCAAAGATGTCATGACATTGAATAAGAATCTCCAAGTACCAGATCAAAAAATAAAGAAATTAAAACCTGAAAAATTCTTTAAGGGCCGAAAGGGCAGGAAGCTTAGTTTATACGTGCTCCTCTGCACCAGATCCATTTAGAGTCACCTGATCTGAATGCATCTTAATATTTGCATTTGTATACCCTTGACACGTGCTGAGTGACAGGGAGCAGGGGGTGGTTTAAATGAGTTCACAGGTTAATAGAGACTTGTGCCTATGCTGTGAGTGACTATGAGCTCAAGAGAAGACCAACACGCAGACTGCCAGACCTAACTCAAACTCCCTGAACCCAACTATCAACTGGACAATGCATTTACTTCGGGGTTGTAACCCCTCAACATCTTCCCTTCATTCCCACAGCTGAGCCCAAGTTCCGGCCCATAATTTCAAGACAATGCAACAATCAATAAAGTAACAATAAAGCTTAAACATTTGACATCTGTTGTAAGACTGTGTGTGATTCTTAAAGGGGGAGTGCATGGACCTTCCCACACAAGATGAATTTGCTGCTTCCAGTACAGCCAGTTAGACACTGTTTCCAGAGAGCACCAAACACAGTCGTAGTGCACCTGGTCTTACCCTATGCAAGAATTCTATGGGGCTTATATATAAGCCTGTTGCGCCGCCGTTACGTCATATTCTCCCATGTTAAAAGTGACGGCAGTGCAAGGGGCTTGTAAATATGCCCCTATGTGTTCTTTGTTAAAAGTATGCAGAGGTGGAATATTGTAGTGCTGTGTAACTATCGGATTTGACATATTTTGAAACCTGCATAAATTCTGTGTGGGATTTTAGGAAACAATTTAACAATTAGATCACCAAATTACAAGAAGGGTGTTTGAAAGCCCATCTTTAACAAATTCCACATTTGACCCTAATTCATTGGTAATTCCATAACTATAACAGTTGACCCGAAACACAATATAAGGGCTTCTTTCGACTCTAAAGTTTCATATTTCTCTGTTTCTAAAGCATAAGATGTAGCTATCAAGCATTGTCTGTAGGGGATGCACCACAAGGTTTGTGTCATATGCTCTCATCCACTACTGCTGTAAGTAAACCTTTCAACCAGCATTCACACAAGGATGCAGTTATGTTTTGTTAACCCGATTGAATGTCTGGAATAAAATACAGCTCAGATCTCTTGCAAATAATGCTTAAGTAAAACATAAAAAGCATAATACATACAATGACTTTGGACGAGCTCCCATCAGCAACGGCTTATTGCTTGCTTGAAGTGCCTTTCACATTTTGGATCTGGTCCCATGACAGCACACATAGAGGCCTATTTCTTTCGGATTCCTGCGTGAACACCAGTTCCCAGCATCATTCGTGATTTATACATATTCTCTGCCCACACTCTGGTGATTCTCTCTCTCTCTTTCTTTATATATATATATATATATATATATATATATATATATATATATATATATATATATATATATATATATATATATAAATATGATCAAGCGCAGCCCTTGCTCTGTTTATGCTGCAATAAATCATTATGGTCAGGGATGCCCGCCACCCCTTCCACCACCAATCCCAATGGTAGGAGACAGAAACATTTTGAACTTTTGGAAGGCAGGGGGGCCTCGCGACCCCCCCGGCCGTATTTATTAAAACATGAAAGAAAATTTTAAACTTTTAATTAAAAACGTTTCATTTATCATGTACAAAATTCAACTTTCCATTACACTTGATGTAGACAGGTATCCAGGCTAACCTTAACAAATCTCTAATACAAAGATTTTCCTAACCCAGTCTATCATCATGACATCATGCATTGCATACGAATTTTGTACATCCTATCGTTAGGGGCCAATGGCAAGGTCTTAACCGGTGTCAGATCCCTATCAACAAATTTCCGCCCTCACGTGTGAGTGGCGCATGCGCAGAGGACTTTACCCTCATAACTATCCGTAACTTCCCCTGTCATGGGGGCCCCTTCCACTCGGCGCCATCTTAAGGACGTCCGAGTTCCCGTGCGGGGTAACCGTAAGAAGGACAGCGTGGACTCCCCCCCTTTTCCCGCACTACCTTCCGCCGCAGCGGATATCGGGCCCCCGGGAAATTCGTGGGAGGGGCATATGGCCGTCTCCCCCTGGGAAGGGCCTATGGCCGTCTCCCCCTCGGCGATCCCATCCGTAATGGGTGCCACCCCTCGTGGGAGGGGCCAATGGCCGCCTCCCCCGGGGCACTCCCATCTATAATGGGTGGCGCCCCCACTAGGGACCTTGAAATCACTGCTCACCGATCATGACCTTACCACCACAGGCCAGATAGTTGACCGACTATCTGGCCCCCCCACAACTCCTATAGGTCATGTCTCCTCAATCCCACTAGCCAAGCTATCATGTCTCCTATCAAAATGACATTCCCCACCCTGGACAGGTGTACCCCATCTTCTGAATAACAGTTGTCCCCCCAGATGCACCTGTGAGGTATACTTTGAAGGTGGTTAGATCGAAACAACTTCTCCATTTTATTGTTGACCCTCTTTACCGAATGGTTCAACGCTGTCGTGGACAACCCACCCCTCCATACCCTCCTCGGTATCATGTGTGACCATACTATTGTGCACCCCGGGAGTGTCTTTGCTAACCAACTAACTGCTGAAAGTATGTGTTCGATTAAAGCCCGTCTGCCCAAACTCACGAAGTCATTGCCCCCAATGTGCACTATGACTACTGATGGCAGTGACCTGTGCCGCCCTAACAATTCTTCCACAAAACTTTGCAGTCGGTCAATACACAAACCGCCCTTCCCATGGAAGGTCACCCTGAAACCACATTCCTCAGATGTGTGAATCGCATCACCTGCCCTGAATATGTCCACGGCCCGTCTCATGTATGAGTGGCCCACGACCCAGACCACTCGTCTTCCATTCCTCGCTCCTGAAGTGGTGGTTAGCTGATACTGGGCCGGTCCCAATTTCCGCCCTGCGTCACAGGCTCGTGAAACTGTAATCCAAACAAAAGACAACAAGCGTGAGTGTAATTCTCCAAAAAATTACAACATGTGCAACCGCACATAACGTTTGAAACAGTCTGAAGATCATCGCCCCATCTGTTTAACATTGTCTGCCTGCAGACCCCTGGCCGTCGCTTCTGTAGCGGCCCCTATCCTGAATGAATGAGTTCCAAAATCACTCGGGTTCAAGCCCGCAGCTGCAATCGTGATCGCCAGCACCCTTTGGAACTGAAACTTTGTTAACGGGGTGCCGTCAGCATGCCGCAGCAAGGTCCCCCCCCCCACGTCATCACCCTTTGCTTTAGGTAGGCCTCAACGTGCATCACTGCACAACAGAGACTACCCGGAGCGCGCTGCAACACAATGCTACTCCCCTGGGCCTCCTGGTCTGTCTTTGACCTGGCAATCGTGATCAGCAGGGAATCCCCCCTCACTTGCGTGTGGTCCCTGCGCAGAGCCCCCTCGGTATCCCTTTTATTGGCAGCCACTAGTTCGCCTACTCGCAGGGCCCCATAGAATGCCAGGGCAAATGCTGCCCGGAATAGGACAACCTCACTAGGTGAGGAGCACGTCTCCCCTAGTTTAGCCAGCAAGGCGGTCAACCTGTCAAATCCTATCGGATGCCTGGTATCCCTTTTGCGCCCCTCTAAGTGCCCCCAGCTGCGCAGCGCCTTTCTGACTATAAAGGAGTCCGTCGGGTCCCTGATCCCTTGGAGCTGAGCCATAAACGATATGGCGGCCTTATACCGACTGGCGGTTGCCGCCGACCGGCCCTCCTCATGAAGTGCCACTAAAAATTGGGTAAAGGACCCCTCCTGACCCCATATATGCTCCCATTCAGGGCCTAAAAAGGCGCAGTACGAGCGGAACGCCCCTTCATAAGCTTTCCTTGTCCTGGGCACTAAACTGGCTGCCACAAGGTTTTGTAGTCCAGTGCGCCGATTTGCCATAGCTCTTCGGGAAATGGCGCTGCCACTAGCTCCGCTGAGGGTAAACAATCCATGAATGCCTGCATTTTGAAACGAGAGAGCGCATCAGCTGCATTATTCAGTACTCCCGGCACATGTTTTGCCCTGAATTGTACATTTAACTTCAAGCATTTCAACACAATTTCGCAATATCCACTTGCAGCGTGCTGCCTGCTGGTTAATGCACTCCACCACAGTCATGTTATCAGACCAGAATATCACCGAGTGGTTTCGGAACTCTTCTGGCCAGGCCGACAACGCTACCCAGATCGGGAATAACTCTAGGAAACTAATGTTGCTCGTCAAGCCACTTGCCTCCCACCATGCTGGCCACTTCTGGGCCGACCATCGGTTACCAAGGATCGCGCCAAACCCCACACTGCCCGCAGAGTCGGTCCATAACCTAACTCTTCTGACGAGGCCGGGGCTTTGCTCCAGACTATCCGGCCATTGAAATCTGCCAGGAATGCCAGCCAAATGAGCATGTCCTGGTGAACCTCTGCCGACAGTCTCGTGCGATGGTGCCCTTCTTTGAGGCCAACCATGGCCTGGGCAATGGATCGTGAGAAAGGGCGAGCCATCGGTATAACCCTCAGCGCAAAATTCAGCTGTCCCACTGTTTGCTGTAGTTGATGCAGTGTCACCTTGTCGTTCCTATGACATTGTAGCAAGGAGGCCCTGAATTTGGCGATCTTCTCTGCCGGCAGACGGAAGCAACCCTCCACGGAGTCTAGTTCAATACCCAGAAACTCCAGGGAGGTAGTTGGCCCCACTGTCTTACCTGGCGTCAACGGAACCCTGAAACCCCGAAACCCCGCATGAGCACGCAAAATTCCTGCAATGCCCGTGCACAGTCCCGAGAGCCCACCGGGCCGAGAAACAGGAAATCATCGAGGTAATGCATCACATGTTGGTGCCCTGAGGCCCTCGAGAATGCCCACTCCAGGAATGAGCTAAACATTTCAAAGTAGGCACAAGAAATTGAAAAAGCCATCGGCATGCACATATCCATGTAGTACTTCCCCTGGAATGCGAAACCCAACAGGTGCTGATCCTGGGGATGCACCGGTAGTAACCTAAATGCGGATTCAATATACGATTTTGCTAACAGTGCCCCAGTGCCTAGGCGATTCAACATGACCACTGCGTCATAAACGATGCATACCTCACACTGCAAATGCCTGCATCGATTGCCTCATTCACGGAAGGCCCCTTTGGAGCAGACAGATTATGTATGAGCCTGAATTCGCCCGGCTCCTTCTTGGGAACTACCCCTAATGGGGAACACACAAAATTGGCAGCTGGTATTTTACCAAACGGTCCTGCAACCCACCCCAAGCGAACCTCTTTTGCAATTTTTGTGGCGACCACAGTTGGGTTGTGCGTTAACGGACAGTTGGTTTCTGCATAAGGGGGCCCCCCGAAAATCACCTGCAGGGATCCTGAAGCCATACGAGAAGCCATCCCGCAGGATCCCGGCGGACACATGATCAAGGTATTTGCTCAGCCAGGGAGTCATAGCCAAAATATCCACGGGCGAATGCTTTGTCATCCGAGCCACTGTGTCAATCCTGCTTGGTACCCCCTTTTCCCCCGGTAACATTGCCCCTGGATCGGCAGCAAGTTTCGGGGTGGGAGGAGTTACCACAACCTGCGCAGGCATGCCTGAACCTGCATGTTCCCCGCTGCCTACTACACGTGCCCTTGTTAAAACCCCAACATACCCCTCGCTTGTTCCCATTCCCGCCAGATCTAGACTGAGTTTCTCCCCCGTGGGCTGGTCGAAAGGGCTGTGGTTATTTCTGCTGAAAAGCCCTGAAACCATTTGCACTCGACCCAGTTCCTCCGGCCGAGCCTGGCGTGAACTGCCCATGCCATGATACAGTGGCCAAACAATCCCAAGTCAACGATTCATTAAACTCTTTCGCTTTTCTAAACGACACATCGTACCATTTCCATGCGTCCCCCCCATATTTCTCATGGAAGCCCGTGATCCTGCTCTGGTAGCAAGCAAGGTCTCCCAACAATTCTGGTGTTCGCTCACCCACAATTGCCACAAACACAGAAAAAGCCCTGATCCAATTTATCATAGACTCCTTCACCCTGAATTCTGCCATTTAGACTCCTTCACCCTGAATTCTGCCATGTTAGCCCTCCATTCACTGGGGGGTAACCGTTCCTTCTGGGTTTTGGCATACTCTAATTCACGATTGTCCGTCAACAATGAAAACATATTAATATATTTGGTTGCCCACACCATCTCTTTCGTGGCCATCGGAACATGTTGTGCCAGGCATTCCCGCCTTGAAGGCACAGCGCCCTCCCCCATTATTGGGAGCGACCTCTTACCATTTTCCGTCGCACCTCCGGTCGTGTCCGTCGCCTTATTCTGGTTCTCGACCGCGGCCGTGTTCGTCACCTGCAGAGGAATAGAAGGCACGTTCCCTGCCCCAGAGCCCCTTGCCTGCCTGAGCTGGTCGATAATTTGCCTGGCCTCCTCAGCTGGATCTTCCGCCGTCGCGGATCCCCCAGCTCCCTTCTTCAACCAAGGCAATACCACCGCCAGATGCATCGCCAGTTCGGGGGGTACCTGTTCCTTATCCAGTGGTGTAATAATCACAGGGATTGGCAATCCCGCATCCGGTGTGGGCACCGGGCTGGCCACTGGGGTTACTGGGACCAGCGGAACTTCCACCGGGACCGGGACCTCGCTAGGATCCCTTTTCTCTTTCTTCTTTTTCCCCTTGTTCCCCCTGGAGTAACGTTTGGCAAAGCAGGCCCCACAATCCTCTTAGGTCTCCCTGAGGGCCCCGCCTGAACTTCCACTTTCTTCTGGAGTTCCGCTAAGCTGCGACCCATTCGGTCCACCGTACCAAATTTCCTGTCCATTGCCGACACTTGGTTTACCAGTGTGCGAAGCATCCGTTCCATCTCGGAGCTCTTCCCATTCTTCTTTCCAGGCATATCCGACGTTCTGTTTTCTCTCTGCCTGTTTTCCAGCAACTCCTCGGATCCCAGATACGCCTCGACGACTGAAACAGAAAAAACAACGATTACCACGTTCAAAAAACTGCTGCTTGTTCCCTTGAGGGCTCATGAGCGACGAGTGGTGCAGCCTTCAGAGCGCGGGAACAAGAGGACGCTTGCCTGGACCCCTGCGCCTTTTAACTTGCAGTGGGGGGCGGGGCGGCATCCCCCTTCCGCTCAAAAGTGCACGGACTTCCGGGCGGGTGTGAGGACATCCTTCTTAGGCGGCGGGGGCGTGCTCCAACCACACCACTTTGGGCATACCGGCTGGGGACACGCCCCGCACCTGCAAAGGTTTCCCGGGCGGTCGGGGCACCCAGCCATAGGTTCGGGGTGACCGTGAGGTCTCCCCTTTCCACACTGCAACACGATTTACGGTGTGATGGCGTTTCCTTAATCTTCGTCTGAAGTAATTTCAAGGGAGAGGTGGTCTGCTCCTGTCTGTGTCCGCGCTGATAGCGGTCAGGATAAAATATATATGTGTATATATATATATATATATATATATATATATATATATTTTTTTTTTTTACAGCTCCATCCAAAAGGATATGTGCACTCACGGAGTTGAAACCAATATTTATTATAAAAGCAGAGTGGAGTGGTGTGTCGTACAGTGGAGTGGACTGGTGCATTGTAGAGTGCCGAAAAGTGTTGCAGAGAGGAATAGAGTGAGTACTACAGGGTGGATTACAGTGCTATACAGCGGAGTGGCGTGGAGTAGAGTACAGTATGGTACACTTTAAGTGGTATAGACTGTTGTAGAGTTGAGTGGCATAGAGTAGCATGCAGTGGAGTGCAGAGTGGAAGATAGTTGAGTACAGTGGAGTAGTTTCTCATAGTATATAGTAAAGTGCAGTGGAGCAGCATAGAGGGTGTTGAGTAGGGTGGAGTAGAGTGTCATACAGTGACATTGAGTAAGGTAGCGTGCTGTAGACCCACAATGACAGGAGTACATTATTGACAGTGGGGTGCTGTAGAGTGGAGTATAGTGTAGTTCAGTGGAAGGGCATAGACAGTCTTTGAGTGGAGGACCTTGTTGAGTGGAGTACAGTAGAGTGGCATAGAGTGGCATAGAGTGCAGTAGATGGGAGTGGTATAGGTTGGAATAACATACATTGAAGTGGTGTGGAGTGGAGTGGCATAGAGTGGAGGGTGGTAGAGTGGAGTGGTGTACAGTGGAATAGCAAAGATTGGAGTGGCGCAGAATGAGGTGCCATAGAGTGAAGTGGTGTAGAGTGCCATGGTGTGGGGTAGCATAGACTGAAGACAGTAGAATAGCCTAGAATGGTGTGGCGGACAGTGTATGGGTGTACAGTGGAGTGGCATAGAGTAGAATAGCATACAGTGGAGTGATGTAAAGTTGGGTGGCTTAGAGTGGAGTGTGGTTCAGTGGAGTGGCATACAGTGGAATAGCGCATAGTGGAGCGGTGCAGGGTGGAGCGGCATACAGTGAAATACCATACAGTAGAGGGGTATAGAGTGCAGTGGGGTAGAGTGGAGTGGCCTAGAGTGCAGTGAGGTACAGTGAAGTGCCATAGAGTGGCAGTCTAGTGGTGTAGAGTGGAATAGCACAGAGCAAAATGGCATGGAGTTGCACACAGTGGACTAGCATAGAGTGGAGAAGAGTAAAGTGTAGTGGCATACAATGGAGTGGAGTGGACTGGAGTAGCATACAGTAGAGATGCATACGGTGTCATAGAGTAGAGCAGAGTGGTGTAGATTGGAATGATATCCAGCAGAGTGGCATAGACTTGATTGGCAAAGACTGGAGTGGCGTAAATTTGAGAGGAGTGGCATAGAGTGGAGTGGTGTAGAGGTGGATAGCATAGAGTGTAATTGTGTAGGGTGGAGTGTCATAGAGTAGAGTGGCATACAGTGGAGTAGGGTAGAGTGGAATGGTGTGGTGTGGAGTTGAATAACCCTGAGTGAAGGGGCATACAGTGAAGTGGGGCAGAGTGGAGTGGAATAAAGTGGAATAGCATAATGTGCAGTGGCGTACAGTGGAGGTGCATACAGTGGAATAGCATAGAGTGGAGTGGCATAAGAGTAGTGGTGTAGAATGGAGTAGTGTACAGTGGAATGGCATAGAGAGGAATAGCGTAGAGTGGAATGGTGTAGAGTGGTGGGGCATAGAGAGAGTGTCATTCATTGAAGTTGTGTACAGAGGTATTGTTCAGAAGTGGAGTTGTGGAGAGTGGAGTGGAGTACATTGGAATAACATATAGTAGAGTGACATAGACTAAAGTGGTGTAGAGTGTAGTGGCATAGAATTCAGTGAGGTATAGTGTAGTGGTGTACAGTGGACTAGAGTACAGTGCAGTGGCATACAGCTAGATTCATGAAAGGAAATTGTGCTCGCAAAGGGCCAGATTCTGAGAATCTGGCCCTTTGCGAGCGCAATTTTTGCATTTGGGATTCATCATCCCAAATGTGAAAATCGCTATTTGCAAAATCGCATATTTGCGAGGAATTGCATTTAAGGAATCTCTATTAGAGATTCCTTAAATGCAATTCATTAACCAATTTTAAATTGTGAATTCGCAATATTTGGCCGCTATTTACCACAAAGTCTGACTTCGTGGTAAATAGCGAAAAAAGAGAAAAATGCACTTTAGTGCATTTTTCTCTGTTGCATGTTACACACACACATGTCCTTTGGACATGTGTGTGCGCAACACCTGTGTAAATTTGCATTTCAGGGTGCTACAGGGTGTCCTTTGGACACCCCTGGCACCCTGGAAATCGCTATCTTATTTGCGATTAATACGGAATGTGTAGGAATCGCAATTTATTTAGCGATTCCTACATGAATCCCGTTTTGCAAGTCCTTAATAGCGATTCCTTAACAATCGCTATTAGGAACTCGCAAAACGGCTCTTTGATGAATCTAGCTGATAGGGTGGTGTGGCGTACAGTGGAGTGAGGTTGAGAGGAATTGCATACAATGGAGTGGCATAGTGTCGAGTGGTGTACAATGAGGTGGTGTACGATGGAGTGGCATACAATTGAGTGGCATAGAGTCGAATAGAGTAGAGAGGAGTGGTGTAGAGTGAAGTGTCATAGACTGGAGTGTTATAGAGTGGGATAGTGTAGAGAGGAGTGGCATACAGTAGAGTTGCTTACAATGGAATAAGGTACAGTGAAATAGCGTAGATTGTATTGACCTAGAATGGAGTGCTATACAGAGGAGTGGCATAGAGTGGAGTGGTGTAGAGTAGAGTGTAGAGTAGAGTGTCATAGAGTGGAGTGGCATAGAGTAGAGAGGTGTAGAATGGAGTGGCATGGAGTGGAGTGTGACTCTTTATTGTTTGATTACTTAAAATCTGACAATTTGACATATAACATCTACTGTAATATAAAACCATTAAAAACAAGATAAAAAAATGCAACATCAAATGCTAAACCTGTTACAATAAAAATATACCAAAAGTGTAAACACAATTTCATACTGGGCCAAAGTTTTCTTAATTATAATCTCTCAGTTTTACTTTTACTCTTACTAAAAACTTTACTCAGAAGTGGTAGGGTCTATAAAAATTAAATGCGGCACAAGGCAAGGGTGCCCTTTGTCGCCTGTTCTATTTGCTTTTTTTATCGAGCCCCTGGCAACACCCATTTGGAACTGCGCTGATATCTACCCTCCAATTCCAGCAATGCCCAAATTAAAACTATATGCAGATGACATCATGCTTTTAATTAAGCCAACAGTGGAGGTGCAAACTAAGGTCTTCAAGCTGTTTGAGGACTTTGAAGCTTTAGGGGGATAAAGTCAAGACAGAAGTTATACAATGTGGGAGGTTGCCATAAAGGTTTCTGGACCAGGGTCAGCGGACTCGATAATTCTCTCGCCTCGGTGCCCACTCTGATCAGCGATCACACTCGGCAACTCTGGGCATTAGCTTGCCTCATCTTCACTAACGGCCCCACCAGACCGCCGGGGATGCCTGGTCTCACCCTGGAGATACCCATTAAGGGACCATCTCTCAGGGAAGCCAGGAAGGGTTTCGCAGCGGTCGAAGCGCGGAGATACTCCCCCGGGAGTGATTCTAGCTCTATATAAACACGCAAATTAAATTAAATTAAATTAAATCTGCACCCCGATATCCAGAGCTCTGTTAATTCCAACCCAAAGAGATATTTGGGGATATTTTTCTCTGAATCAATTGACGATTTATATAAATTGAATTTTGTTCCGCTAATAAAGAAAGTTGAAGGGCTATTCTTTCGATGGAACTTGCTCCCTTTGTCCATAGTGGGACGCGCTGCTTTAATCAAAATGTCTGTCTTACCGCTAGTTAATTTTTTGTTTTCATCAATTCCGTGCACTTTAGCAGGTTCTTTCTTTTCTCAGGTTGAGTCAATGTTTACAGCCTTAATCTGGGCAAAAAAAAACACGCCTAGCACTTAGCACTTTATATGAAGATTTGGACCAAGGAGGGTAAGCACCCCCCAACCTTAAAAGCTATTATGATGCGTATTTTGCACAATATTTATCTAGTTTTAAGCCTTCACCGCAAGATTTTTATGAATTTTATGTGTAAAGGCATTCAAATTCATTCTCCTCTGCTAATGTTTTGATCTCCGAAGTTGGTTCGTTACAAGTGTATGCAATGGCTTTTTAAAAGACGGCAGGCTTTTTAAAAAAATACTCCATTCCAGCGATTAACTCAGCTTCCTAATTAGAAGAAATCCTCCCCCTTGCAGGTGTTAAACAACCCACATATTTGGCGTCAAAATGGGCGGTAGCTGTGTATGTTAATGTATCAGATTTTTTAAGGAATGGTAACTGGGTGACCTTAGTAGAAATGCGCCAATTAATTATTAATGATTTTATTTTAATGAATTCTTATGGCACTTTATATAAATACCTTGCCAAAATAAATGTTACCTCTTTTTTGGGTCCAAACCAGTTGGTGGGGGAACTTTTAGTTAAAGCATCAAATATGAAACTAGGTGCCTTGAAAAAATACTTAGCCTCTGCAAGGGGGGCAGATCTCGGATCAAAAGCCAATAAGAAATGGTCAGAACATGAGAATTGCGAAATCTCTCCCCATATTTGGACCACTATTAACAGGTTAAACTTCAGTTCTTTGAGAGGGGAAAATTGGCGTAGGATGCTTTTTTTTAGCAAATGGCTGTTATATTGAACTCCTGCCTCCCTCTCAAAGATGTATGCTAATCAGTCTTCTCAATGCTTCCGCTGTATGAATTATCCATCTGCCAACTGGTCACATATTATGTTGAGTTGTCCAAAAATCAATGTGTATTGGGTAGAGTTATTTGCGTATCTGGAACAGGATTGTAAAATACAGCTGGAAGTGAATGATAGATTAATCTTATTTGGCTTTGACCCTGATCTCCCTTTTACAGACTCAGTGACTAGATTTTTATATATAGCGATGGAAATTGCAAGGTCACTGTTATTACAAATATGGCGTTCGGATGCAATTCCGTCGGCCCTGGGGTGGGGTCATAAGATGAGAAGGGTGAAGAAAAGTGAATGCACCTATGCCGCACAAATTGGGGGACTTAAGAAATTCAATAAAATATGGGGTACTAACTCTGATTAATAGCTAGAGGCGTTGATTGAATCTGTTGCTAGGTTACGGTGGGATGGAACGGGGTTTTAGATCTCATTGAATACTTTTTATTGTGTAAATGTTTACAGGGGGTTTGCTCTTTTACCACTCTGTGTTGCTACGTTGCGGTGGGATGGAACGGGGTTTTAGATCTCGTCGAATACTTTTTATTGTGTAAATGTTTACAGGGGGTTTCCTCTTTTACCAATCGCTTTTGGTTAACTCTTTTATAGAGTGTTAAATAGGTTTAGGATGTGGGATGTTTATAGTGACTCTGATGTAATTTATATTGCCAAACAAAAAATTAAAATCTTTGTTGTTGTACGATATAATATTGCAATATGTATATGTTCATGTTTTAAAACTCCGGCTTCAATAAAAAGAATTAAAAAAAGCAGAATTCATACTTATATCATTAGAATGCAGACACTTTATCAAAGCCTGCCTACATGTCCTTATTCCTCGAGCATGAACACATGTTTTAAGTATAATATTTCTTTCAGTTTGGAGTCCAGGGCAGATACATAACAAGGGGACAATATTCTCCTCTCCGGTTTTACACAATCTGCATACTGTATCCCCCTCCGACTTCATCCATGGGGGAAGGTGACTTAATCCGGGAGCACACCAAATCCTGCTTTTATAAAGATTTGTTTATTTTTCAATGTCCCTGGTATTACCAAATATGCTTGAATCTGCTTTTTTGTAAACCCATTAATTATTGGCCATGCATGTTTTCTTTGTGCCAATATATCTTTGTCTCGTATGATTGATAGTTGATTTGTTGATCTGTTGATTGCTTTTTTAAATGATTCCTTGTTTATTGTATTGTTCCAAATTGGCATAACAGCAAATTCTTCCAATGCTATTTTTAGATAATTTCAGGCTTGTGATTTTCTATTGTTATTTATCTCTTGCCATAGTAACTGAGACAACTGATAGTCTTGACCATTTTTTATCCTGTTCCATGCTTTGATAAATTGATGCTTTTGTACATAAAACTGGTTATTTAGACCAAACTCCAGCCTTATTTGTGTGGTTGATGCATTATTAGGTAGATGAAAAAGGGATTTCAAAGTTTTTGAGACTGCATTATTTATAGTCACAGTATCTTTCGCAATGAAGGCCTCACTACCATATGAAAGAGTGGGGAGGAGTTTTGCCGATATAACCTTAAAAAGGGGATGATAAGTAAGATTTCCTAATGATTTCTGCAGTATCCTGAATGCTGCCCTCAAGCATTTGCCTTCCTTTGTATATCCAATTTTTGTGGGCAAAAGTGTCCTTTTTCATCGAATAGTACTCCCAAGTACCTGTATGTTTCAACTTGTACTAGTTGGGTATCCTCCATAAACCATTTGGATTTATGTTTTTTTTTTGTTTAAACATCTTTTTAGTGAAAGAAAAACAGTTCCATCATAATACACATTTTAGAGCAGTGAAAGAGCAGAATTAGCTTACAGTGCCAAAATCACAGAATTCCAAACAGTAACGATTATTGGGATGATCCACCTCTAGTCCAGTATACCCTCTAGCACAACTCCGGCCTTCAGACCATCCCCTGCCCCTCTAACCACCCTCCCTCCGAACCACCCCTCCTCCCCTACCCCCCTTTAGAATTGCAGACCGCAGCTGAGACCAAAACCATAACCCCCCTAGAAGGAGGGAGCACAGACATGTCATGGGCGATGTCCGACTAGACATGACCCCTCTACTCATCCTCCGAGGCGTCCATACACTCTCCCCTATACCTTCTCCAGGCCTGCCAGGTCTTTTCCCATTTTCTGGGGCAGCCCCTGCTGTTATAAATGACCTTTTCTGCCCTCTGGCACCAATCCAAGTCCCACTCCCATTCCTCTATTGTTGGAAGCAGGTCACTCCCCCAAAGGCGTGCAATATTTCTCCTAGCCACCATGCTCGCAAAGGCCAACCACACCTTTTCTCCCTTTGGCCATGTTACCTCTCCTGTGACTCCCAATAAGTGCCACCTGGCTTCCAGCGGCACCTCCGCCCCAACCACCTCCTCCATTATGTCCTTCAACCTGACCCAGTAGGAACGAATTTTGGGGCAGTCCCAGAGGATGTGGAAGAATGTACCCTCGTACCCACACCCTCTCAGGCAGAAGTGTGATGTCGCGTATCCTATTTTAAATTGCACCGTGCGTGGGGTGTAAGACCAATGGAGTATACCGAGCTGTACCAAACGGAATCGTGCCCGAATCGCCACTTCTCTGGGGCACTGTAAGGCCTCGCTCCAATCATCGTCTTCTAGTAAGCCCAGATCAGATTCCCATTTTTCCCGCAGTGGCCCGAGTGTATCTGGGAGGTTATTGATTAGTTTCTTGTAGGTGAGTGATATAGCCTTATCAATCATTGGGTCTAGAAGCAGCCTGTCTTCGAGTGGGGTGTACTCAGGTAGCTGGTCCCCCTGTGATAAATGTGAATTTATGGCATGCGTAAATTGTTGGTAGTGGAGGAATTTACCATTCCCCATCTGGAATTCAGACTGCAAAGCCGCAAACTCCACCACTTGCCCCCTCTTCCAGACATCACCCAATAGATCTATGCCGATGAGGCTCCACTTATGCAGGTCGCGGAGTTTAACTACCTCCCTCAGGAAGTCCCCCTTCCATAGGGGCGTCTGAGCTGTGAGCTTCCTATCCCAGCCGAGCAACTTCGACGCCCGCTTCCATATCTGGACCACCACCGCGGTCTGGGGGGTAAGGGAAGGCTACGCCGTATCACAGAGTAAAGGGACACCAGATAGGTATCCACACCCATGGCCGCACGATCCACCCGGTATGCCGGTTCCTCTTGCAGGGCAAAAACCCAACCATTAATGTTAGCCAGCCGAGCCGCCCAGTAGTAGAGGCGAATGTCAGAAACCGCCAGTCCCCCCTCGTAGGGACCACGCTGCAGCTTACCAAGGGAAATCCGCTGACATCCACCGCTCCACAGATGGGAGCGTTGTTCCGCCTCCACCGTCTTACAAACCAGGAAAGGGGGAGCTCTGCAGCACGTACACCAGTCGTGGTAGGGCCATCATTTTGAAGAGTACCGCTCTCCCCATAAGGGAGACCAGGAGGGTATGCCAGTGCTGCACGTCGCCGTGCAGGCGGTCAATTTGTGGCTGTACATGAAGCCGGATGATCTCCGAGGTCGTTGGCGTAATCCATATCCCTAGGTAGCGAAACACCTCTTGCCACACCAGGCCTTCACATCCCACCACCACGGGCGATTGGGATCCTGTCAAAAAATAGCAGAGGGATTTACTCCAGTTGATCTGGTATCCAGAGTATTCCCCGAAAGTACGTAGTATAGTCATTAGACGCTGAATCAATTCCGCCGGTCTCCGGGTGTATAACAGGATGTCGTTGGCGTAGAGCTAGATACGCTCTTCCCAACTGCCGTCCATTTCTATCCCCCACACCCCCGGGTTCGTCCTCACCCAGTGCGCCAGCGGCTCCAGTGCCAGGGCAAAGAGGGTCGGGACAGGGGGCAACCCTGTCTTGTGCCATACCCCAATCAGAATTGGATTTATGTTTTGATCTTACATTTTTAGTGATAACCATAACTTTGGTCGTGGCTTAATTTATCGCCATTCCGTTTTCATTTGAGTATGAGTATATTCGATTTATTAAGCATTGTAGTCCCACTTTTGTTAGGCTTAAAAGGATGACATCATCTGCATATAGCAGATTGGAAATTTGTTTGCAGGCTAATTTTGGTGGATGTGCATTTATTTCATCCAGGGTCTCCGTTAAATCTGCTAGAAACAAGTTAAAAAGTAAGGGGACCTGTACGCATCCCTGCTTAAGACCTGCTGTTATTATTCCCTTTGTTAGTGTGTGGCCATCCCCCATCCACACTCTGACCCATGTGTTGCTGTACAAAAGTTGGTTAAGTTTTAGAAATTGGTCTGGAATATTTTTTTGCTGTCATTTTCTCTATAGGAGGCGTCTTTGAACACAATCAAAAGCAGATCTAAAATCTACAAAGCATAAGTACAGCGGCTGTTTCTTTGATATTGATTTGTCAATTAAAACTGATAAAGCTAATATATTTGTTGTTGTTTCAAGTCCCTTAACAAACCCAGTCTGATTCGGAGGTAATACCTTGTTATCCATTGCCCATTTAGTAGGATTTATAAGTAGGATCCCTGCAAACAATTTAGCATCTGTATCTTGTAATGTTATGAGTCGGTAATTTTCAGGGTGCGCCCAGTTTCCTTTTTTATAAATAGGGGATATTAACGGCCCTCTCCAGGATTCTGGTATAGTTCCTGTACGTACTATTTCTTTAAACACTTCCGTAAGGTATTCTGACCATAAATCCTGTTTTTCTTTGTAGAGGGCAAACGGAAGTCCATTAGGACCTGGTGCCCCATCTCTCTGTTTAGTAACTTGGGATTTTGATATGTCAATTTGACCATCAATGTCATACTTTGTTGTGTTTGTTCAGCTCTGGGTACTTTCCTTTATTTTCATGTTTACTTTTGGATCAGAATTTAGATGTGTTTCAAGAAATCTAACCCATTCTTGTTCCGATAAAGTCAATAACACTACTAACTTATTCGGTCTCACTAAACCATTTATTATTTTCCAGAATTCCCTTGAATTTGTTTGGTTGCTTGCGTGGAATAGTTTTGACTAAAAGTCTTGCTCATTCCATATCAGTTTCCTTAAATCTTGATTTAAGGTTTTTAGTTTAATTGATAATTCATCATTTTGCAGGAAATTTATAATTTGTCTTCTTAAGGTATTACAAGTACTTTTACATTTTTTTATTGTGTAAGGGAGATTAATATGTGATTTCCTTTTCTCTCCTTGTGTGGTTTGGTTCTTCTTAACTACAGATGTAGTGACCTGAGGTTTGACAAGTTTACAAGTGAAGTTTACCCATTGTTCAATTGGTGAACTCAAGCTTTTATTTTTAAAACAATCTTTAATGAGTTTCTGCACCAATTCATTGGTCTCCAGTGGAGTGGCATAGAGCGGAATAGTGTACAGGAGAGTGGTGTAGTGTGGAATAGCATACAGTGGAGTGGTTTTCAGTCCAGTAGCGTGGAGAGGAATAGCATATAGGGGAATAGCATAGAGCAGAGTGGTGTAGATTGGTGTTGCATACAATGGACTAGCATAGGGTGAAGTGGCATAAAGTGTGGGGACATAAAAAGGAGTGGCATAGACTGGAGTGGCGTAGAATGGAGTGACATATAGTGGAGTAGCAAGGCGTGTAGTAATTTAGAGGTGAATGGTGTGGAATGCAGTACAGTGTAGTGGCAGACAGTGTGATAGCATGGAGTGGAGTGGCATAGAGTGGAATGGGATAGAGTGGCATGGTGTAGAGTTGGACCGACAAGAGCTCAGTGGTGTAGAGTGGAGTGCTATAGAGTAGAGTGGCATTCAGTGGAGTAGAATAGAGTGGACTGGTGTACAGTGGAATATCATTGAGTGTAAGGGTTTAGAGTTGAGTTGCATAGAATGAAGAGGCATACAGTGGAATAGCATAGGGAGTAGCGTAGAGTGGAATTGCTTGTGGTGGAATAGCTTGGAGTGGAGTGGTATAGAGTAGAGGGGCATAAGGTGGAGTGGCATAGACTGGAGTGAGATAGAAAGGTGTGGTGTAGAGTGTGGGAGCATACAGTGAAATGGTGTTGAGTGGAGAGGAATAAAGTGGAGTTGTGTAGAGTGGAGTAGCGTACAGAAGATTAGCATAGCATCGATTGGGTTGGCGTATAGTAGGGTAACATAAAGTGGATTGGCGTACAGTGGAATAGTGTACTGTGGTGTGGAGTAGAGTAAAGTGGCATAGAGTGGAGTGTGGTAGTTTAATCAGACATAGGGTTGAAGTGGGGAATGGATGCAGATGTAACCTGGCAATGGTATAGATTATGGGTTGTAAATGTTAATTTTTGGTTTCAAATGTAAATTGTTTAAGTAGTGTTAAAGTTATAAGCGTGAAAAAACGTATTTATATATTGTGTCAATGAACAATATGGTTACTTTGTGGTATACCATGGTAATGTCGATGACAAGGCAGTATATGATTGGCTAATGGCTGTCTTTACAAAACGTAAAAGGCAGCCATGTCATTTTCAGCACACTTTGGCTGAGTTCTAGGTTAGGTACATAGGTACAGGTAAGAAGTAGTTTTTATTGTAGTTTCCTACCTTTACTAAAGTGGTAATAGGTAGTTACATGTATTTATATTTTTCAAAAAGTTTACAGAGAACTTCGAATGAATACCTAAAAAACATACCATGGTAGTTACAAGAAAATAAATATATATATAGAAAACAAAAAATACACTGCAGTACACTATATTACTGAAATATTGTGAAGTACAATGTATATTCACAGTTTTTTAACAAATCAGATTTTTTATTTTTTTAAAGTTGCGCAGTAATATGAATGCATTACTGAGGTACTTCACAGAGATTTTTGTAAATAATTAAATATGTAAAAAAATAGTGAAATATAGTGTTGTAAAGTGATTTGTAATATTTTAACAATGTAAACTGTACATTTTGTAAAAATGCATAGAAAACATTAAATAATTTCCCTACCAATTACCACTTTTTTAGTAAAGTTACATTTTAATAATGTTGTAATAGGCAGATGAAATATATCAAGCCTAATATGTATCAATAGCTAAGGCCCTAACCTAGAACACAGCTAAAGTGTACTTAAACAACCTGGCTGCCTCTAACACTTGTAAAGGCGTTCATTAGCCAATCCCTTAATGTCTTGTCACTGGCATGTACAATGTACATGTTCCCAAAATTTCACAAACCTACTGCAGCCACAGATATCCAAAGTTAAAATGCCTTATAACTTTGAAAATACTTACCCTACTTATTGGCACTACCAAAAATCGTAACCTTCATACCATAATCTATAATCTTGTCAGATTTCATGGAAATATGACCGGCCATGTGGCTGTTATAAACAAGTACAAAGTCTACGGAAAATGTATTGGTGGAAAAATGCATTTTGGCACTCCCTTTTTTTCTATGCTGCCCCTTGATCAATCAACGCATAGCTTTGCGTTATCTGCCAATATAGAAAAGTATATAGGTCTGCAAAAATTTTGTGAGATTAGTGAAATGGGCGCAAAGTTATTAATGTTAAAAAAACATGGAGCTTTCGGGCTTTTGTCATTTTTCAACTAGGCATGGATGGCACTAGCTGATCCCATGTTTTAAGAATGTGCTGTATAAATGGCAAGAGACTTTGTCACTTTAAAGCACAGCTTGGATGGCAGTGCTCTAATCCTATGCCTGAAAACTTTGCTAAAAAAACAGACATTTGAGGTGAGCAGATTGAGAGTGAGTGTCGGTGTTGTAGAGTGCTCTATATAACTTGCAAAAACCCAGAGTTGCTTACCTACTTTGTTTATGTGTGTGTGTGTGTGTGTGTATACATACCAAAAAGGAGCAAAGTTAGACTTCTGGTCTAAGTTAGACGTTTGCTCCAATTTTACCTTTGTGAATCTTGACCATATATACTGAAAAGAAAATGTTAAAGTGGCATTATAGTTAGGTGAAACTTTCAGTTTAAAAGTAACGTTTTAACCTAAACAAACAAATTGAAATTCACCAGTTATAGTTATCTCAAGTAGCTATAAGTCATGTCCTCACCATGCACTGCTTGTGATATCATATATTATATCACTCATGACATGGTCAATGACATCTCTGATGACATCTCAAATGAGTGTTTTCTAAACTTTGTGGGTGTTAAACATTTATACCAAGGTACTACAAAAGTTAAAATAGTATACTTCCTGTAGTACTAATGAGTGACACTATTTGTAACATATATTATGTGAGAGGCTGTGTGACTCTGTGAATCCATGTGTGAGTGGGTGTCAGAGTGCCAGTATGGGTGTGTGAGTGGCTGTATGGGTATATATGTAGGTATGTGAGTAGCTGTGTGGGTGAGTGAGTGGCTGTATGAGTGACTATGTTGGTGAGTGAATGGGTGTGCCACTGGCTGTATGGCTATGTGAGTGGCAGTATGGGTGGGTGAGTGGGTATGTAAGTGACTGTATGGGTGAGTGAGTGGATTTCTGAATGGCTGTATCAGTGAGACTGGCTATGTAATTGGCTGTATGGGTGAATTAGTGGCTATTTGAGGGGCTGTTTGATTAAGTGAGTTGGTGCATGAATGGCTATATTGTAAAGTAATTGTGTGACTGGTTGTATGGGTGAGTGAGAGGATGTGTGAGTGCTTGTATGGATGCGTGAATCTGTATGTAAGTGGTTGTGTGGGTATTTGAAGGAATTTGTGAGTGCTTCTATGGATGGGTGAGTGGCTATGTTGAGAAGCTGTATAGGTAATTGAGTAGATGTGTAGGTAGATGTATAGGGGAATAAATGGGTGTTTGAGTAGCTGTTTGGGTAACTGTGTGACTCTGTGAGTGGCTGTATGGGTAAGTGACTGGTTGTATGAGTAGCTTTATGATTGAGTGAGCTGTTGTGTGAATGCCTGTATGAGTGAGTGGGTGGGTATCTGAGTGGCTCTATGGATGAGTAAGTGGTTGTGTGAGTACTTGTATGAGTCTGTGAATGTCTATGTGAGTGGTTGTTAGGGTGTGTATGTGTGTATGAGAGGTTGTATGGTGCGTGAGTGGGTATAGGAGTGCTTCTGTGGATGATGTCATCAGTGATATCATTTGAGGTGCTATCATTGTTGTCATCAGTAATGTTACTGACCATGTTATGAGTGATGTAATATGTGAGGTCCTAAGCAGTGCATTGTTTGGGCATAAGTTATAGTTGGCTCAGTTGGCTCAGGCATAAGTTATAGTTGGCTCAGGTAGCTGTAACTGCTGAATTTCACTGGTTTTGTATGAGTAAAATGTGGGCGTAACTATAACGTCTCGGTAACCTTTGTTTTTTTTCAATGAATTTCTAAGTTTTTTTTTATTGTATTTCCTAGCTACATCATCCCTATAACCTTTGTTTTTTCTAGTGAATTTTTAAGGTTTTCTAAATACTATTTCCTAACTATGACATGCCTGTAACCTTTGTTTTTTTTCTAGACCTGGGTATAAAATTCTGTTCACGGAGCTTGTGGAATTCGGCAACTCTGTATTCCACAGAGAACGTGAAGTTACCAATAAACTCCGCCCTCTTCAACAAAGCAGAATTGTTTTTTCTGTTGGTGCTCTTGTCACATCACTTTGTGCACACATGGGTAGCACAATGAGATTTGACGAGGACTCGCCAGCAGCCGGGCAACCATCAGCAGCCAAGGGGAGCTCTTCCCTCAACCAGAAGTGCTCCAGGAGACCCCTTTGCACAGTGGTTGAAAAAGCGGGAAGGGTCTCCGATGAGGTCTCAGCAATACGAATCCGAAACCAGATCGACCATCACGCAAGCACTCATCACCAGCAGGTTGAACTATGGCAAC
This sequence comes from Lissotriton vulgaris, assembly GCF_964263255.1. Taxonomy (NCBI): domain Eukaryota; kingdom Metazoa; phylum Chordata; class Amphibia; order Caudata; family Salamandridae; genus Lissotriton; species Lissotriton vulgaris. Next base: position 148,669,097 of record NC_141693.1, read on the forward strand.
TATCTCTACGCCGGAATTTCCAAACCATTCCAACATAGACTCCAGACCATCCTGAACACTCCTATAAGACTCATACTCAATCTCTCATATTGCACCCACATCACACCATACCTCATGAAGCTTCATTGGATCCTCATTCACAAGCACAGCCAGTTCAAACTTCTTACTCACACATACAAAGCCCTACACAACACAGGACCAGAATACCTAAATAACTACATACAATTTCACCAACTCACCAGACACCTACACTGTGCTTCACTCCCACTCGCAAACATTCCCAGCATTCACAAAAGCAAAACTGGAGGTTGCTCATTTTCCAACATCGCCCCAAGACATGGAATGGCCCTCAATACATCAGAGGCTCGTCCTCACTTCTTGATTTCTGCAAGAAGCTGAAGGCCTGGCTCTTCATATAGGTATTTTGGGGAACACACACCTACACACCTGCCGAAGCACCTGGATACCTTTTTGGGTGATTAGTGCACTAAACAAATCATCATAACTGACACTATAGGCCTGGCCCCAATACTAATGGTCTGTTGCCCACATGCAATTTGCTGTTCGGGGCACACGCAGAATTAAATGAGACAGTCTACCTGGCAGCAACTGGAAAGCCATGGACAGAACTGTACGTGACTATGATTCACAGTACTGATAGAGTGTTCTGCAATCAGGCCCGGCCCGTGCAGGGCGTTATACCGGGGCGGTGACGTCAGGCGGGAGAGGGACAGGGTGGGGGTTTGAAAATGCGGGATATGGACCATTACAGGTAAGTAACGAAAAAAATGAATAAAACTAATTTTGTTGCCTACGCTGCATCATATTTGGCGATGCAGCGCGGGCAACGAAATTCGTTTTATTCATGTTTTTCGTTACTTACCTGTAATGGTCCATATCCTGCATTTTCAAACCCCTCACCCTGCCCCTCCCCCGCCTGACGTCACCGCCCCGGTATAACGCCCTGCACGGGCCGGGCCTGCTGCAATGTCTGACTCTTCAATCTGGCAAGTTGCTCCTTTGATCCCAAGGTGGCTTTTGGCCTATTCACCCACACCGATCCAGCAACGTGAACCAGCAAAGACAGCAGGGCATGCCCCTAAAACGTTAACAGTGATTACTACACCATATGAGTGCACCTTTGAAGTGGCACCATTAGACTGGTGTCTACTAGTGATCCACTATCTCAGAAATAGCTCCTTTTATACCTTTTATACCTCTTATAAATTATCCACAAGCAAACCAATGCGCAGCTCCTCTGTAAAAGGCAAAAATCAACACTGGAGCAGTGGCCTCTATTACGAAGTGTGTTTATTTTGTCAGAGTTACTTCACTCCTTCTTCACTGGCTTATAAATTATTAAGCATATCAATGTCTGCAGCCTGGTCTGCTAACCGGTTATATCAACATCTACGGTGCACTAATTAGACACTTTTAACAGCCCTCTAAAGCACATTAAAGTTTACCGCACTTTCCAGTGTAAACATAAAACTCAGTGGGCCAGATCTATGAAAATTCCATTAAGAAAAAGTGTTTGCAAATTATGCACCAACTTCTTGTGACCGGAGTGGAATTTGAGAACTGACCTATGTGCTGACAGGTAATTTTGCATAATTCCCATTTGTAGAGAGTCACAATCTGACCTAACTCATCACTATTCATGAAGTAGGTTGGAAATAATGACTCACCCCAATTGGTGCCCATCACTGGGATATGGCCTGCTGGGGTCAGCAAACCACCATGACTGTAAGCGCTTTTTAAATATTTTTTCATAATATCATTTCTTTTACTTGAAGGAAACAGGACTGTGTTTAACAAAAAAGTTAATGTTTTAAACCTTTTGAGAGTAGGCAGTGGTCCTCTGCACCACTGTCTATACACTACAAACATTTTTTAACCTTCCCAAAGGGGAATGGGTCCCAAGGGGATCCGTTCCCTTTTGCAAATGTGTTACAACCCCAGATCGGGTATCAGTAACTTTTCAATGTTTTGTGACCAGATTCGGGTCGCAAAGCATGGCACATTGCTTTGCAAATTAAAATTATGAAGGTACGCCCTAAACACGCCCCTTCCATAAACGATTTATGCATTTCAAAACCCATTTAGCGATTCTGTAACCAACAAAACACCATTTTGCAGTCGTAAACCATCTGAATTTGTAAATTGCAGGCTTTGCAACCACAAAATGCTTTGTACATCAGACCTCTTGTTTTGTTTAGTCATGGCTTTCTCCCACTAGTCATCATTTTCAAGTGGTGCCATCATGCACATTATGACATTTGCTTGTACATAGATGTTAATGCAGCACTGCCCACACTCCTCTGGGAATCCCCCAGCATTACTGCTTGGCCTTAGAGATTGGTATGTTGAAAGTGACACACTTTCAGCAAGTTCAGGGTTTTTAAACCTACAGCTCATGTAAAAAGAAAATCTACAAGGCCCTGAAAGTAACATACTGTTGCAAATTGCATAAAAGGGGTAGGGAGGGCAGGAGCTCCTTTGTGAACTTGAACACATTACCAATGTATCAATGCTAAGTTTTACCTTCACAAAAGGCAATTGCATGACACACCTTAACACATTGAAAACACGAACATCTCATATGAACAATCTCAAAACGTAGCTGCTATTGTAACTGAAACAAATGAAAGCACCTACTGTGACTGTTTGAAAAGATATTGATAGCACTGTACACAGGTCTAAATAAACAGCTGGTGGCCAGTATCACAGGATGCCTGGCATAGACTACTGACATAAATCCTGATAATTTATTTCAATGCTGCCCAATCCAATCCAGAGCTTTCAGGTGAAGTATGTTCCTGAATGGTAGAGTCTTAGGAACAAATGATGGACAGATGCTGAAAAAAATCAAACACTCACCCCCAGTCACAGATCTGAAAAGGGGGGGGTTCTTGGCCCCCCCGCCCGCATGGCAGCGCGGCGACCGCCCCCTCCTCCGTGCCTCTCGGTGGTGGGGCGTGTCCTCCCGGGCGCGCCCCACCACCGATTGGTTGGCGCCCTCCCTGACATGGCATTGTAGGACATCCGGGTCAGGGGGGCGGGCTGCAGGAGGGGCTGGGTGGGGGGCGTAGCCACCCCCCACCGGGTCCCTCTCGGATAAAGAAGCAGGGAGCACCCAGGAGACCCTCTTGTTCCCTGGACGCTTCCCCACACCGTGTCGTGCCCCGCGCTCGGGGCTTCTTGTTTTTAGTGACCTTTTGTGTCTTTGTTCTGCAGGCCGTCGGATCCGGGAAAAAGCTGAGATCGTCCGGCGCTTCGAGAAGCAGTGTCGGCGTGTTGTTTTTTCGTGTCCTGCAGGCCGTCGGATCTTCAAACGAACCGGAGGGAGCGGAGGTCGTCCTGCGTTTAGCAAGCAGAGTCGGCGTTGACCAGGGTTCAAGATTTTGGAGCGCGAGCACTAGTCGAAAGGGTGCGGAGCTCGGAGGAAGGCTGCGCATTGGAGGAGCGGGTCGACGAGTGATTTAAGAACGAAAGTTAAGTGGAGAGCACAGCTGTTAAAAATGTGCGGTTATGAAGCCGATTATTTTATAATTACCGAGTTGTAATATAGCAAAGCAGAGGCAGGTTTGCTGAGACGTGAGGTACATGGATGGAGATTATGTGCTTCTTCGGTGCGATTTACAATCACGTAAGCTAAAAGTGTGTGCTTAGTATACCCTGCCGCCCGACTGGTATTTTGAGTTTTTGCCATTGCAGCCAGATGTATGATACAACAAGTAACATCAGAGGCCCGTTGCAAATTTGTTAATGTGTATTTATAATATTTCTTAGGGTCATAAAAATAGGTGGTTTGAGCCTCTCCCCGGTTTCTCCTCGCTAGCCCCCGGCCCTGCTTTGTTCGTGCTCAGACACGGATTTGCAGTAAGGGTGGTCGCTTCCTGGCTCTTCTTATGGTCTTCAGCGCTGAATTGTAGCCCAAGGGATAAGCGATGCTTGTCCCGACGTGCTTGTCGCTGGTGAAACAAGCCTAGCCGAGGGGGCATCACCGTGAAAGTGCAAGACGCAGACCCTTTGTAACTTAAAGTTAATCATATTATGTGCCCTGTCTAGCATTATTATTAAGAATGGTGACCATGGGCAGCGGTTTGTTTATCTCTCCTTCTAGGCGATCACATGAGGGTTTCTCGGACAACCCTGGGATCCCTGCCCGGGGCGGGAAGAACGGGAGTGCGGTAAGGTCATGACCGGTGAGCAGCTATTTTAAGGTCTGAGGGGGCGGGCATCATCCATTGGAGGTTCCCGCCCAGGGGGAGGGGGCCATTGGCCCCTCCTAGAACTTCAGGGGCAAGGTAATTGGTGCTTCAAAGGAGCGCGGGTTGGAGGAGTCACGCTTTCCTTAGGCTGGTAGCCTCCCCGCGCGCTCATACTTATGACATCACCGGATGGCGCAGAGTAAGGGCCCTACTTTAGTGATTAAATGGAGTTCACGGCGTGGACCGGGTAATTACCGGGCCCGGCTGCGCATGCGCACATCTCTAGGTGAGGCACAGCTAGTAGGACCTGACACCGGTTAACGACCTTGCCATATGGCCAGAAATGTAGTATACAAAAATCGAGATGAGGATGTTAGATTCGGTTAGGAAAGAATCTGTATTAGAGTTTCTGTTAAGGATAGTCTCTCAAACTTGTTGACAATATTGTATCTAATGTCCTGCTGATTTTTGTATACATTGATTTCCATGCAATAAAAATTTATTAATTTTATATCTTAATAAATACGGCCGGGGGGTCTTGCGACCTCCCGCCTTCCAAAGATAACCATGTCTCATGTGCATGTGTCCGAATCGAGTTGAGGATGTTAGATTCGGTTAGGAAACAATCTGTATTAGAGTTTCTGTTAAGGATAGTCTCTCAAACTTGTTGACAATATTGTATCTAATGTCCTGCTGATTTTTGTATACATTGATTTCCATGCAATAAAAATGTATTATTTTAAATCTTAATAAATACGGCCGGGAGGTCTTGCGACCTCCCGCCTTCCAAAGATAACCATGTCTCATGTGCATGTGTCCGGGGGTTGGTGTGGTCATAGGGAGGGGGCGGCCGCCAGTCGCTGACCATGTGGGTTTAATACATCATTTTTCTGCTCATGCCACCCCAGTTTGGACACAGCCATATACAAATCAGTCTTGACCCTACCCCCCATGGGAACAGTCCAGCCCAGGTCCTCCCTGGAGCGGAAACAAGCATCCTGGGACTAGTTTTGGGGTAGTACCACCTCATCGGCCAGGCTAGCTTAAATCTAATGGCACAGTGAGCTGGGACCCATATCTGGGCATATCCTTCCCACTACGGGTGACAAAAGCAGATCAAATCTGGGTTTAATCCATCATTTTTTTGCTCACCACACCACCCCAGTATTGACCAAGCAATATGCAAATTAGTCTTGACTCTGCTCCCCATGAGAACAGTCCAGCCTGAACTGCCAGACCAGGTCCTCTCTGGATCGGAAACAAGCATCCTGGTACTGGTTTCAGGGTATTACTGCTCATCAGAAAGCTAGCTAGAATCCAGTGGCACAGTAAGCACGGGACCCACATCTGGGCAAAGCAAAAAGAGCCTTGGGCCTAGGTACCTTGAAGGGTGTAATGTTAAGCAACACTTTATCAAATCCTTTAGCTGATGCGACAAATTGTAATAGTAGCGAATTGTGCAAGAGGAGTGTGCAGCAAACCCTGTTGGAATTCCAAAGCTGCTTTTATTTTTCTATGAAAATGTGCCCTGCTCACTCTGTTCCTGGTGCTGCCTAAGTCCTTGGGTCGCAGGTGCCAAGCCACGGATAGCAAGATGCTAGCCAGGGTTCGCATCTGCGGCCCCTGGTTACCCTGAATGAATTCCATGTCTAAATTGCAACTTAAAACTTCACTACAGGCTGCAGTAGCAGGCTTGAGAGATGTTTTAAAAGTGCTGCATTAGTGGGTGGCACAATGAGTGCTACAAGCCCACTAGTAGCATTTAATTTACAGGGCTGGATACATTAGTACCATTTATTAGGGACTGACAGGTAAATTAAATGTACCATTCAGGTAAATGCCATTTGTACAGTGTTTTTAAAAGAGAGTGCACACACTTTACCACTGGTTAGCAGGGAAAGGGTGCACAGAATCCTAATGCCAAATAAAACAGTTCAGAAATAGAAGGCAAGAAAATCCAGGGGTGACCCTGCAAATAGGGCCAGCTCCAAAAATAGGCAAATGGGGACATGTTTTGGCAGCACTTTGGTTCTCTCTAAATACCACAGGAATCCACAATGCTCTATCTCTCATACTCTTTTACTACACACTTGAAAACAACCTATTTCAACAATATCGCCTATCTCCCACATTTATACTTCAACAGATTTGGCATCACAACAGCCCTCCAAAGTGAGGGGACTGGACTTATCACTATTCCCTCCTCCTCTTTCCCCAACACACACCCCTAACCTGCACTCCCCAATCCCCCAAATGATCCTGTTCCAGGATACCATTAATCATATATTCCAGTATGAAATGCAAAATCTTGCTACATCCCTAACTGATCTTCGTTTGATCATTTCTCTTTGTATTTCCACTGGTGGGACAGGCCCCTCCATCTTTCATTGATGAAAATCTGCAGCTCAGTGTGATCAACTCACCTATGTTTGTGTCATGGATACTTGTCTGGTTATTTGAGTATAGTAGTCCTTCTGAAATTCAGCTAATTTCACCTTTATACCGTGTACTGGTTTTCCAAATTTTGTATCTAAGGAATGTGTAGACTTTTCGTATAGCCTTGATTTAGGTGTATGCAGTTTATCAGATTATTGCTCCTCTTATAAAATGTGTGTTTGCTGTTCAGAAGGAAGAGTGAATGCTAAGGCATCAAGGCTCACAGTTGATTGCCTACAACCTACTATAGGTTCCTTTCATGAACCTGTTGCTTTATGTTTGATCTCTACATCTTTTAGTTCTCTTTTTTCAACTTGCCCTTTCTTGTGTTTTAAGCAGTTCTTTATACCGGAGGTGAAAATAAGAATTTCTTCTGTTATTGTATCCTTCCTAGCTTCTCATGAAACCTGGCAGAGTAGTTCATTTGAGTCACTAACCACTAGGGGTCAGATGGACAATTGGCCTACATTGTGCCTGTTACCTGTGTGATGCAAAGTAGGCATTTATTTATATTTTGATGGTTGGGCTAATGCTGCACAGCTATAACCTGTCTGAGGTTGCTGGTGTTCCTATTCAAAGAGGTGGACTTGGCGGGATACTAGGTCTCCAGTTTTTGGAAGGAGAGGAATAACTTCCTCCCCCTACCGCAATCATTCACGCCGAAGCGGCCCTACTCCAGCACAGGGAGGGTTTGTACAAGAGTACACGAATAAGACGTGTCTCTAATGCTAACAGCATATCCAACCTCATTTAAGGTATGGCTGGATTATAGGGCATCTTTTCCCTGATTCCTAGTCTTTTCTATTACATTCACGGTCCTGATGAAGTGCGAAGGGTTCCATTAGGGACCCATTGACAGTGCAAAACATGTCGACCACCCTTCAACTTTAACACCTCAATAACACTGTCACGCAGGTTGAGAGCAGCAGGAATATATTTGTTTTCTCCTCTCTTTATCCGCATAAATTGCATCGTCATCCCCGTTCAGATTTTAGTCTAACCCAGAGGACCCCCTAATAAACTTATTGTTATTGTTATTGTTATTTTTGATTTGTAGCGCGCTCAATCACCTACAGGCCTCTAAGCGCTCGGGAATCGATGGTAAACAACAACTTTGACAGTACAGAGGGCATCCACTAGCCTAAGTGGCTCATAGGGCTCTCCTAAATAACAACGTTTTCAGCCCCTTTCTGAAACGTAGGAGGTTTCCTTCCTTACGTAGTGGCTCAGGTAGTGTGTTCCATAGATGCGGAACCAGCACCGAAAAGGCTCTTCCGCCCTTGGTAGCAAGTTTGTACCGAGGGCAGACTAGTAGCTGAAAGTCTGAGGATCTAAGAGCTCTCTTTGGGCTATACACTGCCAGACGATCTTTAATGTATGTGGGCGCCATGCCATAGATGGCTTTATGGGCTATGCACAAGTTTTTAAATTCCACTCGCTCCTTGATAGAGAGCCAATGGAGACTTTGTAGTAGGGGGGATGCTTTAGTGCGTCTTGGCAGTCTGAAGATAAGACGGGCGGCGTCGTTCATCACCACCTGTAGCCTATTTGTCAGGGTTTTTGGTAGGCCAAGGTAGAGGGCATTTCCATAATCTATACGTGAGATCACAGTAGCTGTGACGATGGAACGTAGCATAGATTGGGAAATGATAGGCACTAATTTCCGTAACTGTCGGATAATATTAGTACAGCTGCCCACAACTGAGGAGATTTGGCTGACCATAGAGAGGTCACCGTCCAATTTGATCCCCAGGCTCTTCACGTTCAGACTGGGTTTTGGGGCTGGACCTAGCTCTGCGGGCCAGTAGAGGTCACACCATGGTGAGGTGGCAGATGAAATCACCAGGACCTCAGTCTTATCTGGATTGATTTTTAGGAGGTTTCCTGTCATCCACTGGACCGTGTGTCTCAAGATATTTTGAGTGTGGAGTTGGGCGGTGTTTGTATTGTCAACACTCAGCAGCAGCTGCGTGTCATCCGCATAATTGTATACTGTGCAGCCCATACTCGCCAGGGAGGCAATCAGAGGCTGCAAGTATAAATTAAACAGCAGTGGGGATAGGGCCGAGCCTTACTGGGGCACCAACGGGTTATTTTATCTTCACTCACACTCACCACTTGGCCCACACACCCACATGCATAACTACAGCAACTCCTAAAAGATCTCCATCAGAGAGCCCTCCTTGAGGGACCGTGAGGGACTGCAGCGCCACCTCTACAAGGAGCAGTGCCCAATGGTGATGCTTTACACTCGCAAGGGTGTGTGAGGGCACAACAGACACAGGAGTACCACTCCCCACTCTCACACTCTAATTCCTAAACTTGGAGACTTATGTCCTAACACAAAACCGACCTGGGCTGATGAACGTTCCCTTTTCGCATCTTTTCTTCGGAACTGGTACCATTTTTGGTTTACCCATTCAAAGAGGGCCTGACTTGGCAGTTGGAGCTGGGCTGTTTCTATTGGAGAAGGTCAAAGACTGATTTGCATATGGCTGTCTCCTTTCTGAGATGGATTGGTGAGCAAAAGGACAATGAACTCAATTGTGGCACAGGTTAATTAAAAGTGGTTGAGATTAGTTCAATTAATTCAAACAATCCACTCATCACATTCTTGTTTACAATAGCATAGCGGAAAGAGGCAATTCACAAGGAGTTAAAGAAATCTTTCCTGTGAAATAGAGTTACTAGGTTGGCAGCAACCACATTCCTTGTCAGGGTAAGGCACAAGCAAACCCCAAATTAACGTGTGTGCAACCCACTGGTATCTTGGCACAGAGCCGTCAAGTTTAACTTAGAGGCCATGGGTAAATTATTTGTGCAAAACCGTAAACAGTAATGCAGTGAAAACACCACAAAAAATATCCCACACCAGGCTATAAGATTAGAGCTGAATTTAACAAATAAAACCTGATACAAACAACAAAAATCCAATCAGTAGAACCAGAGATATGAATCTTCCAAGAAAAATGTGCAAAATAATGTTTAAAAGCACAAAGTGATAAACTCTGGACTGGGTAAAATTCAGAAGTTCAGGTGGACCGCGATGGAGGGCAGGTCAGATACAGTCACGAGGTTATGCCTGTTGAAATGTGCCTACTCAAGTTCATGTCAAGAGCCCCATTTGCATTGAAGAGGGTTGCAAGGAGCAGGGAGTGTTTCGCAAGAGGCTGTCAACAAAGAGCAAAGAGCCGGCTGGCGTTGCAGGCGGGCATTACTGGAGCTCTGCATTGAAAGCGGTCAATACTGCAAGGCAATGAGCCGACGAGGCTTTGCACTGATTTGTGAAGCGAGTGACGAGGTCATAGTGCAAACTAGCACATTTGCAGTTGTGAACAGCCCCAAAGCTTGATTTCAGCATCCGTGGGATGCACCAGGGGTCCTGGACCTGAAAGGTACCACTTGGGGGTCAGGAAGTTGCTGCACCTTGGATCGGGGGCTTTTGAAAAATGTTGAGGAGACTTTTATGTCCCTGGGGCTCTTATCAGGAGGCCAGAAGACTAGCCATTGGAATCACTCTGTGGCCCTGGTTTCAAAATGATGTTGCATGTCCAGTTCTCTTTCCCCAGGCTAGAGGGCAGTAGGCAGCAGGTCAGCACAGCAGGGCAGCAGTTCCTTTAAAGCAGAAGAGTGGCAGTCCTTCTTCCTGGCAGAGTATCCACAGGTCCAGAAGTGTACTGAAGAATTGGTGTCTGAGGTCCAGTATGTATATACATTTGTGCCTCTCATCGTATCGTATTGTATCTATGCTTGTATAGCGCTACTGCCACCCTACGGGTATTCTGGCGCTTCAGATATCAAACACTTGGTCAGCTAGATGTAGAACAGAAGGATGGAGCGTGGATCAGAGTTTCGGAAATAGCCAAGTTTTCAGGCTTTTCCTGAATTCGGTTAGTGAAGCACGCTGTCTGATCATTTGTGGCAGCTTGTTCCATAACTGTGCCCCTACCACGCTGAAAGCCATCCCCCCCATCCAAGAGCGTTTACATTTTGTGACTGTCAGCAAACCGGTTCCCGAGGACCAGAGCTGTCTCTGAGGAAGGTACCAGGCAAATCTTTCCTGTAGTGGAATTGGGCCGGTCTCATGTGAGGCTCTAAACACCTGGCAAAATGACTTGAAAAGAACCCTTTCCATGATTGGTAGCCAGTGAAGCTGTCTCAATGCGGAAGTGGAGGACGAGTCGCGTTGCAGACTCAGCACTAGTTTTGCCGCTGCAGACTGGACTCTTTGCAGCCCTTGAAAGATGTACTGGGGGCTCCTAAAGATAGGGAGTTACAATAGTCCAGTCTGCTCAACACTGTGTTGCTCACTACCAAAGAGCGCAAATCTCTTGGTAGGATGGGGAGAATTAGACGTAGCAGGCGTTACAAGCCAAAGCAAACATTAGCTGTCTTAGTTGCTTGTGACTCCATCTGGAGGTTCTTGTCAATTAGGACCCCCAGATTCCACACCGTATTGGCCGGAATCAGTGGATCCTCCTCCGGAGTGAGTCTAAACTCCAACGGAGAATATGTGGACGGCCTTACAGGAGAGCAGTAGAGCACCTCAGTTTTTCCGCCATTGAACTGCAAAGAGTTCCTCCGCAGCCAATCTGCAGTCTGGCGCATATACTCTTGAAAGTGCTCCAAGGAAACAGCCTGTTCTCCTTCCAAGGAGAACGCCAGCTGCGTATCGTCCGCATAGTTGACCAAGTCAACCCCGAACGATTTAATAATAGGAAATAGTGGCTGCAGGTAAGCATTAAAGAGAATAGGGCTGATGGCAGATCACTGGGGCACCCCATGAGTGACCGATGTCTTGCAGGAGGTAAATGGTGCCATGGAGACTGTCTGTTCTCTTCCTATCAGATAAGAACGCAGCCATTGCAAGGCCCTACCCCTAACCCCCATCCTTTCCAGTCTCTCTAAGAGGATTGGGTGGCTTACTGTGTCGAACGCGGCCTACATATCGAGAAGTACCAATATTGCGCCATTCCCATTCTCGGACCGCATTCGTAAGTTGTCCATCATAGTCGAGAGAGCGTACTCCATCCCGTGCCCTGGCCGGAACCCAAACTGATCCTTGTCCAACAGCTGGTGTTCCTCAAAAAAGTTAGACAGGGACCTTCTTACAGCCCTTTCCAAGGTTTTAATAGGAAAAGGGAGCAGAGAGATTGGGTGGAAATTGATCGGGTTTGTGGGGTCCAAGGAGGGTTTCTTAAACAGTGGTGTGAACACCACCTGCTTCCATTCCCCGGGACGGTGCCTTCTTCCAGGGACTGATTGCATATCTGCCTAAGCCAGGGGAGAGTCGCGTGGTCATAGGTTTTCCATATTTTCTGTGGCAAAGGGTCAGAGGGAGATCCTGAGGATATGCTTTGCGCCACATCGTTAAAGGCGAGGTCAGAGAGAGCCTGGAAACTATCAAGGGTGTGTAACTGGCTCGGGCCCCCTCCATCTCCTGTGAGATGGGGATCTGGGTGTTGGTATTATGCACCCCGAGCGAGCTAAAAATCTTCCCCACTTTATCCAGGAAATGCGAGGCAATATCATCGCATAGTTCCTGGGAGGCCACCGCTTTATTGCTCAGACATGTTGGAGCTGATAGGTCTCTGACTATCCTAAAAACATTCTCTGGTCCCATTAGAGGCATGTGAGATAGGGGAGAAGCTTCTAGAGGCATGCCTTTGAAGTGCACAGATGCCCTTCCTTCCTGACCCTGACTCCAGACTAACTTCATGTGGTATGCAGCCCTTTGTGTGGAGATAGGACACAGCCTATTCAATTGTGAGTGGGGCTGGGCCCAGCTCCTCGCACCCATCCTGCCAATGATGTCCTATCCACTCACACCTAACCTCCCTATTGTGTGTGTCTGTCTAGGAGGAATACACAATGCTCAACGGTCAGCTACACCCTAAACTAAATGTATAAGACAGGAAAATGTAAACTTTCTAAAAGTGGTAATTTCAGAATTACAATTTAAAATCCAATTCCACAATAAATTAGGATTTTAAATTGACATTCCAGAGACACCAAACATGAACCAGTTACCTATTCCCATTTGGAAGTTACACTCATAAAATGTAATAAGATAACTCCAATGCTATCATATGGCAGAGGTAGGTCTAGCAGTATTGAAAAACGAATTTAAGAATTTTTCACTTCTAGAACATGTACAACTAAAAGGTACATATCCTACCTTTTAAATAAATTGCACCCTGCGCTCCAGGTTGTCCAGGGCCTACTATAGGGACGCCTTATATGTATTTGTAAGGAAGTATGGGCCTGGCAAAAGGTTTCCTTTGTTAGGTAGAAATGACAGTGTAAAACTGCAATCACACAGGCTGCAGCAGCAGGCCTGGGACATGTTTAAAGTGCTGCTTAAATGGTTGGCACAATCAATGCAGCAGGCCCACTAGTAGCATTTAAGTTAGAAGCCATGGGCACAGATAGTGCCACTTTACCAGGGACTTATACGTAAATTAAATATGCCATTAGGGTATAAGTCAATCTTACTATATGTTAAACCGAGAGCACAAGCACTTAAACACTTGTTAGCAGTGCTAAAGTGCACAAAGTCCTAAGGCCAGCAAAAAGGAATTCAGTAAGAAATGGAGGAGAGAAGTCAAAAGGTTCTGGGAATGACCATGCAGAAAAGGCCAAGTACAACACTACCTTATAAATTTTATGGAGGCAGGATTTCCCCTGTGATCAACTACCAAGATGGAAGCATACAAAGGAGTACAGACTTCCATCTCTGCATTCGCATTAACAAAGTGTTGTTATTGCAGCAGCGTCCGCACAGGAAGAGGGAAAGCAAGACAAAAAATTTGACACAATCTGAAAGAGTGAACATGCAGTAATTCAGGGACTGCTTCATTGTCAGCTCTTTCATATTCCACAGCTGTCAATAACTAGAAAAGTTATTAAATGCTCTCAGCTGTTGGTAACTATAATGCTTTGTAACTTCAGAAGTGAGGCAGATACTGTATACATTGCCAGTTATAATCAAGGATGAGCACCAATATTCTACTCTCTTTTCCTTTGTGATTCCTTGTGACTTACAAGGTATGGCAATGCTGACAATGTAAATCACAAAGACATTTACATCTCGCAGTGTCAAATTTGTAAATGTTTACAATGCAAATTGGGTTTTGTAATTGCAAAATCTGCTGATTTGTACAGTGCACTGCGGTTGCATAAAGAAATTGTACACCTAGCTCGATATGTATGTCTGAAATAAATCTGTAGTATAAGAATGTTACGTTACAAAATAAACGCCTACCTAAACAACAGACACTCACAGCTCAAGAGCCTCTCTCTCTCTCTGTTGGAATGGGCAATTTCTGGGTGGCTGAGGTGGTACCCTAGCCATGGATGATTACACTCAGTGTAAAACCTGCATTTACCCTTGGGTATCTCGGCACTGACAAGTCAGGCTTATCAGGGAGGAAATGTATACATCATAGGCACAGCACTCACTCACAATAAATACACTGAACGTCACAATGGAGACATCACACATGATGTATGATGACTTCACATGTGATGTATATAAATAATGTTTGCATTCAACACACACAATAATCAAGACAACATTCTGTAGTTCTGAGCATAAATCACACTTAGAAATATTTCTAGCAGTTATAGGTCCAACCGTATTAAAATGACACTACTAGTATGTACACTTGGGACAGATCCTATTCGAAAGCACCCCCTCCCCAGCACCCTTATGAGGTGCAAAACGTTGTCAATCCTAGGTCCACCCTAGCAATACTCATAATTCAATACCACACAGTTATAGGGTACAACCCAGGTCATATCGATATCAGAAATATGTACATACAAAGAACTATAGTACTTTTTAGCAGCACCACGGGCAGGGGCTACACGGGTGAAAACCAATGTCACGCTTAGTGTTCTTCTGGCAAGAAATCAATATGTAAGGCAATGCCACCGGCCATTGTCATGCATCACAAATGGTGCGCAAACTGTGACTCTTACGCACGCAAACTCACTCAGCACTGATACGCAGTGCAAAGGATATCAAACAGGTCAGTACGGAACGTGCTCGCACAAATACGCACCCACCACAGTAAGACTGTGTAACTGATACCCAGCAGGCCAATTGATAGCACAATGCAGACTTTGTGGCCCAAGCCTCCATCCACCCTCCAACTCACCCAAACTACCCTATGCCCACAGATTAGAAATACCCAGCCCTCTTCCCTTGATACTAGGCCACACGTTGCTGAAGTCACACTTAGTCAGGGACCCTCCTGGGAACCCAGGAGTGACTGTTATCGGACAATTGGGATGTAATAGCCTGAAAGGCTTTCACTTCGATCATTCTCGGCGTGGAACACAACTAAACAGCCTGATGAACGAAAATAATTTAATTACAGCCATGACTTTGGTGGCGGAGCACACCCTTCACCCCGTCCCCACGTATAAAGGCCACACAAATGGGTCATACATAGATCATATCTTATTATCCGCTGATCTTGCCAATTTCGTCTTAGACTTCTCCATCCAAATGAACATTCATAGTGACCACAACCCTATCTGCATCAAACTGGGTGGGGGAATTTTCGAACAGCGTAAGTCACGTGAAGCTCGTGGGACTCTAAAGTGCATAAATGGAAAGCGTCGCCTAAACTGGACAATGGTGAACTGTGAAAATTTGTACACCTCAATTAATAACCTGTGCAGTTCCGAACTTTCTCTCTGTGTGTCACCTGCATCATCATCACAACAAACCTTGGCTACTTTTGAGGGCGTTGTATTAACAGTAGGGTCATTGTTAATGGTGCAAGTTAAAGGGAATGCCGGCAGTAACCCGAAATGGTTTGATAATTCCTGCTCTAAGGCCAGCCGAGACCTTAAGATGTCCCTGAAAACAAAACCCAGAGACCCGGTTCGTATTAAGGCCATGCGCACCAGGTATAACAAGTCCCTTGATATACGAAAGAAAGAGGTAAAGGCAAGTGTTTGGGAGACCCTCTTAGATCCTAAAACCTTGGGAAACAGCGCCAAGTTCTGGGAAATTATAAATAAACCCCTGTTTGACCAACCAAGTAATTCTGTCCTTGGCACAAACATCCCAGAGGAGGAGTGGGTCAACCATTTTAGTTCGATTTTTAAAAGTAATGAGTCTCAAGCAGAATATAGTTTTGTCGCTCCTAAGGAGAACCTTCTGCTCTTTTCAATTAATGAGGTTGAAAAAGGAATCCAAGGGCTAACAAGTAACAAGGCCCCAGGACCAGATGGCCTCCCTCCGGACCTTTTTAAATCTTGCACATCGCTATGTGCCTGTCCTTACAGCTGTACTTAATGCAGCAGCGGTCTCTGGTTGCTCAAAGTCGTGGGGGGTCTCCACCATTGTACCCGTGTTTAAGAAAGGAGACCGCAATAGCCCCCTCTGCTACAGACCAATATCTTAAATTAACTCTGTGGTCAAAGTAGTGGGGGGAGTAATCTTAACCCCTTAAGTGCTGCGAACGTTCAACGGCCGACGGCAGCAGTACCTCCGTAGTGCTGCCGTCGGCCGTTGAACGTTTGGAATGCACCTGCGCAATGGAACGTCCAGCACTGGAGAGGACGTTCCATCGCAGTCAAGTGGTTAAACAGGTTAGTAGCATGGGCAGATGAAAACAAAGTAATATCCCCTATCCAATATGGCTTCAGGCCCAGTCACTCTACGGTCACCCAGTGTTTGAATCTGTATATGATCATAGGGAAATACACCATGGCCCGGCAAGGTACAATTCACATGGCGTTCATGGACCTATCGTCGGCTTTCGACTGTGTAAACCGTGGTAGGCTCTGGGACGCCATGGCCAAAATGGGTGTAGAGCAGAACCTAATTAACCTGTTAGCAGATATGCATTCCGACACGAGAGCAAATGTCCGGTACACACAAGATCTAAAAGTAACGAGAGACTTTGGAGTGCATTGGGGTGTCCGGCAAGGGTGCATTCTAGCCCCGTTCCTTTTCAATCTATATATAAATGACCTGGAAGAGCATCTTCTAAATACAGGAGCAGATTACCCTTATGTCGGATGGAAAGGTCTGCCGGTTCTGCTCTATGCGGATGACGCAGCCCTGCTATCCAGGACTGCAATTGGTCTTCAAACATTGTTAAATTCCTTCCTTGCTTTTATGAAGTCTCGAGACATGAGCATTAATAACTCCAAATCCTACGTAATGAATGTAGGCCTAGGTAATAAAAAGCCAAACTCCCTCAATGTTAACGGGGAAAAAATCCCAGTAACAAAAACATTTTCTTATCTCGGTGTCCTGTTCGATCACCAACTGAACTGGGGACCTGCGGTACCGTAGAAAAAGGGGGAGGTAACCCAGGCAAATGCCAGCAATACTTGACTTTGCAAGAAAAATGGGCAATAGCCCGGTGGCTGCACTGCTCCAACTTTACCAGGCCAAGAGTGTTGCCATTGCATGCTATGATAGCGAGCTATGGGGGTACGCCTCACTAGGAGGCCTGGAGGTAGTAGAAAACAACTTTCTAAAACAGGTATTGAGGGTTCCAAGGGGAACAGCAAACTTTTCTGTACATGAAGAGTTGGGTATGCCTTACCTATGTGACAAGATAGCCTAAACCCTTTACTTTGCTGGCTAAACTGCTGGTTAAACAGTGATTTATCCCTTACCCAGCAAATCTTGAGGGAAGCATTAACATGGGATTAAGTACTTAACTAACTGTTTTACTGAACTAGGGCGCCCAAACTCTTTTCAACCCCAGAATCCATTACGAAATCGGATGTTATAAATGTGAAGAAGACCTTTATCACATCCAGGTATTTAGCTCGGGAGGATGGCAAACTAAAGCAAGGCAGTGTACGGAAACATGTGCTACTAAAATCTTCTTTCCTCATGGAACCGTACCTGTCATGGCCCATGTCAGGTTACGACCGTTTCCTGCTGACTAAGTTTCGCCTGGACTTATTCCACCTATTATTGGCTGTACCTAAGGGGACCCACCGTGGTCAAGTGTTGCCGGCTTGCGGCTGCGACGAAAAGTCTCCGCAAGACCAGGCACACTTTATTTTTATCTGACCATACTACACTGTACCACGGAGGCTATAC
This sequence comes from Lissotriton vulgaris, assembly GCF_964263255.1. NCBI lineage: Eukaryota > Metazoa > Chordata > Amphibia > Caudata > Salamandridae > Lissotriton > Lissotriton vulgaris. The sequence continues at coordinate 148,686,833 of NC_141693.1, forward strand.
TTAAAACCTTGCCTCAAAAAATTGAACTTTGCACAAATCAGACCCGCACTTTATTACCTTCAGCTGTTAAGTTGTGATTGCACTTTATTTGTATGCAGCTTTTTAAAACTAGCACTTAAATTTAGGAAAAGCATGGAGGGGTAACGGTGCTACTGATAGATATATTTTTAGCAAATAATACTTATTTATATTTTTATAGTACATTCTGCTTGTGACTTTCTTGTTCTATGTTGCTTTGAAAAAAAAATCTTTTTGACTGTATGTGTTAATGAATGTTTAATGAAATATGCTTTTATGGTTGTTACTACGAATAACCAAATAAAGTTATTTGACTTGACTTGACTAGTCAGGGACCCAGGGGAGTAGGTGGGGATAGGTAAGAGGACAAATTAGCAGGCAGTCATCAAATGAGAGTTGGCAGCAACTCGTGAAGTTCACCCACAGGATACAGAACAGAAGCTGGCTGACGGTAATAGTTGGCCACTCAAAAAGGGTTCCACAAGAGCCTTCCAGCATCAGCCCAGTTCTGTGAAGCACAGGGGGGTCATTCAGTCTCTTGACCTGCTTCTAATCACTCTCTGAAGCGTTCCTTCAGCCCAATCAATCACTCTCACTACCCAGGCACTGTCTGGGCAATACTACCTGGCAACACAATGTCTTCGGGGGTCGAGTGAGGAGAAGACAGTTGGTCCGCTGCACTGAGGGCCACGGGAACAATCAATGAATGGGGAATGAACCAAGCGAGCATCTTGGTAGAAAGAGACCACCATCAGGTACACATAAATGTCACACCAGACAATTCTGATTTCCCGCAATGAGTAGGGCCGTATTAAATGCCTGGTGCATTTAATACTGGTCGCACCAGACAATTCCAGTCCCACACACAGGTGCAAGTTAGCCATGCCACACGAGGTAAAATGAGGCACAACTTTGGTTACGCCCCCACATCCAAGGGATCTTTGAATTGGACACTACTTCCTAAAATGTGTAGGAAGGGTGTCCGCACTTTCACACTGCATTTACAGTGGGAAAGTGCCCAAAGTGATAAGGCCACCACAAGAGAATCAGCATAACCCAGGATGAAAAAGCAAAGCGATTAGGGAAACATTACCTGATGAGTATCAGGTCCAACACTCTCTCTCTCACACAAACACTCAAACCAGCCTGCTATTACTGGACAAACAAGCAGTCCCATTCTATACCAGGATAGATGGACCTCGTCCTCCTTGAAACAATACACCACTCCGTACCGCAACTCAGGATGCTTCATCCGACCTTCCCTTGCACAGAAATCCTTCATCTCCCTATTGATCTTTCACCTCGTCCTGTCTATGGCCCCTGGTCGCTCCGCCCCCTGCCAAATCCTCCTGAGAATGAACTCAGACCAAATCACGTGACACCCTGCCCATTGTCTCCGTATCTCCAACAAGTCCCTCTTCATTTGTTTAACTAGGACCAACCCTTTGCACAATACCAGATCATTCTCCCCTAAATGAATGACAACAACATCAGAACGACCCCCCCACCCCTGAACCACATTATTCAACGCCGGCATCAACTCGTGTCAACGCATTCCCCCTTTTCCCCGCCAATGACATCGAAACAGTCTTTCATCCAGTTCCAAATTAAGCTTCCGATACTTGTCCCACTCAGCCCTCTCCACTCGTTTGACAAAGGAATGACCCACAATGTAAATGTCCAATGCCACCGCAGCCGGCCCTGCCACAGCACCTGCAAAGACACACATGTAAGATGGCGAAAAAACTGGCAGGTCAATGCACCTCTTCTACCCCCCGCATCCTGACATATGTCCTGTAGCAATCCGACTTCCACCGCCCCAACCGCTTGATATCCTCCTTACCCCATCCTTTCCGTGCCGCCTCTGTCGTCGCCCCAATGCAAAAGGAATGCGTTCCGTAAGCCTTCGGGTCCTCACCCATAGACCGCAGGGCGTGCCGCAGGACTCACAAAACCTGAGCCGCCGTCACCCTGTCTCCGTCCCCCCGACCAAAAACCTCCCCTACCCGCATGCACTGGCCGGCCACCAAATGCCACGCCCATGCCGCGGGACACACCCCTTCCCGGCTCCCTGGCCCCGGTACCACCCATGTCCCCTCCCCCGTTGGTCCGTCTTTGAGCGTCACAAGCTCACCGCCACCTCTTGATCCTGAACCTCCATGTCCTCCCACAGGACCCCCGGTCCCCCTTTCAGGCCCACCAATTCCAAAACCCAAAAGGCCCCAAAAAACAACCATGACATGAATTGTCTCCCCCCCATCGGAACACACCGACGGCAACATCAATAACAAACCCCCCAGCATGTCCTCCGTAATAGGCCTCCGCTGACTCACACGCGCTCCCCTCTCCCTTGCCCAACCTTTCAACAAGCGCGCCCCCAACTCCCCGGCCGACGGCGGATAACCCCACCACAGCTTACCCATGAAGGCCACCGCCGACAACTTACCCGCAATCGTCATCCCTGACAAACCCCTGTCCATCAAAGCCAACATGAACCACACCACCTGCTCCTCCCGCTGCCACCGGTCCACTTGCCTTACCGCACCAAATTCCTCCCAAGCCTGTACATACGCCTTCCAAGTGGACACCGCCACCGACGCCCTCACCTGCTGAACGACCCGGCGTCTCCCACCGACCACAGCTCCCTTGGAACCAGCGTCTTGGTCTCCTCCGCCTCCTTGGCAAGCCCATGGAACATCTGCCACTGCGAATGAGACAAAGCATCTGCAATGTCACTGTTCACCCCAGGGACGTGTTGAGTCTGAAATAGGATGTCATTCTCCAAGCAACGCAGCACGAACACCCTCATCAGCTTTAAAACCTGCAGGTCCCTGGCCAACTGCCTGTTAACCACCTGAACCACGGACATATTGTCCACCCTGAACAGCACCCGCTTATGTGCCAACTCCTACGCCCACACCGTGACTGCGACCACCAGGGGAAACAATTGAAGCAACGCGATACTGCGGCCTCCTGCCTGCCAATGCTGCGGCCACTGCTCCGCATACAGCCGACCAGCCCAGTAAGTACATACCGAAGCCTCCAACCCCCGCTGCATCCGAATACAGCGTGACGTCCCACTCAAAGTCCTCCGGGGGAGCCATGGGCACACCATTGAACCGCCCCAGGAATGCCAGCCACATCCACAAATCCTCTTTCGTCCCCACCGACAAGCGCAGATGATGGTGCGGCAACGTCAAACCCTGCAGAGCTAAACCCAGTCGCCGGCAAAACGTATGCCCCACCCGCACCACGCGGCATGCAAAGTTCAGATGTCCCAACAGGGACCTGCACCTCCCGCACCGTCACCTTCCGTTTGTCCAACATGCCGCTCACCAAAGCTAACATGGCCGACCTCTTGTCCTCCGGCAGGCATGCTTCCATGGCCGCTGAGTCGAGCTCTATACCAAGAAAGGACAGCACCGTACTGGGACCGTGCGTCTTCTCTGGCGCCAGGGGAACACCTAAGTAACCCATCAAGTCCGTAAAACCGTCCAGCTGCCGCTGGCAGTCCATCGAACCGGGCCGCCCCACCAGAAAAAAGTCATCCAAATAGTGCGTCACCGTCTCTGAGCCTGTGCGCCTGGAAAAAAAACCACTGCAAAAAGGAACTGAACCGCTCAAACAAAGCACAAGAGATAGAGCACCCCATCGGGAGCGCTTTGTCGACAAAAATGCACCCATCAAACTGAATCCCCAACAACTGGTGATCCTCCGGGTGTACTGGTAGCAGCCAAAAAGCCGACCTCTTGTCCTCCGGCAGGCATGCTTCCATGGCCGCTGAGTCGAGCTCTATACCAAGAAAGGACAGCACCGTACTGGGACCGTGCGTCTTCTCTGGGGCCAGGGGAACACCTAAGTAACCCATCAAGTCCGTAAAACCGTCCAGCTGCCGCTGGCAGTCCATCGAACCGGGCTGCCCCACCAGAAAAAAGTCATCCAAATAGTGCGTCACCGTTTCTGAGCCTGTGCGCCTGGAAAAAAAACCACTGCAAAAAGGAACTGAACCGCTCAAACAAAGCACAAGAGATAGAGCACCCCATCGGGAGCGCTTTGTCGACAAAAATGCACTCATCAAACTGAATCCCCAGCAACTGGTGATCCTCCGGGTGTACTGGTAGCAGCCAAAAAGCCGACTTAATATCGCACTTCGCCATCATGGCGCCATGTCAGACTGCCCATACGATCTACCGCCCCACGTCCACGGACGAGTACGACACCGCCGCGAGCTCCGCAGAAATGAAATCATTCACCTACGACCCCTCCGGCCACCACAAGTGCTGAATCAACCAGAACTGCCCCAGCTCCTTCTGGGCACCACTCCGATCGGTGAGATAATCAGGTTTGGCAAAGGCGGCTCCATGAAAGGGCCCACCATCCGGCCCTCCTTCACCTCTTTGAACAGCTGCTCCCGCACAATTCCCTTGTGAGCATTGACTGACTTCAAGTTGTCCGCCCAGCGCGCAATCTGCGGACTCTCGTACCCCAACCGAAAACCTTCCCTGAAACCCCATCACAAAACGGCCGCATTTTCCGCCTGCAGATAGGCCTCCAGCAAAGGCTCCAGCCGATCCAGCCTAACCGGTGTACGAGCCTTTTCCCATTGCTCCCGCCCCTCCTTTTCCTCCCCCCTGCCCACCGGGCTGACCCCCCCACCACCGCAGGCTGCTGTCCCAGGGGACCTCTGACTCCCCAGCAGCGCACCACCTGGTGTCGCTTCCCACACTTGGAGCACACCTGCCTGCCGCACGCTCCCTTATTGAAATCCCAGCAGGCCCGACCGTGGTCTGACCGGCGCTGTCTCCTTGCCCCCCCCGGGTGGGGCGGGCCAAAAAGGGGGCCGGCACGAGCGGCTAACCGCTGGCCGTGTAGATGGTGCAGCCGAACTTAGCCCCACCCATCATCTGCTAGTATAGATCGGAGTCCAGCTCGCCCCACTTCGCGTCCGGGTCCGAGGCCATCCTCGTCCGAAACTCCTCGTCATAATGTGACCAGGCGTTACCGCCGAAGGTCACCTGCGCCCTCCATACCACATCCATGTATTTGAACAACGCTATGGCCCTGTCCGGATATTTTTCACAATATATGCTGGCGTATATTAAGAATACCGCCGTCCAATTGTCAATCCTCAGCCGCACCTTGGGGCGCCTGGCCAACTCCTGTTCTTCCTCCTTAGACCCTTCCTTAGAAGTCAGCTCCCTGTGAAGGAGCTTCAAAATCTCAACATACTCCCCCTTCCATATTTCCTCCCTCGTAGCCAGTGACAAATGAGCCAATAGCGGCTTAGTAACCCTACGGGAGCTTTCGCACCGGGACGACACAACTCTCCTTCGCTCCGGCGGCTGTCCCAACCGTCTGAGTACTTCCCGGCGCCGTACCCCCGCCGCTGCCTGCCCCGGTGCTCCCGGCCCCCGCCCCCTCCGATGCCCCCGCCCCGTCCAGGCCCACCCCGTGTCCTTCACATAGCGTCCTTTCACCAGCCACACCAAGTCCTCCCCACCAGTCTCCATACCCACTAACACCCGCGTGCAGCGCTGCTTACCCAAACCACACCTTGTTCCATCCCTACTCTTACCTGGTGTCAAGGTCGGTGTCCGAACTAGATCCCGCCACCGAACCAGTGGAGCCGGGGTGTTGGACAGGCCACGTGAAGGGCTTGCTCCCTCCCCGCACGACCGGGCCCGAGCCCGGCTCTTCAGGTGTGACACGCAACAACCACCCGTTTCCCGTCTCATATGGGACCCATGGCCCTAGACATCTCCACCTCATGGACCCGAATCACTACCGGCCCCCTCGCCCGGCTTGGGCGCCATCTTGGACACAGCACCACGAGGCCGCGTGGCCTCCGATCGACCCTAACCCTGGGCCTGGCCAGGCCCCGACATCCCGGCACCACCATCCACCCAGGAGGTGAGCGGACTACTTGGCAGGTCAATGGGAGAAAGAGGTGTCGATGGCTCTCCCCCGCCAGGTGCCGATCACCCCCGGCTCCCCCGGGCGCTGGCTCCACCCCCCTGCTGGGTGTCTGGACTCCCTCATCCCGGACCTCCCGACCTCCAAGCGCGAGGGTCCGGACATCAAAGGGGGCCAGACCTATAACTGGGGCAGCTCCAGAGCAGGAATGCAGTTGTATCCTGGAGTCGAGAGACGCAGTGAAGAACTCATCCTTGAAGGACTACTGGCGCTGCCGTAGCCCTGCCTTGCGAACTATCGTCCTGCCTGCTGGCGCTGCCGCAACCTTCGGAAACCTTCATCGTCTTCGGGACCTGCTGGCGTGGCCGCGGACCGTTTGGAACTACCACCTTCATCGGGACCTGCTGGCTCCGCTGCGGACCGTCGCTACCTGCAACCATCTCGGGACCTGCTGGCTCCGCCACGGCCCGATCATCTAGAACGCCGAGCTCGAGGATTGTGAGCTATCCAGCTACCACCGCAACTACCAGATTAGTAACAAGACTGTCCCGCTACCCCTTTTCCCAACCAAGAGACTAGAACCGAGGGGACCCCTGAGTCCAGACCTCCTTGTACCATTTCACCGTACTTAAAGAATTGCTTATAAAGAACGTTAAACCTTATCCTTGTGTGGTGTACATCTGTGGGGGGGAAGTTACTCGTCTGTACGATCGCTGGAGACGGCTCTCCCCGGAGACCTCTCCCCTTGTTCTCGGCCGACCCTCCCGGTCCATCTAACATTGGTGGCCAGCGGCGCGATCCGAATCAACGCGTAATCGTACAGAGAGTAGCTCACCCCATGACGAAACCACAATGACAACCAAAGAGAGCGGATCCACCGAGAAATTCCAGATGGAGAAATTGGAAGAGTACAGCCATCGTGAGTTGAAACAATTCTGCATTGAACTAGGTATCGCTACCACCGGTCTGAGTACTAAGGACGATTTCAAGCACGCCATTGAGTCATGGGCGGAAACCGGGGCCGTCAGACCCCCGGACCAAAATGTCGCAGCAGCAGAGAAAAACACCACGGCTCCCGAGGAGCAAAGAACGGGTCTCTCGCAAAACGAGATCCAAGAACGAGAGAGAAACAGACTACATGAACTAGAAATGGCCCGGCTCAAAATGGATGGCGAACTCAAATTAGCCGAACAAAAACTGAACCTAGAACATCTACGGCTCCGAGAAGAACGGGAAGAGAAACAGAGACAAAGAGAGCTCGAAGAGAAGAGACTGGCATATGAACACGAGCGCAAACTAGCCGAGATAGAATTACGTAAGCAGAACAAAGAATTAGGGGTGCCCGAGCAACCGCGCCCCCCGGGAGCAACAGAAAAGAAAGTACACATCCCCAAGGATGTTGTTCGAGAATATTTCCGAGATGACGACATACAGCAATGTTTCAAGGCCTACGAGATCGCTATGACCTCCCACCGGATCGATCGAAGCGACTGGGGAGCCGGTCTATGGGGGAGGTTCGTCAATGAGGGCCGCGATGCCCTGTTACAGCTCCCAGACCATCTGATGACCTCCTATGACCACATGAAAGCTACCCTCCTCACCCGCTATGGGCTCACACCCGAAATGTACCGCCAGAGGTTCCGAGACTGCACCCGGATCCCGGGTACAACTTGGGTGGAGTACGTGAACTATTTCAGCCGAGCCTTCGAGGGTTGGATCAAGGGGAGCAATGTAACGACCTTCGAGCAACTCTTCAATCTCATGGTATGGGAGCATCTATCTAACAACTGCTTCGTCGAGCTCAGGCAGCACCTCCTCGACAGTAAATTGACTGATCCCCGGCAGCTCGCCGCCGAGGCTGACCGGTGGGAAATCACCCGGGTGGGCCGAAATGGGTCACATGAACAGAACCGGAACCACCCAGGTCAGCACCGTCCCCGAGGAGGAGGAGGGGGCCAGGGACGAGGAAGAGACAACGCCCCGGCCGCTCCCGCTGCCAGCACCCCACCCCCGGCCAACCGGGGCAACACCCCGGCGCGCCCGGGGTACAGAGCCAATGTCACGTGTCACCGATGCCAGCGAGTCGGCCACTACGCAAATGACCCGAATTGTCCACAGAGCCAGACTCCGAGACCCCGCCAGATGGCTGCCGCCGCCCTGGGGGAAGAACAAATCTCCGAAGAACACGAGGAACGTGAGCAAGAACACCAAGAATGGGAACCCGCCGCCATGGTTCTAGCGTGCCTAGGGGGAAAGGACATGGTCCCGCGGGCCCCCCTACCCGCCAACACCCGGAAGTACAGTCAGTGGGTGAACATTAATGGACGCAGGGCCGAAGCCCTACGTGACACCGGGGCCAGTGTGACAGCCGTCCGCTGTCACCTGGTGACCCCAGAACAGATCCTGCCGAACGTTCTCTGCCCTGTCCGTTCAGCCGACAATTCGGAGAGTCTATGTCGGATGGCCTGCGTCCCCTTCGAGTGGGGAGGAGTCTCCGGCATGTTGAAGGTGACGGTCCGAGATGATGCCCCCGTAGACTGTCTCCTGGGAAATGATCTGGAGAGTTCCCCGTGGGCCGCCGTAGAGAGAAGAGAGCACCTGGGGATGTTGGGCCTCCCGGACTGGGCGTGCGTAACCACCCGGTCCATGGCTGCCCGTACCATCCCCCAACCCAAAGAACCTGAATGGCCGGCACCTCCTCCCCCGGTCGCTCCGGTAGAAGACACCGACCGTGCCGACCCCCCAGAGCAAACTCCCGAGGGGCTCGCTCAGCCTCAGGACCTTCCCGACCTGGCTCAGTGGCGTCAGGAGGGGGGGCCCACCCAGGAACAGTTTCGCCAAGAGCAGAAGACCTGTCCCTCCCTCGAGGGACTCCGCCAACAAGCCCTCGCCCAGAGCGCAGGGGATACCTCCGGAACCCATTGGGTCTATTGGGACAACGACCTGTTGTACAGCGAACAGAGAATCGCGGAGTTAGGGGCCAGTCGAGTGCTAGTGGTGCCCCTCCGCTTTAGAGACTTCTTGCTAAACCTGGCCCACGATGTCCCCCTGGCTGGTCACCTGGGTCAGGACAAAACCTACAGTCGCCTGGTGACCCACTTTTTCTGGCCCAAGATGAGGAACGACGTACTCCAGCACTGCCGGTCTTGCCCCACGTGCCAGGCCAGCGGGAAGAGCGGCCGCAAGCTTAAAGCACCTCTGCAACCTTTCCCCGTGGTCACCACCCCGTTCGAGAGGGTGGGGATAGACATTGTGGGGCCCCTGGACCCCCGTACAGCACAAGGACATCGGTTCATCCTGGTACTGGTGGACCACGCCACCCGCTACCCCGAGGCTGTTCCCCTGCGAACTGTGACAGCCCCGGTAGTCGGCCGGGCCTTGATGGGGATCTTCTCCCGGGTGGGCTTCCCCCGAGAAGTCGTCAGCGACCGGGGCACAAACTTTATTTCAAAATACATGAAGTCCCTCTGGCAACAGTGTGGGGTCACCTACCGATTCACAACCCCCTATCACCCTCAAGGAAACGGACTAGTTGAGCGGTTCAACCGCACGCTCAAAGGGATGATTGGAGGGTTGGAAGAGCCCCTCCGTCGCCAGTGGGATGTGCTACTGCCGTGCCTCCTCTTTGCCTATCGAGAAGTCCCCCAGAAGTCCCTCGGCTTCAGCCCGTTCGAACTCTTATATGGACACCCTGTGCGAGGGCCGCTCAGCCTAGTCAAAGAAGGTTGGGAAATGCCCCCTCTGAAGAACTCTCCAGATGTTTTCAAGTACCTCCTGACCCTACGCAACCAGACCCGACGGTTCAGAGAAATGGCTAAAGCAAACTTGGAGGCCAGTCAGGAAGACATGAAAAGGTGGTACGATCAAAATGCCTCCTCCATCGAATTTGAACCCGGCCAACAAGTATGGGTGATGTCTCCCACTGAGCCATGCGCCCTGCAAGACAAATGGACAGGGCCCTTCAAAGTGGTCGAGCGCAAGAGCCCTGTCACCTATCTCATCGATATGGAATCTTCACGGAACCCCCTTCGGGTCCTCCACACCAATAGACTAAAGCCCCACTTTGTGCGCTCGGAGCTCAGCCTCCTGATGGCAACAGACAACGGAGCCGAGGAGGACTCCGAACCACTCCCTGACCTCCTACGGACTCGGGAGAAGGACGGCTCCGTGGACGGGGTCCGACTCTCGGAGGCCCTCACCCTGGAACAGCGCCAAGGCTGCCGAGACCTCCTACTGCAGTTCGCCACCCTGTTCTCCCTCACCCCCGGGGTCACCCCCTGGTGCTTACACGATGTGGACACTGGAGACAGTCCCCCTATCCGACATCGGGCCTACCGCGTACCAGATCGGGTACGGGCCTGCATCCAAGAGGAGGTGTCCAAGATGCTCACGCTCGGGGTCATCGAGCCCTCAGACAGTCCCTGGGCCAGCCCAGTGGTACTGGTCCCCAAAGCGGCCACCCCCGGCACCACTCCTGAGCTCCGGTTCTGCGTCGACTACCGGGGCTTGAATGCCGTCACCCGAACCGACGCACACCCCATTTCCCGAGCAGATGAACTAATCGACCGCATGGGAGCTGCCCGCTACCTCAGCATCTTCGACCTGACAGCGGGCTACTGGCAGATCGGTCTCACACCCCGGGCCCAAGAACGATCTGCCTTCTCCACCCCTGATGGCCATTACCACTTCAAGGTCATGCCATTCGGCATGAAGAATGCTCCGGCAACATTTCAGCGGCTAGTAAATCAGGTCCTGGCGGGACTTGAAGAATTCAGCGCCGCCTATCTGGACGATATCGCTGTGTACAGCCGCCACTGGTCCGACCACCTCAACCACCTCCGAGAGGTTCTGCAGGCCCTCCAACGAGCCGGCCTCACGATCAAGGCCAGCAAATGCCAAATTGGCCAGGGGTCCGTGACCTATCTCGGGCACCAGGTGGGAAGCGGTCTGGTGGCCCCGCTGCAACTCAAGATCGCTGCCATCCAGTCTTGGCAGCCCCCCATCACCCAGACCGAGGTCCGCGCCTTCTTGGGACTCACAGGCTACTACCGGCGGTTCGTGAGGGACTATGGCAGCATTGTGGGGCCCCTCACAGAACTCACATCCAAAAACCAACCAACGAAGGTCAACTGGACCCCAGACTGTCAAGCGGCCTTCGAGAAGCTGAAGGCCGCCATGTGCTCCGCCCCGGTGCTCCAGGCCCCCGACTACAGTCGGGAATTCATCGTCCAAACGGACGCCTCCGACCATGGCATTGGGGCAGTCCTTTCCCAGCTGAACCCCGAAGGACTTGACCAACCAGTGGCCTTCATCAGCAGACGTCTCCTGGCCCGAGAGCAACGCTGGAGCACCATCGAGAGGGAGGCCTTCGTAGTGGTGTGGGCCCTCAAAAAGCTCCGGCCTTATCTTTTCGGCACCCACTTCCGGGTACAGACCGATCATCGGCCCCTGCAATGGCTAATGCAGATGCGGGGGGAAAACCCGAAACTATTGCGTTGGTCCATCTCCCTGCAGGGGATGGACTTCACTGTGGAACATCGGCCCGGACAAGACCACGCCAACGCGGATGGCCTGTCACGCTTTTTCCGCCTCGACGAGGAGAGTCCCCAAGAGGATGGGTGACTCTCCCCGCCTTCAGCTGGGGGGGACGCATGTTGGACAGGCCACGTGAAGGGCTTGCTCCGTCCCCGCACGACCGGGCCCGAGCCCGGCTCTTCAGGTGTGACACGCAACAACCACTCGTTTCCCGTCTCATATGGGACCCATGCCCCTAGACATCTCCACCTCATGGACCCGAATCACTACCGGCCCCCTCGCCCGGCTTGGGCGCCATCTTGGACACAGCACCACGAGGCCGCGTGGCCTCCGATCGACCCTAACCCTGGGCCTGGCCAGGCCCCGACATCCCGGCACCACCATCCACCCAGGAGGTGAGCGGACTACTTGGCAGGTCAATGGGAGAAAGAGGTGTCGATGGCTCTCCCCCGCCAGGTCCCGATCACCCCCGGCTCCCCCGGGTGCTGGCTCCACCCCCCTGCTGGGTGTCTGGACTCCCTCATCCCGGACCTCCCGACCTCCAAGCGCGAGGGTCCGGACATCAAAGGGGGCCAGACCTATAACTGGGGCAGCTCCAGAGCAGGAAGGCAGTTGTATCCTGGAGTCGAGAGATGCAGTGAAGAACTCATCCTTGACGGACTACTGGCGCTGCCGTAGCCCTGCCTTGCGAACTATCGTCCTGCCTGCTGGCGCTGCCGCAACCTTCGGAAACCTTCATCGTCTTCGGGACCTGCTGGCGTGGCCGCGGACCGTTTGGAATTACCACCTTCATCGGGACCTGCTGGCTCCGCCGCGGACCGTCGCTACCTGCAACCATCTCGGGACCTGCTGGCTCCGCCGCGGCCCGATCATCTAGAACGCCGAGCTCGAGGATTGTGAGCTATCCAGCTACCACCGCAACTACCAGATTGGTAACAAGACTGTCCCGCTACCCCTTTTCCCAACCAAGAGACTAGAACCGAGGGGACCCCTGAGTCCAGACCTCCTTGTACCATTTCACCGTACTTAAAGAATTGCTTATAAAGAACGTTAAACCGTATCCTTGTGTGGTGTACATCTGTGGGGGGGAAGTTACTCGCCTGTACGATCGCTGGAGACGGCTCTCCCCGGAGACCTCTCCCCTTGTTCTCGGCCGACCCTCCCGGTCCGTCTAACACGGGGGGCTGTCACTCTGGGCACGTCCTGCCGTGGGCGTACCTGCAAGACACTTCCAACAACATTACTCCACTCCCCCTCCCGGATCTCCCCCTCTTCCTCAGACACCTCATCCACTTGTAAGTCCTGCATCTCCCGGCCGCCCTCCATGGACTCCAGCCGGCTCAACCCCGCCTTCTCCCTACACACCCTCATCAGCGCATTAAAATCCACACTCTCCCTCCGTCCATCTGCTGCACTTGACACTACAGCTCGCTCTACGTTGTCAAATCGCACTCCCCGTCCCCCGGCTGCCATCTCAACCCTTCGGGGAGGGCAGGCAGAGACCCTTCGCTCCGCCATCCCACGTGCTCCCATGCTTGGTCCCTTGTTGGCGCCCGACCGCCCGTACAAGGCAGAGCTGGCCCATCCCCTCGGTGGACTGGAGCTGCATGCTGCTCACCCGAGCACCTCGCCAAAATCTCCTGCCAAAGAAAAAACGTGGAGTCTAGCATGCCCCCCTTCCCCCCAAAATCACCCCTCGCCCCCACCCCCTCTGTGAGCCCCTCCCCCATCCCACGGAGTCCCCCCCCTCCTCGCCGGATGCTCCCTTCACCCCCATCCCTCCCCCCCATTTTGACCGCTGTGGCCCCCTCACCCCTCCCCACCCTGCATCCCCCCACACTGTGCCCCCCAACACATGCCCCACCCTGCCTCGCCCTGCACTCCCCCGGCCACCCACCACTTGTCCCCCCCCTTCCCCACACCCCCCACACTAGGGCCCCCAATGCTCCCCCACCCCCACCCCGTCCCCCCCACACCCTCCTCGGCGACAGTGACCTGCTAGGCCCCACCATGTTCTCCCCCCAGATGACGACCCCGAGTCCAACTCGTATCCCCGCCCCCCTGCCCCCTCCTCATCTACCTCCCCCACCCCCTCCATGTCAGACTCTTCAATCAATAATGGGGACCCCACCCCCCATCCCCCATCACCTCGCCCGACTCGCTCTTCACCGTCTGCCCCCCCTCCCTGCTCCTGGCCGGTCATCAGCTCCACCACCTGTTCCCCCCCTGTTGCCCCGGGACTTCCACATCCCCAGGGCACTCCTCCCCACCTCCTCCCCACGCCCCCCAGCCTCACCCTCAAACTCCAGCCCTGACTGGCCTTTTGCACCATTCCTCCCCCCTGCCCTCCGCTCTGGCACTCGCTTTGCCCGGCACCGCCACCCGCTCTCTACCGACCTCCCGCCCCTTCCCCCCTCCCCACGCGCCCACCGTGGCCGCGCCCACGGGTGGGGTCACACCCTAGCACAGCCGCTGCAGAGCCGCTCGCAGCGCGCCACCATGGCTTTACCTGCACATCGGGCCACAGCAAATCCATGCGGCCCACCTCGCCCAGCGAACGTAAGGCCTCCTGGACACGAGGATCTGTCACTGCCGCCATGCCGCGTCTGAAACCCGACCGACCAGCACCACTGCAGACACCATGTACAACTCCAGTTACCAATGGATGTCAGGTAATCCCCGAGTTCCCCCCACGCCACGAAAAGTCACACAGACGGGACAATACCTCGCCACCAAATACAAAAAACTCGAGCCCAACCCTCCTCCGGCTGCTGTGTCACTGCCACCGAAATGGTGGACAGTGACACAAAACGGCAGGATTTAAGTCCCCCCCAGCCCAACCAGCCCAACCCCAGCCCAAGGGAAGCCCAAAAACGCCAGCCGCCAGCCCAAGTAGCCCAAACCCCCAACCTGCTGTCACATTCTCTCCCCCCCCCCCCCTCCGGGCCCCAAAAACCCCCGGGGGCGGCAGACCTCCCGATGGTCGGCTGCCCCCCCCCCCCCCCCCCCCCCCCCAAGCCCCATCCTGGCCATGAGAAAACCTATTATGGTTGCAGCTCTTTGGAAGCCATCTCCAACTCAAAACAAATCTTAAGGTGTTTATTCGTAGCAGATTCTCTAGCTGTCATTTTGGGAGGTCTAGGCGACCACAAGGGTTCAGTGCAATCTCTACAGCCTAATCACATATAGGTTGCCACTTTCCTAGTTCCCATTGACATGCCCACAGCACACAATTAATAAGCAGAACCAGGGGATTCTGGAGAAGAACCTATTGTCACAACTACATGGCACTTACTATACTGAATATGGGGTGGACTGAGTGGCGTCAAGAGCCTTCTACTCTGTTCATTGTCATGGTTTGTCTAAAGCAGTGACACACAAAGTATGGCCTGGGGACCGCATGTGGCCCTCCTGACCTTTGCACAGGCCCCCTGGTCAACAATAGCACTGGGCTGCTGCTTATTCAACTAACCACTAACATTAAAAATAGATTCAATTTGAAAGGTTAATTGCAAATACAGAAGAAAGGAAGAAAATAAGGTGCCCTGCACCCCTAAAGTTTAGAGAATCCTTAATTTTTAAAGACATCTTGCAGCAAATGGGTAAACATATGATAATGTCTCTTCAACATTTAAAAGGTGCATTTCATTAACATGCAGAAGCATTTCACCTTAGTAAAGCGATGATATCAGTGCATTGAGAAGTATATTTTTTTAAGTGAGTTTCAAACAGGAATTTAGAAACATTCATGCTTCCTCCACCCTGACAAAAATGGCAATCGTGAACTAATAGGCAAGTCAGGTCTTATGTGCGCTCTTTGGGTGGCCAGAGTTGCTATTATACATGAACAACATTATAGTTTTTCAAATCAACAGGGCAGCGCACATCCTGATGTAATATATTTTCAGGTCTCCTTATCTTATTTGTGACAATGAAGGGAAAGGAGGGAAAGTGAAATAAAATAATTACCGAGGATCACACAATTAGGTATATTTAGCCACTATATGTACATGCTTCGCTTCCCATACACCCACCTTTCCATCTGCCAAGCACCCCAAACCCACCACCGCTGCTGGCATCAGTATGCTGGCCCTCGGACACACCACAGACCAATCGTTTTGGCCCGTGGGAAAATGTTTGAGAGTACCCGTGGTCTAAAGGAAAGCTTCCGGAACATTTTATCCCTGAAGGCCCGGACCGTTTTCTCTTCTGATTCCCTCATTATGAGTACAGGGTAATTTGGTTCAGGGATACAGGGGCTTGGTTCTGCAATTTGGCTGCTATGAGAGTCACAAATTCTAGAAATTAGAAGATTTGGTCCCCAGAATGGGGAATAACTGCTCGGACCGGTAATTCCAGGCTCTTTTCAAGGCACTTTCTCTTGATTCTGAGTGAAAAGTCACTTACATGTTCCACCCCTCTGAATAGGTGTAAAGTGTCAGCGGAAGGGACGTTTAGAATATGAGGGGCTGGGGTGCTGGGTGGCTTTTCCCTGTCCAGGGGAGCGTTGTGTGCTCCCCTGTTCTGCTGCAGGGGTCGAGTAGGAGCCGAGCTCTGGCGCCGCGCTCAGCTGCTGCCCTGCAGTAGTATCTTTGCACCTGGATTTATTGGGTCTGGTGTTTCCGGACACAATAATCCCAGGCCCAGATATACTGCTTGCTCACTGCGAGGTGCAGAATTTCACTTGAAGTACCACCACTTTTAATGTGGTTCTTATTTGGCTACTGTAGCCCCTGGCTGGGCCGGGTAACCAACAACGCACTGGTAACTCAGTAATTATTCATTGGTAACAGTTTATCACTGCAATTTGCACAGATTATCAAGAGCAACCTTTAATTTCCATTTACAGCAAATGTCACAGTGCAATTTACATTTTGCACTGGTGGACCAGTGCCACAGTGGTGCAAAACTGCCCGATCACTGGTGCAAAGTTGCTTAGCCAGTGGTGCAATGCATGCAATCCAACTCCAGGTGTTATAAGGTGCCATGCATTTCTATAACACCACCGGAGAGAGGGGAGGAGAACGCAAAGCGTCCTCTGCAGACCCCAGTCTGAATCAAATATCGGCCAAGCCTTCCAAGTCAATTTGAATCAATCACCCTCATACCTCGGACTGAATATGTTTCCATTTAATTTACATGCCGCTCGCGACGCCACATGAAAGGCAAGGCTGTCGGAATAAGCACCCCTGCTCGCCTTCCACGCAGGCATGGACGCCGAGATGTAAGGACCCGCCAGAATGAACTTCAACTAGCCTGGTCAATTTGAAGGCAGCTCTCTAAACAGCTACAAGCCTCCTGCAATCTAATGCCTTCATTTAAATGGAATTGCATTGTCCCCTCTCCTGAAGAGCTCGCCATCGCGGCTATCTCACAGCTAATCCGTTTTAGATTAGTGTCAAAGCCTAGACGAGTCCCTTCCCCTCTCTTGCCATGTTTACCATGCTGATTTCCAACACTGTTTCATATGGATTAGGCAGAACTACTTAGTGTTCATATGTTTTTTAGTGCATTGCAGAGGCTCACGAAATTACATTATAGATTCATTGTATAAATAGGAGAGTGAACACAATTACACTTCAGAAACCCCAAAGAGAAGGGCTGGAATCAGTAACTAGATGTGACCTAGCCTCGTGGTGTGCAAACAGCGCCTGCTGACAAATTGTTTTCGCTTGTGTTTGCTTCCTCTCTTTTAGAAATTTCCATTTATGCTCGGAAAAGGACAACCCCTCCACCTTTCCACAAGGAATCAGGTGCCTGATAAATGTATCTGAGCCAGGTGGAGTGCAGTGGATGTCTCCAGTGTACAGGTGGCTCAGCGGGATTAGTTTCTGCTATTGACCGCATGGTTGTCTTTGCCTTCGCTTACAAATAGGAATATTTTATCTAACTGGATCCATCTTCATCACCACCCCCCCTTGTGTTGAAAGTTAGACGGCAATGTTGTGAAGTAGAGAGAATTTGTTTGGTAAAGTTTGGAAGATTTTTGAAATGTTTAACATCTAACACTCACCTGAGGGTGTTGTATATCCCTACAGGGACTTGATGAAAGTCTGCTGATGGTTAAAAAACATAAAAGGGTGTTTGTCTCTTCTGTATCAGGTGGCAGTGTTAGCGCCTCTCGAGTGTGAAACTCGTCCGTGGGACTCTTAAACCCATCCTTCTTCTATCACCATCTATAAACTTTAAGAAGAAACTCAAACTGTTTTTGTTTGAACTCGTCCTTAGATGACTACATAGTCAGGCTATATCTTGTGATTTTCCCCTTTCCTTGTCTTTCAGCGTAGGTATCATGTGGTTTTAAACATTTGGGGTCTCCTTTAAAGGATGGATGCAGTGAGACATCTGATAACTCTTGGTTGATGTCAAGTCTGCCCTCCTGAAGTTCCCCAAATTAAATTAACAGTGTGGAGGATTGTGTTCTTCTTGTTGGCAAAGGTGCTGACAGCAATAGCATCAGGAACACCTGTGTGCAAACTTGATGCCAACAAGGATGTCTGCACAGTGGGTATCCCACTGATGTCTTTCTCACCATTATTGATTCTGTCCATATCTGCATGCCAATCAGGACACGAAAGTCCAGAATGTTTCTCCCACTCCAGAGGGGGCATTCATTAGGTGATTTCTGATGCTGGAAACCAGCTTTGGTGGCCGGCCTTCACAATGATATAATTGATGATAGGTTTGCCGCTGTGCCATAGCATGGTGGACTTGAAGTCTTGTTTCACTTTAACAAACCACATTCCAAAAGAAGCTCCGGCCATAAATGCAGGAGCCACTGAGGGATAAAATATCAACATATATGGCGATTACCTTTAAATCTGCCTGGATGCCCATGGCTTGGGTGGAGGAAGTTCTGCCCCTGCTGAACATAAAATGAGCCTCTTCAACTCAAATATAGTCTGCAATGCCAAAACTGCAAAGCTAAGGCAAATTTTTCCTTGCAATTCAATGTGGTTCTGATTCACAAAGGTAAACAACTTTTGTGTAAGTTTATGTTTATTTTGGAATTCCCTAAACTACATTTTAACACCTTAGCTGCTTCGAACGTTTAGCACCCAGTGCTGAACGTTCGAATAACAAGCACTGGCCCGTCGGCCAACGGTCATGCGCAGCACTGGGGAGGTAGCGCTCGTGACGACCGTTGGCCGACGGCAGCGCTTAAGGGGTTAATAGTAAGTTTATGAGTGCTGAGACTCCATAGTTCGCATTTGTGGTGGAGAACTCTTCACATAAAATCTTTTTAAAAAGACTTACCTGAAACGGACAGACGGCTGCCTCTCCTCCATCCTCTTCATCTTCTGGTTCCAGTACCGGCTGGCAGCAGCAGTAGGAAGCACCGGGGAAGCAGGCTCTCCTGATCCAGTCACAACGCTGCAAATCAGATTTGTGATTGGCTCCCCATAGCCAATCACAATGCTGCAATGCAGTGTTGGGATTGGTCTGAGCACCGTGGTTTGGCGCTGAGATGGGTACAGGGAGGCTTTGCATGTTCCTTACCAGGCTGTATAATACAGCCTGGTGGGGAACATGCAAAGTGCTCAGGACTGCTTGGCCAGCCCCAGAGGTAGGGCCAAGCAATCTTGCGCACTTAGGGAGTACAAACTAATTCTCCCCCTGCGTTCCCAGCCCCCACACAAACTACTGACTTCCATAGGAAAAATACAATGATAATAACAATTGTTATTATCAGTGCATTTTTCCTTTGGAGCAGTGGGGCGATGCTCTTGTGTCTTAGTGGATAAGAGGCCACTGTCTGGGGTATATATATATATATAAACCCAGAAACAAATAATAGAGACCTTTTGTTTAAAGAAATGTCTGGATGGGGATTTTCTCGAGAAACTCAGTTACTCCATTTGACATATGCCCATGGTAAATATATTACCTTTTAACACATAGCCTGCATTAGAACAATATTTAGAGGAAGAATATTTGGCTGACCCACTTAGAATCTGATTATGAGTGGTTTCTAAAGGCAAACAATATTTACCTCACCTGGTAACATCTAACCCCAGGGTAAGCTATTTACTGGATGCAGTAAATAAGAAAATCCTTTTCCGAATTGACACTTGAAAATTGCATCTAGAATTTAGTACTTTCCACACCAAATTCTGAATGTATTTGACAATACTGCTAGTTTTTCATCTGGGGTTTTTTGGCGAGTGTGAGTGGTAGGGCAGGACTGGGAACTAAAACTGGCCCTGGCAAAGTGTTTGGCCGCCCCTCCCCCCTCACCCCCCCTATGCTGCAAAAACGGCCCTGTAACAAAAACGGCCCCCAGGGGCCCAAAACCGCCCCCCACCTGTGCGGCGCACCTGGGGATTGCCCGGTGCCCGCTATGGCCAGTCCGGCACTGGTGAGTGGCCACAATTTTCCATCAGAAAATGTTGGAGTAGCAATAATTTGGAAATGTGTATTTGAGCCAGACAGTGCACAGAATGGCCAGGGTGTAAGATGCAGTAGATGTTCCTGATACGATGCGTGGGAAGGAGTTGTGTCCTGCCCTGATTTATCTTCAAAGGGACACAAAGAACACACAAAGACACCTTACTGAAGCCTTTTGTGTCACTAACTAGGCTGGAGCCCAACCCTGGAAGGTTAGATGCAGGGATGTCTCCCACCTCGGCTGGACTGGACATAAAAGTGGCATCCTCAGAAGATGAAGGAGAACAAGATCCTGGACTATTACAGTGAAACACCATGGATAGGTGGAAGGACAAGCCCTTTGATGCCTTGATGAACTGAGTACTCTGCAGCAGAGCCAATGAGTAGTGGGATTTCCAGGGCCATTGATGCTCCTTTCACTCCCTAAGGACCAGTTGAAAGAAGACATGGACATTTGTGTCCCATCAGGAGGAGGGGAGCAGCAGGAGCGAGGAAAAGGTGAATCTTACTTAGGGAACAAGTGAAATCAGCTCTCCACAGAGCGCATCCCCATTTTAGACCTGATGAAACTGCTCCATGTGTTAGGGATCACCACCACAATCAAAGAAAACCTCAGATCTTCAAAATTGGCCATGAGGATCCCAGTTCTGCACGTTTCAAGTTTCCCTACTTAAACCTGCCCACAGGGGCCTATGAGCACATTGGGCTTTGCAGAACTCTTTTTAATTTCCCCAGGGGGTGGGCAAAACGCCGGGAGATAATGCAACACTTTTGTTAAAGTGCACTGAGAGGGGGGTGCATGAGCCCCCTCCCTAGACTTCATTTGATGGCCTGGTGCCTGTGTTTATGAAACCCAGGACACCATCCCTGGGCCCAGAACACAAAAGAATGGTCAATGGGCCCCATCCCCAAAACCCTACCCTAGAAATAGAGATTGGGGGACTGGTGCTGCACCCAATCTCCAGCCAAGGCTGTAAGGTGCTTTGCCCGCATGTCTGTGTCTCAGGGGAGAGCAGAGGGTAGCAGCACCCATCTGCATGAAGCATGGATGGTAATGCACTTCAGCGCCTGCACCGGCAAACAGCAATGCTGGCTGGCTGAGGAGTCAGCTGGGCATCACTGGAGCACAGGCAAAACAAAGAATGCATTGGGGTGCCCGAGAGGAACCAAGCACTCCAAAGGCCAGAAAAAGAAAACAATAAACCAAAATAAAACATGCAGCACAAAGCTGCCTTACCTTCTAGTGAACCATCAATATTCATGGCTTTCGGCCTAAGCCAATAGCCTTGTTGTTTTAAGTGTTACCCTCCAACTTTGTGATGATCTGTCTGGTGTAGGTGGGGGTACTGTGAATTTGGGGGTCATAAGCCAGTTGGGTTAAATGTGATTTCAGAATGTCACTAAAGGTGACTCCATCTGCCTGATGTATATATTTGTAAGTTAATATGTAGTATTTAGTAATGTTTCATTTGTTGAGTGTTGTTATTGAGTGCTAGCGAATTCGATTACTAGCCCACACCACCTCTCCTGAGCAGACCTTGGACTGCTCTGCTTCGGTAACCTGTGAGAATCAAGTATTATAATGGGGTGCTTTGTGCCCTGTAAGGAGACCATTCTGGACCTATTACTTGTGCAGGTCTCACGTTATGCACAACTAATAACCTAATTACTTACACATTTGCATAGCACTTACTTCCCCTATGCCGGGATGCTGAAGTGCTTACCCACATGGATAACATTCTACATTACTGAGTGTATGGTTAGAAATATGTTGTATTCAACTTGAGCCTATTTAGGAATTGTTTAGGAAGTGTTTCTATGTCATGAGTAATGACCACCATGGCATGGTTATTGTGCAATGGTGTGTGGCTCTTGGCAGTGTGATAGATGAGTAAGTGTCAGTGATAGACATGTGATATGCTAGTGGCCCAGATTAGGTCTGTTGGCCTCTTAATTGTGTTGGATATTTTTCTTTCATGTTTTCAATACAATTTCCAATGTTGGTTGTGGCAAGACTACATCCACTCTGACATGTTATGGATCAAGTTGAAGGGAGTAATGGCTGTAGAGAAGGAGTGAGGGCAGCCAGAGGACTGCATGGGCAGACTGAGTGACAGTCCCCCTGTTTATGAGTGCCATGATGAGAAGTAGGAGATTTGCCAAGACACGCTGCTGAATAGTCACCCTTTTTATCAATTACAATATAGGATGTTGGTGGTCAGAGTTTGTGACTATTTGGGACATGCAAGGTGTATTGTATTAGAGCCTTTGGTACAGCAATGTGTGGCAATTTCTGGTTTTTCAGGCATGTATTGTTAGTATGGAATGGTTAGTTGAGTAGGCTGGGATAGCCTGTATCTGTGCTCTCCAATTGCCACCAAGTTTCCACAGGTATTTTCCTATATTATACACCAGTTGCTTTGATGGTGAAGAATTAGGCAGTAAACTGGTATATTATATCATACAATGACACAGATTATCTCAGATTGGGACTAGGAGGGCCATCGGAAAGACTTGAGTTTCTTCCTTCATCTTGTGGTTATAGTTAGGACTGGCATTATTTGCCAGGTTTGTTATGTGTGGACTGTGATTATAGTGCCCCCTCCTATCAGTCATAAAGCACTTCTTTTGGTGCTAAGTGGAGAGCTGAGTAATAATGAGTGGAGAGGCATATTTTATAGTAAAATGGTGTTGTTATTGTATCCAATCATTATGTTATTGTGATTGCAAGGCAATGTTGGGTAGAGGTCCTCACTCACTTTGGGTGTGGTGCATGTGCCTGTCTTCTTGGTGAGGTGTGGTGGTCACAACTGTTTCATAGCTTGGGACCATACTTATACTAATAAGAGGGATTTTATTTCTGTGTTGTATCCCAGGGATAGTGGTTGATGTAATTACCTCAGAAACAACCAGGGGTCAGTGTTGAACGTGTAAGGTTCGATTGAAAAGCTGACCATGTAAACGTTTCTTCAGGCCTGCCACTGACACGCCCACGAGGAACATGGCGGCAGGCTGAGAGCCGGTCGCGGACGCAACCAGGGATCTCCGTGGCTCTAATCGAGAGCAGATGAGCCGTGCGCGAGAAAAGCCTTTTTTTTTCGCTGAAAACCCCCTGCCTCAAGGTGAGACATGAGAGCTTTGCAGCGCGAGAGGGTCCAGTACATCGTTTAACCGCAACCTGCTCTGCTTTCCTTTTTTCTCGAGGCTTTGGCTGGCTACGGCTGGCTATGGCTGGCTTGATTATTCACAGAAAGAGACGGCGCTAGGACCTCCACGGACCGGCGCTAACCTGAATCCACGCTGGAAGAACGCCGGCGGTGTTTATGGAGCAGATTTCGCTCCGTATTATTTAAACTTAAATTAAGAGGCCCGGCGACATATACATTTGAGCAGCAACCTCACAAAACGGCGACTGAGAGAAAGAAGCTCTACTCTTTTGCGGTAAGGTGTGGGGAGAAAGGGAGTAAAGTGGTTGTAACTCACGGATTTACCACTGGGAGGCAGGGTTGTATGGATCAAACACAGACTGACCTTCCAACTTACAAGAACAGTTTTGCTGGTTTAAGGAAAGTTACAGTACAAGAGCCGGCTTTGTTGAACTTTATTGAGCCAGCAGGGGAAAAGATAACGGAAGCTGCTACATCTGGGGTAATAGAGTCTGTTAATGTTAATGCTGATATAAGTTCAAACCTAGTAAAAAAAGGAAATACTCCCCCAACAAGAAGAAATAGGTACCAGCTGAGATCTAGGGTAGATCTAAAAGAGAGAGGGGCCTTAGAATTTGAAGAGAGGGAGCGACCTATGCCATTAACTCCCTGTAAAAGTAAAAAGAAAAAGACTACTTTAGTCAAAGAATCTAAAGGAGTAATCCTCGAGAATCAGACGGTGAAAAGTACCCCATCTCTTAAATCTTTTTTCAAGGTCCTGGATCAGGCTAGGCGTTCTTCTGCGCAGTTGGAGGGCAACATTGGCACTATACCCTTAAAAAATAGTTTCGGGGCTCTAGAAAACTTGGGAAATATGGAAAATGTTGATGAGGGAACAGAAATTTTGGGTTCAGCTGGCTTAGGGCAGCATAAGGCTCAGCCAAATCTTCCTGAGACTGAAAGTGCAAAGGAACCCCCTGCATCAGTTACCCTGGTTAATGTAAATAAAGCACCTGTAGCAGACAAAGTGCAAGGAAAGCAAGACACTAGACCCAAGAGTCAGTCTGGAACAGCTAAACCTGCACAAAGTAGCTCTAAGGAGATAGAAGAGGGGACAAGGAGACAGGATGTAAGTAAAGTCAATCAATCAGACCCTGCTCAAACATTCACTGGAATAAGGAGAAGTTCTGAGGACTCATGTGAGCGAGAGAGCGATCGTCTAGGGGACCTTTTTCGATCTTTGAGAGGTGATATGATGTCAAAATTTGAGATATCAGAAACTAATCAAAAAACAATACAGGATAGATTTGATTTGCTAGAATCTAAGTTAGAGGAGGTCACTCTTCGTACAGGGAACCTTGAAACAGAAGCAGCTGTTCTGAACAAAACTGTACATGGAAATCAAAAGGATATAGACAATCTAAAGGCCCAGAATAGATCATTGGTTATGGACATTGAGCGACTGGAGACCCAAGCACAGAGGAATAACTTAAGGATCCTGAAAATACCAGAAGGGGAAGAGCTGGAGGACATAAAGGGATTTGTCTGTAAACTCCTGAGAGAAGGTGTTTTAAAAGATCGCCCGGACATAGATTTGGAGGTAGAAATTCAAAGGGTGCATAGAGATCCTTACAAGAGATGCACGGATAGGAAAGCACCTAGAAAGATATTAGTAAACTTCCAAACATACAGTGTCAAGGAGTTTATTTTGGGGAGATCCCTTTCAAAAACAGATCTCCGCTACAAGTCCGGTCCTTATTTCATCAGGTCTGACATAGGTGCAAGAACTGCACAAAGACAATGGGAGCTGGGCACCAGAATGCCAGATCTGAGGTCATTGGGAGCACACGTGCAGATGAGATTCCCTGCTTTGCTCAGGATTATGTGGAAGAATAAGACCTATAGCTTCACACAGCCAGAAGAGGTTGATAATCTTTTAGACCGAATGAGAAGCGAGCAGGAGGGATAATATTGGGCAGATCTGGTTACTATCTTAAGGGGGGGGGGGAAATGGGTTGGGGGAAACTTTATAAAGTAAATTAATGTACGAATATGCTGTATGACAAAACAGGGGACATGATTTATTTGTGATTTAATTTGTCTCGCTATAATACAGTTAATTGGTCACAGGAATCACCTGGTTGTTCCGAAAGGCGAAGTCATCGTCAGGTATGTTGGGGGGGTTCCTCAGGGGGGAGGGGGTTCACTGGGTGGGGGGAGTAAGGGGAAAAAAAAATCCTCATATATAAACAAACGTACTTTGTATATAGGCACGGATGGGTATGAGTGGATAATAGACTCATGAGTAATTCATATAAGCTTAAAGTCCTGTCATGGAATATTAATGGTATAGGGGAAAAAATAAAACAGAACAGAATTTGTGAATTTTTAAAAAATTCAGATGCTCAAATTATAATGTTACAAGAAACACACTTAGAGACAGCTTCATGTAATTCTCTCTTTAACTCCATGGCTGCTAAGGCAATTTCCCTCCTGTGCTGGGAATTGCTATTTTACTTGTTTTATGACGAGCTGGGCTCGTCATCAGTGTACGAGGAGGCTACACCATGACGAGCCCAGCTCGTCATGAGCGTGGAAGGGGTTAAGAAGTTAAGGTGGGTTCAAGAAATAATTAGCTCCAGGCAATCAGGTGCTACAAGGGGAGTCTCCATCATAATTCGAGCGAACAGAGGGATAAGTCTAAGAAGTTATGAGACAGATCATTCGGGAAGATGGTTAGCTGCAGTAGTATATATTCAAAACATCCCTTACACAGTTGCAGTGTACTACGGTCCAAATGAGGACAATCCAGGCCCTCTATCTAAACTCGAAATAGCACTATTAGCGGGTATACACCTGTTACAACGCAACTTTTACAACTACCTACTGTTACAACGCAACTTTTACAACGCATACCATTACAACGCATTGCACTGGGGGGCGCTCTAGGATAGGGAATAAGTATAATTTACTATCCAACACCTTCCCTAGTGTCCACGGGGACTGGAGTTAGAATAGTAAATTATACTTACCACTATCCAGCACCTCAAAGCGCTATGCGTTGTAATGGTATGCGTTGTAATGGTCGCGTTGTAACAGTAGGTAGTCGTAATGGTATGCGTTGTAACATGGTACATCCCTATTAGCGACAACCGGCCCTTTAATTTTAGGTGGTGATTTTAATTTGGTCTTTGGCCAAAAATTAGATAGAACCTCTAAAGCTAAATACCATGATCCCTCAAAATCACTCGCTACTTTAGACGCCTTAATGAAAGACTTTACTCTATTAGATGTTTGGAGGAAAAAGTATAGAACACAACTAGGCTTCACCTTTTATAGTAAGAAATATAAGAACTATTCTAGGATAGATCACTTTTTAGTCGATCAACACCTTCTCAAGGATATCAACTACCTTTCCTTTACGCCTACAGGTTTATCGGATCACGCTGTTCTGGAAATGGTAATTGAATTGAATATATCTCCTTTAAAACCAAGGTGGACCCTGGAGAGATCACTTTTTTTAGATAATCAAATAAAAGCAGAAGTTAAAGATAAAACATTAGAATTCTTTACAATAAGTTCAGGAACTTCCTCCCCCCAAGTCGTATGGGAGACTTATAAGGCCTATTTGAGGGGAGTCTTAAGCTCTCTAATGAATTATAAGAGAAAGAGCATGAAAGTAAAAAGAAGGGAAGACTTGGCAGCAATAATAAGAAAGGATCTTGAATTACAAAATGCAATCCTAACCAACTCCAGGAGAGTACATCTGCTAGAGAAGGAACTCACTGATTTACAACTTCAGTTAAAAATCTCGGATGAGAGAATTCTCAAAGAAAAATGGGAGTCTAGTAGATTAAAAAATGTTGAATATGGAGAAAAGTGTGGAGCCCTCTTAGCCTGGAAAGCTAGAGAAGAAAGAACGAGAAACAATATTAAATCCCTACTACAAAGGCAGACAGGAGACTTGATGGAAACAGACGCAGAGATTAGAGAAGAAGCAAGGTCCTTTATGAGAAGTCTCTATACGGAAGACAAAGAACCTAAGGGGGAGGATTTAGAATCCTGGCTGATAATGAAAAATTTGCCGCAAATGTCTGAACTGGATAAAGTATACTTGGAAAGTGAGATCACAGAAGGGGAAATATTGGGTCAATTGAAGAAAATGAAACGAGGGAAAGCCGCAGGTTCAGATGGGTTACCAGTGGAGATCTATTTGGACAATAAAGATCAATTAATATCTTCACTTAGGGAACTCTTTAACCTCTTACTAATTCATGGTCATTCTGCACCTCCCTCATGGGCAGAAGCCACTATAACGCTTATACCAAAACCGAATAAAGACCCAAAAAGAATAGAGTCTTATAGACCAATTTCATTGTTAAACACGGATATGAAGATCTATTCTGGAATCTTAGCTACCAGATTATCGAAGGTCATAAAATCTATAATTCACCCCGATCAGAGAGGCTTTATCCCAGGGAGACAGCTAAATGAATTAACATTTCAAGTTATAGGGGCCACAGACTACGCTAACGCCAAAAATCTTCCGCTGGCCCTGGTCGCAATAGATGCGGCTAAGGCCTTCGATCAGGTTAATTGGAAGTATCTATGGGCCACAATGTCGGCATTTGGGTTCCCTCTAACCTTTATAGAGGCGGTCAGATCTTTATATTACAATCCAAGGGCAAAGGTTTTAGTCAACGGAATCTTATCCGACTGGTTTGATATATCCCGAGGTACTAGACAGGGCTGTCCTTTATCCCCTCTTTTGTTTGATGTTTATATGGAGCCTTTTGTTTGTGGAATCAGAGATGACAACATAATCCAACCATTTCAGCTCGGCAATTTGTCCCTGAAAGTGGCTTTGTACGCAGATGACCTTCTTTTATACACTTCTGACCATTCAGTGGCAATACCGAGATTGTTTCTTTTATCGGAAGAATTTGGGGAACTGTCAGGTTACCAGATTAATAAGGAGAAAACGGAGATTATGGGATGGAACAATAACACACATATATTGGGCGCAAAACATAAAATGAGGTACCTGGGAATTTATTTAACTCAATCATTAAAAGATATAACATCACTTAGCTGGCAAATGGTGGTTAAAGATATTAATAAAATCTTAATAAGATGGGGGAATCTGCCTTTGAACATATATGGTCGTGTCAACCTCATTAAAATGACAATTCTTCCAAAAGTGATTTTTTTATTTAATTGTATCCCCTTATCATTCTCCCCGAAAGATATTAATACTCTACAGGCTAAAATCGGATCTTTCATATGGGCCTGTAAGTCTACAAGAATTGCATGGAAAAAATTGAGAAGGGGCTTAAAAATAGGAGGCTTAGCCCTTCCTGATCTATTGTCATACTGTCATGCGTTTCATTTTAAAAACTTTAGGCTACTTGCAAATAAGTTAGATGCTTCATCACAGGGCCGCCTGTTTCAAGCTTTATTAAATGATTTACCTTACGACCA
Source organism: Lissotriton vulgaris (assembly GCF_964263255.1). NCBI lineage: Eukaryota > Metazoa > Chordata > Amphibia > Caudata > Salamandridae > Lissotriton > Lissotriton vulgaris. The sequence goes on from NC_141693.1 coordinate 148,715,314, forward strand.
TGATTATTTTCTATTTAAGTTCGGAGACCAGAATTTTTTTTAAAAATTTGTCTTAAAATTCTACAGACTGCATTAAAAAATTGGGGGTTTATCAGGAAGATATTTGATATCCCTTACTATCACACATATACCCCAATATGGGATTCTCCTGGTACACCCCAATGCCTCCAGGATCAATTTTCACAACCTTTGAAAACAGCTGGATTAAAAAAATGGGGAGATCTTTGGGCAGATTCAGGCCTGGTGAATTGGAACTCTTTAGTACAACTTACTAACGGTCAGTTGACTAGGTTCAAATACTATCAACTATCTGCCTGGTGGTCAAGTCAAAATCTGCAACGGGAGAAAGATACAGACATTCTCGATGCAATCGGCAGAGGGGGGAAATGGTTAAAAGAACTTTCGTTTTGGTACAACTTGATAATTAAAGATGAGGAGAATAAACAGCACTTGGAGGTGATACATTTATGGGGAAACTGTATATCTGATCCTCCTGAAGAAGTCAGCAAAATATGGTTAGACTCCTTTTTTCTTTCTCAGAGGTTAATTAAACCAGCCAACTTAAGACGCAACCATCTGTTTACGGCCTATAGAGTGTATTGGACTCCGGCCAAATTGTACAAGATTACACAAAATAACTATTATTGTCCCCGTTGTAACCATCAAGCAGCTGACGACATTCACATTTTCTTGGACTGTCCAGCTATTCAGGACTACTGGAAAGCGATAATGGACTTTTTGGGTGATGTACTTTCATCAACTATTACTTGTTTACCTAGACTTGTCTTCTTTGGTCTATTGAAAGATTATAACATTAACAGTTTGGATACCCAGTTCATTTTTTATATAGTAGTCATTGCGAGGAGACAAATTTGCATGGAGTGGAAGTCAACAGCCCCTCCTAGATTTGCAGTATGTTTGAAGAATATAATGGAAGTATGTAAAATGGACTTGGCTGGTCGTAATGAGAACACCGAGAATGTCTGGTCTAAATTGGTGGTCTGGATAAATAAGTGAGCGGTCCTGTGATTATGCCAGAGGTTGTGTCGGTCCTGTCCTCCACCAGGCCTAGGGTTCCCAAAATAGGCTTGGAGGAGTAGGATAAGGAAAGCAGCCTACCTCTGGGACATCTCTGTCTGCTATGATACTGTTTCCATGGCGGACTCGAAACAACAGTATAAGAGGCAACAGTGAGACCCATCTAGAGCATACAAATTCTGGTGGCATATATGAGGACAAAAAAAAAAAAAAAGAAAGAAACAAGCAGGGTTTCTTATATATCGTATGACATTTAAATGTTGCTGAATGCTTCAAATCTGGTCTGACACTTAGTTCCAGAGCGAGAAAGCGTAGAAATCAGAGCCTCCTATTGATTTCCTAATCTAAGGTTGTTTGTCAAACCGTGGTGTTAGCAACACCAACCGAGAGTGCAGCATCATATTTTGCTTCTATTGCTTCAATTTGATTTGTAGGTATAGCTGTGCTTTGTTCTTGGTGATCTATGGACAATTCAAAGTGCACTCAACATCATTAATTTAGCTGCAGGTAGCCAATAGAGTGATTGCAGGACTGGGACCATGAGTTGACTGGGTTGACGATATAGGAGGAGTCTTGTCACAGCATTTTAGATGCTTTATTTTGATTATTGTGAAATAGGGGGTGCTGAAGTACAGTCTGTTGGTATTGTTGAGCTTGGTGATCAGGAGCGTCAGGATAGTTTGTATTTTTGTTGTTATCCAATGTATGGAAAGCTGAGTCGCAGTGTTTTCATTCTGTAGTAGGTGCTCTTTGTTACCTCATTGGTATGTGTTATTGGTAAATAATTTGAGTCCATGATTCCTCCTACATTTCTTACCTCTCGTGACGTAGTTGGCAGGCATCAAGTTCCTTGGGCCTTATAGCTATAGGCTATTGTTTGTGACACTCTCTTTGTGGTGATGAGCTATAGGTGTTTACTCATTCATGCATTTATGGCAAGGAGCCAGTTGTCAATTGTTGACAAATAGAGGCCTTCTGTATTAACCATTTAAAAAAAAAAGAAATTATATCACCTGTATAGTTATAACACTCAAGGTTGAATGATCTATTAAAGTTTAGTAAGGGAGTTAGGTAGATGGTGAAAAGGAGGGTAGAGATGAAGGAACATGAGAGACCCTACAATGTTGGATGTGAGAGGTAAATATGAAAGTTGGTATGAATACCAACTCTGTCTATTTTCTAGGTAGGAAGCAATCTATTTTAGAGTGTTCTTGAATATTACAGAGGATGATATCTATGTAGCAGTATCCTATGGTGAACAAAGTCAACTGCCACAGATAGGCCATGATATAATAGGGCAGCCACTCTCCACCGTGGGTTTTAGGCTCTTTCATATGAATACGAGGGCTGACTCCATGCCTCTACCCAGTCTGAATCGAGGTTGTTGATCCAACGTCAACTGATTTTCCTTTGTCAAACTGCAGTATTGAGAAAAAGGGATATTTTGAATATTATACCTGGTAATCATTATATTTTGTATTGGTTTGTAGTTTTCTGCGGTGAATGGGATCAGTCGTTTCTTATTGAGGAGTGGTCTAATGTCAGATGTTTTCAACTCTGGTGGGAAATATTCTAGTTCCAAGGACTGTTTCAGTATGCTTATAGCCACAGCATAGATTGTCCAAATGTTAACTTTTTTTGGGGGTAGTCTGAAGGTGATCCTAATGGTCTGCTTGTGTTTATAATAATGCAGTGTCATTTTAGAGAACACATTTAAGGTCGTAAGAGATGGTAGATTGGTACTGACCATCTTTGCTGTGGTTCTGTTATATGTTGGAGAAGGATTCACTGTTTTAATGGTACTGACCATCTTTGCTGTGGTTCTGTTATATGTTGGAGAAGGATTAACTGTTTTCTCCTTAAGGTAGTTTTCTACCCATATCAATTTTGGGGGATAATTTCTGTGGCCATATACACACTACTCATGTGACCTTCAGTCCTTTTAAAAGAAATAACCATTAGCAAAAGCATTTCTGGTGCAATTACACATCTTCACCGGCAGGGAATGCCCTTGTTCCAGACACCCCCACTCAGCCATTCACTCCTTGAGGCAATTCTGCAAACACCCTCAGCTGAAGAACAAAAGTTCCAGCCCAGAAGGTGATAATTGTTGGCTGAGCCCTTGAGGGGTTATTCCTTTGAATTACTTAGGAAACTTAGGGTGATGTGTCTCTTCGTGCAGGGGGGGGAGACTGCACTTCTTCATCAGCTCCCCCCAACACCTTTTCACCATTGAGGGGGACCCCCCCTCCTCTGGGGAACCACCAAGGATCAAAACGACAGGTTTCCAAATGCCTGGAAAGGCATTATGGGGCGATAGTGCTCCTTCTCATGAATAACCGATGAGCGGCTCTCCTGCTGCGCCGGAGAGAGCTGCACTGGTGGTGCTGGCGGCTTCACGCATCTTCCTGCTTCGCTGGGGGTCCCAGTCCCACCCACACCACCAGGTTTTGGTCGGCGGCTCAGGGAGCCGACCCCCGGCCGTTCCTTCGGTTTTCTGCGCCCGGTCCCACCCGGGCCCCTGGCACCTTCCTCGATCATCCGGGGGTCCTGGTCCAACCCGGAGCCCCCGCATGCACATTCGATGGAGGGCAGCCTCGGGAGTCCACCCCCGGCTGCCCCCTCCGGCTCCCTGCCCGGCCATCACTCTTCTGTGCTGCCGCGGGAGCCAACCCTGGTCTTCCGGTCTGCCCGTCAGACGCCCTGCATCCAGCGGGTCCTCCTGGACCACGGGGAAGTGCGACGGCATGCCCCCGCCTGTTCCTGCACATCAGGGCCATTTTCATGGGGAGCGCGACGGTGCTTTCCAGCCTCCGTCTTCAGTGGGGGCCAAGGTGGGCTCCTGGCCCCCCAGCAGGGCACCTTTATGGGGAGCGTGATGGCGCTCTCTGGCTTTACTTCTCCTTGGGGGCACCCCCTGTGACCTGACCCACCCCGGGAAGCAGCTCTGAGACCGGCTGCGGATCCACGCACTTCGTCGTTGGTCTTCTTATGGTTCAAAGGTTGCCTACCTTCCGGGGGCCATATCTCAGCCCCTGCGGGTCCGATCTGCCCCATTTTTGCATCTTCTCACTCCTGGTGGTGTCCACCAGCCACTGGGAGCACTCTCCTTTACCATCCGGGTCGCAAAGAGGGTGCATTCTGCAGGGAGCAGTCTTCACTGGCTCCCTGCGCCTTTCTTCTCCCTGCGCGGAGGTCCCTGCTTCTGCGCACTGGTCCTGGGCGCTTCTTCTGGTGCTGTTTGGAGCCTGGGTGACAGTCAGGGGGTCTCTCCTTCCAACTGCCATTGCCATGCTCCAGCACCTTTCGCCTCCACAGACCACACCCTAGAGAGAGCTTTTCTTCCTGTGCAAGTACTTTTTAAAAGTTGAATAGGGGGCTGGCAGGAAGTCTCTGTGTGTCCTTTCAAACAGCGACACATTACTTCCCTGCCCCTGCTCCCTCCTTCTTGTCCAGCCTCTGGGTTTGTTCAAAATGGTGTCGTCCAGTGTCTCTGGCCACATGGTGTCTGAAACCCAACTCCTTCCCCCCTCACTGCCTTCACGTGGTGCAGCCTGGGGCCTGGCACCCAGCGACAGCAGTTGATGGATTGGCTTATAGCTCCACCTATCTTTCCTCCTTGGAGGGAAGATCTTCGGTCTGGGCAGACAGGTCATTTATCTAACCTGCCATGACCAGACCCCAGCCAGGGACTCAGAGAAATATGACATTTCTGGAAGACCCAAAAGAAGTACATATATGACTTTGGACTCTGCAGAATACTAATTTTTACGTCCGCTACACTGGACATTAGTGCGTGTCTGGAATCTGTAGGCTTTGTGAAAGTCATTTTAGCCATTGGCCCAACATCCCCTATGGGGAATAATGAAGTGAAAACATAGTAAAACACACTGACTTTCCCTGGCATTTCCTTCCCAGGGTATAAAGCCTATTCCATGTCACTACCCCACTCACTCTGTAGCTGCTCCTGGATTGCGCACGCTAGGAATCTTCCCTGCCCAGCCCACACGTGTGTCTGCATGTAACGAGCACGGTGTTCCATACTCCAGCTGCTGCGCAGCAGCTAGTCAAGCCAGGGGTACACCAGTAAAATCTCCATGCAGTCTCCTTCACTATGAGTTCACTGTGGGTGAATCCCAGATTATGAGGCTCCCCCACACTGAAAGCTCAACAATTAGGTGCTCAAAAAGCAAAAAATCTGGGCAGCCCATAGCGTCACAACCACCTTCTAACATTTATATTTTGGTATTTTTTGTCACAATATTGTGACCATTCAATAGTCCATTTTTGATAAACCTGACTACAAATGAGTTGCATGGCAGAATATAAATAACAAATTATCATCCGACCTCGATATCTTAGCTTAAACATCATTAACAAAAATATTGCTCCAATGAATATAAAATGTATTTTATTAACATCAATGCAGAGACTTTTTTATTTCTTTATTTTTCATTTTATTAAACGGTTTTTATATAGCGCTGGCTAGACCCAAAGGTATCAGAGCGCTTTACAGGGGTTGGAAGTGGAAACAAATTGCAGTATAACATTTGTACAAAAAGGAAAAGCGTAAGAACATATGAACAAAATGCAAAGAATAATAAATCCATGGACAAGAAAATAAGAAGTACATTTAGTTTTTAACCAGGATTGGATAGTTGTGCAAGCGTGGGTGGCCAGGGATGGTGGGGGAAAGTATGGAGGTAGGGTGGAACCGAGGAGGGTGATAGGAGAGGAGATAGCATGTAGGAGTAGGCATTGATTATATGAGAGCTAGTAGAAGGAGAGTGGACGTATATGTGAGAGTGAGAGGCGGGGGGAGATATGTGGTGAGAAATATAGCACCATCATGGGCAGGTTGTGAGACGTTTTAAGCCATGGCCAAAGTGGGCCTGACCCACCCGCCCCCCCTCCCCCACCCCCTAAAAAAAGTCAATTCTGTCTGAAGTGTTGCCCAGATGACCTTGAATAATTCTTTAAAAGATTGTTTTAAATACCATTTTACTTGAATTCATTTTAAATGCAGATGATGTGTGAAAGCTTATTAAAGGCATTTTGTTTTTTTGTGTTTATGTTTCATGCAAGAGCCATAAAAAAGCTTCTTTTAGACCAAAACAGGACCTCACGTATGAGAAATGGGAGAGTGTCACAGAGATAATTTGCAGTAATATTAGTGTGCAGATGCTGTATTCGAATGCGGTAAACACAGATCACTATCCCTGAATATTAAATATAAACACATTTAGAATTTGGAGGAGTGTGTCTGTGCACAGTTAGTGACCAGACCAAAGAGGACATGAAAGAGCTGAAACTGGATCATAAATTCAAAGCTGCCCCTAACAGGGGCCCCTAAATTACGTCTGGCACAGGGCCCCTAAAATCCTTAAGATGCACCAGCTCCAATAGTGCAATATATTTTATAAATGAAATGTAGGACACTATAATTTTCTGTAAGGTAATCCTTAAGCCATGCTTTTCGGGCACCATTCTATAACTGCACATGGACAGATGCATCAGTTTCTTAAACACAGCAGACTCCCCGAAAGTGACGTCCATCAATGTCACCGCCACTATAAACCACTGGTTGCCACCTGACTGGCTCCGCAGTAAATACAATCCCGGTCACTTTAGCTCAAAACCCGCGACAGGCCCGAGCCGGCAATTGATGTGCAGCCGGCATCAGGCTGCGGCTGCTGCAGACGGTCGGCGGCGAGCAATTCTAGATAAATGTGGTAAATGTTATATTGCACATCAAAGCTCAATTCAAAAACTGAATTCCGCTCACTTGGAATCATTTACAACCGCGGCGGCCAGTTTTCCAAGTCTTCCTGTCGCTGTGTGGTAATGAATTCATTGATTTTATCATTTGTTATCACAACAGTTATTCCAGAGATTAATGCATCTCATTTGCAGATATTAAATCTGCCAGATGCAACTGGAAGAGTAATTGTCTGGTCTGAGAACACATCCTTCTCCGAGTCCACTGCATTCTTTTTCTGCTTGTACTAAGAAATCCCAACACTCCATGGCCAGGTGCCTTGCATTTCAAGATGAGACCTTTCCCAGGTTGCCTGTTCTTCAATGGATTCCCCACTCTTTTCTTACTAAAATCCTTAAATAATTTTGTGCCATATAACGTTTCATCCCTAGTTATTTTGGAACCATTTCCCTTTTTAAAAATTCAGAAACAGTCTTTACTGACTAAGTGACTGTAAGTATTTGTGAGGCATAGACTTACCCATGTTGCTCACTTTTTAAACTATTATTAGAAAACTCCCTAGACAAACAAGTAAGACTTAAACTTTTCTCTCAAACTTAAAAGTGAGGAGGAGCTGTGCTTAATTTGTGGCAGATTTTTACAGATGGTGGTCACTGGCATCATAAGACTTTGACCCGGAACAACATAGAAAGTCAGAAAAGGGAGAAATTAGGAAGAAGGGGAAGAAATATAGGAAAACAGTAGCAAAGGGAGAAAGTAGGGATGAAGAAAGAGGCATGAGGTGGAGTTAATTCAAGGTAGAATTGGAAGTTGGCAGCCCGGCATTTGGCAGAGGTGCTGGTGGGCTCCTACGAATAACTGGGAGCCCCAGCACTAACTAGTTTTCAAATAAATTACCAGTACCAGATTACAAATTAGGAAAAGTAGGCACCGTCCTATGGGCCTCACTCCTTATAAGGGACCCGCGACAACGGATTAAAATAATATTGATTTGATCTTGAAAGAAAATACTTTCTTAATTTGTTTCCAAAAGATTTTTAAAAAATGAATCAACTCAAAGAAATGAAAACTTTACATTAAAGACTTTATAAAGAAAATACTGTAGTAGTGTAATGTACCCATTAACAACTTAAAGTACATACACCAGAGACATCAGATTCACATACAAGTTTGCCTCTAAAAAGCTCATCTTCTGGCAGCTGTCAGTTTAAAAAAAAAATCCAATGCAAACTATGTACGTGTAATAAAATTGGTTAATTAAAATTGTCGGTTGGTAAAATTAAAAACGTATTTGGAGATAATTTGCGAGGGGGTCTTCGAAATTTTGACTGCTAGGTGCCTCGCCAGGGTGTAATCCAGCACTGTTAGGTACCGAGCTGGTGATGGTAATGTCAAGTGAAAATCATTTCCAAATGATAGGGGTTTTATCCCCTGAAACAAGAGTAAATGCCTCCAACAAATCTAAACTCTGCTTTTGAGGCACACTACTCCAGTGAGTGAGACCTTCTGCCTCAGCTCACACTGTCGCTCATTCCCCATCCTGCAATGTTAATAATAGTATCTATTGATCAGGAGTTTTTTTGTTCAGTGAGTACCTACAATCAGGGTTGGGAACTCAACTCAGTTTTTACTGACAAGTAAATGGCACTGAGATAGTAATTCAAGTCTCATTTATCTATGAAGCAGTTGAAAGGGTAAAATGCACAAAACCTGTTTCATACAATTGACCCAGTCGAGAATGTGTACTGTATTAAGCAGGAGATCTTAATTATACAGCACAATTAATTGGGTAGTGTGGGCCTGGTTCGCTAAAGTTGTTCCCTGGTTTAAGACAGTTAAAAGAATGAGGTTTGAGAGTGGAAAAGTTTAAGAGCCCACAAGTTCACAATTTCTATTGTACTTTGCTAGTTTTGGAAAATGTTAAACCAATGTACGTAGCAAGCATTGGTGTAGCCAATAAGTCTCACCTTTGGGACCTTATAAGTGTTTAGCCAGAGTTCTTTGCTTAGCCAATGTCTTTAAGCTATGTTGTAGAGCAGTGTGACTGCTGTGCAGCAGGTTTAAAAGTTATAATAAAAAAGTGTTATAAGCAATTTGTTTACCATATATATAACCAAGAAGACATTATATACAACTGATGGCTCTACAAAAAAAACATACAACATGTCTTCTAGTTTTTTGTCCTTGCAATGCTGGCAACTTCTTCTTCTCTGTTCCAATGCTTGCTTTTTATACTGTTTATTGTTTATTGGGGGGGGGGGGGGGCATAAGCAACGGTAGGCTGAAGATTGGGAAATGGTACCTAAATTACAACACTAGCAGTGGACGGATACTAGGGGAGAATCAACAGATGCCAGATTCCAAGGGCAGTCTGTGGTAGTGCTGAGTGATGCTGAGGTGGTGCTCAGGTGGTGGTGTGCTGCTGTGGATGTGATGCTCAGGTGATGCTAAATGATACTCAGGTGGTGTTGAGCGATGGTGAGGTGGTACTGAGGTGATGGAGTGCTGGTGCGCAGGTGATGCTCAGGTGATGCTGAGTGATATTGAAGTGGTGCTGAGGTATACCTATGCAATGCTGAGTTATGCTGTGGTGCTGAGTCATGCTGAGGTGGCGGTACTGCACTGGTGCTCATGTGGTGCTGAGCTGATGCTCAGGTGGTGCTGAGTGATGCTGAGTTGGTGATATGCTGAGGTGATGCTTCGCTGATGCTCAGTTGGTGCTGCGCTGATGTTGAACAGGTGCTGCGTTAGTGCTGAATTGCTGCTGAGGTGGGACGGCACTGGTGCTGAGGTGGGGGTGTGCTGGTGGTGGTGCAATTATGCTGAAGCTGTGCTGTGCTGAGCCTGAGATGGTGCTGTGCTGATGTTAAAGTGGTGATGCACTGGTGTTAAGATGGTGCTGCACTGGTATTGAGATGGTACTGCACTGATGCTGAGCTGGTGCTGCACTGGTGGTGGTGCACTGATGAAGAGGTCGTGCTGTGCTGATGCTGAGATGGTGCTGTGATGATGCTGAGGTGGTGCTATGGTGGTGCTCAGGTGATGCTGAGTGCTACTGAGGTAGTGCTGAGTGATGCTGAGGTGGTGCTCAGCGATGCTGAAGTGGTGCTGAGCCATGCTGAGCTGGTGGTGCTGTGCTGGTGTCAGGTGGAGCTGAGCTGATGCTCAGGTGGTGCTGAGTGGTGATGAATTGGCAATGTGATGAGTTGATTCTGTGTTGATGCTGAGGTGGTGGTTCCCCAATGCTGAAGTTGGGCTGCATTGGTAATGAATTTCTGCTGAGGTGGGGTTGCACTAATGCTGAGGTGGGGCTGTGCTGGTGGTGGTGCACATGATTTCAATGTGTTGTTATGAGGAGTCTGAGATGGTGCTGTACTGATGTTGAGATGGTGCTTTTTCTGGTGCTGAGGTAGTGCTGCGCTGGTACTGCCATGGTGGTGCGCTGATGCTCAGTTGGGGCTGCACTGGTGGTGGTGCACTGATGAGGAGGTGGTGCTGTGGTGATATGGTGCTTTGCTGTTGCTCAGGTGGTGCTGTGGTGAAGCTGAGGTGGTGCTGCACTGGGGCTCAGGTGGTGCTGAGTTGGTGCTGTGCTGAGGTGATGTTGCACTGATGCTGAGAGGGTGCTGTGCTGATGCTAAAGTGGTGCTGCATTGGTGCTGGGTTGCTGCTGGGTTGCTGCAGAGTTGATGCTGCAATGGTACTCCACTGGTGGTGATGGAATGATGTGGAGATGGTGCTGTGATGATTTTGATATGTTGCTGTACTGATGATGAGGTGGTGCTCAGGTGGTGCTGAGTGGTACTGAGGTGGTGCTGAGTGATGCTGAGGTGGTGCTGAATGATGCTGATGTGGTGCTGAATGATCCTGAGTTGATGGAGCTGTGCTGGTGCTCAGGTTGTGCTGAGCGATGGAGAGTTGGTGCTGTGCTGAGGTGATGCTGTGCTGATGCTGAGGTGGTGCTGTGCTTATGCTGAAGAAGTGCTGCGTTGGTGCTGATTTCTTGCTGAGGTAGGGCTGTGCTGATGCTGAGGTGGGGCTGAGCTGATGGTGGTGCACTGATGTGGAGATCGTCCTGTGCTGATGCTGAGATTGTGTTGTGCTGGTGCTGAGGTGGTGCTGTGCTGATGCTGAGGTGATGCTGCGCCAGTGCTGAGGTGGTGCTGCGCTGATGCTGAGTTAGTGCGGCACTGCTGGTGGCGTACTGATGAGGAGACGGTACTGTGCTGATGTTAAGATGATGTTGTGCTGATACTGAGATGATACTGTGGTGGTGCTCTGGTGATGCTGAGTGATACTGAGGTGGTGTTGAGTGATGCTAAGGTGGTGCAGAGTAATGCTGAAGTGATGCAGAGTAATGCTGAGGTGGTGGTGCCCGACTGATGCTCAGGTGGTGCTGTGTTGGTACTAAATTGCTGCTGAGGTGGGGGTCCGCTGGTGCTGAAGAGGTGCTGCACTGGTGCTCAGGTGGGGCTGAGCGGGTGGTAGTGCACTGATGCGGAGGTGGTGCTGATGCTGAGATGGTGCTGTGGTGATGTTGAGGTGGTTCTGTGCTTGCTGAGGTCACAATTGGATGTATTCTCTGTGATAGTATTTTTTAATTGTGTTTTAGAAGTAGGGATCTAGATTAGCTATACCCTCCACTGTGTTTTTAAGTTTGTCGTAATAAATGCACTTTTACGTATTTTCTTGTTTCTGTTGTATGTACTTGTGACATTGTAAGGTTGGTATTACAATCTGTGCTTAGGTTTTCCCCAAGGGAATCTTCCCTTCTTTGCTTGCTGAGGTGGTACTGCTCTGGTGCTGAGTTGGTGCTGCACTGGTGGCTGTGCACTGATGAGGAGGTGGTGTTGCACTGGTGCTGAGGTGGAGTTGCACTAGTGCTCAGGTGGGGCTGAGCTGGTGGTTGTGCACTGATGTGGAGATGGTGCTGATGATGAGATTGTGCTTTGGTGATGTTGAGGTGGTGCTGTGCTGAGGTGGTGATGAGTTGGTGCTGCACTGGTGGGGGTGCACCGATAAACAGGTTTACTGTGCTGATGCTGCTGTACTGAGGTGATGCCATGGTGGTACTCAGGTGGTGCTGAGCTGATGCGGACTGTGCTGATGGTGAGGTGGTGCTGCGCTGATGCTGAAGTGGTGCTGTGCTGAGGCTGAGGTGGTGCGATGCTGGTGCTGTGCTGGTGTGCTTGTGCAGTGGTCATGCTCAGGTGATGCTGAGTGATACTGAGCTAGTGCGCTGGTGCTGAGGTGGTGCTGTGCTGATGCTGTGGTGGCTGTGTTGGTGCTGATTTGGTGCTGTGCTGGTGCACTGATGCGGAGGTGGTGCTGTGCTGATGCAGAGGTGGTGCTGTGGTGGCATTGAGTGGTGCTGAGGAGATGCTACGCTGGTGCTGAAGTGCTGCTGAGGGATGCTGTTCTGATGCTGTGCTGATGCTGACGTGGTGGTGCTGCACTGATGCTGAGGTAGTGCTGCAGTGGTAATGAGGTGATGCTGCACTTGTGCAGAGATGGTGCTGAGGTGCTGCACTGGTGCTGAGGTGGTGCTGCGCTGGGGTTGAGTGATGTCGGAGTGGTGCTCTGCTGGTGTTGTGGTGGTGCTCAGGTGCTGCTGACACATAGTCCGAGCCATAATAGAACTCTGACAAGTATCACTCACAATCAGTGTTGGCTCGGGCACCAGCCTACCTCAAACTTCCAGTGGAAGGTCTAATGGAATTCCTTTCTGAGACTCCTGGTGCCAGATGGGAAGACTTTTTCACTGTGAATAGGCTATTTTCTCTTTTACTTCTTCTGAACGCCCAGCACCAATTAGATGGGGCACCTCAGGGAATATGAGACGGAGAAAGAACAGGATCTACAAACCCTCAAGAGTCCTCTTTACTCTTTATTTTTAGCCCTACGACATTTGAAGCCAGAGGCCACAAAGGTAGCACCAGAGATCCAATGAGGCAACCCAAGAGCATCATTTGGTACTTCTGTCACCCTTTAATGGCATTCAGGGGCTTTGGTTCAGTCTGACCAGGAGGTAAGGCAGAAACTTTAGTAAACCGGTCAAGTGAAAACAGCATCAACAGGTAACTACTGTTCCTTTGATTTTGACTTGCTCTTGCTTCTGTAAAGCATTCTGATACCTCTGGGTCTAGCCAGCACTATATAAAACCTTTAAATAAATAAATAAATGCTTAATTACTGTCATAAGATGGACGGTATCCCTACAAAACCATGCGAATAAACAAGATTTAACAAGGAGATAGCATTTGGGGGTATCTATGGCTGTTGTTGATACCCTTTATGCTTGCAGGCAAACCTCGAGGACTCCGCCGACCATTTCTCTGAAATGAACTGTATGACTAATTACTTCATAAACATATGAATGACTTTCGATGTTGTTGATTTTGGTCGCAGACAGTGATCTAAGTGGTCCAGGGCCTGCCAGGACTGGGCTCCTGCAAAGCAAAAAATGGACATTCAACCTAACCATCTGTTTCCATCATTTGCTGAATTTGGTTATACTTTGTCCAGACAGACCACATTAATGAATTTGTAAAGCACTAGATGCTATGGCACAAGTATAAATTCCATAGGCTGTGCCTCGTGTAAAGGCTTCTCAAACAACATGTTTTTTTACGGCTCCACAACTTTTTTCTTCCCACCTAAAACACTGGTGGCAGGGTATTAGTGCTGCAATCATTGTTTCTTAGTATATGATGTCCCAACTTATATTTTTATCAGTGGTTGAAAGAAGTAAGATTTCTCTTACCCTACACTTATGAGTTTGGGTAACTGACTCCACCAAAAAGGTATGCATGTAGTTCCAGGGAATGATTTCATTGTTAGTAGGAACAATCTATAAGTACAACAGAAGAAATGAACTATTCCACAACTCTTTTTATCATTCCTCAATGTTCCATTTTCATCTTTTTAGTTTTCAATACAATATTTCAAATATATGTATTTTGGAGTCAAGTATGGGGCAAGGTAGAATTTTAGTGGCGAGCCTGTAAAACTGTGTGAGGTTTATTTTCTTTCTTAAATCTTAACAGGGCTCTTATCAGGTGGAGAAGTGTGGCTCAATGATTAGAGTGGCAGACCCTGATGTAGAGGTCTAGCCCGGGACCATGGTTCAATTCCCCGCCTCAGCGGGTCTTGGGCTCCAAATTCCACGGACCTGATAACTCTCGCCTCGGTGCCTATTCCAATCATGGAGTCCCACTCTGCAACTCTGGGCAATAGCTTGCTTAATCTCCACAACAGCCCCCACAACGCTAAGGATGCCTGGCCTCCACCTTGGGGGTGCCCAGGAGTGGATACCTCACAGGGTTCACAGTCAAAATATCGAATTTTTAATTTCAACTTACACTTATATCGAGTTGCTAATATCGATGGGACAGAATATCGATGTCCAGAATATCGATGGCCAGAATATCGACCCTAAGGTAAGTAATATCGAAATTACTTATATCGATAGCATATATATCGATGTAAGTAATTTCGATTTACTAATATGTGTTAGAAATTTTAGTTAAGTATTTAAATTAATTGTTATAATATGTGTTTAATATGTTTCTATAAATAAAAAATATATAAAAGTAAATAATATGTTTTACTACCAGAGCGGGTTGTGGGTTTTTAGGGGAATAGGGTGGGAAGTAATTTATTTGTAATTAAATAATTATTTTTTAATGATTAATTTATTTTGCAATTACATATTAATTGGCAATTAATTATTTTAATTGATTAATTGATTAATTAATTGATAACTTATGTATATTTTTAAGTAAATTATATGTTTTACTACTGGAGCGGGTTGCGGGTTTATTGGGGAATAGGGTGGGAAGTAATTTATTTGTAATTAAATAATTATTTTTTAATGATTAATTTATTTTGCTATTAAATATTAATTGGCAATGAATTATTTTAATTGATTAATTGAATAATTAATTGATAATTTATGTATATTTTTAACTGAATTATATGTTTTACTACTGGAGCGGGTTGTGGGTTTTTAGGGGAATAGGGTGGGAAGTAATTTATTTGTAATATTAATTAATTTTGGGTAAAGGGGTATTTTTAGGGTTCAGGGTCAGTTTTCAGTTTTTGGGTAAAGGGGTATTTTTAGGGTTCAGGGTCAGTTTTCAGTTTTTGGGTAAAGGGGTATTTTTAGGGTTTCGGGTCAGTTTTCAGTTTTTGGGTAAAGGGGTATTTTTAGGGTTCAGGGTCAGTTTTCAGTTTATGGGTAAAGGGGTATTTTTTGGGTTCAGGGTCAGTTTTCATTTTGTGGGTAAAGGGGTATTTTTAGGGTTCAGGGTCAGTTTTTAGTTTTGGGGTAAAGGGGTATTTTTGGGGTTCAGGGTCAGTTTTCAGTTTTTGGGTAAAGGGGTATTTTTAGGGTTCAGGGTCAGTTTTCAGTTTTTGGGTAAAGGGGTATTTTTAGGGTTCAGGGTCAGTTTTCAGTTTTTGGGTAAAGGGGTATTTTTAGGGTTTCGGGTCAGTTTTCAGTTTTTGGGTAAAGGGGTATTTTTAGGGTTCAGGGTCAGTTTTCAGTTTTTGGGTAAAGGGGTATTTTTTGGGTTCAGGGTCAGTTTTCATTTTGTGGGTAAAGGGGTATTTTTAGGGTTCAGGGTCAGTTTTTAGTTTTTGGGAAAAGGGGTATTTTTAGGGTTCAGGGTCAGTTTTCAGTTTTTGGGTAAAGGGGTATTTTTAGGGTTCAGGGTCAGTTTTCAGTTTTTGGGTAAAGGGGTATTTTTTGGGTTCAGGGTCAGTTTTCAGTTCTTGGGTAAAGGGGTATTTTTTGAGTTCAGGGTCAGTTTTCAGTTTTTGGGTAAAGGGGTATTTTTAGGGTTCAGGGTCAGTTTTAGGTTTTTGGGTAAAGGGGTATTTTTAGGGTTCAGGGTCAGTTTTCCCTACTGGTGCACCCACTGGAGTGGGAATAGTAATTATTTTTAAGTAAGTATATATTATATATGAATTTTAAATATTATTTTTTTATTAAATATGTATTATTTTTTTTAACCATTATTACATATATTTAAATATGTTTAAGTAATTAATAAGTATTATTTACAGTATTTTTTATGTTATTTTAAATCCCAAAAAAATCGATATATTTGATAACGATATTTTTAACATCGATATTATTTTTTCGATATTTTGGTACTTACCATGTTGTACATAGGGTGTCGATATTTTTGCTATCGATATAATTACGCCGATATTTGTGTAGGTTGAAATTCTGTCTGTCGAAATTCTGTCATAGATTCACCTCACAGGGAAAGCCAGGATGGGTTCCACAGCGGTATTCGTACAAGCGCCTTGAGACCCTTGCGGGTGAGTAGTGCGCTATACAATTTTTTCCATGTACTCAAATGGCATAAACGCTTCTTGGGCAACTTTCTGTGGTAGCATCATAGACAATGATCACAAATTATTGTTTTGGAAATATGCCTCCAAATGTGGGTCCATTTCAGTAACCATATTTAAAATGCTGCGAATGTGCTGAGAGAAGGTGTCCTGCTTACCACAGACACCTTCAGGGTGCCACTGCAAAACAACTATAGCTGAAGTGGACATCTTACACAAGAAATGGTTGCCAGCCGGCCACTTGATTCAGGGTTGATATTCTCACCCCAATTCTGTTGGCGACATATCTCACATCTGCCACAATACTTTTCCATATGGCGGCACATGTAGCAGCTTTGCCATTGAAATGCAGAAATATAAAAAGTTCAGTTAGTGCACTCCTGTAAGGCAGCCCTAAGTCTTTAAAACGTGTCCTACTTTCTGTGCTTACCAACTTCACTTAGGAACGAACATGAAGTGTTTGAAAGTAGGTGATTAAATGGATGTCTCTGAAGGATAAAAAGGCGCTTTTCATGGCAGGAATGTGCAGCAGAACAATGAAGCATAAAAATCAGAGAGAGCTAGAATAAATTAAAGGAACTAATCAGGGGTGGGCGAAAAATTTCGCTCCACCTACTGAGTTTGCAGAGTTTTGCCCATTCTGAGTTCTGCTTGGAGTGCGGTGTTCTGGCAAAACTCTGACAACTGCTGCATAGCAGAGTTTGGCCTGGGCGCTATTTGCCAATGTTAAGTTGCTGAGCGTAAGTGAGAATTTGCATCCTGTAGCTCAATTTTCAGGCACTAGAATGCCTCCTGAGATTTCTCAATGCAGGCGGTTGCAGACAGTCGCGGTAGGTCGTGACCGTTCATATCGAGAAAGCTGGCGTTTAATTCGAAAATATACTCGAGTGGTAGAAAGAAACAGTGCCCTCTAGCATAACACATGGTGCCATTTGCAATGATTTCACAGCGCGGAAGAATCTCACAGAACTAGAAATCAGCGTTAGTAGCATGATGTGCCCAATTACGCCCGCTTGCGGAACTCTGCGGAATCTCGCTGATTTTTTTTATAACTCCACGTAATTCTGTGGAGTAAAACGCTGCAAGTTCCGCCCACCCCTAACTATAACCCCAATATCCCAATGTGTATCCCCAGTGAAACGTAAAAAATGCATGTCAACAGTTTACGTGGATCTCCATTTGAAGAGTTGTTTCTCTCCCGGGAGCTTTACTCATGGTTTAAAAGCCGCAGACTGATCCACTACTCATGTCAGAAGAGCGTTGGAAATAATCATTATCCTAGAGTATTAAATCAAAAGAGAGCTGCAGCAGGTAAGTACTGTCATTATTTAAAAAAACATTGGCAAAATAGCAATAGGTCTTGTTTTAATACACTAACACATACTGTCAGGCAATCGCAAATACTGGCTAGTACAAGAAAGCAAACCCTATTGGCTTCATCAACACTGGCAAAAAGCATGAAAACGAGCACTTTAAATAGAATGAGTATAGCAGATAAAGAACTGAATGTGACAAGCAGTGTGATGCTTGAGTGCACTTTTCAGGTGTAAAATAACCCCTTATGCATTCCAATAGAAACCCATTTTGAGAATGCAGTGATACATACAAAGTGACAGGGAAGTACTTGAATGCAGAGCGAAAGCCAGCACTACATGTCCATAAAAGAGCTTGTATGAATAGATGTACAAATTGCTGCGCTGTGAAGCCAGACCTAAAAAGGGGTGTCCTTTAATAACAATTAACAATTGCCCTTTTTTTCTAACCAACTTTATTGATTTTTGTACAAGTAAAAACATATATAGAAAACAGCCTATCGTGGCCATCATCAAAATGCAATAATCGCAATAATCGAGTCTCAGATTACACCCTTCATCGTGAGCTAACATTATTGTAGCGGTCTAGTCTATCACCGCACACCTCCCCTCAGTTCCGCACCCTGGAAGCACCCACACATTTGTTTCACTCTCTAGCCAGGCGTGGCCAGAGAGCTTAACTTCCGCTCGTGACTACCGGCCGACGCCAAGTAACATCGTGTGGTTGTCTATTCATTGTGTCACTGCAGTACAGGCCCCGTGTAGCGCGCTGCATGAAGAGCATACCTGCAAGGTCCCAACACTGGCGACGAGGGTGGGATCTCAGAGTCCCTAAAGAAAGGTGAACTGTTCCTGGCCCATCAGCCTGCCCGAATAACACTGGAGCTGTGAAACGTGGCCGGCGCGTCAGCGTGCGACGGAGAAGGCATACTGTCGACATGTGCCTGCCAAGCGGAGAGGATATCCGAAAGTCACCGGCCGGTGAGTGGAAGGAAAGCAGTAACCCCCATGCCCGCCTGCACAACTGAACCACATTGGCTGGACAGTGGACACAGCGCGCTGATGCTCCCGGCAAAGCTCCGCCCGAGCCCGTGCTAGCGTTGGAGGTGAGCGCAAGCGCAATAGCATCCTGACTCCACCAGGCTCGAGAACACGAGCCCAGGAGCGCGCTGCTGGCGCCCTGCCACTGCGCTAGGATACACACCCTGCCAGCCATAGCCTGCACATAAGAGGGAATAACAAGCATTGATAAAACCAATTGCAGCCCTAAGAAACAACCACAACAAGCATTGGCAATCACAATCACAACACCTGACAACCAAAAACAAAAAAAAAAAAAGGAAAAGCCACATTTGGAAAGGGGCGACCACTCGTTCCCCCCCCCGAACGTATGGTTGGGTGCCCCGATCCTCCTGGGAAACCATTTTGGGCGGGGGGCGTGTCTCGGCTGGTATGCCCGAAGCGGCGTAGCCGGGGCGCGCCTTTTTCCCGCCCAGGAGGGGTTGTCCTAGACACCTACACCGATGACCACGCCCAGTAGGCGTACCGGAGGAGGGTACACGCCCTCCCGCAGAAGAATAAATAGAGCGGGAATCCGAAGAAGCGTCCTCTTGTTCCTGTGCTCTGAAGGCTGCACCCACTCATTGCTCGTGAGCCCTCGACGGAACAAGCAGCAATTTTGAGAACTTATAATTCTTGTGTTTCTCTTTCAGTTATTTGAAGTCGAAGAGTCCGGGACCTCGTTGATCGTTTAAGAGCGGATAATCGAAACCATGGCTGGCAAGAAAGCAGAAAAGGGTTCTGAGACGGATAAGGTGCTACGCTTGTTGTCGAACCGGATGGTTTGCATGGACCGGAAACTCGGACAAGTCCAATCGATCGGTCGAGGTTTGGCGGAGGTCAAAAAACAACTGGCTGCCCTGAGCAATCCTGGTAACCCTAAGAAGGTAATAGGCCCGGCCTTGCCGGGAATCGTCCCCGAGGGTAGAGGGAAGCGGGTCAAGAAGAGGGCGATTTCAAGGGAGGTTCCGGTCCCAGGGGTACCCCCGGCCGCCCCTGTCACACCGGCAGACAACCCGGTACCAATCCCAGACGCGGGTCAACCGATCCCAGTAGTGATTACCCCCGCTAACGATGAAGATATGCCTCCCGAATTGGCCACCCAGTTGGCCGCATGGCTCAATAGAAAGGCAGGGGGTGCCAAGGCGCCTGGAGACACGGCCGAAGAGGCCAAGCTACTAATCCAGCAATTGCGGCAGTCGAGAGATGTCGCAAAGGCGAATCTTCCTCTTGTTTCCCCACAGGTGACACCGGTAGGATCTGCTGTTGGTCTCGAGAACACGGCGGGAACAACGACCGAACCGGGTAAGCTCGCTTTGCCAATGGCAGGGGAGGGCTCATTACCCTCAAGGCGGGAGAGGGTGGCACAGCACATCCCTATGGCCACAAAAGAGTTAATATGGGGAGACAAATATGTCAATATGTTTTCATTATTAACTGACCATCGCGAGATGGAATATGCTAAAACCCAAAAAGATTTGTGGCACCCGAGCGTGTGGCGCGCCAAGATGGCGGAATTCAGGGTGGATGAAACGATAACGAATTGGGCGAAGGCCTTTGCAATATTTACTGCAGTTATGCGGGAACGTAAACCCGAGGTGTTAACTGAACTGTCTTGCTATCAAACTCGTATTATGGATTTTTATGCAATGTATGAGGGAGAGGAATGGAAAGGTTATGACATGAAATTCCGAAAAGCGAAAGAATATGATGCCTCTCTGACATGGGACTGCCTCGACTCGGTTTCATGGCATAAGCAGCTCCTGCCGGGGGCGGCAGGTACATCCTCGCCGGGCGGGAGTGGGTCGGGGGTCGTCCCCCAAAAGCCTGCGGTGCCCTTTCGAGCAGGCGCCGGTGGCGATCACCAGCCGAATACCGGCGGGAATGGCGGCAAGCGGGGGGTCTGTTGGGGCTTCAATCGAGGCAACTGTAACAGACCGCAAGGAACATGTAGGTTCAAGCATGTGTGTGCTGGCTGTGGGAATTCCTCACACCCAGAGAGTTCATGTAGATCAAAAAATAACGGGGCGGGAGGAAAGGGAGGGTCCAAGCAGGAGTAGGGTAGAACGTTGTGACCAATTGCCTACACCCGTTGATCTCATGGCTATGACTCCTTGGTTGAACAAATACCCTGATCATGTCTCCACTGGGTTGTTGAGGAAGGGAATCTTGCACGGCTTCCACATCCCGGCGGGGGGTTTTCGAGGGGACTCCTTTTGTAAAAAACAGTTATCGGCGCAACATAACCCAAGTGTGGTAGAGAGAAAAATTGCGAAAGAAGTCAGCTTAGGGCGAGTGGCAGGGCCTTTTCATCGCCCACCGGTGGCGGTTTCATCTGTTCCCCATTAGGGGTTGTCCCGAAGAAAGACCCAGGGGAGTTTAGGCTTATTCATAACCTGTCTGCTCCAAGGGGTTCCTCGGTGAACGAGGCCATTGACCCAGAAGTCTGTTTGGTGCGGTACGCATCATTCAATGAGGCCATGGCCATGCTGAATTGCCTGGGCCCCGGGGCACTGATGGCGAAATCAGATATCGAGTCGGCGTTCCGGTTGCTCCCGGTACACCCGCAGGATCAGCATTTGCTAGGTTTTGCATTCCAAGGGAGTTATTACATGGATAAATGCATGCCTATGGGTTGCTCCATTTCTTGTGCCTATTTTGAAATGTTCAGTTGTTTTTTAGAGTGGGCATTCACCGAGGCCACAGGGCATAGGCATGTTATGCATTATCTCAATGACTTCCTGTTTTTGGGAGCAGCCGGCGATACGAAATGTGGGCAGGCGCTGCACGACTTCTGCATCCTCATGAGGGAGTTTGGAGTCCCATTGGCACCAGGTAAGACGGTTGGACCATCTACTTCACTGGAGTTTCTGGGAATTGAGCTCGATTCTGTGGAGGGATGTTCCGTTTGCCGATGG
This sequence comes from Lissotriton vulgaris, assembly GCF_964263255.1. NCBI lineage: Eukaryota > Metazoa > Chordata > Amphibia > Caudata > Salamandridae > Lissotriton > Lissotriton vulgaris. Next base: position 148,736,724 of record NC_141693.1, read on the forward strand.
GAAAGGTGGCCAAGTTTAGGGCTTCCTTGAAGCTATGCCTTGGTAAGGAGAAAGTGACCCTGCACCAGTTGCAACAAGCAGTGGGTCAGCTTAACTTTGCCTTGAGAGTGATACCAATGGCCCGCCCCTTCTCACGCTCTATTGCACAAGCTATGGTTGGTCTCAAAGAAGGACACCACCGTACGAGACTGTCTGCAGAGGTTCGCCAGGATATGCGCATTTGGTTGGCATTTCTGGCGGACTTCAACGGCCGAGTAGTATGGAACAAGCCGCCAGCGTCTTCAGATGAGCTAGGTCTGTGGACTGACTCGGCGGGGAGCGTGGGATTTGGCGCCATTTTTGGTAATCGATGGTCGGCGCAAACATGGCCGGCGTGGTGGCACTCCAGCGGTCTCACAAGTAACATTGGCTTCCTGGAGCTATTCCCCATTTTGGTTGCTCTGATGGCATGGCCAGACGATTTCAGAGACCGCTCAGTGGTGTTTTGGTCTGATAATATGACTGTTGTCGAATGCATTAACCAACAGGCAGCACGCTGCAAATGGATCTTGAGATTGTTGAAAGAAGTTGTGCTGCTTTGCATGAGGCTGAATGTACAGTTCAGGGCGAAACATGTGCCGGGTGTACTGAATCATGCGGCTGATGCACTCTCTCGTTCACATATGCAGGCGTTCAGGGGTTATCTACCTACAGCGGACCTAGTGGCGGCACCATTCCCCGAAGCACTTTGGCTAATCGGTGCCCCGGATTACAAGACCTCGTGGCAGCAAGCTTAGCCCCCAGGACAAGGAAGGCATACGAAGGAGCGTTTCGTTCCTATTGCACATTTTTGGGTCCGACAGGGAATCAGAGCTGGGGTCAGGAGGAATCCTTCCTGGGGTTCCTGGTAGCACTGCACAATGAAGGCCGATCAGCGGCAACGGCCAATAGGCATAGGGCGGCCATTTCATTCATGGCGCAGGTGCATGGCATAAAAGACCCAACGGGTTCCTTTTTGGTGAAAAAAGCCCTTCGCGGCTGGCAGCGCCTCCAGGGTCGCAAGCAAGATGAAAGGCGCCCGATTGGCTTAGATAGGTTGTCCTTGTCCCTACTCATAGCGAAACTAGACGAGACATGCTCCTCCCAATTCAAAGCAGTTCTGTTCCGGGCAGCTTTCGCATTAGCGTTCCATGGGGCTATGCGGGTGAGCGAACTGGTCGCAAGGAATAAGAAAGACGTTGAGGGAGGCTTGTGCAGGGATCACGTCCAAATTAGGGGTGATTCGATGGTGGTCGCGATAGCCAGGTCCAAGACCGACCAAGGGGCTATGGGAAATAGTGTTGTTGTGCAGTGCGCGCGAGGGACCCTCACGTGCCCGATAATGTGTATAGAGGAATACTTGGCACTAAGGGCGGCTACATGGGGGGGAGTTTGCTAAGGCACAAGGATGGCACCCCACTGACGAGGTTTCAGTTCCAGAGGGTGCTAGCACTGACAATCGCTGCTGCGGGCATGGACCCGTGCGATTTTGGGACCCACTCCTTTAGGATAGGGGCTGCTACTGAGGCTACAGCCAGGGGTCAGAGTGCGGACGAAGTGAAACAGTTGGGGCGATGGTCCTCGAATTGCTTCAAAAGGTATGTGCGATTGCACATGTTGTGAAGATCAATTGACATGCACTCACGCTTCTTGTCTTTTGTTTTAATTACAGTTTCGCGAGCCTGTCGCGCGGGGCGGAATTTGCAGTCGACCCAGTACCAGGAGACCAGCGGTCATGGATCACCGTCTAGAGAGAGAGTGGTATGGGTCGTGGGCCACTCATACGTGAGGCGCGCCGGGGACGTATTCAAAGCAGGTGACACGACTCACGCAGCTGGGGAATACGGGTACAGAGTAGCCTTCCATGGGAATTGCGGGCTCTGTTTTGACCAATTCGAGTCATTTGTTGAGGGTCTCTTAGGGCGGCAAAGGTCACCGCCATCTGTAGTCATAGTACACCTGGGGGGCAATGACTTGGTGACACTGGGTAGACAAGTGTTGTTTGAACAAGTTTTGTCTGCTGTTAGCTGGTTGGCGAAAAGAATCCCGGGGTGCACGATTGCCTGGTCCTACATGATTCCCAGGAAGGTATGGCGGGGGGCCTTTCGGTGTCAGCACTGAACCATTCGGTGAAGAGGGTAAACAATAAAATTGGGAGATTGCTTCGCTCTTCGCAGTTGCATAGCATTCCTCATGGGTGTATTCGGGGTGATCACATGTATCTGAATGATGGGGTTCACCTGTCCCGGGAGGGGAATGATTTACTCATAGGAGACTTCATAGCATGGTTAAGGGGTTTGAGGAAGGAGGAGTTGGGGGGGCCGGATAGTCGGTCAACTATCCGGCCTGTGGCGGTAAGGTCATGATCGGTGAGCAGTAATTTCAAGGTCCCTAGAGGGGGGCGCCACCCAGAATGGATGGGAGCGCCCGGGGGGAGGCGGCCATTGGCCCCTCCCACGGGGAGGCGGCACCCACTAAGGATGGGTCGCCTAAGGGGAGACGGCCATAGGCCCCTCCCACGGGAGGAGGCGGCTATATGCCCCTCCTACTAATTTCCTGGGGACGGATATCCGCGACGGCGGATAGAGAGTGTGGGGATGGGGGGGAGTCCACGCTGTCCTTCCTACAGATACCTCACACGGGAACTCGGACGACCTTTAAGATGGCGTCGAGTGGAAAGGGGGCCCCCACACGACAAGGGAAGTTACAGTTGGCAATGAGGGTAGAGTCCTCTGCGCATGCGCCACTCACACCGTGAGGGCGAGAGTTTTGGTAGTAGGGATCTGACACCGGTTAAGACCTTGCCGTTGGCCCCTAATGCTAGGATGTACAATTTTAATTTAGAAATGTATGCATTTGCAGGATGTTAGACTCGGTTAAAGAGATCTGTTAAGGTTAGCCAAAGAACATGTCTTCATCGAAATGTAATAAATGTAAAATTGTACATGATTATGAAACTTTTATTTAATGTTTTAAATTTTGTTTCATATATTAATAAATACGGCCGGGAGGGTGACTCCCTCCCTCCTTCCAAAAGTTCAAGCCTGCGTCCGACTTCCCATCCTTGGGGATTGTGTTGGGAGGGGGTGACGGGCATCCCGGCCATATGAGGAGAGCCACGAGGCAGAGACCTACCATGACCAATCAGGCAGTGGCAGCCACACAGCAACCAGTGCCCCCTGCAGCACCACCACCTCACCTGCACGCTCAAGTCAGCGCACTTCCCCCTTTCAGCTGATTAATTGATCCTGTCACTACGTCAACTAGGTGGAAAATGTGGATTGGCTGTCTTGATAACTATTTCATAGCAACGAGGAAACAGTTGGTGCTGTTAAGAGGTCGCTGTTGTTGCACTTCGCAGGAGATGGAATATACAAGTTCTTCGCACATCTACCGAACACAGGAGCACACACAGACTACGATGCCGCAGTCAAGCCCTAAACGCCCATTTTGACCCCCAACTCAATCCCGATTATGAATGTTTTAAACTCCGACAAGCCCGTCAGAGAAAAGGGGAGTCCATGGATATGTTTCATGCGCGTCTAAGAGAGTTGGCCAACACGTGTAGAGAAGACGATCGAGCCAAGGAAGTAAGAGCGCAGGCCGTCCAGAGATGCTGCAACAAGACCCTGTGGACCCTCATTCTTCGACAGACATACATCTCTCTAAACGACACACTTATTCTTGCATGTTCACATGAACTGTTGGATGCCAGAGCAACTGCCATGGAAGCCACACTCAACCAAGAGGAAAAAGCAGTGACGGATACTGTGGGAAGGAAGAACACCCCCAAGATGAATGCCCGGCCAGGGGCAAGACCTGTGCGAAATGTGGAATCCCCAACCATTTTGCAAGTGCATGCCAAGAAGGACTGCGGAGTAAAGGGACTCCTGGACGGAGGCCGCCATCCAGAATAGTGAGACACCTCCCCCTGGAAGAACCTGCCTCCTCAAGAACACCGATAATAGGGACACACAGCAAACAGTGTTTTGAAGACTCAACCACGGACAAGGTGGAAGAATGTTACCTCATATCTTTCCAGAGCGACCTCAAACAAAGATGATAGCCACAGCCGACGTGTGCCATCGAGATCGCCGGATCACCGGTCAAGGCCCTCATCGACACTGGGGCGTCCGTGAACATCATGGGGGGCCGGCACTGAAAGAAGTTGAACCCGAGGCCAGCGCTCATGCCGTCCAAAGTCAGAATCCTCATGTACAGAATTCAAACACTGCTTCCATTGAAAGGGAAAATGTCCATTCAAGTGAAGTAACAAAACCATGAAGTCACGACTACATTCCATGTCGTCGACAGGGAAACAGACATATTAGTTGGTAGTCACACCACTGAGGATCTGAGTCTGGTAACATTTGCAAATGCTGTGAAATCACTTCAAACAGAAGACATCCTGGAGCTGTTCCCGCAGGTATTTGAAGGTCTGGGGAGCATGAAGAGACCACCTGTGAAACTACATATCGACACAGCAGTGAAGCCTGTTGCCCTACGGCATTGATGCATACCGTTTCACCTACGACCACTAGTAGAACAGGAGCTACTGAAGCTTGAGCAGCAGGGAGTGATAGAGAAAGTGACATGATCGACTCCCTGGGTATCTCCCATGGTCATAGCCGAAAAACCTAGGCAACCGGGGAAAATCAGGATTTGCATTGAAATGAGAATGCCCAATCAGGCAATAAGGAGAGACAGGCATCTGACACCGACGGTCAACGACATCCTGGCTGACCTCAATGGTTCCCAGTGGTTTTCCAAACTGGATCTAAACGATGGTTACCACCAGCTGAAACTAGCAGAAGAAAGCAGGTATATCACCACATTTTCGACACATCTGGGCCTTCAATGCTACAAGAGGTTAAACTTCAAAATATCATCAGCAGTGGAGATATTCCAGAATGCTGTATTAGAAATCCTGTTGGAGCTCCAGGGTGTCATTAACATCAGTGATGACATTTTAATACATTTGCAACAATGGAAGACCATCACCGTCAGCTCCGAGCCACCCTCAAATGCCTCGCAGACCACGGAGTGACTCTCCACAAGGAAAAATGCCAGTTCTTCACAAAAAAAACATCAAGTTTTTTGGATATGTATTCAGTCTGGAGGGGGTGAAGATGTACCCCAGGAAATCACAAGTGATCCAGCTTGCTCCTGCTCCCACAACCACATCAGAAGTCAGAAGCTTCTCAGGCATGGCAACACATTATGGAACATTCATTCCGAACCTCGCCACTATTGCAGTACCACTACGGAACCTAACCATGAAGGAGACTATCTGGTGATGGACTCAGAAAGAATAAAAAGCATTCTGCAAAGTGAAGTCGGCACTGCTGAAAAGCACGACCATGGCCTTTTTCAACACGACTCAACCAACAGAATTGATAGTGGATGCCAGTCCGGTGGGACTAGGAGCCCTGCTGATGCAGGAAACTAAACCTGGAACCTGTGTTTCACTGGCTTTTGCGAGCAAAGCACTGACTGCAACCGAAACCCGCTACTCTCAGATTGAACGGGAAGCACTTGCCATCAAGTGGGCATGTAACCACTTCCATTTGTATGTCAGTGGGCATCCATTCAGAGTGGTAACAGATCATCAAACACTACTTCCTCTGTTCAAAGGGACTGTACCTCACCCACCACCCAGAATTGAGCTGTGGGAGATCCAACTTCAGCACTATCAGCTAGAACTGGTATATAGGCCTGGTGTGAAGAACCCAGCCGATTTCCTGTCGCGCCATCCAGCACACCCCGCAGAAGAGACCTCTAACCAAGAGAAGAGAATGGAGGACTTTGTCAATATGATTTCCCAGTGGTCGTGTCCACGAGCCCTCCCCGTAGAAGAAATCAAGGTCCACACGTGCACTGATATGGTCCTCAAAAGCTTGACAGATGCTCTATAGAAAGGATCATGGGAAGGTTTTCTCCACGACGTCCATGGATGGAATGAGCATGGCCGGACCAGGTTGGGAAAAGCCTGGAGGGTCCGAGACTAACTAAGTGCTGCTGAAAGTGGCGTAATACTGAGAGGGTCACACATCGTCATTCCAGAAAACCTCCAAGAGCGGGCTACCATCTTGGCACACGAAGGCCATCAGGGAACAGGAAGAATGAAGTCCAGAATGAGGGAAAAGGTGTGGCCTCCTGGTCTAGAAGAAGCAGTAGACACTGTTGTGCAGAATTGTAGAGCCTTTCAGCTCACCGGGAATCCAGAAGCACCTGCTCCTGTGATAACCGAGATCCTGGTAATGGGTGAGCCTCGACTTTGGGAGTTTCCCAGATGGGAGAGTCACGGCTGTCTTGGTTGATAGCTACAAGAAATATCTCATCGTGGAAGTCCTGCCATCCACTGTGTTTACCCTCCTGCAGATGATTCTGGAAAAGACATTTGCGCTTTTCGGGTTACCACAAGTAGTCAAAATGGACAACGGTCCTCCGTTCCAGGGCAGTGCGTTCAAGGACTTCTTAACCCAGCTAGGAGTAAAGCATCACTGCATCACTCCACAGTAGCCACAAGCCAACGGTGAAGCAGGACAATTCATGCATACCGTGAACAAAGTTCTACGCATAGCAGTGGCTGAACAAACAGACCGGGAGGTCACCCTTCAGAAATTCCTGCGGGAGTACCGTAGTACCCCTCACTGCACAACGCAAAGGTCTCCATGGTCGTTGATGCTGGCAGGGCCCAGACGTAACACTCTCCCCATGGCTGACAACTGGGAGCAAGAACTGTATGACCCAGCAGACACCCAAGCTAGGAGGTTATCGATCGACGAGAAAGCCAGTCAACAGAGGAGAGCGTGAACCTGAGCGCTGATGCCAGGACGTGCCGCCCTGGTAAGGAACTGCAGGAGCGGAGGGACGTTCTGCACCACTTACGAGCCAGGGTTATGGACTGTTATGGTAGTCCGAGGAACAGCTATCACTGCCGAGTGAAATGGGGAAATGATTACCCGGAAGATTTCATGGTTCAAGAGGGTCCCTGTGGAGGATGTCAAGAGGCAGAACTAAGAACAATCAACGAGTGGAGGGGCCATGTGTAAAGAAACAGAACCCAGCTCTGTTGATGATCTAGCTCAAAGTCCTGCAACATCGACACCAGCTAGAGACACCAGCTCCAGAGCCTTAACTGGCAGACTGGAAGTGGCCAGCCCAAAAGGGAACCAGATTGGTCACCAACATCGATACAACCTCTGGCCTAACCCCAGACCGAACCAAAGACTAGCTGATTTTGTGTGTTAGTTTTTGTTAAGTCCTTCTGGTTAAAGAACTGATTTGGGATGGTATGTACCGGTCTAGTCTATCACCGCACACCTACCCTCAGATCGGCACTCCGGAAGCACCCACACACTTTGTATCACTATCTGGCCAGGCGTGGCCAGAGAGCTTAAATAAAGGGGTCGGGGTCACTTGTGACTTCCGGCCGACACCAAGTAACATCGTGTGGTTGTCTATTCATTGTGTCGCTGCGGTACAGGCCCCGTGTAGCGCGCTGCATGCGAGAGCGTACCTGCGAAGTCCCGACCATTACCAAAGCCCACACGAGAGCTCCCCTAACAGCTGTACGCTTGCAGGCCCAAAGTGGTCCCACCATTTAATCCAGATCTTGGTGTGTTTGTTTGGGGAACCCGGGCCTTGTACACCGGCCTCTCTTGTTGAGTACACCAATCAATACAATGCATGCCTTTTTAAGACACAGGTTGAATTGAGTGGTCTTAACAAGGTGAACGTGAAGAGTTTGCGCTATACGTTCCATTAGTTGTACAGCACTCCTTGAGGATGAGCAATGAACACGTTCACCCTTCGACTCATCCTTTGAAGCTGAAGGTCGAAGCCAAGCTGCCGAGAGAGAGACACACGGGCAGGGCCGGTGCAACACTTGACAACAAGGGACCCTCGGCTCCTGCAGTCTTTAATCCTTGTTTTTGGATGGTGATGCGCGGGGACTACACATTAATATTGATGGCTTCCAAATTCAATTCTATATATTCATCCGCATTGGCTGCACCGTGAATCCAGTAACAGCTGTTTAATTAATTGCTTGAGCAGCTACCTAATACATCTTATTTACATATAGAATTACAGAATAATGGCTTGCCTTTGAGTCAAGTGAGGATTTAATGTCTCTCTGCCATGCCTCGCGGATCCGGGTGCTCAACGAGACACAAGGTTCGTCTAGCTGGTGACTGACTCCAATTTTCGGAGGAGTTATTCCCCCCGCCGCTGACGCTGCTGGGCGGACAAGGCACAGTAAACTCTTCGCTCCCTCGGGCGGGATAGAAACTGAGCAGCCGTGTTTTTTAGTCACAGTACAAATCAGCTTAGTAATTACATGCAGACTTGTAGAGGTCCGTCTCCGCCTCGTGTGGCTGTTGTAGGTGGGGGGGGGGGGGGAGTAGACATGGTCTCAATCCCTGACGAGAATTGACATGCAACGGATGCCGCCGCCCGCGCGCTCAGGCAATTGATTACAATGTCCCCGGAGAAAGGGTCCCCTGTGCGCGCGGCTGCTACGGATGTACTAAGCCTAATTGCGGTGGCAGATTTCATTTTACAAGACTGCATCCTCGAAGAGTGAACAGGTGCAGCCTTCCTGCTTATTCTGTAAAAGAAGGCATCGCAGACTGTGAAAGGGAAACAGGGCGAAGCTCCGGGAACGCAAGGGAGCCGCCTTGTTTGGCAATAGAGACCCATGAGGCTTCCTACGCGGAGGAGAAGTTTGTGCTTTGTTTGTAGAACTGGGCACAAACATGAAGGCGGTGCTGTGGGTGTATTATATACTGAGGGCGGTCTGCAATGTGTGCCTGCATAGTCACAGGTGAGGTGGTATGTGTATTATTGTGCTTTGCTCGGTCTCCGGTTTTGTGCTTTATCAGCTGTCTGGCGTGAAGGATGGACATTGAGATCCGTTGCACAGGGTCACTTAGGGTGACCCAACTAGTATAGGTACAAATTCAGGACGGTAGGTGTAAAAATTCAGGACAAAGGGTCAAAATTCAGGACAAAAATTCAGGACAAAAGGTCAAAATTCAGAACAAAACTTCGGGACAAAAGGTAAATTTTACAGATATGTCAGAGGTGGTCGCGTAATAGTATATTTGTAAGTAAATAGACAAAGATTTAAGTACAAGTCAAAATAGGTTTATATTAGGTTGAGACAATCATGTACTTCACGGTTTTTCAGTATGGCTGCAGCTTGCTGCCTTAGACAATTCAAAATTCGCATCTCGCTCCAGCAGGTACATTAATCACCAGACAATGGTGAACCACACCTGAATATAAGTGAAGCCGCTTTTATTGTTGATTGAAAACTACTGGATATATAAGGAACTTTGCAGTGCCAGCCCCCAGTAAACCCCCCCCCCCCTTTCCAGCCTCCCAGGGAAACACCCGATGCCCGGTCCGGCCAGTCCTGCCTTGCTATCACCCTTCAATGGTGCCCCTCATCTTCACTTAGACCGTCCCTCATGTGTATTTAATTTCTCTTATAGTGTTACTCATCCCAATTATGTAGGGAAGGGTGTCGGATTGCGTTACATCACACATTATATAGAGACAATGACTCATATTAACGTGAAAGTCAATGTATAGGAAATGCTACTTAAGATAATGGGTGCTACAAGGTGTAATCATTCTTTTATCTATTATTCAGTCTTTCACCATTCATTCTGTTCTTTCATCTGTGTGCCCATTTATATCCAAACATATTCAACCATTTGCAAACCTATCCACGATATATCCTTCCATCCATCATTACACTCATCCATCCCTCCATCCACCCTTTCAGTCATCCATCCATTATTCCTCTATCCACCCTTTCACCCCATCCATCCGTACAGTTATCCATCCACTCTTTCACCCATCCATCTATTCACTCATCCATCCAGCCATTTACCCTTTCACCCATCCAGCCATTCATTCATTCACTTACTCATCCATCCACCCAGTCACTTATGCTTCCACCCATTCACCCTTTCAGTCATTCATCCTCCCTTTCTCTCTCCATCCCCCTTTCACTTATGCATCCATCCATCCATCCATCCATCCATCCATCCATCCATCCATCCATCCATCCATCCATCATTTACCCATCCATCTACTCATCCATTCATATTTCATTCCATCCATTGATCCTATTACTCATCCATTCTTTCACTCACCCATCCATCCGTTCTCTCATCCATCCACCCTTTCACTTCTTCACTCATCTATTCATCCTTTTGTCCATCTACCCCTTTCACTCATCCTTCCATACATTCATCATTTCACTTATCAATTCAATCCATCCATCCTTTCACTCATCTATCCACCCATTCACTCGCCCATCATCTAAGCTTTCACTCATCTATCCATCCACCCATCCACCCTTTTACCCATCCATCTACCCTTCCACCCAGACATCCATCTATTTACCTTTTCCCTCATCTATACTTCCACTCATCCATCCATCCTTTCTTTTATCTATCTATTCACCCTTTCATTCATCCATTCATCCTTTCAGTCATCCATCCAGCCATTCACACATTCCTTCACTTATTTACTCACCCACCTTTTCACATGAGCTGAGCCTTTGTCTGCACAGTTGTAGCCAAAGAGGCTCATCAAGAACTTCACCTTGCTGTAGTTCCTAAAGCAAGGGGTGGGGTGGGGCGGGGAAAGTTCACTATGTCCCTGCACATAGGCAGTCTGAAAACGTAGAAGTCATGAGTAACACATGATGCACAGTTCCAGGATGTGAGGTGACTGTGACATGGTGTTGTTTCCAGGGCTTGAAGTGATGTAAAAAAACTGGGGGGTCTCTTCAAAGGGGGTGTTCGATGTAATTAAGAGTGTAGCTTAAAACACCTAGGTTAAAAATCAGCACTAGCGTAGTGTTCCACCCGACTGGTATTATGTTGTTTCTGTCATTGCATTCAGATATATAATACAGCAAGTATCATGACACCAACAAAAACCAGGACTATTGGCTTTGTCAATGGTTGTTAGTTGCTTAAAATTAGAAAAAAGCAGCAACCATGGCTTTGTTGGATATAATATTGAAAAAACTTCAGTTAAAAAATGATGAGACAGTGAAAGAACGATAACCCGTTCTTTTTAACTTATTTTACAGGCTTCTTTATATACACTGTTTCCTCACGTTGCTAAAGTTGCAGCTTTAGCGTTTTGCCTTTTATTTTACAGAATGCCCTGCTGTACACTGAGGCAGGAGGAGGCCGCCAAATGCTTTACAGCCCAGACTGCCCCATTGACATTCTGTATGTGGCAATCATCAGCCCCATACAGAATGACAATGGGCGGGAGGGGCTGCTCTTTTGCTCAAGGAGGAGCGGGAGGTGCCCCATCAGGAAGGTGAGGCCTTTCACAGGGGAGCAGCGCTGCTCCCTGTGATAGCCGAAATTACAGACACAAGGCGTCCGTAAAAGGTTTCCTCACGGACAACGGACGTGAGGTCAAAATTACGGACTGTCCGTGAAATTTACGGACGGTTGGTCCCCCTAGGGTCACTAGAGGTCATACTGGAAAGGTTGGGACTTTACCATTGGCCTACGAATCATTCACATTGGAGATGTCAAGTCAAGTCAAGTCAAGTCAAATGATTTATATAGCGCCCTACATACCCAGAGGGTCTCAAGGCGCTTGAAGAAGGGTGGGGAATTACTTGTCGAATATCAAGGTTTTAAGTTGCTTTCTGAATGTTAGGTGGTTCTGAGTGAGGCGAAGGTGAGTGGGAAGTGAGTTCCAGGTTTTAGCTGCCAGGTAGGAGAAGGATCTGCCTCCCATGGTGGTTTTGTTGATGCGAGGTACAGTTGCAAGGGCTTGGTTGGAGGATCGTAGCTGGCGGGAGGGGGTGTAGAAGGAAAGTCGTGAGTTGAGGCATTCGGGTCCAAGTTCGTAGAGTGCTTTGTGTGCATGGGTTAGGAGGCGGAAAGTAATCCTCTTGTTAACGGGGAGCCAGTGGAGGTTTTTCAGGTGTCCAGAGATGTGGTCTTTACGCGGAATGTCTAGTATGAGTCTGGCTGAGGTGTTCTGGATGCGTTGGAGTTTTTTCTGGAGTTTTGCGGTGGTACCGACGTATAGGGTGTTTCCGTAGTCCAGGCGGCTCGTGACCAGTGTGTGGGTGACCGTTTTTCTAGTTTCGATGGGGATCCAGCGAAATGTTTTTTTGAGCATGCGAAGAATATTGAAGCAAGATGATGAGACGGCGTTGACTTGTCTGTTCATAGAGAGTGAGGAGTCCAGGATGACACCTAAGTTCCGTGCGTGGTCCGTCGGGATGGGTGCTTTTCCAAGGGCCTCTGGCCACCAAGAGTCATCCCAGGCGGAGGGGGAGGTACCTAGGATAAGGACTTCTGTTTTGTCTGAGTTCAGTTTTAGACGGCTGTGCTTCATCCACTCGGCTACTTCTTTCATTCCTTCATGTAGGTTGGTTTTGGCGGTGTTAGGGTCTTTGGTGAGTGATAGTATCAGTTGAGTGTCATCAGCGTAGGAGATGATGTTGAGGTTGTGTTGGCATGCGATGGCCGCGAGGGGGCTCATGTATACGTTGAAGAGGGTGGGGCTGAGTGAAGATCCTTGTGGCACGCCGCAGATGACTTCGGTAGCTTCTGATTTGAATGGTGGAAGGCGGACTCTCTGAGTTCTTCCGGCAAGGAACGAGTTGATCCATTCCAGTGCTTTTCCTTGGATTCTGATGTTTCTGAGGCGTTGTATTAAGGTGCTATGACAAACTGTGTCAAAGGCTGCGGAGAGGTCGAGGAGGATGAGGGCGACTGTGTCTCCGTTGTCTAGCAGAGTTCGAATGTCGTCTGTTGCTGCGATGAGTGCGGTCTCAGTGCTGTGTTTGGCTCGGAAGCCGGACTGTGAGGAGTCGAGGGATTTGTTGATTTCGCGGAAGGCGGCAAGCTGGTTGTTGACAGTTTTCTCAATGACTTTGGCCGGGAATGGAAGGAGCGAGAAGGGGCGGTAGTTTTTGAGTTCGGTGGGGTCAGCTGTGGGTTTCTTCAGAAGGGCGCTGAGTTCGGCATGTTTCCAGCTTTCCGGGAAGGTGGCGGAGTTGAGGGAGCAGTTGATGACGTCTCGGAGGTGCGGTGCTATAATCGAGTCTGCTTTGTTGAAGATGTGGTGAGGGCATGGGTCTGTGGGGGATCCTGAGTGGATAGAGTTCATCAGGCGGATGGTGTCCTCAGTGGAGATTGAGTTCCAGTCATTGAGGATGTTCAAGGGGGTGGGGGTCCTGCAGAGGGTTGGGTGGGTTGGTCTTCGGGTCAGTTGTCGAAGCTGTTGTGGATGTCTGCGATCTTGTTGTGGAAGAATGAGGCTAGGGAGTTGCAGAGGGCTTGAGAGGGGGTGATGTCGTTGGAGTTGGCTGAGGGGTTGGTAAATTCCTTGACGATGTTGAATAATTCCTTGCTGTTGTGGGAGTTGTTACCTAGTCGGTCCTTGAAAGCGGCTTTCTTGGCGTTCCGGATCAGTTGGTGGTGTATACGGGTGGCATTTTTGAAGGCGTACTTGGTGCTGGTGTTTGGGTCTTTTTTCCAGGCCTTCTCAAGGGAGCGACAGAGTTTCTTAGATTTCTTAAGATCATCGTTGAACCAGGAGGTCTTCTTGCTGCCTAGTTTTATTTGACGTTTTTTCAACAGTGCTAGGATGTCGGCGCTGTTGGATATCCATTGGGTGAGGTTAATGGCTGCTTGGTCAGGGTTTAAGGAGTGGGCGGGGGGGTTTTGAAGAAGAGATGAAGAGATCTGGTCAATGGTGATTTTGTTCCAGTTTCTTCGCAGAATGGGTTGAGGATGGTTGTTGGTTGTGGTCTTATTGTAGGTAAAGTGAACGCAGCTGTGGTCCGTCCAAAGGAGAGCTGTGGTGTGGCTGAAGGAGACATGTTTGCTGGAGGTGAAGATAGGGTCGAGTGTGTGAATCAGTTCATTCATATTAGATACCGGTCCAATCACATTGGAGACCAGTCCATTCATATTAGAGACCGGTCCAGTCACATTGGAGACCAGTCCATTCATATTAGAGACCGGTCCAATCACATTGGAGACCAGTCCATTTACACTGGAGACTAGGCAATTCATATTATAGACCAGTCCATTTACATTACAGACCAGCCCTAGCCCAGTACTTATGATGTGATTGTGCGCCGTGTTGTCACCTTGGGATCTTTTAGTTAGCTGATGATGCTATGTTGGACGTATGCAAAATGCTGTGTCTAATGTGTTCGGTTGTATATTTGTGCAGCTTATACCGTTGGTGCTGTTTGGAGAGACATGGCCTCATTATGAGAGGCCTCAAAAAGTTGTGCCTTTTTCCAAGCTACAAAGTTACTAGATCAGCTGATATTGTAAACTCCAAATTTGTGGAAAATGCAAGACATTGGAAGCTGGGCCCTCTGGGTCCCATTAGAAATGGGGAATAACTAGTTGAATCTGTAATTCTGAGTCCGATTCCCATGGCAATTCTTCATTTTCTTTCGGATTTTCAAGCAAAGAATACGTCAATTTTTCAGCAGAAATCCATGCGAATTTTAAGAGATCCACAGAAATACCACAGATTCCAGAATTCCATTATCTGCTGTTACTGGCAGCAAGATAATTTAGAAGCCACTCGTAATGAGGGCCTAAGTTGGTGGTTGTCTCTAGTACAACATCCAGTCATTATGAGTTTTTTTTCCCTGAAATGGGGAACAACTGTTCACACCGGGAATTACCGAGTGTTTTACCATGCAGTTCTTCACAATTTCAGCAGAAGAAGGAAGGGGCTTGGGAGGTGCGTCTGGTGCTGCCGGGCTGCCCCAGGGTATGTTCGTGAAGTGGAGCAAGCCACGGAGGGAAGCTTAAGAGATAGGTGAAGGGAATCAGGGCGTAGGACAGGGTATTTAACCCCTCCCATGCTCGTGACGGAACCGTTCCGTCACGAGCATCGGGTGGGCTGTGCTGGTGACTGAACGGTTCCGTCGCGGCCGTGCCTGCGCTGATGTTCTAAAGAGCAGGCGGGGCCGTGACGGAACCATTCCATCACAAGCACAGCTCACCCGCGAGGCCGTGACGGAGCGGTTCCGTCATGAGCATGGGAGCGCCCGCGGCTCTGCCTCCCCCTTAGCGCTGCAGCGGAATAGCCAGCCACAGCGAAGGGGTTAAGGAACTAGGGGGACTTATTTACAAGCCCCTTTGCTGCTGGTACACCACTTTTTATATGGGAAAAATTGACGCACCGGCAGCGCAAGTGGCATGCAAATACGCCCCTAGGTGATGGAAGTCAGCCTCTCTGCTGACCCCTGCACCAAGTCAGGTAGGGAATAGAAAAGGAAGCCACCAATCCACCCTGCATTATCTGGAGGGAGTAGGGGGGACCGGAGTGATGGTCCAAGCTATGCCACTGTAGGACAGAGTGTGTACTGTCAGGGGCAAAGCAGTGGTTGGGGGATGGTGAGTCAGATGTAGGCATATCCACCACACAGGGAGAGGTGGGGGATCTCGGGGGAGGTGAAGATGAAGTTTGGGGCTTTGGAGCAGGACAAGGAGGCTTCATTTGGGACGTGGTGGGTAGAGTGAGAGGGAGTCTGGGGGATGCAAGAGAGACAGTGAATGAAGGTTGAAAGACTGAGGTCCGTGTACGGAGACTTGGTTGGTGAATGTTCGGTTCATCTTGAGAAGGGAAGTATGGAAAAGGGGTTTGGGGCAATGAGTGGAAGGTATGGAGGAAGTTTCCTAATATGTTAAGGGTGTGTTTCAATGTAAAGTAAATCAGTCGATACTAATCTGTCCTAAGAGAGTGGCCTTTTATGCTTCAGTTGTGTGTGTGGGGGCGTGATTATTTCACAAATCCAAATACATTTTCCGACTGCTCTGACTACTGCAGTGGGCAGGGACTGGAAAATGCCATGCTCTCAGCCCCGTTCCCGCAGCTGTTGTTTCAGGCACTGTCTCTGGGCACAGGATTACGGGTCCGAAGTTTTCAGACCCAATAATTCCAGGTTCTGACACACACAATTTAAAGACTTGTGTTATTCAACCCAGGTTTAACACTCCAGGTGAAATAAAACAACTAATAATGAGGGACTATCTGATCTATTTATGCAGGAAGGGAAGTTTATGTAATGCCCTTTCTAAAGCACTGTTGATCTTCTGATTAGAGAAGCGTCAGGACCTGTGCTATTAAGTGTGAAATGATATCGAGTCATACTGTACACTCGCTCTGTGTGGAATGTACATCAGGGCTCAGATTTACTAATGTTTAGCATCCGGTTTGTGTTGCTTTGATAATAACACAGACAAAAATAGGCACCCAGCTGTTAAGGAAAGTTTAACTTTTGCTTGGAGTTTTCTGCAAAATCCTTGGAACCGCATATGCAGTTCTCCGGTGGCTCCCAAGTAGGTGACAGAGTAAAGTGAAAGTCTTGAAGAGAGTGTGACTACAGACTTCACTCTCCGCAGGAGGAACCATGAAGCAATAGCTAAACTTTACCAGTAACTCTAAAAGCAAACACAAGACAAGTGGTATAAGTATATGCACCTTTTTATTTAGCATGCATTGTAAATGTTTGTCCAGTGGGTGACAACAGAGGGAGCAGAGATTGCGGAATAGGCGCAACGACGGACGTCTAACTGGGCACAACTGTGTCCATAGGGTTAGCGTCATGATCCTGACTCTCATGAGGCACACTAAACTGGAAATTCGAGTTTCCTCTTTCTCATACTGGATGAAAGGGCGTCGACTGTGAGAATGCAGTTGATAATTTGTGATCGAGGGTAGGGTACACCTTAGCGTGTGTATACCACCCAGGTCATGCACACTCTGGTCCTGACGAAAACCTGGTAATTTCCTGTTACAGGTTGAAACATGTAGTTAAGACCATCACTTTGCACCTTTTTTTCCAACGTTGCACATTGCTCTGCTTTGTATTACTTTGCGTCCAGGGGTGTTCCATAGATGTTGCATGTGCATTCTCATGCACTAATGCCTGGGTCTTGACCAAACCCTTGTTTAAAAATAATCATATGTGTACAAAAGAAATGTACCCCCTAAAATGCACTTTATGAGGTTTGGGACAAGAAGGGAAAACAAAAAAAAATCAATAAACTGTCCTACATGACCTGTATTGCTTCCTATAGGGCCCTGGTCAGCTCCCAAAGCTGGCCATATTGTGAAGAATCTATGAGATTAAACCAGTATTTCAGTGTATCAATTTCATATTATTTCTTTTATCATTGTTGTCAATTTCTCGTATATTGACTTGAAGTTCCTGGGTGCTTGGAAGTAGAATCTGGTGTTCTGAAGAAGAAAATTCATGCATTGACTCTTAGCGCCCCTTTTCTCAATGCAACGCTGGTGTGCAGCTGAAATATCGCTGCATCACTAAAGTAAGGCTGAAGAATCCACACAGCACCTGCGGCGCGGCTGAAAAATCACTGCAGCCTCAGTTCCAAATACCATGTCACCAATGTCTGTGGCACCTGCTCTGACTACTCGTGCCAAGCTGCCAAGGGGGTGAGGAAGGGTTATCTTATCTGTGTGATCTCCTTACCCTGACTAGAGTGAGGGCCCCTACTTGGACAAGATGCATACCAACTGTCAATTAGAGACCCCATTTCTAACAGTAGATTTTTGAACATGTCTCAGGTCTGCCATTGAAGCCTGTTTGTGTGCAGTTTAAGCAGCCGTTTTGACCTGGCAAAATAAACCTTTTGCCTGTCCCAGACCTTCATTTTGTATTACATATGTCATCCCAAGTGTAGTCCCTAGATAGCCCAGAAGGCAGGGTGCAATGTATTTTAAAAGTAGGACATGTACTTTTACGTTTACATGTCCTAGTAGTGAACATTTCTTACATGTCCTAGTAGTGAAACACTATTAAATTAGTTTTCCACTACTGCAAGACCTATCTCTCCCATAACATAACATTGGAGTTACCTCATTACATTTTATAAGTGCAATTTCCAAATGGGGAGAGATGACCAGTTAATGTTTGGTATCTCTGGAATCACAATTTCGAAATCCTAACTTACGGTGAAGTCCAATTTTAAATTGCAATTCTGAAAAAGCCACTTTTAGAAATTTGACATTTTCCTGTCTTATCCATTTAGTGCCTGTCTCTGGTCACATGACTAGGAGTAGCTGACAGTTGGGCTTTTCCTCACTTCAAAGCACAACAGGATATAAATAGTGAACCTCAGACACCACCACTTCAGTACACTTCTGGACCTGTGGATACACTGTCAGAAAGAAGGGCTGCTGTGCTACTGAAGGATTGTAACTCTGCTAAACTCAACGCTGCTGGACTACTGCCTTGTTGTGCTGCTGCTTTATTGTGCTGATTTGCTGCCAGCTGCCCTCTTGCCTGGGTGAGAAAGGCCAAACCTGCATATCTTGAAGCCAGAACCCATAGTGACTCCATGGGCTATTTGGCTGCCCTTCTGATAAGATTCCTCAGGGACACAACAGGCTTCCAACAACCTTGCACATGTACGTGGACTCTGCCATCTGGAGTCTGCCCAGCCATGTGGTTCCTCCCTAGTCCTGGACCTTGGGAAGTTGGTGTAAAGTACTTACCAGCCTCTTTGTGTCCAGAACCAATGCATCGCTGCTACTGCGTGGATTGGACCTGTTACAAAGACTCGCATCACAGCTCTTTGGAACCACTGCATCACCCCAACTGTGTGCACATCCTCTGCCCAGGTCCTCGCACCCCTTATCGACGGCAGCCTCGACAATGACACTGGACCCAGGCCTCACCACTCTGCAGAACAAATGCATCATCCCAACTGCACACTGCATCCTCTACGCCAGAGTTCGCATCTCAAGCCCCGTTGACGGGACCTCAATGACGATGCAGGCCCTTGTTTCGCAACCTTGCCACACCTCAGACAGGACTCATTGCTTCGGCTGCACAAAGCATCTTTGACGCAATGCCTTGCAAACAATATTTAAGGCACTTAACTGGGCCCCTGTAGCATGCCCACACTCCATCACGGTCAGCCTGAACTTCTGACTTTGTTCGGGTCTAGTGTGACCAGTTATCAACAGTTGGTGCTCTACGCCTTTTGGTGTTATTTTTAATAAAACGGTTATTGAACATCTCATGGTTTACTAATTGTATCTGTCATTTTGGTCTTGTTTATTTATTAAAAATTACTCTATTTGTCTAACTCTGTTTTGGGACCATTTTGTATTGTAGTTTCACTGTGTTACTGTTTGTAGTGTTGCACAACCACTTTACACATTGCCTTTGAGTTAAGCCTGACTGCTCTGTGCCAAGCTACCCAAGGGTTGAGCACAGGTTAAATTAGGGTTTCCTTATGGCTTCACCCTGAGAAGAATTTGTAGTATTCTTGCTTTATGAGTCATGCCCTATGTTACCTTGTCCTAGCTGCTCAGCCTCTGCGTGTGTGCTCTGTATGGAATGTTGGTGAATGAGCCATGAGTGGAATGTTTGGGTGACTGGTTGAGTGATGACAGTTGGTGGATGGGGCTGAGCAGCTAGCAGGCTGCTCCTGGTGGTTCTGCCCTAAAGCACTTATATCCCTGTCCATGATCTACATCCTACCAGCGTGAAGTTGATTACTACAGAAGTGTCCTCTAACCAACAACCCAGTTTCTTATAGGGACTAAGGTGACTGAGGTTAGGGTGGTGCCTAAGTCAGCCATGGTCTGGAGAATCAGCTTTTCACTTTGTAAGTGGACTACCTTCCATAATATGAAACGTTCATTTGCTAGCCTCAAATTTGGGAGTGGTCAGCTAAGTGGGCTACATATTAGGAATTCAAGAGGAGCCTTTCCTTTGGGAGCATTTAGGGATTCCGAAAGAGCCTGGGGAACAGGCTCGTGGTTTAAACTAGCCTCTAAATTATTGGCAGAAAGGAGATGTTGGAATCATTTTGTACACACCTCAAAACCACAGCAAGAAGCACACACCATTTGGAAAAGCCTCTGATCATATTGGGAATACAATCATATAGGAAGTAAAACAGTGCGACATTATATGGGGAATGGGAAGAGTATGTAATGCTAGTGGCATTTTTCTGCACCACCCATGATTTAATAAAGTATGTATGTAATTATTCTCATGAAATCTTTCTTGGCTAAATAGCATAGGCATGAAATGCCCAAAAATGCCATGTTTGTGCACAGCCCATGTTCGCAAATGATTTTTTGTGGGAGTATTGCCCCCCTCACCGGTGGTGTAGCTGGGGGGCTTAGAGGTGATGTTCTGGCCCGGGTGGCACTGATTTTGGGGGTGCAGAGGTGAGCCAGTCGTGTCTGTGTTATACCACCATCCCCTACGAACAAGTTGTATGTCAGCTGCCATACCCCCCACTCCCCCAGAACAAGTCATCCCTCTCTGTTACCTGCACCGGGCGGGAAAAACTAAGGTTCCAACCCGGGGGGCAGTAGCTCTATCTACGCCACTGTGCGTCACTCACTTGCAATACTGGAATAAAATATTTTTGGAGCAGTTTTGTGTTGACCCTTTGGGCCTCATTTATGAGGCCTTGCGGCAGTTTTGTGCTTCTGTTTTGCCCCCTGTTTCGCCCTATTTACAAAGTGACGCAGCTGCGTTACTTTCCAGACCCCTGTGCTACATTATACCTGCTTCAGGTATAATGTATGCAGGGGGGGCATTCCCACGCAAGTAAGCCTCACAGAAGTGATGCAGTGAAATCTATGAGATTTC
This sequence comes from Lissotriton vulgaris, assembly GCF_964263255.1. Lineage (NCBI taxonomy): Eukaryota > Metazoa > Chordata > Amphibia > Caudata > Salamandridae > Lissotriton > Lissotriton vulgaris. The sequence continues at coordinate 148,757,428 of NC_141693.1, forward strand.
ACTGCACCACTTCTAGGACGTAAATGAGTCAATATCTTACGCCTGCCTCACAGCAGACATAAGACTGACGCAGGCCCTCCACATGGGGCTTACCCCATGTGAAAGGACACATTTCTGGAGTTGTGTCACTTTTGTGACACACTCCAGCAATGCGTCACTTTTACGTCTACAGATACGTCAGGAATACTGACGTATCTGTAACTCCTTGCGACATGATGTGCCATTCAGTAAATATGACGCATCTATCATGTTGCAAGGAGGGCGCACTGAGAAGTGATGCCTCGCTGCTTTCATGCAGCGATGTGTCACTTCTCATAAATGAGGACCTTTGTGTTTTCTTTGGGCACAGTTAGGTTTGCACAGCTTCTCCGACTTCCGGCTCAATAAGCTGTCAGCGAGACTCAAGCTAAAGACACATTTTAGCAATGAACTCACCAACAGAAGGACAGGTATGGTATGAAACTGCACATTTTCATGTTAATTTTCTGTAGCTGAATAGGGAAACTTGTAACACATGAAGAGTTTATCATGACACAGAACACTGGGTTAATAAAGAGGCAAGCATATGTAGTATTTCTGTTCCTTCTTTCGGAATGTTTTTCTTAATTTCTGAAGACTGAATATTTCATAGTTAAGGTGGGCACAGGAGAAGTGCAATGGCACCAGGGCCTCACTACACCCAAAATATGGCAGCTTTTTGTTTCCCCAAATGAGGAAGGGGAAAATATCTTGATCCGATTATTGCCAAATACACCATGGCTGTGCCAGTGTATGCATAAAGGCAGAGGAGACTTTATTCCAATTTCTGTTAAAAAATGAACTGATACACTGATTTTTAATGCACAAAGCATGAACAGAAAACTTCTGAGTATCACACAGCAAAAAACTGAAAGGTTTTTTTCTTATGAATTACAATGTTTTCCTATTTGTTTATACTTAGCAGAACCTTAAGTGTGGCAAAAGGAGATCGGACAGACTCATTTTGTCACGCCTATAATTTCCCGATGGGCTGCAGGCTAAGGGGCTACCAGTGGCGGCTGTTGACATTTGAAGGTGGTAGGGCGTAAAAGTTTTGTATGAGTGCCCCGGAGGCGAGAGCGTGTAGCAAGTGAGTCCAGCCACTGGTGGGGTTCGAGGAGATTCTCCTCAAACCCCTTCCCTCACCCCCGAAAAAAGAGCAGGCAAATGGTGCATTTAAGTAAATTTGAGGAAGCAAGAGAGTTGATAAAGCAATTATGAAAGTGTAGTTATGGCATAAATAAAGAGACTCTGAGCCATAATCCCTATTAACAAGCCCTAATCCTTAGCCATAAACACCAACCATGAGCCCTAAACCATAAAATGAAGCCTTAAACCCCATCGCCCAGCCTTAAGTCCTAATACCTAGCCATAAACCCCAACTCCAAGCCACAAACACTAGCCCAAAACCCTTATGCCTAGACCTAAACCCGAGCCCAGCTCTTAAGCCTATCCTCGAACCATAAACCCCATTCCTCACACCTAAAACCCCCTCTTGTGGCTCTCGTATGCAACATACCTCCCGACCCGCCAAACCGTGTTAGAACTAGCTGGAACACCCCCAAATTAGACACCCAAATCACGTAAAAACGCATAACCGCGACTAGGCCACAAAATCGCGTCCAACTCACAATCACAAAATGAGCACTTCCACTGCTTCAATCTTCATCACACTTGCAGGGAACATAGTTCCAGCAATTCCCAACAACCTCACCAAGCCACAACTTCCTCGATCTACCGGAACGGGTACGACTTTTCTCCTGAACTTACCCCACCCCCCATATTCAAAAACATCCAAAATTCAACCTAACTTGCCTCAAACCTTGCCAACTCCATATTACTCAGCAAAAAGACGCCCGGCGTCCTTACCTGAGTTTCTGGGCTTCCTGTTCTTCGTGACCGATATGATGACCAGGAGGCTGCCACTCCCGTGCCACTGCAGCCAGCTTGACTCCCGCCGGGCGCCGTTTTCAAATTCATTTCTTGCAGGCAGGACTGCCCGCACACAGGACTACAGTAGCCAATCCTGACGCTACCCTCTTTAGAGGAGAGCATCAGAATTGGACTGAGCACAAAAAAAACGCCGCCCTTTTTTCAAGAACTGGGGTATGTGGCATAGGCATACCCTGTACTCTGCAGTGCTCGCTTTCTAAAAATCCATTTAGTTTGCTTGCTGCATAAAGGCAGTCGGGCAAACACCACATGCGCAGTGCGCACTGTGCCGGCACTCCTGCGCCACCCAGTGTCAGACAGTGCATACTGTGACACATAAGTGAAGCGCTTCACACCGCGGCCGCAGCAGGGCAATAATTATCAGGTAATTTATTCGAGCGGCACGTTAATTTATAAAACTTTTATTAACGCGCCGCTCGAATAAATTGCCTGATAATTATTAGTGGGGCAACGCCCCACCGCCCAAACGGAAAAACCGCCACTGGGGGCTACTTTCAGGGCGATGTGGACTGTCATGACCCAGCCTTCCACAAAGCACACATCTAGTCATGGCATCCTGTAGTATGGGCCTGGTTTGAACTTGTTTGCAAGCACTGATTTTGGTAACGTGAACTAATCCTAAATCCCACAAAATGTGCTCCTGGTTTATTTAAAATTTTAAGTGACTATTAATTTGATCAACTAACCTACTACAAGCACTATTCCAATTGTAATACTAGTTTTTGGGATAATATTATGCGTTTGTATATATTCATAGCCACACTTTTTTAAAGAGACTGTTTCCAACGGCGATAATATGAGAACTTTCTTGCAAATGCAGAAACAAAATGCAGACGCCCTCCCATTGACCAATGAGAAATGTAGGTGTTGTTTCCTCCTTTTAGAGGTTCAAGCCCCTGATTGAAGATAGGGTCTGTCATATTTTTGGAGGGGTGCGTTAGCAGCTGTTGTTCGTAGTTGGGGCGCACTAATGACTGTATAGGAGTCAAGAGGGCATCTTCTTCCAGCGTATTTACTTGACTTCACCACATAGAGAGCACCCTGGGATTTGTAGTTCTTAGAGGTCAAAATCCTGAGGATGACACTTAGAAACTCTAAGTGGAGTGTGCTGGTGCAAGTGAAAACAACAGAGATGGTGCACAACACCACTAATGTTGAATCAGGGACTTGCGATCATCAATGTGTTGCACAAAATAGCAATATTACAACACCAATGAAAAATGATCACTCTTTTCTGTATTCATCTCAATGTGCACTTCCATGGCACCTTTAAGAATTCATCACTTTCAATTTTAGCACATATTTTTCATTGCCCTATATCCATTGTAAATTCACACTATTCAAACAAGAATGTACCTTGCAGATTGATATCAAAAAGATGAGTGGGACCCCTTGTACCAGACCAGGGGAATAGGGTACTACTGACAGGTAGAAGTGAAATTCCCTTGGTGGAAAGTTACATTTATGCTGGGTCTCAAAGTTCCCAGCAACAGAACTTAAAGCCCATGTGTTAGATCATATAAAATACTAAATATGACCATACCAAGTGTAGAGTATGCATTAAAAAGTATTTTTATTAAAACTCAACAATCGTTGCAATTGAAAACCACATAGAATTGTCTATAATCACACTTAAAAATCAAATTCATATACCATGAACACAAATGTCTCACATTCACTTGAATGTAACCTTATTTCACTTAAGGACAATAATTACAAAAATATTTATACCTAATTCCAATACTAATTAAAAGAAAAAGCCTATACCTAGATTGAATGTACCAACAGACAGTTAACAGAGAGACATACAGACAGTACATTTTATCATTTAGTAACACATCCGGGTTCAACACTTTAATAGCTAGTCCTAGATTCAATCTTATCATTTTATATCTATAGGATGAGCTGTTCCCAAGGATTGTGTTTGGTGCAGCTTTGACGCGCATCGATGGTTCTTTTTAATATTCCATCTTTATCAACACAACTATACATCTCTCTTTTTTGGCACTGATTGGTTGCCGTTAAATTTCAATCCTTAATTCATATCATTGGAACCTTGGTTCATTTAATTTTATAGACATGTTCTTGTCCCTTAATCCGTGAAATCTCATAAAAATAACTGTTGGGTTCTTCTGGTTAGTTGCTGGACAACACAGTTTTTGTCACTGGTGCTCCACGTTAAAAAGCCCTAGGACTTGGATCTGTCCAAATCCTTTATTGTGCTCTTTAACTCTCAGGGATATGCTGGAAGCACTTGCTCATACTGAATTGCACGCTATGCTTTTTAACTGGTTTTAATAACATTTTGACTGTGCCCATATTTTAAATATATTTTAGTCACCTTCTGCTGCTATTTCCTTCCTGCCAGCGTCCTGTTCCACCGCAGGCTCTCCCGTTTGTTGTGGAGGGTGCCGGCATATACTCTAGGCTCCTTCCGGACTTAGTGGGCGGAGCTAGGAGATAGTTTAGCGCTCTATCACTTTTCCCTATTTAACTACCATGGCCGGTTCGTTGCACAGCGCATGCGCACAGCGTATGCGCACAGCGGGCACCCCATTGGCTCGCCGAAGGAGCACCTAAGGCAAGCCCGTCTGTGCCCGTCCACACCACAACTGTGCCAGGGATTCTGCCCATCTTACCCCAGATCTTCAGGCTACGATTTGCAACACCAGAGATAGTCTGTTAGAACTTCGACCGGCAGCACTGCCCTTTCACCACACATGGGACCCTGAGCTCCTCCCCAGGAAGTTATACCGAGGGTGCACAGGTTGCAATATTAGCTGGAAGCAGGAAAGTAAATACTGCGCAGATCCTATTGCCATTAGGCCCCCCTTTAATCCGATTGTTGCTCAGGGATTCCTTTTAAATGCTCGATCCATTATTAAAAACTAAATAGCTTTTAGGGATTTTGTCTCAGCTAGAAAACAAACTTGGGTTTTTGTCACGGAAACCTGGGTGACGGATGCATCAGACCCAGATCTGGTAGACGCAATCCCTTCTGGGTACACCTTGTCCAGATTGGATAGAGTAGGCCGGCGGGGAGGAGGGTTGGGAATCTTGTATAGATGCCCTTATTTGCCATACACAGGCTCTGACTACTCCCTCTGATCCTTACCAGGCCTACTATTTTCCCATCAACCTTCACCCCACGGAAAGCTTTTCTGGCCTCTTATGCTATAGGCAACCAGGCCTTAGGACATCCTTCAGTCAGGATTTCAGCAAGCTGGTAGAACCTTATCTGTAGAGATCCATTATAACTCTCCTGGGGAACTTTAATTTTAATTTAGAGAATACCTCCTGGGATCACTGAAATAATATCGACGGACAAAATATCGAGTTGCCAAAATATCGTGGACAAAATATCGACAGTCAAAATATCGAGTTTGTATCTACAAACAGGTAAGTACAAAAATATCGAGTACAAAATATCGTTAACAAAAATATAGATGTAAAAAATATCGACTTTATTAAAAACAGTGTTAAATTAAATTAATATTAAATTTTAATTACTAAAATATACTTAAAACGACTTAAATTAAATTATAATAATTAAATAATAAATGAAAATAATAAAAATAATTTTTTTAAATCTTATTTATTGACCCTGAACCCTAAAAATACCCCTTTACCCAAAAACCCAAAACTGACCCTGAACCCTAAAAATACCCCTTTACCCAAAAACCCAAAACTGACCCTGAACCCTAAAAATACCCCTTTACCCAAAAACTGAAAACTGACCCTGAACCCTAAAAATGCCCCTTTACCCAAAAACTGAAAACTGACCCTGAACCCTAAAAATGCCCCCTTACCCATGAACTGAAAACTGACCCTGACCCCTAAAAATACCCCTTTACCCATGAACTGAAAACTGACCCTGAACCCTAAAATACCCCTTTACCCATGAACTGAAAACTGACCCTGAACCCTAAAAATACCCCTTTACCCATGAACTGAAAACTGACCCTGAACCCTAAAAATACCCCTTTACCCATGAACTGAAAACTGACCCTGAACCCTAAAAATACCCCTTTACCCATGAACTGAAAACTGACCCTGAACCCTAAAAATACCCCTTTACCCATGAACTGAAAACTGACCCTGAACCCTAAAAATGCTCCTTTACCCAAAATTTATCAATATTATTTAATTAGCAATTAATTATTAATTAACAATAACAATAAAGTAAATATATTAGAACATTAGCTGTAATTATTTTAATAATTAATATTATTTTTTCAAAATTAATTACTTAAAAATGACACAAAATTATATATATTAAAAATGTACTCTAATTAATGTAATTAACTAATTACAATTAATTAATTAACAATTATTTACTAATACAAAATATGTTCAAAATTATATTCATTAATTAACTAATTAATATTAATTAATTATCAATTAATTATTAATTAAAAATATTAACAAACATATATTAATTAATTAATTATTATTAAATTACTTCCCACCCTATTCCCCTATAAACCCACGACCCGCTACAGAATTACATTACGCAATTATTATAAAAACAAAATTCATGTAATAAAATATTTTATAACATTAATACACACTATTCACACATATTATTACATAAAAATACACTATAAAATATTATATATTATTAAAAAATCGATATTTTTGCTATCTATATTTTATACAGTCGATATTACTTCACTTACCTGAAAAACGATATTTTTGTAGTCGATATTATGTCCAGTCGATATTTTGTCCAGTCTATATTAAAAACTCGATATTATGTCCAGTCGATATTTTGGAGTCGATATTTTGTCTCTATACCTACCTCCTGTAGGGATACTCAATGCATCTTGGAAATTCTGGGCTGCTGTGGTTTCGCGCATCTGTTCGGAAGCTCCACTGACATTGCGGGGTATACTCTTGGCAGGATTTTTTCTAATGATTCCAGGCTAAAGGTGGGGCAGCCAATCCCCCTAGCCTGGTCTGACCACTTTGCTGTTCCGTTTGACTTATACTTTCAGGCGTTAGTATCGCCTACCTCTAGTGACAGGAAACTGGAGGAAAGAAGGAACTTCAACCTTATTAAGCATGGGCGAATTTTGCGAATCTGACATTCGCGAATTTGCGTATTTGCGAATTCGCAATCCGCAAAATTCGCGGACTCTCGCGAATTTGCAGATTTTTTTTTTGTGTTCGCATGGGTTTCTGCCAGTTCGTGAGGGTTTTGTACCAGTTCGCAATTGCAAACTTACTTGTCGGCTCGCAACTGTCGCGACTATGTTGTTTCTACGTCTGGTTCATCATCACAGGTTCACAGCACCCTCTGTTTCACCACTGCCACCCTCTGTTTCACCCATGCCACCCTCTGGTACATCAATGCCACCCTCTGGTTCATCACTGTAGATTATCGGGGGAAAAGCAAGCACACCTGCCCTGCTTCAACTGACATGAATTAATTTGGGGTTGATTTATTAATGTGTCACTGTTTTAAAATTCCAGTCTGGCACCTGCTTCCTAATCTGTAATTTGCTTTCTGTTGCAGGGCAATTTATTTTCCCAGGACCTTTGTGGCCTACTTGTAGCTATTCTATGAGCCTGCTGTGAGGGTCAGAGCAGGGTCATAGAATAGTTGCAAGTAGGCAACTGAACTCTGGAGGGGCCCCTCAGGAAGCACTACAGGGAATGATTACTAATGATGAGTTTGCACTTTTGCACCTGCTGAGTGCTTTCAGTTTTGCAAAACTCGTTTTTCTGCAATTTCGCGGGATTCGCGGGGCGCGAACTTGCGCGAGATCGAATTCGGAAGCCGCGAATTCGTGCAAATATGCGATTTGTTTTTTTGCGGCGTGTTAGTTCGCAAGGTTTTTTGCGTTTTAGCGAGCCGCTTGTAGCGCAACAGGGCGAAGTTACCCTGACGGTCGTTCATAGGCGCGGCCATCTTGTTTGCATGACCTATTTCCGTTTCCGGGCGCGATGTGTATTCTCGCAAAGAGTGCAGCTCGCCAGTACAATTTTGCGTGTGATCGCGAGGAAAATCTCGCGCGAACTTACCCACGCGGTCGTGAACGGGCGCGGCCATCTTGTTTCTCATTCATTGCTATGGCTCTGGGCATGCTTTCTGTATCCTCTCTGAATCTCTGCCATCCTTTGCTTGTTTGAAGTTTTTTTTAATCTATTTTACTTATTATCTATCCCTCTATTTTTCTAGCGCTATATTTTTGTGTTTACTGCTACTTTTGGTTAATTTTAAACTACTTTTTTAAACTCTTTTCTTTTCTTCTTCCCTATTCTATTTCTTCTTTATTATTTAGCTTCCTTTCTGCCCAGACCATGGTAAAGGGAGCTGGGAAGCATCCTGAGAAGGGGAAGGGTCCCGCACCCCGTGCCCGGCTCCCGTGCGGGCATTTGAGGGGGGAGACAGTCACAGCCCGGGAGATCTTTAGCACGGAGGAGGTGGCTGCACTAGTCTTTTATGTCCAGCGCCGCCTCCCCATGACCATCATGGCAGGCGGCAAGATCGCTAGCGGCTACGGGATCCGGGAGCACCGGAAGCAAAGGGAGAAGGTGTGCCAGGCCATGTACCAACACTCTCGGGTCCGGCGCACCTACAACCAGGCCACCCACCGTTAGACGGATCTCCTGGACCGGGAACGCGATCTGCTCGGCCTGCTCGGCCTTGAGATCCCCGGGCTTGGTGAGTAGTAGTAGCTATTTCTTTACTACTCTGTTTTCTCCTGCTCTGTGTGTTATTATCTTGCACATTTTTGTTTTTTACCAAGAGCAATAATGCTGCTGATTACTTTGTAGGTAAATTATATTTCAAAATCTTCTGTGTATTTCAGGTGCACTGCTCTCCTTCTCAGTAGCGCTGCTACTATGCTTATTTGTTTTCGATTTTGTGTTCATTTCATTGGCCTGTGAAATTATGCATGAGTGTAGTTTAAAGAACTGCGTAATGCTAGACACTAAGGGTCAGATTTTTAATTATGGGCGCATCCCTGCAAAGTAGCAGGGATGCGCCAGTAATTGTGCGCCACGCCACCACCACCCACGGTGCGCCGTATTTACAATGCGGCGCACCATGGCCCCAAAACGTCACCGAAGCGTTACACTTCTGTGCCGTAAAGGCGGCGCATTGCTGGAGTTGCGTCGCAACGATGGATTTAGCTCCAGCAATGCTCTGGGGTGCCCTATCTCCCCAATGCTGCATCAAGCCATACGTCTGCTTCAAGCAGGCACAGGGTTTGAGTCACGCATCATTGTCCTCAAAGTAACTGATTGAAATCTTGTAGATTTCCCTCAGCCACTTTTAGCATGCGTTCCTGTGCAGGAACGCCCTCCCTTGCGCCGGAACGCCCCTGATGGCACAGGGCTTTACAACGTGATGCATCTCCCATATGCGTCAAGTTGTTAATATACGCCGCACCATGGCGCCTCTTTTGTTCTGCCGCTGCGTCACAAAAGTCACGCAACAATGGAGCAAAAGAGCTGCAAGGGTCTTCTAAATCAGCCCCTACAGACTCAAGTCCAGTCCTTCCTTTGTACACCTGGCAATAAGAAGAAATAGTGGTGGTGGATTGATAGTTTGAGCATTTTAATGACTGGTTAATGTAGTAGGAAACTTTTTAGTGTTGTCGCTGATCTGCAATCACAATGGACTTTGTCACTTCGCGTGCTGCGGACTGCTGCCTGCCAGTCCTAGGCGAACCTTTTTAGTAGTTGGTTTAGTGAGTTACATAAGAACTTTCCAAGTCAACGGTCCGCAAATCAAGCAATACTAATAACGTAGTAGACCACATGAGATAGGTCAATATATCCCGTGGAATAGTTGTCTATTTGCTATTTCGCCTAAATATTTTGTTATTGTTCTATTGAAATGTTTGATTTGGTTGACAAATATCATCCATGTTTTTTGGTCTTTCTTTCTTTCATGTTGTACATCAGCTCCCCCCAGGGGCAAGAGGGCATTGAAGGAGGCTGCTGCTGCTGCTGAACAGGATCGGTCAGGCGAGGGCTCCTTTGCTGGCCCCGGTAAGTTTTAATTTTAATATAGAGTACCTATTTTTTCCTAGCGTTCCTCATTCGATTTTTTCTAAATCGTCTTTGATCTTCTTGTAGGCTGTATTTAAATTCTTATCCTGCCTCGACTATGACTCCCTGTGGTATTACTAGATTATTCTTATTAGTCTGTCTGTGTAGCTAACTAAGATTGCACATTTGGCAATTCCATTGGACTCCCATTCTAGTCAGCAATAGCTCTATGCACTGAGTGCAGTCCTCTGGGATTGTCCATAATGTCTTTTCAAGTCTTCTAAATGTTTATGCTTTGACAATTGCCAACAATAAAAAGGTGAATGACCACCAAGAAAGAATAAGATACTACTTTACTCTTGGTTTGGATAGGAGGACAATCCATTCTACTACTGTTGCAGGGACAAATCTACACAAACAGAAATATGGACACTAAATAGTGCATTGTTTATCAATTATAATAGGCGCAGGTAGACTTTCCACATACCTCAGTGATATCAGACTTTGAAGAACCCCCAATCTCCTTACTGACTAGATAGTGTGGCAGAGTCATGTAGCTCCCGAATTCATCGATGATTGATCCCAAATGATGATTATCCAACGCAGGACAAGAGTACGGAGTCAGAGTCTAGAAGTGTCAGAGGCACGGACTCATGCTTGCAAATTGCAAAACCTTTTGCTCATTCACTCATGACCAAAAACCACAGAGTCTATTTAAGTTTTAAAGCTTTATTACAAGTAAAAATATTTATTAAAATCAAGCTTGTCATAAAACATAAACGGTTGATTAAAAATGCAAAAGTACTTATACTCATTTTTTATTTCACACATTTATTGTGGGCGAGCCGAGCCCTCACCTGGTTTGAACTTTCATTTTTCTTTTTGGTGCTGAATCATTGGTCCCTTCGTCCTAATGTTTTCTTCTTAGAAGTAAAGCTTCTGTCTGTTATGAGGAAAATGGTGCGTGTTAAAAAGCGAGCATTCATCAGTTGTGCCAAATAATGCTGCAAGACAACACCCTTCCCTGGAAAACGGGACATTTTTACTTTAGAGTAGACAGTCACAATTTATTAGATTGGTTTCTGTATTCACATTTCTTCATCCCTAGACAAAATACTAGTGAGTGGTGTATGTCTATGACATCTAACATTCTTAAATGTACTTTGTAGGTGGAACATCTGGTGCTGGGCCCAGCGCGGAGGTGGAGGGAAGCTCTGGGGAGGAGGCGGTGCAAGTGCCGGACCAAATTGCTGTGCGGGTTGCCACGGTAGTGGCGGGCAGTGGTAAGCTCTTATATTCCTTACTTATTGAGATTGCAGACTGCATAGTGTGCTGCTCCCCGTGAGTAAACGTAAGGTCTGTCCAGATGAGAGACATGAAGAAGAATGATTGACATTTAGGGGCCTATTATGATGGCGGACGGTTCTGAGTCCGTCCGCCACCATAGAGTAGGAGGGACCATCCGCAGGGGCAGCGGCAGTCCCTCCGTGGTAATTAGGATGTGACCGCCACCCTGGCGGTCACATTCTGTATTTTTATCATTGCGGCGGGTGCTGCTTGAAGCAGCACCCGCCGGAGTGATAAAAATGTAAGTTGTGCATTTGCATGCACAAAGCGGCAGGCACCGCGCGGTGCCTGCCGCTTTGTGCAGGCAAATGCAGGGGGTACCATAGGTACCCCCCATGTGCACCCCCCCACCCCCCCTTCACCTCTGGGGGCCCGCAACGGGCCCCCAAACAAAAATCCGTATGCCTTTGCACGTCGGAAATGCCGCTGTGTAAAGGCATGTTCCTTCAGACATCCTGATATGGCTGGCGGTGTCTGATAGACACCGCCAGCCATGTTAGCCAGCCATGTTAGTGCTTTTCCACTGCGGACGGGAGGCGACCGCGGCGGAAAATCTGTTTCAGTCCGCTGCGGATTTCCCGCATCCTCCGGGCCGGCGGTGGATTCCGCCGGCCCGGAGGATGCGGGAAATCCGCAATCCTAATCTGCCCCATAGTTTGAATGGATGGATGCCTGGATCATGGTACTATCTGACTCTTAGATAGCATATGTGTATCTAGAGAGAGTAGACGGTCACTGGATGAACTAAGTGTTACTTTGAAGAGCATGTAACACCGCACCCGCACGTCCGTCCCAGTGTAGGAAAGGCAAGGAAAAGAAGTTGTAATTTTGTCCGAATACTACCATGAATAGTAGCAGTAGTTTGTATTGCAAGCACAGCATATATCCGGCTATTACGATGGCCACTCACTACCTCTGTTAATAAGTTTAGTAGAACTCGGTTATTCATGTGTGGATGTATCACTGTTCACTCAATAAAAAGCAAAGCACCTAAAGTCATCCCATATGTAAGTAAATACATACCATGGGCAGTGATAGATAATCAGATTATTTATCTTCTTCATTTTCCTTTTCTAGTATCCATCGGCACTGTAGGGTGAAAGGTAAATTAATTAAGAAGTAGCCCTTGTAACAGAGTATTCTCAGTGCCACCCGTAACAGAAAAGTAAGAGCATCACCACCTGCATGTACTGGACTGGTACAGTAACGCAAGTCTGTCTCACTCATCATGGCGGACGTCTGTTTTCCTCGGTTGCAAGTTGACTGCGCTGGCATTATGCCTGCTTGCATAAGTTAACGTACCAATTTTGCTAAACAAGAGAGAAGAAGAAGAATAAGACTGGTGTACTGTCATAGTCGACTCTAATGGAGTGAGTCCATAGTGCTCGTAGAATTGATTCCTTAAACTCCCACTAATGTTAGAGCAAGGGTGAAGAAGTGGGAGGTTAGATAGATACTGGCCACAATAGTTATGTACTGCACTTGGAAGTTGCTAGTTCTACTGTGACACAACTTTCTGCTGAATCATTTTTTGTTAATCTTAAAGAGCATTGGTTACAGACTATGTCTTTCTTTCTTCATATAGATGCTCCTTCCAAACCAACCCGCAAGGAGCTGGCTAGACGGGCCCGGCAACGGAGGCTGGAGGCCACTGTCGCTGAATATCGCCGGCTGGTGGCCCAGGAGGAGGGGGACACGCAGTCTACCACAACATCTACCGGGACAGCTGCATCCTCCTCCGTGCTCCCTGGGTCACCCAGACGGCGCAGGTCTCCAGCGGTACGGAGCCGGGGTACCGCAGCCACCCGCCACCCGCCACCGCCGAGCAAAGAAATCAGCTGCCCCCCACAGCAGTTGCCTTTCTCTGAGGGTTTCCTACCTCGAGCAGGAGCTGCTCTACACGAAAACCCTGCTCGCAACCCTCCGCAAGGAGCATTCCGACCTGGCCCGGAAATTCAACAGCAGCATCCAGCAGCAGGAAGAGACTGTCCCTTGCCCCTTTTTTAAAGACTTCTGGGGGGTGGGAATTGGGAGTTGGGTTTTTTCACTTTTTTGCACTTTTCACGGACATTCGTTGGGGTTAGGGAGTGGGGGTGGGTTGGGTCTTGTGGGAGATTATTTTTGTCAGGGATATAAATATACATTAAACTTTATCTTAGCATACTTGTTTTTTTACTGCTTTTGAGGCTGGTGGGTGGGGGTTTAACAGTAACTTTGTTTTGGTGACACTTAAGTGGCATCTTGATTCAAGTTGTGTAATTAATTGCCCAAATGTTTTCAAAACTAAGTGCCTCTCACAGAGTAAGTGAATTCAATAGTCCTAGGACTTTACTAATACTAGCGTCAGTCTCTCGTCTCTCCTAATACTCCATTATACTTCCTCCCCCCAAACGCTTATCTTACCTGCAAATTGTGTTTGGAAATAGGGCTAGGCACAGGGCTGGCTGCACGTCAAATGGCGATATGGCAATCCTGGGCAGATGAAATGTCATCATTGCGTTGGTACTAGTGGTGTTACACAGTGGCAGTTGCAGCATCTGAAAAAAAAGAAAATGAAACCTTGTTTGTCCTTACCGTAGCATTAGAACGGTACGATAGAGAATATAACAGGTGACAGTACACTAGAACAGTGCCACAATGTAGCCTAACAAATGGTAAAGTATTGAAAGTATAACTAGTACTTGCGTTGAATTTCTTTGACATTGGCTACTACTACAAGAAATAGTACTGAAGGTGAAGGACACAGCAGCGTAATAATTTGCCACTTCTAGGGGGAGGATGTTCTTAATGACCTATCAAGTTGATGGCGGCATGACGCACATGAAAATCTGCTTTCATTTGCCAATAGTGACTGAGTGTGAAGCTGAGTAAGTATGGAATATATCCTCTGATTCCTTCACCAGCCTGTTGCTATGACCTTATCCTCCCCAGCAAGTGTCTGGAATTATTGCTGTCATTTAGTCACACATCAATCAAAACCACACAGCCCGGGGAAAGAGGGTTAGGGTTTGTAAAATGAATGGGAATGGGGGATTTTGGGAAAGTTTTTTTGAGAGAAGAAAAAAAAAGCACAGCATGGACAAACAATAATTGAAGATAAAGAAATCTTTGGGTACAAAGCTAATCATGAATCTGTTAAGTGACATAAAGGAAGTGCATGCACTACTGCATGCATTGTTACTGAAAAGTAAGTAGTACTTTCGACAACCGTGAATGACAGAATGCGACAGTACAGGGCTGCAGCGTTTTCACTTGCCTATCTCTGCACTCAGAGAAACACTTCTTACATTAAATTAGGTTTAAAAAATAGCCGAAGTAAAACCTATAGAATGGCTGTAGGGATCAATTTAGAAGCAGAGAGAGATCCAAGAAATGCATAGTCACACTCATAGAAGTTCACAGCAATAACATTACTTAAAAAATAATTAGAAAAGAATGGATACTGTATCTGTATGTTGTTGTAGTCGTCCTGTTGAATTTGGTAAGTAAGTTGCACGCATCAAACCATTCCTCTTATTAGCGGCACTCCTCCATTACAGCTGACGCTTCGTCCATCAATGTTGGTGACCAGAAGACTCCCTGTCCACTGCCTGCCTGGCGGATGCTGAATTGCGGCTAGCTAATGTGAAGCCTGACTTCATCCTTTTTTTCCCATTGCACAGACTGAAACCCGGCCTGTAATTATTGATGGAAAAACAGGAAGTGATATTAGAACACCACTGACAAATAAATATAAGGTATGTACGCTGTGTAGTGCAAAAAGTCACACTTTGAGTTTCCTAATAGACAGTACAATATTTTTGAAAGTGCGTACTCTGTCTGAGTCTCCTTTTGAAGGATAAATAAGTATGGGCAAATTAATTTAGCGGATCTTTCCCCTGAAGCTATATGTACTGTAAACTGTGTTTTAGATCTAAATTTGACCTTCCCAGACCCTTACTAAAGCCAGTCGCAAAAATGTAGAAGGCCCCCAATCAGATCTCAAAAAACGAGGCCTAGTAGAAAACTGGTGACAAAACGTACTTTGAAAGTAAAAGTAGGCCCAAATCCCCCCTTACCCACCGTGGATTGTATTCAAACCACTTGCAAGCAAGCAAAAGTATCCATACCCAGCATTGCTCCAAGACTCGCAAACCCCCCCACAAACAGCCCCCCACCCAAACACATGCAATACAAATACTGCTAACCCTAACGAGCCCTAAGTTAAGAATAGTGGCAAACGCTTTCTTTAACTATGCCAAATCCCCCCTTTCCCATCATGGATTTTCTTTAAATCACTTGCAACCAAAATTACACATTCCCACGAGTGCTCTAAGACCCCAGAACTCAGTTGCAAAAATCTAGAACACCCCGAAACACATGCAATCCTGCTGCTAGGGCTAACCCTAATGAACCCTAAGTTACAAAAAGTGCCAAAAGGCTTTTCCACATGGATTTTCTCCAAACCAGTTTTATCCGGTATTAGACCTTCCCAGCAATGCCCCAAGACCCGCCAACCCACCCGCAAAAAAGCACAACACCCCCAAACAGCCAACAGCAATGGCCCCAGAACCGTCAACCCATGCGAAAACAAGTAGAAGACCCTCAAACAGCCAAAAAGCAAAAGTAGAAAAATGGGGACTTAGTTAGTTAGCTCAATGATTAGAGCGGCAGACCCTGATGCAGAGTTCTAGCCCGGGACTAGGGTTCAATTCCCCGCCTCGGCGGGTCTTGGGCTCAAAATTTCACGGACCTGATAATTCTCGCCTCGGTGCCTATTCCAATCATGGAGTGCCACTCTGCAACTCTGGGCAATAGCTTGCTTAATCTCCACAACGGCCCCCAAAACGCTAAAAGGATGCCTGGCCTCCACCTTGGGGGTGCCCAGGAGTGGACGCCTCACAGGGAAAGCCAGGATGGGTTCCACAGCGGTATTCGTACAAACGCCTTGAGACCCTTGCGGGTGAGTAGTGCGCTATACAAGTATCAATTTACATTTTTACATTTACATTTTCATGGCAATTTCCAAAATCACTCGGCGCTCGCTCTGCAGCTAGGCCCTAACTCCCCTCTGCCACCATGCATTTGCTTCAAACCTCTTGCAATCAAAAGTATCTATAGCCAGCAGTGCTACCAGACCCCGAAACCAACCCACAAACACCAGGAAGCCCCTTAAACAGGCCCCCAAAAAGGCTACATTGAGCGAATTGTCAGAAATAGCAAACACTTTCCTTATGGATTTTGTCCAAACCACTTCTATCCAGTATTAGACCTTCCCAGCAATGCCCCAAGAGACCCGCCAACCCACCCGCAAAAAAGCACAACACCCCCAAACAGCCAAAAAGGAAAATCTCATACTTGCAATATTTTTCGGGCTTCTGTCCAAACGCGCTGTGCAGCTAGGTCATAACTCCCCTTTTCCACCATGGATTTCCTGAAAAGCAAATGCAATCAAAATTAGACTGTGCCAGCAGTGCTCCCAGACCCCAAAACCCACCCACAAACACCCGGAACCCCCCCAAAGAGCACCTGAAAGACAAGCAAGTCAGCAAAAAGGCAAAAATAATTTCGCCTCCGATTTGGTCCAAACCACTTTTATCCGGTATTAGAGCTTCCCGCAAATGGCCCTAGAGCCGTCAACCCAGGCAAAAACAAGTAGAAGACCCCCAAACAGCCAAAATGCAAAAGTACAAAAATGGGGACTTGGTCATTTTCATGGCAATTTCCAAAATCACTCCGCGCGCTCTGCAGCTAGGCCCTAACTCCCCTCTGCCACCATGGATTTGCTTCAAACCTCTTGCAATCAAAAGTATCCATAGCCAGCAGTACTCCCTGACCCCGAAACACACCCACAAACACCAGGAAGCCCCCCAAACAGGCCCCCGAAAAAGCTACATTGAGCCAAATGTCAGAAATAGCAAAAACTTTTTTCTTATGGATTTTGTCCAAACCACTTCTATCCGGTATTAGACCTTCCCAGCAATGCCCCAAGAGACCCGCCAACCCACCCGCAAAAAAAGCACAACACCCCCAAACAGCCAAAAAGGAAAATCTCATACTTACAATATTTTTCGGCCTTCTGTCCAAACGCGCTGCGCAGCTAGGTCATAACTCCCGTTTTCCACCATGGATTTCCTGAAGAGCAAATGCAATCAAAATTAGACAGTGCCAGCAGTGCTCCCAGACCCCAAAACCCACCCACAAACACCCGGAACCCCCCCAAAGAGCACCTCAAAGACAAGCAAGTCAGCAAAAACTCAAAAATAATTTCGCCTCCGATTTGGTCCAAACCACTTTTATCCGGTATTAGAGCTTCCCAGCAATGGCCCCAGAGCCGTCAACCCAGGCAAAAACAAGTAGAAGACCCCCAAACAGCCAAAAAGCAAAAGTACAAAAATGGGGACTTGGTCATTTTCGTGGCAATTTCCAAAATCACTCCGCGCGCGCTCTGCAGCTAGGCCCTAAACACATGCAATCCTGCTGCTAGGGCTAACCCTAATGAACCCTAAGTTACAAAAAGTGCCAAAAGGCTTTTCCACATGGATTTTCTCCAAACCAGTTTTATCCGGTATTAGACCTTCCCAGCAATGCCCCAAGACCCGCCAACCCACCCGCAAAAAAGCACAACACCCCCAAACAGCCAACAGCAATGGCCCCAGAACCGTCAACCCATGCGAAAACAAGTAGAAGACCCTCAAACAGCCAAAAAGCAAAAGTAGAAAAATGGGGACTTAGTTAGTTTGCTCAATGATTAGAGCGGCAGACCCTGATGCAGAGTTCTAGCCCGGGACTAGGGTTCAATTCCCCGCCTCGGCGGGTCTTGGGCTCAAAATTTCACGGACCTGATAATTCTCGCCTCGGTGCCTATTCCAATCATGGAGTGCCACTCTGCAACTCTGGGCAATAGCTTGCTTAATCTCCACAACGGCCCCCAAAACGCTAAAAGGATGCCTGGCCTCCACCTTGGGGGTGCCCAGGAGTGGACGCCTCACAGGGAAAGCCAGGATGGGTTCCACAGCGGTATTCGTACAAACGCCTTGAGACCCTTGCGGGTGAGTAGTGCGCTATACAAGTATCAATTTACATTTTTACATTTACATTTTCATGGCAATTTCCAAAATCACTCGGCGCTCGCTCTGCAGCTAGGCCCTAACTCCCCTCTGCCACCATGCATTTGCTTCAAACCTCTTGCAATCAAAAGTATCTATAGCCAGCAGTGCTACCAGACCCCGAAACCAACCCACAAACACCAGGAAGCCCCTTAAACAGGCCCCCAAAAAGGCTACATTGAGCGAATTGTCAGAAATAGCAAACACTTTCCTTATGGATTTTGTCCAAACCACTTCTATCCAGTATTAGACCTTCCCAGCAATGCCCCAAGAGACCCGCCAACCCACCCGCAAAAAAGCACAACACCCCCAAACAGCCAAAAAGGAAAATCTCATACTTGCAATATTTTTCGGGCTTCTGTCCAAACGCGCTGTGCAGCTAGGTCATAACTCCCCTTTTCCACCATGGATTTCCTGAAAAGCAAATGCAATCAAAATTAGACTGTGCCAGCAGTGCTCCCAGACCCCAAAACCCACCCACAAACACCCGGAACCCCCCCAAAGAGCACCTGAAAGACAAGCAAGTCAGCAAAAAGGCAAAAATAATTTCGCCTCCGATTTGGTCCAAACCACTTTTATCCGGTATTAGAGCTTCCCAGCAATGGCCCCAGAGCCGTCAACCCAGGCAAAAACAAGTAGAAGACCCCCAAACAGCCAAAAAGCAAAAGTACAAAAATGGGGACTTGGTCATTTTCGTGGCAATTTCCAAAATCACTCCGCGCGCGCTCTGCAGCTAGGCCCTAACTCCCCTCTACCACCATGGACTTGCTTCAAACCTCTTGCAATCAAAAGTATCCATAGCCAACAGTGCTCCCAGACCCAGAAACCCACCCACAAACACCTGGAAGCCCCCCAAACAGGCCCCCGGAAACGCTACATTTAGCGAAATGTCAGAAATAGCAAAATCTTTTTTCTCATGGATTTTGTCCAAACCACTTCTATCCGGTATTAGACCTTCCCAGAAATGCCCCAAGAGACCCGCCAACCCACCCGCAAAAAAGCACAACACCCCCAAACAGCCAAAAAGGAAAATCTCATACTTACAATATTTTTCGGCCTTCTGTCCACACACGCTGTGCAGCTAGGTCATACCTCCCGTTTTCCACCATGGATTTCCTGAAAAGCAAATGCAATCAAAATTAGACTATGCCAGCAGAGCTCCCAGACCCCAAAACCCACCCACAAACACCCGGAACCCCCCCAAAGAGCACCTCAAAGACAAGCAAGTCAGCAAAAACGCAAAAATAATTTCGCCTCCGATTTGGTCCATATCACTTTTATCCGGTATTAGAGCTTCCCAGCAATGGCCCCAGAGCCGTCAACCCAGGCAAAAACAAGTAGAAGACCCCCAAACAGCCAAAAAGCAAAAGTACAAAAATGGGGACTTGGACATTTTCGTGGCAATTTCCAAAATCACTCCGCGCGCGCTCTGCAGCTAGGCCCTAACTCCCCTCTACCACCATGGACCAGCTTCAAACCTCTTGCAATCAAAAGTATCCATAGCTAACAGTGCTCCCAGACCCAGACCCCCACCCACAAACACCAGGAAGCCCCCCAAACAGGCCCCCGGAAACGCTACATTTAGCGAAATGTCAGAAATAGCAAAATCTTTTTCCTCATGGATTTTGTCCAAACCACTTCTATCCGGTATTAGACCTTCCCAGAAATGCCCCAAGAGACCCGCCAACCCACCCGCAAAAAAGCACAACACCCCCAAACAGCCAAAAAGGAAAATCTCATACTTACAATATTTTTCGGCCTTCTGTCCACACATGCTGTGCAGCTAGGTCATAACTCCCGTTTTCCACCATGGATTTCCTGAAAAGCAAATGCAATCAAAATTAGACTATGCCAGCAGAGCTCCCAGACCCCAAAACCCACCCACAAACACCCGGAACCCCCCCAAAGAGCACCTCAAAGACAAGCAAGTCAGCAAAAACGCAAAAATAATTTCGCCTCCGATTTGGTCCATATCACTTTTGTCCGGTATTAGAGATTCCCAGCAATGGCCCCAGAGCCGTCAACCCAGGCGAAAACAAGTAGAAGACCCCCAAACAGCCAAAAAGCAAACGTACAAAAATGGGGACTTAGTCATTTTCATGGCAATTTCCAAAATCACTCCGCGCGCGCTCTGCAGCTAGGCCCTAACTCCCCTCTGCCACCATGGATTTGCTTCAAACCTCTTGCAATCAAAAGTATCCATAGCCAGCAGTGTTCCCAGACCCTGAAACCCACCCACAAACACCAGGAAGCCCACCAAACAGGCCACCGAAAACGCTACATTTAGCGAAATGTCAGAAATAGCATAAACTTTTTCCTCATGGATTTTGTCCAAACCACTTCTATCCGGTATTAGACCTTCCAGCAATGCCCCAAGAGACCCGCCAACCGACCCGCAAAAAAGCACAATACCCCCAAACAGCCAAAAAGGAAAATCTCATACTTACAATATTTTTCGGCCTTCTGTCCAAACGCGCTGTGCAGCTAGGTCATAACTCCCGTTTTCCACCATGGATTTCCTGAAAAGCAAATACAATCAAAATTAGACTGTGCCAGCAGTGCTCCCAGACCCCAAAACCCACCCACAAACACCCGGAACCCCCCTAAAGAGCACCTCAAAGACAAGCAAGTCAGCAAAAACGCAAAAATAATTTCGCCTCCGATTTGGTCCAAACCACTTTTATCCGGTATTAGAGCTTCCCAGCAATGGCCCCAGAGCCGTCAACCCAGGCGAAAACAAGTAGAAGACCCCCAAACAGCCAAAAAGCAAAAGTACAAAATGGGGACTTAGTCATTTTCATGGCAATTTCCAAAATCACTCCGCGCGCGCTCTGCAGCTAGGCCCTAACTCCCCTCTGCCACCATGGATTTGCTTCAAACCTCTTGCAATCAACAGTATCCATAGCCAGCAGTGCTCTCAGACCCCAAAACCCACCTACAAACACCAGGAAGCCCCCCAAACAGGCCCCTGAAAACATGATAGTGAGCAAAAAGTCAAAAACGTTTTCCAGTCTGATTTGGTCAAAACCAGTTTTATCCGGTATTAGACCTTCCCAGCAATGCCCCAAAACCCGCAAACTCACCCGCAAAGAAGTAGAACACCCCCACAAGTGCAGAGTCTTTCTTCATTGAGCGTAATCCAGCCCTCAGCTTTGAGGGAAATAGGATTCTGGAGGAGCATGTTCTTGTGAACTTGTGAACCTGAGGAATGCAGACTGCGGCACCTTCAAATCAATAAGCAAATAAGTGAAGACAGTTCTGCTGATGGGCTTGTTTTTGTGATTAGGTGATTAAAGTTTTAATTATATTAACTGTGCAAAACAAAGAAAGACAGACACACAGGAATAAAAGTTAATATGGACGAAAAAGAAAGCTATCGATTCTTTGGCTCATTTTCAGGGCTCGGTGTCAGGGACCAAGAGTTCGTCCTCATACTCTGCGAATTCAGGCAGGAGTAGGTCAGTGTCACCTAACAGAGAAGTAATTCCCTCATCTAAGTTGCTGTCCTCCTCGTCTTCTTCCGGCGTGTATTCTCGTACTTTGTAATCTGGTGGTATGAGGTGCTGATTCATCTTGATCATTGTTAACCTCTCCACATTTTTGGGCGAGAGGCGGGTCCGTTTGCAAGTTACAATGCCACCAGCAGCACTGAAAACACGTTCAGAAGACACACTTGCGAGTGGGCAAGACAAGTAGTTTATAGCCAGATTGGAGATCTGTGCCCACAATTCTTTTTTCCCATGCCAATACGCCAATGGGTCAGCATTAACATAGACCTCTGTTGAGTCATTCAGATAGTCCTGCACCATCGACTGAAGGATCTCCAAGGTTCCTCCACTTTGCTTACTTTTTGCTGGGACCTCTTGAGAACCAAACCCAAGCTGAGTCAGCCAATCCTCTTCTTCACCCAATGTTACTGTTGTGTCTGGTGCAGATGATCCGGTTGCCAGTGTCTTTAATGGCTGAGAGGTCACTTCTGCCACAGCCACAGGTGCAGACGTGGATTCTTTTGACTGGGGATGGCCTGCTGAGGCTGATGTACTGCCTTTTCCTTAAATTTTCTTGCCTTCTCTTTCAAACCTCATGGCTGACAAGGCTAGCCAACGTTTGTACTTTGTAACATCTTCATCACCAAAAGGAAAGAATGCTCTGCCTGCCAGCACCTTTTTGTAGCGTGGATCCAGAATAGTAGCACAAATGTAATGCTGTTCTGAGTGGATCATTTTAAGACGTTCATCGCCAAGTAGGCGCTCTAATAATTTCTCCGCCAAAACAAAAGCGTCTTGCTTTTCTTTATCTTTTTGAAACATAAAGACACCGCCTTCAGTTGGTGCTCCAGCATGCGCATTAATGGGATAACTTTTCCCAAATTACAGTCCTCCCTGCTGACTGCACGCAAGAAGACCTCAAAAAGACGAAGCATGTCTGTCAGGCTTTTAACTAGCTTCCATTGCGCCGCATCTAGCCTCAGGTCCTTCTGAGCTGTACCCAGTGTTAAGAAATACTGATCGAGTACAGTAAGCTGCTCATGCAGACGCTCAAGCATGTAGAAGATTGAGTTCCAACGTTTTGGCACCTCCTGGATGAGTGCTTTCACTGGCATTCGACGTTCATGTAGCAGGCCCCTCAGATGCTTCCGGGCCTTAAAAGAATGGCTGAAATGGTTGCACATTCTTCGGCAGGTGAATGCTAACTCGCACGCTGGACTGTCTTCTTCACTCAAGAATTTTTTTACAACCAGGTTTATTCAGTGCGCCAAACACGTCACTCTGAAATAGTTACCCAGATCCATGGCCTTAACTACATTGGCGCCATTATCCGTGGAAACATAACCAATCTTGCGGTTTTTTCGGGACAGCCAGTGAAAGACCTTTGTGTTAAACTCATTCAAAATGTTTTCTGCTGTATGACGTTTCTCCAAGCCAAACATGGCTAGTGTTGCATGTTTCCGAGCAGCTTTAAGAACTTGGTCCGGGTCAACACCTGCGTTTAGCTTTGCTTTAACCCTTGAAAAAGAGACCCAGTGTGCAGTGATGCACATGTAATCAGTGCCTGCGGCACTGGTCCACATGTCTGTTGTCATATGTACAGTGTGAACAACACTCTTCTGCAAAGCTGCCCCAATCACCTCCAGCACATCTTCATGTAGTGCTGGAACCGCAACTCTGGCAAAATAGAACCGGCTAGGAACCTTCCATTTAGGGCAGAGCGCTGCCACTAATTCTAGAAAACCAACCCCTTCTACAAAAGAAAAAGGGAGAAGGTCTAGAGCTAACATTTTAGCCAGCATAGTGTTATACAGACGCATCAGTGGGTGGTTGGGTTCATATGGCGCTTCTGAAAACAACATGGTTCTAATGTTGGCCTTGACCATTTTACGGGATGATGATGATGACTTCTTTGACCCAGTTACGCTCGCTGATGAACTTTTTCGCATTGGTGTCTCACTCTCTCCCACACTCTTAGTGTGGCTCACAGAGGGTGTGCTGACAGGGGACTGGGTGTAAGTGAAGTAGCGTTTGACGCTTCTTCCTCCTCGTCATCATCAGATGAAACATCAACGTTTTCTTGACTTGCAATTCGGGCTTCCTTGATCTCCTTTAGGTGCGCAAACCATTGGACAGCGTGCTGTCTCTTAAGATGACCTCTCTGGCCTCCGGTACCATAGTTGGTACCAAACTTACCACAGCTAACTGCAAGCTTACAAATGCTACAAATGGCTATGTTTTCCTTTTTTGGGCAAACACTAAAGAAGTCCCAAACTGCGGACTTGAAATGTCTGTGGGGGCCGGAGGAGGCGAGACTGGTGGTGGTCATGCTGCTAATGCCAGATGAAGTGGAGGATGTGTATTGCCGAACTTTATTACGTTGTGCACTTTCACCACCACTAATTGAGGTTGAGGTGGATGGAGGTCCCTTCTGGCGAGGAAGAAATATGGAAGCGGTAGGTGGTGGTGTACTAGTTAACTCCAATGATTGTGGAGTTCACATTGCCTCCTCGTTGACAACACCATCACGCTCAGCAGCTTTTCGGGCTAGGGTCAAAATGTCTGTTTGCTGCATGCCCGCTGAGGCTTGAGTGACGTCTATGATGACTGCGTCGTCGTCGTGAGAGTCTTCATCAGCAGAAGTATACGCTACTTCTTGTTCAGCGTCATCATCACACTCCATAACTATGAGAGTTTCGACGACCTTCCTTTTACGCTTAGCTACCTTTGTCAGATCATGGTGTGCCTCACTCTCAGACGGCTGTGGTGGTTCCCAATTGTCATCCATATCATAAGAAGGAAGGGGGCTTGAAGAAGATGTAGACACCACCCTTGATCTTTTCCTTGCTAGGTATGTGGAAGACAATGAATGATCATCAGGAGGAGTGGCTTCCTCAAATGATACCTCGGCTTGATTGTCGATTTCCTGATGTGCCCCTACTTCGGGAGGAACAACTATTGAGGGCACTTGTCCCCCTCCATGCACCTCTGCTTGCGCATCTCCTTGCACTGCCTCTCCTTCCACATGTACTTGGGCTTGTACTTGCACATGTGGTTGTTGTTGCGGCTGTGGTTGTTCAACACTCGTCAGATGAGTTACAACAACCTGTGTTGATTGAGGGACATTGCTGCTACTTACTTGCGATGAGCCAACATCACTGGTCAATGATGATTGAACAACTAGACTAAGTGCCTCTGCAGCACTCAAGGGCTTGGACTTAAGTTGGCGTGGTGGTGGTGGCACTGAGCCCAATGGAGCGGGGGTGCTGCTCCCAGCTTGGTCCCCAGCATATCCCGCTGCTTCTGCAGGCGTACTTTTTTTTTTATTCCCAAAAAATGTGGCGGGCGGCACACCAGTCTCCTTGGTAACTTGCTTCTTCTGCTCCTTACTGGCAACTTTCTTGCTAGAGGAGCTACGGGGAACTTTTTTTGGGCCATCTTCTTCAGAGGTCAGAACAGCAGGCCGCAGTTGCACGAGTTGCAGAGTTGTCTGTGGCCAGACGTGACGTCACGTGACGTTATGCTGCACACACACACCACTGCAGGACTTCTTCCTGGCACTGGTGGTTCTCTTGAGTCTTGTGCACCTAAAAGCAATGGAAGACAGAGGAACATCAGTTCAGTTATACACCCCAAAAACTCGAAAACCACATAAAAATCAGCACAATCCCATGCCATCCAAGCCCTCAATGATGTTTAAATTCAAGACACCCCACAGAAAGACTAGGCCCATGCACCACTCACTAGCCCTGGTCAAAATGCCCCAACAACAGCCCAAAAATAAAAAAAACACAGAAATCACCACAATTCCATGCCATCCATGCCCTCCATGATGTTTAAATTCAAGACACCCCACAGAAAGACTAGGCCCATGCACCACTCACTAGCCCTGGTCAAAAGGCCCCAACAACAGCCCAAAAATCGAAAAACACGCAAAAATCACCACAATCCCATGCCATCCATGCCCTCAATGATGTTTAAATTCAAGACACCCCACAGAAAGACTAGGCCCATGCACCACTCACTACCCCTGGGCATAATTGATGAAAGCTAGGCAAAATGGGTGCAGGCCTGAGAACACTGCCTGCATTCAAAATGGCCCCTTGCCTCCCAGCCCATGGCCAGGGCCTGCCTGTACCAGCACTGAAAATGGCCCCCACCCACATGGCCAGTCCCCATGAACACCCCAAAAAACATCGAAAAACACAGAAAAATCAGCACAATCCCATGCCATCCATGCCCTCCATGATGTTTAAATTCAAGACAACATAGCAAACCCGCTGACATACTGAGCATGCACGAGAGACTAGTGTGCAAACCACGAGCATGAGCAGCAACAACACAAAGGGGTAGTCTTTCCACCCTTACTATTCAGACAGGTGCTCATCATTACCTTGTTAACCATAGTATAAAAAGCCCACACGCCGACAGGCTCATTCTACCGGAGGACGACGGCGGGACAACAGGCACAAGGCAGGCACTGACCAGAAAGACTGTGAGTATCACAAACATGACAAGCCTCCAAACAACAAACTGGGTAAGCACTTCTTTCCTCACAGGTCCCTAACCCCTACAGCCTATCTCTTTTTCTCCCATAGGGTCATCCCCTTACCGCTTCCCTCCAGGAAGCCTTGGCTAATAACCCAAAGTGTAAGAACAATTTTCTTGTGCCCTGCCACACTAAGTCAACTCCTTTCAGTGTGATTTCCGTGTTTTAGCCACACCACGCTCCTAATTAGTCGCGTATTTTCACTCTGATGGCACCACCAGTACCATCACACCTAGCCGACTATAGTCCTCTCACCTTGCACTATAGATCCGACCACCAAAGCATTGTTGACCATATGTCTAAATTGACTACTGACTCTCTCTGTAAATGTTTTGTCCTTGTTCTTAATGTTTGTTTGTACAGGTATGCATGAGAAGGGAACCCCCCCCCTCACATATAGAAAAACGCCTTAGTGAGTGTATCACATAGTCTGTACCACAACACTAAGTCTGTTTTATTTCACCACAACTTTTTAAAAAACGGTCCTGAGGAAAGCCAGAATACTCTAAGGCACTGGCTGAAACATGTCGACCATCTGAAGGACGCAGGGGGTAGTAACTCGCCACCCTCACGCGTCCTGTAGCCTTACTTTTAACCGCTGGTGACGGCCCAGTTATTAAAATTTTATTTACCCTCCGGTACTGGAACCACCACCAAGCCGGTTTAAATCACAACTCACCCAACCTCACTGCACTCTCAGCAATATACCTGCTCCGCTGTAATCAGGCGTTGTAGCACACCCGGGATATACTAGGTGTCACTGGGTGGGCCCGATGATGAAGCATGCCACCAACTAGGTTGGTGGGTGAGGGCTTCATGAATACACCAACAAGGTGCCCGTGACAGAACTAATTTGAGTACTGCAACACTTTGGTCAACTTAAGCTAGTCCTCTTTGTTTAATCACATATAAAACCTCGGGGACTCGGACTAGCTACCTAGTCCTCGCTCTCCCTCTTGTTACACGCATAAATTCAAGACACCCCATAGAAAGACTAGGCCCATGCACCACTCACTAGCCCTGGTCAAAAGGCCCCAACAACAACCCAAAAATCGAAAAACACACACAAATCACCACAATCCCATGCCATGCATGCCCTCGATCATGTTTAAATTCAAGACACCCCACAGAAAGACTAGGCCCATGCACCACTCACTAGCCCTGGTCAAAAGGCCCCAACAACAGCCCAAAAATCGAAAAACACACAAAAATTACCACAATCCCATGCCATCCATTCCCTCAATGATGTTTAAATTCAAGACACCCCACAGAAAGACTAGGCCCATGCACCACTCACTAGCCCTGGTCAAAAGGCCCCAACAACAGCCCAAAAATCGAAAAACACACAAAAATCACCACAATCCCATGCCATTCAAGCCCTCAATGATGTTTAAATTCATGACACCTCACAGAAAGACTAGGCCCCTGCACCACTCACTACCCCTGGGCATAATGGATGAAAGCTAGGCAAAATGGGTGCAGGCCTGAGAACACTGCATGCATTCAAAATGGCCCATGCCTCCCAGCACATGGCCAGGGCCTGCCTGTACCAGCACTCAAAATGGCCCCCAACCACATGGCCAGTCCCCATGAACACCCCAAAAAATAGAAAAACACAGAAAAATCAGCACAATCCCATGCCATCCATGCCCTCCATGATGTTTAAATTCAAGACACCCCACAGAAAGACTAGGCCCATTCACCGCTCACTAGCCCTGGTCAAAAGGCCCCAACAATAGCCCAAAAATCGAAAAACACACAAAAATCACCACAATCCCATGGCATCCATGCCTTCAATGATGTTTAAATTCAAGACACCCCACAGAAAGACTAGGCCCATGCACCACTCACTACCCCTGGGCATAATGGATGAAAGCTAGGCAAAATGGGTGCAGGCCTGAGAACACTGCCTGCATTTAAAATGGCCCCTTGCCTCCCAGCACATGGCAGGGCCTGCCTGTACCAGCACTCAAAATGGCCCCCAACCACATGGCCAGTCCCCATGAACACCCCCAAAAATCGAAAAACACAGAAAAATCAGCACAATCCCATGCCATCCATGCCCTCCATGATGGTTAAATTCAAGACACCCCACAGAAAGACTAGGCCCATGCACCACTCACTAGCCCTGGTCAAAAGGCCCCAACAACAGCCCAAAAATCAAAAAACACACAAAAATCACCACAATCCCATGCCATCCATGCCCTCAATCATGTTCAAATTCAAGACACCCCACAGAAAGACTAGGCCCATGCACCACTCACTAGCCCTGGTCAATAGGTCCCAACAACCGAACAAAAATCGAAAAACACACAAAAATCACCACAATCCCATGCCATCCATGCCCTCAATGATGTTTAAATTCAAGACACCCCACAGAAAGACTAGGCCCATGCACCACTCACTACCCCTGGGCATAATGGATGAAAGCTAGGCAAAATGGGTGCAGGCCTGAGAACACTGCCTGCATTCAAAATGCCCCCTTGCCTCCCAGCACATGGCCACGGCATGCCTGTACCAGCACTGAAAATGCCCCCCATCCACATGGCCAGTCCCCATGAACACCCCAAAAAATCAAAAAACACAGAAAAATCAGCACAATCCCATGCCATCCATGCCCTCCATGATGTTTACGTTTAAGACACCCCACAGAAAGACTAGGCCCATGCACCACTCACTAGCCCTGGTCAAAAGGCCCCAACAACAGCCCAAAAATCGAAAAGCACACAAAAATCACCAGAATCCCATGCCATCCATGCCCTCAATCATGTTCAAATTCAAGACACCCCACAGAAAGACTAGGCCCATGCACCCCTGTGTACCCCTGGGCATAATGGATGAAAGCATGGCAGACTGGGTGCAGGCCTATGGCAAAACAAAGCATACTGCCTGGCTTCAAAATGGCCCCTAGACCCCCACCACATGGACAGGCCTGGCCTGCACCAGTCCTCAAAATGGCCCCCACCAACATGGCCAGTCCCCATGAACACCCCAAAAAATCGAAAAACACAGAAAAATCAGCACAATCCCATGCCATCCATGCCCTCCATGATGTTTAAATTCAAGACACCCCACAGAAAGACTAGGCCCATTCACCGCTCACTAGCTCTGGTCAAAAGGCCCCAACAACAGCCCAAAAATCGAAAAACACACAAAAATCACCACAATCCCATGCCATCCATGCCCTCAATGATGTTTAAATTCAAGACACCCCACAGAAAGACTAGGCCCATGCACCACTCACTACCCCTGGGCATAATGGATGAAAACTAGGCAAAATGGGTGCAGGCCTGAGAACACTGCATGCATTTAAAATGGCCCCTTGCCTCCCAGCACATGGCCAGGGCCTGCCTGTACCAGCACTCAAAATGGCCCCCACCCACATGGCCAGTCCCCATGAACACCCCAAAAAATCGAAAAACACAGAAAAATCAGCACAATCCCATTCCATCCATGCCCTCCATGATGTTTAAATTCAAGACACCCCACAGAAAGACTAGGCCCATGCAGCACTCACTAGCCCTGGTCAAAAGGCCCCAACAACAGCCCAAAAATCGTAAAACACACAAAAGTCACCACAATCCCATGCCATCCATGCCCTCAATCATGTTCAAATTCAAGACACCCCACAGAAAGACTAGGCCCATGCACCACTCACTAGCCCTGGTCAAAAGGTCCCAACAACAGCCCAAAAATCGAAAAACACACAAAAATCACCACAATCCCATGCCATCCATGCCCTCAATGATGTTTAAATTCAAGACACCCCACAGAAAGACTAGGCCCATGCACCACTCATCACCCCTGGGCATAATGGATGAAAGCTAGGCAAAATGGGTGCAGGCCTGAGAACACTGTCTGCATTCAAAATGGCCCCTTGCCTCCCAGGACATGGCCAGGGCCTGCCTGTACCAGCACTGAAAATGGCCCCCACCCACATGGCCAGTCCCCATGAACACCCCAAAAAATCGAAAAACGCAGAAAAATCAGCACAATCCCATGCCATCCATGCCCTCCATGATGGTTAAATTTAAGACACCCCACAGAAAGACTAGGCCCATGCACCACTCACTAGCCCTGCTCAAAAGGCCCCAACAACAGCCCAAAAATCGAAAAACACACAAAAATCACTACAATCACATACCATCCATGCCCACAATCATGTTCAAATTCAAGACACCCCACAGAAAGACTAGGCCCATGCACCCCTGAGTACCCCTGGGCATAATGGATGAAAGCATGGCAGACTGGTTGCAGGCCTATGGCAAAACAAAGCACACTGTCTGGCTTCAAAATGGCCCCTAGACCCCCACCACATGGACAGGCCTGGCCTGCACCAGTCCTCAAAATGGCCCCCACCCACATGGACAGGCCCATGAACACCCCAAAAATCGAAAAAGCACACAAAAATCACCACAATCCCATGCCATCCATCCCCTCAATGATGTTTAAATTCAAGACACCCCACAGAAAGACTAGGCCCATGCACCACTCACTAGCCCTGGTCAAAATGCCCCAACAACAGCCCAAAAATAAAAAAAACACAGAAATCACCACAATTCCATGCCATCCATGCCCTCCATGATGTTTAAATTCAAGACACCCCACAGAAAGACTAGGCCCATGCACCACTCACTAGCCCTGGTCAAAAGGCCCCAACAACAGCCCAAAAATCGAAAAACACGCAAAAATCACCACAATCCCATGCCATCCATGCCCTCAATGATGTTTAAATTCAAGACACCCCACAGAAAGACTAGGCCCATGCACCACTCACTACCCCTGGGCATAATTGATGAAAGCTAGGCAAAATGGGTGCAGGCCTGAGAACACTGCCTGCATTCAAAATGGCCCCTTGCCTCCCAGCCCATGGCCAGGGCCTGCCTGTACCAGCACTGAAAATGGCCCCCACCCACATGGCCAGTCCCCATGAACACCCCAAAAAACATCGAAAAACACA
Source organism: Lissotriton vulgaris (assembly GCF_964263255.1). Taxonomy (NCBI): domain Eukaryota; kingdom Metazoa; phylum Chordata; class Amphibia; order Caudata; family Salamandridae; genus Lissotriton; species Lissotriton vulgaris. The sequence continues at coordinate 148,788,838 of NC_141693.1, forward strand.
GAAAAATCAGCACAATCCCATGCCATCCATGCCCTCCATGATGTTTAAATTCAAGACAACATAGCAAACCCGCTGACATACTGAGCATGCACGAGAGACTAGTGTGCAAACCACGAGCATGAGCAGCAACAACACAAAGGGGTAGTCTTTCCACCCTTACTATTCAGACAGGTGCTCATCATTACCTTGTTAACCATAGTATAAAAAGCCCACACGCCGACAGGCTCATTCTACCGGAGGACGACGGCGGGACAACAGGCACAAGGCAGGCACTGACCAGAAAGACTGTGAGTATCACAAACATGACAAGCCTCCAAACAACAAACTGGGTAAGCACTTCTTTCCTCACAGGTCCCTAACCCCTACAGCCTATCTCTTTTTCTCCCATAGGGTCATCCCCTTACCGCTTCCCTCCAGGAAGCCTTGGCTAATAACCCAAAGTGTAAGAACAATTTTCTTGTGCCCTGCCACACTAAGTCAACTCCTTTCAGTGTGATTTCCGTGTTTTAGCCACACCACGCTCCTAATTAGTCGCGTATTTTCACTCTGATGGCACCACCAGTACCATCACACCTAGCCGACTATAGTCCTCTCACCTTGCACTATAGATCCGACCACCAAAGCATTGTTGACCATATGTCTAAATTGACTACTGACTCTCTCTGTAAATGTTTTGTCCTTGTTCTTAATGTTTGTTTGTACAGGTATGCATGAGAAGGGAACCCCCCCCCTCACATATAGAAAAACGCCTTAGTGAGTGTATCACATAGTCTGTACCACAACACTAAGTCTGTTTTATTTCACCACAACTTTTTAAAAAACGGTCCTGAGGAAAGCCAGAATACTCTAAGGCACTGGCTGAAACATGTCGACCATCTGAAGGACGCAGGGGGTAGTAACTCGCCACCCTCACGCGTCCTGTAGCCTTACTTTTAACCGCTGGTGACGGCCCAGTTATTAAAATTTTATTTACCCTCCGGTACTGGAACCACCACCAAGCCGGTTTAAATCACAACTCACCCAACCTCACTGCACTCTCAGCAATATACCTGCTCCGCTGTAATCAGGCGTTGTAGCACACCCGGGATATACTAGGTGTCACTGGGTGGGCCCGATGATGAAGCATGCCACCAACTAGGTTGGTGGGTGAGGGCTTCATGAATACACCAACAAGGTGCCCGTGACAGAACTAATTTGAGTACTGCAATACTTTGGTCAACTTAAGCTAGTCCTCTTTGTTTAATCACATATAAAACCTCGGGGACTCGGACTAGCTACCTAGTCCTCGCTCTCCCTCTTGTTACACGCATAAATTCAAGACACCCCATAGAAAGACTAGGCCCATGCACCACTCACTAGCCCTGGTCAAAAGGCCCCAACAACAACCCAAAAATCGAAAAACACACACAAATCACCACAATCCCATGCCATGCATGCCCTCGATCATGTTTAAATTCAAGACACCCCACAGAAAGACTAGGCCCATGCACCACTCACTAGCCCTGGTCAAAAGGCCCCAACAACAGCCCAAAAATCGAAAAACACACAAAAATTACCACAATCCCATGCCATCCATTCCCTCAATGATGTTTAAATTCAAGACACCCCACAGAAAGACTAGGCCCATGCACCACTCACTAGCCCTGGTCAAAAGGCCCCAACAACAGCCCAAAAATCGAAAAACACACAAAAATCACCACAATCCCATGCCATTCAAGCCCTCAATGATGTTTAAATTCATGACACCTCACAGAAAGACTAGGCCCCTGCACCACTCACTACCCCTGGGCATAATGGATGAAAGCTAGGCAAAATGGGTGCAGGCCTGAGAACACTGCATGCATTCAAAATGGCCCATGCCTCCCAGCACATGGCCAGGGCCTGCCTGTACCAGCACTCAAAATGGCCCCCAACCACATGGCCAGTCCCCATGAACACCCCAAAAAATAGAAAAACACAGAAAAATCAGCACAATCCCATGCCATCCATGCCCTCCATGATGTTTAAATTCAAGACACCCCACAGAAAGACTAGGCCCATTCACCGCTCACTAGCCCTGGTCAAAAGGCCCCAACAATAGCCCAAAAATCGAAAAACACACAAAAATCACCACAATCCCATGGCATCCATGCCTTCAATGATGTTTAAATTCAAGACACCCCACAGAAAGACTAGGCCCATGCACCACTCACTACCCCTGGGCATAATGGATGAAAGCTAGGCAAAATGGGTGCAGGCCTGAGAACACTGCCTGCATTTAAAATGGCCCCTTGCCTCCCAGCACATGGCAGGGCCTGCCTGTACCAGCACTCAAAATGGCCCCCAACCACATGGCCAGTCCCCATGAACACCCCCAAAAATCGAAAAACACAGAAAAATCAGCACAATCCCATGCCATCCATGCCCTCCATGATGGTTAAATTCAAGACACCCCACAGAAAGACTAGGCCCATGCACCACTCACTAGCCCTGGTCAAAAGGCCCCAACAACAGCCCAAAAATCAAAAAACACACAAAAATCACCACAATCCCATGCCATCCATGCCCTCAATCATGTTCAAATTCAAGACACCCCACAGAAAGACTAGGCCCATGCACCACTCACTAGCCCTGGTCAATAGGTCCCAACAACCGAACAAAAATCGAAAAACACACAAAAATCACCACAATCCCATGCCATCCATGCCCTCAATGATGTTTAAATTCAAGACACCCCACAGAAAGACTAGGCCCATGCACCACTCACTACCCCTGGGCATAATGGATGAAAGCTAGGCAAAATGGGTGCAGGCCTGAGAACACTGCCTGCATTCAAAATGCCCCCTTGCCTCCCAGCACATGGCCACGGCATGCCTGTACCAGCACTGAAAATGCCCCCCATCCACATGGCCAGTCCCCATGAACACCCCAAAAAATCAAAAAACACAGAAAAATCAGCACAATCCCATGCCATCCATGCCCTCCATGATGTTTACGTTTAAGACACCCCACAGAAAGACTAGGCCCATGCACCACTCACTAGCCCTGGTCAAAAGGCCCCAACAACAGCCCAAAAATCGAAAAGCACACAAAAATCACCAGAATCCCATGCCATCCATGCCCTCAATCATGTTCAAATTCAAGACACCCCACAGAAAGACTAGGCCCATGCACCCCTGTGTACCCCTGGGCATAATGGATGAAAGCATGGCAGACTGGGTGCAGGCCTATGGCAAAACAAAGCATACTGCCTGGCTTCAAAATGGCCCCTAGACCCCCACCACATGGACAGGCCTGGCCTGCACCAGTCCTCAAAATGGCCCCCACCAACATGGCCAGTCCCCATGAACACCCCAAAAAATCGAAAAACACAGAAAAATCAGCACAATCCCATGCCATCCATGCCCTCCATGATGTTTAAATTCAAGACACCCCACAGAAAGACTAGGCCCATTCACCGCTCACTAGCTCTGGTCAAAAGGCCCCAACAACAGCCCAAAAATCGAAAAACACACAAAAATCACCACAATCCCATGCCATCCATGCCCTCAATGATGTTTAAATTCAAGACACCCCACAGAAAGACTAGGCCCATGCACCACTCACTACCCCTGGGCATAATGGATGAAAACTAGGCAAAATGGGTGCAGGCCTGAGAACACTGCATGCATTTAAAATGGCCCCTTGCCTCCCAGCACATGGCCAGGGCCTGCCTGTACCAGCACTCAAAATGGCCCCCACCCACATGGCCAGTCCCCATGAACACCCCAAAAAATCGAAAAACACAGAAAAATCAGCACAATCCCATTCCATCCATGCCCTCCATGATGTTTAAATTCAAGACACCCCACAGAAAGACTAGGCCCATGCAGCACTCACTAGCCCTGGTCAAAAGGCCCCAACAACAGCCCAAAAATCGTAAAACACACAAAAGTCACCACAATCCCATGCCATCCATGCCCTCAATCATGTTCAAATTCAAGACACCCCACAGAAAGACTAGGCCCATGCACCACTCACTAGCCCTGGTCAAAAGGTCCCAACAACAGCCCAAAAATCGAAAAACACACAAAAATCACCACAATCCCATGCCATCCATGCCCTCAATGATGTTTAAATTCAAGACACCCCACAGAAAGACTAGGCCCATGCACCACTCATCACCCCTGGGCATAATGGATGAAAGCTAGGCAAAATGGGTGCAGGCCTGAGAACACTGTCTGCATTCAAAATGGCCCCTTGCCTCCCAGGACATGGCCAGGGCCTGCCTGTACCAGCACTGAAAATGGCCCCCACCCACATGGCCAGTCCCCATGAACACCCCAAAAAATCGAAAAACGCAGAAAAATCAGCACAATCCCATGCCATCCATGCCCTCCATGATGGTTAAATTTAAGACACCCCACAGAAAGACTAGGCCCATGCACCACTCACTAGCCCTGCTCAAAAGGCCCCAACAACAGCCCAAAAATCGAAAAACACACAAAAATCACTACAATCACATACCATCCATGCCCACAATCATGTTCAAATTCAAGACACCCCACAGAAAGACTAGGCCCATGCACCCCTGAGTACCCCTGGGCATAATGGATGAAAGCATGGCAGACTGGTTGCAGGCCTATGGCAAAACAAAGCACACTGTCTGGCTTCAAAATGGCCCCTAGACCCCCACCACATGGACAGGCCTGGCCTGCACCAGTCCTCAAAATGGCCCCCACCCACATGGACAGGCCCATGAACACCCCAAAAATCGAAAAAGCACACAAAAATCACCACAATCCCATGCCATCCATCCCCTCAATGATGTTTAAATTCAAGACACCCCACAGAAAGACTAGGCCCATGCACCACTCACTCGCCCTGGTCAAAAGGCCCCAACAAGAGCCCAAAAATCGAAAAACACACAGAAATCACCACAATCCCATGCCATCCATGCCCTCAATGATGTTTAAATTCAAGACACCCCACAGAAAGACTAGGCCCATGCACCACTCACTACCCCTGGGCAATAGGCCCCAACAACAGCCCAAAAATCGAAAATTCCAAAATTGTAGTTGCAGCAACTGTAATGCCCCAAACAAACTTACTTGTGAAATTTCTAATCCAAAAGTGATCCAAAGAAAGTCAAAAAGGCCTCAAATCCAAATATCCAGCAGCATCCACAAAAAGTAATCCTTCCAGGTCAAGATCCGAATGAAAGTGACCAGCACATGAAGAAAGCACTGGGAGTTGGTGACTGTGGGGCACTTCCTTCCTCCCACCCAGCCCCCCCCCCAAAATGGACTCCTTGCAAAAAAAAGTGCCCAACCCCAGGAGTTATTCTGATAAAAATCATCATTTTCAGAAGGTTTATGCTGCTTGCTGGTGGATTTCTTGTGCAGAATTGCAAATTCTGTATTTCGCGAGTGCGAGATTGTTGCTGCCCGCCGCATCTACGCGTTCGCAATTGCGAACTCTCGCGATGCGTACTGTGCAAGGTGGCAAGCCGCGATTACGTAATCGCGGTCGCCAAACTCCCGCGGGATTCCGCAGCAAGATCCAAAATGGCGAAGCACTCGCAAAATATCGAGAAAAACAACTCGGCAAATGCTGAATGACGGTAAGTGAACGCCGCGTGCCGCAATATTGTATCACCAAGCAAAAAAATCCACCGCGTGCGACTTTGCGGATTTTCCGCAAATTCGCGAGAGTTCGCAGATTGCGAATTTACCGAAAATCTGCAAAATACGCGAGCGGAACGGATTTTACGCCCATGCTTAAACCTTATACATAAGGATGCACTCTCGCATTTTCTTAATAAGCTGGAACCCTCTAAGCAGCTTGATGCTAATTCTGCTGCCGTGGAGCTATCCCAAAAAATGGCAATAGCAATTGATTCTCTTGCTCCGGTCAAGAAGCATTATTCTGCAAGATTAAGATCTTTGGCCCCTTGGTTCACAGAGAGACTCAGAAAACTCAGACAGGGCTGTCGTAAACAGAAAAGGTTGTGGCTTGCTCACTTAGAACCCCCCCCCCCCGAGAGGAACAACATATGCAATGTCTGAAAGACTATAAAGCAGCTATTATGGAAGAAAAGAGATTATACTTTTTCAGGGTTACCACTTCCCTGAAATCTTCTAGGGATCTCTTTAAGATCATTAATTGTCTCATTTCCCTGCAGGTATCTGATCCCTCAGAGGTTTCGCAGGAACCCTGTGATAACATTTTCAGGTTTTTTTCAAGCCAAAACTTGCGATATTCATGCTCTGTTGGAAACAGCGAACACCAGTATTAGGTCCGGAATGCAAACCTCTATTCCTTCCGGTGAGATCCTGCCCTTGGAGGAGACTCCCAGGCTCCACACCTTCCCCCCTCTGTCATTGGAGCTGATAGATAGGCTCCGTGTCAACTCAGGCTTCCCTCTAGATCCTTGCCCTCTAACGGTGTTAAAAACCTTCCGGGAGATCGCGATCCCCCTTTTTAACGGAAGTCATGAACGCCGCCATTTCGGAGGGAGTTTATCCTTCGCTGTGGAAGATAGCGGCTGTGAAACCACTATTGAAGAAACCGTCGTTAGATACTGGCGATTTGAAACGTTTTTGAAGAATCTTCTTGCCAAGATTTTGGAGGCTTATCTAAATCTCCATCTAAGCACTTAGCTAAACGACCACACTCTCTTGTATGGTTCTCATTCAACATGGTTTCAGGAGATACCATAGTACGGAGACAGCCCTGACAGCAGTTTTTAACAACATCCGCACTCAGGTTGATGCTGGCCATACCACTATTCTGGTGCTCTTGGATCTCACAGCAGCCTTTGACACTCTGTCTCCTCACAGGCTGGTGGCTCGCCTTGGAGAGATAGGTGTCGGGGGTACTGCTCTGAGTCTCCTTGACTCCTTTCTCAGTGAATGAGAGCAGAGGGTGAAGCTAGGCCAGTTCTTTTCAGCCCCTAAATGTTTGCAGTATGGTGTCCCTCAAGGCTCCTCTTTGAGCCCTATACTCTTTAATATCTATGTGGCCCCGCTCGCAAAGGTGGTGAGATCTTTTGGGCTGGAGGTGTTCCCACCCAAATAATGGTCTCCATAACGCATACTGTAAAAGATTGTGCCCTTAATTTTAGGAGCTGCATGGAGACAGTTTCCCTTTGGATGGTGGAAAACTATCTGAAGCTGAATGGAGAGAAGACCGAGGTCTTGATTTTTTGAAGCAATCGGGAAATCTGGTCCAGTGACTAGTGGGCAGCGCGCTTAGTGTGTGCCCCTGTCCAGTTTCTCATGGGAAGAACCTAGGGGTGATTGTGGACAATGCCCCCTCTCTGGATCTTCAGGTAAACAGGACCGTCTGCACCTGTTTTGGCATTACCAGGATTCTCAGAAAGGTCTCCCACTACCTTTCCTTCGAAGCACGCAAGCAGGCCATCATAGCCTTAGTAACGTCCAGATTGGACTATTGCAATGCCCTTTATCTGGGCATCAATACAGGTCTTATTCACGGGTTACAGATGGTGCAGAATGCTGCGGCCAGGCTGGTATAGAATCTCCCTTGACATCATTCAGTTTCAGCCTCGATGAAGCTTCTGCACTGGCTCCCGATAGACCGTAAGATCATTTTCAAGATCCTATGCCTGACTCATGAAGCCTTTTACGACTCTGGCTCTGAAGGTATTAAGTCGATTGTCCCTCATTATGCTCCCACCAGATCCCTTCGGTCTTCGAACAAAAACGTACTCACTGTTCCCAGGTTTAAGAAGGTTAACTGGGGTGGCAGAGCTTTGTCTACTGCTGCGCCCAAACTGTGGAATTCCCTTCCAGTAGGAATTTCTAGTTTGGTCTCTCTTTCATTATTTCAAAGGGCCTTAAAGACTTGGCTTTTTCTTGATTCCTCAGTTTGAGCATGTTTTTCTTCTCTCCGTCTCCTGATGCTTGCATCCAGCGCCTTGACGCCCTTGGGCTAAGTTCACGCTCTACAAGTTTTAATTAATTATTTAACTCATTCATTCATTCATTCATTCATTCATTCATTCATTCATTCATTCAATTTAAAAATGGATTTATCCAGAGATAGCAGTCCAGTCATCTAAAATCCTTGATTCTGGATCGTTAAAAGCACATTTCTTGCTGCTATTCTGCCCCTTACATTCTGTTTTGATAATGGATTTCTCCTAAAATTGGCTGTCCATTTCACTTTCTTCGTCGAAATTTGCATATGAAAACACCTGCGTAGCACTGATTCGTCCTCACGTCCTCGAAACGCCAACACTGAAACTGAATGAGAGTTGGAGAACACAATAAAGGATTTGGACAGATCCAAGCCCTAGGACTTTTTAACGTGGAGCACCAGTGACAAAAATTTGTTGTCCAGCAACTAACCAGAAGAACCCAACTGTTGTTTTTATGAGATTTCACAGACTAAGGGACAAGAACATGTCTATAAAATTAAATGAACCAAGGCTCCAATGATATGAATTAAGGATTGAAATTTAACGGCAACCAATCAGTGCCAAAAAAGAGAGACGTATAGTTGTCTTGATAAAGATGGAATATTAAAAAGGACCATTGAAACACGTCAACACTGCACCCAACACAATCCTTGGGAACAGCTCATCCTATAGATATAAAACAATAAGATTGTATCTAGGACTAGCTATTAAAGTGTTGAACCCGGATGTGTTACTAAATGACAAAATGCACTGTCTGTATCTGTCTCACTGTTAACTGTCTGTTGGTACATTCAATCTAGGTATAGGCTTTTTCTTTTAATTAGTATTGGAATAAGGTATAAATGTTTTTGTAATTATTGTCCTTAATTGAAATAAGGATTCCTTCAAGTGTATGTGAAACATATGTGTTCATGGTATATGAATTTGTTTTTTAAGTGTGATTATAGGCAATTCTATGTGGTTTTTAATTGCAATGATTGTTGAGTTTTAATAAAAAATACTTTTTAATACATTCTCTACACTTGGTATGGTCATATTTAGTATTGTATATGATCTAACACATGGGCTTTAAGTTGTGTTGCTGGGAGCTTTGAGACCCAGCATAAATTTAACTTTCCACCAAGGAAATTTCACTTCTACCTTGCACATTGACCCTGCATCTAAGGCCAAGTGGGTTGTTTAAGTATTAAAGCGTGGTATGGTCAAAGCTGCATTGTTTCAAGTCAGAGGTCTTGTAGACTACAAGATTTCCTTCATCACTCCAGTCCATCCACTCTCAGGGGCAGATTGACAAATCCCTTGCCACACTTTTGTGCCGCCGTTACGTCCCTTTTGTGACGCAGCGGCGGCATAAACAATGCGGCTAATTTACAACGTGATGCATCTATGGAGATGCGTCACGTTGTAAAGTCCTGCATCACATTATAGCTGTGTCATGTATAATATATGCAGGGTGGACGTTCCCACGCAGGAAAGCCTCGTATAAGTGGCTCAATGAAGTATACAAGATTTCACTGTGCCACTTCTAGGACGACACTGCACCAAACCCTTACGCCTGCTTGAGGCAGGTCTAAGGACTGATGCAGTACAATAAGTATAGGCCTCAACATGCATTGCTGGAGTTGCGTCGTGTAGGTTAGTTTCTTGTAAATCTGCCCCTCAGTCTTCAGGTCATCTCATATGGGAACACTGCCTTTGACTGTTCCATTGTTAATTGGATGCAAGATCTCCAGTTGCATTAGATAGAAGAGGCATGTGAAGCCCACCTCCACACTGCCTCACTTGGCATACAATTGTTGGTGGGCAGTAGGGTGGACTGAAGACCTTAATACATACAGTCAAAAAGGCAGATGGGTGGATTGAGACAAGGCTAGTGATATTATTATTAATATTACTATTATTATCAAGAACAATAATAATAAAAAGTATAACAATTATAATTATACATGGAATGACAGATAGGGGAAGGCATTCAAAAGTGGTGAATACTTAGGTTTGCATAGATATAGCTGTCTCTTCAAATCTTTGCATCCGTCACAATGGTGTAGCCAGGATTTCTTTGCCAGACGAGTTGTGGTTCATACCTTCACGCAGTATTAAGAAGGATGAGCCTTTCAAATGGCCCCATCCACCCCTTTGAGTTCTCTCATCCCCTCCTCATTGGTCCTAAGCTCCTGCAAACTGAGATGTTTACTTGGGTCATTTCTTCCGCTTGCAGCCTTCCCTTGTTTTTTATTAATATTTCTTTGGGATTTTGCAGTGCATCATAAGAAGAACAGGTATAAATAAATAAATCCAATCATAAAAAGAATCATATATTGGGTATCAACATTAGTTCATAAGTACAATCCATAGATAATAAATAGCATAATACATCTTATCTTACAATAAAGATTGGCTCGTCGTATAAAACGGGATGATAAAACAGATAATAGAATAAAAACACCAATATAGCTTTGGCGATTACAACTTGTTCTGCCTCCAATTAGTAACTGGGGCCCAGATCTTCCTACCAAACTCTCTTGACTTCACCCCTTTTTGTTCGTACAAACACGATTCAATATTATGGATTCCCAGAAACCTAGAAAGCCACATTTGAAAGGACGGGGCCACCACATCCTTCCATCCGGCTGAGATTAAGATCCTGAGCACAGCCACTGAAATAAAAACAAGGGCTTCTTCCTCTTTCCCCAATTTTTGATTAAAATCAATGCCCATGATTGCTAGGGTAGGGGATAGGTTGATCTATTTACCTAGCAGCCCCTCCCAGAACTTCTCAATCTCATTCTTCACGGGGTCAAGAGATTACAATTACAGAACATATGCATCATATCTGCTTGCACAGCCCCACACCTTGGACAGGTATCGTCCTCCCTCAACCCCCAGGAAAACAATTTGGAGGGAGTGTAGTACAAATTAAAAACAGTTTTGTAATGCTGGGCCCATAAATTTGAGGCTCAAATGATCTTTTTATTCAGTAATAAAGCCAGGTCGAGATCTACCTTACAATTATACATGGAAAGACAGATAGGGGAAGGCATTCAAAAGTGGTGAATACTTAGGTTTGCATAAATATAGCTGTCTCTTCAAATCTTTGCATCCGTCACAATGGTGTAGCCAGGATTTCTTTGCCAGACGAGTTGTGGTTCATACCTTCACACAGTATTGAGAAGGATGAGCCTTTCAAATGGTCCCATCTACACCTTTGAGTTCTCTCATTGGTCCTAAGCTCCTGCAAACCGAGATGTTTACTTGGGTCATTCCTTCCACTTGCAGCCTTCCCTTTGCAAAGCCACAGTACATAAAATGCCCACTGCCAGTATGCACAATTACCAAAAAGAATCCTCCTACAAAATAGTGGAGGGGTCGTGATTTTTGAATGCCCCAAAATTAATATAAAGAAATTGTATGAAACTTCCTCTTTACAGTATTTTATTGTCATTTGCAGTCACTTAACTCTACTCACTCTAGTAGTGAGAGTATCAGTTCGAAATCAACTTCTGTCATCAGTACACAGAACGAAGCTGTCAAGTGACCCAGTGGTATGTGTGAAATATCTTGCAGATCTTTGGTGGTAGTAGCCACCAGAACGTTTAAGCCAAAACCTTTAATGGAAAAGTGAAATGCGCTGACCTAGGACGGGGCAGGATTCCAGGCCCCAGGCTGCCCTGCTCACTTGCCACATTGTTTCTGTGCCCAGAGGCGCTCATAAGGGGAGTTAGGATGCCGCAACATGGGAGGCGCCTGGGCACACCTGGCCAAGACCGGGCCTGTAAGCACCCATCCCTGGCTGAACGAGGCTGGGCCATCCCTTCATGGTCCATTGGTTCCAACACATCATCAGTTTGTAGGGGTGAGTCTCATTGAATACATCTAAGTTTATTTGGTAACAAAAGATCTTTTTTGCACAATAGGGATGCAAGTGAATGGGTGGGGGCCATTCTTTTTCGTCCCCAGATAAAGTAACTACCATTGACAAAATGCTCCAAAGGATCATAGGTGTAATAGCCACTAAAATAGAACTCACACAGAGGAGACTTTCATTGGGAGGTGGTGGAGAATCCTCCATGAGCATAGTATCTGTTACCCCTCGAAAGGCTCAAGCAGAGTCTTTAGGCGTCCTTCAGTCTGATATTGTCTGAAACCGAAACACCATGCCAACGTAGCCTTTTGTAGTTGCTGCCACCGATGAAGAAACCACAACAACTAGGGCCTTAAGCTAAGTGAGCTGTCCATAGTAAGCTACCATCCAACAGTGTTCTATCAAATCCTGCACTGCCTGTTAAATCTAAAGCCAAAGCATGTAGAATTGTGCAACCAAAAGAAGGGGACAGATCAGTCGCTTCCATACATGACTGGCTATATGACTTTGTGGGTGCCATAATGAATCAATTCCAAAGGTTGACACGCCTAGAACTCACCCCACTTCTGGAGAAAAAAACAGTTTTTGAATCTCAGGTGAACTCAAGCACCAAAGCTAGTTTATACCAAGAGCGGCTTCAGCCAAAAGCCAAAATCTCTCCTTTAGAACTGTCAACAGGCGTTGGTATGCCCGGATCCCCAAAACCTTTCACCCCTGGAAGAAACCCAGGCCTGTTCCGGGGCCTGAAGAATGCAGGGGTTGTGGATTTGAAGTGGACCAACTGCTTGGCCTACATCATCCATCGAAACCTTCAAAGCCCAATAGTGGGAAACAAAGCGGTTGATATACTGGCCCATGAACCCAGGAATTTTGTGCCAATTGATTTACCTCCGGAGGCATTTCCCTATGAGTTTGTGATGACTGGGGTTCGAGGCTGAAGGGACAGGCAGAGGGATTCCAGATGGAGCTGAGCAGCAAGTGCCTTAACTGTTTGGGCTTAATGGCTAACAATATTTTGTTCACACGTTGTGTGGGGTGGCTTGGGAAGGGGTAAAGGATTGCCTTTGAGACTGTGTGATCATTAATTTAGAGAGCCCGCAGTTGTCCATAACCTGTTATTTAATGATGGCCCAGGTTATAAGGAGGGTTCTGGGGTGAGTCTACTAACACATGGTTACTTTTATAAGCCCCACTCCGGGACCCTTCAAACTTCAAGAATACCACTATTTTGTGCTCTTTGCACCCCAGTGCTAAACAGTCTCAGTTAGGTGATTTGTATAACATTCCAGTGTATAAAAGGTTCAGTCCTCTGGACCTTGTCGATTGACTTGAAGAAGATGGTAGTCACATCATTGGTATGCATATCAGGGAACCCAATGGGGTAATGCACGGGAAGGAGATACCCATTTCTTTTAAGGGATCTAATTTGGTGGAAATTCAAGCCCTGGACCTCTAGTACACTCATAGCACGAAGAGCCTCCAGTGGCAATGAGAGCCCCTTGAGCTATAGTTACTGAGGAAAGGGTCTCCATTGATATACATTTGAGTGTCAGAACATCCTCCAGTACATTTATGTTGGTTTTAATATGGTAGATTGTATAATAGCTGATAAAACACTAGACCAAGTGGAAGGGAGCTACACAGTGAAGCCAGAGGGAGTGGAGCCCAGTAGGCATGCCAAAGGGAATTGTGGAAATCTACTTTCATGGAATTCTGCTGGCTTGGGCTCTAAGCTGGGGAATTCCGATTGGGGAACACATATTAACACTTTTGATGTTTGTATTTTTCAAGAAACGTGGAAAAAGTCGGGAAATTAGTCATCCCGGCTTTGCCACATATTGTGTTAATGTCAGGTCCCGTGGGCAGGGGAGTGCCTCGGGGGCCTAATGATATGGATTGGGACACACATGGGGTGCATAGTGATAGAGACACAAACGGTAACAGAAGTCATCCTATGAGTAACAATTAAACTCCCCAGTGGATGCCTAGCCAATATTTATAACATCTACCTAAGACCTTCTGCTACATGCCAGGAATCTACCACCACTCACACCACTCATAGCAGGACTTCCCCCAGATACTTAAAAAATATTTGTGGGTGATTTTGAATGCCAGTTTGAACCCCTAGACCTAGTTATTCACTATTCCCTACTGGAGGAGGACATTATTTGGTTAATCCCTGCTCCCACTATTCCCCAATCAAGAAATGGTTTCCTCTGGCGGTACAACTAAATACACTAGCCACAAATTGCAGTATCGAAGTGTGCAATGAAAGAGCGAAATCTGACAGAGAGGGGAAGCACACCTTTAATAGACTAGAAAGCAGTAGCTTAATTGACTACATTCTTTTAGATGTTGATATTTGGCAATTCTTAGTGGATATGGCTGTGGTGCATAGGCGCAATAGTGACCACAATGTGCTTGAGATGGACCTGGAGTTTCCTATGGCCCAAATCCGTTAGTTCTCTCCCAGCGGCTGGTTGTAGGTGTAAGCGTACCCATAATAAATGTAGAATTCATTAGTCTGCAGTGGTCAAGTCAGAGAAGGAATCAAGCTCTTTATATGCTAAGGTGGGACCTGCTCTGGAGGTATTTTCCAGTCTCAATTTAGTGTCAAATGAGGAGACAGTGTTACAAATGTTCAAAGACGTACATAATTCCCTCTTCAATAGCCTAACAATGGACTTCTTTAGAGAAGCTAGTAGCGAAGGGCCAAGGAGTAGTGTACCATCCTGGTTCAATAAACAATGAAGATTGGCCAAATGCGCTTTGATTCACTCCATCAAGAGCGACGGGAGGAAGAGATCCAAGAAAAGAGAGCCTCATACAAAAATGTACTTAGAACGTCAAAAAGGGAATGGGTTAGCCTAAATTGGGGACTACTTCTTGCACCAGTGAGGGAAAATAATCAAACCCTATTCTGGAACTTAGTTGCTACTAGGATTAGGGAAGGAAAATCTAAAATTGATAATAAATTTGCCACTGAGGCTTGGCTAGCATGTTTTACTAATCTATATCAACAAAAGCCTGATGAGGGTACAACTATAGAACCTCCAGTCATTTCTGTGTACATAGAAACAGGAAGAGACCTAGGAGGATTTCCCCCAATATCATGTATGGAGGTGGAAGAGGCCATCAGGAAGATAACCCTGCGTAAAGCCCCCGGCATTGACAAGATTCCTGGATATTTGTTTTTATCTGAAATAGACATTTGTACACCCTACCTTACAGTGGTATTTAATGCCATTTTAAATGAAGTAAGTATCCCCAAAACGTGTGCCAGGAACAAGATTCTTCCAATTGATAAGAACGGCTGTCCATTGGACACTGCTAATTACACGCCAATCAGTTTATTAGACACTAAGGGTGGGCGTAAAATCCGTTTCGCGGGCGAATTTGTGGATTTTCCGTGATTTCGCAATCTGCGAATCTCACGAAATCGCGGTAAAATGCGCGAATCAGCGGGCGACGAATTTTCAGCCAAGCAAGGGTTACAGCAGCAGGTGCAAAAGTTGAACCTAATTTCTTTGTAACCTTTTACAGAAGGGTTACAAACAAATTAACTTCAACTTGGACACCTGCTGCTAATTGCTTCCTGGCGCCTTGTTATCTACTTGCAACTATTCTCTGACCCTGCTCTGACCCTTGAAGCAGGGTCAGAGAATAGTTACAAGTAGGCAACGAGGCACCTGTCCAATGAATTAAACCTATCTATCTATCTATCTATCTATCTATCTATCTATCTATCTATCTATCTATCTATCTATCTATCTATCTATCTATCTATCTATCTATCTATCTATCTATCTATCTATCTATCTATCTATCTATCTATCTATCTCTCTCCCTCTCCCATAAACGACTGCATGGGTAACTTCGCTATGCAAGCGGCTCGCGAAGACGCAAAAAGCCCTGCGAACACGCAGAAAACCCCGCGAACACGCAAAAAACCGCGCGAACATGCAAAAAAACCAAAAATCCGCAAATTCGCACAAATTCGCGAATTTTGCGGATCGCGAATTCGCAAATCCGCAAATTCGCGGATCGCAAATTCGCAAAATTCGCCCATGCTTATTAGACACCACACAAAATCTTTTTAGCAAGATTAAACTCAGTAGGCTCCAGTATTGGCTTGAAAACAATTACATACTTTCCCCCCCTTCAAGCGGGTTTCGCTCCAATACCTCCACTGTTGATCAGATCTTTAGACTGCTGATGAAATACTGGAAGACCCTTAGGTTTGAGAAGGGAAGGCTTTATGCTGGTTTTTTTTTTATCTCAGAGCAGCGTTCAACTTGGTCCCCAGAATCCTGCTGTGGAAATGTCTAGCTGAAATGGGCACCCCAGCCTACCTGTGCAGCATCATCGATAGACTACATCAGAACAATTTTTCGCAAGTTAGATGCGGCAAGCTGGGTATAGTAACTGAACACCTTCCGTAAAGCGAGGCATAAGACAGGGATGCGTATTGGCCCCCACCCATTTTACTCTGTTTTTAAATGATTTCGTAGATATTTTAAATAGTTGTGACAATGACGCCCCTAACTAGCAGGCATTAGGGTTCCAGCTCTCATGATCGCCGATGACACTCTTTTGCTATCAAAGTCACCATTGGGGCTTCAGAAACTACTTGACCAGTTTAGCAGATTCTATATGATGAGGGGCCTGGAAATTAACATGAGCAAAACTAAGTTTATAGTTTTTAACCCTTGTCTTACCACATGCCCTAACCCCACCTTAGACGGTGCCCCCCTAGAACAAGTACACTTTTTTGATTATTTAGGGATTGCCCTAGACAAAAAAATTGGACTGGACTCATCATGCTGTAAAAAGATTAAAACTGGAGCAAAATAGCGGGTCTGTTGAAGATACATAAGGGGTCCAACAGCAGACTTGTTTCACAGTCATTCAACTATACACATATCAGGCACTTGCGATTGCCCTTTACGGTGTGGAGCTATGGGGGCACAAAAAACGAAAGCCATTGGTAATGGTAGAAAATAGGTTTATGAGGCAACTTTTGTGTTTACCGGTTAGCACACCTCTAGTACCATTGAGGTTAGATTGGGCCTCAGGCTGATAAGCTTGAACTCCACCCGCTAATTTTCTGGACACACCTTTGGGCTACTCCCAAACCTTTGCTTTATGGAAGTGAGCTGGAGAAAATTCTTAGATAACTCCCCTGGATTAAATTTGTCAATGAGGATGGGTATGACTAATCTATGTCATGATCCTGTGGGTTGTTGTACTCTAATTACAGCAAAGGAGTTAAAAAATCTATTTAAAAATCACAAATATTACAAGGCACTTTGTCTATCTCCTTTTTAGGGTAAAGGATAATCACCCTTTAAAAAAATTTTGTGATGACATGGAACAAAATGTACATAAAAAATGTATGTTCAGTTCAGACATGAAAATCTACCCTTACATGGTTTCACGTAAAAAAGGCTAGGACCACCAAGGGGTGTCCGATGTGTGGTCACAAGAAGGAGGATGTTCCCCACTTGTCCAGCATAGAGAGGTGCGTTTGGTACAACAAGGAATGAGGAAGCCCACGGAAACCTTCAAACTGACACAACCTCACATTTGGTATTTTCTATCTAGATATCTGTTTCACGTTTGGATGATAAGGAACAGAGAGGCTTCTAAAATTAACTAAAATGGCTCCTTTAATTGAATTTTGCAAATTCTGTCTCTATTTTTTATCCTACACTCTTCTTAACCTTTGGTTTTATTCAATTTATGAAGCATGAAAGGGTTATTCCCTGTTTGTAGAGTGTACATTTTTATTTGTATCTCAATGAGTAGGTGCTGCTTTTATTCTTTTAACCTGATGTTACTTTTAACTCATGTTAACCATTGAATTTTTATACTGTGCACCTCTTTTATGGTATTACTGAAATAAAGAGTATTATGATGATGACTATTCATTAAACATTCTGGACTGACTGAAAGCCACACACAACAAATATGTCATTTGGCAGCACTAGGACTCAGATATGCCATAATAATCCTTCATGCTGTACCATAATTAAATAACGTAAGCGCAAGTCCAAGCAAAATAATTTCACAATATTTTGTGCATTTGGCACAAAATGTCACTATCATTCATTCCAAGCCTGTGAAAGTGTTTCAATATATAGAGAATGTGTCAGTTTGTATCAGTAAATCCTGATTGTATGCCTTGATGTCCCATGCAAATGGTAGCAGGTAACCTTGGAAAAGGGTGGACCAGAGTACTAGGGAGCACCACAGGTCAAAGGTATGAATTGATATTTGAATGACTCAAGTTTTAATTGTTTAGTCCATTCAGTCTTAGAAGGCATGCATTACGCTCCAGGGGGCATATTACCAAGCAATAGCGATAATTATCACCCCTGTTTGTAGAACCTGGAATCGGTTTAAGGCCAGTCTTAATGGGAAAAAAAGACAGGGACCCAGAGGCTCACTGAGCAAGAGTGAAAGTGGGGATTGTAGAGACAGACCCATCCCGTATGCAGCTCAGTATAAAGGCAGATAAATCTAGGCATGCGACTGCTTGAGTAAAGGCATATCAGAAGCCCCAGGCCACTACATCAATGTGCATTGCCACCCGATGCCAAACTTATCTGGCAAGCACCTAAAGTTTATACTTAGACCAGTTGTCTTGAAAAATATAAAAAACAGGTAAATCGCTTTCCAAATCATCTGCAAATATTTAGAATAAAAAGTGTGTGTGCGGGATGTTTATAGAGCACACACCTAGTGACACACCGATGGAGGGCTCTACATAGGTGAAAGTCCTAGAGAGAGGGCATGACCACTGACAGGTTTACCGAGTGGAAGAGCGGTTTGGAGGACAGAAGCAAAGGGGACAGAGGGAGAGGAGGAGGGGGACTGTGTGACATAATTGGATGCATTCTGGTTAAATAAATCATCCAATAATTATACGTTCTCTCTTTGACTGACTCCATAACTTACATTTATCAAACACCTCCTGCCTGGTTGGTTTACGGCCATTACACATTGATGTTAATGAGGGATAGCCACGTGTGCTAGCTGCCACCCCTGAATTGCCCTCTGGTACTCCTGGCATTGCCCTTGCCACTCATGATTTTAAGACATGAGAACAGGAAGAGAAAGTAAAGATGCACTGCACCTGGCTCTTCCCCCAGGCTCCCAGCAGCAAACAGGAGGCTGTTGAGGGGATAAAAGTGATCCAAGGAGTCAAACCTGTGAAGTCATCATGAGTATAAGTGTGTGTTGTGTGTGTGTGTGTGTGTGAGATTTATTTATTTATTTTTTTATAATTACATTTGTTAAGCGCGCAGCTACCCGGAGGTTTCCCGGCGCTAAGGCAAACTGAACGGTATAAAGGAACAACAGACCAGAAGTTTAGGTGTTGAAAAGCCAAGTTTTAATTCCTTTACGGAATGTCAAAAAGCACAATTCAGAACGTAAAGATTGGGGTAGGGAGTTCCATAAGGAGGGTGCCAGCAAGGAAAACGAACGTCCTCCCATTTTGGCTCTGTTGACGCGCGGAGTCCTGCACTTGTTCTGAGTGGAAGACCTAAGTGTGCAGGAGGGAATGTATTGCTGCACCAGAGCAGAAAGATAGTGAGGGGCTCTTCCAGTCATAATCTTGTGCATGAAGCAAAGTGCTTTGAATTTAATTCTGCTCTCGATTCGCAACCAATGCAATTTACGCATATGCTGTGTGACCGAGGATCTGGCAGGCAAGTGACAGATAAGGCGAACTGCCATATTCTGTACCACCTGGTACTTCCTGGTTACCTCCTTGCAGGCACCCAGGAGTAGGATGTTCCCATAGTCCAGGCGTGAGGTGACAAGAGCCTGGACTACAGTCCTCAGGGTGTCAGCAGGCAGCATCCACGTGATTTTCCTCAGCCACCTGATGATGGTGGTACAGGTGGCAGAGACTTTCACCACGTGTTGCTTGAAGGATAGTTGGTTGTCTAGGAGAACCCCAAGATTACGAGCTGACACGGTTGGAATAGGTAGAGGGCCCATCTCCGGTGGCCAATGTTGTGGGCCCCAGAGCGAGGTGTCTGAGCCAAAACAGGAGCAGTTCTGTTTTGTCCCCGTTTAATTTTAATTTGTGCTTCAGCATCCAATCAGATATTTGTTTCAGCCCGGATTGAAGGGAGGAGGAGGGAAGGCTTTTATTGGTAGAAAGTGAGTAGATGACTTGAGTGTCATCAGCATAGGAATAAATTGTGAGACCGGCCTGTTCCGCCAAAAAAGCAAGAGGTCTCACATACAGGTTAAAGAAAAGGGGACTAAGGATAGACCCTTGGGGAACACCGTGAGTGGAGGGGAGTATGGACGAAACAGATGTGGAAGAGAAGACTTGGAACGTGCGATCAGAAAGGAAATTAGCAATCCAGGCCAGGGCGGAGCCACCGACACCAACAGCCTTCAAGGAGGACAACAAGATGGAATGGGAGACGGTGTCAAATGCGGCACTCAAGTCAAGCAAGATTAGTGCCACAGTCTCCCCATTGTCCACCTGACGTCTGATGGTCTCCGACACACCAAGGAGAGTGGTTTCCGTGGAGAAGCCAGCCCTGAACCCGGATTGAGAACCATGAAGAAGATTAGAAGTTTCAACATAGGAATTGAGCAGGGAATTGACGTGTTTCTCCAGGATCTTGGAGAAACATGAGAGCAGAGAAATAGGGCGAAAATTAGATGGGTTGTTGGGATCTGCGTTAGCCTTTTTTAGTAATGGGACCACCATTGCGTGCTTCCATTCATTTGAACAATCGCTTCTGTTAGTGAAGCGTTCAAGACATCCAAAATAATGTGGAGTAGGGCTGGGTCCAGAGAACTCAGAACTTGAGGGGGCATTGGGTCAAGGGGGGAACCAGATTTGATGTCTTGGAGATACTTTTTTAGAAGCGTGGGGGAAATAGGATCCCAAACTTGGAGTGGGGGAGTAGTGGGGGTAGAGCAGGGGATGGTAACAGGGGGGGAGTTGCGTAAAACTTGATCAGAGTGAGTGGAAGCAGCGGGAGTTGAATTAAAAATATCATAAATCCTATCAATTTTCTCGAGAAAGAAATTGGCTAAAGCATTACACTGGGCAGTGTCCAGACAGGGGTCCTTGGGTACAGAGGACGCACCTGACAGCTCTTTGACTATTTTAAACAGGGCCTTGGGTCTATTTTGAGCCGTAAGTATAGTGCTGTTAGCAAAATTGGCTCTGGCGATATCACAAGCCGAGTGGTAGGCTTTAAGGGCAGACTTGTATTTAGCTTTGTGATCTGGGTTGTAATTGGAACGCCATATGCGTTCCAGTTTTTTACAGTTGGATTTTTCTTGGCGAAGGGAGTCATTAAACCAGGGTGCCGGTGGGTGATGGATTTGTGATTTATTTTTTTGAGTAGGGAGACAGGAGTCCAAAGCAGTTGTCAGCCACGATCTAACAGCAGGTAGCTCTTTAATAGTCATGCTGGAAAACGTGGGTTTTGAATTGGCAAGAAGAGAGTTTAATTTGTCTACGTCTAGACGTTTCCAGTTCCTGCTGGCTTTGTGAGGGAGAGCAGGATTAGAGGAGTTAGCCACAGTCGTTTTAATTGAAAAGTTAACAATATAATGGTCCGACCAGATGACCGGAATTGAAGATTGATAGGAGATGCCAGTAAGGTTAGAAATGATGGGGTCTAGAAGATTACCAGCCTTATGGGTGGGGTCGGAATTGTGAAGGTGTAGATCTAACGCTTCAAGATCCTGTAGGAGGCGCTTAGAAATGGCACACGAAGCAGAGTTGAAATGAATGTTTAAGTCACCAACGACAGTAAAATTAGTAGATTGTGCTAAAAACGGGGCAATAAGTTCAGGAAGTGAGGCAGCCCAACTGCTAGCAGAGCCCAGCGGGCGATAGATCAGGGTACCGGTTAAAGTAAAATGAGGAGAGAGAGTTAGTTTAAACAAACCAGCTTCACAGTTTGGAAAATCAAGGTCTTCCCATTTGCAAGAGAATTCTCTCTTGAAAATAATGGCAATTCCCCCGCCATCTTTAAGAACTCGGTTTCGCCCCACATAGGTGTAATCATTGGGGAGAGCCATGGCGATGTCAGGGCCAGAGCTATCATTTAACCAAGTTTCAGTGACAAACATGGCAGCAGGACCAGCTGTCTCCAGAAGGTCGAAAATATCTCTCTTGTGTTTCGAGAGAGATCGACAGTTAATGCTGATGAAGCTCAGAAGGGGGCAGGAATTGTGCAAAGTAGAAGGAGGGGTATGCTTAGGGGAGGGAAAATTCCAGAAAGTAGAAGATATGCAGTCTATACTTGAATTGAGAGAGTCCAAGGCAAGGGAGCACTGTGGGCAAGTGATGGGCGCATTTTGGCAGTTCAAGACAATGTCCGAGGGACAGGGTAACCCCTGCAACCGAAGTAAGGTGGTGCGAGAATAAGAAGTAAGAGTGCGGGCAGGGGGACTGGTCCCTGGGCCCGTGCTGGTGCGGACGGGCGCTTCCGCCATTGAGTCATGAAATATGCAAGGGGAGAAACTCACTAGACCGCTAACCTGCCAATTGGCCAGCAGGGCGGAAGTGAGTATGTGGGGGCGGAAATGAGGTTGTGCTCGTGTGGCCACCGCCGCTGCAAACGGCACAAGCTGTGGCGGATCGGTGCCGGGAGCCAAAATACAGCGTGAACACAATGCCAATAATTAAAAGAGCAGATGAAGGGGCGTTGCGCCAGGACGGCGATAAAATGCAGGTACACTTTGTTATTTACATCAACAATTGTACCAGGATCACAGGCGCTAAGGCGCGATTACTATAATAACAATTGATCTGTTAAAAGTTTTAAAAGTTGTTCAATCATGCACGGAGCCTCTGCAGCCTCTCTTACCAGCATTTAGCCCCGACTGACGCTAGCGCTGGATTTAAGTACAACTGAGTATTCCACTCACTAGACCGCTAACCTGCCAATTGGCCAGCAGGGCGGAAGTGAGTATGTGGGGGCGGAAATGAGGTTGTGCTCGTGTGGCCACCGCCGCTGCAAACGGCACAAGCCGTGGCGGATCGGTGCTGGGAGCCAAAATACAGCGTGAACACAATGCCAATAATTAAAAGAGCAGATGAAGGGGCGTTGCGCCAGGACGGCGATAAAATGCAGGTACATTTTGTTATTTACATCAACAATTGTACCCGGATCACAGGCGCTAAGGCGCGATTACTATAATAACAATTGATCTGTTAAAAGTTTTAAAAGTTGTTCAATCATCAATCATGCATGGAGCCTCTGCAGCCTCTCTTACCAGCAGTTAGCCCCGACTGACGCTAGCGCTGGATTTAAGTACAACTGAGTATTCCACTCACTAGACCGCTAACCTGCCAATTGGCCAGCAGGGCGGAAGTGAGTATGTGGGGGCGGAAATGAGGTTGTGCTCGTGTGGCCACCGCCGCTGCAAACGGCACAAGCCGTGGCGGATCGGTGCCGGGAGCCTAAATACAGCGTGAACACAATGCCAATAATTAAAAGAGCAGATTAAGGGGCGTTGCGACAGGACGGCGATAAAATGCAGGTACACTTTGTTATTTACATCAACAATTGTACCAGGATCACAGGCGCTAAGGCGCGATTACTATAATAACAATTGATCTGTTAAAAGTTTTAAAAGTTGTTCAATCATGCACGGAGCCTCTGCAGCCTCTCTTACCAGCAGTTAGAGATGACACTTCTGCTACTAATGACATGTGGTTAATGAATCTATAATGACATCTATACAAACACAACATTGTCGATAACAAACAGAAGCATTTGACTGGCAAATTATTTTACTCACGGATTGGTCTGATGCATATGTGCCGAGATGGGGCATAGGGGCAAATTAGTATTAACTAGAAGGATGTATTTAGTTGAGTGATCATGGCAACACATGCCTCTGGATGGGACAGAGAATTGAAGAGTGAAGGCGTTGCATCAGAATGAAGTAGTACTAAGGGATTTGCAGAGGCCGCCCCTGAAGGGGTGCTCGCGGGCCGGTGCCATAACAGCCAGCGGGGCCCTTAAAATCCAGTTTGGGCTGCGTCATATGGAAGTCGGTAGGTCTTTCTTGGTAGTCTGACTATACAGTGTCTATATTGTTTTGTGCCAGGTAGTTAATTGTACATGCTCCTGTCCAACCAAGATGGCCATCAGACGTTCCCATTACAAGTTGCTTCTTTGTATCAATTGCTCGCCAATGCAATCTCCGAAATGCCACCTGAACTGCGAGAAGCTGATTCGTTTTCTCTCAGTTCTTCCTGCACTGAGCTGCCAGACCTACTATCCATCCCTGTTGGTTCTATCCGCTCAGACAGACAAAAAGCACCTTTCTTGAAAGAAGGATAGACCAAGGACCTCTTCAGCCTCAAGATGTCATCTGTGAGCGAGGGCGTTGCAGGGGGCTGCTGTGTAGTCTCTTGAAGCTTGATCCCCAAGTGTAGGTGCCTAAATTGTCATCATTGATTTGGATCTTCCAAGGATGTGAAACTAGAAGTCCGTTCAAATTTGAAAGATCATGTGAGATTCTTGCCTTGGCTGCTGTGGTATATGTAGTGGTGAGCAGTGCCCAAGGTTTGCGCTAATAATGTTGGTGCACCGATTACCAAGGTAGCACATCCTGTATAATGTAGTAGACAAGGAGGAGCACCATTGCAGCTGGAGCGCTAGGGCTGTCCCCTGAGATTGCCTTCGCTTCCAGACATAGGTAGCATATTATCTTCTTTGCTTCATGTCCTAAGCTGCACTCCCTCCCGCCCAACCCTCTACTCTAGACTGTCCGTGGCCCCATGCACAGAACAGAAAGGCTTTTTTCCTGCCAGTGTCTGTTTTTCTTACACATAAATTAGGATTCTGGACAGTCACTCAGTCCTGACCCTTTCCTTTTCTCCAAAAATGCTTCTGTAATTGTGTGATTGTTTCCAGTTATTTGTTAAGAGAGGTTGTACAGGAACTGCGCACAAACCTTGTTTAGGGACATGCAGGGCTCAGTGGCTAGTTTAATTTACACAGCCGGCAGTCACCCGAGTTCCAGGGATGGAGCAAAGTGTGATATTTTGAAAGAACACAGAGGAGTCCTAACTCATGCAGACTAAGAAAACACAGGGGTTAACATGATATTCCTTCAAATAGTTGGGTCTACATTTACATGTTGCTGTTTGCCCTCGGCACTGCTGCACAACGGCACAAGCGGGCTAATATTCCGTAAGGCTCTATAAAGCCATAAATTCTGCGGGCCTCATTTATGGGAAGTGACGCATCGCTGCGTGAAAGTCGCGATGCTTCTCTTCTCAGTGCGCCCTCCTTGCGACATGATTGATGCGTCATATTTACTGAATGACGCATCATGTCACGAGGAGTTACAGAAACGTCAGTATTTCTGACGTATCTGTATGGCGCAAAAGTGACGCATTGCTGGAGTGTGTCACAAAAGTGACGCAACTCCAGCAATGTGTCCTTTCACATGGGTCAAGCCCCATGTGAAAGGGCCTGCATCAGTCTTATGCCTGCTGTGAAGCAGTCGTAAGATATTGACACATTTGCATCCTAAAAGTGATGCAGTGAAATCTTATAGATTTCACTGCATCACTTCTATGACCCTTTCTTGCATCAGAACGCCCCCCTGCATACATTATACCTGGTGCAGGTATAATGCGGCATAGGGGTATACAAAGTGACGCATCTACCTAGATGCGTCACTTTGTAAATATGGTGCAACAAGGCACATTTTTTTGCCCCACTGGTGCCTCACAAAAAGTGACGCACCGGCGGTGTAAAAGTCACGCGCGGCCTCATAAATAAGACCCTGGGTTTGCAAGCCCAGCCGGCCTGAGGGATGTGGACCCTGGGATGCTGGGTCTGCTGCAGGTGTCATGCCCACAAACCATGACACAGAGTCACGAAACAGTGTGGATTAGTCCTGACCCTTTCCTTTTCTCCAAAAATGCTTCTGTAATTGTGTGTTTGTTCCCAGTTATTTGTTAAGAAATTTTGTATAGGAACTGCGCACAAACCTTGTTTAGGGACATGGATGGCTTAGTGTCACCATTTCGAGATTATATACACATAGTCTCGAAACGGTGTGGATGGTCTCATCACGCAAGTACTCTCGGTACTCCAATTACACACCACACTTCCATCACCCTTCTGAGGTGATAATTTCTACCACTTATTATCCTCCAGCAAGACCACACAATACTTGACTCTAAGGACTTTCTTGGGTTGGGAAAACTTGGAGCGACCTTTCACTCCTATTCCAGGAAGCATTACCCTGAGTCAATCTCCAGGTCTGACGATGAGGCATTAACGCTCTTCGGCCTAACCTCCTTAATATACTTCCTTTGGCAAGCACTGAGTCTCACCTTTACTGATGCAAGATCCCTTTCCTTCCCAAAATCACACATCCAGGGACCAGCCAATTTAGTTGCAGGATCGTGACCCTTAGGGAGAGTTAACGGAGACTCCCCTTGTGGCTGCATTAGGAGTGATGCCAATTGCCCATAGCAAATCTCTGCCCTCTTTGCACCAGTCTAGTCCACTGGCAATAGACAACTGAATATTGACCTTGATGACTCTGTTGCACCTCTCAACAATGCCATTACTGCGAGGCTGAAACAGTGAAGTCTTTGTGTTTTACAAACCCCAATGAAATTAAAAACTTTCAAACTCCCCTGTGGTGAACTGAACACCATAGTCTGTCAAAATCGCATCAGGTGCACCCTCCCTCAAAAATACAGTTTGCAAAAAAAACAGCCACAGTTGAGGAATCAGCTACCCTCACAAATTCAACTACAGGCCAACGTGAAAAATAGTCAATAAGCACATTCCCGTATCTACAACTTTCCTTCACTACACTTATGGGTCCAATAATGTCAATCCCTACTTTGGACCAGGCTACGGCAGGAAATGGCACTGCTTGCACTGGACTAGGTACAGTAACTTACAAATTGTCGCTAATGGCACATGCCATACATTCCTTCAAAAAATGCTCCACGTCCCTGTCCAAACCCAGCCACTAAAACATATTCCAATTCCTCCTCTTCATTGCTCTCATACCAACATGACCTTCATGGGCCAACTCTAAGGCTTTTCCACGCAACTCATTTCTTAGTAACCCATTCATGTTGTTCAACTCTAGAAAGACAAGCTTGTAGGCGTCAACATGTGCAAATGACTTGTCCTTACGCCAGACTTTACCCACCTGATTAATGACGTTCATTAAAACTTTCTCACACATTAAAGCAGCTCTCCACTCTGCTTCTGAAAAGCATCCATCAGTAACATAATCTACCATACTAACCCTGACAAACTCATTGTTATCCGCATCCTCAACCTCCTTGACATCTCTTAGAGGAAGACATGACAAATAGTCAGAAAAAATGTTCCTGGCACCATGAATATACTCCAGCCAATACTGAAACTCTGAAAGCTTGAATTGCCATCTGGCTATTCGTGGAGTGGCATTGCAGGCACCCCTAGTAGAAAAAATATTGATCAAAGGTTTATGGTCCACCCTGATGGTAAACACCACTTCCCATAAGTAATGCCTGAAACGGTAGACTCCCGACCAACAAGCTAAAGCATCATGCTCAATCACAGAGTACATATTTTCGGCACCTCTCAAAGTGAGAGATGCAAAAGCAACCACTTCATCCTTCCCCTCATGATTTTGCAACAGCATGGCCCCAAGACCATGTTGGCAGGCATCAGTGACTATGACAGACGAATCACGAGTGTCAAAAGGCTTCAAAAGAATAGCCTTGGTAATTTCCTTTTTGATAACGTCAAATTCACAATCTTCCGCTTCACTCCAAACAAACTTCTCATTCTTTTTCAGTAAATTCCTTAAATTACTCTTAGGTATAAAATGGGAATAAAATTCCAACATGCCAAAGAATGATTGCACCTGATCCTTGTTAGTGGGGACTGGGAATCCTGCAATGGCCCACACCGAACTTTCCTTGGGTTCCACCCCTTGTCCAGAGATTTTGTATCCTAAATAGTTTACATAGTCATCTTCAAATTTATATTTATCTGCCCTCAATGTCATTCCTTTGCCTGTCAAAACCGTCAGGACCAAAGCCAATGATTTGTCATGGGAGGAAGAGTCTTGCCCGAATATTAGGATGTCGTCCTGAAAACACTGGACGTTGGGTATACCCTTGCACAAAGCCTCCACTACTCTCTGAAAAACAGAGGAAGCTGAAGCCAAGACAAAAGGCATGCATTTGAACCTAAATGCACCCTCAGGGGTGATAAAAGATGTCAAAAGCCTTGCTTCATGTTTGAGTGAAATATGGTGATATACTACTGTCATGTCCAAAGTCAAGAATACTATGGAACCCTTAGGAGAGGTCAATATCTCATTTATGTTGGGAAGGGGATGCCCATCCATGCAGAAAGTACCATTGAGGTCCCTTAAATCAATGCACATTCTCAACGCTCCATTGGGTTTTCTAGCTAAAACAATGCAGAATAACCATTCAGAATTTCAATGGCTTCAATGATGCCATGCTCAAAAAATTACTCAATCCTTTCCTTAGTTCCTCCCTGATAGTTAACACCACTGTCTCACCTTGTGCTCCACAGAATGGCTCCAGACGATTTGATGGGAGACACCTTTGAGCTTCCCAGTTTTTCTTGAAAAATGTCTGTGAATGCCTTGACCCACGAACAACCATTAATAGAGGCCACACACTCGCTCTTCAACAAAACTTGCTCAGGGCTGTTGCGATCATGGATGATTCCCAGCTTCCTCTGTTCCAGCCGTCCCAAAAGACACGATCCATCCTAAGCCACATAGACTGTGGATTGTGCTTTATTCCCCTTAAAATCCAACTCTGTGCCAAACTCACCCACAATTTCTATGGATTTCCAACCGTATGCAAAGAGTCATATACTAGCTTTCTTTAAGCTAATGTCTTTGAACCATTCCCATTCCTTGGTGCCAATAAGAGTAAAGAAAGATCCAGAGTCAGCCATCATAGTGACTTGAACGTCTTCTACGTTCACCAAACAAAATGGTTGGTTGACTATTTGCGAATCAATTTTCATCACACCTTTGTCCAACTCATCAACACTCTCATATACACAAAATACAACGTACGCATCATCAGACTTTTCTGATGAATAATTCCTGTTGATACTATTCTCAATAAAATTAACTTGCTTGACACTGCTCTATACATTACTGGGTCTACACACCTTTGTGATATGCCCCTTTTTCTTGCACTTCACACACACTTTATCCACAGCAGGATATCTGGGGAAATTCCCAAGATGATTCTTGTTACCACATCTGTAACATTCTATGATTTTCTTTTTACCATCTCCTTTCTTATCCAAATGCTTCAAAACTTCTGGACCTTAACTTGTGTGTACTTGTGACCACAAAGATATATGTTCCATTTAACTTGTGCTAGCTTAAGTACTACTGGCGATTTCAACTGCTCTGTTTAAAGGTAAGGTATCTGTAAAAATAGAACTCAGGAAATGTAGGTTTCTGTAAAATGATTTATTCCAGTTGGAGAACAGCTTAACAGCCACTAGAGGGATTTCAGGCGGACATGACCGATCTCTCGCTCGCCAACGTCCTTCTGCCTTCCTACTTAACATTCTACATTACATCTTATAATTCTACAAATGACTTAATGTAGAATACCACACATCTCCCCCCTTTTAAAAAAACCAAAAAAACCTATCTAAATAGTGAAACAAAAGCAAAACAAAAAAAGCCGCTAAAAACGAACAAAATCTTTAAGCTTAATAAGAACATGTTTAACATGTGAACTTCTTCTAGTAGCATCAATTTCTTGTTCAGAATTAGATGAATAATCAGATACAGTTTCATCCAAATTTTGATGTACTTCATTGTTGCAATCATTTCTTTCAGGTGAAATTTCATTTTCGAGATTATTCTGAGAACCTAAATGATCAAAAGCTTCAGGAAAACCTGATAATCCATCCATACTTTCAAAAGAATCATTGACTTTGACCAATTGAAAATTGGGTGTTGAACCACTGGGTGTGTATTCATCCGCATGTGAATTACACACAGAAATGCGTCCGAAACTCCAGATTTTGCCACCTTCTACTCTAACAGCTTTGCTAAAAATTTCAATAATTCTCACAGGATCAGACCATTTAGACTGTCTTCTATTAACTTGTCCACCAAATTTCAATTGCACCCAATCACCTACTCTCAATTTAGAAACATTAGATTTTCTTTTGAGATTACTTTGTATCATTTTATCTTGATACTTTTTTACCCGGTCACTGACTTCACCCTTAACAACCGTGGTATGAGTTTAGAACCAGGTTTTCTACCATGTAACATTATAAATGGAGACAAACCTGTTACAGAATTAGGTGATGTGTGATAAGTTAGCAATGTAGCTTGTAAAGCTTTCTTCCATTTCAATCCAATCTTTATGGCCAACTGACACGATTCTTTTACCACTCTGTTAAAACATTCTACTTGACCATTGGCTTGGGGAAAATAATTAGAAACTCTTTTATGCAAGAAATTACAGCTAGTAAGAAAAGACTCAAATTCCTTGCTTACAAATTGTGAACCATTGTCAGAAATAATTTCTTCAGGTAAACCCTCTCTACAAAATGCCTCCTCCAAAAACTCAGCCACATTCTCAGAACAAACTTTTTCCACAATTTTTAACTCAGACCATTTGGTAAAATAGTCAACCAAAACTAACACGAACAATTCTTTACCAGATTGATAGTTGAATTGACCAATGATATCAATGCCTAATTTCCTCCAAGGCCCTTGAGCAAATTCAACTGGTGTAACATCAACAGAAAGAGATTTAGCATATTTATCACTAAGGGTACACAGAGAACAATTCCTGACCCATCTGTCCACCATGCCATCAATACCCGGCCACCAATAAAACTCTCTAATCCTTCTCTTTGTTGTGGACATGCCCATGTGACCTTCATGGGCTAAACCACAGATAAAATCTCTGAGATTTTTTGGATGAATAATTTTGTCAGCTATTATCACCATACCTTGATTAGCCATGAGTTCATCTTTGATTTAAAAAAATTAGGCCAACTCACCACTCAATTTTCTTTCTTCCGGCTACCCGTTGCTCAAAAATACATGTACTTCTTTTAAAACATCATCTTGTTCCATCGCATCTGACCATTTGGTTTCAGAGAAGACATTGGAATTTTCTTCACCAAAAATCAAATTGACATCATCCAAGGTAAAAGCTACATCACACTTCTGATGAATCACAGAGTCAACAAATTTACTAATGGAAAAACGTGACATACAATCTGCATGGACATTAGTTCGACCTGGAACATACGTTACTTGACAACGAAATTCTTTAAACTTTGCAGCCAATCTTGCTAAACGAGCAGTGAGCATTTTACCACCACCAGCCGACAACATATTTACCAAGGGCTTGTGGTCAGTCCTCTATGAAAACTTGGTACCCCACAGAAACTGATGGAAATGCTGAGCTGCCCAACTACACGCAAGTAACTCCTTTTCAATGGTAGAGTAATTAAACTCTGAATCACGGAGTGATCTAGAAGCATAAGATACTACATATTCACCATCTTTACCTCTTTGCATTAACACTGCTCCTAAACCCACATTACTGGCATCCACATAAACTATACATTCTTTACCAACTGTAAATGGTCTAAAAAATGGAGCATCAACAATATTGTTTTTAAGAAAATCAAAAGACTCTTGTTGGTCTTCACCCACCAAGAATTTGGTATTTTATTTTAACAAAGCTGGTAGTGGATGCACAATAGTCAAATAATTTTTAACACATTTTCCATAGAATTCTGTCAGACCTAAAAATGACAACAGTTGTTCTTTAGAAGTAGGAATAGGTGCCATGGTGATACTTCTTACATGGTTGGTTTTAGGTTTAATTCCCACAGAAGAAATTAACAGCCAGATTCAGGAAGCTAAATTGCGACCGCAATAGCTGCGAAAAAGCTATTGCGATCGCAATTGTCCAAAACGGTATTCAATCAAAAATTAGCGAATTCGCTAAGACATAATTGCGAAATCGCAATAGAATTCCGGTAGTAGCCCAATAGCGAATCGGACATTGCGAGACACCACGGATTCTGCGAATATAATTGCGATTTCGCAATACAATCGCAATCGCTATTCAAGAAAAATCGCAAATAGCGACAAACCCGAAAATCGCTTTTTGCGAGGCTCAATTTAAGGACAACCCAAAGCAGGTGGTAACCATCAAAGTAAAAAAATAAATATTTGAAAAACCGTTTCCCAATCAGTAACAGGTGCTGGCCTGACCAAACACACTTAAGGAGATGCAGCTGCAGCAGTAGGAGTCTCACAATGCCAGGACTTTACATGGTGGTCAGGCAGCGAAGGCTACAGCGAGCTGCACGGAACAGACGTAGGATCCAGGAGAGGATATTCCGCCAGCGGGTCACCCTGCTGGGCCAAACCAGAGAGCAAATATACGCTAAGTACCGGCTGAATGGGCCAATGATCATCAAGCTAATTCAGGACCTTGACCCCCTGATGCAGCACCCAACAAGGCAGACCAATGCCGTGCCCACACATGTCCAGGTATTTTGCAGCCTGCACCTTCTGGCCTCCGGAAGCTTCCAGGGGATAGTTGCCACTGCTGGGGGGATATCCCAGCCCACCATGACCCGCTGCCTAAGGAGTTTCCTAGATGCAATGCTGACCCAGCTACACCACCACATAAAATTTCCCACCAGCCAACAGGACTTGGATTAGACCAAGCATCAATTCTACAATGTCGCCCAATTTCCACATGTGATAGGATGCATTGACTGTACACACATGCACATCTGCCCACCAGCAGAAACGGAATACATGTACCGCAACCGCAAGTCCTACCACTCCCTCAATATCCAGATGGTGTGCAATGCAAAGAATTACATCACGGACATAGTGGCACAGTACCCAGGGAGCACGCATGACTCCTTCATATTCCGGCACTGCGGTCTCCACACACGACTGGCCATGGGAGACTTTGGTGAAGGAAACCTACTTAGTAAGTACACTCGCCCCACAATGTTACACTGTGATGAAGTAGCTGCGCTGCACAGGCACTCACCCTCTGCTCCTCTCATTCAGGTGACAGTGGCTACGCTCTCCGTGAATACCTCCTCACCCCATACCTCAACCCTGCTACACCACAGCAACGGCGTTACAATGTAGCACACATACGCACAAGGAATTGCATTGAGAGGACATTTGGGCTACTGAAGAGCAGATTCCGCATACTGCACAAGACTGGTGGGCCATGTACTACAGTCCTGATGTCTACTGCCGCATTGTGGCTGTGTGTGCAATACTACACAACATTGCTACCAAGCGCCGGATTCCTGTAGACATCTCTGGCAGTGAGTCGGAAGGGGATGACTGGCCACCTGCATATGCGCGTCATGCTCGCGGGGAACATCCTGCTGAAGGACACAGATGGCGCAACCACATCACAATGAACTGTTTCTAGTGCACCCACTCCCCTCACCCAACTATTCCCAAATGCATGACAATGGAAATAATGACAGGAGGCAGATGTTCAATGCTTCAATAAATATTATTGTTCAATGCACAATAATAAGGAAAACATGTAATGATTCACATAAGAGTAGTTGTGCCATACTGCTCAATCTCATTAACACGACATGCTTCTGTCATCAGCATGTCCCTGGACATGGGTTAAAAAGTCATGTGCGCCTCCGGCGCGCGGCACCCAGTCGCCTCTCAGGCTCCTCCTCAGGCAGGGCACGTGAACCAGCACTGGGCCTGGTGCTGCGGCGTAGGACTCCGACCTGTGTGGCAGACAGGCTGCTGACACTCGAGGTCCCCTTGCTGGTGTCATCCCACCACCATTTGCTGGGACAGTTGGTTGAAGTGCCAGTACAGCACTGGTCACCTGCTCAAGGACACGCGCCACGCCCTCGCAGCATTGCACCATCTGCAGCTGCATTGCCATAGACCGACGTGACAGCTGGGAGGTGGCATTCCCTATCACGTAGTTGGAACGTGTGTAGGCAGAGAGGCACGTGAGTAGCTGGCGGTGGTGGCGGCGGGATGTTGCGCTGGCTGATGATGGCCGCTGACTTCGCCTCCATGGCAGTTGTCATCCGGTCAATTCGATCGGACACATTGGCTACATTTCTGCCTATGTTGGTTAGCTGAAGTTGAATTGCACCTTGGCGTCGTGCCTGCAACTGGTGCACGCGCAGCATGCGGCGCTCAATACTGAGCCCTGGCACACGCACTGCCGTTGCCCTCCTGCCGGTGCGTGCTGTGCTGCGGCTCCCTGACATGCCTGCTGTGCTGGCTAGCCACAGTGGGTGTGCGCTGTGTCGCCGGTCTAGCAGCACCGGATGTTGATGGTGCCGCTGGTGGTGGTCTTGCAGCGGGCAATGGTGCACTGCCTGATGGAGCTGGCGCTGCTGCTGGTGGTCTAGCAGCGGGTAATGGTGCACTGCCTGATGGAGCTGGCACTGCTGCTGGTAGTCTAGCAGCGGGCAATGGTGCACTGCCTGATGGAGCTGGTTGTGTGGTAGTTAGCTCCTCCTCACCCTCAGGCTACTCTGATACTTCATCTATCATCAGCCTCTCGCTGTCGCTGCTGTTGTTGTCTGCCCCACCTGTGATGGAAAGTGGACGTACATTAATTGCATGTATCTATCACATGTGCAGTTGCTACATGCATGCTGGATAACATTCCCTGACTGCCTGTTGCATTGCGTACATTGGGACATGTCTGGCTGCATTGGAGTTTTTGTACATTGTGGGCAGACTACATGTCCCACAATGCAATTGGGCATGTCCTGATATGCATGGGTTGCATGACTG
Organism: Lissotriton vulgaris; assembly: GCF_964263255.1. Classification (NCBI taxonomy): domain Eukaryota; kingdom Metazoa; phylum Chordata; class Amphibia; order Caudata; family Salamandridae; genus Lissotriton; species Lissotriton vulgaris. The sequence goes on from NC_141693.1 coordinate 148,823,463, forward strand.
GGGTAGATTGTGGGAGGCTATAGGGTCATGGCCATTGTTAGGGGACAGGGACGCAGTCGCATGCCACTTACCTTGGCTGTCTTGGGTGGGTCGGGATGAGTCCAGAGGGATGACCCCAACACATGCCTCATGCTGCAGTGTGTCCTCCACATGATCATCCAGGGGGGTGTTTGAAGGGACTGTTGGATCTCCACCTCCAGTTGCTAGGCTCTCACCCAGCCTCTCTGCCACCCTCTCCTTGGCACGACCTCGGAGGTCATACCACCTCTTCTTGAGGTCGTCTATGGACCTCTGTGTCACTCCCACAGCGTTGACTCTGGTGCGGATCCGCAGCCACAGTCGCCGTTTCTCGTCCTCAGGCACCCTCCTGGAGTCCTTGCCGAAAAGTTTGGTGTGGTCTTGGCAGACTCCATCTATTAGTTGCTCCAGCTCCTGCTCCGAGAATTTTAGCTTGCGCTTGCGCCCGGTGTCACTGGGCCCTGCTGCTGCATCCTCTGCCATTGCTGCAGTCTCCAATTTCAAAAGGTTTGCAAGTCTGGAGGTGTTCTGAGAGGAGCTCTGACTGGTGCTGCTTCGATCTCTGCCTCAGTGTTCTCAATGGGGGAGGGAACTGCCTACTTCCAGGGTTGTGATGTCATCACTGTGCTCGAAATGCGACTTCCCGTTTTTGCGATCTTGCAATTAGCGAGATCGCTATTTGTGATCTCGCAAATTGCGAGATCGCTATTCCTACACAGAATTGGACGGATTTAGCGATTTTTCTGCGATTTTTGAAAATCGCTATTGCCTTTTGCGGCCGGTTGCGATTCGCTTAATTTTATCGCAGATTTTGATGAATCCCATTCTGCGCAGATTTCGGTTTTCATGAATCTGGCTGTTAGTGACCTAAGTACTTCATCTTTTTCTGTCTGAATTTACATTTGGAGAATTTAAGAGTTAAACATTTCTTTTGAATTCTTTGCAAAACAGAGTTTAAATTTTCATCATGCTCTTCACAATTACTTCCAAAGATTAAAATGTCATCTTGAAAAGCAATGGCTCCTTTGCAGTTTTCTAGCAACTCCTTCATTAACACCTTGGCTGCTATGGGTTTTCCCCTCCTGTGCTTATTTGTGAGCTTTCCCATTATACATGACGAGCTCAGCTCGTCATCAGCACAGCTCAACCGTGCCTCATGACGAGCTGAGCTCGTCATGAGCTTCGAAGGGGTTAAACGCTGAAAGACCGAAGCTGCACTTGCTAATCCATTGTGCTTTGCACGCGTGGGTTTGTACCCCATCCTCGTCGCCAGTTTACTATGTAGAAATAGAACTCAGGATTAAGCATGGGCTAAAATTTTGTTCCGCTCGCGAAATTTGCGGACTTTCCGCGATTTCGCGATCCGCGAATCTCGTGAAATCGCTGTAAAATCCGCAAATCAGCGGAGACGAATTTTCAGCCAATCACTTACAGGGTTACAGCAGCAGGTGGAAAAGTTGAAGCTAATTTTTTGTAACTTTTTACAAAAGGGTTACAAAGAAATTAACTTCAACTTGGGCACCTGCTGCTGTAAGCCTCTAAGTGCTTCCTGGTGCCTCGTTGCCTACTTGCAACTATTCTCTGACCCTGCTCTGACCCTTGAAGCAGGGTCAGAGAATAGTTACAAGTAGGCAATGAGGCGCCTGTCACGAAAATTAAACCTCAACAGGAAGCACTGACAGATATAAAAACAAGCATTTGCAATGCAATAGGTCTCGCATTAGGAAAGTTTGAGCTATTGGTCTTGTAAATGACAGTTTTTTTTATTTATGTGCTGGTTTTGAAAATAGCTAAATTAATAGCTTTGTCATTTACAATGCCAATAGTTATAACTTTCGCAAATGTGACACTTATAGCATTTGTAATGCAACATGTTTTGTATTTACGTGACTTAGCTGTATTGATATTACAAATTACAATGGCTTTTAATTTAAAAAAAATAATTAATACTTAAATAAAGTGATTTTAATTTATAATGGCAATAGCTTAAACTTTTGTAAATAACTTTTGTGAAAATTATGTTCAGTGTATTTTATTGTGACGAAAATCCAACAACAGAAGTGAAATATTAACATCTTTTTGTGACATTTGTAATAAAGTTTGAAACATTGAGAGAACATATTTGAACCAGTTGTTGTTGAATGGTTGCGCAGATTGATGCTGGGGTGGCGCTGAGTGGTGCTGTGCTGGTGCTGAGTGGTGCGGTGGTGATGCTGAGTGGTGCTGTGGTGGTGCTGAGTGATACTGGGATGGTGCTGAGTGATGCTGGGGTGGTGCTGAGTGGTGCTGTGGTGGTGCTGAGTGATGCTGTGGTGGTGCTGAGTGATGCTGTGGTGGTGCTGAGTGGTGCTGTTGTGGTGCTGAGTGATAATGTGGGGAGACCTTTGTTTGCACCAGGACCAGCGGAGGCATTGCGACTTGAGCCCACTACGAGGCTTCCTGACCACCGGACGAGCGCAGGAGCGCTGCAGGAATCCCACACCACTCTCACCAACCGCGCCACCGCTCCGGGACTACGAATCCCGGCAGCCTTTGCGGCGGCGCATAGCCCTGACGCGAGACGAGCACCACCAGGGGCTACAAAGGCATTGAGCCCTCGGTGGAGCGGGGAAGACCTTTGTTTGCACCAGGACCAGCTGAGGCATTGCGACTTGAGCCCAATACGAGGCTTCCTGACCACTGGACGAGCGCAGGAGCGCTGCAGGAATCCCACACCACTCTCACCAACCGTGCCGCCGCTCCGGGACTATGAATCCCGGCAGCCTTTGCGGCGGTGCGTAGCCCTGACGCGAGACGAGCGCCAGGAGGGGCTACAAAGGCCTCGAGCCCTCAGTGTCGCGGGACGCACGCGGGACGCCCGGGGCGAAGCCCGGACAAAGGGCGGGCCCTCTACGGCCAGAAGAGGCCGAGCTGGGCCACCCCCCTAACTGCTGTATACCACCGATGAAGGTACATTTTACATCTTGATACTATTGGAAACCCTGACTCTCTTATTTCCCTGTGTGTGGGCGGTCCCCTGCTAGCTTCTCTCTTAATTGTCGTCCAAAAATCAAGCAGATTAATTGCCCAGACATTTTAGGACTCTCCTTAAATGGTCCTCACAGGGGGTTCACATTGGACCTGTTTAACATTTATGTCAGAGGTACCAAACATGGGTCTATGTCCCCCACCGTAACCACCCTTGAAGTGGAATTAAGAGAAAAAACTGAGGGTGCCAAAATCATAGTTGCGGGCGATTTTAATTGTACCTATGAGCCACTCTCCTCAGATGATATCTTGGACCTGTGTGAGGATGACACTAGAAGGGACATTCCGCCCCTAAGTATTCCCCCGATTAAAAGATGGTCTCATAGTGCGATTCAATTAAATGCTATGACAGTGGAGTTTGGCTTAAGAGCTGCGAACGGCCGAACACCATCTGACCCCCTGGGTGCTGCTACATATAATAGAGCCAACCATACTTCGAGGATCGATTACATCTTGATAGATGTCATGCTATGGGGACTAGTTAAGGATATGGTAGTTCTATCTACTGTGGAAAGCAACCATAACCCGCTTTCTCTCTCTCAAATCCCTGGCCCAACAAATCAATTGAGAAACCTCCCAAACATGCCCACAAAATTTCTGTATCCACTTGCGGGAAACGTTTAAAGTGGAACCAAATTTCTACTGATGAGGCCAAACTCAAAACAATTAGAGAAATACTTGTGTCCTCACAATTGGAACTAGATACCACCAATGCAGTCCTGGCAATAGATGGGGTGACACCAATCTTTGAAGACACACTTAGGTCCATAGGGGAAATATTCTTGAAAAAGGGGTGTGCGAAAAGAAACACGGTATCCCGGTTGTCTATGGGTAAGCACGATTGGTATACTCCTGCATCCTAATTGAAAGTGTTAAAGGCAAAATACAATCCCAGATACAAGAAGCTAGGAAAAAGTACAGACGTACACTGGCAATAGCTAAAAAGGAGTGGGATGAGGACTTCTGGTGCACTTTAAAAGAGGCAAGTGCAAGGAAAGATTCAAGGTGTTTCAAGGTGTTTCTGGGACATCATTAGAACAAGAAACAGACCAGATAGTGACCTCATAACATGCAACATTACTAGCCAAGAGTGAGTTAACCACTTCTCTAAGCTATACACTCGCCAATCTGATCATAATACCCTAAATATAACCAAGGAAGATCAGGTACGGGAAGTGGCTCCAATTACGATACAAAAGGACTGGGAAGCAGACCCAATAGATATAGACTTCTCTATAAAAGAGGTTGAATATGCCATTAGTACCATTATGCCCCAAAAGGCATCTGGGCCTGATGGCATCCCTGGGGATTTGTTGCGCTCTGACATCACGACATGGGGGAAATTCATCCACAGTCTACTGATTGCCATCTGTAGGGGCGCTCCAGTCCCCACATCCTGGAAAGGGGTGGAGGTCGTCCCAATCTTTAAAAAAGGCACTAGGGATGACCCATCCAATTACAGGCCTATTAGCTTGCTGGATATAAGCCAAAAGGTATTCGGTAAGGTATTATTGATCAGAATGCTGGATTGGATCAATGATAATAATGTTCTCTCCGACTTCCAGGCAGGATTTAGAACAGGCACTGGCACAATAGAACAAGCCTTTAGACTGATGCTAGTGTACTGGAAGGTGGTGGTCATAGGCAAAGGCAGTCTTTATCTCGCATTTATCGATTTAAAGACTGCCTTTGACCTTGTACCTAGGGAGACCCTTAGTGATATGGGGATACCGAACTATATTTTATCACTACTTGTAAGGCTCCATGACAATAGCTTTGCCCAGATTAGATGGGGTTCAGGGGGAGAAAAAACCACCAGTATTCCAGTAGAGAGAGGAGTTCGCCAGAGTTAGTTCTGCTCTGTATGGGGCATAATTATGGGGTTCATGTAAAATTAACAAACTGGCAAGATCTGAAAGGAAGTTCTGCAGGGGAATTATGTCACTCCCCCAAGGTACTCCCACAACTCCACTAATGCTTGATCTAGGTTGTCGACCTATTGAAGACCTAGCAAGGTTCAGACCCCTACTTCTATGGACCCGGTTGTGGCGAGTCCCGGAGCTCGCGAACTATGCGAAAGGGCTTTCTGAAATGATGTCTCTGCCAGGATGGCATAAAATCAAATGGCTAAAAGACATGAAATCCCTTTTGTGCGACCTGGGCATAAGTGAAGCCTGGACTAACAAATCATCTCCGCCAAAGGCAGTACTCAAGAACTTGAACTCTGAATAAAAGGAGTACTGATCGCACATTGGGCAGATTGACAGAGGACTTTTTGAGTTTTAAGGACTTACCAATTCGGGAACTCTATTTAGACATTATTGAGAAACCATTTGATAGGTCCCTATACTTCAAATTTAGAACTGGAACATTACCTCTGCATTCCTTTACATCTCGGTGGAAACAGTCCACTAAGACCACAGATCTCTGCCCTTCGTATCCACACAAACAGGAGTCAGTGGCACACTTTATGTTTGAGTGTCAAGAGTATGCCAAACCAAGAAGAAAATGGCTCAAGAATTTGTGTCGTTTGTTGGGGACTAGGTACCATGTTGAGGCAGTCCGTATTTTAATGTCAGACTCACGTTCACTCTATGTCTGTACTCTTTCAAAATTTCTATTGTGGGCCTGGCGCATTAGGAGCAAAAGGTTTAAAGAAAATGTTTAATCTTTTTTTTAACCTAAACTTTTATGAAATGCTTCTTTTTAATGGAAAAGCAAGGTTTTTAAATTCTAATGTAATTAACTTGTTGTACTTTTTCATTTTCAAATGAACTTGTGTATATTTTTTTATTTTGAAGCTTTTATGATAATTTTTATCGAAATAAAGCCTTTTTGACATTGACCTTGATAATGTGGTAGTGCTGAGTGATGCTGTGGTGGTGCTGATTGGTGGTGTGGTGGTGCTGAGTGATGCTGTGGTAGTGCTGAGTGATGCCTTGGTGGTGCTGAGTGGTGCTGTGGTGGTGCTGAGGGATAATGTTGTGGCACTGAGTGATGCTGTGGTGGCGCTGAGTGATGCTGTGGTGGCGCTGAGTGGTGCTGTGGTGGTGCTGAGTGATAATGTGGTGGTGCTGAGTGATAACGCGCGGTGCTGAGTGATGCTGGGGTAGCGCTGAGTGATGATGTGGTGATGCAGAGGGCAGTAAGGCACAAAAAGCAGTCTAACAAAGGGCAGAAGGGCAGAAAAACAAGGGAAAAACTAGTCTAACAGAAGGCAGAAGGGCACAAAAAACTAGTCTAAAGGGGGCAGAAAGGCACAAAAAACGAGTCTAACAGAGGGCAGAAGGGCACAAAAACAAGGGAATAACAGAGGGCAGAAGGGCACAAAAAACAAGTCTAACAGAGGGCAGAAGGGTAGAAAAACAAGGGAAAAATGAGTCTAACAGAGGGCAGAAGGGCACAAAAAACGAGTGTAACATGGGGCAGAAGGGCAGAAAAACAAGGGAAAACGAGTCTAACAGAGGGCAGAAGGGCAGAAAAACAAGGGAAAAACAAGTCTTACAGAGGGCAGAAGGGCACAAAAAACGAGTCTAACAGGGGGCAGAATGAATCCCGCCCTGCGTGTTTGTCCACGAAGATGCCACCTTTTTGTGCAATATTTACAATGCGGCGCACCATGTGGCAAAAACGGCACAGATGTGTCACGCATCTGTGCCGTAAAAGCAGCGCATTGCTGGAGCTGCGTCGAGCTTGCGAAGCAGCTTCAGCAATGCTCCGGGGGGCCCTATCTCCCCAATGCTGCATCAAGCCTTGCGCCTGCTTCAAGCAGGCGTATGATTTTGACGCAGCATTGGCCTAAAAGTGACTGAGTGAATTCATGTAGATTTCACTCAGCCACTTTTAGGAGGCGTTCCTGCAAAGGAACGCCCTCCCCTGAGCCGGAACGCCTCCTGATGGCGCAGGGCTTAACAACGTGATGCATCTCTCAGATGCGTCACGTTGTTAATACCCAGCACCATGGCGCATCTCTTGTGCTGCCGCTGCGTCACAAAAGGTCTCGGTAGAGGGTGGGAGTGGTGAACCAGAGGGTGGCAGTGATGAACCAGAGGGTGACAGTGATGAACCAGAGAGTGGCAGGGGTGAACCAGAAGGTGACAGTGCTGAACCAGAGGGTAGCAGTGCTGAACCAGAGGGTGTCAGGGGTGAACCAGAGGGTGGCAGTGATGAACCAGATGGTGGCAGGGGTGAACCAGAGGGTGGCAGTGGTGATTCTAATGTAATTAACTTGTTGTACTTTTTCATTTTCAAATGAACTTGTGTATATTTTTTTATTTTGAAGCTTTTATGATAATTTTTATCGAAATAAAGCCTTTTTGACATTGACCTTGATAATGTGGTAGTGCTGAGTGATGCTGTAGTGGTGCTGATTGGTGGTGTGGTGGTGCTGAGTGATGCTGTGGTAGTGCTGAGTGATGCCTTGGTGGTGCTGAGTGGTGCTGTGGTGGTGCTGAGGGATAATGTTGTGGCACTGAGTGATGCTGTGGTGGCGCTGAGTGATGCTGTGGTGGCGCTGAGTGGTGCTGTGGTGGTGCTGAGTGATAATGTGGTGGTGCTGAGTGATAACGCGCGGTGCTGAGTGATGCTGGGGTAGCGCTGAGTGATGATGTGGTGATGCAGAGGGCAGTAAGGCACAAAAAGCAGTCTAACAAAGGGCAGAAGGGCAGAAAAACAAGGGAAAAACTAGTCTAACAGAAGGCAGAAGGGCACAAAAAACTAGTCTAACGGGGGCAGAAAGGCACAAAAAACGAGTCTAACAGAGGGCAGAAGGGCACAAAAACAAGGGAATAACAGAGGGCAGAAGGGCACAAAAAACAAGTCTAACAGAGGGCAGAAGGGTAGAAAAACAAGGGAAAAATGAGTCTAACAGAGGGCAGAAGGGCACAAAAAACGAGTGTAACATGGGGCAGAAGGGCAGAAAAACAAGGGAAAACGAGTCTAACAGAGGGCAGAAGGGCAGAAAAACAAGGGAAAAACAAGTCTTACAGAGGGCAGAAGGGCACAAAAAACGAGTCTAACAGGGGGCAGAATGAATCCCGCCCTGCGTGTTTGTCCACGAAGATGCCACCTTTTTGTGCAATATTTACAATGCTATGGACATCAAACTGTATCACCATTCAAACTGTAACACAAAGAATGTTATTTATTGTATCCAATGTCCCTGCATGCTTTCGTACATTGGTAAAACCACGCAACAAGTTAAGAAAAGAGTGGCACAGCATCAGTCTAGAATAAGGTGTAATGTTATCACTGCCCCGTTAGTTGAACATTATCAGCAACAATTGCATAAACCTAACGAAATGCTTTGGTTTGTTATTGATGTCATTAAAGTCACCAAGCGGCGCCAGAATGTGGAACGTTTGCTTACTCTAAGGGAAAATAAATGGATCTGGACTTGTGACACAGTAGACAGGGGCTTGAATTCCATGATTGAGTGGCATGCTGTGGCCACCCTGTGAGTGCTTGTAGTTTTCCTTCTTGCTGGATGTTCCGTTTTGGGCGCAGATGTTAGCGCTTTATTTCTTCTTTGCTAGATCGTGGTTGGGAGGACTCCTTTCCATTTTGGCCCCCGCCTGATGTCTATTACTGTACATCTATTTTATGTGAATGGGAGTTGCGCACGTTGCCGGTTCCATGCAGGGTTTCACTTTCCCCTGAGTAACACGGCACCATTGTTAGCGGCTCCAGTCTGTCACCAGTACCGATGTTTTCACTTGGTTAGTCACAAACACTTACACTGAAAGCCTCAGACTGCACCAAGATGGCTTCCCCTAACGTGTGATGTCATGACGCCTTTAAACGCCCTCACACGGTTCATTTCCGATGCTCTGTTCGGACGCTGTTGCGGATCGAGGTGTAACTTCAGTGCATGTCCCACGCCTTTCGGTAAGTTTCTGCTGTTAAGTTCCCTGCTTATCTTTAGGGCTGGGTTTGATTAGTTGGGTTCTAGACACGCACGCTAACACTCAGTAATGCAGTGTTTTGCTTTTTAGGTGACGTGTGTACTGCTTGGATTGATTTCATTCCGGTACTATTGAAGTGTCTTTTTGGGATATTGATCTCCCTGTAGGTATGTGCCACATCAGAGTGCATGTCGCTTTTACGGCTCCTAGGTAGGGTTCCTTGAGCACACTCTATACTGATAGTTGTTTTCTCTTTGTCAACAGACATAAGGCTTGTGCAGTGCATAAAGCTTTGGCTTCCGGCTGGAGGTCTTGGGTAAGCACTCTGCTATCCAGCTTGTGTAAATATGTTTTCGTGTATTTTAGTCCATTTTTGGTAATGGCACGCTGATATTGGTGTTTTTATGTTTTTGGTGATGGTGGACATTCTGAGTTTTAAGTGTTGGGTGTCACATTTTCGGTATTTTCATTTGGAGTAGGTGGACGTTACTATTCTGGCGAGGCTTTTGTAATTTATATACTTATGTATGTATTTGTTTTTAGATAAATATGTGCAACGTGTGGTCCTGAAGATGGTCCTTTGGATTATTTTAACCGATTGAGGACCGAAACGTCGACGCTTGGCAACGTTTTGTTTACTTTTTGTCTCATCTTTTGGCTGTTAAATGACTATTCAGTGACTAATACTGTTTTGGACATGGTATTTATTTATTGTCCCATCTGTATGACAAAAGTTGCCTTATACTACTGAGAACTCTGTTTGCCAATATCGTAGTATTTCTGTTGCCATATTGAAGTTGTGTGTATATGAAAAAAGTACAAAGAATGATAAAAGATAAAAAATATATTTTGAATAATAAAACAGTTTAATTCTGTTTGCCTTGCTTTCTGCGAATTAATTGACCACATCTGTGGCTGTTTGAAATTCATTGAACGTTTTTTGAATAATTCCTGTAGGGACACTTGTGTTCATTGTTATATTTACAATGCGGCGCACCATGTGGCAAAAACGGCACAGATGTGTCACGCATCTGTGCCGTAAAAGCAGCGCATTGCTGGAGCTGCGTTGAGCTTGCGAAGCAGCTTCAGCAATGCTCCGGGGGGCCCTATCTCCCCAATGCTGCATCAAGCCTTGCGCCTGCTTCAAGCAGGCGTATGATTTTGACGCAGCATTGGCCTAAAAGTGACTGAGTGAATTCATGTAGATTTCACTCAGCCACTTTTAGGAGGCGTTCCTGCAAAGGAACGCCCTCCCCTGAGCCGGAACGCCTCCTGATGGCGCAGGGCTTAACAACGTGATGCATCTCTCAGATGCGTCACGTTGTTAATACCCAGCACCATGGCGCATCTCTTGTGCTGCCGCTGCGTCACAAAAGGTCTCGGTAGAGGGTGGGAGTGGTGAACCAGAGGGTGGCAGTGATGAACCAGAGGGTGACAGTGATGAACCAGAGAGTGGCAGGGGTGAACCAGAAGGTGACAGTGCTGAACCAGAGGGTAGCAGTGCTGAACCAGAGGGTGTCAGGGGTGAACCAGAGGGTGGCATTGATGAACCAGATGGTGGCAGGGGTGAACCAGAGGGTGGCAGTGGTGAACCAGAGGGGGGCATGGGTGAACAAGAGGGTGGCAGTGGTGAACCAGAGAGTCGCAGTGGTGAACCAGAGGGTGGCAGTGCTGAACCAGAGGGTGACAGTGGTTAAAAAGGAGGGTGCCAAGTGGTGAACCAGAGGTGCTGTGATGAACCAGATGATGGCAGTCGTGAACCAGAGGGTGGCAGTGGTGAACCAGAGGGTGACAGTGCTGTACCAGAGGGTGGCAGGGGTGAACCAGAGGGTGCTGTGATGAACCAGAGGGTGGCAGTGGTGAACCAGAGGGTGGAAGGGGTGAACCAGAGGGTGGCAGTGGTGAACCAGAGGGTGGCAGTGCTGAACCAGAGGATGACATTGGTTAACCAGAGGGTGGCAGTGGTGAACCAGAGGTGCTGTGATGAACCAGAGGGTGGCAGTTGTGAACCAGAGGGTGGCAGTGGTGAACCAGAGGGTGACAGTGCTGAACGAGAAGGTGGCAGCGGTGAACCAGAGAGTGGCAGTGCTGAACCAGAGGGTGGCAGTGGTGAACCAGAAGGGTGGCAGGGGTGAACCAGAGGGTGTCAGGGGTGAACCAGAGGGTGGCAGTGGTGAACCAGAGGGTGGCAGTGATGAACCGGAGGGTGGCAGTGGTGAACCAGAGGGTGCTGTGCCCTTACACGACCGCATGGGTAACTTCGCCATGCAAGCGGCCCGTGAACATGCATAAAGCCTTGCGAACACGCAAAAATCCCCGCGAACATGCAAAAAATCCTGCGAAAATGCAAAAAACTAAATTTTCAAATTTGCATGAATTTGCGGATTTTGCGGATTGCGAATTTGATTTCGCGCGAATTCGCTGAACGCGAATTCGCAAATTTCACCCATACTTACTCAGGATACGTAGGTTTCTGTAAGATGATGAAATTCACTTGTGCCATTTCATTAATTGAATTACTTGACAGCCTGTTCTTGAAAAATGTAATTGAATAACACTTGTGATTTTGAAATTCTAAATTTAAGCTAATCATTGTTCTAATTACATAAGTAAATGTGTAACTTTTGGCTGTGTTTTGGTGCCGTCTTTTTTGACTGCATGTTTATTTGATTGCTTATAATTCGCAAAGAAATAGCAATACCCGATAGAACCATTGATGTTTGTAGTATAAATGCCCAGGTTCTGAGGGATACTGGGTCACCGCATTTGCTTTGCAGAGTGTCTACAAACAGTACATCTGAGGCGAGCAAGTTAAGAATATAAGCAATTAAAAAATGGGGTACAGGTATTCTGTCCAACATTTTCTGAGTCCGCTGCGCGTCCACATTGGCAGGCTCATTAGGTACAGCCTGCCACCCAGTAGACCGCAACTGCCCGAAATGGCGGCTCTAAGACGGGCCTTTCCTCCTCTCAGAAGAGGAGGAGAGGAAAGTGCAAGTGCAAATAAAACAGTGTCCGCAAAGCGTGGGTTTGGTATGAGGTACAAGGTACACAAATAAAAATTCAAATCTACATTTACACCAAGAAGCGAAAAAAAGTACAATTTCGCCATTCCTACTCTAATCTCCTCTGTGAATAGACTTGTAAATCATGTTCATATATAATCACATTTGCTGTGTGTCCAAAGAAGCTGTCAAATAACAGATTCTGGGGCATATTTACAAAGTGATAACGCCAGTGGAACGTCACTTTTTGTGATGTTCCGGTGGCGCAATGCCCTGCACCATATTTACTAAATGTCTTTAATCCAGTTTTTGTGGCTTAACACTGCTTTGGAAATACGGTACCATTTCACACAGGTCTCCGCGTGACAGTGACATGCAATGGCTGTTGCCATGGGCGTACCACCGCAACACCCACTGCTTTTTGATGCTGCCCCAGATTTACAAGGACGTGTAAAACTGAGCCAATTTGCACCTCAATGCAGAAAGAGGCAAGAGGGATACACAAAAAGGGAAGAAGGGTACAGAAAGAAGCAAGAGAGATGCTGTAAGAAGCAAGAAAAATGTTGAAAGAACCAACAGAGATAAAAAAAAGAGGCAAGATAGGTACAGACAGAGGTAGGAGTTGTGCACAAAGAGGCAAGAGGGATACAGAAAGGGACAGGAAGGGTGCAGAAAGAAGGAAGCGAAGTGCAGAAAAAAGCAACAGGTGCAGAAATAGGCAGGAAAAGTGCATAAAGAGGTCACAGGGGTGCAGAAAGAAGCAAGTGAGATGCAGAAAGAGGCAACAGAGGGACAGAAAGCCCAAGAGAGGTGCATAAAGAGGCAACATAATTGCTGAAAGAAGCAACAGAGGTGGAGAAAGAAGCAAGAGAAATGCAGAAAGCGGCAGGAGAGGTGCAGAAAAAGCAAGAGGTGGGCAGAAACTGGCAAGAGAAGTGCAGAAAGAAGCAACAGAGGTGCTGAAAGAGGCAGGAGAGGTACAGAAACAGGCAAGAGAAGTGCAGAAAGAAGCAAAAGCAGTACAGAAATAAGCAAGAGAAGTGCAGAAAGAAGCAAGAGGTGGAGAAATAGGGAAGAGGGGTACACAATGAGGCAAGAGGAATGCAGAAATTTGCAAAGAGGCACAAAAAGAAGCAAGAGCAGTACAGAACGTACCAACAGAGGTGCAAAAAGAGGCAGGAAGGGTGCAGACAGAGGTAGGAGTGGTGCACAAAGAAGCAGGAGGGGTACAGAAAGAGGCAGGGGGGGTGTAGAAAGAAGCAAGAGAAGTGCAGAAAGAAGCAGAAGATGGAGAAATACGGAAGAGGGGTGCACAATGAGGCAAGAGGGATGCAGAAATTTGCAAAAGAGGCACAAAAAGAAGCAAGAGCAGTACAGAAAGTACCAACAGAGGTGCAGAAACAGGCAGGAAAAGTGAAGAAAGAGGAAACAGGGGTGCAGAAAGAAGCAATTGAGATGCAGAAAGAGTCAACAGAGGTGCAGAAATCCCAAGAGAGGTACAGAAACAAGCAAGAGAAGTGCAGAAAGAGGCAGGAGAATTGCCTCAGAGGCAACAGACATGGAGAAAGAAGCAAGAAAGTGCAGAAAATAGCAAGAGAACTGCAGAATGAGGAAAGAGGGATACACTAAAAGGGAAGAAGAGTACATAAAGAAGCAAGAGAGGTGCTTTAAAAAGCAAGAGCAGTGCAGAAAGAACCAACAGAGATGCAAAAAGAGGCAAGAGGGGTACAGAAAAGGGCAGGAGGGGTGCAGAAAGAAGGAAGCGAAGTGCAGAAAAAAGCAACAGAGGCGCAGAAACAGGCAGGAAAAGTGCAGAAAGAGGTCACAGGGGTGCAGAAAGAAGCAAGCAAGATGCAGAAAGAGGCAACGGAGGTACAGAAAGCCCAAGAGAGGTGCATAAAGAGATAATTGCTGAAAGAAGCAACAGAGGTGCAGAAAGAAGCAAGAGAAGTGTAGAAAGAGGCAAATGAGGTACAGAAAGAGGTAAGAGAGGCACAGAAAATGGCAAGAGAACTGCAGAAAGAGGCAATAGGACTACAAAAAGGGAAGACGGGTACAGAAAAAGGCAAGAGAGGTGCAGAAAAAAGCAAGAGAATTGTAAAACGAAGCAAGAGAGGTACAGAAATAGGCAAACAAAGTAGAGAAAGAAGCAACAGAGGTGCAGAAAGAGGCAAAAGGGGTATATAAAGAGGAGAGAGAAGTGCAGAAAGAAGCAAAAGAGATGCAGAAAGAGGCAAGAGGGGTGCAGAAAGAGGCAAGAGATATACAGATAAAGGAAAGACAGGTACAGAAAGAAGAGAGAGATGTGCACGAAAAGGGAAGTGAGGTACAGAAGGAGGCAAGAGAACTGCAAAAAGAGGCAAAAGAGTTGCAGAAACATGCAAAAGTGGTTGCAGAAAGAGGGAACATGTGTGCAGACAGAGGCAAGAGAGCTGCAGAAAGAGGCAAGAGGAATGCAGAAAGTTGCAACAGGTATAAAAAGAAGCAAGAGCAATGCAGAAAGAATCTATAGAGGTGCAGAAAGGGGGATGAGGGGTACAGAAATAGGTAAGATAAGTGCAGAAAGAAGCAAAAGATGTGCAGAAAGAGGCAACTGAACTGCAGAAAAAGGCAAGAGAGGTGCAGAAAGAGGCAGGAAAGATGCCCAAAGAGGCAAATGGGGTACAAAAAGGGGCAAGAGAAGTGCAGAAAGAAGCCAGAAAAGTGCAGAAAGAAGCATTAGAGGTGCTGAAAGAGGCAAGAAGGGTGCAGAAAGAGACAAGAGGAGTGCAGAAAGAAGCAACAGAGGTGCCTAAAGAGGGAAGAGAGGTGTACAAAGAGGCAAGAGAGGTGCAACAACAGGCAAGGGAGGTGCAGAAAGAAGCAAGAGCAGTGCAGAAAGAAGCAAGAGAAGTGCAGAAAGAAGTAAGAGGAGGAGAAATAGGAAAGAGGAGTGCACAATGAGGCAAGAGGGATGCAGACATTTACAAAAGAGGTGCAGAAAGAAGCAAGAGTAGTGCAGTGCAGAAAGAACCAACAGAGGTGCAAAAAGAGGCAAGAGGGGTGCAAACAGAGGTAGAAGTGGTGCACAAGGAGGCAAGAGGGATATAGAAAGAGGCAGGAGGGGTGCAGAAAGAAGGAAGAGAAGAGCAATAAGAAGCAACAGAGGTGCTGAAAGCGGCAGAAAGGGTGCAGAAAGAGGCAGGAGAAGTGCACGAAGAAGCAACAGATATACAGAAAAAGGCAAGAGAGGTACAGAAACAGGCAGGAAAGGAGTGGAAAGAGGGAACTGGGGTGCAGGACGAGGTAAGAGAGGTGTAGAAAGAGGGAAGAAGGGAGAAGAGAGAGGCAAGAGGGGTGCAAAAAGAAGCAAGTGAGGTACAGAAAGCAGCAACAGAGGTGCAGAAAGAGGCAAGAGAGGTGCAGAATTTAAAAGAGATGAGCAGAACAAGGCAAAAGAAGTGGAGAAAAAGAAAGGCTCAGAAAGAAGCAACAGAAATGCAGAAAGAGGCCAGAGAGGCACAGAAAGATGCAAGCGTGGTTTGCACACCATTAGTACCAATTTAATACCCACATTTAGCAATAAGTTACAGGTGACCAAGATGTGCGTTTGCAGAGTGGCATGGCCTTGGACCGCCTCTCAGCAATCCGACTGTGTGGGGCTTACTGGAGGTACCTGGTGGGCTAGTTGGTTCCCAGGCACCTTCAGGATTCAAGGGGACTTCCGGGCTACTTCTGGCCCCGGGACCTCATCCCGAGGCCTGGCCTCAGCCTTGGGGAACGTGGAGGGAGCCCCAATGCCCCCACGGTTCCAGCCAGCTCCTCGCCTCCTGCGTGAGCCGGCATTTCTTTTGGGCAAGGGGAGCTGCTAACAAGCACCTCGGGCAGCGCAGGGGATGCAGAAGCTCCCCCACGCATTATTTTCAAAGAAGCCTCAGGGAGGTGGTGGTTCCCGGGGCTGCGGGGCCTACGTGGCCCCCTCATACATTTTAAACATTGCACCCGGGACCTGGCCCACCCGGGGGCTCATTAAAATGAAGCGCTGGAGCCTGCACTTCATTTTTATTTTTTTTATGTCCAGTTTTACCGAGTCACAAGATGGCTGCCAACACTTCCTGGTTTGGAGTGTTGGCAACCAATCTGAATTGAAGCTCGTGCTAGGGAGTGTTCGCAAATCCTCCATGGTGATCAGTTATCAATATTTTAATTTTTTTTTATTTCTCAGCAACTACTGAATGGATTTATACCATTTTTTTTTTTTTAAAAGCAAGCTTTCTGGACTAAGACTTACATTTTTGCCAAATTTTGTATAATTCCATTCAGCAGTTCGGGCTGTAGCTTTGTCTAAAGTTTCTATGGAAATAAAAATGGGGAAATACATTTTGGGACCCCCTTTATTCTTGGCCCCTGCTTGACAAGTCACAAAGAAATCTTCAAGACAGGAGCTGACCGGAGTGCCCCATTAGTTTTACAAATTTTGCAAAGATTCGTCACGCGGCAAGAAAGATATTGCCAAAATAAAAAGCAATTTTTGAACAGAAACAAAGTCCTAACTATAACTACCTACTGGTGACCACCAGTAGGTAATATATATATATACACATGCATATATACACAACATATACACGTCTATATATACATATATATACTTATATCTATATACATATACCTATATATACTGTCTAAAAGACATATATAGAATGGACATTACAATACAAAATGGGCAACTACGTGATTAGAAATTGATCAATTAGATACTGGAATAAGAACGCAAGGAATTGATTTTTCTGGGAATTATAAAAATCCAGATTGTTGATCAAGTATAAAAGTAGTGCCTGGTTGTGAAATTTCAATTAAATACCTGTTTTTATATGTGAAACAAAGTATATGCACCAAGTGAACTTGCTCTTTTGTCCATAATGCTTTAGAATTGACATGTTCATAAAAGGCTGCCACTTTGAAAGTGAAATAGAACTGTGAGGTGCTTAATGAAAACATAAGCGATAATTTTTGTCTCTAACTTGTTTAGAGACAAAAATTATCGCCGCACATCGGCGATTTTTATCGCAGATAAACCTTGCTATTAGCAAGGTTTATTGCAAATGCGATAAAAAACGGCAGCAATGCATGAATATCGCTGAAAAGTCAGCGATATTCATGCATTATCGAGCAAATGCTCTTAGCCATGTTATCCACCTCCCATTGGATAACATGGCTAAGAACTGCTCAGGGCAGGTGTTAGCTTTTGGAGATATTCGCGCTTAGCGCGAATATCTCCAAAAGTTGGTAATAGGAGATAGCGATGTTAGGGACTGTTTCCAGTCGCTAACATCTTGGCATGCCCACTTTGCATGTCATTAGTGATAAATATCACTGACATGCAAAGCGGGGCCCAAGATGGTCGCTATCCCCTACTAGCTGTCGCTAACTGGTGTTAGCGACAGCTTGGTAATAGGGAGATAATTTTATCTCCGCTTTCTTGGCTTTTAAAGCCAAAAAAGCGGAGATAAACCCCCTTGATAATATGCCCCATAGTACTTCTTTAATGTCTTTTGTTGAAATGGCTATTTAATGTGAAAGAAATGGCGCGGTGGCATCGTGAGCAAGGCAGCGTGAGACTGGCAAAATGCGTAGATCTGATTGTTATGAAAAATTTAAAAAACGAGTGGGCAATACCTCTTGGAGTGCTGGATGATTATTATTGAATGCGGTAATCTCATGGAAATATTTAGAAACGTGGCGGACGTTTTGTGACCAGCACCACCGACCTCTGGGAGCACGCCAGTGTAATCGCCAATCGGAATCATTTCATGAAGGCGTGCCCCCGTTACTCTGTGCTGGAACGCTGCCAGAAGCAGAGAGGAGTGTGAAGACCTCGAGAAGGAACCCAGAGCCAGTGACAGGAGTATCTCGGAGACGTGGTCTAAACACTCACGGCACACTCCGGTAAGCTGTGCAAGTGAGGGATGCGCTGCTACATGTATGATGGCGGCAGCGTGTTCGGCAGAGAACGCCTTAATATATATGTATTTTGTCCAATTTAACGGATTATGAAAGTGTAGGCAGACAGAGATTGCCTTGCAACATGGTTTGACCCACAAAGGGGATTTAAAGGCCGTTAATAACGTGCCAGAACCCAATGGTAAATATTTGGACACCTGAAAAAGATGCGAAAGGGGAAGTGATCGATTAGTAAACCGGGACACGTTGCCACGGTTATGAGGGCGGCAGCGTGTTCGGTAATAAACTCCTCAATGCACATGTATCTTGCCGATTTAAATGATGAGAAAAGCATAGGTAGATCAATATTTATATTGATATGAAACAATGTTCGACCCATAAAAGGGCTCCAGAGGCCAACACGAATGTGCTGTGAGATACTGCCTGATTTATTAAAGAGCTTAAGAGACCACTGAGCATACGAAATAAGACACCAGTGGAGGTAAATGGAGGAGATAGTACTCAGGTTTTTAGACAGGGTGATAAAAAACGAGGGGAGCTTTAGTTGGAAAAACATAGGAAAATAGCGTTCATACTACAATAGCTCACCCTGATAGATATTACGCATTCTTACAATTTTCTATTGTTTATTCCCCCACTATGAATACAACAGGCACAAGCAATCAAATACTCAGGGACAATACAGAACATTGAGACACCAACGAGTGATCTTATCAGGTGAGAAAATGCACACATAGTATTAGTGACTAGGTTGACAAAACTATATGTAATGCGTGCTCTAATAACATTGGCCCTTTGTATACACCAGCTACCTTTGCAGAATAAGGGGCGTGCAGAAACGTAACACCTATGAAAAAAAGAGCGATGAGGCGATACGAATAAAAGCAGAGAGATATCACAGTTTCAGGTATCTAGAAGGTTTATACCACATAAAAAAGCGGTCACATAAATACAGATAGCAGCCACTAATAGTGATCATCTTTTATCAACAGGCTGAGTCTTGATTTTAATATATTGAACTAGACCAAGGAGAAAATCAGCTACCAAAGAGGTATTTGTGTGCTATGAATACTAATATAATTTATGAAGGAACATATGGCCAAGCAAAGAGAAGTCTATCTATGATTAATATAGAGGCCCAGTACCGAAATATGCGCTCACAAGGCTCTTTACGTGAGCGAATAGACAATGGATTCAATAAGAACCAGTTGAATGGATGAATCAATAAGTACCTATAGAAGTCCTTTCAATACTAAGAAATTAAAGGGCATAATTATAGAAGTATATGGCTAACAGCTACCTATTGACAACTAATATCCGTCATGTTCTACAATTCCTAGTGTAATAACCACCTCGGAAGGTCAGAACGTGCAAAAGAGTGAAAAAAAAGGATTCTAACCATTGTGCGATTGCACAGGTGAGTTACTTTATGTATGACAACAATAAATGGATTACATGTGGACATGAGTGAAGTGAGAGAGGGTGAAACATTTGTAAATGGAAAAAAGTAGGGGGCCAACGGAATGGGGGTCCACTGTAGAAAAATGATAGAAGTCAAATGGTTAAGAATGTGATACAGTACACATGACATTTATGGTTCTATACTCACACATATATATGTTGTTTGAAAAAAGATCATGAACACTATGAGTATGTAAATTAATGTATGGTCCCTGTGGAATATGGATGTTTTTAATGGCTCCATGGATGTTTTTAACTTGATCGAAGATATGATCAGGATATAGGGTGTACCTAAAACCTAAATGAGAAGTGCAATGAAAATGTATTAATACATGCTGTATCACTACCAATGGATAAGAGACTGTTTTATCTCTGGAATAGATGATGCTGTCAAAAAAGAGAAGTAAAAGTTTTATGGTCCTGAAGAAGGTGGTTGTAGACCTTTAACACCGCCGAAACGCATTGACGCTTTGATATCAGTTAAATCTGGAGGGGTCAACATTAGTGAGGGCATTGGGAATTAAATACAACTCAACGTTGCACCACAAGATTCTTGATTAACAACCACAAGACATATTTGATTGTCCTCTCATTTGTTCTTCTCAAACATTATTGTATCAACTCCTAACTATAGTTTATATTGTTTTTTATTTGTATATTTATTGTACATTCAGTGGAATGTGTTTTAAAACTTTTTTAAATTTTGTAATAAACAGACAGCTGCTCATATAATTGCTTGTGTTAATATATAGTTCTTTCCTTTGCAAATGTTTCATTAATGCTTGTGGTGGTTTCCAATATTGAATGGGTGAATATTTAGAGGTTGAGTGTGTGTCTTGACAAATAGACAACCATACGGGAAAAAATCAGTTTTTACATTTAGTAACCTGGCGCTCTATTCCCTCTTGGTTATAAGATAGCCCCTCTCATTTGTTTGAGATTACATCAAGTGAGGGAAGCAACAGGAGTCGGCTGGAAAGTGGCGATATCTCAGAACACATTATTCGAGATTGAAAAAAGTTACTGTTTCAGAGAGAAGGAAGACACTGGGCTCTAGTATGTGTGACGAGGAGTGTGTGGACATGCAACAGGAAGCTTTAAAACTCTGTGAAGAAACTGCTCTACTGGTGCTGAGGGACAGAGGTATCTCAGCTCCTACAGGCATTAATGAACTGGGAAAACAATTGCAAGACTATGAAAAATGTAAAAAGAGGGAGCTGTTACGATGGTGGGAAGTGGCATCTTTGCACCAGTATCTACAAGTAACGATCACCCCTACATATGAAAATCTTCAATCTGAAATGCTGTGTGAATGGGAGGTAAATAGTACTTCCATTTCTACAAATATGATCCGCATTTTAATAAAATACGCAGAACAAGAAAGACAGGAAGTGGCAACCCAGATAAAGGAATTAAATGACAAAAGTGGAGATCAAGCCAAAGTGAGTAAATTCAGAAGTGAAATGAAAATAAGGCTGGAAAAATATGAAAAACGCATAAAAGACTACTAAATTCCTTCATGATCGTCTGGATTACGAATCAGGGCATATTTACACGTTCGCCAAAAAATGTGATTCTGTGAGGAGACAAAAGATACAGAGTGATATTGTTGAACAACAAGCAGCTTTACAGAGCGACATAAGCTCAGATACGGGCTCAGAACAAGAGCAGGAAGAACAAAGAGGAGGCCGTTTGATGCATGGAATGGGTTAAAACACAATCATAAGATTTTGGAATTAATTAAGTGGTGCCTGACAAAGAATATATTTTTATTTGGAGAGGAATTGTTCCAGCAGGAGCAAGGAACGGTGATGGCCACCTGCTTCAACACCAGATATGCTAATTTACATCTTGGCTGGTGGGAGGAGCAGGTGCTCGGCAGCCCTCCCCTAGAACAGTGGTCAGAACAGATACTACTATTCAAGGTTCATAGATGATGTTTTCATACTGTGGCAGGGCACGGAAACGGACATAGAACTATTCATCAGGGACCTCCTCCTTGATGGAATGGAACCTGCATCCCCCCAGCCCCCCCACCCCTAGCGCCTTGAGACCCTTACGGGTGAGTAGTCGCGCTTTAACAAACTCCTGATTGATTGATTGATCTTAACCAAAACACCCTTAATCTTAAGTTTGTGGGGCAGTATAGTAGAACCTCCATAGACTTCTTAGATATTAGGATAAGACCAGTGGGAGACAAACTAGAGACTACCATTTTCATAAAACTGACAGCTGGCAATACTATTCTCCACATGCGCAGCTCCCACCATGCACCTCTGATTAGGAGTCTACCTTTTGGGGAATTTTACAGGGCACAGAGAGCTTGTAGTGACCCAGATGAATACTGCAGAATAGAACAGGACATGATTAGCAGGTTCATTCAGAGAGGCTATCCACCAGGCGTTATAAATGGAGAAGCTACTAAAGCCAGGAATTTAGAGAGACAGAAGGTGTTATTCGAACCATCCAGAACCCAACAGAGGAAAAGTAAAAAACAGCAAAAGGGACTGGAAAATCACAGGTTTATAACAACTTTTGACATTAAACATAAAGAGATTAGGTCCATTTTAAATAAACATTGGCATATGGTAAGGGATGATCTAATATTGGGCACTAAAGTGACTAAACACTCGGACATAACGTATAGTAAGTCTAAATCATTAAAAGATTTGATTGTGAAGAGTGAATATAAGGAAAGGAGGGGGGGTGGCCTCACATGGCCACAACAGAAAATGGGTTTTAAAAGTGTTTTAAATGTAAGGAGGGCCAACATGAAATGAACCACACACATTTTAGGAATTTATTTTAACAAAACCATTACGATTAAGGGCTTTTTAACTTGCAGATCAAGTTTTGTGGTCTACTTGTTGCAATGTCCCTTCTTAAACATCTATATAGGAAGCACTACTCTGCCTGCCTGTGTATAAAAGAATGTTGCAGCATTGAGAGCTGTTATCAATCAGGATAGGACTTATCCGATTGCCAGACATTTCAAAACCCATCATCAAAGTAATCCCTCAAGCTTGCAGTATAGCTGCATAGCGAAAATCCACAGAAAAAGAAGAGAATAGGATAGAGTGAAAGAACTCAGAAAGTTAGAAACATATTTCATATTAAAGTTCAATAGCAATGAACCTCATAGGCTGAATGTAGATGAGGACTTGTATACCTGCCTATATAAAAATGGATGACAAAATTAAGAGAATGATGATGAACCTGCACATTGTGGAACCATTTGTTTTTAAAATTATTATTGTAAAGACGAAATACAAAGGACATTGCCACATGCAACTGATGAAAAACATTTTTTGACGTAGTTTTTTAAAATATTTATTAAGATACAGTACAGATTGGAAGTCAAGTTGATAAGGATGTAAGTGGTCATCCTCTAAACTGAAATGTTTTTTTCTAGGAATGCATTATGAAATATATGAGGTATTATTGTTGGTGTAACAGAAATATACTGATATGCACTGGCACTGTAGACCTGATAGAAAAAAGAAATAAGAGAGACCTCTTCTTAGGGAAATTATTTGGTATTTTTTTAAGTGTATTATGAAGTATACGAGGTGACATATTACATCATTCATGACATGGTCATTGACATCACTGATTCCATCACAGATGAATTCTCAAATGACATCACTGATGACATCATCCACTTACTGTTGTTTTCTGTAAACTTTAAATGTGTTTTATATATATATATACTCTGATATATATATGAGGAACTTGAAAAATTTGACCAGACTGATGAAAAAACTAAACTAACAAGTGAAATGACGGCAAGGCTAACAAAAGAAGAGACAAAGATCATGGAACGTAAAACCTACAAATTTCAAAGAGACCATAAGGATTACGATCTAGGCCCGATCTTTACCTTTGCCCTTCGAATTACTGCCAAAAAAACTCAGCTTCATCAAAGGAGAGCACAACAAAACAAGGACCCCACTGAAACATCAATGTCTGATATGAGCTCATTTGGTGGAAGCGACTCTGAGTCAGAAATTAGGAATCAAGAGGCAACTGACAAACTAGTCAAACCCTCTCCCGGTGAAGAAATACGTTTTTTGTGCCACGAGCGCATGCAAACGCTGCGACCAAGGATACAAAGAGATTACAATGTAAACTCAGTAACATCAAGAGGTGGCAGAGGCTCAGGTCGAGGAAGAGGCACGCAGTTTCAGAGCAAAAAAGGCAAAGGCAAGTGGGTAACCAACAATCAGCAGTAATTGCCAGTACCAACCAAACCATTATCAACCTAACAGATATTGCCTTGTCCCAAGAGGATAAAAAGAAAAGAGGAAGAAAACATCTTAAAACTGGGCCTTTCCTATGCTCCATTGAACAATTTTGATTATGCTACAACCAGACTAGATGTTTACAAAGCAATCCGTAAGTTAAAACTTCGTAAACACTTTATGCTAAACAGCAAAAAGACAATGCCTGACACAAATGCAAGTCATGAGGAAACAAGAACTTCCGAAATGACACATTTCGGCGAATTGCTTGACCTATGGGAAATTGAAGGTGCTGGATACCCGGCACCACATGGAAATGACAATGCAATAATAGTGGGGGAACAAAACACAATTCAATTTCCAGATATCACACCCTTTAAGCCAGTGTCAACATTCAATTCTATCATGCCTCGTGATACAGTGGATGTATTCCATGATAATGTAATGCATCAACTCAAACAGCTTCAAAAAAAGATACAAAATCAAAAACTTAGATATTACAAACAAACTCATCAATATGAGGCCCTTACTACAAAATGGAGTCAAAAGAAAGATCTGATAATCAGGGCCATTGATAATGGAGGAAGCATTGTACTGTTAACCCGTTTGAACTACGACAAAGAGGCATATTTGCAATTGAATGATAGGCAGTGCTACGAAACGGACTTCAGCAACAACCATGAAGTCGGCACACAAAGAGTATCTGTCTAAATTATCAAAATGGCGCGCCAAGAAAATCCTCACAGAAAATTAATTTAAATATTTGAAAAATGAAAATCCAATTACGCCCACAATATACTTTATCCCTAAAGTTCACAAAAACAAGGACACACTGCCTGGCAGGCATATAATATCAGCCAGAGTGTGCATGATAGAAAAGACATCTGTCTATATTGACTATTTTTTGCAACCCTATGTCAAAGTACTTGAATCCTATGCACAGGACACAGGAGATTTCTTATGGAAGGTAGAACAAATAACTTAGGAAGAAGGCCTTTGGATGCTAACGTTGGATGTCTCTGCATTGTATACAAGTATCAAGCATGAGGACGGCTTGAAGGCAGTCAGATACTACCTCTCACGAAGATCAGAACTTCACAAAGAACATAACAAGACAATTGTTCAAATGTTAGTTCATTGTTTAACCAACACTTTTTTCATGTACAACAACTTACTATATCACCAACTACAAGGTGTGGAAATGGGGGCCAGTTTTTCACCAAGCTATGCCTGTCTTCACATGGCCAGCTAGGGCCAAACTGGTCCTCAAAGTCAAGTACAAGAAAATATGGGAGTTCACCATTTTAAAATGGTTGCGATACATCGATGACCTCTTTGTGGTGTGGAGGGGGACAAGGGAACAAGCTGAGGAGTTTGTACAGGAGTTTAACAATAATATGCTCAACCTGCAAATTACTGCCAACATGAGTCAACAATCAGTTCCTTTTAATGACACAGAGGTCTTCATTAATAACGGTATAATAGAAACCAGACTATACCACAAGAGCACAGCTGGAAATACCATCCTCCATGCCATAAGTGCGCACCCAGCCCATCTAATAACCAGTATCCCCTACAGGGAGATGTTGAGGCTGAGGAGGGTATGTAGTAACATCAATGACCGCAAGCAAGAACAATGTGACAGTAAATTCAGATTCCTTGAGTGGGGATATTCTCAAAAAACTATTGGCGCTGCCATCGCCAAATCCATGACACTAGACAGACAGCCTTGTCAATACCAGTCCTGAAAAAATCGAAAAAACCTTGTGGTTGCAGACAAACAGGGGTTTTTATAGATGCAAGACATGCAAATCATGTACTCATGGCATCAATAATAAAGTATACTGTGATGCATTTAGCCAGAAGGAACCCAAGATTAACAAAGTATTAACATGTAAGACTGAATTCGTTGTACATATTCTTGCCTGCCCATGTGGATTGAAATATGTGGGCAGTACCAAAATGGCTGTACATAAGCGCATTCTACAACATCTCAGGGCCATAGCTAACCATGACAACACCTACCCACTAGCTAGGCACTTTACAGAGAAGCAAAACTGTGACAATCCAGGCTTGAAAAACGTTGTCATTAATGCTGTAAGTGCCAGCCGAAGGGGCGGGAATAGGGAGTCTAAGCTGCGACAATTGGAAACCCGTTACATTCTTCAGCTTGACTCTAAGAGCCCAGGAGGCCTAAACATCACGGAAGATCTACATACATGTCTATCTTAAACCCCAGCTAAGTACATCCAATCACATTCTCTAGTTCCCCTTCAAGCCAAGCAAGCCATGCTGTAATGTCTGTAGCAACAATGATGTAACAGTTTGCGAGTTCTATTCAAGTGAGTAGAGTGATGCGGATGTATAACTCACCACTTGTGCCATATGTACAACAAGTTAACTTGCAAGCCACTCGTAAACATATTGCTTTATTTGTAAATTCTACTAATTTTTTACTTACTTTGAGGTATTAGACTTACACAACCTTCAGTCGCAGCAGGATGTAACAATAACACTTCTTTACAGTCTAGAAACAAGTGATGTATTTAATACAATTAGACTGAAGTGTATTCAATGGATGTTGAATTGGTCCCGGTTTTTAATACCAACTTTATTGACACTTAGCACTTTTTGCACAGTACTGACTATTGCCTATAGTAGACTACCGCTACATACATCAAATATTCAGCCAACTTAAATGTATGCTAGTCCACTTTGGATGATCAGGTTTATTCAGTATTTGGATGATCCACAAACCTGTGCCAGGGATTTATCCCACAATAGATATAGCTATAAATCTCATAGAGGATCAATAGCTAAGATACAGGAGGGAAGAGCTGATGTCGGTCATGGATAGGAAGATGAATCCGGCTGAAGAAGCTACCCATGTAGTAGGGTACTTTACCTACAATTGCGGGGGAACACTATATTGGCACTGTTTTGGTCTCCTACATTGTCTTATAAACCCTCAAGCTGAATACATAGGCAATGCATAGCCCTGAGGCCCACAGGTGCCGATTAAGATATTTGACTATTAGTCTTTCAGTGAACATGCTCAATTTGCACAATTGCCTTTTTTTGCACTACTGATTATGCAGTTTGTTTTAAATATTATGTTTTATTCTTACATGGTTTTTTATAATAACTGTTTTTTATGATCAAGTATTTTACTGTTATTAGCATATTTATATATTTATGAACATTCATTTGACTACCTCAATGTGAATCATTATATATTTGGGCTATTGAATTAATCAAGAAATTTGGAGGCCTCAATTGCATATCGCAATATGTAAAATAGAAGTATTTTTTCTACCTCTATAACCAGTACTGTCACGTGATGCAAGTTTAACTTTTGCACTGTCACTTTAAAAACTGTAGCTTGCCTAAAACACATTGTCATGTGAACAAGCCAAGGAGGTGAAACGTCATGGAGCTATTTGCAACAACAAATAAAAATTCTGCACAAAACTTTGGTCTGTGTCTACATTGCTGCGGTGGGGACAGGACTGCCTTCGCCGACGCTGTGGAATTAGCGATATGTATATATATATATATATTACCGAACAAGAAAAAGAGCGTTCTCGTTCCAATGACATTGAAAATATATCTTTAGCTCTACCGTCGAGATACGCTAAATCTTTGTTGACTTTACATCATTTGGCCTCTGACAATGCAACATCTCCCAATATAAACTCTACTCAGGAAGAATTAAGAGCAGCATCGTTTCCACAAGTAGGGGCCAACACCAGCCCTTTCAAACCTTAGTCAAAATTCAATCCCACGGAGGAGCTACGCGGGCATCCAAGATGGTCGCGTGAGCAGAGAGCTCCCGAGACCCGCGCCGTCCTTCTTTATCTATCCTACAATTATCCTGATCATTTCGACGGGCTTTTGAAGTGCTACTCTCACTGATGCTGACGATCCTTTTTTGGTCGAAATTGGACCTCGGGGACCATTTTTCTGTCGTCTTCAACTTTCTGGCCTGCAACCGGGGTCTCGGCTGCCTACTATGGCCGAGCTGTAATGCAACAACAACGGCTGCCTGGCATCTGGCCCACCGGTGGTGTACCACTTTCACTTTCGGTATCCGGCCTCATTGTCTCTGTCTCCTCCTACTCTGTCTTCGCCTGCTACCCTCACAGTGCACACTTTCCATCCTTGGGCTGGCGAGGAGGCCTGCAGTATTCCCTCTTCGAACTACACTTCGGAGTTTCTGGATTTTTCTCCGTCCCGCTGCCCCTTTTGGGTTCTCGGCCGCCGCTGACTGCAACATGGCGACGAAACCTGAGGCCGAAAAACGCAGGAAGACTGTATCCCGGGGGGGGTCGATCCAGTCCAATATGATCGAACGCTACACCCAGCCGAGAGGCTCCCCCGGTGTCACCAGCGTGGGCGCTGAAGGACCTCAAATGGACATGTCGTCTTCTTCTGAAGTATCGCTTCAAGACCTATTGGCTGCCATCTCTGGACTTAAGGCCGATATGAGTCAGCAATACGAAGCCATCGTGTCCAAGATAGACACGGTGGCTGTGGATGTTACTCTTATTCGAGCCGATCTAGCCAAAACGAACGAGAGGGTGAAGGCACTAGACCTGAAGGCGTCGAGCCTGGTGACGGACATGGCGGAGGCGCAATCTGAGATTGGGAATCTGCGTTCCTCGCATGATCTGCTGCTTAAACGTATGGAGGACTACGACAACAGGGCCAGGCGGAACAACATACGCCTAGTTGGAGTGCCGGAAAGTGATGGTGCTGCCTCAATCGATTTATTGGTCGAAGAACTTATCGTTGCTAAACTTGCTCCGGTTGGACTCAGTAAGTTCTTTGCCGTAGAGCGTGCCTATCGTTTTCCAGGAGGACAAGTGAAACCAGGAGGCCCGCTGAGGCCTATCATTGCAAGGCTATTTCACTATCGAGATAGAGACGCTATCCTGCAGGCCGCCCGTAAACACGGCCCGTTGAAATATGACAATAACTCTATCTCCATCTATCCTGATTTCACTCCCCAAGTGCAACGACAACGATCTGGGTTTCTCGGAGTGAAGCGTCGCCTAAGAGACCGGGGACTGAAGTATGCCATGTTGTTTCCAGCCCGACTGCGGATTGAGTTTAGAGAACGTGCCTACTTTTTTGATCAGCCGGGGCGTGCTGCCGACTGGTTGGACTCGTTGCCGACAGATGACTCTGAGAGCGGTGGCCCTGGTGGTGCGGAAGGTGGTGCAACGGCCCAGGAGTAATATGGGCCCCGGGAGGTCCGGATTGAGACTACGTACTGTACAGAGTAAATTAACTGTGTGCTCTATGTTTATGCCCGTGGCGGTGCGGGAACAGGTGATTTCTCCCTTCCTCCTCGGGGGGTTCTTTGTGTAGATCAGATGGGGCGACAGGCACACTGCAGTTGGGGGTGGCTTTTTAGTCAGCAGGGGTGCAGGGAGGGGGGTGTTGTAACGGGTTTCTGTTTGGGGGCTGGTTCCTGGGGACTTGGTTGTGTTTCGTTTTGTTTGTTATGTTTCATTTTTCATGGTATTTCACTGATTGCAATTATTCCGAACTTGGGGTTGTGGAGGGGGGTTGGGGTGGACTGCCTTTGCCGCGATGGGGGGGGGTGAAATGCGGGTTCTTTCTTGGAACGTCAACGGGTTGGGTGACAGGATCAAGCGGGGCATTGTGATACAATTTTTGAGGCGCCATGCCCCTGATGTTGTGTTCCTTCAGGAGACCCACTTAATCGAAAATGCTTGTAAGGCCCTCGATCGCCGGGGCTACCGCCTTGTCGCACATGCTGGTTTCACCTCTGGGTCCCGGGGAGTGGGTATCATGGTGAAGTCCTCCCTAGCTCTTGCTATTGACGAGGTTATACTTGACGACCGCGGGCGGTATGCTGCTGTCTCCGGGAGGTCGGAGGGTAAACAGATTGGGCTGGTTGTTGTTTATATTCCCCCGGGGCTGCAGGCTACCACCTATGCTGATCTTGGCAGGACTCTTCTTGGCCTTCCTGATGGATTGTTAATCTTGGGCGGGGACTTCAACTCTGTTATGTCTGGTGAATGTGATCGGCTTCCCCCTAGAGTCCTGCTGCCGTCCCAGATGTGGCTCAATGAGATGGCTGATACTTTTGGCCTGGTGGATGTTTGGCGCTCACTACACCCTTCACTCCTGCAGTATACTTTTCACTCTGGTGCGCATGGCAGCCTCTCTCGTATCGATTATTTCTTTATGTTAGCTTCCACTCTGTCCACTGTCCGGGAGGTACGACATCTTCCCCGGGGTATCTCGGACCATTCCCCCTTGATGATTAAGATTTCTGTGGGTGGTCTACTTGGTAACAGGATCCCCCCGGTCCCTTCCTGGCATTTCCGAAGCCCCCGGCTCCGCTTAGATTTGGTGAAGGCAATTGATTGTTACTTTGATGAGAATGTGGGCTCGGTCACCTCCCCTACTGTTCTTTGGGAGGCCTTCAAGACGGTTATCAGGGGTTCCGCTCTATCACTCATTGCTGCTGAGCGTAGGGTAAAGAGGGAGGCTGTTCTGGCTCTTGAAACCGAGATCACTGCGCTTGAAAGTGAGTTGGGTGGGGATGACACGCCTGCATTGTTGCACACTTTGGAACTAAAACAAGCTGACTACAAAGCTTGTGTCACTGATGCTGCTAAGTTGTTGCGAGCGAATCAACTAGGCCGACTGTATGATGTGGGTGACAAAGCTAGCAAGCTCCTGGCATGGCTGGATAAGGCTGAACGAGCGAGTCGTGTTGTGCCTGTCATTGTTCGCGAATCCGGTGAGAGTGTCTCCGACCCTGGTGAAATTGTTGATTGCTTTGTGGACCACTTCCGGAAGGTTTATACGCCTGTTAGTGATCGAGATGAGGCTGATTCCAGGCTGCTACTGCGAGATATAGCCCTGCCTACTGTTTCGGATGAAGATGGTCTTGTCCTGGAGGCCCCTTTTACCGTTGATGAGATTGCCCTTGCTATCCAATCTTTACGCTCGGGGAAGGCGATGGGCCCAAATGGGTTGCCCATTGAACTTTACAAACTTTGTCCGGACAAGATGGCCGCCCATCTGCGCAACATGTTTCTCGAGGCGGTTGAGGCTGGAAGCCTCCCCCTCGAGCAGCACCTAGCTACCATAGTGGTCATCTATAAGGATGGCAAGCCTCGTGACCGCTGCACCTCCTACCGCCCCATCTCTCTGCTGAACGCGGAACCCAAAATCCTGGCCATGGTTCTGGCCAATCGGTTGCTGAAGGTGATTTGCGACTTGATCCATCCGGATCAATCCGGTTTCATCCCACATAGGAACACGGCCCTTAACTTGCGTAGGCTCCACAGTGTTCTCGCGAGGGCTCCAATTCTCGCCGAGCCGGCAGTGGTCGCCTCCTTGGACGCCACTATGGCTTTCAACACTATCGAATGGCCCTATCTCTGGGCGGCTCTCGCTAAGTTTGGCTTTGGTCCTAACTTCATTGCATGGGTCAGGCTCCTTTACGAACGACCATTGGCTCAGGTTGTGGTAAATGGTAGATGCTCTGAGCCCTTCCCCTTAGGCCGTGGCACTCGTCAGGGCTGTCCGCGCTCCCCGCTTCTATTCGCATTGGCGCTTGAGCCCCTTGCTGCGTGGCTTCGGTGGGAACCCTCTATTAAGGGGATCCGATGGTCTCCAGATCTTGAGGATCGTGTCTCCTTGTACGCGGATGACATCCTTCTTTACCTTACTTCCCCTCAAAAGTCGCTTAACGTCCTCTTCGACGTTCTTACGTCCTTTGGTAAGAACTCGGGATTAGTCATCAACTGGACCAAGTCCTGTGTTTACGTTATAGCAGGGGCGTTGCCACCTCTGCCTCGCAGGTTTCCCATATTGGTAGCGACTGACGGCTTCAAGTATTTGGGGATCTATGTCTCTATGGTCTCTTCGGTCCGCTATGAGCGGAACTTGTATGCTCCGCTCCGCAGACTCAAGCAGGACGTGCGACGGTGGCGTGAATTGCCCCTATCCCCATTGGGCCGAGCGGCACTCTTTAAAATGATGTCGCTCCCCCGGTTTCTTTACGCTCTGCAGAATTTTTTCGATCCTTTCCCTGCTCGCTACTTCCGTGAGATAGAGAGTTTACAGCGACAACTGATTTGGGATGGTCGTGCCCGTATTGCCTTGTCCAAGCTCACCCTCTCATGGTATGATGGTGGTATTGCGTTGCCGGATATTAGACGCTATTACTGGGCCTCACACCTGAGCGCTATCAACCATGCGATGTACGCTTCGAAACCTGCTCCCGCCTTTGCTTTGGATAAACTATTATTGCCCGGTGGCAACTTTAATAGGGCTCTGTACTCAAAGTCACCCTTTCGACTCCTTACAAGCCCGACGAAGTGTGCAGTGCGGGCATGGAGAGATGCTACTGTGGCCACGGGCTGGGGTGGTAGGCTGACACGTATGACGCCATTGTATGACTCGGATCGGTTGGGTAATCTGTGGAAGACGAAAGGATTTGAGAAGTGGGACATGATTGGGATCAGTAAGGTGGAGGATCTGTGGGCACGGGGCGCTGTGAAATCCTTCGAGGTATTGAAATTGGAATACCGGCTAGATGATAGGGAGCACTTCCGATATATGCAGGTTCGACATGCCCTGTCCTCCGTCTTTCCCCTTGGTACCGATATCCCGCAGTCCTCCCCTTTGGAGGATCGTGTTTTAGACGGACATGTCTCCGATAGCACTATTTCCTTAATATAGAAAAAGCTTGTCAACAACAGGGCTGACCAACTTGAGAAACTTCGTGCTTCTTGGACGGCTGATGGGCTCGAACTCGATGACGAGGACTGGCAGTCAGCTGTATCCTCCCCTAAGGAGGTGGCTATCCCGGCTCGGCTTCGTTTTGTCCAGCTGAAGATCCTCCACCGTGTGTATCTGACCGGAATGCGTCTGGTACGAATGGGTTTGGTTTCGGATGGACGGTGCAGGCGTGGATGTGGTATGGATGGTACCTTCCTTCATGTTCTGTGGGAATGCCTGATGATTTCAGTGGAATTCGTACCGCGGAGACATTTGCTCCCCTCCACTAGACTATGAGGTTCCTCTCCCCTCTTCTCCATGATTGACGTTCCTTTTCCAATTTCCAGTATAGCCTTTGCTTTCTCCCTCGTGCTCGCCCCCCCTCGCCATATGTGCTCCTTTATTTATTAGCGTTCTTTCCCCCCTTCCCCCCCTCCTGCGACCCTTGCCAGTATGATACCATGTGTTTGTGTGTTGTTGTTCTTTTCAACAAAATCATAAAATTAAACCTTTCTAATCCTATTTGATATGGTGCTATGTTCCATCCGACAATGTAGTCTCGAGAGATTGCTTTAACAACGTACTGTCTCCAAATTTACTTTTCAACCATCCGTTTATGTCATAGCGGCCGGCCCTGCGGGGTTGTAGGCAGACGCTGTGTACTGTGCATTCATAAATAAAGGTTTAAAAAAAAAAAAAAAATTCAATCCCACCATGCCTAGGGATTCGATTGATGTGTTCCAGGACGTGGTGGTTGAGGACCTCAAAAGGTTGCACCATAAAGTAAAGCACAAAAAACGCTACAAAAGTAAACATGAAAATGAGTATTTTTCACTCATTAAAAAACTGGGTAACGACCACAATATTATTGTAACTACTGCGGACAAAGGGGGGAATGTAGTTATCTGGTCCCAGGAAGCCTACATTGATGAAGCGAAAAGGCAACTGAACGACTCAATATGTTACTCTATTTCCAACATCAAACACTTTAATGATGCTAAGGATGTGTTGAAAAAGTTGCTATATCATTGTAAAAGAGACGGTATGATTCCCGCTCAGGAGTTTGACTTTCTCCATATAGAGTTTCCAATCTTGCCCAAATTATATCTACTCCCAAAAATTCATAAGCAGGTCAAACCAGTCCCTGGCCAGCCTATCATCTCGGTCATTGGGGGGGTGGCAGAACATGTCACACAATATATTGACTATTTCTTGCAGGACTTGGTCAAAGATTTGCCTACTTATGTTAAGGACACCAGTGATTTCATTGCCAAAATCAACAACATTCCATGGAGCAGTGATATGTTCATGATTACTTTGGATATTGAGTCGCTCTGTACGAGCATAGAGCATACATCCGGCCTAAGGGCGCTCGAGTTCTTTCTTGGCAAAAGATCCATCAATTGTTACTGCCATAACAAAGTAATAATTGAGTTAACTACTTGGTGTCTGAATAATAATTTCTTTTTATTTTGGAATGATATTTTTGTTCAGAAGCGTGGAGTTGCTATGGGGGCCTGTTTTTCCCCCAGCTATGCGTGTTTACACGTAGGCTGGTGGGAGGAACAGGTCCTCAGGCGGCAACATGCGATTATTTTTGATGAACATGTTTTATTGTGGATTCCTTATATAGACGATGTTTTTGTTTTGTGGCGTGGAGATCTTGCCAGTGCTGATAACTTTGTGACAAGCCTCAATATCAACCTTGAAAATCTAAGATTTACTAAATCTATCAGTGACTGTGAGGCTGAGTTTTTGGATGTAAAAATCTTTGTACATAATGGGCACCTAGCAACTAAACTGCATAGAAAAAGCACTGCTGGCAACAGCATTCTTCATGCCAGCAGTGCCCACCCTAGACATGTAGTGGATAACATCCCGCTAGGCGAGTTACTCAGGATCAAAAGAATATGCAGCACAGAAATTGATCTTGAAATCTGCACCAAGGAAGCCTTGGAGAGATTCAGACAAAGGGGCTACCGTGAATCTACTCTTAAGGTGGCATTGCAGAAAGCAAATAATAGAACTCGTGAATCCTTGCTAGACCAGATGCGTAACACTAGGTCTGGGAGTGTCCCTGATGACAACACTGAAGCACCAAGACTCATAATTGCCTATAGCAGGCAAGCAAGACTAATTAAATCCATTATGACACAAAGGTGGCCGGTCTTGTTAACAAATCAGGTGTTAAAACCTAGACTGCCTGATGGTCCCATTGTGACCTTTCGGAAGGGCCCTTCCCTAAGATCACATATCTGTCATGATTTTCCTGAACTTAGGAAGAAACAAGAGTGGATGAAATCTCGCTTTGGTTTCAAACGCTGCACTTCCTGCAGGGCGTGCAAATTTGGCAAATCTACTACTCAGTATTATACACCGTTTAGTCCTGACCCAATTAACATCAGGGGTCAGTTCACTTGCAAAACTGAGTTTGCCATATATGTCCTGACATGCACATGTGGACTTAGATATGTCGGCAGTACACGACAACCTGTGCATGTCAGGATTCTCCAGCATCTCCGTGCCATCGTAAACAATGACCCATCATATCCGGTGGCCAGGCATTTTAAGAGCAATCATAAAAATGATTTACAATGCCTATCATACTTTGTCATCGCCTCTGTAGATAAACCTGTGAGGGGTGGGGACAGGGACAGGATGCTTAGGAGACTTGAGTCCCAGTTTATTTTGGAATTAGATAGTAGATTTCCAAATGGGCTCAATAATACAGAAGATTTGCACGTTTTCCTGTAAACCTTTGTTGCTTATTATTCTGATTACTGTAAAGAGCATCTGCCAATAATATCCTTGGTTTTGGTATATTCTTTGTATACAGAATTTCATATATACACTTTATTACTTTCTCATTTTTCCTCATCACACATTGCTTCATGGTTGTTACCATATAAGCTTTTTCCCACTTCTATTTTTTGGGGTACACTTTTTTATTTTATTGGGACTTAGCCACATGGGACTGTTTGTTAATTTCTGTTTTCTTTACCTAAAACCACGTTAGAATTAATCTACTGTGGTTTTTCTACTACTGACCCATTTTCTTGTTTAATAACATTTCTGGCCTCTTTGCATTTCAAGCACTTAATTTTTCTGTTGCCTTGTTACATAATTTATTTATATTTATTTATTTGTATACTTGTAGAGCGCAAGCCTGTCACTCAGAGGGCATCCTGGCGCTTTGAACTTCGGGACGGTTACACTACTCGCTGCTCAGGCAATTTTCGGAAACAGATGCGTTTTCAGCGCTTTCCTAAACGGTAGGTAGTCCTTGTGGCTTCTCAGAGAGAGAGGCAGGGAGTTCCAAAGTCTGGCCGCTGCAACACTAAATGAGCGGCCACCCATCCTAACTCTCTGGAACCTCGGGACCACCAACAAGTTAGCCGAAGATGAGCGAAGGGGCCGCGAGGCAGAGTACCAAGCAAACATGTCAGGAAGTGGTACTGGGCCCTGTTGGTGTACTGCCTTAAACACCAAACACGCGGCCTTATACACCACTCGCAGATGCACCGGGAGCCAGTGCAGGTCTCTTAAAGCAAGAGTGGAAGAGCTAGACATGGAACGCGAGAGAGCCAACTTGGCGGCCATGTTCTGCACCCGTTGTAACTTCCCCACCAGATTTTTTGGGGCCTCCAGAAGTAGCGCATTGCAGTAATCTAAACGACTTAGAATAGTGCTGGGAACTACCTCTGGCCTGGCCTGGGCGGGGAGAAGGGGCAGAACTTTACGCAACATGCGTAACAGCATCATGCACGTAGAGATGGTTTTGTTTACGTGCAAGTCAAGCTGTAGATTTGGGCCGAAGATTACCCCCAAGTTGCGAGCTGATTCGGGCGCCGCTACTGGTTCAGGAAAGGTGGTGGGCCAGAAGTTCTCTGGAAGAACCCGCAGAATTCGGTCACTGGAGCAGTGGAGCACCTCCGTCTTAGAGCTGTTAAATTGGAGGGAGTTGGCCCGTAGCCAATCCGCTGTGGCTGCCATACAGCGATGAAATGTCTCCAGCGAGACCGCGTTGTTTCCTTCCAGAGAAAAGACCAGCTGGGTGTCGTTGGCATAGTTAAAAGCCGAGACACCAAAAGATTTTATAAGCTGGACCGGGGGGCGAAGATACA
Organism: Lissotriton vulgaris; assembly: GCF_964263255.1. Lineage (NCBI taxonomy): Eukaryota > Metazoa > Chordata > Amphibia > Caudata > Salamandridae > Lissotriton > Lissotriton vulgaris. The sequence goes on from NC_141693.1 coordinate 148,859,954, forward strand.
GATTAAAAAGTATAGGGCTGATGGCCGAGCCCTGTGGAACCCCCTGTCCAACTTTCCTTGGCTCAGAGCGGAAAGGAGGAAGCGAAACCAGCTGTTGCCGGCTACCCAGATAAGAAGCCAGCCAGTCTCTTGCACTCTCTGTGACCCCGCACTCCTCCAGTCTTCTGATAAGGGTTTGATGGCAGACCGTATCGAACGCGGCCGACATGTCGAGCAGCACTAAAAAGGCTGCCCGACCACTGTCGACACGCGTACGAAGGTTGTCCAGTACGGTTACCAGTGCTGACTCCGTCCCGTGCCCGGGGCGGAAGCCAAACTGTGCCTCATCAAACCAACCGATGTTCTCCAGAAAGCCTGAGAGCGAGCGGGTCACCCATTTTTCCATGATCTTAATAGGAAATGGGAGCAGGGAGATTGGCCTGTAGTTGGAGAGACAGGCAGGGTCTAACGTTGGCTTCTTAAGCAGAGGTGACACTACTGCTAACTTCCAGCAATCAGGAACCCAGGCCAGCTCCAGGGACTGGAGACAGATGGCATGCAGAGGCGGAAAGAGTTCTGCGTGGAAGACCTTCCAAAATTTGGGAGGTAGTGGGTTGAGCGGGGAGCCCGAGGCGACCGTGTGTGCCAAGCTGCAAAATTCCTCATAAGAGGGACAGGGAAACCGTCTTAGTTGGGGTCGACTGGATGAGATCTCCGGAGCTCCCAAGCAAAGACCTGGGTCACTCGGCTGGGGTCGACTGGGTGTTCCGTCCGGAGCTCCCAGCATGGGGCCAGATGTGCCCATCTGGGGTCGACTGGACGGACCACCCAGAGCTCCAACTCCAAGAGTACCCTGTGTAAGAGCTGCACCAATCGGCTGGGGTCGACTGGGTGACCCGTTCGGAGCTCCCGCGCCAGGACAAAGCCCGACTGGGCTGGACTGAAGACATATAGAACCCGTTCATATTGGATTTTATCCAATTGTTTACATCCCTGCATTTTTTGCACAGAATTGCACTTTGTCACTTTATAATTTTTACATAAACAACATAAATTGCACATTCCATTTGCACTTTATTAGGATATTTACTAAAAATTTGCACATGATTGCGTAATTTGCACAATGTATGGGTTTTACCTAAAAAGATTGCATTGTTTTTTTAATGGATGTTAACATGGCTCTTTTTGCTTGATTCTGCTTGTATTATAGACAATTATATCATATGCGTCAGATTACATTATGTTTGTCGCATTTGTTGGCCATTAGATGCATTTTTGTCATAAATAATGGACTCTAATAATTCTCTTTTTTATATTGTGGATTTTAACCATTTAAAATGTAGTAAATAAACAACTGTTGATACTAATGTTTAGGAAACAGACTTTTCAGTACTCAAAATGGAGTATGTCCTTCCTTTCCATGATCACATGGTGTAGTGTTTGAAAAAAAGAAAAAAATACTAATTGAAACAAAAAAACTGTGAAGCACTGGGTATTTAAATGTGAATGCCGCACTAACTGACTGTCTGTGAGCAAGGGCGGATGCCCGAAACTCGTCAGATTTTATTGGACTAAGCTTTAAATAAACTCTGTGCCTTTATTTACGTTTGGATTCGTGTGGTCTTTCTGGGTCGATGGAAATGCGTAGCCTTTGAAAACTGCTGTTGCTGCATATATATATATATATATATATATATATATATATATATATATATATATATATATATATTCACTTAAACAGCCATAGGTTTCAGGCCTTACATAGTTAGGAATTAGCATTTAAAAAACCATTGAAATAGCTCCTATATAGTTAGTTGTACTAACTATATTTTGCGCACCCGCAATTTACTGCTGATGATGTCACATATTACATCATTCATGATGTCATCAGTGATGTCATCAGTGATGTCATCAGTGATGTCACTGACCATGTCATGAATGATGTAATGTGTGACATCATCAGCAGTGGATTGCGGGTGCGCGAAATATAGTTAGCACAACTAACTATATAGGAGCAATTTCAATGGTTTTTTAAATGCTAATTCCTAACTATGTAAGGCCTGAAACCTATGGTTTTTTAAGTGAATTTGCAAGGTTTTTAAAATGCTAATTCCTAACTATATAAGGCCTGAAACCTATGGTTTTTTAAGTGAATTTGCAAGGTTTTTTAAATGCTAATTCCTAACTATATAAGTCCTGAAACCTATGATTTTTTTAGTGAATTTGCAAGGTTTTTTAAATGCTAATTCCTAACTATATAAGGCTTGAAACCTATGCTTTTTTCAGTGAATTTGCAATGTTTTTTAAATGCTAATTCCTAACTATATCAGGCGTGAAACCTACACAAAACAAGAGTGGAAAACGCAAAAAGGGGGCAGGTTTGAGACCCCCTGACCCCCTAGCCCTTCTCAGGGGTTCCCAGAAGGACCACCAAGTGCAAAAAAAAGCGTACCCCGCAATTTATTTATTTTTTTGCCCTTGGGGGTCCTTTTGGGACCCCCTGAGAAGGGCTAGAGGGTTGGGGGGTCTCTCTCTACCCTGCCCCCTTTTCGTGTTTTCCCCTCCTGTTTTGGGCTCTTTTGTGCCTCAGTTCTCCTGAAAAACAAGATGGTGGCCAACACTTCCTGGTTTGGACAGTTTGGAATGTTGACAGTCGACTGCCAGCCAATCAGAAACTCGCTCGTGCACGTAAGGGTACGCGCACGTACTCGTACGGTACGCGTACCGTACTCGTACGGTGCGCATACGGTGAGCACATATAGATATATAATTTGATCAAATTCAATTTTCTCAACAACTACTGGAGGGATTTTCACCAAATATAGAAAAGGCACTACTGCATACCTGCCCCTACCATTTTGCCAAGTTTGGTGTAATTCCGTTCAGCGGTTCGGGATGTAGCCATGTCTAAAGGTCACATAGAAAATGCCATTTGAAAAATTTCAAATTCAATTTTCTTAAGAACTACTGGAGGGATTTTCACCAAACATAGCAAAGGCACATCTGCATACCAGGCCCTATCATTTTGCCAAGTTTGGTGTAATTCCATTCAGCCGTTCGGGCTGTAGCCGTGTCTAAAGGTCCCTATGGAAATTAACATGGGGAAAACACGTTTGGGCCCCCCCTTTTGGCCCCCGCCTGACGAATCCCCCCAAAAGAAAGTTGAGCGCATATAGATATATAATTTGCTCAAATTCATTTTCTCAACAACTACTGGAGGGATTTTACCATGATTTTGCTAGATTCGTGGATCGCGAAATCGCGGAAAATCCACAAATTCCGCGAGCAGAACGAATTTTCAGCCCATGCTTAATATTCATTACGTTGCAGACAATTCCATTGCTGTTGCTCGATATGTAACATCCTACATAACAAAATCAGAAAATACGGAATTGAGGGAAATGTGGAAAGAGATTTCCCACAAGAAGAGTCCGTGTAAGAAATTATATAGTTACAGTTTGAAGATGTTATCTCATCGAGAAATTGGAGCGCATGAATGCTCGGATCGTATCATCTGCAAGTCTATACTCAAAATCTAGAAGAACCGTTTGGGTGAGTCTAGGTCTTGCTGCAACACAAAATCGAGTACTTAAATCTGTACAAGAAATTGAATATTTAGCTGAAAAAGATCCAGAAAGTACAGATATTGTGAAAACAAATATGTTGGATACATATTATCCAAATAGTAGTCATCATCTTGAGAACATTTATCTCTATGAAGTGCTGCAAAACTATATTTTTAAACGGAATATTACAGAAAACATCAATAATGGTATATATGCCGAGATTTGTTCTGAAGGATGTTTGGTGAAGCAAAGAAAAGGACATTGATTAATCAGCGTAAATTGAGTTACAAAACTCCTGACAAAAGGGAATTTTACTATTTAGCTCTTTCGCAACTCTTCAAGCTGTGGCGTTCAGAATTGGAATTACTTGGAGATTTTGAGAGCTATGAAGATTCGTTCAACGCAACTAAATATACTATACAATGTCCTGTTTTTGTTAATTATGTGAAAATGTTGAACGACGAAATTGAGCAAGAAGCTACAATTGCAGCTGAGATTGCTAGAGACAGCTCTCAAGACAGTCAAACTTCTGCTCCGTTGAGTCAGGATCCACTAGGAGAACCAATTGTTCAAAATGAAGCAGCAACTGCCATGGATGAGGTGGAAACAGAAATGTATTAAGCTCAAGAAGATGTAGTAAACTAAGGAAACTTGGAAGAACAACTAAATGTTGAGAAGAAACAAATATATGACCAAGTGAGAAAACAGATTGACCATGGATTACTTCATGAAAAGAAAGAGTGCTCTTGCTCATCATTTCAACCTATCAAAATGTACGTGAGTGGACAAGCTGGAACAGGAAAAAGTTTTTTAATTAAAGTAATGAAAAATTATCTAAAGAAAACAACCGAGTCGCATTTGTCTTGTGTTGTCACTGCTCCAACTGGGTTGGCAGCACACATTATTAAAGGAATTACTTTACATTGTTGATTAATGCTACCATTAGAGCATGAAAACAAATTGGAATACCACAAGCTATAAAGTTTGTTGTGAGGTTTCAAGAGTCTTGAAGAAAATGAAACTTCTCATTATTGATGATGTAAGCATGGTATCAAACTTAATGCTTGCCTTTGTGCATTTAAGATTCAGCAAATTCTTAAAACAGAGTATGCCGTATTATTTGGAGGAAAACACGTCATAGTTTTTGGGGATCTACTACAACTTACTCCTGTAAAAGGACAACCGGTGTTTAAAACACTGGCGCAGGAAGATACCAGAAACTCTTTTGGGAGCATTGGAAATGTTAACATTTGGTCATATTTTGAATACAGGAAACTTATTACAAATATGCAACAGGCAAATGATGCTGATTATGGAGCTTTTCTTCAAGATATAAGAATTGGAAAAAATTACTGAACATGGCAAACAAGCTTGACAGAGATGATTACTTTCCAATTTGTTTCCAAATGAAAATATTGTTCCTGAGAAAATATTTATGAGAATTGCAGAAAACAAATCTGTAATCTGTAATCTGCTTAATGCCAACACTGCGTGAATGTTATATATACAATGAAGACATTTTAAAGTTGGAAAATGAAGAAATTATAAAATTGGAAGCTATTGATAAAATAGAGCATGAAGGAATCACTATTATTTTGACACAAAAGTTGAAGCGGAAATTGGATTCTTTAGAGAAATCGATAAGTAAAACTGCTGGTTTTGAAAATAATTTATATGCATGTGTAAACTGTAGTTTAATTTTATGACATAATTTGAATGTGGAAAAAGGTTTAGTAATTGGAGCAATGGGTAAAGTTATTGATTTTGTTAATTACGTAAATAGAGATGGTATTGGATTTTTGAAAATCAAATTTGATCACATTGAAGAAGTACAACAATTTAATCGTTGTTCAGCTCGGTTCTTGCTTGTAAAAGATATGTATGTTCGCAGAAAACAGTTTTCTGTTTCTTTGGCATACGCGGTGACCATTCATAAATCTCAAGGTTTAAGTGTAGATTGTGCTTTGTGAATATTGGAAGTACTGTGTTTAAAAAAGGTATGGCATATGTTGCTTTGTCTCGAGTGAGAACTTTATCTGGATTGTACTTGATTGATTTTGATGAGAAAAAGATTAGTGCAGATGTAAATTGTGTGAAAGAGTATAATAGGTTAAGAAGAGAATATGCACCCAATTTAGGTCAATACCCAGTATTTGATAAGCGTGTGGTAGGTAGAAAAAGAAGATATGAGAATATCTGTAGTAAAGCTGTAGAGGAAGTAAAAAAAACAAGATGAAGTTGTGATTGCAAGCAAAAAGAAAAAGGACACTGTTGAAGAGATTGTTGGCTATCAGTTTGAATATTTCTGGTGTCAACTGCTATGCTAATGTAGTTTTTAATGTTGTTTTTTTTCTTGAAAGTTTGCAACCGCAAATTGTTGAAAATCAGGAAAAAAGATTTTGTTCGTTGTTGTATTCTGTTTATGAGAAATGTAGTAGTGATAAAAGTAAAATACAAAGTGTTTCTGATATTCGAAATGTTTTGGACATATGTTCTGGTTCTACTCAATTTACACAGAATATTCAGCAAGATTGTCAGGAATTTCTAATGTATATGCTTGTTGTATTGGAAGATGAAGGAATAGATATTGAAAACCTTTTTGGCCTTTCTTATAAATGGCAACATGACTGTGAAAATTGTTTGTTTACATGTAGTACTAACATAGACACTGAAAGATTTATATATTTGACTTTACCAGACTGTGAATCAGTGTCTATTAACAATCTAGTTAGAGGAGCAAGTCAAAACATGGAGTGTAGCCAATGTAAATCACAAATGTCATCAAGATTAGTTATACAAAGATATGGACAGTATGTAATTTTAATGCTGCAACGTTGTAGAGCTGTTGGAAGAAAATTGGAAACATTAATAAAAAAATTGTAGCTACTCAAGTATCAATATCAGGAAGAACTTTTGTAGCTGTAGCAATTATGTTTCATGTTGGTCCTACAAAATCTGGACATTACACTGTTTATTTAAAATGTCCAAAAGGTTGGATACATTGTAATGATGGTCAATTGGTTTTTAAACAACGTTTACCTAAAGAGTTACCAAATTCTTACCTAATATTTTTAAAGCCAAAATTCAGGATTACTGCTGTTAAGGTAGGCTGGTCTGATGTTGTAGAGTACTTTGTGAGTGAGGGTGAGGAGCTTGAAGATGATCCTCTTGTTGATGTTGAGGCACTGTAGGTGTATCAGGTGGTGGGTGATGTGGCTGCAGCAGGGGACATTGATGATCTGTCGGGTGGAGGTGTTTTGGTTTTGTTGTAGTCGTTGTAGGTATTTGACTGGAATACCTATGTAGAGTGTGTTGCTATAGTCTAGTCTACTGGTGATGAGGGCCTGTGTTACTGTTCTTCTTCTTTCTGTTAGGATCCACTTGTAAATGTTGCGGAGCATGTGGAAGGTGTTGTAGCAGTATGAGGAGACGGTATAGACTTGCTTACACATGGAGAGGGAGGAGTTGATGATGAATCCTAGGTTGTGTACATGGTCGGTAGGTGTTGGTATTGTTCACAGTGTAGTCAGCCACCAGGAGTCGTCCCAGGCTAAGGGGGTGGGTCTGAGAATGAGTACCTCTGTCTTGTCCGAGTTCAGGTTTGGAGAGCTGATCCTTATGCAGTTGGCGACGGCTTTCATTCCCTCGTGGACGTTGCTTTTGGTAGTATGTGGCTCCTTGGTGAGGAGAGGATGAGCTGGGTGTCGTCGGCGTAGGAGATGATGTTGAGGTTGTGATAACGGGCCACTTGTGTGATGGGGGCCATGTAGATGTTGAATAGCGTTGGGCTGAGGGATGAGCCCTGGGGGACGCCGCAAATGATGTTGGTGGTTTTGGATCAGAAGGCTGGTAGGTGGGCGGTGAGGATTACTATTGAACAACTCCCAAATTAAGGATTTGACACATACTATTTGGCCATGAGGAAACGTATCTAAAACCATTAAGGACTTTTTGTTGTAGATATTGTCAGCATATATTTGTAAGTAACATTATTTACAATGTATGAAAATTTATCATAATGTTTTGTTATTTTATGATTGCTTGAGATGTCTCATATTTACGTATGAAATTTTGATCTTGGAAAAAAACATTTAACATATATTTTATTTCTATTTTTTAGATTGTTATTGAGAATGTTGAATGTTTTTTTTAAGATAACCTTATTGATTGTCTTTTTTTTTGCCCTCTGTTATGTGATGAGTACTATTGAACTCACTGTTTCTAGTGAAATTCAATATATTCTGAGAATAGAAAAAAAGGCAAATGAAATGCTTTACAAATTATTTTGTGTTGTTATATATATATTGTAACTGTATTTTTTCTTGTCTTCCACGGATGCTAAATTTATAATATATACTTTTTTATTATTTAATATTTTTAAGGTAAGTATAAGTAATTATAAAAAATGGTCAATGGGATGTGCTTCTCCAGAGCTGAAGGAACAAGAGATGGATGGAGTACATATCTGTGCAAATATGGTTTGTATCTTTTAAACACATTTGAGAAAGTTAACATATATACTGAGTGTACCTGAGGAGCTACTATCTTTGAACATATATTTAAAAAATGCCAGAGACTTTTATTTTAGAGATTTTTATAATGGAACACGGCTTCAGAACAGCTTTCTGCAACGCACCAGTATGGTATTGAATAGAAAGACATGCTTGACTAGTAGAGACCAGAGAGTTTAAGGATTCAAAGAGATCAAATTATTCTACATAAAATATGTCACAGAGAGTGTTTTCAAATACTCTTTTATGTTTAGAAGGACAGGATAAGTTACTGTATGTAGTTTTTCTTCTCTATGTATTTCCTCATCATACACAATACTTTATGTTGAAGTGGTGTTCTATACCTGTTGCTGTGAGTATTTACGATTCATATAAGGAATAACTACTTTCTTATTATGTTAAAAGGTGAGTACTGGATAGGTTTAACCCCTTGCATGCTCATGACGGAACGGTTCCGTCATGAGCGTCGGTTGAGCTGTGCTCATGACGGAACCGTTCCGTCATGAGCCGATAGGCTCATTAGAACCTTCAGCACAGCGCGAAAATTCGCGCCGCGCTGAAGGGGTTAAGAATTGATGTGTGTGAAAACACATGAAGTATTCAAAAACTAGTGTGATAATGGTACCTAAATATACACAGATACACAGTGTTATTCTGGACAACCAACAGTATTCCTTGCATTTTACTAAAACACATTTACTAGTTTGGAACGGGTAAGGTGAATAGACATATTCTATATTTTTTAGTACTGTATTTTACTATAACAACCTGAGTCTTTTCCTTTAGTCATAAGGAGTGACTGGTTTCAAAATTTAAGAAAACTTAAGAACAGGATAGCCTTATAAGTAATTATATTTATATAACCTTATAAAGTACTAAAACTCTAATGTTGGAATGTTATTAGACAATGGTATTTTTATAATATTTTTCTAAGGCCAAAATAGCTAGTTTTGTATTATGTATTAGAACATTGGAATGTTCGGAGCTCCATTGAAAACAATGGAGTGCTCTGGGCTTATAATGGCTGGTATAAGCCTGGAGCTCCAACATTCCAATGTTTCTGTGTTCACAGCTCTGGATGTGAACAACGGCTTCAAGGATCCTGAAGGGATTCCAATCCCCTCACGCTCCCAAAAGGCTTTGTTTTTTTTTGTTAGAACATTCTACCCTCTAGTGGCAGAATGTTCTAATAGCCTTATAGCCCTTCGTAGCTGGGCTATACCGCTATTAAAGTCCCTCTCCCTTGTTAAAGGCCCTTGCCTTCGGCTCGGGCCTTTAACACTGAAGAGGGCCTTTAATAGCCGGTATAGCCCCATACGGCGGGCTATAAGGCTATATTAAGAAAACTGATAAAATGAAGTGTTTATGTTTTTATACAAGGACCTACAACATAACAGATTAATTATGGAAGGAGAACAGACAGAACAATACCAAGGACACTTTGGAAATTACCAACAGTCTCCGCCGACCTCCGCCGGTGGCCCGTCTATCCTGTTGTTTATCCTCTACCCATGCCCTGTGCCTGGATGTATGAAGGTTGCCTGATGCCAACTGTGCTTTCCCGGATTTCCTACCTTATTCAGCGACAAAGTTATGTCGTGTCCCATTTTTGGCCTACTCCCGGGCTGCCGCCGGGACCTCGATTTTTGAAACATCCGAGAGGGACCTGATCAACATCGGCTGTGGGACCGCGATTGTGGCCGGTCTTCCAGGTTTGAATAATTCTTTCCGCTTTTGACTCGTGTCCTCATTGATGGATGGTGCCGGAGAAGAGACACTGTGACGTGCTGCGATCCTCCTGCACCGTGGCTGTGGGTTGTGTGCCTGACCCTCGTTTCCCGGTCGGGGGGCTGAAGGGCTGCACCCACGGCCGGTGTCTCTGCTGAGTGTGCCAGCTCGGGGCGCCTTTGTTGTTGCGATCGCCAAATGTGTGCCCGGAGCCCGGCGATGTGGGCAGGAGATTGTGTCCCCCTCCGTCCTCTGGACCCCGGGATGGAGGGGATGGATGGCGCACATTCATTGAGATCCGTAATGGCGGCGATTGGGGCGCTCCGCTCGCAATACACCAGCGCATGTGTCTCCCTGGCGGCGAAACTGGATGATGTCTGCTCGCGACCGGCCACAGACGCTGCAGCACCTGCACAGAAGTCTGCGGTCCAGTCGAGCGATTTGACCCGCCATTTTTAAGGGGCCTGAGCGGCAGCCCGACTTTGCTCCTTTGAGAGTCGGCCTCACTTCTCCTTCATCTGCTACAGTACATGGTCTTCCCTCTACGTCTCCTATCCGATGGTGTATCGTTGCTGGATATCCTGTTCTTTATTGCAGAGTCTCAGGGTCCCATCGAAGGGGATCGCCATTTTCCTTTGTTCCGGCCCGTCTGTATAACGGATGCCGCCATTTTGTGACCGGACTTTGCTCCACCTTCAATGCCTTGGTCTGCCATGGACGCTCTGACTGCTTCTGTTCGGATGTGGCTTGGTCGGGATGTGCTCTGGAATGGATTCGCACTGGTCAGGGCTGACTTTGACTTTGAGGTTTTCTTGCTCCTCGCCACTGCTTTGGACATCTGAGACGCTCCCTTTATTTGCAATTGTTATGACTTTGGCGATAGATCTCCTCGTGAGGCTTGCAGGGTTGACTTCTATTCCCCAGGGGTTGCTCCGTTTACTTTTGCCGGAACTGCACCGAGTACCTCACCGGGCCGGGGGTAGGATGGTGGGGGGGTTTCCTGGTGACTGTCCTCCCCGTGATAATGCTGACCGTATTGCTTTGCTTGATGATGATTGTGCTATGGGGGGGTCACCGCCGGCGGGGGGTACCGGGTATCCGGGGGCTTGTTTGTTTTTCTCCTCCTCCACTTCTTCTTATATTTTCCCTTCTGTGGGGCAGTTCCGGGGCGACAGGTACGCTGTTAGTGGGTTAGGCCGTAGCCATTACAGGGGTGCAGGGTGGCGGGTGCGGGGGGGGTTTGTTATTTTAGTTTGTTTTGTTCTATGGTCCCTATCACTCTTTTCCGGCTTTGGGAGGGTTCTTTCCTCTTTAGTAGGGTTGGCTGTCTCTTGGTCTTGCACCTTTCTTTTCTTTTTCCGTCTTCTCAACAAGCCTCTGTTTTTCTGTTCTTGGGGGGTAGGCTCTCTGGGGTGATTCTTAGAAATGTGGACTATTGTAATGTGGTTTATTGTCCAGTATTATCGCCGCGGCTGCCCAGATTGCATAGTTGCTTTAGTCATAGCCTATCTCCTACTGTAATTGGGTAAGTCCCAATCGTCTCCTTTGTGTTTCTATCCTGTAAGGTGTGATGTCCTTGTTGTTGCAGCCCCTACTCTTTTTCTAAAATTTAAAAATGAAAACCTCATATCCTGTTTGCGAGCCCCACAACCACATCTGTTGTACTTTGATATATCCTGTTTGCTGATTGGCTCCAGTTTCTCCTGTTTTCATTGACTGTCTTTGCGGCCGGCCATGATGGTTGTGGGCCTGCGCATGTATCTCCTTCTTTTTTGAATAAAGGTTTTAAAAAAAAAATAAAAAGTAATTAGTGCTGCAGATATTAGCTGTGATTTCCAAGATGAAAGCTTTGATACTGATTTTGTGGAAGCATTAGATGATATCAAATTTTTGGAACATATAAATTCCGAAATTGCTAACCAGCAAATTGATGTCAATGAAGTACCTGATGAAATTCTTTTAGAAGTTCTGTTAAATTATGAGATGTTAGAAGAATACATTTATTGTTTTATAATAATAATAGTTTGAGCACTATCTAGTAATGCATTCACTGTACTAAAAGTGAAGCCCTTATAGATTCACTTATACATTCTTTACAATATTCTATTGATTCAAAAAATGCAAAGTGGGTCTCAGGGCATGGATTGCTTGAAATCCTTATGGACTATACATGACGTCTTGTATCTACCTGCATACTTGTCTTTTATACCTTCAATTCTGTAGTCTGTATCTTTACACTTCCACTAAACACTCTGTCAGTGCTGTTTCAGTATTGTAGTGAGGCATTCAGCAGTGCGTGCTTATCTATGTACTGTGCTAAAAGTGAAGCAGGTATACATTCAGCTCAACACTCTCCTTGCAGAACTGTTATCATTCAGTCAGTACCTAAGTACTAATGCAACAAAGTAGGCTTTAGGGCATGGACTGCTTCAAACCCCTATAGACTGTGCATGCACTCTTCTATGTACCTGCAAACGTGTCTTTTAAACCTTCAACTGCCCAGTCTGTATCCTTACAGTTCCACTAAACACTCTGACACTGATGTTTCAGTATTGTAGTCAGGCATTGAGCAGTATGTGCTTATATATGCACTGTGCTAAAAGTGAAGCAGTTATACACTCAGCTAGACACTCTCCTTGCAGAAGTGTAATTATTCAGTCAGTACCCAAGTACTCATACAGTAAAGTAGGCCTTAGGACATGGATTGCTTCAAACCCCTATTTACTATGCATGTACTCTTCTATGCACCTGAAAACATGTGTTTTATACCTTTAATTACCCAGTCTGTATCCTTACACTCCCTCCAAACACTCTGCCACTGCTGTTTCAGTATTACAGTGAGCCATACAGCAGTGTGTGCTTATCTATAAACTGTGCTAAAAGTGAAGCAGTTATACATTCAGCTCGACACTTTCCTTGCAGAACTGTAATCATTCAGTCAGTACCTAAGAACACATGCAGCAAAGTAGGCCTTAGGGCATGGACTGCTTCAAACCCCTATAGGCTATGCATGCACTCTTCTATGCACCTGCAAACTTGTCTTTTAAACCTTCAATTGCCCAGTTTGTATCCTTACAGTTCCACTAAACACTCTGACACTGCTGTTTCAGTATTGTAGTGAGGCATTGAGAAGTATGTGCTTATTTATGCACTGTACTAAAATTGAAGCAGTTATACATTCAGCTAGACACTCTCCTTGCAGAAGTATAATTATTCAGTCAGTACCTAAGCACTCATGCAGCAAAGTAGGCCTTAGGGCATGGACTGCTTAAAAACCCCTATAGACTGTGCATGCACTCTTCTATGCACCTGCAAACTTGTCTTTTAAAACTTCAATTGCCCAGTCTGTATCCTTACACTACCTCCAAACATTCTGCCACTGCTTTTTCAGCATTGAAGTGAGCCATTCAGAAATGCAACGCAGCTCCAGCAATGCTCTGGGAGACCTATGCTCACAATGCTGTGTCAATCCTTACGCCTGCTTCAACCAGGTGCAGGATTATGTCGCAGCATGGGCTTAAAACTGACTAAGTAAAATCTTGTACATTTCACTCAGCCAATTTTTGGAGGTGTTCCTGTACTGGAACACTCCTCCCCCCCGTGCAGGAATGTCTACTTCTGGTACAGGGATTTAGAATGTGATGCACCTCTCAGATGCGTCACATTGTAAATACCACACACCATGGCGCATCTTTTGCACCAGCGCTGCATCACAAAAGTGATGCAACAGCAGTGTAAAAGAGACACAAGGGGGTTGTAAATCTGCCCCTAACACATTTACAAATTCACTCAGGCAGTTTCGCCAGCAGTGCAAAAGGAAGCATAGACTTGTAACATATTTATTCACATATGTTACATTCAAGTGCTTTGGAAGTACTACAGTATACTATAAGTAAACACCTTATAGATTTAAGCTGTAGCACTTCCTTATAGTTCTGCACTTTCACTTTCACCATACACTACTAATGTATTCATTCATTCATTTATGCACTACACATTCATTCAAACAAAGTGTTACAAACTATCATAGAAATATAGCACTTTTTTTGACCAGTGAAGGTAGTTCTGAAAAGAACTTTTTTTTGTGTTTTTGGTTTTGTATTTTTTTGTGTGATTTTTTGAACATTTATTTTTTTTGAAAAAAAAAGAAACTGCAACCAAAAAAGTGTCCAACAGGAACAAAGCAACAAAAACAAATTAACGACGTGAGCAACCGTGCTCCCATTTCCTCTGGATAAACAAGTCAATTGACTGCTCCCCTTAACACAGAATCTCATTGCAAAATTTGCAATGGATGATTAAATCCACAAAATCTGGTCTTATATCTGGGTGTGGACTGCTTGATGCTGGTGGTGGTGCAGTAGAAGTGCTGGGAACAGCAGGTGGATTGTTGTCCCGAAGCCTTTCAGAGCAAGCTTTCGCATAATTACGAGGATGCAGATTTTTTACGTACCATGCTTGCTGTTCCAAATGAATACTTTTTGCTGGGGTCGCCTCTGGAGTGCGTAGTGTCACCGATTTTACACATGACTTTTGGGACATTCACCTTTTTTTGTCCTTCAGGAAAGGTGAAACATTTCCAAATGACAGCCTGTTTCCTTTTTTCCTGAGGTTCCCCTGCAACAAATTCCTCCTCTGATGAGTGCTCTGAAGAGGATTCCACAAGTTGAGCCATATTGAAGTTGGTTTCTAAAATGACTACAGCTCCACAGAAGAGATTGTTCTCCTGAGAAAGTCAAAGAAGAATGATTAAAATGGGTGGGGTTTTTCAACAGTTGGAATAGGAAGTATTATGAACCAATCAAATCTGTTCTTTTAAAGTCACATGGGTTTGCGTACGCGTAGGGTGCGCTTACGGTGCGCGTACGGACGAAGTACCGCCACGATTTGCGTAATTGCTTTTAAAAGTAATATACACTTATTAAAAGTAAAAAAAAACTATTTTCATGATTATCCCAGATAATGTCTTCCCTTAATATTTACATTAAATACATAAATATATCTTTTTAAACAATTAGAAACTTTCGTGCAGTACGTGTACGGGGCTCCGTACAAACGTATATGACGTCACGTGGAAGCCCTGATGCGACGCGTAACATCAAAACGTATTCGTAACGTATGCGTGGGTATGCCCAGAGTACGATTAACCGTACAAAGGATGGTGCGATCACCGTACGCGTATCATGCAATTAACCCCCAAAAAAATTGAAAAAGAAAATATATTGAATTTAATTTTTAAATATATTGGAAAAAAATAAGTAATAAAAAAACTATTTTTACATTTTGTTTTTTATTATTTTACACTAAAAATATATAATGTAACTTAAAAAATAAAATTCCCCAAAAAATTATTATAAAAATGTAGGAAATTAGTATAAAAAGAAAGAAATATAATAATTATTACATTTAAAAATTTTCATTTACAAAACCTTTGAAATTCACTGAAAAAAACATAGGTTTCAGCCACGTTATTGTTAGGAATTAGCATTTAAAAAACCTAGCAAATTCACTGAAAAAACCACAGGTTTCAGCCATGTTATAGTTAGGAACTAGCATTTAAAAAAACCTTAGAAATTTACTGAAAAAACCATAGGTTTCAAACATGTTATAGTTAGCTGGACATTTCACTCATACAAAACCATTGAAATTCCCATGTTATAGTTAGTTCAGCTAACTATAACTCGCACGCCCGCATTGCACTGCTGATGACGTCACATATTACATCACTCATGACATGGTCAGTGACATCACTGATGACATCATCAGTGAATGTGTGTCTTTCTGAAAAATAAATATTTTTTATATATGTATATCTAAAGGTCGATGGAAGAATAAATGGGTAAATAAGTGTCTAAATGGATTGTTTTTTGTAAAATTGATTGTATAACTGACTTATTAAGTGTATCTTAGTGAATACATGTATTAGCGGGTAATGTTTAAATAATTAAATGCCTGTATCAGTGTCTCACTTTGTGTATAAGTGGCTGCATGGGTTGATGAGTAGCTACATGAGTGTGTATATGAGTTATTAGTTGTTTTTTTGAGTATCAGAATTAGTGTCTGTATGGTTCGGTGGGGGTATTACTTAGCGCACAGATGCATGAATGACTGACTCACTGTATGTGTTTTAAAGACAGCATTTGTGCAGGACTGTGTGGATAGATGAGTGTGTGTATGGGTGTGTTAGTGAGTGAATGACTGTCTAAATAGCATCTTTATGAATAACTACATATGTTTTAAACTGGTATATGTGAGTATTGATGCATATAAGTGAGTATATGTGAGAGTGAGAGATTGGAAGAGTTCCCGTATAAATAAGTATGTGTTTCTATAAGTGATTGTTTAAGAGAGTAAGTATGTGTATGTTTCTGTAGAAGTAAGTGTAGTGGTGTTTGTATAGCTATATACGCAAGTAAATGGATGTTTGATAGTTTATTTGCATGTGTGAGTATGTGTGTGAGTAACTCTATGGATGAGTATGGGTGTGTACGAGTGAAATGTCCAACTAACTATAACGTCCCTGAAACCTGGGATTTTTTTCAGTGAATTTCTTAGGTTTTTTAAATGTTAATTTCTAACTACAGCCTGCCACTTCCTGCATCCGGCCAGAGTGCGCCCGGAGGCGCTACATCAAGGGACGCTCCCTCGGTGGAGCGGGGGACAGAAACGCCGGGGCACAGGGCACAGAGGGAAGAAACTTACCTGCCACTCGCCAGCTAGCTCCTGGGGCCCTAACACTGCGTCTCGCCACCACCGCAATCCAACACGCGGCTAGAGACTACAGCTCCCAGGGAGCATAGCGGCCATTTCCTCCCACTTCCTGCATCCGGCCAGAGCGCGCCCGGAGGCGCTACATCAAGGGACACTCCCTCCGCGTCGCGGGACGCGCGCACGGGACCGCGCCGGGCTAAGCCCGGGCAAAGGGCGGGCCCTCAGAGGCACGGGGAGGCTGGGCCGGGCCACCCCTCTTGTCTTCTACGAAGGTGGAGGTACCGAGTTGTTTTATTCTATCTTATCATTATTGACCCCTCACTGTACTGTTTCACACCATGTCCATGTCCATCTGGGAGGAGCTGAATGCCCTGTGTGGTACGAACTACGTCCAGGACGTACCTACCCCCCCTATAGTAGGTAGAGAGGCGGATGAGGAAAATGACAATGACACTGAGAATTCCGACAAAATGTGCACTAGCCCCTCACCATTCCCCCCCAACCTACCTATATTATTGCCGATTGAGGCTATGAACAGAATACCTGACTCAGTATCACCACTTCACTTGACCTTACTGGCCCAGATCAAGCAACTGTTAATAACTGCACTATCACCCCTGGTCACAAAAATCAACAATCTGGGAGACAGGTTGACCAGTATCGAAAATACAATACTAAGGATTCATACTCCAACTGAAATAACTGCGACACCCATTCACCCTATTCTCCCCAGTAACAATGAAAAATTCAAGCCAACGACACGCACGAAAGCTCAAACTCTTGAACCCCTCATGTCTATACCTAATCCAAGAAGCCGGGACATTACTTTTAACTCCGTACCTGTACCCCTTAGAGCTCCCAGAACCGCACTTGAAAGCAGGAATCGGATTAATCTACCTCCAGAAGCTGCCCCTTACGTGACTGTTCTCTCTGGGGTCCCTGCACCTAGTCAGGGCAAATTTGAAACTCACCAGGACCTGTTAAACAAAGCCATTTCCTGGCTAAAACAACACAGACCACTGCCATCTACCTTAGATGGTGGCATCTTGAGTGTCAGGAGGGTGGGGTGGCTAGGTACGTCGCCCAAAGACATCCCGGGCGAACTTATTTTAATTAAATTCAAGAGCATGAACATTGTCCCCTATTTACGATCTTCCCAACCCAAAGAGGGAGATGGCCCCATTTGCATCTGGGACTTGTACGATTTCTATCCCGGCCCCCGACCCTATCCGTCCCTAAGGCAAATGACATGGAACCACAATTCTTGGTGAAAGGGGATGCCATGTATCTTGTGCTACTAACCCTCTACCCTTTAACCTTTTCTTGATTTTGCATGTACCTTTTTCTTTCAGCTGAATTGCCAGATTGATTTTAGTTTGCTTTTAATAGTTGGTTCCTTTTTACTTCGCAAATGATATGCTGAGTCATTTATACATGTTTGTATTTTTTCTTGCTGCTTTTATGGTTTTAAACAAAAAACCGAATAAAGCTTATTTGATTATGATTAAGAACTACAGCATCCCTGAAACCTATGTTTTTTACAGTGAATTTCAAAGGTTTTTTAAATGCTAATTTCTAACTATACCGTCCCTGAAACCTATGTTTTTTCAGTTAATTTCTAAGGTTTTTTAAATGCTAATTTCTAACAATGCCTACAGAGGTAGGATATGTGCAGAAAGAGGAAGAAAGGCACAGGAAGAAGCAAGAGAATTAAAGAAAGAGGCAACAGAAGTCCAGAAAGAGAAAAAAAGGTACAGAAAGAAGCAAGAGATATGTAGAAAGAACCAACAGAGGTGCAGAAAGAGACCTTGTTGCAAAGTCATCCTGTGCCCTGGGCACCCCCCAATGTTTTGCTGACTGGTACTGGTGGTAACTGACTCTGACTGACCCTGGGCTCTGCCTAACCAGGCCTGAGCAAGTGCTATGCTGAAAGACACTTTGAATACAGTGAAAACACCTACATAAACTAATGTACACTATGGGCTGTGGTACCCCTGTGATTGGCATGACCTTCCCTGTAAGGCCCAAGTACATAATAGGAGGCAGGGATTAAAACTACCTTTAAGTCCCTAGCATATAATAGGGCATGGCATGTTAGAGGCCAGCAGCCCTTTTCTGCACTTGCATGTGAGCAATGCTGAGCCTGGGGCCAGTTTAAAAGTAGCCCTGTCTGTGCAGAAAGAGGTAATAAAGGTGCAGAAGTGGCAAGAGAGGTGCAGAAAGAGGCAAGAGTGAGCAGAAAGAAGCAAGAGATAAACAGAAAGAAGCAAGAGAAGTACAGAAAGAAGCAACAGAGGTGCAGAAAGAGGCAAGAGAAGTTCAGAAGGAGGCAGCAGAGGTACAGAAACAGGCAGAAGAGGTGCAGAAAGAGGCAAGAGAGGTACAGAAAGAGGCAAGAGAGGTGCAGAAAGAGGCAAGAGGGGTGTAGAAATGTACAAGAGAGAAGCATGAACAGTGCAGAAAGAACTAACAGAGATGCAGAAAGAGGCAAGTGAAGTGCGGAAAAAAGTAAAAGTGTTGCAAAGAGAGGCAAGAGGGGTGCAGAACGAGGCAAGAGAGGAGCAGAAAGAGGCAAGAGAGGTGCACACAGAGGCACGAGGGGTTCAGAAATTTGCAAAAGAGGTGCAGAAAGAAGCAAGAAACGTGCAGAAAGAACCAACAGGGTGCAGAAAGAGGCAAGAGAGGTGCAGAAACGTGCAAGACAGGTACATAAAGAAACAAGAGCAGTACCAAGCAACCAAGAGAGGTGCAGAAAGAGGCAAGAGGGGTGCAGAAAGAGGCAAGAGAAGCACAGAAAGAAACAACAGAGGGGCAGATAGAGACAAGAGGGTTGCAGAAACAGGCAAGAGATATGCAGAAAGAAGGAACAGGGGTGCAAAAAGAGGTAAGAGAGGTGCAGAAAGAGGGAAGAGTGGTATAGAAAGAGGGAAGACGAATGCAGAAAGAGGAAGAGAAGTGAAACAAAAACGCAACAGAGGTGCAGAAGGAGGCAAGAGAAGTGGAAAAAGCAGCAAGAGAGTTGTAGAAACAGGTAAAAGAGGTGCAGAAAGAAGCAAGAGCAGTGCAGAAAGAACTAACAGTGGTGCAGAAGAAGGCAAGAGGGGTGCAGAATCAGGCAAGAGGCGTACAGAAATTTGCAAGAGAGGTGCAGGAAAAAGGAAGTTGTGTGCATAAAGAGGCACGAGGGTTGCAGAAAGAAGGAAGAGAAGTGCAGAAAGAAGCAAACAGAGGTGCTGAAAGAGGCACGAAGGGTACAGAAAGAGGCAAGAGAAGTGCAGAAAGAAGCAACAGAGGTACAGAAAGAGGCAAGAGTTCTGCAGAAAGAGGGATGAGAGGTGTAGAAAGAGGCAAGAGAGTTGCACAAAGAGGGAAGAGGGGTACAGAAAAAGGGAAAAGGAGTGCATAGAGAAGAAACTGAGGTACAGAAAGAGGTAAGAGAGGTACAGAAAGAGGCAAGAGAGCTGCGGAAACAGGCAAGAGAAGTACAGAAAGAGGCAAGAGAATTGCTGAAAGAAGTGACAGAGGTGTAGAAATAAGCAATAGAAGTCAAGAAAGAGGCAAGTGAGATGCAGAACGAGGCAAGAGAGGTACAGAAAGAGGAAACACAAGTGCAGAAAGAGACAACAGGGGTGCAGAAAGAAGCAAGACGGGTGAAGAAAGAAGCATGGAAAGTGCAGAATGAAGCAACAGGGGTGCAGACAGAAGCATGGGAAGTGCAGAAGAAGAAACAGAGGTGAAGAAAGAGGGGTACAGAAAGAGGCAAGTGAAGTGCATAACGAAACAAAAGAGGTGTAGAAAGAACCAACAGAGGTACAAAAAGAGACAAGAGGGGTGCAGAAAGGGTTAGGAAAGGTGCACAAAGAGGCAAGAGGAGTACAGAAAGAGGCTGGAGGGGTGCAGAAAGAAGCAAGAGAGGTTCAGAAAGAAACAAAAGAAGTGCAGAAAGAAGGAACAGATGTGCAGAGAGAGGCAACAGGGCTGCAGAAAGAGGCAACAGAGGTGCAGAAAGAGGCAAGGGGTGCAGAAAGAAGCAAGAGACCTGTAGAAAAAAACAAAAGAAGTGCAGAAAGAAGGAACAGAGGTGCAGAGAGAGGCAAGAAAGCTGCAGAACGAGAGAAGAGGAATGGAGAAAGAGGCAACAGAAGTGCAGAAAGAAGCATCAGAGATGAGAAAGGGGGACGAAGGGTGGAGAAAGAGGCAAGATGGGTACAGAAAGAAGCAAGAGAGGTGCAGAAAGAAGAAAGAGAGTTGCAGAAAGAAACAAAAGAAGTGCAGAAAGAAGGAACCGAGGTGCAGAAAGA
The DNA here is from genome assembly GCF_964263255.1 of Lissotriton vulgaris. Classification (NCBI taxonomy): domain Eukaryota; kingdom Metazoa; phylum Chordata; class Amphibia; order Caudata; family Salamandridae; genus Lissotriton; species Lissotriton vulgaris. Next base: position 148,880,750 of record NC_141693.1, read on the forward strand.
GGCAAGAAGGGTATAGAAAAAAGTTGGAGTGGTGCAGAAAGAAACAAGAGAGGTGCAGAAAGAAACAAAATAATTGCAGAAAGAAGGAACAGAGGTGCAGAAAGAGGCAACAGGTATGCAGAAAGAGGGAAGAGGGGTGGAGAAAGAGGCATGGGGTACAGAAAGAAGCCAGAAAACTGTAGAAAGAAGCAACTGAGGTACAGAAAGAGGGAAGAGGGGTGCAGAAAGAGGCAAGAGAAGTGCATAAAGAAGGAGCAGATGTGCAGAAAGAGGGAAGAGGGGTGGAGAAAGAGGCAACCAAAGTGCAGAAAGAAGCATCAGAGATGCAGAAAGGGGGAAAAAGGGTTGAGAAAGAGGCATGATTGATGCGGAAAGAAGCAAGAGAGGTGCAAAAAGAACACAGAGAGTTGCAGAAAGAAACAAAAGAAGTGCAGAAATAAGGAACCAAGGTGCAGAAAGAGGCAAGAAGGGTGCAGAAAGAGGGAAGGGGGTGCAGAAAGAGGCACACGGGTTGTAGATAGAAGGGACAGAGGTACAGAAAGAAGCAAGAGAAGTGCAGAAAGAAGCAACAGAGATGCAAAAAAAGGGGAACAGGGGTGGAGAAAGTGGCAAGAGAGGTGCAGAAAGAAATAACAGAAATGCAGAAAGAAGGAACAGGTTCAGAAAGAGGGAAGAGGGGTGCAGGCGAGGGGTGAGGGTTGCAGAAAGAAGCCCGAGTGGTACAGACAGAAGCTAGAGAAGTATAGAAAAAAGCAAGAGGAGTGCAGAAAGAAGCAACAGAGGTGCAGAAAGAGGCAAGAAGGGTGCAAAAAGAGGAAAGAGGGGTGCAGAAAGAGGTACAAGGGGTACAGAAAGAAACAAGAGACGTGCAGAAAGAAACAAAAGAAGTGCATAAAGAAGGAACAGAGGTGCAGAAAGGGGCAACAGGAGTGCAGAAAGAGGGATTAGGGATGAGAAAGAGGCAAAAGAAGTGCAGAAACAAGCAACAGAGATGCAAAAAAAGGGGAACAGGGGTGGAGAAAGTGGCAAGAGAGGTGCAGAAAGAAACAACAGAAATGCAGAAAGAAGGAACAGGTTCAGAAAGAGGGAAGAGGGGTGCAGGCGAGGGGTGAGGGTTGCAGAAAGAAGCCCGAGTGGTACAGACAGAAGCTAGAGAAGTATAGAAAAAAGCAAGAGGAGTGCAGAAAGAAGCAACAGAGGTGCAGAAAGAGGCAAGAAGGGTGCAAAAAGAGGAAAGAGGGGTGCAGAAAGAGGTACAAGGGGTACAGAAAGAAACAAGAGACGTGCAGAAAGAAACAAAAGAAGTGCATAAAGAAGGAACAGAGGTGCAGAAAGGGGCAACAGGAGTGCAGAAAGAGGGAAGAGGGGTGGAGAAAGAGGCAAGTGGGTACAGAAAGAAGTATGAGAGGTGCAGAAAGAAACAAAAGAAGTGAATAAAGAAGGAACAGGGGTGCAGAAAGAGGCAAGAGAGGTGTAGAAAGAGGCAAAGGTGGTGCAGAAAGAACAGAGGTGCTGAAAGAGGTAAGAGGGGTGCACAAAGAGGGAAGAGGGGTGAGAAATCGGCATTAGGAGTGCATAAAGAAGCAAGAGGAGTGCATAAGGTAGCAACAAAGGTGCATAAAGAGGCAAGAGGGGTGCAAAAAGAGGGAAGAGGGATACAGAAAGAGGCATGTGGGGTGCAGAAAGAAGCATGAGTGTGCAGAAAGAAAGAACAGAGGTGCACAAAGAGGCAACAGGGGTGAAGAAAGGGTAGATGAGTGGAGAAAGAGGCAATGGGTCCAAAAAAGAAGCAAGAGAGCTGCAGGAAGAAACAGGAGAAATGCAGAAAGAAGGAACAGAGGAAAGAGTGGTGATATTTGATATTTATTGGTTTATATAGCGCACGAAACACCCCATCAGGGGTATCTCCATGCTGGGGCAGCATACTACATTCAAACGAGGGAGCCTCAGAAAAGATGGGTTTTTAGCAGCTTCCTGAACTGTGGAAGGCTCTGGCAATCGCACAGTTTTCGAGGAAGTTCTTTCCAGAAAGTCAGGGCAAGCTAAGTAAATGTCTTGCCACCCATGCAAGCTTTTTTAATTCTCGGGGTGCAGAGGAGTAGCTAAGATCCTGATTGAAGGGGCCCAGAGGGAATATGCTTTAACAATTTGTCAGACAGGTAGGAAGACCCCAGGACATTGAGGGCTTTAAAAACAGTGCAGCAGATCTTGAATTTCACCCGTTTTCTTACAGGTAGCCAATGTAGTTTGTTACATAGCGGTAAAGAAGCCATTCTGGGAGGGGCATTTGCTACTAGTCGGGCTGCCATATTCTGGACTACTTGCAACTTGTTCAAAGAAGCCTCGTTGGCCGAAGCCAACAGTGCATTGCAGTAGTCCAGACAGCTTAACACGAGAGCTTGCATCAGTGTTTTTCTTCTAAGTAGGCTGAGTATGTGAAAGCATGTCCCTGCAGTGGTGGTGGCATTTGCTTCAAGCGTAAGATTCCTGTCTATGCGGATTCCCATATTCTTGACCACTGCTTTCATGGTGGGAGCCGAGCCCATTTCCCCCGGCCACCAACTGGGTATCCAGCTTATTGCTGCACCTCCAAACCACATAATCTCCAATTTCTCTGCATTCAGTTGAAGGAAGTTGGCCCTCATCCAGGCTGCAATGGTCTTCATGCCCTCTGAGAAGATGAGTTCTATGTTAGAACTAGATTTATCAAAAGTGAGTAGGAGCTGGCTGTCGTCCGCGTAAGAGATGGGACTGAACCCTAGGGTCCTCATTAGTTTAGCCAAGGGAGTAACATAGATGTAGGCCTCAAACAACAGGATCCCTGTGGCACTCCCTTGGTTACTTTGGTGGTCTTAGATCTAAAAGTGCCCAATGTGACTGTCTGGGTTCTATCTGTTAGAAAGTCTGTCCACCATTTCTGTGCAGCCCCTTGAACCCCGATGCCCTGAAGTCTCTCCAGTAGGATTTGGTGTGAGATAGTGTCAAATGCCGCAGATAGGTCAAGCAACACTAAAAGTGCTGCCTCACCCTTGTCCAGTGCCATTCTGATGTTATCAGTTACCTCTATCAGGGCGGACTCGGTACAGTGCTTGGCCCGGAAACCTGACTGGGAGACATACAGGCAATGCAAGGTTTCAACAAAATCAGACAAGTACCTGTTTATGTGTTTTTCAAGAAGCTTACTCTGAAGGGGGAGCAGAGAATGGGGCGATAATTAGATAGCTTGTCTGTGGGAACCTTACGTTTTTTTCTGATGGGAATGACTTGTGCTGATTTCCATTCTGGGGGAGTCTGCCAACCCTCAAAGAGCTGTTGAGGATGGTGCAAATAGGTGTGACTAGCTGTTTAGCTAGTCAGGAGGTGATGTTTGCTTGGCTTACATCTCAGGGGGACCCAGATTTAACTCTAGTTAGAAGAGATTCTACCTCTTCCGGGGTAAGTAAAGGAAAAAAGTGCAAATGTGTGGTATTGACAGAGGTTACTAGGCATTCTGTAGGGGGATTATTAGGAAATCCATTGGTTGTGATAATTTTATGGTGAATAGCGTCAATTTTCTGGGTGAAAAAGGACGCTATAGTGTCACACAGCGATTGAGAGGGAGCCTCTGCAGTGTCGCATGCCCTGGGGTTCGTGAGGGTCTTCAGGATTTGATATAGGGTCCTAGAGTGCAGAAAGAGGGAAGAGGAGTGCAGAACGAGGCAAATGGGGTGCAGAAAGAAGTTAGAGGTGCAGAAAGAAACAAAAGAAGTGCATAAAGAAGGAACAGAGGTGCAGAAAGGGGCAACAGGAGTGCAGAAAGAGGGAAGAGGGGTGGAGAAAGAGGCAAGTGGGTACAGAAAGAAGTATGAGAGGTGCAGAAAGAAACAAAAGAAGTGAATAAAGAAGGAACAGGGGTGCAGAAAGAGGCAAGAGAGGTGTAGAAAGAGGCAAAGGTGGTGCAGAAAGAACAGAGGTGCTGAAAGAGGTAAGAGGGGTGCACAAAGAGGGAAGAGGGGTGAGAAATCGGCATGAGGAGTGCATAAAGAAGCAAGAGGAGTGCATAAGGTAGCAACAAAGGTGCAGAAAGAGGCAAGAGGGGTGCAAAAAGAGGGAAGAGGGATACAGAAAGAGGCATGTGGGGTGCAGAAAGAAGCATGAGTGTGCAGAAAGAAAGAACAGAGGTGCACAAAGAGGCAACAGGGGTGAAGAAAGGGTAGATGAGTGGAGAAAGAGGCAATGGGTCCAAAAAAGAAGCAAGAGAGCTGCAGGAAGAAACAGGAGAAATGCAGAAAGAAGGAACAGAGGAAAGAGTGGTGATATTTGATATTTATTGGTTTATATAGCGCACGAAACACCCCATCAGGGGTATCTCCATGCTGGGGCAGCATACTACATTCAAACGAGGGAGCCTCAGAAAAGATGGGTTTTTAGCAGCTTCCTGAACTGTGGAAGGCTCTGGCAATCGCACAGTTTTCGAGGAAGTTCTTTCCAGAAAGTCAGGGCAAGCTAAGTAAATGTCTTGCCATCCATGCAAGCTTTTTTAATTCTCGGGGTGCAGAGGAGTAGCTAAGATCCTGATTGAAGGGGCCCAGAGGGAATATGCTTTAACAATTTGTCAGACAGGTAGGAAGACCCCAGGACATTGAGGGCTTTAAAAACAGTGCAGCAGATCTTGAATTTCACCCGTTTTCTTACAGGTAGCCAATGTAGTTTGTTACATAGCGGTAAAGAAGCCATTCTGGGAGGGGCATTTGCTACTAGTCGGGCTGCCATATTCTGGACTACTTGCAACTTGTTCAAAGAAGCCTCGTTGGCCGAAGCCAACAGTGCATTGCAGTAGTCCAGACAGCTTAACACGAGAGCTTGCATCAGTGTTTTTCTTCTAAGTAGGCTGAGTATGTGAAAGCATGTCCCTGCAGTGGTGGTGGCATTTGCTTCAAGCGTAAGATTCCTGTCTATGCGGATTCCCATATTCTTGACCACTGCTTTCATGGTGGGAGCCGAGCCCATTTCCCCCGGCCACCAACTGGGTATCCAGCTTATTGCTGCACCTCCAAACCACATAATCTCCAATTTCTCTGCATTCAGTTGAAGGAAGTTGGCCCTCATCCAGGCTGCAATGGTCTTCATGCCCTCTGAGAAGATGAGTTCTATGTTAGAACTAGATTTATCAAAAGTGAGTAGGAGCTGGCTGTCGTCCGCGTAAGAGATGGGACTGAACCCTAGGGTCCTCATTAGTTTAGCCAAGGGAGTAACATAGATGTAGGCCTCAAACAACAGGATCCCTGTGGCACTCCCTTGGTTACTTTGGTGGTCTTAGATCCAAAAGTGCCCAATGTGACTGTCTGGGTTCTATCTGTTAGAAAGTCTGTCCACCATTTCTGTGCAGCCCCTTGAACCCCGATGCCCTGAAGTCTCTCCAGTAGGATTTGGTGTGAGATAGTGTCAAATGCCGCAGATAGGTCAAGCAACACTAAAAGTGCTGCCTCACCCTTGTCCAGTGCCATTCTGATGTTATCAGTTACCTCTATCAGGGCGGACTCGGTACAGTGCTTGGCCCGGAAACCTGACTGGGAGACATACAGGCAATGCAAGGTTTCAACAAAATCAGACAAGTACCTGTTTATGTGTTTTTCAAGAAGCTTACTCTGAAGGGGGAGCAGAGAATGGGGCGATAATTAGATAGCTCGTCTGTGGGAACCTTACGTTTTTTTCTGATGGGAATGACTTGTGCTGATTTCCATTCTGGGGGAGTCTGCCAACCCTCAAAGAGCTGTTGAGGATGGTGCAAATAGGTGTGACTAGCTGTTTAGCTAGTCAGGAGGTGATGTTTGCTTGGCTTACATCTCAGGGGGACCCAGATTTAACTCTAGTTAGAAGAGATTCTACCTCTTCCGGGGTAAGTAAAGGAAAAAAGTGCAAATGTGTGGTATTGACAGAGGTTACTAGGCATTCTGTAGGGGGATTATTAGGAAATCCATTGGTTGTGATAATTTTATGGTGAATAGCGTCAATTTTCTGGGTGAAAAAGGACGCTATAGTGTCACACAGCGATTGAGAGGGAGCCTCTGCAGTGTCGCATGCCCTGGGGTTCGTGAGGGTCTTCAGGATTTGATATAGGGTCCTAGAGTGCAGAAAGAGGGAAGAGGAGTGCAGAACGAGGCAAATGGGGTGCAGAAAGAAGTTAGAGGTGCAGAAAGAAACAAAATAAGTGCAGAAAGAAGGAACAGAGGTGTAGAAAGAGGCAGGAGAGGTATGGGATGAGAGGTGTGAAAGAAGCAGAGGGGTGCAGAAAGAAGCAACAGAGGTGCAGAAAGAGAGAAGAAGGGTGGAGAAAGAGACAAGAGAAGTGCAGAAAGAAGCAACAGAGATGCAGAAAGGGGGAAGTGGGGTGGAGAAAGAGTCAAGAGGGGTGCAGAAAAAAGCAAGAGAGTTGAAGAAGGAAACAAAAGAAAGTGCAAAAACAAGGAAAAGAGGTACAGAAAGAGGCAGAAGGGGTCCTGAATGAGGGGAGAGGGATGCAGAAAGAGGCAATTGAGGTGCAGAAAGAGACAACAGGGGTGCACAAAGAAGTAAGGGTCAGATGTATGTATCCAAATACCGGACGGTAACGGCCGAAAATACTGATTTTCGTCCGTTACCGACCGGTATTTGGATAATGAGATGTAGGTGTTAAAAAAATTCTGAATCGGTAAATAAGAATTGGAATTTACCGAATCGGAATTTACCGAATCGGAATTTACCGATTCAGAATATACCGATTCGGAATTTACCGATTCGGAATATACCGATTCGGAATTTACCGAATCGGTAAATAAGAAATGGAAAAAATGGATTTTGAGATGTAGGAGACTTCTAAAATACCGAATTTCATGAAATTCGGTATTTAAGAGTCTGTATTTACCATGGATTGAAAGCAGGTGGTAACCAGGTGCAGGCAATAAATATGGACCCAAAATGTAACATTTTGACCAGAATGGTGGCATTCTACGTGATAGCAAGGTGGCTACGGCTACTGGAAGCAGGAGAGAGGGTCTGGCTAAGGGACGAGCAAGTGTACAGGCAGAGGATAACACTATTTCAGCTCACAGAACCAGAGATCCTGCAAAGGTACAGGCTACACCCCCAAACCATCCTGGACTTGATCAGGGACCTGCACCCACTTTTGGAGCACCCCACCCCAAGGGCCCATGCCATCCCACCTCACGTGCAGGTGCTCTGTAGCCTACACCTGCTTGCGTCTGGGAGTTACCAGGGGGTGATTGCTGTGGCAGGTGGGGTGTCTCAGAGCTGCCTGTCCCATTATTTCAGGAAGTTCCTTGACGCCATGATGCAGAGGATGCATCATTACATCAGCTTCCCAGACACACACGTGGAACTACTCAAAACCAAGACTGACTTTTATCAATAAGCACATTTCCCATACGTGATTGGCTGTATTGATGGCACCCACATCCCCATATGCCCACCTGCTTCCACAGAGTACATTTACAGGAACAGAAAGTCAACCCACTCCATCAATGTACAGGTAATCTGTGATGCCAACAACATCATCACAGACATTGTGGCCAAGTTCCCTGGAAGTACCCTCGACTCCTACATCTTTCAGAACAGTGGGATCTACACACGGCTGACAGCGGGGGAATTTGGCGAAGGATACTAGCTAGGTAAAACACTGTGACACACCCTGATAGATATTGGCAATGCATGTGTATGTGTGCATGTGAGTAATGGCTTTCTTCTTCTCAAACAGGGACGTTGCAACCAGGCACACAAATCCACAAGAAACGTCGTAGAGCACACCTTTGGGCTATTGTAAAGCAGGTTCCACTGCCTCCACAAAAGTGGAGGTGCACAGCAATATTTACCTATAATCTGCTGTAAGATAATTTCAACCTGCGCAATGCTACACAACCTTGCAATTAAGAAAGGCACAGAGGTGGAATTGAGTGACTATGAGGACCACGATGATGAACATGCACTGCCTGACCCAAACACAGCAGGAGTTGCTCCACCAACAGGCGGCAGACAAACAGAGATCCTATGGAACTACTTTTGAGTAAGTAAACACACACAGACAGGTGGAGCATGCACCCAACATAGTTTAATATTTGGCACTACGCAGGTACTCAAATTCAAAGATTTCCTACAACAATGTCAGCCATGTAATAATGGTAGTCCTGTCTCACTTCCCCATTTAAGTTCATGGAGAGTGGTCTGTACAAGTCATTTCCGGGCACGCCTACCAGTGCCAGATGAAAGTGCCTGGCTGTCCTCACTGGGTGTTTGGGGTGTTGTCTCACCATGGCGCCTGCTGCTCCTCCGTGTCTCAACTACAGGGGGGCTCGTCATGCTGCTTCTACTGGTGCTTTCCTCACTTTCCGGTACATCCGGAGCAGAAGTTTGTGCTGTGTGTGCATGAAGCGGCACCTCTGCAGCACTAGTCACCCTTGCAAGGCCCCTAGACACCTCACTGCTGCTGTGTGATGGTCTCTCTTGCATGTTGATGCAGCATCTGCAGAGAAGGGATGTGGCTGTGGCCAGGCGGTTCATAGCCTTACTTTGTTGCTGTGCATGTTGTCTGTCCTTGCGCCTTGCTAAGCTGTCCTGGTCCAGTTTCCTGCACAGGAGTTGCACTGATTGTGTCATGTCCCACACACCTGTGGCCATCTCCCTCATACCTGATGCCATGGTTTTATTCTCATTTGGAGGGATTGCTATAATTTATAAAACATCAGCGATTTGCAGACAGGAGAAGGTTTCCATAGAAGGGTCAGAAAGTCTGTCCTTCTCCATTACATTGTCCTCGACCTGTACATGCACAGGGCTCCTTGTGTATAGGCCCCCTGGACCCCTCGGCCAATTTTGTGAAGAGCTTGTGAGCTGTGCTATTAACCTCTCCTGTAATGCCCCTAACTTCACTATGCTGGGAGATTTTAATATACATCTTGATGAAGGAGACACCCATGCCTGCCAAAAATTGTCAACTGCTTTAGAGGTGATTGAACTCAAACAAATTGTTCTAGGTCCCACACATATAGCAGGTCACACTCTTGACCACTGTTATACCAATATGAACGCGCTGAAGTTCGAAAACTCAACAGTGGTTCCTTGGTCGGACCACACCCTTTTGTCCTTCTCCTTGACCCACTATAAGCAATCAATACAGACTAAGGTCTCTAAAAAAATGTGTAGGGTCTGGTCCAAACTGCCTGTGGACAAATGGACATCGGAACTTAGGAAAACAAAGCCAGAGTATAATAAGGACCCTATAGAGGCAAATGCGCGCTTTAATCATTGGCTAGAGGAATCTCTTGAGGCGACTCTGCCTAAAACTGAACTTTCCCATCGGAAAGGGGTGAACAAAAAAACTTGGTACACACCTGAGTTGAGAACGCTCAAACAGATATGTAAACAGAAGGAGAGAAAGTGGAGGAAAGACTATGGTGAAGATAGTAAAAATGTTTACAGACTAGCCTTACGCAATTACAAGCAGGCTATAAAAGTGACCCAGTCCAACTATTACCAGGAAAAAATCTCTTCAGCCACCAGTTCCTCCAGGGAAATTTTTAAAATTTTTAAAGCTTTGGTTACCCCACCCACCCCCGTTATGGAGTCAACTATGGCACTCCCACGCTGCAGTGACTTGGCAAATTTCTTTGCCGCAAAGGTTGCAAACATCTATGCATCCTTTCAGGTGACTGCCACAGGTGACTGCAATAGGTCCAACCCCCCCTGGTACAAGACCTACCTACTCTTAATGAATTCTCTCCCCTGGATGGCGACAAGGCCCAATTGCTTCTGGCCAATCTGAAATCTAGATCTCCTAGTGATGTAGCCCCACCAACCATCCTCAAGCTTGTCTCAGACACAGTGGCCCCCGTGATACAGGATGTGATTAATACATCCTTGACCACTGGGGTAGTTCCACCTATGTGGAAACAAGCAAGAGTAAGAGCGTTATTAAAAAAGCCCAACCTCAATCCCGACGATTGTTCCAACTACCGTCCTATTTCCTTGTTGCCAACTGTTAGCAAGATTGCTGAAAAACATGTCAACTCTCTTCTATCCACCTTCATTGAAGCTAATAATCTGCTACACTACACCCAGACTGGGTTTAGATGTAAACAGGGTACTGAAACGTCCCTTGTGGCAGTTATTGAGGAAACCAGGAAGATTTTGGACGAAGGAAAATGTGCGGCCATACTATTACTAGACCTCAGTGCGGCCTTTGATACCGTCAATCACACGATTCTCATTCAGAGATTGAGTGATGTAGGTATCACTGGGACCGCACTGAACTGGCTTAGCTCTTTCCTATCCAATCGGACCTTTTCAGTGTTTGAGGATGATATAGTTTCAGCCCCAATACAGCTCCAATGTGGTGTTCCCCAGGGGTCATCCCTCAGCCCCACTCTATTTAATATTTACATGAGACCTTTGGCTGAGGTGGTGCAACCTTGGGGAGTACAATTGGTAACATATGCTGATGATACTCAGCTTATCATCTCCTTGTCTGGGCAGGAGACGACTTATAACAATCTTTCCTCCTGTCTTAGCAAAGTCCAGGAATGGATGAATGACTCTTTTTTGAAGCTTAATGGAGCTAAAACAGAGGTCATGATGCTAGGACATAAACCACCTACCTCTGTGGATATGTGGTGGCCGGACTCCCTGGGGCAGCTTCCAACCCCTAAGGAGCAAATTAAAAGCCTGGGAGTGTGGCTGGACCCAGCCCTTAACTTTCAGGTCCAAGCCCGGAAGGTAGCAGGGACTGGTTATGCCCTCATGAGAGCACTCAGAAAGATCTTAGGACTGCTTCCCTTTGAGGCTAGAAGGATCCTAGTACAATCCCTTATACTATCACGATTAGACTATTCCAACGCAGTCTATCTAGGGGCCCCTAAAGGGACAATCAAGATCCTTCAGACCATCCAAAACTGTGCTGCCCGAATGCTACTAAATATCCCACGCAGAACCTCTGCCAAACCAGCATTGAAGCAACTACACTGGTTGCCTGTGCAACAACGAATCGAATTTAAAGCAATGACTATTGCTCATAAAGCCCTGCATAACTCCGGACCAGACATTCTTGCACCCTTGTTTACTCCTTATCAAACATGCAGAACCCTGAGATCCAGTAATAAGAATCTACTGGCAATCCCTAGGATCAGGAGATCGCGCACCGGGGGCAGACGTTTCTCTCTACAGGCTGCAAAGCTTTGGAACAATCTTCCAGACTCTATCCGCTTGGAGGAGAACCATCTCAGGTTTAGAAAAATGCTGAAAACCTTCCTATACTGCTAAAACCAATGGAGATGACTGGTCCACGTAAGCGCTGGGATGCCTCAGGGTAACCATACGCTATAGAAATGTGTAATCATTCATTCATTCATTCATTCAATCATTCATTCATCACTCATCTACCAGTGCACTGATGCCCTTCCCTATGTTTCCCATATGTGTATTCAGGGTCCTCATCTGGCGTTGCACAGACTGGATGGCCTTCCCCTGCATTCTTTGGATCTTTACCATGGTACCCTTCAGTCCAAGAAAGACACTGGGACGCTCTACATGTTGTTCATCACTGCTATCTCTGGCTCTGCTAGGGCCAATGCTGAGGAATTCTTTAAACAAAGGAGGCTGGAAGTTTGAGTTTAAGCAAAAACAACCTGCTCAATTTCTTAGCAACGTAAAAAGATTTATTCTTTTTCAAATATTTTTTGCTTTGTTTGTAAGACAATTTTTTAGTGCATGGAGAAGAAACAATTTTTATATACAATATATACAACAATATCACGAGAAAATAAGCATTTCCATACTTCAATCATACATGGCCGTCCAGTCATACAATAACACATTCATACACAAAAATAAACAATAAAGAACAAAGAAAAATGAATCCACGTATCGGTCAAGAGTAAATTGGAAAAATCCCTTTTGATTATGCAATTTTAGAGTCTTTTTAGTGAATCAACACCGAGAATACATTTCTCTGGAAATTGGTGAAGGGACTTTGTTTTTGACACAGAACGTGTAGACCAGATACGGGGATGAGATGGTCGACGCGTTTCAAACCCCACTCGTTAAAGGGGTTGTCCTCAGGACCAAATGGTTCTGGAAAAACAATAAAAAAGGTGCTTAGGGAAGGGTTCCATAACAGGCGAAATGAGAGACATACGCCCCGTGAACACAACAGCCTACCTTAACCTTCGAACCAAACGTCATGAAAATCCAAAGGCGGCGAATCAAAGAGTTTCACAATAGAGTGCACGTAGTGGCTGTAACCAAAAGGACAAACGTGCTGAATTTAATAACATGCGCTTACTCCCAATCGTACAGTCTAACCTAATGTGCTGCTAGGTGGGACTCTTACCTGGAGTTCGACCGGCTAATGGCTTGCTGTCGGGTCCATACTTCTCCTTTATCCCGTGGGAAAGGTTTACTTCGTTACTGGAAAGGAAATGAGACAGGCAGTCGGTAATCGATCAAACTGGTTGGATAAACTGGCACGCAGAGCTGTAACAGGCGGCCGCGTTAAACTAGCCACGTACCGATGGAAAGAAAGGCATCCGTCCTTGTTTCTGTGGTGCGAGTTGTGAAAGAATTGCCGATGGTCGGGACTTGCACTTCCTGGTTTAAAAACCACCAAGTGGTTCTAGGACTTGTAGTTTGGCAAATGTGACCAGGTCGGAAAACGGCAGAAAGACATGCCGGGAGGGCATGTCAGCTGAGGGAATTTTTAGATTGGCTCAAACATTTTAGATGTTAGTTTTATATATTTCAGAAATCTCATTCAAGCCTTTTAGGGCTGTATTGAATTTCATTATTAGTAGAGCCTCACGTTGAGATAGTTTCGCGTCCAAATCTCCTCCCCTTGGATCTTTTTCAATCTTTGAAAGCACAGTCCATTTCAAGTCAGTCTGTTCGTGTTTCATCCTGGTCCAATGATTGACGAATGGGGCATTTTCGACTCCTCTCCTAATCCTGGATTTGTGCTGAGTGATCCTGCTTCTCACTTCTTGTGTGGTTTTACCGATATATACCAAAGGGCACGGGCAAACAATGGCGTACACCACATTTTTGCTTTTACAGTTTGTGAATGTATCATGCTTCCAATGGATGTTGTCAACACTGAACACAGAATCCTCGATCGTTTCATTACAACAAGTGCAAGTTCCGCACTTATGGTGGCCCTTGGTGGGAGGAAGTCCAAAAAGGCTTTTCAATGTTGGTGCTTTTGCTTTCGGGAGGGCAGCTCTTACAATGTGATTAGCTATGCTCTTTTCTTTTTTGTACGCGAACAATGGAGGTGCCAAAAAATCCTCATGAAGGTCTTTCAATAGATGCCAGTTAGACAAGATCAATTTCTTGTATGGATTGGCTGCTGGGCAGAATGTGGTGACACAAACCAATCTTTTTAAGTCTTGTTTGACTTTCTTTTCCAGTAAGGTCTCTCTGGGAGTCCACCAAGCTCTTTTGAGGGAGTTCTTTAATAGTTTTTTGTGGTAACCTCTTTGCATGAGGCGTTCTTTGAGATAGCCAGCATGTTTGAAGTATTCCTCCTTTCCTGAGCAGTTACGGCCTTATTCCTGTCAGAAGGTTTTCGGAATAAGGTGGTGCTTAGTCCCTGTGCTGTAGATTCTATTTTCACGTCCAGAAATGTGATAGATTCGTTGGATGCTGTGACTGAAAATTGGATGTCAACAGTTCTTGAGTTAAGCCACTCCACGAATTGGTTCAGTTCCTCCTGGCTCCCTGAACCAATTTGTGGAGTGGCTTAACTCAAGAACTGTTGACATCCAATTTTCAGTCACAGCATCCAACGAATCTATCACATTTCTGGACGTGAAAATAGAATCTACAGCACAGGGTCTAAGCACCACCTTATTCCGAAAACCATCTGACAGGAATAAGGCGCTGCATTTTACCAGTAACCACCCGCGCAATATGAAACAAAATCTTCCTTACGGACAATTCCTTAGGATTCGCCGTAACTGCTCAGGAAAGGAGGAATACTTCAAACATGCTGGCTATCTCAAAGAACGCCTCATGCAAAGAGGTGGAGTTCTGGACTTTTTGGTTCCGTCCAGAGGTGTCAGGGTACAACACCCAAAGACCCCGGAGTCCCACCTGCCTTGGTGCACAAATGAACAGAAACACGGGCTTCTCGATGGTGGCGTCAAAGACCAAAGGTTTATTACTGCAGGGACACAGAAGTCACAGAATCTACACACGGGCAGAATCTAGGAGACTGTTCGATTTGTACAAAGTGGGTTGCTCCTTATATACTAAAAATTGTGCTCTAGGCAAATATTTCACATGTCGGTACATTCCCAAACCTTTTGTGTCTCTAAACAATAAATATTTGGCGTTACACAGGAACTGTCGATAATATCTGATACCAAACATCACGAAGAGGGGTTCCCACCAGTCCATCACAATCCCTTGTCAATATTGCATTCAAGACCCGGACCGCCTCATCGTAAAGTTCGTTACCTCCCCCTAATAAAGGCCCAGAAGGAAAAGGAGCAGAGCCAGGTGCAGAAGATAGAAAACGGGATAAGAGATGTTTGTGGGTTGTAAATGGGCAAGGCTACCGGCTTCGGCCGCCTAATCATGATCAGGTACAATGGACAGGAAAACCAGTTCAGGTGGGCTGGCCTCGGGCAGAGGAGGCAGCCTTTGTCGAGTCATGCAGCTTCAGCGTGATCTGGTTTAAGGTGCACGTGTCATGTAAGAGGTGAATCTCCGGCTAAGGCTACGTGTCTTTAATCAAAGTGAAGTGAATGAAATGATCAGAGGCTATTGCATATGTGAGGGCAAGGAACCACAAAAATGGCGGCCACGATCTAAGATGGATGCCGTGTGTATATCAGCAATGTGTCAGTGGAAGGAGTGCTCTTGCTCGTAGCGTAGCGAAAACACTAGGATATACTAAATGGATCATTTGCGGTTCGCTGATACTAATTTTATGTATTTCCGACAAACTTGAAAACACGGGTTCAAGTCGTCACGGAACCGTCACGGAACCTCAGACCCTCCTTTTGCCCTTACATAGGCAATTACTCAATCTATGTCTGAATCTAGTTCTATGCTCATCAGGTCAGTGACATGTTGTTGTATCATCATCCTTTCTCGTGTCTTTTCTCCAAATGCAGGTGGTTTCCTAAAACAGGTTGTAGCACAAAGACTACACAGAGCAGGACCACACTGGATAATCAGACAACATGAGAATAGTAATATTAAGATGACACCAATGACCATTAGAACCTTCCATCCCCACGCTGAGATCAGAGTCCAAACCCACTCCATAAAGGACCAGTTTCCCTCATCTACATGTATGGAGTCCGAAATCTTGTGCAACTTAGAGATCGCCTCGTAAACTGTTGGAGCATTATTAGGAATAAAGACACAGCAGCTCGATTGGATCATTCTGCATACCCCACCTCGATCTGCAAGTATAACATCTAGAACCATACGGTTCTGCAATGTCATGAGCCTATCCGCCTGAAGCTCAGCTGTCAGATTGCTAAGGGCACCAGCAGTTTCGGTAATAGTAGATTCAACTACCCGTGTTAGCTGACGTATGTTTCTACTATTGGCCATAGGCCCCCAGAACGGAAGGAAGCCTTTGAAGAAGTCTCCAGCTTCCTGACCAGCGGTATCTTCCTTACTGAAAACACCTCTAGCTACTCTTATTCTGTGGTAATCCGGTGAAGCAGTGTATGTCGGAGGCAACAATCGAGCAATATAACATGAACCTGAAAAGTCAGCAGGCAACCATGTATAAGCTCTGTCTCGACAGATGAAGTAGGTACCCCTGGCAGTAAGGAAGGCAGGGGAAGAGTTAGCCGGAAACACATAAGTCTCTACGCACTCACTCCTCCCTAGCTGAGCTCTCGGATTTCTCCCATTACCTTGCAAACAGACCTGACCTCGGTGAGGTACGACCCAGATTGGAGTTGAGCTTTTACGCTTGCTTTCTCCTAAACTAAGGCGATACTCTGAAGTATTCCAACTTAAATATACTCGCAATTCGTCTCTAGGGTAAGATGGAGTATTATTGACGTCTTTGATCATGTCAATAATTCCCTGGACTAAAGCTTTGTTGGCAGAGTTATATTTAGTGGAGCGTGGTGGACGTGGAGGATAGGTCTCAAGAGCATAAGCAAAGATGGTTTGAAGGGCCTGAAATGATCCATTGTAGCTGAAAGGCAAAACCAGATAGGGAATACCTTTATCCATAGTGTGGGGTATCAAGCCACACACCCAACAGTCTGTCGTGTTAACTACCAGTTGGTGTTGGTGCAAGAGCTGTACAAAAGTGTTGTTAATGAACTCTGAGCGTCGAGCTTGCTCATGTTCCGGAAACGAGTGAAAAGAGTGTATAGAAGAAACAGTAGAAATAGCAGGATCAAGGGGAGGTACTGTAGATACTGGCACAAAAATCAAATTTATGCTAAAGACAATTCCACCCACCAGTGTTGCTAAAACAATCAAAAATGTAATGGCACATTGCATCAAGAAACATTTGCTATGAAGAATTCTATTTAGTCTGTTTCTGCGAACGTAAATCACATTTTCTCGTTGCAGCGCAGGAAGTTCCATCTTCTACAATCCGCTCGCGACCACTGATGATGTGTACGTAGATGAAAATGCCTCTGTCAGCCCTGGGAGTTCCCAGTACTAACAGAAAGATCGACCTTGTGTCAGACCCCTGCAAATTCAAACTAGGCACACAGCCACGACCCTACGGCTACCCAGACGGCAAGGCAATTTATTAAAAACAATAAACAATAGCAAACTTCCTGGCTGAAAAGCAAAAAAGTCCAATGTATATAAATATCAAAATCACAATATGCAGTTGCCTGCTTTATTAGTTCGTTTTATGGCTTCTAAGGTTGTATCTTTTCCTTGCTGGTACTGTTTGATCGGAAAATAGTGTATCACTAGCAGCTGTTGCAGAGTTTACGTTCGCAGATGGCAAAGTTTCTTCTGATGCTGGAGACAAATGTTCAATGTTCAAAGTAGTCTTTTCAAGAGGAGAGTCACGTTTCAAAGTGTCAGAAATCAAATCGGCATCGCTGAAAGGGACAAATTTTGGAGTTATTTCAGATTCGGAGGCACCAATTCCCTTCTTCACCCAGTCGTCGTAGGGCAGCGGCAGTGGAACACGCTTTACGTGAGAAGCGTGGATCCAGTTCTTCCGGCCAGCAACACGTACAGCTGTCCTCGTTGCCAGCAGGATTTGGAAGGGGCCGATGTAGCGAGGCTGAAGATTCTTTGTCCTCGCGAAGTTCCGGACCACTATGAAGTCACCCGGTTTCAGTTGATGCCCTGGACTCTCCGGAGGCTTTGGCAAAGCATCAAAAACCTGTTGATGAATAAGACTTAATTTAGCAGTCAAGTCATAAAGATAGTCTATCAACATAGGATATTCAATGGAGCAGAATTGTTTAGGCCTTGGCACACCCCAGACATTTGCCGGGCGGCCAAATACAATCTCATATGGAGAAAGCCCTATTCTAGAATGCACTGTTGCTCTCGTTGATAACAAGGCCAAAGGAAGTGCGTCTGGCCAAGCCAAACCTGTGGATGCTTGAATTTTGGCTATTTTAAGCTTGAGGGTGCCATTGTAACCCTCGACTAAACCAGCAGACTGGGGATGGTTCGCACTATGAAATTTTTGTTTCAATCCTAGACCAGCACACACACTCTGCATAACTTTCCCTATAAACTCACTTCCGTTATCTGACCATACAATCCGTGGCATTCCATACCTAGGGAAAAATTCTTTGAGAAGAATTTTGGCAGTTGATAAAGCAGTGTTGTCCTTTAGTGGGTATGCTTCTATCCACCTGGAAAAAGCACAAACTACCACCAGGACGTATTTTAAATTGTTGCAGCGTTCCATGTGAATGAAGTCTAACTGTATTACTTCAAAGGGACAGGAAGGAGGAGCAAAATGACCAGCTGGAGTTGGAGTTCCCTTGCCAGGATTATGCATCAAGCACACCATACAATTTTTCACCACTCTCTCTGCACACTTACTGATTCCCTCATTCTTCCAAACCGGAGCTAACATCTTACATATCCCTTTAGAACTTATGTGCGCCACTCCATGCGCCATCGTCACTACTGCAAGCACATACGCATCAGGCAACATCCAACGCTGCTGTTCTGTCAAATCGATCCAACATCCATTCGAGTCCAATTTGCCCGTACTTTCTCTCCATACGCGTTTCTCTTCCTCAGTCGCTTCTTTCTGAATCTCTTTCACACTTTCCATTGTGTCCTCACACATTCCAGACTCAGCAATCCATCTTGCAGACGTAGCAACATACATTCTACTCATCATGTCTCTAGCTGTCTGTTTAGCGGTTTCATCAGCAAAGGCATTTCCCCGACCAACATCATCCGTGATTGCTTTATGAGCACTGCACTTCACAATCGCAACTTCAGTCGGTAAGGTTAGAGATTCTAACAAGTCGTTAACTAGCTGACCATGTTGAATCTTAGTCCCATGGGACGTAATGAAACCCCTTTCTCTCCACAACCGGCCAAAACTATGGGCCACGCCAAATGCGTACTGACTATCTGTAAACACATTCACTCTCTTTCCCTCAGCTAAAACACACGCTCTCGTAAGAGCTATTAACTCTGCAGCTTGGGCAGAATTCTGACTCACTCTTGCAGTCTCCACAATCGTCTTCAAAGTCGTTACCGCGTAGGCAGCAGTCACATCACCATTCTCCAATTTAAAACATGACCCGTCCACATACAGCGTACCATCTGAGTCGGATAGAGGAGTATCTCTCAAGTCGATACGACCTTTTGTCTCTTCCTCCGTTTTGAAATAACAGTCATGTGGCTCAGAATCACTCGACTCTTGATCAGTCGGCAACAATGTTGCTGGGTTCAATACATTGCATCTTTTGATCTGAATATGACTCGCTAATAACGTCAGCTCGTAACCAGATAATCTCGCACTAGTAAGGTGTTGTGTCTTCGTTCGGTTCATGAGTGTGTCCACTGCATGAGGAACCATGACCACTAGCATATTGTTCATCACCAAACCAGCAGATTGTCGAATGGAAGCTGCAGCTGCCGCTGTAGCCCTCAAACAACTAGGCAATGCTCTAGCTACCGGATCTAATGTTGATGAGAAATACGCACAAGGGCGTTGTTTATCACCAAACTTCTGTGTCAAGACACTCAACGCGCAACCTTCTCTTTCGTGAACGTAGAGCATGAATGGCTTGCTATAATCAGGTGTACCCAATACAGGAGCTGAACACAGTGCTTTTCGTAACTCAATAAAACTCTCTTGACATTCATCAGACCATGGCACCGGACTCGGAACATTTTTCCCAGTCAAAGCTACCAATGGTTTTGCTAAAAGTGAAAAATTTGGGATCCATTGCCTACAGTAAGAGGTAATACCTAGAAAGGCACGTACTTCCCTCTGTGTGCGTGGAACACTCATCTGCGTAATTGCTTTTATTCTTTCTGGGGTCAACTTCCTTCCCTCCTTTGACAAGAGATGACCTAAGTAGGTTACTTCTTGGCAGCAATATTGCATTTTGGAAGGTGACACCTTATGATTCAAATTAGACAAATGATGCAATAGTGAAATTGTAGCTGCCTTGCAAGTTTCCTTGTCATCGGCAGCCACCAAAAGATCGTCTACGTACTGTACTAGGGCAGAACCTGGAGGAAGGACAAAAGAATCTAACTGGCTTTTTAAAGCTTGACTGTAAATAGATGGACTTTCACAGTAGCCTTGTGGAGCGCGTTTAAATCTGAAACTGCGACCTCCTAAACAGAAGCCAAAAATATCTCTGCTTTCCTCGGCTATCGGAATGCTGAAAAAGGCATTCTTCAAGTCGATGACTGAGAACCAATTGGCTGTAGCGGGAATCAATGTTAGCAAGGCAGTAATGTCTGGCACTACAGGAAACTGCGGAATTACAATCTTATTAACTTCTCTAAGGTCTATGACAAACCTATAGACTGGAGGCTTTGTAGGATCTGTTCGTTTCAAAATCGGCAATACAGGACTATTACAAACATTTCCTCGCGTTTCTTCAACCACACCTTTTTTAATCAAATCTTGCACAATCAATAAGAGTGCACGCTCACCTTCATTCGATATTTTATATTGAGGAATTCTTGGAAATTTCACATTCGCTTTCAAAGTTACTACATACGGTGGAATCTCTAGTAGACCTACATCATTGGGACCAGTCGCCCAAAGAGAATCAGGGAGTGAACGTAGCTCCGGCGGGAGTGCGTCCATTGACAAGTACATCGGAGAGGTGAGTCTTTTACCCAAAGTAAGCTGTACTCCTTCCGGAGAACAGTACAATGTCGCATATAGTCGTTTTAACAAATCTAAACCAAGCAGATTTTCATTACAACCTGTCGTCAAAATTAAGGGTGCTTTCAATTGACACGGTCCAACAGAAATAGACAAAGGACCAGATATCGGGTTGTACACAGGGGCGCCTGAAAAACCTACGGAAACATTTGTTGAGCCAGACAAAGGTGCGCCAGGGAGTTTCGCATGCATGATAGAACTTTTTGCGGCACCAGTATCCAACAGAAACGGTTCGACTACACCTGATGTTGCTACTGCGACATAAGGCCCACTCTGATCCACTGGAACTGATACTACTCCCTCTCTCTGTCCATGGCTGTCCTAGTACCCATTTTGTTGAAATCCCTCTTCAACTTCACAATAATCCTCAACAAGATATTGCTGAGATCTATTCTGTTGAGCTGACTGTACATTTTGTTGATCAAAGTGATTAGAAGGACGATCATTCGTTTGTGGAGGCATAGCACCTCGTCCCCGACCTCTAGAATTCTGTGCAAAACCACCACGACCTCTCTGAGCTGCTGCCGCATTATTTTGCGCTAAAATCTGACAATCATTTTTATAGTGACCCTCTTTCTTACAGTACGCACACTGATTCCACTGGTATTGAGGCCTGGTCGAATTATAATCTGTCTTTTGATACGAATTCTGTTGCATATTAGTCTGATTCGTGCGAGGCGGATACGCCTGCTGTAAAAGAACTTTAGTCTTTAAATCTTTCGTTTTCTTCTCTGATTTCTCCTTTTCCTCTTTATCCCTATTTTCATAGTACTGTGCAGTCGCAAGTATTTGCGCTGTCGTAGATACAGCCCACGCACTTTCTGAGTCTTTCAATTTATTGCATAATTCGGGTAACAAATTATGCACAAATTTATCGACAAACAATCTCTGTCCTCCTTCAGTGCTCATATCCTGACCACTATGGTCTACAAAAGTCTCTTCGAACCTCGTGAAGAAGTCGGAGACACTTTCGTCTTTCTTCTGCTTGCATGCGGATAATTTATCCCAATTAACACGCAATGCTGGCATCAGAGTCTTCATTAAATCTATTATTCTGCCAGGAAGATTAGCAATTAGGGGTTCGGGTTTCGCACCACCTGTTTGTTGAGCATCTGCTGCAGTGATAGCTGCCCAATCACCACCTAAAGCAGCCTGATGATCCTCTCTACGAATTTTAGCCCACACTGGTTGTGGAACTACATTACCAAATAACATATCAATGTCGGCTAAGTTCATTATACAAGCCTCAACTGTCTGTGTCAATTCCTTGTAATATCCGGCTGGATTCTTACGTGGATCTGGCAAGGCCTGTTTCACTGCTAACACTTCTGCTCGCTTCCACGGAATATGTATCCATACTCTTTGGAACTGTGCTGGAGCAGCTGCAATACCCGCATTATCATCACGTTGTACTGCCTCGCGCCAAATTGGAGGAACTTCCCTCATAGGATATTGGCGACTTGGCTTCATTCTACCTTTCTCTAAATCTCTCGGGGAACGAAGAGATGGATCAATCCTAAAACTCAAAATGAGTTCCATCGCTTCCTTTATATTATCGCCCACTATCATTCCAGCAGCAAACTCTTTTTGAATTTTAATTAAATCTTCCAAATCTGATTCGACATCGTCTTCTTCTATTTCCTCACGCAACAACGAGCACATCTCGTCGAAGACGTATCGCTGCGTTGGCTCTCCCCATTGCATAAATGTCTCTAACACATCTTTCGTACTATATCTTCTAACTTTTGTAATCCATCTGAGAGCTGTGGAGTCTAAAACTCCCCGTTCCTCAGTACTTGGAAGCTGACTCCGTCTCTGAACAGAGTCAGGAGTAGGAGTCTTAATCAAGGTTTTATATATAGGCGACAGCATATTAGTAACAGAATCAGTAATTCTTCGACGAACAGAAAGTGGAGTTAGTACACTCGCAGACATAGAGAACGCAGTAGAGGTAGGAATAGATGACGAAACAGTAGGAGTATCGAGGAAAATAGTTTGAGGACCAATAGGTACAGTGGTAGGTATAGGAGCGGGCAGTGCGGGAAGAGGAGGAGCTGTAGGAACATTTACATTCACCACAGGAGGTATAGGAACTTGATTCTGAGGAACAAGAACACCAGGTTGTCCAGCAACCGGCAATTGAACATCCGGTATAAGTGGAGCCGCAGCACCTTGTGCGTACGGTGGAGGCGACCGTAACAGATAAGATAGCAGAGGATCGTTTTCGGAATCCTCCAGTATCTTAGCCATTTTCGATGGCAAGGCAGGATAGCACTTGTCAATCGCTAAGTTACGCTCTCTAATGGCTACATCTATGGCTTTCTCACACTCGTCAGCCTGCAACTGCTTAGTCGCTTGCTCTAGAGTTAACTCTTCTAGTTCTTTTTGCTCTTTCTTCAACCTTTTCATTTCTCTCTGTTTGGATTCTTTCCGCCAATAACGAAAAGAGTCAAACATTGCCGGCCGGGCTTTCTTCCTAAACAATTTCGCTTCTAAATTGTCGAGAATCTCTTGTTCAAAACTACCATGCAGTGGCCAGCTAAGGACACCATCCTTCTTACAATAACGGACCCATATCTCATTATAAGTTATAGGACCCACACCATACTTACAATATAGGTCATATAGGGGAGTCCCAATCGGAGGAACCAGACAGGAATCCTCTAATTGTGAGTCACTGTTGCAACTAAAACAAGACAACATTTTCCGACTTACCATTCTCAGTCTGGAACACAAAACAAACAAACACGAAACAAATTGTGCACTTGAACCAAGAACTTAGGCCTACCAAAAAACGAACTGATGTATCGATACCCAAAACTGAACCAAATAGATTATCGTAACCAGAACAACTAGTGATAATCTTACAAAACCAAACCAAACCAAGAACCGATCAAGGATTTTTAACAATCCTCACAAAAGTAACCAGCTAGCTATCACTAAATACTTAACTGAGGCACTGAAGACGTCACCAAGGAGAAACCCGTCACGTTTCGCTGTACTAAGGACTGCACCACTTCGGGTCCAAGACAGGGCGACGGTCAAGGCAACGGCCCACTGCAGCCGTCCTGAACGGGAACCCTCGTGGAAGAGAACTTCAGGGCCACTTTTGCGATATGCCGGGATCGATGAAGTGGGGCGCCTCCCTCAGGAATCTTCACACGAAGCTTCTCGAACTCTTCAGGCTTTTGGACCGGTACCGAATGACGTCGCCCCACGTTGGGCGCCAATTGGAGTTCTGGACTTTTTGGTTCCGTCCAGAGGTGTCAGGGTACAACACCCAAAGACCCCGGAGTCCCACCTGCCTTGGTGCACAAATGAACAGAAACACGGGCTTCTCGATGGTGGCGTCAAAGACCAAAGGTTTATTACTGCAGGGACACAGAAGTCACAGAATCTACACACGGGCAGAATCTAGGAGACTGTTCGATTTGTACAAAGTGGGTTGCTCCTTATATACTAAAAATTGTGCTCTAGGCAAATATTTCACATGTCGGTACATTCCCAAACCTTTTGTGTCTCTAAACAATAAATATTTGGCGTTACACAGGAACTGTCGATAATATCTGATACCAAACATCACGAAGAGGGGTTCCCACCAGTCCATCACAATCCCTTGTCAATATTGCATTCAAGACCCGGACCGCCTCATCGTAAAGTTCGTTACCTCCCCCTAATAAAGGCCCAGAAGGAAAAGGAGCAGAGCCAGGTGCAGAAGATAGAAAACGGGATAAGAGATGTTTGTGGGTTGTAAATGGGCAAGGCTACCGGCTTCGGCCGCCTAATCATGATCAGGTACAATGGACAGGAAAACCAGTTCAGGTGGGCTGGCCTCGGGCAGAGGAGGCAGCCTTTGTCGAGTCATGCAGCTTCAGCGTGATCTGGTTTAAGGTGCACGTGTCATGTAAGAGGTGAATCTCCGGCTAAGGCTACGTGTCTTTAATCAAAGTGAAGTGAATGAAATGATCAGAGGCTATTGCATATGTGAGGGCAAGGAACCACAAAAATGGCGGCCACGATCTAAGATGGATGCCGTGTGTATATCAGCAATGTGTCAGTGGAAGGAGTGCTCTTGCTCGTAGCGTAGCGAAAACACTAGGATATACTAAATGGATCATTTGCGGTTCGCTGATACTAATTTTATGTATTTCCGACAAACTTGAAAACACGGGTTCAAGTCGTCACGGAACCGTCACGGAACCTCAGAGGTTACCCCAAAAAACTATTAAAGAACTCCCTCAAAAGAGCTTGGTGGACTCCCAGAGAGACCTTACTGGAAAAGAAAGTCAAACAAGACTTAAAAAGATTGGTTTGTGTCACCACATTCTGCCCAGCAGCCAATCCATACAAGAAATTGATCTTGTCTAACTGGCATCTATTGAAAGACCTTCATGAGGATTTTTTGGCACCTCCATTGTTCGCGTACAAAAAAGAAAAGAGCATAGCTAATCACATTGTAAGAGCTGCCCTCCCGAAAGCAAAAGCACCAACATTGAAAAGCTTTTTGGACTTCCTCCCACCAAGGGCCACCATAAGTGCGGAACTTGCACTTGTTGTAATGAAACGATCGAGGATTCTGTGTTCAGTGTTGACAACATCCATTGGAAGCATGATACATTCACAAACTGTAAAAGCAAAAATGTGGTGTACGCCATTGTTTGCCCGTGCCCTTTGGTATATATCGGTAAAACCACACAAGAAGTGAGAAGCAGGATCACTCAGCACAAATCCAGGATTAGGAGAGGAGTCGAAAATGCCCCATTAGTCAATCATTGGACCAGGATGAAACACGAACAGACTGACTTGAAATGGACTGTGCTTTCAAAGACTGAAAAAGATCCAAGGGGAAGAGATTTGGACGCGAAACTATCTCAACGTGAGGCTCTAATAATAATGAAATTCAATACAGCCCTAAAAACCTTGAATGAGATTTCTGAAATATATAAAACTAACATCTAAAATGTTTGAGCCAATCTAAAAATTCCCTCAGCTGACATGCCCTCCCGGCATGTCTTTCTGCCGTTTTCCGACCTGGTCACATTTGCCAAACTACAAGTCCCAGAACCACTTGGTGGTTTTTAAACCAGGAAGTGCAAGTCCCGACCATCGGCAATTCTTTCACAACTCGCACCACAGAAACAAGGACGGATGCCTTTCTTTCCATCGGTACGTGGCTAGTTTAACGCGGCCGCCTGTTACAGCTCTGCGTGCCAGTTTATCCAACCAGTTTGATCGATTACCGACTGCCTGTCTCATTTCCTTTCCAGTAACGAAGTAAACCTTTCCCACGGGATAAAGGAGAAGTATGGACCCGACGGCAAGCCATTAGCCGGTCGAACTCCAGGTAAGAGTCCCACCTAGCAGCACATTAGGTTAGACTGTACGATTGGGAGTAAGCGCATGTTATTAAATTCAGCACGTTTGGCCTTTTGGTTACAGCCACTACGTGCACTCTATTGTGAAACTCTTTGATTCGCCGCCTTTGGATTTTCATGACGTTTGGTTCGAAGGTTAAGGTAGGCGGTTGTGTTCACGGGGCGTATGTCTCTCATTTCGCCTGTTATGGAACCCTTCCCTAAGCACCTTTTTTATTGTTTTTCCAGAACCATTTGGTCCTGAGGAGAACCCCTTTAACGAGTGGGGTTTGAAACGCGTCGACCATCTCATCCCCGTATCTGGTCTACACGTTCTGTGTCAAAAACAAAGTCCCTTCACCAATTTCCAGAGAAATGTATTCTCGGTGTTGATTCACTAAAAAGACTCTAAAATTGCATAATCAAAAGGGATTTTTCCAATTTACTCTTGACCGATACGTGGATTCATTTTTCTTTGTTCTTTATTGTTTATTTTTGTGTATGAATGTGTTATTGTATGACTGGACGGCCATGTATGATTGAAGTATGGAAATGCTTATTTTCTCGTGATATTGTTGTATATATTGTATATAAAAATTGTTTCTTCTCCATGCACTAAAAAATTGTGTTACAAACAAAGCAAAAAATATTTGAAAAAGAATAAATCTTTTTATGTTGCTAAGAAATTGAGCAGGTTGTTTTTGCTTAAACTCAAACTTCCAGCCTCCTTTGTTTAAAGAATTCCTCAGCATTGGCCCTTGTGTTGTTTTTCTAGTTAGATTTGGCTCAGCCTAGCTGAGTCAAGAGTCAAGACCCCGTTTGTTTTTTGAATCTCTGGCTCTGCGGCGTCTGATACCTATACGGCCAGCCTCTGCACTGGACTGCTGTGTGTCAGTGCTTCCTTCCTCAGCCAAGGTTTGAGTGTCTTTACCCTCCATTTCACCAGCTGAAGTTTCCATTTGTACCAGTGGAGCAACTGCATGCCTCCTGCTCTTTTGAGGTGCAGGTGCTGTTTGCGGCAGTGACGCAGGCAGTTCAGGTGAGGACAGTAGCAGAGGGGATCCTGCACGTTCTGGGGACCCCTGCAGATGTGGAGACATTTCAAGGTCTTGGGATGGTGGCAGTGGTGTTTGTGCACCACTGTCCTCTGTGACATTATCTGCACTTGGGCCTGCCTCCTAGCTGTCATCCCTCTGTGATGCTGTGCCTTCCTCCTCCCTGGTACGCGTGCGAGATGTCTCGCCTGTAGACATAAAAGCGTACATTAGCTCTGTGCTCTTGTGTCACTACTTCTACAATTACATTTTTTTCACTCAAACACTGTACATATTGCCTCAGCCTCATTATGACAGATATGTGTTGCCTAACTTCTTCATTGCTGGGCTGTTTGACATGGTAGGTTTTTAAAATACTACATGCTCCCATGATGCATTGCTCCTATCCCATACTGCCTCTACTGCAGTGGGGTTAAGTTTGCCACTTAGAGAAAAGGGAAGGTGATGGTGTGGGGGTGATTGCTGTGCATGCATCTTACCTTTTCTTGCGGCAGCTCTGGCTGAGCTGTCTGCATCTCCCAGTCCACAGACGCTCTCTGGTTCATTGGTGGACCCCACCAACTCCTCCAGCTCAGTCAGGGGTGGTGCACGGTTCTTCCCTACTCCAGTTTTGTTTGCCTCTTTGTGGAGCTTTGCAATTTTCTTCTTGGTAATGCTCCTGAGGTCATATCACCTCTTTTTCAGGTCGTCTATATCCCTTGGAGTCACTTCTACAGCATTCACCTTAGTCTGTATTTCCAGCCAAATTTTTATTTTTGCAGATTCAGCCACAGTCAGGGATAGCTTGCCAAACAATTTCTGGTGTTCTTTTACTACCTCCTCCACAAGGACTTGCAGCTCCATGGTGCGAAATGTAAGTTTTCTCTTACTCTCTGTAGCTCCTTTTTCACTGCTGCTTGCCATTTTCACACTTTAAAAGCACAAATAAAGTTTTCCTGTGGCTCAGTGACTCTGCTCTGCTTGCTCTCCCTCTCCAGCAGCTTCTGATTACTTCCACCTGTGTGGATTTGGCCAGTTCCTGGTTGGGAGGGGGTGGGTGGTAGCAGCTGATTGGCTGACTACTGGTTTCACTTTTTTCCCTTTCCGATTCGGTATTTGCCGAATCGGTAAATACGGATTCGGTAAATTCCGATTGACAGATACCGAATTTTTACCTGCATCCAGAATACCGATTCTAAAATACTGATTCGGTAAAATTTGGTAATTTAGAAACGGTATTTTTGGATTACCTACATCTAGCCCTTAGTGAGGTGCAGAAAGAGACAAAAGAGGTGCAAAGTAGGAGAGATTTGCAGAAAGAGGCAAGAGAAGTGCAGAAAAAGAAAGAAAGGTACAGAAAGAAGCAACAGGAATTCAGAAATAGACAAGAGAGGCTCAGAAAGAAGCAAGAGTGGCTTGAACACCATTAGTACCAATTTAAAACCCACATTTAGCAATAAGTAACAGAGTGGCTTGCATACCATTAGTACCAATTTAACATCCACATTTAGCAATAAGTAACAGGTGACCATTATAGGCTTGCAAAGGACCTTCCACCACGCTGTAACACTTGTTGCTGCATTTTTGGTAACGCTTGAGTGATTTGAGCGAGAAACAAGGCTTTTTTTGTTCAAATCTGCAGGTTAGGCAGCTGATGATGGATTATGTGGCCAGTGCGAAAAATGTTTAGTTGTGCGAAAGTCGGTGCAGCCAAACAGTTGCATAATTCCAGTAGCCCTGCTCATACGGCTGACTAGGTCCAAAAGTCCTCTTCAGTGGTTCCTTTTTTTTGTCTCATTGAGTTTATAGTTTAGCTGCTATGGAAACGAGGAAGACAAAACCTGAGGTTACCACTCTACAACACACACTACCATACCACATAATTACTCTCCACAACACATAATCCCACTCTACATAATTCCTAAACACTAAATACCACATACGTCCTAACCACATAATTTCACTGCACAACATACCACATAATTCCACTACAAACAACGTACATCCACTGCACTCCACTCTACTCCTAAAAACATTAGTAAAAAATGTTTACATTTACAACACCAATAGCTCCAACCCTTGCAAATGCAAGACCTATTACATTACAAATACTTCTTTAAATAGTAGTCGCGTTGCAGGGTGGCGGAGAAAGGGGGCTGGGCTTCCAACCAGCGGTCAGGAATTCCACTGTTTAGGACTTACAGGAGGTACCATGAGGGCTTCTTGGCCCCCAAAGCCCCTCAGTAGTAAAGCGGACTACATCCCCCAACCTGTAGTGTGCTAGGAGGTGCGTTTGCAGAGTGGTGGAGAAAATGGGGAGTGGCCTCCGAAGACCTCTTAGGAATGCCACTGTGTGGGACTTACTGGATGTAACAGTAGGGGTAGTTGGCCCTCAAAGATGCCCTTGGGGGCCAACTACCCCTCCTATTACCTACAGTAAGTCCCACACAGCAGCATTGGTAAGTATTTATAGCAGGCCAAGTCCCCTTTGCCCTCTTCTCTGCAAACACGCTCCCAGGAGTGCATTTGGATGGGGCTTAAAGTGCTCTTCGATGCTGGGGGTCCTTAGAGGCCAACTAGCCTATCTGACACCATCAGTCAGTCCCACACAGTGGAATTGCTGAGAAGTGGAAACAGGCCATGCCCCCTTTTTGCACCACTCTGCAAAAGTGACTCCTCGAGGGATTAAGTCCACTTTAGTCCTGAGGTCCTCAGGACACAAAAGGATCTCATCGCCCCACCAGCAGTGCGCCAAGAGGCACATTTGCAGAGTGGTGTAAAAAGGGGCATGGCCTCGGGCCACCTCTCAGGAATACCACTGTGTGTGGCTTACACCAGGCACATGGTGGGCTAGTTAGCCCCCAGGGACCCTCAGGATTCAAGGGGACGTACATCCCCTACCCATAACATGCCAGGAGGCATGTTTGCATAGGTGTGCATGGAGGGGGCGGGGCCTACGGTGCGTTGCTGGGTTTCTTTTTATTTTTTTATTTTAGGAAGGGGGTTTGTGTGGCCCCCCCTTCCATTAACTCTTTTGGGCTCCAAAGACCCCATCCCCTGGGGCATTAGCCATTAAAAAAAAATTGAAAAGGGAGAGGGACGTGCCCGCCCCCCTCCCACAGGCCGATTACGGCCCGGGAATGGCATCCTCCAGTGCTGGGCATTGGGTTTTTTGATTTATAGGGGAGGGGAGACTTGCGGCCCCCCTGCCCAGGCCGGTCTCGGTTCAGGCCAGGCAAAACCTTTTTTTAAAGAAGGAGAGCCTTGTGCAACCCCTTCCATGGGTCACTGTTAGACCCGGGGACCCCACCCCCGAGGCTTGCCCAGCCTTTATTATCATGATTTTAGGGGGGGTCTGTATGGCCCCCTCATGAGGCAAATTTTGGCCCTGTTGACCCCATCCCCGGGTTGCCCCTCAATGTTGAGGACCACAGGGACCCCCTATGCTCCACAGTCCCAGCCTGCAACCCACCTTCTGTGGGAGCTGGCATTGCTTTTGGACAAGGGGAGCTGCTAACATGCAGCTCCCCTTGTCCAAAAGCAATTCTGATTTGCCTCTTGGAAGCAAGAGCAGGTTTCTCTCACTTCCAAGAAGCAAAGCAGTGTGTGCGATGGCTGCCAACACCTCCTGGTTTGGAGTGTTGGACAAAGGTTTTGTAAATGCTAATTCTATTAGTGGATAACGTTTATATATGTTATTACCCTTCTGGGACCAACTGAGCAGCCATCTTGTTTCTCAGGAGAAGTGAGGCACAAGAGAGCACAAAACAAGAGTGGAAAACGAGAAAAGGGGGCAGGGTTGAGACCCCCTGACCCCCTAGCCCTTCTCAGGGGGTCCCAGAAGGACCACCAAGTCCCACTTCTCCATTTTCCATATGACACACCCAACAATGGGAGGCTCAAATGAGACTGTGTATTATGGGAAGTGTGGTGCAGATGCACACAATCAAGTCCTGTATGGACCCCGCAAGTGGGAGTATCATATGGAAATTGGAGAAGTGGGTTAGCGGTTGAGCACACCGCTTCCGTTAAAGCCCCTGAAGAGAAGCAGATGGAGCTTCAAAACGCGTCAGGCAGATCCATTACGGAGCGGCATCTACAAGCGGATCCCTGTCCTCACCTACACATAAATCAAGCTGCTGCTCGTGTGCTACTCAAAAGGTGGACAACCTGGAGCG
Organism: Lissotriton vulgaris; assembly: GCF_964263255.1. Classification (NCBI taxonomy): domain Eukaryota; kingdom Metazoa; phylum Chordata; class Amphibia; order Caudata; family Salamandridae; genus Lissotriton; species Lissotriton vulgaris. The sequence continues at coordinate 148,911,678 of NC_141693.1, forward strand.
ACAATTTACACGCGGCAGTCCAGCCGCGGAGTATGCACCACCCCGTTATCCTTGGGGGTCATGGAAGTGAAACATCAGCCTTACATGGGATCGAGGACGGGCCCACTTGCGGGGTCCATACAGGACTTGATTGTGTGCTTTCCGCACCACACTTCCCATAATGCACAGTCTCATTTGAGCCTCCCATCGGTGGGTGTGTCATATGGAAATTGGAGAAGTGGGTTAGCGGTTGCGCACACCGCTTCCGTTAAAGTCCCTGAAGAGAAGCAGATGGAGCTTCGAAACGCATCGGGCAGATCCATTATGGAGCGGCATCTACAAGCGGATCCCCGTCCTCACCTACACATAAATCAAGCTGCTGCTCGTGTGCTACTCAAAAGGTGGACAACCTGGAGCGACAATTTACACGCGGCAGTCCAGCCGCGGAGTATGCACCACCTCGTTATCCTTGGGGGTCACGGAAGTGAAACAGCAGCCGTACATGGGATCGAGGACGGGCCCACTTGCGGGGTCCATACAGGACTTGATTGTGTGCTTTCCGCACCACACTTCCCATAATGCACAGTCTCATTTGAGCCTCCCATCGGTGGGTGTGTCATATGGAAATTGGAGAAGTGGGTTAGCGGTTGCGCACACCGCTTCTGTTAAAGCCCCTGAAGAGAAGCAGATGGAGCTTCGAAACGCGTCGGGCAGATCCATTACGGAGCGGCATCTACAAGCGGATCCCCGTCCTCACCTACACATAAATCAAGCTGCTGCTTGTGTGCTACTCAAAAGGTGGACAACCTGGAGCGACAATATATATAGGTTATAGGCCATATATAGTTAGGAATTTGCATTTACAAAACCTTGAAAATTCAATGAAAAAACCATTGGTTATAGAACATATATAGTTAGGAATTTGCATTTACAAAACCTTATTTTACTCGCATAAAACCATTGAAATTCCATATATAGTTAGATGCGCTAACTATATATCGCGCACCCGCAATCCACTGCTGATGATGTCACATATTACATCATTCATGACATGGTCAGTGACATCACTGATGACATCACTGATCACAACATCCAGTGACTGTATGTTTCTTTAAAGTTAAAATATGTCTTACATATTGAAGAATGAGTGGATGTATAAATGTCTGGATGAAGGATTTAGTAGGTGCATGACTGATTGTATGAGGGAGTGATTAAATGTGTCTCACTGAGTGCATGGGTTAGTGATTAAACTGTATTAATGTGTGCATCATTATATCTGTTGTTCTGTAAACTGCTGCATGTGTTGATCAGTAGCTATGTGAGTAACTATATGGGTTATTGATTGGTTACCCAAGTATTTGTATGGGAGACTGAGTATGTGTGTGAGTGGCTGGGAGGTGTGTGACTCTGTGCATAAATGTGTGAACAGCTGATTCACTAGATGTATGGGTTCAAAATTGCATGTGGAAACAGCTGTATGGGTGGTTGACTGTGTGCATGAGTGTATTGGTGAGTGAATGGATATCTCAGTGCTACATGTCAAAGTAAGTACATATGTAAAACACAGTACATGTGAGAGTTGACATATATAAATAACTGTATAAGAGCTAGTGAATGTGTCAGTGGTTGCATGGATCATTGACAACTTGTATCAGTGATTGTATAAGAGAGAAAATATGTGTTAGTATATGTTTGAATAAGTAAAGTTTGTATAACTGTATAGTTGAGGAAATGGAGGTGTGATTGATTGTTTGCATGACTGACTAGTTGTGTGAGTAACTCCATGAATGAGTGACAGTCTGTGAGTGTCTGTTTACACTGATTGTATCTAAGGTTATATTAGAGTCTGAAGAGGTTCATCGTATTATCACATGAATGATATCATCAGTGATGTCATTTGATATGTCATCAGTGATGTCATCAGTGATGTCATTTGAGATGTCATCAGTGATGTCATCAGTGATGTCACTGACCATGTCATGAATTATGTAATATGTGACATCATCAGCAGTGGATTGCGGGTGCGCGATATATAGTTAGCGCATCTAACTATATATGGAATTTCAATGGTTTTATGCGAGTAAAATAAGGTTTTGTAAATGCAAATTCCTAACTATATATGTTCTATAACCAATGGTTTTTTCATTGAATTTTCAAGGTTTTGTAAATGCAAATTCCTAACTATATATGGCCTATAACCTATGGTTTTTTCAGTGAATTTCACTGTTTTTTTAATAGCAAATATCAAAAACTGTAAAATGTCAAGTACGTGATAGGTAAAAACGTTTTCGTGTTTATGCACGCTGATGTGCTTTGAACGCTGCCCCCCACCCCTCTTTTCTCTTAGTAGTACTCTCTCTTTGCAGATAGTGAAGAGTAGTTAACGCAGGCCTTTACCCCCGTTGTAATCCGTCGTGCCTGCTTGTCTCTCCATTTGATTGATTGTTATCCAAGCATTTACTGTTTTACAATTGATTCTCTTTGGTTCATTCTCTATTTACAAACAAGCACAAAGTCGCAATACTCTGTTTAGTCTTTGCAGATAGTGAAAAATCGTGAAAAATCGTGTAAAAAAATAAAAGTAATAGAGCAAAATCAGTAGGCCACTAATTGGATCTCTTTTTGACCTCGCTAAAATAGAAATATTAGGAACAACCCTTCATGAGAAATACGAAAATAGTGAGATGAACTGAGCTCCACACCATGAGGGCTGCAAGACAGCTCGGCTCCGCCACCCACCCCGCCCAAAATAACGACAAACCCTATGCAAATATTAAAAATATAGACAACACACCAGCAAAGAAACAGGGTAAAACATTTTATTAAATAACTATTTACATAACTATTTTATACTTTTTATTGCCCGATCCGGCTAGCTCAATCGATCGAGCATGAAACTCATGCACTCTGATAGCAAGCGTTGCTACTGATGCTATGCAGACCAAAACTGGTTTTCAGTTTGTACATTTTTCTAGATTTTTCCATCCAAGGTTGGTTGACTTTGTAGAACGATGGCTTCAGATTTTCAACATACGGTGTGGTGGCGCGGACTGGGAGGGGGCGCTTCGCTCCTGCCCCCTCCCCAAGTAAGATTTTCATACGTGAAAGTACGTTAATGGTTTTGGTCCCTGAGTTGCTTCAATGTCACTGCCATTCTCAAATGGCATAAGTTCTGGATGTTGGGTGCCATAGTTCAGAGTTCTGAGCAGCGCTTGTAACACTGTCTGAAGCTTATTTCCACCTACTGCAGCTTCACTATTCTCAAAGTAAGTGAGTGTCGTTTGTGGACCTGACTGCATTTGAAAACAATGTGATATGTTACCTTCCTAAACCGCTTGACGGAGGCCCCCGAGGGGCGGTGTGATGGCCATGGACTCGGAGAAGACGCTTGGCTCCGACCCCCTCCCCAAGTCTTATAGCACCGGTGTAGCCTGAGATCGCCCCCGACATAGGCGGCCGGCTCCCGGGGTCCGGCGGAACTTTTTGCCTTTTGATGACTCTTCTATTCTGGACCTTGTCCCACAATCCGTTTGACCTGAAGACACGCTGTAGTGGGGCGCCCCTTTACCGTTTTAGTTGCCATTCCGCCCGCTTTTGCTACACTGTGCCTCTTCCGCCATTCAGCTGTTTACCGCCCGCTCTTGCAACTACAGCGTCTCGCTCACCATGTAGTTGAGTTGTTCCCGCTCTTGCGATGCAACGATAAGCGACTGCCACAGGACTCTCAAAATGGCGGCCGGCTCTTCAGATTTGGGCGTGGTCCACTAAAATGGTCCTGGGACACCTTGGAACTCGGACGCTTCCCTGATAGGGCTTGGGTCCCATTCTCGAAAGCGTCCCCTCAGCCGTGAAGATTCTACAAAAGTTTTGGGGGCCCCCGACTCCCGCAGGCTTCTGGTGGGGAGCGGCTGCCATGTTTGCTCGTGGAATGGCCACGACGGACCTACGAGATGGTAGTGCTCTCATGCTGACGCCAGCTTTAGTCTGAAACATCCAGAAACACTGTAGACTACCAATTCGATCAGTTCCGGTAGCGCCCCAACATGCCCCGGTAGAGAAGAACTTGCCCTCCCCTCTTTGACTGATGGTTCTTGTTGCCTGTCCCCTCTGTTGTCATTTTACAGAACTTTTTGGACTGCTGAAAGGGGTTGTGTTCCGAACGCTGGTTGGTGGAGACATTTTGACTATATTCTTGACCTACGTTGTCGCGTAATGCGTTATATGACACGCCGCGTTAGCGCACCCGGAAGTAATCCGGGGCGCGGCGCGCAGCGCGTAACGTAAGCATAACAGGTCATGTGACTTGTTAATAAAACTTTTTATTGGTTCATTTTACTTTTGTTATTTTAATAATGAAAAGCTTGGTCATATGACCTAAAAAATACGCTTTTTATTGATTTCGAACTTTTTTTTTAAAAACATATATGTTATAATATTCCAGGCTAATGTACTTTCCCCGAAAATTTACAACTGTCCTGCAAGTAAAATATATTCCTTTTTCGAGAAAAAGGGCGTTTCTTCGTTCCATGACGGAGCCGTTGAGTAAAAGAGACTCGGCCTGCTGTCTTAGTCGCCGATACGCCTGATTATCAGATTCTTATCGATCACTTTATGTTGCAGGAGAGGAAAACACAACTGCCCTTGACCAATTATCTTTACTGCGTTCCTACATATTATACCTTTTATCCGTCATGTAATTGGACTGCTTTATTTCACTTGCCTTTTACTGATTCGAAAACAGTGACTAAAAGTAAAAACTTTACCAATGTAAATACTACTACCATGTTTTGTTTTAAAAACCTTTATTGTGAAAATGTCAGCATACAAATACGGGCCTATAACCACGTGGGCCGGCCACGGAGCAAACTGAAATTCGAACTTTCAATAGTACAGTAATCAATAACACATCAGAACTTAATATCAATAGGGATGTCGAAATATTCAATCAATTCTCGTCCCCGCCCGCCATGAGCATCAAAACTGCATTTATATCTCGTGATATCAAGGTTGTTCAACCAGTACACAACAATGAGTTACGAGTCCCATTTATACCGGCGCCATTTTGGGCGAGGCCGGGCAGGTCCAAGATATAGTCAAAATGTCTCCACCAACAATCGGCCAGACCAGAACCCCTTTCGGCCCTTTATGCTACAAGATGGTGTCTTCCATTCAGAAAATATTGTTGGCAGCATTTTGAAAGGAAACATAAACAGCCGTTCTCCTAGTGAGTCTCACATTGTTACATTTAGGAAGAATGTTGAAGAGTAGTATGTGGAAAATCTGAAGCCATTTTTCTACAAACTCTCAATCAGCCTTGGATGGAAAAAAAAATCCTGAAGAATGTACAAACTGAAAACCAATTTTTGTCTGTATAGCATCAACAGCAACGCTTGAGTCAGCTTTGTGTCAAGCCGCCATTTTGATTCAATCAATAACGTCCCCCTGCACACATTCAGGGACCTTGTCATGTCTTCAGATGAAACGGATTGTGGGACAAGAAGCAAAAAGGAAAAGGAAAAAAGTTCTGTCGGACCTCGGGAGCCGGCCGCCTATGTCATGTGCGACCTTTGGCCACACCAGGGCAATAGTGAAGCTGCAGCAGGTGCAAATAAGCTTCAGACAGTCTTACAAGCACTGCTCAGAACTCTCAACTATGGCACTCAACATCCAGGACTTGCCATTCGGATCTTGGCGCCTTGTGCTGGTTCCGACCTATTCACACATCGGTCCACTACTGACATCACCTCATAAGCCAACGGGGCACCCCACGCCGACTTTCGGCGCAGCATTGTAGGATGGCCACACCAGTGCGGCAACTTGCTGGACACCACCTCGGTGCCATCCGGATCTCGGCGCGTTCGAGTCACTGTACCGCAAGAGTGACCGGAACTCAGCTGGACACGCCGTCTTTCGGCGCAGCATTGTAGGATGGCCACACCAGTGCGGCAACTTGCTGGACACCACCTCGGTGCCATCCGGATCTCGGCGCGTTCGAGTCACTGTACCGCAAGAGTGACCGCAACTCAGCTGGACACGCCCTCTTTCGGCGCAGCATTATAGGATGGCCACACCAGTGCGGCAATTTGCTGGACACCACCTCGGTGCCATCCGGATCTCGGCGCGTTGTGCTGCCTTTGGCCTACTGTAGCCGCAAGTGTGGACGCAACTCAGTTGGACGGCGAGTGAAATGCTAAGGGGCGCCGCACTGCAGCCGAGGAGCCTCCATCTTGGGGGAGACGCACAGCCCCCACTGACTGACGCGACCTCACAGGCCAACGGGGCGCCCCACGCCGACTTTCGGCGCAGCATTGTAGGATAGCCACACCAGTGCAGCAACTTGCTGGACACTAACTCGGTGCCATCCAGATCTCGGCGCGTTGTGCTGCCTTCGGCCTATTCGCACATCGGTCCGCTACTGACGCCGCCTCACGTGCCAACGGATTTTCTACGCTTTTTGTAGCCCTATGCCGCATAACAGGTCATGTGACTTGTTTATAAAACTTTTCATTGGTTCATTTTACTTTTGGTTTCCTAAAGATGGAAGGCTTGGTCATATGACCTAAAAATAACACTTTTCATTGGTTTAGAACATTTTTTTTTCCCAAACGATGAAAGCCCCACCTTGTTTCTGGATGATTCAGACTGAAGCTGGCGTCAGCATGAGAGCACCACCATCTCGTGGCTCCGTCGTGGTCATTCCGCGAGCAATCATGGCAGCCGCTCCCCACCGGAAGCCTGCAGGAGTCGAGGGCCCCCAAGACTTTTGTAGCATCTTCACGGCTGAGGGGACGCTTTCGAGAATGGAGCCCAAGCCCTAGCAGGCAAGCGTCCGAGTTCCAAGGTGTCCCAGGGCCATTTTAGTGGACCAGGCCCAAAACCGAAGAGCCGTCCGCCATTTTAAGAGTCATGTGGCAGCCGCCTATCGCTGCACCGCAAGAGTGGGAACAACTCAACAACATGGTGAGCGAGACGCTGTAGCCGCAAGAGCGGGCGCAACTCAGCTGGATGGCCGCCACCTGGGGAGGCCCGTTCACGCCGCCTCCCCCACGCCCCCCCCCGGGCCGCCCCACGCCAATTTTCGGAGCAGCATTGTAGGATACCAAAACCAGTGCAGCAGTTTACTGGACATCACCTGGGTGCCATCAACATCTCAGCGCGTTCTGCTGCCTTGGAACTATTCGCACAACAGACCGCTACTGACGAGGCCTCCCTCTGCAACACCCTGGACTCCCAACGCTGTTTTTCTTTGCTGCATTGTAGGATCCCAAAAACCAGTGCGGCATCCAGATGACATCACCTGGGTGCCGTCCAGAACTCAGCACGTTGTGCTGCCTTGGGACTATTCGCACAAAAGACAGCTTCTGACCATTGTTGCTTTTTTTTGTGAAAAATGTTTAAATGTTTTTACAGTTTTTGTTCCGTTTGTTATATTTAAAAGTTAATAAAGTTTTATAATCCCACTTTGTTGGAGTGCTATATATTTTTAAAAAATCGGGTGAATGGGGCCTTGAATCGGGTTATTGTGATGTGTGGGCTTTGCAAGTGTACTGCTACAGGATCGGACATTTCAAACTCAAATGCACGTTCTTTTTCTTACCTTTCCGAAGCATGGAGCGCAATAGCAGGCAGAGAAAGGGTGATGCAAGTGTTGAACACTGCCTGGCCTGGAAGTTGCTGGCAGTGCCCCCCCCCCGCCCGCTCCTGAAAGAGGACACACACACACCGCCGCCCCGAGTACTTCACAGATCTTTAAAAGACCATGCGCTTGTTCATGAGGCTTAAATGGTTTATCACCCCTTCTAGAACCCCTGCATCGACCCTCTGACGTTTCCTGGAAGAATTACCACGTAACACAATACCAAGCCTTGTCAACTGAAACCCCCGAGGAATCGTGGGGCATATTATCAAGGGGGTTTATCTCCGCTTTTTTGGCTTTAAAAGCCAAGAAAGCGGAGATAAAATTATCTCCCTATTACCAAGCTGTCGCTAACACCAGTTAGTGACAGCTAAAAGGAGATAGCGACCATCTTGGGCCCCGCTTTGCATGTCAGTGATATTTATCACTAATGACATGCAAAGCGGGCGTGCCAAGATGTTAGCGACTGGAAACAGTCCCTAACATCGCTATCTCCTATTACCAACTTTTGGAGATATTCGCGCTAAGCGCGAATATCTCCAAAAGCTAACACCTGACCTGAGCAGTTCTTAGCCATGTTATCCAATGGGAGGTGGATAACATGGCTAAGAGCATTTGCTCGATAATACATGAATATCGCTGACTTTTCTGCGATATTCATGCATTGCGGCCGTTTTTTATCGCATTTGCGATAAACCTTGCTAATAGCAAGGTTTATCTGCGATAAAAATCGCCGATGTGCGGCGATAATTTTTGTCTCTAAACAAGTTAGAGACAAAAATTATCGCTAGTTGTTGGTAATATGCCCCCGGGTTTTTGCTTGCAGAAATCGGGAGGCGGGAGACTAGCACTGAAATCAGTAGTCTCACGCCTGAATCGGGAGGGTTGGCATGTCTGGATTCTCTACAGCTGGGGCCATAAACTACATCCGCAGGGGTAGGTGATAGCCTGGGACCAGCCTGGCATCTAAAATGGCTGCCGTGCACGACAAAATTGTGGCATTGGAAAAAAGGCAAGATGGCGCAGACAATGTTTATCAATAAGGATTCATTTATAACAAAATATTTTATCGCAGTGACAAATTGGCGGTCAACACTTCCTGATTTCCATCGAATCGAACGTTAACAGACGTCACGCAGCAAAAAAAAAAAAAGCTCACGCACAGCCGCTGGAAGAGATGTATCAACATATATGAGCCTCCTCAGCCACCCTCAGGAAACATAGGGGATTAGGATACGTCTCCCGCACCCCCTTATACCTAGTAATTTAATTAAAACGAAGCACAAAATGGCGAATTCCCGTTTCGCTACCAGTTTGCGGCCCAGTTCGCGGCCCATGAAGCGCTTCTACCGTGAAAAATCATTTTTTTTTATTTTCCCCACGGGACCCTTTAATAACCCCAACAACATTCCTAGGGGGTCAAGAGGGGTATACCTTGCCCCCTTTCATTAAATTCCCCCTTCGTTTTTCACCTCTTCTTCTCTCTCGATCCTACCGAGAGATAAGATGGCGGCCGCTCCGGACTGTTTAGAATGTTGACAGACACCGGGGAGCCAATCAGCTTTCTGCGCGCAAAGTTCCGTTTCGCGAAAAGTAAGCGAACCGGAGCGCAGCCCGGAGCGCTGTTACAGATATATATCTTGTTTTGAACGTTAATTTCTCAAAAACTACTGGAGCACATATATTGAGACCTAGCAAAGGCACATTGGGCTAACAGTCCCTACAATTTTGCCAAGTTTCGTGCAAATCCATTCAGCCGTTCGAGCTAAAAGTGAGTCCAACCGCCCTATGGAAATTAACATGGGAAAAATGCGTTTTGGGACCCCCCTTTTTTCTCGGCCCCCCCTCGAAAAACCCCCCCCCAAATTTTCAAGGGCTGCTCAGAAACAAAATGTGCCATTTTCCTGAAAATTTCAGCCGATTCCATCCACAAACGCCAAAGTTATTAGACATAGAATTTTCAAAAATCCCATAGGGAATAAATCCTAACTATTTATACCTACTGGCGATAGCCAGTAGGTAATATATATATATATATATATATATATATATATATATATATATATATATATATATATATATATATATATATATATATATATATATATATATATATATTGGAAAGGTGGGATTTTTTACCTCTAGAATCAGAATAGTATTTCTAGAATCCCGCCACAGGTCGACTGGACCTTTTTACCTGTCATAGAGTGTAGAAGGCAATCTATCTCAACATCGTAATGTCAATTCGAATTATCCCCATTGCTTTCCCCGAAGAACCACTGACAAAAAGTCAAGTTTAAAGATTTATTATAAAGCCAAAAGCAGTTGTGTATATAAACACCTCAGTAAGAGATTCAGAAGATAAACAGGCACTAATACAAACATGATCCTACGGAAAAGTCTCAATCGACTAAGAAACAATACAAGTATCAATTCCAAAGCCACTAAACTAGCAAGAATTGCTATTATCTGGGTTTTAGTCGACATCGGAAAAATAAATATATTCAGATTAGTCTGTCCATACACTATACTAAGTGACATCCCTACTTAACAAAGGTCCCTCCTAACAAAGGTGTCAGCCGTGGTGACTTCCAAAGAAGCACACTCACTCTGTACGGTCTTATCCTACGGACCCATTTCGCAGCATCTTTCTTCGCCCTTGTGCGCATCTGCTCTACTCTCCTACCGGGGTGCTATCCCTAATACAAACCCCACAATATGGGCGACACGCCCCAGGGTACGCCCCTCTCAAAGGTACTAACTTTCAAACAAACTTCATTACGACATCTTCATCCTTGTTCGTTGAAAAACGTCCTTGGGTCCCAGAGTCTTCTCCTCTTGAAGTTGCTTCCCTAAATTCCGCAGCCACTCCTCCATGTCTGGGACTACCATCCTAACGCTCATACACAATGGGCCCTTCTCTACTATCTCTAGTTAACCTTGCACCTGCAAAGGAACGCACATAAATCGATTCACAGTTCCATGCTACTTGCAATTAATTTTTCTAAAGCAACCTTCTAGGAAAGACATTTCCATGATTTAATGTGAAGTGAAACATTCTTAGTTCGGCCTATACAGTCTTTTCCTCCACCTGGGCCTCTGCACGTTCGGGATATCACATCCTAACGTTGGCAAAACATTTTCCGTTCATTAGGCCTTCATCATTATACAAAAGGAATACATTTTCTACCTTAACACTTCTATGTCGTTAAATGAATACAATAATGAATTTATAAGTAAGTATTTAAACACATCAATGCCTTATTGAGCATCTCTTAACTGAATTAGTATTTCACTGCAAACGATATTTCCAGATTAACATGGCATTAGTACTTTCAAAACACTTCACGTTACAGCTATGTAAGTTCCAGCACATGGTTTCATAGCTCTGCATCACATTTAAACATGATTATAATCCTCTATATATGCGGGTGCTGATTACTCATGAATATGGTGCACCCCTACAATTTCTAACACAGTTTTGCGCTCTCTCATATATATATATATATATATATATATATATATATATATATATATATATATATATATATATATATATATATATATATATATATATATATAGATATATGTGTTTAAGATATAATATCTTTTCAATACTTTGGACAAAATGTTCTTGTAGCACAATATTTTTGTAGTTGATAATATGACATACAACCTAATGATCACCCGCTGCACTCAGTATCCTGTAAGACACATTCTCGTCCCCACACTTCATCATAACCCCGCAGCTTCTTTGATCCTTGGGCCTTTTGCTGCTCTATGATTAAGCAGCTTGAAGCATTTTATGAATAAGTAGCTTCATCTTGATTAGCACGATCACACTGCCGCGCATTTCATCATTTGAGTACTCTAGTGCTCTTTGAATTTAATGAGAATCCAGCTGTTCCTAAAATCCATGTTTTTGTGTACAGGGAACAGTTTTCAAATGTGAGCTGCTTGTCTTTCCACCAGCAGTCTGCTGTTTTAAAAGTATGTCAGAAAGGGGATGGTGGACCTTTGGCAACTACAACACTTACAACTGAGGCAGTACACATACTTCTCACCTACCCACAGGAGCTTCTCTCAATTAGATTATATATGTACCCATCTCAAAAGTGTGTTTAAATTTCGAACAGCAATGCACTATTGGTAGCCAAATGACATTTGAGAATGCCACCAAAAACATTTGAATCTGCCCAATGCGTATTTTTATAAAATAATATGTCATCTTTTGTTGTGTGTACAATAAATTTACTTTTCCTTTTTGAAAGAAAAAGCACTGACTATACAATGCATTATTGCGTGTTACTAGTGCATGCCAGTGAATGGGGATTACTAGGCCACACCCCTTCCCCTGAGGAGGCCTTGGACTGCTCTGCTATCCTGAGAGAGTAAAATGCTACAATGGGGTACTTGGTTCCCAGTAAGGTTGCATTTATGAAATTGTTACTTGCACAGAACTCACATCTTGCACAACTAATAACCTAATTTCCTGCAGTCCCTATCAGTAGAAGCTGAATGTCAGATAAACCTGTGATCCAATAGGAGTACCTCAGGCTCGGTGGTAGCAGACTCAGGGTGAAACATTTGTCAGCTAAAGTGTGCTTTTGTTAAACATCCAAATCTACTATGATGAACTCTGAAGATACTCATGTACATGGAAAAACAATAAACACTTCATGGAATTAGCCCATACTTGGCATAAAACAAGAACTGTATTCAGAGGCACAGGAGTAGATAGAAAATTAAACTAGCACTCACTTTAAAACAACCTATAGTGACATGAGCGCATGTAGCAAGTAAGCCAGAGTGAACTAACTTTAATAGTTCCTTTCATGCCTGCATTTACCCATCCATTCATCTATCCTTTTGTATTTTATTCTTCCATCATCTCACCTTTCATATGTCCACCTTTTCATTCCACCATCGATTCTTTCACTTATCCATCCATCTTTTCACTTTTCCATCATCCATTCATTCTTTCACTGTTACATCCATCCAGTGAGCATTCTCTTCACACATTGATCAATCCTTCCAGCCTTGCACCCTGCTCTTAATTTATCTTTTCACTCTTGCATCCACCTACCTATCCCTCCACCTGTCAATCCAAGCTTTTACCCAATATTCGATCCATCCTTTCATCAATTGATTCTTTCCCCACTCAGTCCATCCACCTCCGTCCATTATACTTCAAACGATACTTACTATTTCTCCCTTTTTTCTTTTCACTCTTCTTTTCTTCCACTTTTCATTTCACCTCTCCCTCTTTTCATGTTTTTCTTCCTTCCACACTTCCTTCCTACCTTCGTTCTCACCAACCTCCTTCCTGTTTCTATCTAACCACCAGGATAACGGTCTTGAAACCCATACATCCTTCAACTGAAAAATTATTGTTAAAATGAGAAGTTATCTTTGGATGGGCCCCAAAAGATTATAAGTTGCTTCTTGGATACCCATAATAGATTCTAGATATGTTACAGTGTTTGTTGAAGTTACTGCCAATCTTGATATCTTTTCTATTTTAGTTTAGTGTTGGTGAGATATTTTATAGTGGCTTGTTGTATTTTTTAGATGTGACACTTAGGGAACAGCTTGGTTAATAGTCCAAGGGCAAGGTTGGAATGTATAAGAGCAGAAAAAAGGAGAGCGCACTATGAAGCTGTGCAATAAGTTAATAAAGACACACTTTGACACAGAAAGACATTGGATTCAAACTTCTTTCTGGTCTATTAAGAGAGTTATAAAGATATTAGTCAGTAACCTGAATGAGAGGGTCATTTGAGGTTCCCACTTATTCCATGTAATATGTTAGCTAATATTATCCTATGGGAGCATTAGGCCTTCCAATAGTAAAACATTTATTTGAGAGTTGTTCACTACCATGGAATGTAAGTCTTAAAAATACATGTTCAACTTTTTAAATTCAATTCTCCCTGCCCTATTGACTGTTTAGGGACTACCTTCAGACTGACATATGTAATTAAAAGAAAAGTTTAGGCCAGGTAAATTGTTCATTTTGCCAGGTTGAACCAATGTTTTAAAAATGTGCACACAGGCTGCAATGGCAAGGATGAGACATGATTTAAAGGGCTACTTCAATGGGTGGCACAATAAGTGCTGCAGACCCACTAGTAGCATTTAAGTTACCAGTACTGAGTACAAGCAGTCCAGTTTTATGGGGGATGTTTAAGTAATCAAATAATTTAAATTGCCAATTGGGTGTAAGACAATTTTACCATGTTTAAAGCTGAGAGAACATGCACTTTAGAATTGGTTAGCAGTGGTAAAGTACAAAGAGACCTAAAAGCCAACAAAAACAGTTGCAGAAAAGACAAGGGATGAAGGCAAAAAGTTTGGAGGTGACCCCACAAAGAGGGCCAGGTCGAACAATGTCTATCTCTAACTTGTAGGCTTCATCTATAATAACACTTAACCCCCCAGTACAAAGACAGAGCTACTTCAAAAACAACATACATTAGCATACCTTACCAGCCTAAGCAGAACTAGAACCTTATTCTATAGGCATTTTAGGCTAGTTAAAAATAAGCATAATTGTTATTTCAGAATTGATTACAAAATTGAGCCAATTCATGTTAATCTTATAACGCAAAATAAAGGCTTAATCTTCGGGGCATAAAATGTGTTGTTAAGTCTCTCACTTTAACAGATTCTAGACATGTTACAGTGGTTGTTGAAGTCACTGGTCATCGTCTCGCCTTTTCTACTTCAGTTTGGTGTTGGGTGAGATATTTTACTGTAGCTTGTTGTATCTTTTAGAGGTGACAGAGAAGACCTTGTACTGAAGGGACAGCTCGGTTATCAGGGCAAGGTTTGAATTTATAAGGGCAGAAAAAAAGAGCACACTATGGACCTGTGCAGAAAGTTATTATAGGCTCATTTAAATTTCAAGAGTAAGTTCATTTAAGAAGAGCAATCAAACAATAAAGCTTCATTCAAATGATCAATAAAAGTTCAATAGTTAAGGAAAATAAGGGATATTGATGATACATAGTTACATTATAAGTGAGGGAGAGAATACATTCATAAACATGAAAACCTAAAAGATGAAGAAAGTCTAGTTCATATTAACTTTTTAACACAATATTTGTTCTCATGACTCTGCTGACTTAAAACATATGTTATTCATGTGCCCACATGTTTTCATGTTTTGGGAACAGGTTTGGTCTCAAATTAATATCATACTCAACACTACAGCTCCTCTTTCCTTCATTAATTTCATCTTAGGCAGCTTATCCACTGATTGTCAGAAACAACATTCGCACACGCAAATCATTGATCTGTTTCTAGCAGTCGCTTTTCAACAGATAACAAAGAACTGGAAAGATACTTCTAAATTATCATACCTTGCCTGGGGTATGCTGTCTGTCATAATCATAGATTGGACACAACTCTTGTACATCCAATATCGCTCGCCATGATACAGCTGTGGTCTCCTATTAAAGGCATATTTTGCCAGAGAAAGCCATTGGATTCAAGCTTCTTTCTGATCTATTAAGAGAGATACAAATAAATTAGTCAGTTTGTCCAGACAAGATCCAGATTGTCACTTTCCCCCAAATTTAGGTCTACCTATTACTGGGACCTGAACGGGAATTGCCTGCAGTCAGTGAAGACGTAGAAGTACCTTGGTATGTATATTGATAATCATTTGACATTGAAGGAATTACTTGGATGTTTTCATTCCTAGCATGGAGTCTGCAAATTAGTCTGAAAAGTGTTCTTGGCGACAACACACCTTATAATGAACTAGAGTCCGGCCACATGGTTCTGCAATGTAAACAATGATTTAACTTTCCTGGAAGAGATTTTATGGAGGACTATTTTAGGACTAGCCCAGCCCACTTAAGTTGAGACGATACATATAGAAATTAACAAGACGCCTCTGTAGAGAATGGCTTTAGGCACCGCTATAAAGTTGAGGGGGTAATAAAAGATGCACCAGAAGGCTCTTAGCTAGTGAATTTCATATAACTAAGCAGTTGTTGGGAAAGATAATGCAGAAAAATATTTTGGTGAAGGCAGATATATAGCTGAGTACACTTGGGGCCTAATTTACTATGCCCTTGCCTTGCAAGGCGATGCAAGGCAGTACAAGAACTCAAGTGAAATTTACTAAGCCACTCGAGGCCACCTTGGCTTGGCTCTGTGTGGCTTTGTAAATCCAGAGTAATGCAAGGTAGTGCAACTTGCCTGCTTGCATTATTTTGCATTGGGAAGGCGTGGGTGTTCCCATGCATCTACATATTGAATTTTGACACAATCCCAGATCTACTGAGGATAGTAATTCTGGGATTGCATCAAAATGGTATGCCTGCCCAACAAAGGCTTAATGAGGAGAAATATCATAATTTTTCCTCGTTCTTTCCCCTATCTACATGTGCTGCATCTTGCAGCACACTTAGAAAGAGGACAATACCTCTAATTTGTGCAGGAAGGTAGGGTTGGGCTGGCCGTAGAGGGCACTGCGGCTGTGGGCCGGTTGTGGACCAGTGGGGGCCGTTCTTGTTACTGGGGACCAGTTTTGCAGCAGTGCTGTAATATCGTCCCCCTGTAACAAATGTGCAGCAGCAGTGGTTCTCACCAGCAGCAACACCCCTTCCCTCGGGCCGGTCTGACTTAATTGTCAGGGCATGTTTGCGTTCCCAGTCCGGCCCTGCAGGAAGGAGTCCCTTATTGCACAAAAACAATCCTGCCTGTAATGCCAGCCCCCTTGCCTGTGGTGGTGCTAGGCAGCACTTAGTGCGCCAGTGCAGGAAAAGAGCAGGATTGCGTCATATCTAGTACATATCATGATACATAAATATTCTGATGCAAGAATATCATTAACAAGAATACAAATTTTTGAGGTAATATCGTTTTTTAACTATTTTAATGTGTTTTAGTTGATATATTAATTGTAGGTGCTCCTATTGTTTATATAAATGTTACAATCTTTTTAAATATAGCATGTAATTTTAAGTGATTTTGATTTTTTAAATTTAATTTTTAAGTGGGTTGTTGGGTTTTTAGGGGGAAAGGGTGGGAGGTTAATTAGGTTATAATTCATTGTGAATCATTTAATACGTTTTATTTATTTCTATGATTGATGTTTATTATGGAAATTATGTAATACTGATTTTTTTTTCTTATATGTTATTTGTCGGCAGTAAGGTTTGTAGGGTGTGAAGTTTATTAAGTAATAATTATTCAATAATGGTTAATTCATTATTTAAATGATTTTAATTATGTCATTTTTCGAAAACCTATTTATTTTACTTGCAGTTTATTTGTGGTCTGCTAAGTTTGTGGGGCTCCAGGGTAGGACATTAATTGTGTAATAATCACTCACCAATTTATTATTATGTTTTACCTAATTATTTAATAACTTTTAAATTAAGGGCAATATAGAATACTGATTTGTTTTTGTTATATTTAGTTGCAGGTTGCTAGGCTTATAGGGGTAAAGTATGGGAAGTTAGTTAAATATTAGTTCATTAACTATTAATTAATATTTGTAGATGAATCAGGCTGCTAGGTTTGTAGGGGGCTGGGGGAAAGTTAATTAAGTAATAATTGATAATTCATTGTTCATCGATTATTTGTAAATTTTGTATATATTGTATATTTTTTACAGAGTTTTATATAGTACGAATTTGACCCAAATGGGCATCAGAGCGCTTTACATCACACCAGCTGCATTACATGAGGACACATTCATTTTTGTTAGGCACAGGGAGATTGAGTGATTTGCCCAGAATCACAGGATGTTAAACGTCATTGCCGAGATTCAAACCCAGTTCCCCAGATTCGAGGTTGACAGCCTTAGACGTTAGGCCAACTCCTCTACTCTCATTATTTAATTGATTTAAAAAAAGTTAAATATGGAATAATGATTTATTTTACTTATATCTTAGTTGCCAGATGGTAGGTTAGTAGGGATCTAGGGTGGGAAGTTTATTAAGTAATAATTAATAAATTGCTAACTGCTAATGAATTTGCATCGGGAATCTAGACGGAACCAGTGTCTTTTGGCCTCTAGCACAAGGATATCGGGTATGCTACAAGCAGCTACGGCCACTACGTTTCCTGTGGTACTGCTCCTCAGTCGCCATCCCTAGATTCAGTCTCTCTCTACCGTCCCTTCTCACCCTACAGCAGGCCGTACCCGTCACCTCGCTCCTAGAATCAGGATTGTCAAACCTACGGGATATACTCAGGGTAAGATCCCTTCACACCATGTCTATCCCTTCACCCTACATTTGGCTTCCTTCCTAGTCCTCTAACAGGCTCCTTTCCTTCTAGTTTCCGAGTACTCTGCAACCACACGGCGCACCCGCCATCTTACTACCTCTCACAAGACACTGGATGCTCCCAGTCACCGTTACTCAGGGTAGGATAAAGTCTTTCCACTCACGCTCCCTCCCTCTCATCCATGCATCCCTTTAACTCCACATACCCTCCATTTTCAGCCCTCAACAGTCTCCCACGGTCTGGCTCACCCGCCCCTGCCCCTCTACACCAGTGACTTCACACATCTGTCACGTGTCTATCGAGGGCCAGACCTGTCCTCGTGGAACCCCCGGCCGGGTTGGAATTATCACCGGCCTTGTGGTGAGCCTCACTTTGTGTTTTCGACCCTGCTTCCAATATGTGCGGTACTTTTAAATGCAGCTGCCATGATATCATGCACATTTGCGTGCTCACGCTGTTCTCTCCTTTCCTCAGGAACTACCTTCCTTTTTGCACCACGCCATACTGACTTTTACTTCACCACTGTCAATACAGGTACTCATGATGTGTTAAGGCTATTTCTACTTACAGTATGGTCTGGCACCAGCTATGTTTCCCTTAGGGTCCAGTCACAATGCTTATTTCATTATTTCCACAGGCATTATTAACCAGTGTCTTATGTAGAGATATGATTCTTGAAGGAGGCTATTTAATTGGAAATGTCATTTCCTTTTTTTTTTTTCTTTTTTTTTTTAGTACCTTGCTCTACCTAAAACCAAGATGACAGAACCGTTCTTCCCCTGTGCAGAGCTCCACTGCCCACCCTAGAGATGTGACCAGGGAAATGAACAACTCCTCCTCTATGGTCACTCACAAATGGTTCTGGGGGCAGCTTCTGTCTCACTGGAATTAGTGCCTGGCTGATTAGAGGAACAAATCAGAGAGCAGTTCCAGGTGTTAGCTATATCTGCCTGTGACAGGGTTGGCTTCTTTGAAGTTTATTAAGTTCCTGTGCACAGCAGAGATAGTTATCCTGCCAGTGGAACAGAACACCTTCCCACACCAAAGGGCATTGTCTCAGCTCCGGGAGCAAGTTCACACCTCATCAAAGGAGCTAGTCATTTTCTGGATGATAGTTGAAGTTTATGCAAATAAGCCTCTAGAGACTTTACGCTGAGAAAGGGTAACTTTCTAAAAGTACACTTCCTAAAATAGTTATTACTAATCAAACTTTAACAGTGAATTGGGCTTGTAATAAATATTTCAAAAAGTACAAAAATGAACATTGCAGCTGTTGCCTACCCAAAGTAAACAATAATAAATGTATTATTGCATCCCAATGATTTCCTATAGAACAGCCAACCCATTTACAGTGAAAACAGTTTTTAGGGCCTTTTCATCATAGGGATATGTTTAACATTAAACATCTACTTATTCTACTTTTAAATACTATGCACCCTGCCTTATGGGCAATAAGCCCCACTTAGGGGTGATGTATTAATATTTAAAAAGATGATTAGGGCTGTCAAAAAGGGTTATGTTATCAGGTAACATTTGCAGTTCAAACCTGCACAGCCAGACAGCACATGGCAGGCCTGCAGTCATATTTACACTGGGTGCTGAGGCTTACTGGTGAAATGTATTTCATTTCAATATCTTTATTGTTTTATGTAACAAGAAAATTAGAACAAAAGTGTCACTTAAAAAAAACCTCCAATGGACTTAATTTCACATAGTTCGTAGAATCCGTAGAAGGAGAGTTACTGTGGGTAGAAAAGACAAGAGACCCCATCACAAAGCTTCCTATATCAATTACAATTCACATTATTAAAGCAAATCTCCCTTGATCTGTTGACATTGGAAGGTTACGTTTAACTTACAGGCCCTGAGTACACTTTGGTATCCTATACAACCAACTTATGGGAAAGCTATTTATACCAATTACAGATATGCCAATTTCATCATGTTGAAAGCGGGTGCACAGGCACTATACCTCTGGTTAGCAGGGCTAAAATGCACACAGTTCTACAGCCAGCAAAACAGTCAAGGCAAAAATCTGGGGGCACACCACACAAAAGATGTTAATTTCCAACAGTTACTGGGGATCTTGATGAAAAAGTTAAGTGGCATATTTGCTTTAAAATATTTCATGAAGTTTGTTTTTAAAAAATATGGGTCATCAATGTTGCATGTGCTGTGACATCCGTGTCCATGTTTAATTTTCCTTTTTTTTTTTTCCTTTTTTTATTTGGTCATTTACAATTGCAGATACAGACAAAGAGAAAACAATGTGAAAAAAGAATTCAGTAAATATAATAGACAGTCAAAATAAGCAGGTAAATTAGGTTAAAATGAAAAGAAAAAAAAAGACTCTATGACCGTTTTATCCTAATTACACTCATTTATCCACAATCTCTATTGTCATTTTTCCAATTTTAAATAGGTTTCCAGATCTCAATACCACGTGCTCTCGACTTTGTTCCTTTACAGGCAAAAATCGCCTTCTCTTGGTTGTACATACCTAACAGCCGGAAGAGCCAAATCTGAAAGTTAGGGGGATCGGCATACTTCCAGCGGGCTGTTAATGTTATTCTATACACTGCTGTACCCAGGAAGAGGGATACTTCTTCCGCCTTAGTATGATTCAGAGTGTTATCGTAACCCAAAATATAAACGGTGGGAGATTCGGCTACTGGATGCCCGAACACTTCCTGCCAGAACCCAGCAATCATTGTTCTCAGTACTAGTAGTTTGTCCCATTCATAGAGCATATGTAATAAATTTGCCGCTGTTTTACCACACCTTGGACACTCTGAAGTAGACCTTTTCCCCCAAGAGTAAAGTTTGGCGGGAGTAAAATATAAATCATAGATAGTTTTATAGAATTGAGCTTTCAAATTAGAAGACATAAACAACTGTCGATAGGATCAAAGACATGTCAATATCCACATTAGGATTGTTTAGTTTCCTCGACCAACCCACTTCAGTAGATTCTAAATCATCTTGTTGGTTTTCAATTGAGATGTCGTAGATAGTACCTATCCTAGTTGTGGGTCTAGACATACAATCGATTAAAGGGATATTATCCAGAGAGATATCAGCAACTTTTAGATTTAAAATTGTATTAATCTGTATAAATGTAAATCCACTATTGTTTGGGATGGCAAATTTGGATTGAAGTTGTTGACATCTATGGCCATAAGTGGGAAGTAAAAAATCTCCTATTGTTAATACTCCTAATGTTTCCCAGCGCCTAGAAATAACATCATATATTTCTGGTGGTAATATTGATGAATGCCATAGTGAAATATATCTATTGTATTTAGGAATTTTCATATATCTCGTAATTTTCCTCCACTTTACCCAGGCGCTTGATATAACCTTAAACTTTACTTTCTTAAAGTATGAAGGTTCGACCTGTTTTAATAATAAACCATTAGCCCTATCTCCAATGGAAAACTCAAATATTGAAGGTATGTGATTAGCCCCTACCTCATTTTCCAGCGGTTTAACATGAAATAGTGACATCATCTGTTGTAGAAGAGCAGCCCATGAGTAAAATCCCAAATCAGGAATTGCCAGTCCACCTCTGGTAATGGGTAGAGAGAGCTTCCGGGTAGATATCCTTATCTTCCCGTATCCCCACACAAATTTACTCATATGGGATTACAAGCCCTTTAAAATGTTGTCTTCCACTAGTAGAGGAATCGCTCGGAACAGGTATAGTACCCGGGGTAGAATATTCATTTTGAGGAAATTACCTCTTCCGATGATTGAGAGATGTAGTCCGTCAATCCTTTTGAGATCTTTCTTTACTTTTTGGAGCAACGGTTCATAATTAATTTTCACAATCTCGTCTATTTTGGCAGATATTCGAACTCCCAGTTATACAGCAGATTCTACCCTTCTAGGATCAATAAAGTAGACATTATTGGTACAGATGACCATCGTTTTATCCCTGTTTAGAGAGTATCCTGATAGCTGGCCGAAGGCTTGAGTAATCTGTTCTATTTCTATTATAGCCTCAGTGGGTTGTGGTGTTATTACTGCCACATCATCGGTGTATGCTAATATTTTTGTATGGAAGGGGCCCAATGTAACTGGTTTAATTGCCTCAGCCTTTAGCAATTTAAAAATGAGAGGATTTATGTAAAGGGTAAAAAGGATCAGAGAGCATGGGCATCCCTGCCTAGTCCCCCGAGATATGTCAAAAAACCCAGATTCCTGGCCCATTACCAATAACTTAGCCTTCGGTGAGAAATACATTGCCTTGATAGAGTTCATAAAACACGGTCCAACGTTAGTTTGTTCTAGTATTGCCCACAAGAATGCCCATGAAACCCTGTTGAAGGCCTTCTGGGCATCCAGGAGGACCATCGACATCTGGCCCCCCGTAGCATTTGCGGCATCAAACAGTGCAATAGCACGTCGGGTATGATCCGTAGTACCCTTGCCCGGAATAAAGCCATGTTGCCAAGGGGAGACCAGATGTTCGATGATCCCCCTGAGCCGATTAGCCAAAATCTTAGAATAAAGTTTTGAGTCAGAATTTATGAGGGAGATAGGTCGATACGAGGAGGGCAGTTGAGGGGGCTTATCTTTCTTTGGGAAAATTACAATATTGGTTTCAAGCCAAGACCTAGGTGGAATGCCACTAACTTGAATCCCAATAAATAAATCAAGAAGTAGAGGCGTTACAATATTACCCAGAATTTTATAAAACTCGAGTGGTATTTTATCGGGCCCTGCAGCTTTTCCCGAAGCTAGCTCTGCAAGAGCAATTTCCACTTCTGTTTGGGTTATGTCTCTTTCTAGATCCCGCGTAGTAACATTATCCATTCCTGATCCATCTTCGGGCTCGGTTGCCCATTTGGATAATGTTTCTTTTATTAGGTTGGGATTTACAGAGTCCTCATTCTTATACAGTTTCCCGTAATAATTTTGAAAAACTTCTAGAATAGTTTCAGGTGTTGTATATTCTTGGCCTTCTGACTCGATACGCGTAATTGAGTTAAGAGATTGACTTTGGCGAGTTCGAAGTGCCAATTGCTTACCCACCCTATCTCCCATTTCATAGATCTTATTTCGGTGGGACTGGTATAGCTCAGCCGTCCTTTGGGAAAGTTTACTATTTATCTCCGCTTTTAGTATCACCATATCTCTTAAAACTGAGCCACCGTCCCTTTCTTGTGCAATTAGCCCAGTGTGTTTCTCTTCTAGTTCAGCTAGTTTTTGTAGCTGTAATTCATTAAGCCTTGCCACCTCTTTCCTCTGTCTGGCCACACAGCTGATTGTCTCCCCACGAATGTCATTTCCTATGTCACTTGGCATAGGCCAAGTTCATTTCCACGCAATATTTTGAATGTCTCAGTGTGTTCCCTATTTTTGTGTCATGAACTGGTCCCTTTCCCCTCCTTCACATCGAACCAACTACGCAACCGTTCATCACATCTGCAGACACCAATATATTGTGTCACATTTGCTTGTGTACCATGTTTTTCCCGCGATCTAGTCATGATTATCACATCATGAGAGCGGCACATACACTAAAGTCACTTTTAATGTCACCTTTTCACTTGAGTGTGTCGGGTTTCCAAACACCTAGGGTGATCCTTCTCCCTATAGTGTTTTCTATTGATACAGCAACAATGATGCATATCATTTCAATCCCCTCACCCCTGTTTTGTATCCTCCCCAGCCCTGAAGAGTCACTGGACTCTTCCTGTTGTGACGAAATATGTGTCGGCTGGTTGCTTTCTTTGTTGTTGCTTCATTAAATAACTTTGAACAATACACTGGTGTCGACCACAGCAATTTGATCTTATACAAGACTTTTACACCATTAGCATATCCACATTACGTGTGCCTGGGACAGTGTTCTCATTTCTAATGTGGGTTCTCTTACTCACACACACACCAACGGGGCTAATAGGGTTATTCTCCCGACCTGGCAGCACTGTGTATAATTTCGTGCACAATTAACACTATGATACTAGTCTGAGCGCCAATCTTCCTATCTTACTAAAAATCTTGCATCCAGACATCATCCTAAAGGTTTCAGGAAGGGCAGCCGCAGCATACTAATACGTACATAAATACACCACCACATTAGTTTATGGATAGAGATAGGGTTGCATCAGAACTTTTTGAAAACTTATCAAAACGGATCACAGTAGCACGGCATCAATTAGTGTAAACCCCCAACACAAAAAGGGTCTTAAAGAAAAATTCTTAAAACTAGAGAGACTAAAGAAGACTTAGAACTCGAGGTGATGAGATAGTGCCACCCTCAAGCAGTACTTGAGACTCAACAACGTACCAAGGGGACTACGTTCTCAGATCTTCCCCACATTTGATGATCTAGATGATGACCTATTAGGCAAATGGGAAGAGACTCTCACTTACAACTCAAACATACTCATCAACATTCTAATAGAGAATGTTGAACCAAAGGTAGCTAAACTCCAAATCGAAATAGTCAACCTTGAA
Source organism: Lissotriton vulgaris (assembly GCF_964263255.1). Lineage (NCBI taxonomy): Eukaryota > Metazoa > Chordata > Amphibia > Caudata > Salamandridae > Lissotriton > Lissotriton vulgaris. Next base: position 148,936,012 of record NC_141693.1, read on the forward strand.
AAAGAAATAACTGACTTAGACCTAAAGGAAGCGACAGAATAAAACGACAACATCCATAACGACATCTTGACTAAACACCAGAGCAAAATCAAAGATAGAAGAACTGAAAAGGGACGAAGCTGATTATAGGGAGAGACGTGTATTCACCTTAACCAGGAAATACGACAAGGTAGTCCAGATTGCCTCACAAGGAGATAGACAGACTAGAACAGACACTCCATCTCTCTCACCTAGTTCCACCTCCCTCAACACCATCTTAACTAGTGATAGTAAAAGTGAGAATCAGGCTAACAATTCCAACAGACTAGGCCTAACAACATCGTCTTTTTTAAGGTAGGTTCAAGCCATACAAAGAGAAAACATAACGGAAAAGAGACAAGGACTCCGAGACAGAAAACCAGCAGAGGGAAAAGGACAGGACTCAGAAGATTACAAAAATAAACTGGGATCCGGGGACGGAAGGAACAAATAGACCAGTTAGGTCTTGGTATACATGTGGTCAACCTCTCCTCTCATAATCTCGATAGTGGGATGGTCTCATTTTCAAGCAGAGGCTTGTGCTTCAATACCCATGAGCAAGGCGACACATGCTGACATAAAATAGACCTTTTCAAATTTGCCAGAGGCTTAAAAATTAAAAAACGCTTCAGCTACCACCACGAATATTAAAAATACCTGCATAGACAACTTGTCTGGTGTACAAAGTATCAGGGACATCCAGGTCACACAACTACTTCTATTCCTCACAGACTCAAATGAGACACCCATTAACATGTAACATCTTTTACAAGAACTAGATATAAAAACAGACCTGACACAGAGTAGTAGCCTCAAGACCAAGTCCAAATGGTTGCCTACACTCCCAGGCGGCAACTCCATCAACACCTTTTACAACCTAGTTTTGGTGGACATGGAGAGACACGAACAAAAGGTACTAAGCACGAAACATAGAACTAAAGACAACTTACTCAGAGAGTAACGAGTAGCCTTGAAAGCCTTAACATCCAATACAGACATCATAATCAAAGAAGCCAATAAAGGCAGTAATGTGGTGGTCATTAACTACACAGACTACCACAATGAAATTCTGTCTCAATTACAGGACACATCCTGTTACGAGCGACTCACCTACAATCCCACGGGCACACTTGTTACCAAAATCAACAAATTCCTTTCAGATTGGCACGTATTGGGTCTCATTGATGATCAGGAGCTTCTTTATCTCAAGGTACACACGCCTGCTTTCCCTTGGTTGTACACTCTGCCCAAGGTACATAAGTCAGCGCCATTTCCACCTGTGAGACTCATAGTATCGGGTATTGGCAGGCCCACAGAGAGACTTGCACAATACGTTGACCTTTTCCTTATCCCTATGGTCAAAAACCTGCCTTCCACATTCAATACACTAAAAACATCCTGAGTATCCTGGCTGATGTACAATGGCATTGGCCACCCTTGATGTGGTTTCCCTCTACACCACCATTGAACCTGGGCTAGGACTGGAAGCCATCACCAGCTTGCTACACAAAAGGGCCGGACACTCTATGGCAACACACCAACATGCTTATTGCCATGATGGACATCATTCTGAACAATAACTTTTTCATATACGACAACATCTGCTATAAACAAAACAAAGGAGTGGCCATGGGCTCAAAGTTCTCCCCCTCGTTTGCGAACCTGTACCTGGCTGTCTTGGAATCCAAATAGATCTGGAGTCCTAAAGGAGCACCATGGGTTGACTCCATAATTTACTGGGGGCGCTACATAAACAACAGTCTTTTACCATGGTCAGGGTCACAACACAAACTGGACGAATTTTGTAGATATCTGAACTCCAATTACATGAACATGAGATTCACGAGTGTCTCCAGCACCTCCAACATCACATTTCTGGATGTGGAGATCTACATTAAGTCAGACACATTACACAGTTGGTTACATAGAAAGGAAACAATGTGCAATGCCATTTTACACCCTGAAATCTCCCACCCGTCCCATCAAATTGAAGCAATCCCCTATGAGGAATTTGTAAGAGCTAGGAGGAACTGCAGTGAGGAACAGGAATTTCAAAAATGCCTGTCCGACATGAAACACAGATTCAAAGCCAGAGGCTATAATGCACGCACCATCTGCAAAGCAGAAAAGAGAATCAATAACATAGATAGGCAGAGTACGTTACTTAACCAAATGACAGGCACTGAACAAGACCAACCTGTCAGACCTATCACTGATTACAGCGACATGGGCCTGGCAATGAGGAAATGCCTCAACAAACACTGGGGCATTCTGCGGGCGGACACAACTCTTAAAGAGGTCATCACCACCAAACCACAAACCACCTACAGACGTGGCAGAACACTCAGGACCAGACTCAGCCCTAGTGTACCAAGTCCCCTCACCTGCTTGTGCCTCACTCCCCACACTCTGGGGTTTTTCAAATGTGCTTGCTGTGGGGTGTGCAGACTAGCCCATGACAGAGTCAAAAAGTTCACAGCCGTGAACAAGCAACAATACCAAATCATGTACAACATCAACCGTAATACTAAATTCGTGGTTTACAGCCTCGAATGTGCCTGCAAACATTGGTACATTAAAGCACCATCAGACCATTGAAAGAACGCATTGGTGAACACATCAGAGCACTTCAACATCAGGACACCAGATTTACCATGGCAGTACACGCGGCCACCTGTTCTATCCAAGGTGCAAAGAATCGATTCTCTTTCTTCGGATTTGATGTTGCAGGAAACAGCCCCAGCGGTGGCAACAGAGAACTAAGGCTCAGGCGTCTGGAAGCAACATGGATCATGTGTCTACGGACAGTACAACACAGACTTAACACTGATCATGAACTACATTACTTTTTGGGTGAATGAATGCCCAACGAGGACCTTCCTTTTGACAAATTCACATCAACTGTTGTACATGTATGTGTGAGCCCGTTTTTTTCTTCAGATGATCATGGCACACAGGGGTTGTGCGAGTATTCCACAACCTGAGGCTTGATGGGTTCCTACCATTTACACCCAATGGCACTATTCCGGTACAGGACTACTACATGTGGCACACACATCACCCACCCTTATATCTTCTCTATTCATACCAGGAGTTGCCCTTTCCTGACATAGCAGCATTATTGATGACATTTTCTGTGTCATTTCATGCACTACCCTAATCCATCTACAAACCCGAATGGTTTGTTCCACACCACAGGACATTTCTCTTGTCTACCTCCTCTCATTTATCAAGACCACCACTGGTCACTGTTTCCCACACTCCTTCCTCTCATTTGACTCAGCTCCTGTCATCTTTGTGTCCATTCCCGTCCCATGACTGTCTCATACCCTCATCCTATACATATCACTGTTGTTTATGCTAGTGGTGTCTCCCACTTGATCCACCAGAGTACTGACTATGTGCATTTGAGACACAGCATCTTTCCACATATGCTCACATCCCCTCTGTGCTTGCGTTTCAAATCCTCAGTTACCTCCACACCTAGAAGCACGGTCTAGTCTTTTCTTGCGCATCACACATCCACTCTGGCATGACATCCTACTACCCTTTGGCTGACACTCTCTGCTTCCAACATAAGCCAGTGAGCTTTCTAACCTTTGTTGATGCGCTGGTATTTATGGGACGCATTGGGTTCCGCCGATTTCCACATTCGGGAATCTAGACAGAACCAGTGTCTTTCGACCTCTAGCACAAGGATATCGGGTAAGCTACAAACATCTACAGCCACTATATTTCCTGTGGTACTGCTCCTCAGTCGCCATCCCTAGATTCAGTCCATACTGACTGTCTCTCTCTCTCCCATCCCTTCTCACCCTACAGCAAGACATACCCATCACCTCGCTCCTACAATCAGGATTGTCAAACCTATGTGATATACTCAGAGTAAGATCCCTCCACACCAGGCCTAACACTTCACCCTACTTTTGGCTTCCTTCCTAGTCCTCTAACAGGCTCCTTTCCTTCTAGTTTCCAACTACTCGGCAACCACACGGCGAACCTGACGTTTTACTCCCTCTCACAAGACACTGGATGGTCCCAGTCACCGTTACTCAGGATAAGATACCGTCTTTCCACTTGCGCTCCCTCCTTCTCATCTATGCATCTCTTTAACTCTGCATATCCTCCATTTTCAGCCCTCAACAATCTCCCTTGGTCTGGTGCACCCGCCCCTGCTCCTCTACACCAGTGACTTTACACATCTGTCTCATCTCTACCGAGGGCCAGACCTTTCCTCGTGGAACCCCCGGCCGGGATGAAAATTTCACCGGCCTTGTGGTGAGCCTCACTTTGTGTTTTTGACTCTGCTTCCAATGTGTGCTGTACTTTTAAATGCTGTTGCCATAATATCCTGCGCATTCGCATGCTCACACTGTTCTCTCCTTTCCTCAGGAACTACCTTCCTTTTTGCACCATGCCATACAGACTTTTACTTCACCACTGTCAATACAGGTACTCATGATGTGTTGAGGCTATTTCTACCTACAGTACGGTCTGGCACCAGCTATGTGTCCGTTAGGGTCTAATCACAATGCTTATCTTATTGTCTCCACAGTCTTTATTAACCAGTGTCTTCTGTAGGGTTATGATTCTTGAAGGAGGCTATTTGATTGGCAATATCGTTTCCTATGTCACTCAGCTTAGGCCAAGTTCATTTCCACGCAATATTTTGAATGTCTCAGTGTGTTCCCTATTTTTGTGTAATGAACTGGTCCCTTTCCCCTCCGTCACATCACATCACACCACCCACGCAACCGTAACATTGCGTCTACAGACACCAATATACTGTGTTACATTGCTTGGGTACCATGTTTTTTCCCGCGATCTAGTCATGATGATCACATCATGAGAGGGGCATATACATTAAAGTCACTTTTAATGTCACCTTTTCACTTGAGTACATAGGGTTTCCAAACACCTAGGGTGATCCCTCTCCCTATCAGGGCCGGACTGGGAACCACAACCGGCCCTAGCAAAGTGCTCGCCCGGCCCTCCTCACCACTGGGGGGGTTGGAGGTGTCGCTGAGCTCTTTGCCGGGGTAGGTTTTCGGCCGATTTTGTAACAGGGTCGATTTTGCAGCTATGCTGCAAAAACGGCCCTGTTACAAAAATGGCCCCCAGGGGCCCAAAACGTCCCCCACCCCCGCGGCGCACCGGGGGATTGCCCGGTGCCCGCTATGGCCAGTCCGGGCCTTCTCCCTATAGTGCTCGGCCGGCCCTCCCCCACCACTGGGGGGGTTGGAGGTGCCGCTGAGCTCTTTGCCGGGGCCGGTTTCCGGCCGATTTTGTTACAGGGCCGATTTTGCAGCTATGCTGCAAAAACGGCCCTGTTATAAAAACGGCCCCCAGGAGCCCAAAACTGGCCCCCACCCGTGCAGCGCACCGGGGGATTGCCCGGTGCCCGCTATGGCCAGTCTGGGCTTGCTCCCTATAGTGTTTTCTATTGATACAGCAACAATGATGCATATTATTTCAATCCCCTCACCCCATGTTTTGTATCCTCCCCAGCCCTGAAAAGTCACAGGAATATTCCTGGTGTGACGAAACACGTGTCGGCTGGTTGTTTTCTTTTGTTGTTGCTTCATTAAATAAGGTTGCACAATGCACTTGTGTCGACCACAGCAATTTGATCTTATACGAGACCTTTATACCATTAGCATATCCCAACTACGTGTGCCCGGGACAGTGTTCTCAGTTTTCACAATATTGATTAAATAGATTGTATAGCATTAATTGTTCTGTTTTTGTGTTTTCTAATTGCTTTTACTTTTAAATGTGTTTTAATGTTTTGGGCATTTTTTGTGAATATGTGTTTTCCTGGCTTTTACATTTTTTTATATTTTATTTATTTTCTACATCAATTAAGATTTTCTTATTGGAGTGCTTATAATTTGATGGCTTTATTGTGAACATTAGTTAATCATTTTTGTATTAAGAATGTAATATTTTTTTGCATTGATGAGCTTACGCCTATATGTAATGTGTTTAAAGTGAAGTTCTTTCCCTACTCTTGCTTAGACTGCAGTAGAAATATTTCAACTAACCCCACCAAAGTTCAACACTTTCCCTACTGTTGCTCTGTTTGGAGTGGGAATACTAAATTGTACCCCCCCTAAGTCCCTCCTAAGTCCAACACTTTCCCTGGTGTTGCACAAACAGGAGGAAATAGTAAATGTAACCCCTCCGAAGTCCAATGCTTACTCTAGTGTTGCACAGGCTGAAGTGGGAATACTAAAACTTGCCCTTTCAAAGTCCAACATTTTATCCTAATGTTGTGCTGTTGGATAGTAAATTTCATCCCATCGAAATGCAATGCTTTCCCTGTTGTTGCTTAGACTGGAGTGGGAATAGAACATTTTACCCCTCTAAAATCCGACACTTTTGCCACTGTTGTTTAGAGTAGAGTGGGAAAATAAATGTCATCCCTCCTAAGTCCAACGCTTCCCTGCTGTTGCTTAGGGCCTATTACCAGTCTTCTGGTCCACAGACCACCAGACGACCGGGGTGCAGAGAGTGCAATTTGCAGATTTCTGACCACCCTATTATGACCAGGACAGTTGAGTCTGCCTGGGACCACTGCAACTGCCAGGGATCAGAGATCCCTGACAGTGGTGTGGTGGTATTGAGGCCACAATATAATTGGCTAAGCATATTACAAGTTTCCTCAATGCCACACTTTTCATGGCAATGTGACTGTCTTGAAAAGCGTGGCTGTGAGGGAACAAAGGTGGCCCTACAGGGCCCCCTGGTGCCTCATGCCATGTGGATGTTCACAGGTGGGCACAGAATGTGCCCTCCTGTGTGCATGCACACTAGTATCTGCACAGTATGGACTTCAGCAGTCCAATCGTTGCAGGTACTGATTTTGACGATCCCATTGCAGTGCCTATTTCGTAGGCATCTCTGTGGGAATGCCACAAGCCAGCCCATCAAAGAGATAGCTCCTAATCTGGTGGGTGGTTAAAAAATGGGTCTTGGTGGTGCGGGAGCATTGTGGTTCAGCTCCCACACTGCGAAACTCATATTAAGGTTCTTAAAACTGGATTTGGAATAGTAAATTTAACACATCCGAAGTCAAGCGCTTTTCCTACGTTTGCACTGATGGGAGAGGGAATAGTATATCTGACTCATCCGATGTCAAGCCCTTTTCCTACTTTTGCTTAAACTAGAGTGGGAATAGTATATTTAAATTTCCCAGACTCCAATAGTGTTCATACCATTGGTTAAATAGATTTTATAACATTAATTGTTTATTTTTCGTTTGTTTTTATTTTTAAAGTCATTGTAATGTTTATAGTATTTGTAGTAATTGCTTTTTTTGGTTTAATAGTTTTAATATGTTATTCTCTACATTTATCAATGAATTTTTACTTATTGAATTGTTGATAATTTTATAGTTTTATAGTGATTTTATCTCTCTCTCTCTCTCTATATATATATATATATATATACACAGTGTTACACAATTAATATAAATATGTTTTTACATTACAATTTGTAAAAATATTTTACATGTATTACTATGAGTAGATCTGTATATATATATATATATATATATATATATATATATATATATATATATATATATATATATATATATATATATATATATATATATATGTTAATAGTAATGCATTCAAAATATTAGGAAGATATTATAGTGTAAGGCAGATATTCTTATTAATTATATTACACTGTATACATATTTATATAAACAGAAGGATATATATGTGTGTTTTATATATTAAATTTATATATTTTTATTATATTTTCGAACATTATTAGTGATAATTATATTTTATTCCCAAATTTTGGTTCTTACCATTAGAAGTAGAGGAGGACAATATTGTGGTTAACGATACTTTTGACATAATATTTTTATCAGGAATATTTTTGACCATGATATGGTGTTCAGTGATCCATCATATCTTAGTAGATATCGCAAATTCCTACTCTCTTCGTGTCATGCAGCGCAGTGCAGCGCAGCAAGTTGTCTTGCAGTGTTGCATTGCATGATATTTTGATAAATCTGCCCATGGGTCTCGAGTAATTATTCTAAAATAGAAAAGCTTTTTTTTAGAAATGGGGATCTCAAATTGGCAATGGTTTGCACTTTTGTCCAGGTAGGTACCCTTCTTCCCAGTCAGGGAAAGGGGATACACTTCTAAAATAACCCCTGCTCACCCCCTTGGTAGCTTGGCACGTGCAGACAAGTGTATCTCAGAGGCAGTGTCTAAAGCATTTGTGCATGCATACATTAAGATAGTGAAAACACTACAAATGGAGACAACGCCAGTTTAGAAAAATAAGTAAAACTTTATCTAAACCAAATGCCAAAAAACGTCAAAAATAATCCAACATGCAATATTGCAAAAATAGTTACTTTGCAAGATAACCTTTAAATTGCAGAATAACTGAAGAACACAGTTCCTCCAAGTCGGTAGCTCTGTCCTTGGCTACCCTGATGCAGAAAATGACAGAGTCTAACAATACCAGCTGACCACGTCAGTGCCGCGTCAGGTAAAGCAAAGGCAGATTCGAAAACAGTACCTTTCTTTTTTTGGCTGATACAATGGTACGAGCTGGTCAGGGCAACAGTTGCGGATGTGTTGCAAAAAAAATTGAAGCAGTGCAGGACGCGGTGCTCTCAAGATGTGGTGCAGGCAGGGGCTCGGTGACGATCGTCCAGGTGGCTTCGCTGAGGCACAGGCTTATGGTGCAGGGTGAGACAGTGCTTGATGATGTCCTGGCAGGTTGAAGTGCAGGCGACGGACCCTGTCGATGTTCCAGTCGAGCAGCGATCGTGTAGGTGATGTCCAGGCAGGGTGAAGTGAGGTTGTATGGAAATCAGTGTCCCCAGGATGCAGTGCAAGCATTGGCTCGGTGACGATCGTCAAGACCGCATCAGTGAGACCAAGAATGAGGTGTAAAGTGATGTGGTGCTCACTGCGGGGCCTTCAGGACATGCAATCCTGTGTCGAACTCGGTGGTAGAGTTGGTTGACCTTTTCTTCTGCGACGACTGAAACCAGCGGTTCCAGAGACGGTGCCCAAAAGGATGGTGAGGTCTTTGCTGTTCCTGAGACCTCTTGAACAGGGGAAAAGCTCCACTTCTAAGCCCTTGGAGATACATTTTCAAGCAGGATACAAACACAGTTCCTCTCCTTGGCAGAAACAGCTACTGCAGGCCAACCCCAGACAGCACACAGCTATGGGGAAGTGCTCCTCCTCCAGTTTCTTCCAGCTCTTCTCCTTGATAGAGGTTCCTCTTGAAGTTCTTTCCTCTCTAGTGTAGCTGCCCAGCAGGAGATGGAGACAGCATTGTCCAAGGCAGACAAGGCCCATTCAGGTGTGAACAAAATACCCTCCCCCTACTCTGAATGCAGCCCAGGTCTATTTAGCCCAGTCCTGATTCACCTTGGAAAGGCAGTACACACCTCACCCCCGCCTCCCAAGTGACTGTCTGAACAGAAGGCAGTTCGCAGCCCCTGCCACTCCAAAACCAGACAGTCAATCCACAAAGCTAGCAGAGACACACAGGATAGCTAAGCAAGAAAATACCTACTTCTAAAAGTGGTATTTTCAAACACACTACATAAAAATCATATACAAATACTTTTTACTAAAAGATGCATTTTTATATTCTGAGTTCAGGCATACTAAACTCCATTTTCCAATCTTGTTCCCATGGGAAGTTATACTTTAAGATGTTATAAGTTAACTACCCATTCTACCCTATGGGACAGATAACCTTGCAATAGTGAAAAACTAAATTGGCAGTATTTCGCTATTAGGACATGCCACACACATCAGGGCTTTCCCTACCTTTCACATACACTACACCCTGCCCACAGGGGTACCTTGGGCCTACTTTAGGGGTGACTTACATGTAGAAAGTGGAAGGTTAGGGTATGGAAAGTGGGTGTACTTGCCAAGTTGACATGGCATTACTAGACTGCACACAGACACTGCAGAGGCAGGTCTGAGTTACCTTTCAAAGGTTGCTTGTGTGGGTGGCACTATCAGTGCTGCAAGCCAACTAGCAGCATTTGGTTTACTGACCATGGGCACAGAGTGCACTGTACTAGGGACTTAATAGTAGCCCTGGGCGGAGTTGGCGGAGTGGGGCTTCGCGGAGCTACGCGAAGTGGGCGAGAAACTACGCCCACCTCCGCACTCCGCGTAGCCCCACTCCGCAAAACCACTGGCCGCCAGCCCCGCCACCCGCCTCCCTCCCGCCCTCCCTAAATACTTTCAAATAAAGGAATGAAATAATTTAAAAAACACTTACCTTGCCGCCGCTGCCAGCCGCGTCCCCGGGGCTCGCTATCTTCCGTCTTCTTTAGTAATGCGCATGCGCGGGCGGCCGCGCATGCGCATTTTCTCGTGAAAATGCGCATGCGCGGCCGCCCGCGCATGCGCATTCCTAAAGAAGACGGAAGATAACGAGCCCCGGGGACGCGGCGGGCAGCGGCGGCAAGGTAAGTGCTTTTTAAATTATTTCATTCCTTTATTTGAAAGTATTTAGGGAGGGCGGGAGGGAGGCGGGTGGCGGCCAGCTACGCTCCGTCTGCGGAGCGTGCGTAGTGCCGCCTGGCTCCGCCAGCTCCGCAAAATGAGGAGTAGGCGGCACTACGCACACTCCGTGCACGGAGCGTAGCTGGCCGCCCACCCCTACTTAATAGTAAACCAAATATGCCGATCATGGAATCACTAATCCATAACAACAATTTACAGAGGGAGGAGTTGCACTTTGGCACTGAACAGCAGTGGCAAAGTGCCCAAAGCATCTAGACCTGCCAAAGTCCAACACACAGCAAAACACAGGAGGCAAAAGGCAAACAATACAGGGGAAACCCACGCCAATGATGCCAGGTCTAACACTGTTAGACTAGCAGTAGCACGCATTGGCAATGTCAATAGGTTTGGCTTTAAAAGAATGTTATATGGTAATGTGAAACACTAGAAGTAAAGAGCATGGGAATTAATATGTATTTGTGTTGAAAGGAAGAACTGCAGAACAATATTAGTGTAGGCTGAAAGGTCAGATGACAGTGTCAAGCAAGACCTAAAAAAACATGTGAGTTAATATCTGCCCTCCTGTCATCTGTGCAGTTGCCAGAGAAAAACACATACATTCTAGTTATCAAAGACATTTAATAGCATTATAATGTTATCTGTGTGCCTTTGCAAGTTAAAGCTCAGGAAGTTGGATAAATAAACTAAATGATCACAGCTGAGTGGGGGAAAGTTCTTTTTTGTGGAAGCACACAACTTCTACCCACGCAAAACATACAATCCTGGCTCCCATAATGTGGGTGAAGACAAAACCCCTCTACTGGTGATTCTCACATAATTGTTTGGCAACATCTGCTCTTTCAAGTTAGACCATAAAAAGACAATATTGTTAACAGACAGCAGTGTGTTGGATCACATTTGCTCAAATTGTGTAGATCTTAGAAAGCTTCAATATTGTATTACCCTCTCATTCATGCAAGAAGTACATATAAAACATCTGTTGTTTTGATTCTGAATATGTCCTTCTTTATGGAGAACCGCGCATAGGGCTAAATATATCAGGTGAAATTAGAGTGTGTAGATTGTGTAATAAAGAGATTGACATCACCACTCATCTACTCCTAGAGTGTCCATGGGCATATGATTTGAGTTAGGAACATTTATACCTGTTGTTCTCTGACAATTGTCACACAACTAGGATAGCTTTTAAGACCTGGTTGCAATAACTGAGTGATTTAGTAATACATGTACATATTTGGAGAGTTATCTTGATGCTAGATGCATATTTACAGTGTGAAGCTGGGTCTAGCGAGAATTGTAATTTAGTGGGATCTTGAGTAAAATCTGTTATTGAGAAACTTTTATGATTAGTATTGCATGTGTAGACTTGTATTCTTTTACTAGCAGCCCGCCCCAGCGTTGCCTGGGGCAGAAAGGGGCTGGGGGCAGCATTTTAAGCCTCTGTGCCCCCCCCGACATTGCCCAGTCCGCATCCCTCCTGCCTCCGGCCTTCCGCCCTGACATTGGCTATACCGCCTCCCGCCTCCCGCCTTGAGCCCCCGCCCGCCGCCCGCCGCCCCCGCCCCGACATTGGACATTGGGCATAGCGCATAGCGCCTACCGCCTCCTGTCTCGCGCCTCACGCCTCGAGCCTCCCGCCTGCCTCCCGCGTCCTGCCCCTGCTTTGTAACCCCCCCAGGTCCCGACTTACCTCCCCGCGCTGCCACTGCTCCTACGCTTCTCAACGCTCCGCAGCTCCTCCCGGCGCTCATGTTTCTCCCGTATTGCTGTTGCTGGTGAACTCCGCTTCTCCCCTCACGCAGACGCTCCTCATGTCTCGCTCTTCCTGTTGCTCGTGAACGACGCTACTCCCCTCACGCATACGTCACGGCCGGCGCTACTTGCAAGGGACTATTTTATTTTTATTTGTAAATATTTTAAACAACGTTTAGTTTTTATTTTTAAGTAGCCTATGTCCTTCTGCTTGCCCTGAGGTTTTCTAAGATGTCTTGGGTGTTCAGATTGGTGGTGTAGTTTTCGAGTTTACCTGGCTCAAAGGTGCAAGTTCTCTCTTTATAATAGTAGTATAGATTATCTGTAGTGCTTTAAAAATAAATTGAGCCACACCTTTTTTAGCCAGCTACTTAAGTGGTGAGAAACTACAGGGAAAAGGTATACAGGCTTTGTGTGCCAAAACAATGTAAATGCAAACCCATTGTCTACTATGTTTCTGCTTTATTCACTCGGTAGGCTAGGCAGAATGGTAGGCCTGTCCTTTCAGGACTACACAAAACTTACCATCTTTCAGTCTCAGAAAGATTTGCTTTCAGTCCTTCAACAGTTAGGAAAACAGATTTCTTAATGAACAGCAGCAGCGGCTCCGCTGCTAATGTGGATGAGCGTCGCCCCACTGCTCTATGAGCTATTCAAAAATAAAAAATGTAATGATGATAACGCTATGTTATTATCATTTTTGTTTTTCCGTACTGGCTCAGTTCTATGTGCAGGGCGAGGCCAGGCTGGCCTGTCCAGTGCAAGGGAAGGAGGAGTGGGCACTCTCTTAAGTGTGCATGACCATTTGTCCTGGCCCTTGGCCCGGCAAAACATTCATGTGCACATGTATTGCACAGCCTGGGTGGAGAACATCCACAGGCTCCCAGTCCCTGTCTGAGAACCAGACCATGGCGTCCAGACCAATTATAATGCTGCAGGCATGCTGGTGGCAGTAGGATTGTGATTGGCTAGGGGAGTCTGGGAGCCTGTATGCTTCCTGTCTCCTGCTTCTGGAGTCAGTTGCGCGAAGAAGACTGAGAGGCAGCGGCAGGCCTGCAGGTAAGTGATATTTTATTTTTTATTTTCACATCCCACCCGCCTCTCCCATTCAGTAGCAGCCGCCACTGCTGAGCGGTTCAAGTCCTCAATTGATACCCAAGGTTTTACAAAAAAGCAAAAATGTGAGGTCTGTCTACAAACCTGAAGCAGGCCAGGAGACACTCGCCCTTCCTAAGCCGTCTGATTTCTTGCAATTAAGCCAGCCCAGTGGAGCGTTGTAGGGACCTTACGAAAGAAGCTCATTCTCAGAGACGATATTGTCCCTATAAGCCTCCGGGGAAAGCAGATTCACTGCCTCTGAAGAAAGGAATTGCTTCTGGCATGCAACGCTGGAGGTTAATAGACTCAAATTACAGCATCAGTAAAACAAAAGCTCACAGTGAACAGTTTGAGAATTAAATAGAGCAATATATGGACATCGCCATGTGAGCATAGGTTGAAACATGCAGATAGGATTTGTGACATTCTGTTATATATGTGCCTGAGGAATTCACAAGGCTATAGTCAGAGCCTGTAATTCACAAGGTTGTAGTCAGATGTGCACAAGGGGAGAGGATGTGAGGTAACAGCTAGAGTTGCAGACTTTGAAACTGGGGATCCAGATTTGAGTCTCGGTGTCGGCTCAACATCCTGTGATTCTGGGAAACTCACTTAATCTCCATGTGTCTGTAAAAGATGAATCTGTCCTTGTAAATGTAAATGTGGGGTATTCGTAAAGCGCAGTGCTACTCTAACCGAGTGTCCTGGCGCTGCAGACCGCTGGGGAACCTGTCCTGGTTTTTCCTGTGAGATGGTCCCTTTCTGGGTATCTCCAGGGTGAAACCAGGCATCCCCGACGTCTGTGGGGGACCGTTGTAGAGATGAGGCAAGCTTAATGCCCAGAATTACCGAGTGTGTTCCCTGGTTAGAGTAGGCACTGAGGCGAGAATTATCGAATCTGTTGATCCCTGGTCCACAACCCTGCCGCGTCAGGAATTGAACCCTGGTCCCGGGCTGTTCTCTGCTTACAGGTCTGCCGCCTCTAACCAGTGAGCCACACCTCTCCACTGTGTAATGTAACTGGTGCTCATGTAAAGCACTTCAATACCTTCGGGTCCAATTTGAGCTATATAAAAGTGCAAAAAAAGTGGTAGAAATTGGTGGCATCTGGGCTATTGCACATTTCTAGCACTACTGCACACGATGTATGTCAGAATATCGATAATAAAAATATCATTGTAGTCATTCATTTAGGAAAAAAACCTTTCCCTCCATTAGGCATAGATGTCCTGCTATTAAATCCAATGGGTGATATTTTTGTCACATGATATTTATGGCATGATCTTCTTGTGCCATATCGCTGCACACATTCTGACAAGCACCTCTATCTCCAGCCTCACGACTCCCCCGCCACATTTCACACCTCCTCTTTGGTCCTCATTACAAGTGGGTTAGTAAATAAAGATCTTTGTGCAAACACCTGAAACTTGCGGAATCAGGTGAGGAAACACCACTTCTGCATACAATTCCTCATTTTCCAGAGGATTTACCGTACAGGGAAAATAGTTCCACCCACTTTATTAGTATTTGATAGTTGTGGTAAATTCCTCTCCATTTCCTCGCCCGCTTGCAAACAGGGCCTTATTCATGAGCTAACTTAAATTACTAATAGGGAAAAGCAGCAAGTCCAAATCCCAGAAGTACATTACATGTTTCCACCAGACATAAAGTCAGAAAATACATTCAAATACATGCCAAAAACGTATCAGTTGTTGCTTCAAATAATCTCCAATTTTTTGTACTGTAACTCTAAATCCATGATTAATAGTGAGCAATGTTGATTGATTGATAAAAATTTATAACGCGCAAAACAATAACCCGCAGGTATCAAGGCACCACTGTATTACACCGGCATGTAGCACAGGCCTCTAAATTAAACTGTTAACTTATTTCACTCATTGGGTACGAATGTAGATGTGCGGTATTTCTATAGAGGGAACATAGAAGAACGTCATCAGAGAGCACTCTACATTGTCAAAGTCCAGCACAATGTCACTGAGTACCAGAGGGGTCCTTGGAGTGTTAATGCATTGTGATGTAGTGTTCTTTATAGTTGTGCATGCTCAACTCTTTCCTAAATTGGAGCAGCGCTGAGGCAGTCCTAATGAATACAGGGATGTTGTTATAGATAGCTGGAAGATCAGCTGTCACGTTTTTTTTTTGCACTTCTTAGTTTTTGTCTGATAGTATCCTGCTGTGAGTGTGCCAAGAACAGTTTCACTTTCTTTGGAACTTAGAGATGGTTTCAGGCCCTCTTTGTTTATTGGGCAATGTGTTCACTGAGGGTGAGGTTGACATTCAGGGTAAATCCTAGTGACTCAGCAATTAGTGGAAGGTGGTGTTCAAAGCTAGGTTTCATGTCATTGAGCCATGTTTTACTGCTTCTTGTTCTTGGCAAATTACAGGAATTATATTTGAGTGGGTTAAGCTTCAGGTAGCCACTCAGCATCCCAGTCTGGGGATGCTCAGACAGTGTTTGAAGCAATGGATGTCTGAAGCACAGGACACTTTCAGATTCATGCTTTTGTGGTATGCACATATTTAGTCTTCAATAGTCCGCTGTGCCTGATCATCTAATGGCAATACAAATAAGTGAGCTATGGCTGCACCAAGACTGAGAGACCTATATTCAGTTTTCACATTTGAAGTCTACACTTCGATGTAGATGTTCGAAATGGTGAAACCTATGTTAAGTGTGTGCATGTAGTTTTGTGCACATTAAGATGAAAAAGGAAACAGTCCCAAGTGATGCCACCACTGCAACTCATCTATAACATTGACATACACTTGTAAGAGATGTCTGGTTCAGCTGTTGCAGCAGGATGGTCTTTCCATTGGATGGTGTCCGAACAGTCCTGGGGGAAGGATGATAGGAGATTGGCTGACTGGTTTTCTTTTCTTCTACTGCTAGTAGACGCCCAGAAAAGTAGCACACATCTTGCATGCAAGGCACCTTCAGTTTTGTTCCAATAGTGCATGCCAGTGTGTGTCTATTGGCCAACAATGATTGGAGGCATGCAATGACAAAAGCAACAGTTTTCCATGAACACAGTGAAAGATGAGCCTTGCTCCAGGTTCCTGATTGCTCCTTTCATTGTCTTAATCTGCTGATGGCCAGCCAATGACAGGAAAAGCCTGTGGTTGCTAGAGGTAGGCTTTGCTGCCTGTACGTCATTGCCTCATTCTGCCTGCTTCTTCCTGTCTCTAGATGTCTTCTGCATACTAGCCTGTCAGTTCCCAGTCTCTACCCTGCAGCTGACAGCATGCAGCATGCTCATTGTCAGTGCTAGGCCTCCTTAGGCTCAAGAGGTGAAGAAATGCTGTACACCACTCTCCGTCCCCAGAGCCCTGGAGATTTCTAGGACCATGTGGTTATGCACCAGGACTTGACCTCCCTCTGCCACCCACCAGCTGCCACCTGTTCAATTTCGCCAGCCATCATTGTTCTTATATAAGGTGCAAGTCATGCTTGATGACCCATGTCCACAGCTGACCCTCAAACCATAAATGCCTTGCGTACCGGCTAGTATGATCACATGGCTTTGACTTAGCATATGCGCCTAAACCCTGGATAATTTACTTCATTATTTAGACAGTGTAGTGTAGCCATCTACCTACAAGTCAAATCTGTGATTTAGCTAACCCCACCACAGTATTGATGGCTAGTCGAGTTCTGCCTCCCCCTTTCTATGCCATCTGCCACCTAATCTCCTGCAAAATTCCTGCTTCTACAGTAACCTACTGTTACTACACTTGTACTGGTTACATCACTCAAAATATATATACTCCCTTTCCTACCCCATCTGCCCATAAACTCTTGACACCTCCAATCTCTAGTCAGCCTTATCCCTAAATCCCCACTCATATTCAAGAAAGAGACTAAAGACCATGTCGGTGTACAGCTCCATCATATTTTCTCCTTGATCCATGCGACTCATGACATTTTATCGAACACCTCTTACACAGACAGATAGTCTCTTTACCTGTCCCTCACCTGAATGCATTAATCTCATACACACAGGCCCACATGCATCAAGGGTTTTTGGAGTCGCAAACGGTGCGATTCCTTAAAATCGTCCGTTTGCGATTCCAAAATCCATTTTTGGAATGCATCATACATTTTCAGAAATCGCAACTTTTTTGCGATTTCAAAAAATGCGATTGCTTTCAAGAAATCGCAAATTTGCGATTTCTTAAAAGCAATGCATGATTAGTTTTAAAATTGCGAATTCGCAATTAGGGTGTCAAATTTACCGAGTGGTTGAACCACTCGGTAAATTAGCAAAAAGTGTTAAAAACGCAGAAAATGCATTTTTTAAACATTCATGTTACGGACACACATGTCCTTAGGACATGTGTGTGTGCAACATGATGCGAAAACAACATTTCATGGGTGCAGGGGGGGTTCATTTCAACCCCCCTCACCAACCTTGAAATGCAATCAGGATTTGCGATTTTCAAAGTGCGAATTCGCAATTCCCATTGATCCCTATGGGCCTTTTGGCCCATAGGATCAATGTGAATTGCGAATTCGCACTTTGAAAATCGCATAATATTTGCGATTTGGTAGAAATTGCAATTTCTACCGAATCGCAAATAATTTGCGAAAATATTCATGCATCCCGTTTTGCGAATTCTAAAATGCGAATTGCTATTTTTCGCACTTTAGAACTCGCAAAATTCCGGGATGATGCATGTGGGCCACAGTATCCCTAGAGGGCCTCCTCTACATGAGTAACTCAGCATCATCATCCTGGTAGTACAATAGGGTTGACTCAACATGGGTTGTAGCTGAGCCATAGTAACATTGGAGTTCAGCAAGCGGGTCTTGATTACTGCCCAGAAGTGAGGCACTGCTCCTACAAGAGGTTGTGCTTGTTGCCTGACCCTGTGGCCCTATAAAGAGGGTCCCACAAAATGCCTGTTGCTACTCTCCAACCTGCCAGTCTCCTTTCATAGATCTTCCTAAGCCAGACACCCTGACTAGAGAGCGTGGGTTTTGAAAATAAGCTTTCATCAAAGCAACAAACGACTCCCTGCACACCTCTCCCTCATTTACATTTTATGTCAAAGTTACTGTTCACTGAAACACCGGGCAGGAGATCTAATCAACAGGAAACACACTCACGATCAATTGAAATGGCATACAGTTCATCCTTTGACTCGCCCAGTTAATCTCAGAATGAATATTCTGAAACACAACATCCTCTAATGGCACAATTATTCAACTTGATATTCTCAATTGTCATAGTATTAAATCATGTCTTTCTGTGCAGAAACCTTTCTTCATTAGGAGTTAGTTCATAACAGCAGGCGCGGCTCACATGCATCTCTGCCTTCTGAGCATCTTAGAACATAGTCTGGAATGAGTAATTATTGACTTTCATACTCTGGGAGCACCATCTGCAAGAATTCATCTAAGGAGAAATGCCCATCAGCTGGGACACCTAGAAAGAGGGGACTTTCAGTATGCGCTGGGAATTTAATTAATTTCAAGTGGATGTTTGTTTTAACCCTGCTTGTTCGAGTTCTAAATTATTCAATAACTTTATAATATACCATGCATTTTTAAGCTTGGGTTCACCAATGTGCAACTTGGCACCACACTACCGATACTTTTGCTACCCACCTCGTCGGTTCTCATGTGTTTAACTTGTGAAATACTAAGTGGACGAGCCTGGATGGGCGGCTAAGTGGACCAGCCAGGATAAGAACCTGTGACCATGTAGACAACGAGAAATCCCTGCACTGGACACATTATTCCATTGAGCCTGCATATTCTTTACCATTAGGCTGCCTGACTAATGATACCCAGTGGTAGGATCCTATTGCACACAGGTAACCAGCCATGGGTGACCCCCTGCACATGGTGGATGTCTCAGTCAGTGCTCTACAGACATCAGTCTATACACAGGCAGTACTTAACAAAAAAGGTAAATTATCTCACTCTGTTGGCACACACCTGAAACCCCAGGACTGCAACATGTCATGAAGACATTTTGTAACCTTTGGAATCATAGTTGCCATTAATATGGGAATGCGAAATATACCACTATCATTTGCATCCCCTCTCGTCTCCCCCAGCAATGGGGGACACATTTTGGACTTCACCCATTTACTCTTGGACAGAAAATGCCAAACTCTGCCATGGCGTGGTGATCTGGATCCATCTACCTTCTGTTCCATTTTTTCATCAGTTGATGTTGGCTTTTCTGGCTCTTTGGGCTACCATGCATGCTCCTTCCCTTTGTGTTGTGAAGTCTTCTTAGTACAAGTTCTGGCCTTTTGGGGGCTGCCTGAGAAAGAACTCAGTCTAAACTCAGTGTTCACTATTGCTGTATCGCCGGGCCTTGCTTTTCCCTTATTCATTGGCTCCCCAAAGTTGAAGATGGCATGTTCATAGCATCTGGTCGGGACCAGGATTGATTTGCTCATGGGTTTGAGTGGTATCGCTCCAGCTTCAGCATGAGTGAAGGAATGAATTATATAGATATCCTCCATCACACAGTCATTCACTGACGTGATTTCCGGGAAAGAAAGGTGGAGACTAATCTTATATTCTCATTCTCCTGACAGTGTATTGTGGAGACAAAAAAGTAGCATCCGACAATTCTATATCTCTCCCCAAACTAGATTCTTCTGCCTTCAGTTATTGTCTAAATGATGTTTGCTCAGGTAAAGTTTCTTCAAAGTGAGAAATTCTGCATATTTGAATGTGAGGTGAATGAGCGTTTGTATGTGCAACTTTTTTCTCCACTGTGAAAATGATTTGCCCTATAGTGGGGTCCCTGCACCCATAGCAGCAATAAAGATGGGGTTGTCGCCCCCTATTCTGACATTGTAAACACACTTACCTCTGCCTTTCACAGCAGCACATGTACATGTGTTTCTGCGGTAGGAAACGAACATGTGAAAGGTTTGTGAATTACTGCAAATGTACAAGCCTGCGGATGTTCTGCTACTTTTACAAGGCGGCTCAACCATCCTACACTGGCAAATCAGGCGATTTCATCACACTTTCATAAGTCCACCGTAAAACTTAAATTATGCTAATCCTGATTATGCAAATCAGGCTAGGTGTTTTATATTTGCGAGGTGCGTATTTTCTAAGTTTAAACGTAGTCTCCCCTGTGTCCTAAAATGCATTTGTCACATAATAATCAGCTGGTTGTAATTTGCAACTGCCATTCGGGGACGCACAGGTCACAATTCACAGAACTAACTTATGACAAAATCCTAAACTTAGTACCATTTTGGTATTCACGGAAGGCACTTACTCATTTCGGTATTCACAAAAGTTAGGACTCCTAACTTTATGACTCCTAAATGCCTTTTGTGAATACCGAAAGTATTAAAGTTAGGATTTTTCTCAGTTTAGGAGTCCTAACTTTAGGACTCCCAAATGCCTTCTGTGAATACCGAAAGTCTTAAAGTTAGGATTTTTCTCAGTTTAGAAGTCTTAACTTTAGGACTCCCAAATGCCTTCTGTGAATACCGAAAGTCTTAAAGTTAGGATTTTTCTCAGTTTAGAAGTCCTAAAGTTAGGAGTCCTAACTTTAGTACTACTAACAGAGAAAAATCCTAACTTTAAGACTTTCGGTATTCACAGAAGGCATTTAGGAGACCTAAAGTTAGGACTCCTAACTTCTGTGAATACCGAAATGAGTAAGTGCCTTCTGTGAATACCAAAATGAGTAAATGCCTACTTTGAATAGCAAAATGGTAGTAAGTTTAGGATTTTCTCTTGAGTTAGTTCTGTGAATCGGGCCCACGGACTGAGTATTTTCAGGGTTCTTCAAATTCCTGCCTAGATATGTAGAGCGCTGCACAGTGCCTAGGTCAAGCGTTACCTCCTCTGGGGTTAGCTAAGCTTCTTGTATCCTAGTTGTTTTCAAGTTGGAGTTCTAGGTGTGGGTACAGCTTGTCATATAAGAGTTCAACCAGAGTAGGCCAAACTCTACTCCCTAACGGGTCCAAACTCTCCCACCAAGGGGTACAATTACAGAACTCTGGTAACTATGTACCTCAGTGCTCCAATATAGTAAACTGTCATTCCGACATTACAGACATGCTGTAACTGCAATGTAATAATACCAAATTACATCGGATAGAAACACTGTGTTATCTTCGTGGTAATGCACTTACCACACATGACCTGCTCTTTTTTCTACCCCTCTGCCCTTGACTAAATGAGGACCCACAACTCTCAACCTCAGATGCCCATTTCATCCATCCTGCAACAAAGAGGCACACCCCACCCTGGCTCTCATCTATAAAGCAACAAGACTGACGCAAGGTCATTAGAGATCATTCAGACCTAAGAGTTTATTTCACTGTGCAGCCCAAGGACATACATGTCACCACCATACCTAAAATATAAGCTAAATACATGAACCTCTTCCTGGCACAGATAGAAACATTAGAGAGTGGACTCACCGCGGCCAGGCTGCACTCTATAGGCCTCACAAGTGGAAAACATCAACTGGAATTACAAGTCCTACCTAATGCAGGGATTTATCACTGTCACCCCATGGAAGATGGCGCCAAAATACAGAGAATAGCATGGTGATAGGTTGCATGTTGTTTTACGATGTACAGTACCCAAACCTACACAGCACCATCTGGTAGTATTTAATGGTCCCTGCGCACAGGAAACACGCATTGTTCTCCGGCCTATCCTCTTTCCACCCTGTATGCTTCGTCAGTTCATTTTCAGAGACTATTGGATGTCAAGTTATCTATTGCAGAAATCATTGATAATATTAACTTACAAGTTGCATTACAAAAAAAGTTTAATTGAACTATGCATTCTTTATTTATACATCTTTTCAAATGTATCATCAAACTTACACATGCCTCTGGAACCTCAGCTAGCTCTGAATCTGGGAAACCGGGCCATTGCACATAACCGAGGTCAGGGCATGCAAGTCCGTGATCAGCTCGTTGCCACGTTTTTCACATGATCAACCTGTAGTGTCATGGACAAAATGTGGTTTGCTGTCTGTCAATGATGAAACTTGGATAGACACGACTGTGTCAATAAATTCCATCCTGAGATGACTTTGCAAGCCACACTAACTGCATGTAAATCACAGCTGCTGACAGTAGTCAAAAGGTGGAGCGTGCCTCAGATCATGTGCCCATGTCAGCGATCAGTGTAGTGGATGTCCCTAATAACAACTATTCAGGCAGATGCCAAACAATACATGTCCTGAGAGACCTACCTGGACCTCATGAGGATAGGTCACAATCACAGGCCATAACCATTACATACTCAGGCCTGTGCCCTCAACAGATTTGACTCTCCCACAAATGATGGGTTCAGAACATGAGTGATGATGTCATGGGTGAATCAGGCATCAGGGGGCAGATTTAGGCCTTCTGGCGCATCTCTGCTAATCAGCAAAGATGCGTTAGAATAGTTGCGACGCATCTGCCCACCCATGCGCCACCACTGTTGCGCTGCATTTACAATGCGGCTCACCGTGGCGCTCGGATGGGCAGATACGTGACGCATCCCCTGGCAGAAATGCGGCGAATTGCTGGAGTTGCGCCGCAATCGCGACGCAGCTCTAGCAAGGCTCGGTGGTGCCCTGTCCCTAACATGCTGCATCAATCCTTACGCCTGCTTGAAGCAGGCGCATGCACAGGGTTTTGACGCAGCATGCCCTTAAAAGTGACTGAGTGAAATCTTGTAGATTTCAATCAGCCACTTTTAGGAGGCGTCCCTGCGCCGGAACGCCCCCCCTGCGCCGGAACGCCTACATGTGGCGCAGGGCTTTACAACGTGACGCATCTCCCAGATGGTTCACGTTTTAAATACCCCACAGCATGGCGCTGGCTTTGCACCGCCGCTGTGTCACAAAAGTGACACAACAGCGACGTAAAAGAGGCACAAGGGGCTTGTAAATCTGCCCCCATGTGTCTGTAATATATCCACACTGCTCACCCCAGTGTTACATAACACATCACACAACTCTGGTAATGAGCACTCAATATGGACTACATGTACCATAATGCAAAGTAGGAGAAAATGAAACTGGGGTTTGATGTTGTGTCAGCCACCCCATGTCCGTGCAGAAATTTCATTAAATGGTCTGTTCCCCCTTTTGTTACCTATTCATGATTCTCGCCTGCACTGTCATTTCAGTCTTTCCTACAACAGAACAGCAGGATAGCAGTGGATTTGATTGCTGATTGTGGAGGGATCAGAATGAATACAAAATGGCTGCCAACTATTTCCTGTGATGTATTTCCTGCCTCTCACTTCCTGTCAAACATTTCCTGTATGAAATCATGTGTTCCGGGTTATTTTCCGAGGTTACGGGCCGAAAACGTAATTTCTGATTTCGGAGCGTAATGCGCGCACACGGACCCGACACTCCAAAACCGGAAACTACGTTTTCGGGCCGTAACGTCCGAAAATAAACCAGAACACATTTTTTCATACAGGCAATGTAATACAGGAAGTGGGAGAAAGGAAATACATCACAGGAAGTAGTTGACAGCCATGTTGTGTTCATTCTGAGTCTTCCTCTATCACACACCAGATCCTCTGACATCCTGCTGCTCTCATCTCACTTATTTCCCTCAAAATGGCTGAGGAGTATGAAAAAAACATCCCCTTTTACTGAAAGGGAATTAGACATCCTGGTAGAGGGGGTGCTGGACAAATTGAAATTTCCTCAGCTATATGGAGACCCTGAATACCAGCTGAGCACTGCAGCCCGGGCCGGGCTATGGGCCAACATCGGTGGGCGCTGGAGTGCAGTGGGAGTCCACAACAGGAGTGCTAGGGCATGCCGCAAGGGCTGGGGGGACCTAAAAATGCTGGTCCCCGCACAAGGCTCAGGAGCTGGTGGGCCTGTCTTCCCAACACCATGTGCATCTCCCTCGCCTCTCCCCACTGTACAGGAGAGTCCTGCGAGCAGCTTGGCCGACCCTCCATTCTTAGCTGGAGGAGCATGAGCAGCAGAGATCTGGTAAGTGCATCATATGTGATATGTGTTTGGGAGTATGATGTGAGTGAAACAGTGCTGTATCATTGTGTGTCCCATGCCTCTGTTCACCAATTCCGTGGCCATGCAGCAGTCACCAAGATTAAAAAGGCACACTGTGGCATATTGACTGTACAGGGCAGAGTGCATTTTGGGAGTTGTCGTTTCTTCATGACAACTGAGTAAATGAGCCACACTTGAGCATTCATATTGAAATCTGCTCTGCCAGCACCACTACCATTGAACCATGGAAATCATAACTGATGTGTGCATTGGATGAGCAATGGTACAGACACTGTCCAGTGTGCGCGTGGCAGGCCAACGGGTGCCGTGACTTGCATTGCATTTGTAGAGTTTGGGTTCCAATTGAGATAGATCATTATGTGCCATGGAGTCAAGACAGACTTTGAGATCCTTGCATCACTCTTAAGTGTTCTTAAATTTGCAAGGTGTGTCCACTGACAGACATCTCACCCTCAGTGGCCTGTATGACATTTCTCATGTACAGGTAGATGTCAAAATGAACCACCACCGTTCACCGGTGTACTCCACTACCTATTAAGTCAACAAAGCAATATGTGGCACTGGATTGTCAGATCATGTGTGGGGACAGCAAAAGGCTAGACTCACAATTTAGCTAGAGAAATAGCCCAGACCCTATGTGGATGTGTGACCCACATTCTGCATTTGTCTTGTCCCATAGAATGCTACAAAGCAGATGACACGTGTCCAGACGTTAAATAGCTGCAACTCCATATCAATAGCCAATTTCAATTGAATCTGTACTCTTCATGTTCTCCTTTGGTGGACTGGTTTTCGAACTGGCACATTTAGCAGTGACAGGACACACAGATCACAAGAATGCCAAGGTTGAGGGTTGGCCAATACAGTTGCGTAAGCCACAAAAATTCACATGAGATGTCCATGTCAGACTCAATTCCGAAAATGACAGTGAACATACATGTAATGTAAGTTCATAAACACCGACAACTGTAGAGTGTGATCAGAGGAAAACAAAGTCTGACCTTGGCTCATCTATGTATGTGTCTCGTCCTGCATGAAACAACAACCACATAAGGATTTTGCTTACATTTCAGCAGGCACAGCTGGCGAAGTGGAAGAACAACAGGACCAGGTCTGGAGCAGGAGGCCATCAGTGCCCCGGTGGCTACACCCTCTTTCCCCCAGTGAGGAAGAAGAGGATGAGGAGGGACCCTAACATCAGGAGGCAAGGGGATTGCGTCCACCCGGACTGACGAGGAACACTCCTCTGGTGCTACGTCCCGGGTGGAGATTGTGGACATTGAAGGTGGGGGGGAAGGACCCGACACCGCTGCCCATGATGTGGTGGAGAGCTACTCTCCCCCAGACTCTTCACCTGTGGGTCCTGAAGAGGTGTCCCGGGGGCAGGCCAACACTCAATCTTGGCCTGTCATCACCCCCTCTCTACCGCTAGAGTCCCCCATGTTATCGGGGGCTCTAGCTGCATCCCCTGCAACCTTTCTCCATCCTCGTAGATGCCAACTGGGACACAACGGACCTGAAGCACCACATCCCTCCTGTCCCCCCCAGGAACCCTCCCAGTGTTGTTCCTCCTGTGGCTGTGCCAGGGGACTTGAGCTGGATGTGTGAGGGTCAACCAGACATGGCCTCTCACATCATGCTACAAGTGTGTCTGAAGATACGCACAATGCGAGAGGACATAGTCCGATCTCTGGACAACCTCTCTACCATCGTCAATACCATGGCCACAGCCATGTCATCTATTGTCTCCCAAATCTCTACCGATACCACCGTCAATTTCACCCCCTGTCCTTTGCCCCACACTGTTTAACCCGTACTCCTCGTGTGTCACGACCCTGTGTGGTGCCTGTTCCTACACTAGCCAGACGTGTGCCTGCATTGGACACTGAGGATCTGGACATTGTGGTACTAGAGGATGACCAGAAGGACACTTGACTTTTTGACTGAGACATCGTTGTGGACAAAGATTTTATTTTCCCCTTGTAAATAGACTGGTTTCCCTGACGCTCCCTGACTTATTATATTTTTGTTTACCCACCCCAATCCAAGTTCCCTTCTCCCTCTGGATTAAGATCATTATTTGTTTTACTTTCTCCCTTCCAAGCAGACGGTTGTTCTTCTGTTCAAACATAAATATCTTTGAGGAATTCTATTTACTTCAATTTGTTTGACTTCATTTTGAATGTCAGGTTCAGAAAATGGACAAATATTTTGTGAATCATCTGTATGCACAAAATAGCTTGTTGCAGTGATGGGTTATACTAGTAACTGTGTCTCACACACACACATACCTTCTCACACCTCTAGGCCACCTACATCCTTATACATGACATAATACACAACAGAATCTTACTTTTGTAGATCTTTATTTTTTCTATACACATATTCACGTGGTCAATTTGTCTAGGGGTTCTTGTCACTGTGATCGTGCTTGCGACTTCGCAATTTTGGAGGTGATGATCGCTGCGAGGGGTCAGGTTGGGCTTGTCGCCTACATGTATTTGGGTGTTGTCCATGTGCCTGTACAGGGTGATCTACATGTGCAGGGGCAGATGGTGTCTGCACATTTGGTGTTTGTGCCTGGACAAGGACTGGTTGTGCACATGGTGGGAGTGACTGTACAGGGGTTGGTGGTGGTTGTGCAGGTGGTGGCAGTGCCCATTCAGGGGGTGGTGGTGGTGGCTGTGCAGGTGGTGGGAGTGCCCGTTCAGAGGGTGGTGGTGGTTGTGCAGGTGGTGGGAGCGCCTGTTCAGGGGGTGGTGGTGGTTGTGCAGGTGGTGGGAGTGCCCGTTCAGGGGGTGATGGTGGTTGTGGAGTTGGTGGGGGTGCCTGTTCAGTGTGACGGTGTGGATGTGTACCTTTGCTGTTGTGCTGTGCAGTTGGTGTTACAGGTGTGTGGATGTGCTGTCCTGCAGGCAGATATGATGGCTCCCCTCCCTGCGTTGACTGTGAAGGGAGACTTTGGATCACTTTCAGTGTGCCCTCCATCATCTTCATGGCCAAGGCATGGTGTCTTGCACTCTCTTTCCTTTGGGTGGATATCATGTCTCTCATATTCCTGGACATGTCCTGCCAAGTTCTATCCATCATATCCAAAGCTTGGCTCAGCCTGTCCACCATTTGAGGGAATTGGACCATGTCCTGCAGGGACTCAGACATGTCTGACAGGGTAGCCCCTAAGGCACGAATGTCCTGCTTCACATCTGACTACTGTTGGAAGACGTCCTTCTCACACTGGCCACCATAGCCAGGTGCAGGCCCCCTCTGCAGGTGTCTGCCATGGATGGGACGAGCAGGTCCAACAACAGGGAAGAGGGGGAGGCCTGTGGGCAGGAGAATGAAGCCCAGGGGATACCTGCACCACAACAGGGCTGGTACTTTCCAGAGATGATGGAGAAGATGGCAGGGATAAACTGTATAGGGAGGGGCGGGTAGGGGAACCACCATGTCTGTCCTGGATGTGAGGGCTGTGAGGGTGTAATGTCTGTGTTTGGATGCATGGGAGCTGTGGCTGGTTTGCTCTATGCTGGGGACAGGCAATTGTTTGTTTGGGAGGAGGCTGCTGATGAATGTTGTTTGGCAGAGGATGTGATGCTGTGTCAGATTTTTGCAATCTGGCACGATAGGTCTCATTGGCATCAGAATTGTCATCCCCGGAGTGGAGGGACATGTAGTCATCATCATCCACAGAGTCCACATCCTCAGGAACCTCCGCCTCCTCTTGAGCATGACTTGCTGCCGACATAACTACCTGGAGGATCCGGGTTTTCTCCCCGTCGTAGGTCTGTCATCCTCATCCTCAGCATCATCTGGAACACAGAGGTTGCAACCGTATTAGTGATTGACCTGGTATTACATGTGGTGCAACACAAGGGTTGTATTAACTGTGCTTGGCATCAAAAAATGAGGATCATGTGACCTGGTTAGGGTACCACCACAAATGACAGCTCACACCATAGCACTGAGGTGTCACTCAGAGATGTACATAATACTAGCAAACTCACCAGCTCCAGCCACAACTTTCTGTCCCTTCGCGTTCCCCCCTGGTGTAACCTGCTGAACCTGTCTCCTCATAGATGTTGTAGACATAGCTGTAGAGGGTAGAGACAACCTTCTCAATGATCTGCATCACCAATTGACAGACACGCACATGTGACACTCCTAATTTGTATTTCACTTTGTAAACAACAACTGTTGATTCCATGCAGAAGGGGATCTTGGTCTCGGTCATGGCTTAATAATCTAAATTAGTGACACACCTCATGCAAGAATTACCTGAAGGACAGGTCGACGAGGGTTTCACTGCTGCAGCCAGAATGTCAAGCATCCCCCGGGATGGTGTCCGCTGCAGTGGTATCATCCTGTCAGCAGCTGTGATAAGACATACAAGTCCAAATTTTAGTTCAACAGTTGGTAGCCATGAGCAAACATGTCATTCTCAATGACCATTTGCGGATAATAAAGGACAATGTGCAGCATGTTTACCTCATGGACTTTACATGTGGGCACCTGCTCACATGCAGCATTTGCCAACTGTTACCTCCACGCTGCACTGACATCAATAAGATGACACAACAACAGACAAACTTGTATGAGAAGGTTACTGATATTTCAAGGAAGGGGATTAATGACCTGGACTCCTCCGTATTACACTGATTTCACCTTTACCATTAAGACTAACATTTTAAATGAGTGTAATGTTGTCTTTTGACATTCAGAAAGAGTTCATGTGTGAGATGTGCAGTAGTCAGGGACATGATGTTGCTCATTTGTTCTTCCTTACTCATGAAGTCACACAGCTCATTTTTGAATGAGAGAACACAGATTTTCTATGTCCATCCTTTGAGTGTCCTCTGTTCCCATACTCTATTTCCAACATCATGGTACTACTTAGCTGACAAGGGATGGTGTCTTGTACAGCAGACATCCAAACCTCATATGTCAAACACTCACCTATACATGTGAATATGGTTTCTCGACCGAATCCGTCATGGGGACACTGCAGTAACAGGATACATGGAGCATTTGTGGTAGCAGCTTATTAAGGTCTGCGCACGTGCCTGACATTGGACGCTTAGTTTACATTATTTCTTGGAAACATTACCCCCTTGGTTAATCGTGTCATTTACCCAAAGGCCCCTGACGTGTGTATAACATTATCCGGATATCGGAATTTTGATATCGGCATCCATACTATTGTATTGGTCAAACTGTTACATCTACGTCATTTCGTCGCTTCAAGATCTACTAACATCTCTGCCCTGACGAAGCTCACATGGTTGGGGAGCGAAACGCGTTGGCTGTCTTAAAAATGAACAAATAAAAGAAAATATATTTTTGATACAACGTGGTCCTGGTCTACTTCATACTTGGTGCTGCCTCCACTCTTTTTCTGAAGTATTCATCTGGAATTCCAGTGGGACCAAACCGCAGCAGGTCCTGGAGGTTTTCAGCACAACTAAAATTGGACATTTGAGGGATTGGAATATAGAGGTGCTGGTTGTTAGATCCGCTGTGGAACTCTTTTTTCTATGGTAGAAGAGGAGGCAAGCAGAAAGAAACATTTGGTTATGATCACATATTGCAGATAAGTTGAGAAGCTTTGAAGCTTTCTGCCTGCACTGGATTATTGTGTTGCTCTTCAGCCAAGTTATTTAGCAGGTGTAATTGCATGAAGATTCACCTTAGCAGCCCCTACACCCATCTCAAAGGTACACAACTGCTATCAGTGTGTGCCTCAACCATGCCAATTTCATTATGATTTAACCATATATATTTTGCTAGGGATTTATCCTATCATTGAATTGCAAGCCTGTTGTGTTTTGGTCACTTCATATAGCACATTGTTCTATTGTATGTCCATTCTGCACTCACTTGGCATACATTTTGTGTCATCCTTTCATTAGCCACCAGGGTCTGATCTGGCATGTGTTCAAATACCATATGTGAGCATATTGTGATGCAAGACAACAGTGTTGTACAACACATAGAACATACGGTGGAGGTGAAAGGCACATTTAATGAGCATTCTGCCAGAATTATTCTTGGCTTTACTTACCTTGGCCCAGCACCGGACCAGTGTGTGGTCCCTAAACAGACATCGCATCCAACCTTGTAGCAGAAGTCAGTGTGTGTCTTTGATTCTGGGAGGACCTCATTGTACCTATAATGATAAGTGCGTTTTGCAACTTTACATTTCTGCAGCCACTTGTGATGCACTCCATTTCTGGCACAAAGGACGAGCACAAGCAGTTGTGGGCACCACCATTGTAGAAGTGTGTTATACATAATATCATGAGTGATCCCACATCTAACTTAGATGGGGCCCACTACCTAGGTGCAACTTATACCACAATGACATGACTATGAATCATGAGGTAAGGTCCACTATCTTGTTTTGTTGATGTCCAACAAATAATCCATCCAATGTAAGAAGTACATGACCAGCTGTGTGGACTGGGCAATTTAATGTATATCGGAAAGATTCGAAGTTGGACAGTGGATGCATTGTCAAAACTACTGAGACTGGTATCTCTCTGCTTGTTCATCATTACCATATTTGTGCACATTGGATTTCTTGATTAGGTCTACAGACACTATTACAATATAGTGGGGACACCCTTTTGACTAGTTGTGGCACTCAATTACAGGATTGGATTCCCAGGTCTGAGACTATTGGTGAAATACGTGTTATGTTCCACAATTACAAAGGTATGATGAGCCAAGACATGTTATATTTTGTATTTCGCTGTTCATAGATGTCATATGCTAAAGGTGAATGTCCATTGACAACTCCAATTGTAATGAGGCTATTTTTACATCTCTGGTTGACTTTCATATGTGGGCACTATATGCCCCTCTGTCCTCTCCTGACAATGTGTGCATTTTGACTATCTCCTGGCCTGTTTGAATTACCAGTATGTGAGGTTGTCATGCCTTTTTGTACGTTGTCGATTCCTCCCCGTAGACGCAGGGACCTCTGCTACTGCAGTTGTCTGTGCTCTGGCTGAATGTGTCAATGGGTGAGAAGAGAGAAAAGTAACCAAATGGGTAACGTGCTTGTGGAACTTTTCAGGGATTTCCCCATATCTTCTGCATGCTAACAGTATTGTGAAGTACTGCCGCAGACGGGGCAGGTAGGAGCAGTGGTATGTTGGGGATGTAATGGCATGGCAGGGTGGGATATGAACAACAGAATATGTATGACATATTTTGATCCGATGATTCTCTCATCTTCTGCTTTGTGATTTAGGCTGGCACAGGGTGATTTACTTCTTGGATAATTTGTGGCAGGTTTACATGTCCCTTGGAAAAGATTTACACTGCTGTTGCGTCGCTTCTGTGACACAGCGGTAGTGTACAACAGACGACACATTTAGACTTATTCACAACATGAAGCATCTATGGTGAAGCATCACGTTGTGGAGCCCTGCTCAACATTCAACCTGCTTTAGCTTTGATGTAGGCAGGGTGGGTGTTCCTTTGGGATATGCCTCGTATAAATGATGCAGTGAAATCTATGAGATTTCACGGAGTCACTTTTCACAGGCCGCTGTGACGCAACCTTACTCCTGCTTAAAGCAGACTTAAGGAATGGTGCAGCACGTTAGGTATGGGCGGTCCATGAACATTGTTGGAGTTGCATCGCACTTGCGACACAAGTCCAGCAAAGCAACCCCCTAATGCCATCAGATAAAACAAACATCTGTTTTTTTAAAACTTTTTTTAAATTAAATTTTGAAAAGACAAGTTAACGGATTTCAAGTACATAAATGCATTATCATCGCAGGAGAGTCGCCACTATACCCATGAACATAATAGCAGAATATTATAAATAAAACACACATCTGTCTATCCCTGCACCACAGTGCACCGCAATGTAAATACGGCGCATACCTGGTTGCGCAAGATTTGAATTGCGTGTCGCATTGGTACTGGCGCATCCCTGCAAATATTTGTCAATTGCTACCTAGCAGGGTTGTGTATGTACGGGAGCAGTACTGTGCCCTTGTTTTCAAAAGGTGGGGGGATTTGCCATTTCCAATGCAAAGGATTATGAGACATGTCGTGCTACATACAGAGGGTGACACATGAGTCTCTGACTGACTATATTTATATATACACTTTGGACAAGTTCCTTACTCACAATGACAGTGCAACACAGACAATATTTCATACACTTTTTCTTTTCATTCCATTTACCTGGTACCACGTAGCTGACGTCACTGACAGGCAGCCCATGGATCAAGTGGGGGTGTATTGTGGTAAGGATATCCTCTTCCAGTGGGGTGAGAAGCATGCGGGGTCCAGGGTATGCAGCAGGGAGGATCCTGTTTAATATGATTCTGGAGTACTTCTCCTTCACCCTCTGCCTTTCTTCCTGCCACTTCTTCTTGATTTCCTAGACTGTGAGCCTCTCCTACCCCAATGCTGTGACAGCAGTGGCTAATTGCTGACATAGTGCTGCCTTCTGGTTGCTACTGGTGCAGTAGGGTGGCAGTCCATATAGGCATTTATGATGCCTCACTCTATATTCCACAAGGATAGTGTTCTCCTCTGCAGTGAAGTTCTTGTTTCTCCTCATTGGTTCCATTTTTCTCTGGCAATGTCAGCGTTATGAACACGAACACTCTGTGGCCAAATCTGTTCCTTCAATGTGTGCTGCTTTTATGTGTTTTTTGGTGCTGGTCAATTAGTGTTAATTGGCTTCAGTTCGAGCGTGGTGGGGTACGGTAGGCACTTGCAACATTCATCACGGCAAAATGGAGCTATTGGCTGTGATTGGCTGCAGCGTGTCAGCTGATCCATGGTGGGGGATGGTAGGCACTTAGGGCCAGATGTAGGTTATCTCGATTTACCTACTCTTAAATACTGATTCATACCGATTCGGTATTTAAGAGTAGGTAAATGGTATGTAGGTAATTTCACTTTTGAAATTACCGAATCAGAATGATTCGGTAAATACCGAATCAGTATTTTCCGATTCGGTAATTTCCATTGATTCCTATGGGCCTTGAGGCCCATAGGAATCAATGCCAATTACCGAATCGGTAAATACCGATTCGGTAAAATTACCGAATTTGCAAGGGGGACAGGGTGTCACCTTGACACCCTGTTGCACCCCTGAATTGTGCACGGGTGCACATGTTGCTGACATACATGCCCTTAGGGCATGTATGTCTGCAACATGGCACGTTTTTTAAAGCAAAAAAAATGCTTTTTGAAGAGTTTTCATTATTTACCATCAACTTCTAGTTGGTGGTAAATAACAAATTCTTAAACCCTTGTAGCACTGATTACAGTGCTACCTACATGTTGAACTACAGAATCGGTAATTTTATAAATTCGGTATTTTACCGAATCGGAAAAATTACAAATTCGGTAAAATTACCGATTCTGTCATTTAACATGCCCCTACATCTCAATATCCAAATACCGGTCGGAAAAGGCCGAAAATTGGTATTTTCAGTCTTTTCCGACAGGTATTTGTATACCTACATCTGGCCCTCGGACAGGTGTTTACCCTTGGCTAAAATGATCAACGGCCTCAGTTCGTATCTTCTGGTTCGGAATCGGAAATTCCGGTGCAGTGCCAGAAATTCCGATCCAGTGCCGGAAGTTACGGTCCAGAAGCGGAAATTCCGGCCCGAGTGTGAACGTAAAGTTAGTAGTCGTAAGTTCATTCTGTGAATACAAAAAGTAGTACGTTCATTCTGTGAATGCCAAAAGTAGTAAGTGCATTCTGAGAAATACCAGAAGTAGTAAGTACATTCTGTGAATACCAAAATGGTAGTAAGTTTAGGATTTTTTCTTAAGTTCATTCTGTGAATCGGGCCCAGAGTGGTTTCCGAGAAGACTACTCTGGATGGGGGGCTGAGGTCTTTCTAAATCTCACCCTTTGATTCAGGACTGGACTGGCCTTAGCAGGCACCGGGCGTTTCCCTGGTGGGCCGCACCGGGTGTTTCCCTGGTGGGCCGCCAGGGTGGGGGTGGTTTTAGATCCCTGGGAGGCCGTTTTTATTACCGGGAGTCGATTTTGCAGCATAGCTGCAATATCGGGCCACTGTAACAAAAGCTGCAGTGGTGACACAGGAGTGGTGCTTCCAACTAACAGCCCCTCCCCCAGGGGGCCAGCCGAGCTGTTTGCGAGGTCCGGTTTCAGTTCCCAGTCCGGCAGATCTTTCAAATCTGACACATGAACCCACATGCATACAAATGGATTACACACATCACTTTTTGTAAGAGACTTGTGAGTTAACATTATCTAGTTTATAAAGTAGGCTCAGGGAATGAACTAAAGAAACACAAAGGGTATGAAAAGATTATTATTTTTTGATATGCTACTTTGTGATACTATTCTGCCCTTTATAGGTCCCACTCCCTCCTGTGTTTTTTTATCAATATGGCCAATCAAAGCCAGGGAGAGTAGTCCTGAGCCTTTCAAGGTGCTTATTGAACAACCACTGGGTAGTCAGGACATAAAAACAACCCCCAATCAATCAATTAATCAATCATTCATTCAGCATTTGTCACCCCTAGGGGTAGCTGGTCGCTGAGGTTGCCATATCTTTGTTGAAGAGCCAGATCTTGAGTTTATTTCTGAAGTTCGCCAGGGAGGGTGCTGTACGATGGTGGAGGGGTAGGTTGTTCCAGGTCTTGGCAGAGATGTAGAAAGAGGACCAACCCCCACTGCAGCAGCGATGGATGCGTTGGTGTGTGTGAGGGCGAGTGAGGCAGGTGTTGTGCGGGGTGATGGAAGTTCAGTTGATGTTTGATATAGGATGGTCTTTGATCATGTGGGGCTTTGTAGGCATGTGTGAGGATCTTAAACTGGAATCTCTTAGGGAAGGGGAACCAGTTAAGATTTCTGAAGTGGGGGTGATGTGAGTCCATTTGGAGAGATCCAGGATGAGTGTGGCTGCATTGTTCTGTATGGCCTGGAGTCCTCTGAGAAGCTGGGTGGCAGTACCAGTGTAGAGAGTTTTGCCATAATCGAGCGGCTGGTGATGAGGTCCTGCGCACCTGCCTTTCTGGTGTTGATCATTATCTAGCTGAAGATTTTTCGGAGAATGCAAAGGGTGTGGAAGAAGGAGAAGGCGACTGAGTTGACTTGT
Source organism: Lissotriton vulgaris (assembly GCF_964263255.1). NCBI lineage: Eukaryota > Metazoa > Chordata > Amphibia > Caudata > Salamandridae > Lissotriton > Lissotriton vulgaris. The sequence continues at coordinate 148,971,553 of NC_141693.1, forward strand.
CGTTTCATGGTCAGTTGGGTGTCAAGGATGACGCCCGGTTGCATGCATGGTCTGTCAGTGTAGTTGTTTGTACGAGCTCTGCTGGACACCAGCTTTGTTCCTATGCAAAGGTGTTCTTCCTGAACATCAGTACTTCCGTCTTGTCAGAATTGAGGTTGAGGCTGTTGTCTCATCCATTTGACTATGTTGGTCATGGCATTGCAGAAGTTGGTTTTGGCGTTGGAGGGGTCCTTGGTGAGCAAGAGGATTAGTTGAGTGTCATTTGCGTAGGAGGTTATGTTGAGTCCTTGAGATCTGACAACATCTGTGAAGGGGGTCATGTAGATGTAGAGCAGGATGGGGCTGAGGAATGATCCTTGGGGTATGCCGCATATGATGTCTTTGGGTGTAGAGGTGAAGAGAGGCAGTCGGATGCTCTGTGTGCATCCTGTAAGGACAGAGGCAATCCACTTGAGGGTATTTTGCTGTATCCCTATGTAGAGTCTGTCAATGAGGATGTGGTGGGAGATGGTGTCGAACACAGCAGAGAGGTTAAGGAGAATCAGGGCCATGGTTTCTCCATGGTCGAGGAGGGTTCTGATGCAATCTGTAACAGCAATCAGTGAAGTCTCAGAGCTGTGGTGGGCATGAAATTCTCATTGTGAGGTGTCAAGTAAATGGTTTACTTCCAGGTATTCGATGAGCTGTGTGTTTGTGGCTTTCTCGATTATCTTGATTTGTAAGGGAGCAGGTAGATCGGTCGGTAATTTTTGAGGTCGCTGAGATCAGCAGAGGAGGTTTATTTGGAGGGGTGTGAGGGCCAGTGTGAACAATATGTTTATTGGCACTGAGAGAGTGAAGAAATAAGCTTGAAATCCCTTGTAAAAGTTCTCTTTATCCTTCCCTCCTTGTTTACATCTATCTATCCATCCTTTACCCAGGTGCACCATAAATCCATACATCCATTCACCTATTCATTCATTCATTCATTCATCATTTCTTCCATATGGAAGGGTGAGATTTTGATCAATACCTTATCACTATCGATCTAAAACCCCGATCTGGTCGACTGAACCTTTATTGCCTGTCTTTGAGGAAAGAAGTGCATCTCTTACCAAGTTAGTTCTCCCAATAAAGGACTCTGCTCAAAGGATCACAAACAACTTCTAGCTTTCAAAGGTTTATTATAAAGTCAAGATAAGTTGCAAATACAAGCATCTCAAAATGAGATTAACCAGATACACAGGCCCAACTACGTACATGTGTTCTCTGAAAGCCCTCAGACGAACAACGGAAATTACCAATACCAGTTCTAAAAACAATAGTGCTATTAGCATAGACACATATTGAAATCTATCGGTCATTACAGGCGGAGGGAAAATACAGGTTAGGCTTTCCCTACCCTGATCTAGATGGTATCCCTACTTAACCAGGTCCCAACCTATCAAAAGGTGTCAGCAGTGAATGACCCCCGAGGGAAGTCACTCACTCTAAACTCTTGGTGAAAACCTAAAGTCCTCCAGTCATGGCCCCTCTCTGCCTACCCATCCGCTCTCTAAAGGGTCCTCAGGCTTCTGCTCTAACTCCCCCCCAGGGGTGCTGTCCCTAATACAAAAATCCAATAACATTTAGGACGCCCCTCGTGAGACGCCCCTCACGTGGTGTAGCTTCTGGCTTTTTCCATGATGAGGCCTTGTGGTTAGCGTCGACCTTGCTTCTCAGACTCTTCTCCGGCCCGCTGATACCCCTTAAACATTCCGGAACCCTCCTCCATGTCTGGTCCATTTCACGAACAGGCTTCTATTCATTATTAATAATTGAATACCCCCTTTTCTCTTCCAGACAGACATTTGGAGCCAAATCCCAATTCTCATGGTTTTCCAACCGCGTTGCAACATTCCCCGGCCCAGACTAATATGTGTAAATCAACGTTTAAGGCTTTCCAGCTCTACAACAGTTTTATAATATTCAACTTCTTCTTTAATTGTTAGCATGTTAATACTCTTATTCTACTGATTAAGTAAACACATCTATAAATCAAACCCTACTCATTATTACTAAACATTAGTGCAATCCACATTATGCAATTTAATCGCCTTCCCCCTCCCTCCTAGCTCTGGCCCTGAGGCCTACCACGTTCAACGTTTCCGTATGCCATCTTACATTCTAGCAGCTACACAACATGGATTCAGGAATAATCAAATTCAATAAGCCTTATTACTTCACACATTTCTGTATTAGTTCCACTTCTATTTAAACTTCTATATTAACTACACATCAGAATATAACTGTGGCTACTATCAGCACTCATGGCATTTCTCTTCATGATTTGTGCTTACTACGTGTAAGTGTGATGCATTTCTTCATTTTGGTCAGTTTGCGCTCTCTCAGTTCCCCCCTTTGATGACCTCTCGGGGTCATCACTAAATATTTAAACTGCGGTGATTGCTAGCATAACTCGCTTCTGTGTTTCCAGAGCCCTCAGACTCCGGTACTGACTATCTTGTATGGCAGCCAATCTCTGCAGCTGTTTTCTCTGAGCCCTCTCTGACCTTCTTGCTCTGTACCATTTGAATACCCTCACCAATCCCCATAACACGATCCCACAGATCAATATTATGATGATAGGTTTTAGTATTTTCCACACAAAGCTTTTGCCTAAGGCGGTGAGCCAGCTTCCAGCTTCACTCATTCCTTGGCCCACCTTTTCCCAGACATTTTCTCTACTCAGGTCTTCAATCTCCTTGTGAATATCAGTTATATTTCTAATAACTTTCTCAAGGGGCTTCGAATTGTCTGGAATGTAAGTACAACATTCCTGGACCTTCAAAGCCTTACAGACTCCGCCCTCTTTTGCTAATAGGACATCTAACGCAAGGCGGTTTTGAAGAACCATAGCCCTTATCGATTGCATCTCTCCTTCTACTAGCATTAAGGACTGAGCAGTGCTGGCAGACAACCTGTCTACGACTGTTGCCAGTCGTCTAATTTTAACATCATTAAGGATTAATCCCAGAAGAGGGAACACAGCCCCAAAGACATCTCCAACCATTTCTACACTCACATCTCTCCTTCCTCTCGATGATGTCTTGCCCTCTATGATCTCTAAGTCTTGGGCATGATATATTTTAGGGAAGATAATTGCCAAGTAACATGAGCCATACCAATTATCAGGTAGCCTCACGTAGGCATTTCTCCCACATACAAAATATACATTAGGAATCACTTGCATTCCCTTCAGGAAGTCTTTGGTGTAGTACTCCAAATTGAAAGCATGTTCACAACTGACCTCTCCCACGTATACATTTTCATAATACGTTTTGGCTCTATGAAGACATAACTTTCCTCTCTGCGTTCTATCTAAAGCTATTGGACCACTACTACCCTTTCTCTTGTGTGCCTTTTCTTCTTCGGTCCAATCTGTTTTCCATTGTCCTGATTTTTTCAAAATCTTTTGTCTCCTATTCCGATCATCCACCTGCCCTATGAACTTTTTCTCGACTTCTGACACCTTACATGTCAGGTTATTTCTGCGGGCATGTGAAGTATCTAAAGTAATCCAAGGAATGAAAAATTTTGCCAACCTGTCTTCACTCTTCCAGTAGTCCCATTTATTCATTTCTTTATAATTTGGGACTTCTGGTAACACTGCATCATAATTGGAGAAATAATAGTCAAAACTATCTCTCCCATAAAATATACTAAGCAACAAGCTACATGTAATGCCATATGTCAGCGGGAGGTGATGATATCGAATGCCTTCATCTACAGACGCCGGCAACTGCATGCAGACGTAACAGTCCTTGACCTCCATGGCATCCACATATTCATATAATAATTTAGCATAAGCATTTGACCTAAAGTCACCTTGGGACTCATCCACGTGTAACCTGCGGGCTTCTGCAGCCAATAACGCTTTCTCGTGTGTGTTTTCCCCTTTCTCACCAGCAATGGTGGATGTAAGCGCTTCTACAGATGCCACCTCAGTTACCTTTGCCTCCTCCTCACGTCCCTTTACATAAGAGACTGTTACCACTAAAGCTATTAGTATTATCACTCCTACTATTAGTGTACCTATTATACATTTCGCTCTGCGGTTCTGGGTACCGGCCTCCATTTCGTCAGATAGTGTGGTTCTCTCTCAACTCAGCACAAAGTTCCTTTCTTTTCGTTCCTTTACTGTCTCTTTTTCTCCTTTCGTCCTGAGAACCACGCAACTGGAAGCTGACAACCCTTTCCGCCAAAGTTCTTTTTAGTTCAAATACAGACAACCCTAGCCCTTCTCCATCATCTCAGGGAGAGTCCCTAAGAATCTCTGCTTCCTAGGCGCTAGGTAATCTTCTTTTCTTCACGCTTATTTACAAAGTCTTTTAAGCATCCACTATCAGGCGCTCGCCTGCAGCTTCAACAGCAAAATTCAATATTTCCAGACGAAGATTGTGCTCTTCTGCGGCTGATATCTTTGTACCAAAATCGGGGAATTGCAATTCGGTGAGAAACATGTCCTTTATCTTGCTGAGGCGGGGAGGTCGGGGAAGCATAAATGTCAGTGACCCTTCTTGTTCAACTCCGGGTACTAACAGTCGTATCTCCACTGTTACGATGGGCTCAGAACTGGACACCACCACCGCTCGGATCCTCCCTGTCACTGGCTTCGAAGCCATCTGTCGCCAGGTATGTCCACTCAGGGGTGGAGTATCTTCTGTTAGGCACACGCACTCTTCTTGACCTCCTCAACTCCGGTGCTTCAGCGCCCTGAGCACCTTCTTCGGGGTCTGAGTCTTCTGATATCGGAGGAAGGGTTCTCTCCGGAGTTGACCTTAGGCTAGAGCTCCTTCTTTGCGGCCAATCAGCTTCTCCACGTACCCTTCTACTCCGTCTTCTTCTTGTTCTTTCCCGCTCTCTGTCAGACCTGTCAGCGTCTGACTCGTACTCCCAGCCACTTTCCCCTTCAGTAGCGTCGTCTGTCTCGCTGTTGTACTGACCGTCCTCAGCTTGGTCAGATTCGTTCCCTGCTTCCGCTGGCACCTCTACAGCTTGGCTAGCCCCCTCTATGGCTTCTCGGTCCGCAGCTGGACGTCTATCCGAGAGAGGAGCTGTTTCTTCCAGAGGTGCTGGAACTCTCCGCGTGTGCGACGCGTGGATCCAGTTGGGCAGGCTTCCCACCTTCACTGCCGTATTTGTGGTCAGGATGATCTGGAAAGGCCCACGCCAACGAACATCCAGGCAGCTGTTTCTCACGTGTTTTTTCACCAGGACCCAATCCCCAGGAAGCAAGTCGTGACAAGGGTCCTGGCACGATGGTACCTCGGCAGCCTGCACCTGAAGGGACACAGAATGAATGGCGTCAGACAGCCCCTTACAATAGTCCAGGATCATATCATCTGTGATGCTAATCAGTGCAGCAGTTGGGACAGAAGGTAACCTCATTGCTCTTCCCATTAACACCTCATGTGGTGACAGCCCCGTTCTTCTGTCTGGGGTACTGCGGAGGCTCATAAGAACCAATGGCAACGCATCAGGCCAACTCAAGGATGTTGATGAACACACCTTTGTAATTCTGGCCTTGATGGTGCCATTTAATTGCTCCACAATTCCTGAAGCTTCTGGTCGATAACTGCAATGTAGCTTTTGGTCTATATTTAAAGCGGCACAAATCATTTTCACAAGCGAGCTGTTGAAATGCGTTCCCCTATCTGATTCCAAAGAGGCCGGCACCCCGAAGCGCGGTATAAGCTCCCTAAGCAGTAACTTAGCCACTGTGAGGGTGTCGCACCTGCGTGTAGGATATGCCTCAACCCATCTGGAGAAAACGCAGACAACCACCAGGATATAACGGAGGCGGCTGCACCTTGGCATTTCGATAAAATCTATCTGCATTCTATTGAATGGACCTCCTGACCTCCCTATGTGGCTCAGTGTAACGGGTGTCTTCTTCCCTACATTCAACTGCTGGCACGTCACACAACGCTGGCACACTGCTTCAGCTGCTACTCTGAACTTGGGGTTGTACCAGGTCTGTCTAAACACTCTCAGCATAGCATCTCTTCCTAAGTGGACAGGACCATGTATGTGTCGGGCCATTGGGCTCACCATCTCATTGGGCAACACTGCTCTGCCATCTGCTGAGACCCAGAAATGGGCCTCACCCACCACACATCCTGCCTTTTGCCATGTTTCTTTTTCACAGTCAGGAGCATTCTCCTGCATCTCCTTCAGTTCGTCCCAGGTATCAACAGTTTCCAATATCATAGCTAATTCAGTCCTTACATTTATTCCACCCACTTCCACCTCTGTGAAAGAGTATCCTGTCTCCGCGCAATACCGTGCGACTTCGTCGGCATATCTATTGCCTTGTGACACGAAGTCCATATTTCTGGTATGCGCGGTACACTTTACAACTGCAATACCTGCTGGACATTGCAATGCCTCCAACAGCAGGCGCACAAACTCTCCATTGCGAATGGGAGAGCCTGAAGAGGTCATGAAACCTCTTTGAGACCATAACTGCCCGTAATCATGAACTACCCCGTAACCATATTGACTGTCAGTGTATATGGTGACTCGGATTTGATTGCTTGCCAGGCAGGCACGCGTCAGGGCAATAATCTCGGCTACCTGAGCGGAGTGTACTCCTTCCAGGCATCCAGCTTCCACTACTCCAGTAATTGTACAAACAGCGTAAGCTGCTCTCAACTGCCCAACTTCGTCTCTTACACATGAGCCATCGACAAAGAAAATTTCATCTGGGTCGGTCAGTGGCTCATCTACGATGTCGGGTCTTGGTTTGGTGCATAGTTCAGTCACATCGAGGCAGTCATGGTCTGTACATTCATCATCATCTTCAATATCGTTTGGAAGTGGCATCAAGGTAGCAGGATTTAAAACAGAGCATCTCCTGAGGGTCACGTTCTCTGCAGCAAGAATGACTTGCTCATAGCGCGTGAGCCTGCTGTTTGTCAGATGCTGTGTTTTGGTCCTGGTCATCAACAGTTCAACAGAGTGGGGCACATGTACCTCTAACGGGTGCCCCATAACTATATTCTCACACCTCTCAATGCTGACACCTGTTGCGGCAACGGATTTAAGACATCCGGGCAACGCTGCGGCTACTGGGTCTAAAGTAGCCGAGAAATAAGCGACTGGTCTACGGGCATTCCCATGGATTTGGACTAACACAGACAGCGCGCATCCCTCTCTCTCACAACAGTAGAGCAAGAATGGTTTATCGTAATCCGGCATTCCCAGAGCCGGAGCACGACACAAGTCCTCTCTCAGCTGCAGGAACGCCATCAAACAGTCTTTGTCCCATGGTACCGGATCACTCACTTCCTTGTGCGTCAGTTTTTGCAAGGGCTTTGCTTTCAGTGAAAAGTTTGCAATCCACTGTCGGCAATATCCCACCATTCCTAGGAACATTCTGACCTCTCTCTGTGTTTTAGGCGCATTCATTTTCATGATGGCCTCTATCCTGTCTGGTGACACCTTTCGCTTACCCTTCTCAATTCTGTGTCCCAAGTACTGTACCTCTGTCAGGCAGTACTGCAATTTCCCCGGGGACACCTTATGCCCATTTTCAGCTAGGTGATTTAACAAAGCAATAGAGTCTTCCCTGCAAGCTTCTTCTGTTTCTGACGCCACAAGGAGGTCGTCTATGTACTGGACCAGAACTGACCTCTGGGGCAGCACTAGACTTTCAAGATTTTTCTTCAGGAGCTGGTTGAAGATCGATGGGCTCTCTGTATACCCCTGAGGAATACGACACCATGTTAGGACGCGACCTTCCAGCTTAAATGCGAAAAGAAAATGGCTTTCTTCGTCCAAAGGGATCGAAAAGAAAGCCTGGCAAAGATCAATCACAGTGAACCATTCTGCTTGGAACGGTATCTGAAACAGTATCACTGATGGATTCGGTACCACTGGACAACACGAAACGACTATGTTATTAATCTTTCTGAGGTCCTGCACTATCCGAAATTTCCCATTTGGTTTCTGCAAACCCATAATCGGGGAGTTGCATGGACTACCCACGATTTCCTTCAGTATTCCCTGCTTAATCATGGACTCAATCACGGGTTTTATGCCTGCAATCGTTTCTGGAGTCAATTTATACTGAGGGGTTCTTGGGAACTCAGCATGTGGTTTCACTGCAATTTTCACTGGGTCCACCCCTTTCACCAACCCAATCTCTTCCCCAGTGAAATCCCACACTTCTGGAGCAACTGTCTCTCTCAAGTCCCAGGGGAGCTCGTCTACTGTCAGAGTGGGATACAGTTCCACACATATTCTGGAATTCGCGACTTTAAAGTCTGCATCATCATCATTTGTCAGTACCTCCACTCCTTGCGGAGTACAGTATATAGTGCAGTTCAATTTGCACAAAAGGTCTCTTCCTAGCAGACATACAGGACTAGAATCGCAAACCACAAACTGGTGCTCCTCACTGTACTTCCCTATTTTCACCTGCACGGGCTCAGTCAAAGGACTGGTCATTCTCATATTAGCGACCCCCACCACTTGTATGGTCTCCCCCGACATGGGCAGGCCTGGAACTGCGGCTGATCTGATCGTGGATCGAGTGGCTCCTGTGTCCACTAGAAATGTCGTGGGGAACCCTGCCACTTCGGCCTCAACATAGGGTCCCCTTTGGTCTACCTCCAGAGCTGCCCCGAGGATGCAGTCATCTCTTTCCACTCTCTGTCCAGTTAGTGGGTCCACATAATAGCATTCCTCTCCTCCTACAAACAGGGGCATCTGTCTATATGTCTTACCCATAGTCCCTACTCTGGGTGCCTGCGGGAACTGGGCTCGGGGAGGAGGCCCCCCTTTGAGCACCTTTCCCTGGTATTGCGTTATCCCTCTTGTAGGCGCACTCTGAGTCTCTTCCTCTTCCACCTCTTGGTCTCCTATCTCAACATTATAGGGACACTCGCGTTTCCAATGCCCCACCTCGTTACACTGGTGGCACCTAGTCGTTTTCTTTAAGGTAGCTATATCTATCCTGGGTCTAAAGGTGGAGTTCTCCTCATTGCCCTTGTTCTGGCTGTATTGTTTCCTTCCTCCAGTACCGGTTCCTGGTTGTTGTTGCTGCTGTCCCCCCTTCCCTGCTGCCTGCATCTGTACCACCATCAGTTTTTCCTTTAGTTTCTTAGCCTTAGAATCTATCTCATCACAGCAGTACCTGGCATACCTCAGTATTTCGTCCAGGGGTTTATTTTGCCAACAAATCAAGTGTTGCTGGATCATTAAACTAATATCCGGTCTCAGGCCTAGGACAAATTTGGACACAAATTGCCCTATGTCCCTCGGATCCATGACATCCAGACCGCTATACTGTTTAAACGCCTTCAGCAATCTCTCATAGTATTCGTGTACTGTCTCTTTGGGTTCCTGTCTCGTTCGGTCAATTTTTACCCAATCTATGTCTTGCATTGGCACTTTCTCTTTCAGCCACGTCATTACTCTTTCGAATTTTGCCATCACACTCTCGGACGGCCCATTAGTCCTAGCGTCTCTCTCTGGCTCTATGATGGGCCACTCGGCGCTAACCTTGCAGGCGGTCCACAAATCTCCTGGCACCACTATGTCAAACAGCGTGTTCAAATCTATCCATAGGACCTTTGAGATTTTTACGAATCTCTCAACTTGCTTATACCACTCCACAGGGTTTTCCCGCAGTTTGGGGAAAGAGGTGGTAAAAGCAGCTAAATCCCCCCTACTCCAAGGGACGTGGACATAGGTCCCATTTGCGACTTCCCTCAAAGGGTACGTCTCTACTCCCTGCTGTCCTCCTGGTGTCATCCCAAGTGTACTTCTCCTAACGGTCCCTCTCTTGGACCACCTCTCTTCCCACTTATCTAGGGCCCTCCATGTCCTTATTCCAGTGATCAGTTCCCTTATGTGTGTTTTCAATCCGATGGTCCTCCTCTCATCTAGATCTCGGTCTGTGTAATGTAGCCTGTGGTTGCCCTGTAACGCTTTGGTTCTTGACAAGTCTACCATATATTTGCCTGCTAGTTCGACTAATTTCTCATGTGTTGCTCTCGCCTTTCGAGTTACGTCCTTTGCCATGAACAGAATTTCATCCTGCTCATACATGTCCATTCTTTCTAAGGGCAGGGTACCGTCTACCATGTCATCCAGATCTGACTTTAAGCTGGAGACATCGAGTCTTTTGGCTTTTATTTCTGCTCGCAATAATTCCTTCGAGGGAGGTTGACAGGTGTCTCTCCCATCCCAACTTCGGGCCCTACGTTTGGGTTCTGGAGAGTTGGGGAGTGCTCTCTCTTGTTCCCATCTCTCCAGATCCCATGCTCGGCCATCCGATCTTGGAAGGTGGTGGAACACGGGCCTGTTACCCCCCTTCTCACCTTGCCCATTCTCTCCTCTCTTCTCACAGTAAGTCTCTCTGCTACTCTCCCTTCGGTCTCCATTCTCCCTTGGCCTCGTATCACTCAGTATCTGATACGATCCTTCCTGGTTTCCCGTATTCCCTGGGCTGCGCTCATGTCCGTCATCACAAGGACTATGGTACGGCCTCTCGCAACTCCCACTCTGTTCTCTCCTGCTGGGCACACAGTGGATACACTTAAAGCTATCCCTGTACTCCCGAGCCCTCCTGTCTTCTTCATTAGGTATCGGGCGAGACACCCCCCCGTTCTCTGGGCCCCCATTTTCCAGGTTTGATCTACCTCCACTCCGGGCCCAATGGGTGAATCCCCTACTGTCCTTCTCCCTTCCGTCCCACTCCGGACTGCTCTCTTCAGCCCCGCAGTGAGTCCGGGCTCTGCTGTCCTGACTTTCCCTTTCAGCTTCTGCCGCTATGATGTTCTTTTGAGCCTCGACTGCCTCATCCCATTTCTTCATGTACTCGTTGAACTCTTGAAAAGATTTCCGTCCTGGTCCCCTCATATCCTCTGGCCATCTAATGTCCCCCAGATCTCCTGTGATGTGTACTGGGGTGCTCCAATCCCTTGGTATCGGCAACTGACTTGGGGAGTTGATCGTATCTTTCCTTCTTGCCATCTCTGTTCTTTCTCTGTCCCTTCGTACCCGTTCTTCCCCTCTAGCCCTGTCTGGGTCATATACCGACACTATAGGACCTATGGTAACAGGTACCTGTAGTGCATCAGGTAATGCGTAGGATGTGGCACACGCCGTTTCTGGCGCTCTTTGCACCACAAACCTCCCGACCACCTGTTGCACTTGGCTAGGCTGGGACAGTTCTTTCTTTGCAGCGGGATCCCAATCGGAACTGGGAAGCGGCCCATGCTCTCCGGCATTGCCCCCCCCTTTCCCGCCGTTCTCGGCATCTCCTCCTGCTCTGTTATACGGGGGTGGCCTGTCTGTCAATAATCTGTTTATTAGGCTGTCCTCTGTCTCGCTCTCGTCATCCTCTTCTAGGGGGCTTTTGTTCCCGGGCATCTCTAACACTGGATACAATTTATTTACTTCCATGTTATGCACCCTCCATCTTTTAGCATCCTCATCCCACTTGGCGTCCTGTACTGCCCTTACCGAATGTTTCACTCTTTCTTGCCGCCTGTTCATGTTCTTTTCATGCGCTGCCCTAATCCATGCATTAAGGGCTTCAAACTGAGTTGGTCTAGGCAAGGGTCTAGTTGCGGTCATAATTGCTTTTAATCTGTGCAACACCTCTAATCTGAACGTCCCGTACTTCGGGAACGTGAGTTCCTCATTTCCATCTGTCATCCTACTCCACTCTGAGATCCACAGAATCGTGTGCAACCCAACATTTGTCCCCATGAAACGCGCTGGCGTACCCTCTGGCGGGGCTTCTTCCCCTTCATACGATCCCCTGCGCTCTCTTTTAAACAGCGCTCTTAACCATTTAAAACACTTCATAATTATGCGCAAAATTTCCAGCTTGAATACTCTGTTTACTTCCTGATGACAATCCACCAATCCTAGCGCGGCTTTGCTAGCTGGCCTATCGCAGCGCGGTCTTTCACCGGCCGGCCAATCCCAGCGCGGCACTTCCTGACGTCACTAGTCTCCGCTTCGCAGCAGCACCCCTCCTTTCTCAGCTCTCCTCGCGGTCATGCATGCGTCCCATTCATACACCGAAAAATGACTACTTCCGACCAAGCGGTCACTTCCCTCGACTGTACGTCCACAGACTATCTGTAATTGTCAACCCAACTGCTCTCTGATAGGTTCTTTACACACACAGTAACTTCCGACCAGCGTCCGTTACTCACGCACTCACTCTTACGTTCCCCCTATCTGGTTCTTCGGGTGATCATTGGTACCTCATGACCCCCTTCACACTAGTTAACAATTACTCTGGGCGTCCGATACACCCGAACCACTTAAGCTCTCTTTGAACTTAAGATTTCCACCGGTTGCGCGCGCTCACAACCTGTTCCTCAGTCACTCTACAGGCATTCAACTCCGCCAGACATTACAACATAGATACAATACAAAACACCGCAATCTTAACACGCATGACCCTTTATACTCACTCTCGACCGATACTGCTGCTTTTCTGTCTCACGTCATCCGGTCCTTCTTCCGCGGGCGGTTCTTCCGATCATCGATCTCTAGGGGCCTGGGGGTAATCTAACCTGGCCTAGATCACCTTCCTCAAGAAGGCAACCATCCTCTATAGCTACCAACTGGAAGGGTGAGATTTTGATCAATACCTTATCACTATCGATCTAAAACCCCGATCTGGTCGACTGAACCTTTATTGCCTGTCTTTGAGGAAAGAAGTGCATCTCTTAAGTTAGTTCTCCCAATAAAGGACTCTGCTCAAAGGATCACAAACAACTTCTAGCTTTCAAAGGTTTATTATAAAGTCAAGATAAGTTGCAAATACAAGCATCTCAAAATGAGATTAACCAGATACACAGGCCCAACTACGTACATGTGTTCTCTGAAAGCCCTCAGACGAACAACGGAAATTACCAATACCAGTTCTAAAAACAATAGTGCTATTAGCATAGACACATATTGAAATCTATCGGTCATTACAGGCGGAGGGAAAATACAGGTTAGGCTTTCCCTACCCTGATCTAGATGGTATCCCTACTTAACCAGGTCCCAACCTATCAAAAGGTGTCAGCAGTGAATGACCCCCGAGGGAAGTCACTCACTCTAAACTCTTGGTGAAAACCTAAAGTCCTCCAGTCATGGCCCCTCTCTGCCTACCCATCCGCTCTCTAAAGGGTCCTCAGGCTTCTGCTCTAACTCCCCCCCAGGGGTGCTGTCCCTAATACAAAAATCCAATAACATTTAGGACGCCCCTCGTGAGACGCCCCTCACGTGGTGTAGCTTCTGGCTTTTTCCATGATGAGGCCTTGTGGTTAGCGTCGACCTTGCTTCTCAGACTCTTCTCCGGCCCGCTGATACCCCTTAAACATTCCGGAACCCTCCTCCATGTCTGGTCCATTTCACGAACAGGCTTCTATTCATTATTAATAATTGAATACCCCCTTTTCTCTTCCAGACAGACATTTGGAGCCAAATCCCAATTCTCATGGTTTTCCAACCGCGTTGCAACATTCCCCGGCCCAGACTAATATGTGTAAATCAACGTTTAAGGCTTTCCAGCTCTACAACAGTTTTATAATATTCAACTTCTTCTTTAATTGTTAGCATGTTAATACTCTTATTCTACTGATTAAGTAAACACATCTATAAATCAAACCCTACTCATTATTACTAAACATTAGTGCAATCCACATTATGCAATTTAATCGCCTTCCCCCTCCCTCCTAGCTCTGGCCCTGAGGCCTACCACGTTCAACGTTTCCGTATGCCATCTTACATTCTAGCAGCTACACAACATGGATTCAGGAATAATCAAATTCAATAAGCCTTATTACTTCACACATTTCTGTATTAGTTCCACTTCTATTTAAACTTCTATATTAACTACACATCAGAATATAACTGTGGCTACTATCAGCACTCATGGCATTTCTCTTCATGATTTGTGCTTACTACGTGTAAGTGTGATGCATTTCTTCATTTTGGTCAGTTTGCGCTCTCTCACATACACCATTTAACATACCCATCCTTTCATCAATACATTTATACATACATCTATACAATCATCCATTCCTTCTTTTGTCCATCAATTCATCGACCCAATCATATAATTCTTTCAGTCACTGTTCCATCTATCCATCCCCTTCATCTATTCATTCATTCATTCATTCACACATCCAGTTATCTGTTAACCTGCACATCCTTTTACCGATCCAACTTTCCTTCCATCCGCCCGTCCATCCAGCCATTAGCCTTCTTTCACCCTTTGATCCATCCTTTTACCACTCCTACTGTTCTTACTCTCTTCCTTCCTTTCATGCTTACTTATTTCTTGCACTTGCCTACCTCTCTCATTTTCGTCTTTTCATCCTTCCTCCATACAGAAGCTCCTTACCCCATCTTCTTTTCCACACATTTTTCTTTTTCCCGCCTTACTTTTTTCTGCCTTACTCCCACAGTTTTATCATTTCATTTTGTCTCTCTGCTTCACTGAACCAGTGGTGTAACGAACCTTGAGGGGGCCCCCCTGCAGGGGATGTGAAGGGGTCCCCTCTGGACTAAATCTAGAGCTCCCCAGCAGAAGTGCGGTGCTGATGGGAACCCCTGGAGGGGGAGGGCTCCTTGCACCGCAGGGGCTGCAGGGGCCTGTGTTACGCCCCTGCACTGAACTTGGTTAATTCGGTAGCTCATGTCACGCACCTACCAGCTGTGTTCTAGTATTTACACAGAGCTTTATGCATTTTTGTCTAGTGATCTGCAAAGGGAAGAGTTTAATAAAGAATTAATCGGTGTGACCCAGCTTACCAGCCCACCAGGCCAAGCGGCAAACGCACACTCCCATTGTTGCTGCTAGAAATGGAGTTCATTAGGCTAATAAACAGTTGTTATATTCAGATTTACTGTTTATTGAGGCTGCTTTGTTTACTTTGTTCTTGATAAGGTCAAAGAGTATGGCCGAGGCACCACAGCCCTACTTACATTAAAATTATAGGGGTTATGAAATGATTAGGGTTGTACCTTAGTCAATTAAATTTGGGCAGGGGGGATGAGTCTCCAATTTTCCACCTAAGGTGAATGTGTGAAGTGACCATGGTTTGGTACCGATTTGCAATATGTGGGCCTTTGGGGCTGATTTAGAGTTTGGTGGACAGGTAGTCAGTTGCAATGGCCACTAAACTCAAGGTCCGCCCACCATTTTTGAGTAGAGCAGACTGCAAGTTTTACGCTGAAGGAGCAAACTTTACTCTGTCAGTGTAAAACTTCCTTCTACAGCCCAACAGAGAGGGTGCCAGTGGAAGTAGGTCATCCAATATCCTATTTAGTGCGGGCAGCTTTTATTTTCATTATTTTCACAGTCTGTCACCGAAAAGTATATTCTGGCAGTGAAAGACAGTAAAAAAATTAAAATGACACCTACACCATGGAAGAAAACTGGTGTGGGGGTTATTTCGTTATTTTTTTCATGAACAAACTCCCCTTTTGGGGCTTGTTTTAAAAAAATAAAAAACGGCAAAAAACAATGGTTTGGAATGCTACCCGAGGGATTGGCAGTGGTTAGACTATTTGAAAGCATTCGTCCCATCATCGTTTAAATGTTTGATTGCCAGCACTATGCCTGAAAACCTGAGACTGGTGCAGCTTTTCAAGTCTACTACTGCCAGGATTTGTGAATTCTGAAAAATAGTAAAATGTATTACATTCAAGGTGTACTTCTGTTGGTGAAGATTTTCTGCATTTTGGTACACCGGTCAATAAGAGCAAAATTTGCAAAGGAGTAACACAGCGCAGTGCAGTGCAGTGCAGCAAGGAAGGTTTCTGCATTGTATTGTGTCACCTCAAAAGAACCGAACTTAGCCACATCTTCAAAGAAATTGTGCAGCCCTGCTCTCCATGTGCTGATCCCCCCAACGCCCCTCCCCAGTGCCAAAGTTGAAGCATGTCTATGTTATGGTCAGGATAGTTTTTGTGCAGGAAGTGGTACCTTTCTTCGCCAAAACTATTCATCATGACTTTTTCCTCTTAAATAGCAAGGAGAAATACAGATATTTTTCCTCAGCACTCCAGCCTCAGGCAAGTGTACCTTTTTGGCGCAAACACAAGCCTTCACATTTTTGTGAATTTGGGTTTGTGTCAAAATACATGGGTGGATACTTGGAATGCCCATACACTAATTATGGAGCATCTTATCTTATCTTATTCGGGATTTGTTAAGCGCACGGTCACCCAGGGGTTTCATGGCGCTGAGAGACAGATGGTGACTAAAGAGACAGATGGTAACAATGCTCTAACCGTGCGCTTGTTTGAATAGCCAGGTCTTCAGGGCTCTTCTGAATTCTACTAGCTTAATGCAGTTCCGAATAGACAGGGGAAAGGAGTTCCAAATTTTAAGGGTGAGGTAGGCAAAACGAGATCCACCTAGTCATTTCTTTTTAAACATGGGCAGCGAGAGAAGGGACAAGTGGGCAGAGCGAAGATCCCGGGTCGGTTCGTATTTATTTATGAGATGATTGACGAACTTGGGGCTTTTGCCGTGAAGGGCTTTGAAGGTTATGCAGCCTACCTTAAAGGTGATCCGTTGGGTTATAGGGAGCCAATGGAGGGAGGCTAGCAGGGGTTTAGCTGATTTCCTGCGATTGCTCTTAAATATTAATCTGGCCGCTTGATTTTGAGCAATCTGCATGCGTTTAACGAGGGCGAGGGGTAGGCCCAAGTAGATGGAGTTGGAAAAGTCCAGTCGTGAAAGGACCAAGGCGATTACCACCTGAATGAGAGCAGAATGAGTCAACAAATGGGCGATTTTTTTGATCTTTCTTAACTGAAAAAAGCAGGAAGAGATCACTGTTCCGACCTGGGTTTTCAATGAGAGGTCGGAGCAGAGAGTGACCCCGAGGCTTTTCACTGACTGAGAGGGGGAAGGAGGGGTGCCCATCGAGGCTGGCCAGAAGTGGGGGCCCCAACTTAAAGCGCTGTTACTGGGGAGTACAAGCTCGGTCTTTCCTGGGTTGAGCTTAAGATGGTTCTGGTCCATCCAGCTCTGGATGTGCAGCATGGTGGTTTGGAATTCCTTAGTAGAGTCCGTAGAGTTGAGGGGGAATATCAGCTGCAAATCGTCCGCGTAGTTGTAAATGGTGACTTTTCTGTGTTTCAGGGAGTGCAATAGCGGTTTGAGATATAAGTTACAAAGGAGGGGGGATAATGAGGAGCCCTGTGGGACACCGCAAGACGTGGAGAGTTTGGGTGCTATAAAATTCTCCAGCTTTACTGCCTGGGATCTGTCCGTTAGAAAGGACTTAATCCAGTCAAGGGCTGCGCCATTGAGGCCGGCTTGTTCGACACGGTGTAATAAGATGGTGTGATCCACAGTGTCGAGCGCAGCCCACAGGTCGAGGAGTACGAGGGCTTGGTGAATTCCATTGTCGGCGTTGGTCCTTAGAGTATTCTGGACAGCGAGGATCACCGCCTCGGTGGAGTGTGCCTGGCGGAACCCGGCTTGGTTAGGCTCCAGGTAGTCGGATGTTTCTATAAAATTGGATATGCAGCTGGTAACATGGGCTTCGAGCAGTTTGGCGCCATAGGGGAGAAGGGATATGGGGCGGTAATTGGAGAGATTGGAGGGATCAGCCCCCGGTTTCTTAATAAGAGGGACTAAAGTAGCGTCTTTAAATGAGTTGGGGACTATTCCTTGTAGTAGGGATGTGTTCAAAAGGGGGAGTATGCTTTGAGGTAGTGTGGTATAGACTTCCTTCAGTATATGCGGAGGGCAGGGATCATTGGGGGACCCAGATTTTACACGGTTCATCAGTTCCAGCAATTTGGGTGGATCGATGGGGGGATTTCCTGGAGTGTGTATGAGTTACTGCTAATGTCCGGGTTGTCTACCATGACATGGTTAGTATGAATACTATTTTTTATGGTGTCGATCTTCTCCTTAAAGAAATCATTGAGCCGGTTGCACATCATTTGGGATGGTGATTGAGAGGGAGAGGTTCTAGAGTCGTTACACAGATCATTTACGACTCTAAAGATTTCTCTCGATTTATTTTGAGCATTAGAGATTTTTTCAGAGAAAAAGGCTGCTTTGGCAGATAGGATAGCGCTCTTGTAATTTGTACGAGCTGTCGTGCATGATGCTCTATCTTCTTGGTGGTAGCCATGCCTCCATTTCCTTTCCAATTGGCGAAGTTCTAATTTTTGTTTTTTTAGGTCGGCAGAGAACCACCTGTGGGCGTCCATGCGGCGGGCGCGGGCAAATCTGGTTAACCCTTTCGATGCTGATGACGAGCTCAGCTCGTCATCACCCACGGGTGTCGTGTGCTGATGACGAGCTGAGCTCGTCATGGTGCCACTAAAATGGCATTTTCCAGCACAGGGGGGGGAAAACGCCCAGCAGCCATGTGGTTAAGGGAACATGTTCGTTGCATGCAGATAGAAGCCACTCAGTGTGTGCCTTATCCATCGAATTGATATCAGGGGCCGAGTGGGGGATAGAGTTAGTCAGGGTGGATAGGAAATCTTGGAGGTTTAAAGATCTCCATTTCCTGGCTAACCCTCCCAAGGGCGCATGATTTTTAGGGTTGCCTTGAGAGGTAATGGAGAATTTTAGAAGATGGTGGTCAGACCATATGCAGGGTAAGGCCGTGGGGCTGGAGGTAGGGATATTATGAGACCAGATGTAGTCCAAAATATGTCCTTTTTCATGGGTGGGGATCAAGACGTGTTGATGGAAGTTTAGATTGGAGAGGAGCTCAAAAAGTTCTGTGGCATGAGGTCCGGCTTCCAGACTATTATACCAATAGTTTAGATCTCCTATTACCATGACTTTATCGTAGTCAACGACTAAGCCGGCCAATTGCTCAGTCAGGGAGACTGGGAAGGAGGGCATAGATGTAGGCGGTCGGTAAATCAGTGCTAGCACCATGTTTCCTATATCAGTGTCAGATTTGATAACTAGGTTTTCAGTTTCTGATAAGTCTAGAGAGGGTAGAGTGGTGAACGTGTGGTCTTTGTGGATGATGGCGGCGACGCCACCTCCAGATTTTCCTGATTTTCTGTTTGCTGACAGGATGTAGTAGTCAGCTGGTAGGGCAGTGAGGATATCTGGTAAGGAGTCTGCGGTGAGCCATGTCTCGGAGATAAATAGTATGTCTGGTCTGTCCGACTTGAGTAGTAGAAAGATGTCTAGTTGGTGTTTGACCAGGGATCTGGTATTCAGATAAAGACAGCGGAGGGTCAGAGTCTTGGGGCTGGAGGAGGGCTTGGAAGGGTTAGGGCTTTGAGGTAAGGTGGAGGATGGCTCTTGCGTATGATGGTAAGGATAGATGTTGTTAGCCTTGAGACGAGCGAGTGTGGTCGGATCAACAGAGGGGAGACTAGTGTTCTGTAGAGAATGCATTTCAGGGGAGGTGTACCTAATGAATTCTCCATTCTGCCTGGTCCCTGGGCCCGTCCAGGCGCGGACGGGCGCAGACGGGCTTGCCTTAGGCGCTCCCGCTTCGCTCGTCCGCTGCGCTTGCGTGGGAAGCACATTTGGGGAAAGGGGGGGTGGGCGTGGCCTAACGGGTGGGCGTGGCCTCGCGCTAGCGATGGCGGACGTGAAATCTGATGCAAGGAACAGCGCTCGATCCGCTGTTTGTGTAGAGCTTGCAAAGGATTAAAATACAGAGAGAATCTCTGGGTAGATGCAAAGTTTTAAAGTATGAAGAACAACACAAAATAAGCAATTTATAAAACGAGTCACACCACCTCTGGCTTCCGCCTCAGAGGTCTTTAGTTTCTGTGGGCGCGCTTTCAATCAGCGCTATTCATAGGCTGGGGGGTGGGCGTGGCCTAACGGGTGGGCGTGGCCTCGCGCTAGCGATGGCGGCCGTGAAATCTGATGCAAGGAACAGCGCTCGATCCGCTGTTTGTGTAGAGCTTGCAAAGGATTAAAATACAGAGAGAATCTCTGGGTAGATGCAAAGTTTTAAAGTATGAAGAACAACACAAAATAAGCAGTTTATAAAACGAGTCACACCACCTCCGGCTTCCGCCTCAGAGGTCTTTAGTTTCTGTGGGCGCGCTTTCAAACAGCACTATTCATAGGCTGGGGGGGTGGGCGTGGCCTAACGGGTGGGCGTGGCCTCGCGCTAGCAATGGCGGTCGTGAAATCTGATGCAAGGAACCTATCTCATGTAAAGTAGCACAAACCATCGCAACCACGTCAGTTGTGTTACTTTTTCTTGATAAGCATCACAAATCAACATTTGTGCAGCTTTGTAAATACCAAAACGGATTTTGCATCAGGCTGCATCAAAAACATGACAAATCACAGGTACAAAATCTCGATAAGTCTGGGTTTATGTAAATCCATTGGTGGATGCACAGGAGCACCCATGCACCTCCTACTTGTTGCAAAAGATACAATGCAGTGCAATGCGCTGTGATCTTTTTTCTTGCACTTTGCAAAGATTAAAAAAGTGTTTGTGTCTGGACTGTATCAAAAGGTGACCTAACCTCAATGCAAAATCTTTGTGCATCTTGCCCTAAATATATTTATATTCCTGATTAAGGACCCCTAGATCCACCTACCAAGCCAAACATATATTTATTTGTGGGTTGTCACATGCCAAACCCCTCCTCTAAAGCAAACCCCCACCCCCCCCCCGGAAAGATGCTCCTGTGCACCCACAAAAACTACATTAAATGTAAATGTAAATGTGGCGTATTTTGTATAGCGCGAACAGTGACCCGGAGGCATCCCGGCGCTTGTACTCCTACCACAAGGGAACCCCTCCTGGCTTTTCCTTGTGGGGTGTCCACTCCTGGGCATCCCATGGTGAAACCAGGCATCCCTTGTGCATCGGGGGCCTTTGTGGAGACTAAGCAAGCTATTGCCCAGAGTTGCAGCGTGGGACCCATGCTTAGAATCAGCACTGAGGCGAGAATATCCGGTCAGAGGAATTTAAGCCCGAACCCGCCGAGGCGGGAATCGAACCCTGGTCCCTGGCCAGCGTTCTGCATCAAGGTCTGCCGCTCTAAGCATTGAGCCACACTCCTCCTCCATTAATACATATCACTTCATAGCTCCAGCTCATGCTAAATGCCAGTCTGACGGTAATTTCAAATAGGCAATTCAATTAAACATTTAATCTAGATCAAAAATGGCAAACCTAATTGTGGCAGGTTTCAGTCACCAGAAGCTGTCAGCTCATGATCTTTAGATGAAGTTCACCTATTAAGGGTCATCTTTCTGGCAGCAGTGGCATTTTCCACAAGGAGGAATAAGGCTGGCCAGGGGAGAGCCTCAGGCTCTCAAAACAATATTTTGCATTCAAGTTAATAGCCTCATTCTCAAACACTGCTCAGTAGAAAATGAATAAATCACTGTATATTTTGCTGGTGGGCAAGTATGATCGTGATGTGCACAGAATTTTGACATTCTAATTTGAGATTCACAAAACCAGCCTTTACAACAGCAAAATGTAGATTGAAATATATAAAAAGCACATTGTGAAACAGAAATTTCTTGCATTTTGTGACCCATGTTGTTCGCAATACAGAGGTGGGAAGTAATAGGGGTCCCCCTTTTCCTTTTGCAGGGGCTTTTTTACAAGCTCCTTGCGCCACCCTTATGTAACTTTTCCCATGTTAAAAATGACGCAAACCTGGCACAAGGGGCTTTTAAATCTGCCCCATAGTTTTGTAATGTGGCGCATCAGTGCTTTGCAACTGCAATTACCGTCACAAACCATTGATCACTTGTCAATCTTTGAAAGGTAAGTCAGTAACAAATCCGCAAGAGACAGCTTCTACCTCGTGAACGGGGGCTACCTGCATTGGAAGTATCATGGTCCTGGAGGGCTACTCATAAATGCCAAGTTTTTATTTTTGAAAGCAGTGCAGGCATTTTAATCAGTGGGCGGGGTTTGGACGGCCCCCGGCCATCCTCTGCACACGCCCACCATCACGTGGGACGGCCGGGGGTCGTCCTCAGCATCGAATGGGTTAAGGGGCAGGGACTGCTTTAAATAGCATGATTGCAGATGTGGAGGTCCGCTTTCTCTTGCTGGCCCCCTTCATTCATAGACATTCACAGGGAGTCACAGTGCACCAGGAACACGGCCAGACTGGGAACAGAAACCCGCCCTGGCAATTCCGCTTGGTTGGCCCCGGGGTGGGGTGCAAGTGTCAAGCACTGCTGCTGCTTTTGTCAGAGGGGGCCAATATTGCAGCACTGCTGCAAAACCTGCCCCCAGTAACAAAACCGGCCCCCACAGTCAAAAACCAGCCCCCACCCTTCTAGAAAACGCCCGGTGCCCATTATGACCAGTCCAGCCCTGACCAGGAAGTTTGCATCTCACTGTGAATGACCATTTAGCATTCTAATTCCAAAATGAAGGCGAGTTCACAAAGCAGTTGATGTGTAAAAATACAGAGTGCTTTGCAACCCTTACATACTACATCTGGCCCCATGAGCATTTGTCTGGGCACAGAGCACTGACAGGGGGGTTTGCAATTTAATAGGCAGAGAAGATGCTGCCTCATTGCTCCATGCCCTTAGGTACCAGAGCAATGTGATTTATGCCATGGCAATGGTAATTCACATAAATGGGCAATGCGGACAGTGTTTGTCAATAGTACCTTACATACTAGATCAAAGAAGTAATTGGCACGCCAATGATGCTTCACATACATTGGGTAAAGGATGTAGCCTTACGACTACAGTGGTAGGGTGACCAGGCATCCCGGATTTGCCCGGACAGTCCAGGTTTTTCGACAGCTGTCCTGGCAGATTTCAGGAAATTAAGCTCATGTCCTTTTTCTTGAGATGGTCGGTTGAAAAGGGTGGGAGGTATTTTTTTATGTTTCGCAAAGCAGGGATAGTTAGCAGGTGTTATTGGAAAGTAATTTAATTAACAGGCATGCAACTGGCTTTAAAAATTGCATTTTATGTATTTTCTTACTGCCTTTTCTGTAATTTTCTGCTAAGGAGCACTGTCATTCTGTGCACTGCGTTGAAGTAAAATTGCAGTCCTTCTTCTATTTTTGGGAAATGTCCCGGTATTTTGCTTTAAAATTCTGGTCACACTAAACAGCGCTTAATCACAAAGAGCCCTACCAAGAAGGGACGCATCTAAGACTTAGACCAAACGGGGGATCTGATATATCATCAAAAATCTAGAATCCCTTAACGTGTAGATTAACACTGTACCCAAGGTCAAGATGCATAGATTTATAAAAATGGATAAACACAGGCCACTGTACATTGACACCCAAAAATTAAAGTGGAAACAGAGAGAGTGCCTCACGGTCGAATCACCCGAGGGGGTTCCTGGTTAACAATCACCAGTTTACCCACTTCTCATCATTGGTCACTCTCTCTGGGAGAAGAAAAAAGAATCACATACAAACATATATATGTGCCCAAATAAGAATAGTGACAAACACACCAACAGAAGACAATTACCAACACTTATTGTGTGATTGCATATAGTAATACCAAGACCCCATATAAAATGAACCAAGAAAATTGGTTCCAAAATAGAATAAATAGTGTGAAGAGGTTTGCTAGCTATCTATCTTTATTCTGGTGCTGCAAACCCTTCAATTAAAAATGGTTATGTTATATACCATCATTATTTGTTTGCTGCCGACATGTTTCGTTGCTCCAACCTCAGCACCTTCATCAGGGCAAAAGATGGGGTGCACTATTCTCAATCTTCACACCGTGTCAATTTAAAGGACCTTATGATCGCAAGGGCATCACATACCAGCGGTCACATAGTGGACCCCATGTCTTATAATCACGTGTCCTCCCAGTGCTCCATGTGTATAGAGCCACTGTTGCCGGGTCCCTCCGGCGCTTCCGACGGTCCACCCTAAACAGCGGGCAACCTCGAAGCTGGGGAACCGGGTTCGAGTCTCAGCAACGACGCTTGCCGTTCTGTGGTTCTGGGCAAATCACTTTGCCTGCCTAACAAAAATGAATGTGTCTGTCTGTAACGCAACTGGTCATCATGTAAAGCCTTCTGATACCGTATATGTTCGGGTCTAGTTTTCGCTATATAAAACTAAAAAAAATCAATAGCCAGTGTAAATCATGGTAAGGTCATATTATGTTCCCTACTTGGACCCGATGATGATGTTGAAATTACAAGTATCCTTTATATACTGGGGCTATGGACCTACTTGGACATACTCTTCAGTGTGCTGTACATATGGCAGAGGCAATCAAGAAAGCTGTAATGCATAAAGTGGTCTACACGATTTTGCCACAGCTACCTTTGGTTCGATGTCTGGCCCTAGTTTGCCCCCTCCTCCTAACATGCATTCACCGCAGCTGGAGGCCTTATCTTTGCTGGTGCTTCCTATGTCCCTGCTGTTAGTCAATCAGTTTGTCTTTTATGAGGATCTGTGCTTGAAAGTGCCTAGCCCAATGGCTGATGGCCTAAATTTAAGAATATTGCACATGCTATACATTATATTGCCTGGGGCTACCTCAGTTACCTGTGGCAATGAGGCTTTTCTCCATATTTTGCACATTTTGGAATGGTGAATCATAATAAACCAATACTTCCTCTACATGCACTTACTTTTCAAAATCTTTGTCTTCTTGCACCACTATATTCATAGCCTCGACACTCAGTAGTACAATCACTGACTCACGCTAGTTTTAAAGTATAAATGTTATATAATTAGTAGGCCAAAGGGACAGGAAATGAGCTCAAAATGTGTTTTCTGAAATAAAAATGTCAGTTTCAACAACTGAGAGGACTAAGAGTAAATACATGACTTGCTTTTTGTTGCACAAGAGATCAGAAGGTTTTTGTGGATTTTTCTCTAGTTCATTTAGCAATCCTGGTAGAGGAAATAACCTCAATAAATGAAGTCTAGTGTTGATCTTGGAGGTCACAGTTTTGGCTGGCATCCGGTTGTGACCGCTAGTTGTGTCTTTTGTTGCTGAGGCTGGCAGTGAATATGAGCAATGCAACCTAGTCTGCTTCTCGATGCCATTGTTAAAATGACATCTTTACCTCAAGTACCTTCTGAAAAAAAATCTGCATTGCTGCTTTCAGCATTAAACTGAGCTGAGGAAAGTAATGGCTTCTTTAGAGATAATTGCCATGGCATAAGGGATTTAACCTCCCGGGAGTAATCCCAGAGGCGGAGATACTGGTGGTGACTAAAGACTGTCTCTCTCTCTCTTATCACAAGTAATTTGCAAGCTACCTGCACTGAGTGCACGTACACACCGAGGGCTAACGCACCTGACACCATATCTCGCACGGAATTCATTAGCTTGGCCTTGACTTGAAGATGATTGATCACTTTAATCAAAGACAGGTTATTCTCGTTTTTCGCTTTTTTTACGTTCTATATTTTATGATTCACAGGATAGGGCATATTTTTCTTGCTTAGGAACAGAGTTTTAAGCCTCTTAATTAGTTTGGGATGTGTTCTTCTGTTTTAAAGCTAACCTGGGAAAGGTGGTCAGATCCCACCAATGTCAGTGTTCTAATTATAGTGTACAATTCTGTTCATTCATTCATATTTAGTTAAATGTGTTTTGCTGTATTCATTTGCTTTAACGTCAATGAATTTTATTTTTGTGAGAAAGCAAACATGCTATATTTAGAAATCTTGAAATAGCAATGGATCAATTAAAAACACATTTCCACTATTTGATATTACATATCCAATAATTTGACTCGAAGGACAGACCACTGCAAGTCAAAGGCCAAGGCAGCTGGAATGCCCATGACACCACATACATACACAATACGTGACTCAGATGAAGAAGGGAATTAAAAATGGAATTGCCCTTGGGCATCCAAGGACAATTCCATTTTTAATTCCCTTCTTGTAATTGTCCGACCTGTGCATAAATGTAAGCTCAGTTCCCCTTTCTTGGACACCCAAATCTGCTTCCCTTGTAGAATTAGACTGTCCACTACAACTGGAAAAATTGCAAGGTCAATTATAAGGATTGTTGTGTACTATAAGGTATGGTGGTGCGAACGTACCTCGTAATAAGTAATTACACTCACAAAACAGTCTTGGGTACAGTCAGGCTCCTTTATAAAACCCTTTAGCTCTACCCTGGGTTGCTGTAGCTTCGAGCAGCACGGCTTAAACAAAGGAACTAGTGTAAAGCAATTAGATGCACTAAACAATTAAATACGAAAATCACACAACACAAAAGAAATCCAACACCAATTTATAAAATGAGATTATATTTTTTGGTTTTTGTAGACAGTAGGATGAGCAAAATCCACTAGATGGTTACAGAGATATAGATTTTTAGATACAATTTAAATCTCTGCTTTTAGTCCAAAAAACAAAAAAGCATTGGAAACCATAAGGTTTACAAACTTTTGAAAAGTCTGTAAGAGTTAGGTTTGACTATTCCAGCCTGAATGAGGTGACCAAATCCAACATGGGGAAGGTCAGGGGCAACTAAGGAGTATTTGGACAGTAATCTGGTCACCAAAGCAGTCTCAAGCCCAGTTCCACACTTCACAACAAGACTGGCATAGAGTTCAATGTAGTGATCCTGATGCTAATGATGCAGGATGCTGAGGATGCTGAAAGATTCTCTGGGTGCTGTGCGTTTGATGGGGATGACCTTGTGGTTATTCCTTGGTCCACGGGTAAGGTGGGGTGACTTTGGCCAAAGGGGTCGATGTCCTTTGAAGTCCTCTTTGAGCCAGTAGAAGGCCAGCTGTGGCTGGGCTCCAGATCTCTGTATGCAACGGGCCTATGGTATCCTACGGGGAAGGCTAGTGTCACTCTATGGTAATCAATCTGGACTCAGACGACACTCCCAAGTCGAGGACGCTCAAGTGCAACTTTTGGCCTGCTTTTGGCCATCAAGAATCGGTCTCTTCAGGCATCCAGAGGCGGTCGTCAGCGATTCACTGAAAGTGGTTACTGACTTGCCAGGATGGTCATCTTCAGCTTTGATGAACTGTACGGATACTCTGCTGATGCACAGACAGTTATACAGCACTGTAGTGAAGCAGATTTAAGCTTTGGCGTTCAAACTGTTTGTTTACAATGTCTAGCTTTGTGAATGTCCGCCCTGCATCTGTAATTAACATGTGATGACCAGAATCCTGTGTTCAGTCTCAAGTGCTCCATTGCCCACTGGGTCTCCACTGACCACTTGTGATTATCCCCACAAAAGAAGATTTTAAATAAGTAAATACATGTGCACCTGTACGTGTTAGCACCACACAAACCTCCCCTGAAGCGCTTCATAATTAGTATGAAGAGGCTCCCATTTTTGGGTGAAGTTGAGGACATCAGTCTGCCAGTGCTTGCCTTTTATGTCCCAGTCCAGTCCCAGTCCAGATAGACCACAGGTTCGGATTACCTGGTCCATTCACTGAAGAAGTTAGTGCCCAACTCCTTATTTTATGCCCACCACACCAAGATGTAGGAAGAAAGTGCCCTATAGAGCCCGTAAGAAAATTATTTTCGCGAGGGTTCAATGGGGCACGAACGGTGAATCCTCCGCCGACTTCCCAGTCGAGAGTGGTGTTCGCCAGGGATGTGCAATGGCACCCTTGCTCTTTTCGTTATTTATTAACGGTATTGTGGCTAGGATGTTGGATGCCTGTGTCGATGCACCCTCGTTGGCGGGCATCAGGGTCCCGATCCTGATGTTCGCCGATGATACATTGATTTTGTCCAAAACACCGGATGGTCTGCAGCGCGCCCTACATATTTTCGACCATTTTTGTGGGGAACACGGTTTGGAAGTGAATGTGGGCAAGACTAAGTTGAAGACTTTCTCGCCTAAGCGGAGAGTCTGCCCAAAAATACTTCTGAATAATTGCGAGTTAGAGATGGTTAGTGTATTTACTTATCTCGGGGTCCAGATCACTAATAATCTAACGTGGTTCCACCACATAGAAAAGGCGGTCTTGAAACACCAACAGATCGCGGGAGCATTAAGGGTTGAACACAAAAAATCGAAATCTAAACCTATCAGACCAGTCCTGGTAGTTTACGACACAAAGGCCATTGGGTCTGCCCTGTATGGGGCGGAACTATGGGGCTTTGACAAGGTTCTCCCCTTGCAGACATCAGAGAATAGGTTTATTAGGGGTATAACAGGACTTCCCCAGAGTACCCCACTAATCCCGCTTGGTCTTGATCTTGGGAGAAGATCAGTCAGTGACCGAGTAAGATTGCGCCCAATTCTTTATTGGCGACGCCTTTGGACCACCCCAGAGATACGGTATTATGCCGATGGATTCCTTGCAATAATGAAAGCAGACGTTTTCCACAAAATAACATGGCTTAAACACCGTAGGGCTGCTTTAGGAGAACTCGGCCTTTCCAATCATTGGAATAATCCCTCGGGGGAAGTTATCCCCAGTAAAAGTACCATCAAAAGTTTATATTGGGATAAGGTTGATGGCAGTCTCTGGAGCAGAACAAGATCTGACACGATGGTAGGGCACTTCTTGGAATTTAAACAATGTCCTTTGTTAGAATTATACTGGGACAACATCACCGTCCCAGGAGACAGGAAGCTAATGTTCCAGCTAAGATCTGGTTCCCTCCCCCTGAGATCTTTGACGGGTAGGTGGAGGTGTACGACCAACTCGTGCTGCCCGGGGTGTGGTGCAGCCAAGGAAAGCATAGGCCACTTTTTATTCCTTTGTAAGGCATACGCAATTCCTCGAAAGTATGGCTAGTTCCTGTTTGTAGGAACTTAGGGATATCTAGTGGTGTTGAGGCGTTAAGAATTATTTTCACTTCCACTGCATTGCCTATTGTATTGGGAACAGCTAAATATTTGGGGTGGGCATGGTCTATCAGACGGAGGGCTATCTCTTTTAATGAACATTGATTTTTAGTAAATGTGTTATTAATTGTTTTTATTTTTCTCTTGTAAAAGCTTGCACAACGGTTTTTTATCATTGAGTATATAAAATGGCTAATGTATGTTGTGCTTTTATGAGTATTTTGCTCGAATAAAGCTTTGAAATCGAAAATTATTCAAACCCATGTTAGTAGAATAACTAAATAAATTTGCAGGAAACAGGCTTCATAGAGGGCTCTTCCTTGCATCATAAGATGCAGATGAAACATTGACTAATGAGGTGTTTACAACTATTAAACAAATATTACAGAACAGAAAATTAAAATAGTGCATGCTATATAAACACTTAAATATTAGACGTTTTTAAATGTGCGCCAAAAATTTGGTCTAAAATCCTGTGTAACAAAACAATATACCGGAGTCCTGGAAAAAAATCTATCATTATTCCAGTTTTTAAGAAGGGAGACAGGCGAGACCCCTCCTGTTACAGACCAATCTCCCTAATAGATTCCTCAGTAAAAATTTTAGGACGTGTTATTCTTCATAAATTAACGGTTTGACTTGACGATAGAGGGGTTCTGTCTAACCTGCAATATGGGTTTAGATCAAAAAGAAGTACTTTAGACCAGTGTCTCAACCTGCAATTGCTTTTAGATAAATACACCAAGGCTAAAGAGGGGTCAATGTATCTGGGTTTCATGGACCTCTCATCAGCATTTGACCTCGTAAATAGGTCTAAGCTATGGCAGATTTTACTTGACATGGGATTAGACCGGGCCTTGCCGTGTACTTGCGCCAATTTTTCCAGTCAGAACACATTGCATTTCGTGATGTTCTGTGGGCGATTTACGGAAGCTAGAATTAAATTCTTAGTCCCAATACTTAGGGAGGCGGGGTTTCTGCAAGTTAAGCCCACTATCTTGTACTTGCAACTACTAAAGACTCCCCGGATCACTTTTCATGTTGCTAGCTTTTTAGTGAGTGCGGTTAGAACTAAGAACAGGAGAATGATTAATGGTACATAAATGTTCAGGGATGTACTCTATATGGATGTTTTTCACTGTAAAATTGATTACTAGGGCACCCATTTTGGTTGATGCTTTTATCTTATTTATTGTGATCTTTTAATCTATGGAAACGCAGAGAACACCTTCTTAATTGGCTTAATGCTTTTCTTTTTATTATGTGTAAATAATGTATTTAGCGGAAGTGTTGTTTTGTACCATTGCCTTTTTATGATATTGAGTTATCGAAATAAAGTATTCTGACTGACTGACTGACACTTAAATATTACATTTTTGTGAAGATGCCCACTTCAAAGTAACACAACGGCTCACAAGGTTGCAACCTGAACACAACCTCCACACACAGACAAACCATGCTTTTTGTGGATTCCCCCACTGGGCTGTCTGGGTCTGAACAATAATCTGTAAACATAGGAAATGCAGTCTCCTGAAACTAAAAACAACATTTGTTTTCATAGTACCTAAAACGAGACAGCTGCAAGAAATATGGTAAAAACTCACGATGTGTACACAGTACAGAACCAGTAGCACAATGAAACTTAAGCCCCTGCCCTGCCCCCTGCAAAGTGCATTTAGGGCCCCCCTTCCTGACTTACTGGGGAGCTCTCAGGCCAGAGTACTGCACCAAGGGTGTTCCCTGGAGCTTGCTCCCCCTGGCACAGTGGGGCTGCGGGGCCCTTTGCTGCTTAGTTGAGGAGCCACCGCTGTCACTAACCCTACTGAAAACTGTGAGTAGACCTGGGTCATCAGACATGGCCTAATGGAATGGAGATGGTGTGGGAGTGAGTCTAGGTACAGATAAAACAATTAAGATAGTTGCAGTCAAGTAGGAATGTCCAGCTAATGTTGTGAGATACACAACACGTTTAACAATATCGCACTATATTAAATACAGTTACAGCACAAACAGAAGAAAATAGAAAGTGCAACAAGCACAATACACAAATGCAGCTTGGTAATCACACAATGGTAATCCCATATTCACACCTGTAATCAGGTAGCATAGCTGGGATTCACCAGTGACGTTACAGTGGCGCAAAAGTGCTGCAAGGGGTTTCATAAATTAGGCCCTCAGGGACCACAATCAGTAGAGGGGGACACTCACTATGAGTTCACTCCATTTTTTCAAAACGTGCTGTTTGTGTCAAGAATTTTAAGAATTGCTTTTAGAGGGCCAGTGCCAGCAGTCTGTGGTGTGGATAACTCTTCATGCCAAGAATAACATGCAATTCGTCAGTACCAGAATTTTGACATTCACAGAGCTCATATGTCATGGGTGACTCATATGTCAAAATTACTTCTAGTATGTCAGAGCCAGGTTTTTCTCATGGTGCCCTTCCTCCAACCTGGTGCACCACGCCCAGGATGCCATGCCTGCCCCCTCTCAGGCCAAAAATTACCTCCAATATGTCAGTACCCCCATAAATTGTTTCTGGCCTGCGCACAAGCAGCGTTCATGAAATCACAAAAGTCGTATTTTCACAAACTCTGCTAAATTAAACAAATCGAAGTTTGGGCAGAGGCTTGAGGGATTATATGGCATCTCACAGGTGGCAGGGCTGCACCCTGATGCCCCTGTTGATGAGTTGCCCTACCTTCATCTTCAGCTCACTTCCTGTACTTGGCACATTGCCTTTACCGAGGGAGTTCTCTACTCCCTTGCCTATGCATCATTCTTCACGCTAATGGCTGCCAACTTGCTCTCCTCTGCACCCAGAATACATTTTCTCCATCCCACTCGCTGCCTGCCCTTCTTGGCTGCCATCTGTGGCTCTGTGTTGTGAAGGCGACACACTGTAGCATAAAGCGGGCTTTGATTTTACAGCTTCGCGTTTACCGGATCTGCCTCTTGCTTTGTGTCTCTCGCGCTCAGATAATCTCTCCTCCTCCCCCCCCCTGCAGGTCCGAGGGGGCTGCCTTGGATCAGGAACACGCCATCAGATCTGCCTTGGCATGAAAGGATGAGCAGAAATCATCCCGGCCCCTGAGCCTCTCTCGCTCCCTTCCGCTAATTTGTCTGCATTTTCGCTTCTTACACTCTGCTCCTGGGGGAAATTTCTGAGATGAACAGAACGAACGTTTTGTAGTTTGTTTGTTCGCTCTTGTCAACTTTGTGGATTTCAGTTTTCTCTGTGTCAACACGAAAGAGTGCAGGGGCGAGTGACTCAAAATGGACGCCATCCTCCTGGCTTTGTTCCTTCTGCCATATTTACATTGTTTGTGTTGAGCTTGCAGGCATTGCAGTTTGCCTTTTCCACTAAATTCCCCGTATCTATGGCAACTCTGTGCAAAAAAAGGCCTTACTTAAACAGGGATGAGAAACAAAAGCAGTGATGTCAAGCTGCCAAAATAACGGGGCTGCGAGGCGCTATAGCAGCCCTTCTGTAGTGAGTGTGGAGACAAGAAGACTTCTTTCTGCACTCAGCAGTCCCGGCCCTGTCAGTTTCTAGTCCATGAGCCAGGAATCTGTCACACCTTCTGACAGAAGCCCCAGATCTACTTTGAAGCACGCCTCTTCCTCAGATCTCCTGAAGGAGAGGCGTACAAAGTGTTATCTCTCATTTGAAGGCTATAGACACTATTAGGCAATGGGTTTCACTATTAGGCTTATGGGATGATGCTTTGGGCACCTGAGATTCTAATGCAGCAACGTCAAGGGATTAAAGTCGTATGATTACCCGTCTCGGGGACATGTGCAGGGTAAAACGAGTCAGTGGCGGGCTGAACTCTGCAGGTGAAACATCAAGCTCACACGGTTTGCCTCACATGGAAGTGTCCTGTGTCATTCTGCATGTGTTGGGAGTGGGTTCTGGCACTCTAATTGTCAGAGGACTGAGCTTTGCCACTCTACATGTCAACAACCTTAGCATCTACAGTCTTTAAGTCGTGATCTTATTTTTAGGAATGTGCATGCAATCCTACTTAGAATTAATATTCATTTAATAAAGTGTGCGGATACTTGTAAGGATGAATGTCTCTGATAACCTGCACAGTTGAGATATTCTCACCACTGTTTTCTATGTCCATGAAGTTTTCTTTTTTTGTCTTTCTGTAACAGCCTGAGAGACATTTAATCTCATGGACCCTCAAACTACAAATTGGTGGTGTTTTTGGCCACACTTCTACTGAGTCCTGAGATGGGAGACCCTAAATTGGCATCACTGTAAATTTGGTCTCTATGGGCCCGATTCACAGAATAAACTTAAGACTCAATCCTAAACGTACTACTGTTTTGGTATTCATAGAATGAACTTACTACTTTTGGCATTCACAGAATGCACTTACTACTTTTGGTATTCACAGAATGAATTTACTCATTTCGGTATTCACAGAAGTTAGGACTACTAACTTTAGGACGCCTAAATGCCTTCTGTGAATACCGAAAGTCTTAAAATTAGGATTTTTCTCAATTTAGTAGTAGTAAAGTTAGGAGTCCTAACTTTACTACTTCTAAATTTAGAAAAAATCCTACCACACACACACTGTCTCCCATACAGATACACAGCCAACTAATCAATAACTAATATAGACACTCATGTAGTTAGTGATCAACTGATGCAGCAGGTTATACAACAACAGAGACAGTGATACACACATTCAAATAGTTAAGTTACTAACCAATGCATTTAGTGAAACACTGTTAATTACTCACTTAAACTGACAGTCAGACAGCTACTGAATCCAACATCCAGACAGTTATATATCCACTCAATCTTAAATACAGATTGGTATATATATATATATATATATATATATATATATATATATATATATATATATATATATATATATATATATGTAAAATACATATTTAAATTTCAAACACAACCACATTTACTGGATGATGGCATTAGTGATGTCATCAGTGATGTCATTTGAGATGTCAAGGGTGATGTCATCAGTGATGTCACTGACCATGTCATGAATGATGTAATATGTGACATCAGCAGTGCATTGCTGGCGAGCAAGTTATAGTTAGCTTAACTAACTACAAAGGAAGAATTTCAATGGATTTGTATGAGTGAAATGTCCAGCTAACTATAACACCCCTGAGCCCTTTGTTTTCTTCACTGAATTTCAAAGGCTTTTTAAATGCAATTTCCAACTATAAAGTGCTTGTAACCTATGGTTTTTTCATTGAATTTTCAAAGGTATTTTATAACGTGCCTGAAACCTATGGGTTCTTCAGTGAATTTCAAAGGTTTTTTAAATGTTAATTTCTAACTATAATTTGCCTAAAACCTATAGTTTTTTCAGTGAATTTCAAAGGTTTTTCAAATACTAGTTTCTAACTATGCCTACAGAGGTAGGACATGGGAAGAAAGAAGAAAAAACGCACAGAAAGAAGCAAAAGAAATGCATAAAGAAGCAACAGAAGTCCACAAAGACGAAGAAAGTACAGGAAGAAGCACGATATGTGCAGAAAGAACCGAGGAGCAGAAAGAGTCCTTGTTACAAAATCACCCTGTGCCCACAACCTTTTTTCAGACTGGTACTGGTGGTAAATGACTCTGACTAACAAGGCCTAGAGCCAGTGGAATGCTAAAAGACACTTAGAATACACTGAAAACACCTACATACACTAGGGAACACTATCCATTGGGGTACCCCTGTGATTAGCATGACCTCCTCTGTAAGGCACTAGTACATAATAGGGCAGGGGGATTAAAACGACCTTTTAAAATGTGCTAAGGAGCGAGTTTGCACAGTGGTGAAGGGAGGGGGGCCTGAGGTGACATTGTGCAAACACGCCCTGTGGCCGTTTTAAGTTGGGAGATTAAGTCCCCTTGAATACTGACTGTCCCTGGGTTCCAACTAGCCAACCAGGTACCTCCAGTAAGCGCCACAGAGCTGCATTGCAGAGAGGTGTAAAAAAGGGGCGTGGTCTGGACCACCTCTCTGCAACGTAGACCTCTGGCGCTTTTTGGAGGTACCTGATGGGCTAGTTGGCCCCCAGGGGCCCTTTAGGATTGAAGGGGAATTAATTCCCCAACTTAAAATGCACCACAGGGCGTGTTTGCACACATCACCTCAGGCCCCTTTCCCCTCCCTTCACCACTGTGGAAACACGCCCGTGCCATGTTTTAAGTTGGGGGATTAAGTCCCCTTGAATCCTGAGGGTCACTGGGGTCCAACTGACCAGCAGGGCCTGGTCAACAAAAAAGCTGTCAGTCATGGCTCTTTATAAACATAGTTTATAACGAACCATGACTAAGAACGCTGGCTTTGAGGCTGAAGCCAGTGCAAGTCTGACAGTGCATCAGTGAGTTAAGAATAATAACATAAATATATATTCACCCCCTGCATGGCATGGTTCACCTCTGGTCCTCCTGCTTCAGTCCCTCTGCACTGGTCTGGCCTGCAGGCTGCAGCTGTTCTCCACACCAATCCCAACGCTGCTCTCATGCTGCTGATAATGTTAGCAACATAAGTACAGTGCCATGATTGGCTAGAGCGGGTTGACTCGAGGCTCCCGCAGGCTCTGGAGACCTGTGCCTGCTCTTCACCTAGCTGTCTTAGACAGCTGGGTGGAGAGATTTACACTGTGCATGTCAGGCTGGCCTTTGCAAGAAAGCCGGCCAAAGTGACATACACACTGTAAACTGGCAGAGTGAGCACCACTCCCCTGCTGCCAGTCAGCAGCAGTGGCCCGCCCCCAAACATGGCTTAGGCTGGGAAAACGGAAAAATAAAATGGTAATAATTTATTTCACGTTTTGCGGCACTCGCAGTAGGGGCGATGCTCCTCTGCCCTAATGGAGGGGCTGCCGCTGTTTGGATGCCAAGTGTCTATTCCCGAGCAGTTCTAGCATTCTCCTGATGGCTTTGAGTCACAACAGGAAGACTGCCATCTGTTGAGTGGTGCTGTTTTTACCCTTCCATTTAAAACAGCATTAGCAAAGGCAATAGGTATCGCTTATACTAGAACTATTGGCAATGCCAATATGTTTTAGCCATGTTGTACATAAGTGTGGCTGCTGTTCAGCATGGCAAAAAGTTAGTAGGGTAAAGGAGAGTGAAGTGGAGTGTCATGAAGTGAAGTAGGTACAGTGTTATGGAGTAGCATAGAGAGTCATGGAGTGGCATAATGTGGCATGGAGTGGTGTAAAGTAGAGTTGAATGGAGTGAAGTGGAGTGTCATGAAATGGCATTTAGTGGTGTAAAGTGCTGTGGAGGGAGTATGGTGTTGTTGATGTGGAAGGGCGTGAAGAAGAGTTAAGTGCGTAGAGTGGCGTAGAGTGTTTCGTTTCCGATCCTGAAAGTCCATTGAAATTGATCAGGTAAACAACATCTGGGTCGCAGATTACTGTTTCTGCTCTATTTATCTTTGAGAGGAGTCCCAACTTTGATTATTCTGTTTCCCATAGTGAAAACCTGCCATCAAGGAAATCAAATTCCGGAATTCCCTAATGTGACTGTGAGCTATAACAGGCTTTCTTTCTTTTCCTTACAAGTAAGTCTGACCCTATACATAATCAAATATAGGAATGCCATAGAAACTTTATGGTGCCCATTCTAGAACCTTAGGGTCTATGCATCATACTGTGCTATCTGGAGGCAATATGTATTTGTAGACATGCTCATGCACATATGAAGAGTTAACTGTAATTCTAATGTTTATGTTTTATTAATTTTGCAAGTATAAATGACGCCACACTGTCTTTTTCAATACTGAGTACTGAACCTTTGCCATAATTTGTTCTGTTTTAAATCATGTCTGGAAACATAATTAGTAATACATTAGAATGTCTCTCTTGCTAATTATGCTGCAACACATACAGAACATTATCATTGATTTATGTATTATGTTACTTTCTAGGGGTCATCGGCTCATACCCAACAATTTGTCCTGATGATGGTCTTGTAACTAATTTTGATAAGACCGAAACGTCGACCTTCACGTCCACTCCTGCTATTGTTGACACCTTGCGTTCAGTGTCTTACTACGAATTTAGTAGTAGACATTGTAACATATGTAACAGCTGGGACGTATTCTCATGTACTGTTGGACTAATGAATGTTTTCCTTGTACATTAGAATTTTTATGTTTGATTCTATTTAACTGATGAATAACCCTTATAAATTGCTTCTAAATAATAAAAATGTGTGATACATAATCTCTTTGTGTTGCTTCTCTTTATTTGTCTGGCTAGTGTGGTAGCCTTACATTGTGACTTTGTGCACTGTCCCAAATAATTGGACTCTTCCAATACAACAAGGCAACTGATGTCTACAGCTAGGATCCAATACACTTTTCAATAGAGATCCTTAAATGCTGCTTAGTAAAGTGTGAAACAAATCCCTTGCTGGCAATTTGTTTTTGATAGATCAACTCTAACTGGGGCATAGGCCCTTTGGCCCAGACTGCCCCCGGCCTCTAGAGGCCTTCCGCTGTCTTCCACCAGAGTGGCCAAAGTAAATCACTGTGTGATTGGGATTGGGAGCTGTCCCCAGCACTTGAAGCATTCATGACGGTGGAGTCTTTCGGCGCCGGGATTGTCACTTACGCTGACGACACCCAGCTCCTCTTTGTAAGCAACAAGGATGGCCTGTTTGACGATGCCCAGGTCAGGGGCTGTTTGAGCGCTGTTTTTGAGTGGTTTGGACGTCATGGGCTGAAGTGCAACTCCGCCAAGTCGGAGTTGCTCTTCTTTGGTTGTACCTCTGAGCCTGATTGGAAACCCTGGTGGCCGCAAGATATGTTTCCTCCCACTAGTTCGTCTTTGAAAGCCAAAAACTTGGGAGTTTTGATTGACAATGAGCTATCTTTCGGACCGCATATCTCATCTCTTACTGGGAAATGTTTCGGCATCCTTCGGATGCTTCGTAAATTCCTCCCTCTAGTCTCCATCCAGCACAGAAAAATCATTGTCCAGGCACTGATTGGCTCTAGGCTTGATTATGCTAATGTCTTGTTCCTGGGACTTCCCAAATATTTGGTCAGGCGTCTGCAAATCGCCCAGAATTCTGCAGCCCGAGCCATCTTTGGTCTTCCTAGAAAAGCCAGAGCCACTGATCTTCTCTCAACACTACACTGGCTTCCTATTGCTAAAAGGATTCTGTTTAAAACTTTGACCACGACTTTCAAGGCCCTACATGGCATAGGCCCCAAATATATTTCTAAACGATTGTCCTGGTATAACCCCCCCAGATCTCTCAGATCTTCGTCCCTATCTAAAATGAGTGTTCCCATTATCAAGCGTGCTAGAGCAGGAGGACGGTCTTTTCGCTACTTAGCTCCTCATGCTTGGAACGACCTCCCAATCTCTTTGAGACAGACCTCTAGCCTTCTGTCCTTCCGAAAGGCCCTTAAGACATGGCTTTTCCCTTAATTTGATGCTGCTTCCTGTGTCCTCACGTCCTCTCAGTGTTATGTTCTCCCTTCTTCGGTTGGGTTTCCTTCGATAAAGCGCCGGGATACTCCGTGGAGTGGCCGTGCGCTATAGAAGTATAAAAATAACATAACATAACATAACATGTTTCAACTCACTTGGGTGCCTGGAGCAAAATCCCTTGTTGAAATTCCAGCATGCCCCTGTGGTGGATCCTGCCGTTTTCTGTGAAAATCCAGGCCCCCGCTCTGTGAGGAGCGGGACATGACTGAAAGGACCGATAGGGCACTGGAAAGCCGCAGGTGGTGTGAATGGGCGCTGAGGATTGGGTGGATGACATCCACTGCATCCAGAGCTCCAAATCCACCTCACCCGTGATTTGTAAGGGTTAATACCGACCCTGGCCCTAAATTCTTCATCATAGCTCAACCAGGCATATCCCCCAAAATGCATGTGTGCCTTGTGGATAATATCCATGGTTTTCAGCAAGACAATTGCTCTGTCTAAATGCCGCTCGCAGTAAATGCTGGCATAAATCAAAAAAGGAGAGGTCCAATTATCCAAGTTAATGAGCACCCTCAGTCTCCTCGTCAGCTCCCACTACTCCTCTTTAGATCCCTCCTTCATCTGTATCTCCCTATGGAAGAGTTTGACCACATCAACATATTCATGTTTCTAGATTCTATTTTTATATTTTGGCCAAAAGATGTGACCCCAATGGCATCGCCAGGCCCATGTAAGGCAAATGTAATGTATTGCGACTTATATAGCGCACGTATCACCCGAAGGCATCAAGGCGCTTGCTTTAAGAACCAGTCCTGGTTTTTTTCCCTGTGAGATAACCCCTACTGGGCATCCCCAAGGTGAAAGCGAGGCATCCCGCAGCGGGTGGGCCGCCGTAGTGGAGATTAAGCAAGCTATTGCCCAGAGTTGCAGTGTGGGATCCCATGATTAGAGTAGGCACCGAGGCGAGAATTATCGAGTCCGCGGACATTTTTGGGCTCAGGACCCTGCCGCGGCGGGAATTGAACACTGGTCCCGGGCCAGACCTCTGCATCAGGGTCTGCCGCTCTAATCAGTGAGCCACACTCCTGTTTGTGATGTTTGTCGTCTACCTTCTCCTCCTTCCCATCCACCCCAACTGTACCATCTGTCTGGACGTCGGTACCCCTTAAGACCTTTGTCTGCCACAGGCCCCACAGCAGCACTACCTTCGCTGCCCCCAAGCTCTCTTATCTCCCCGTCACCCACTCCCACTGACTGGCAAGCCTTCCCTTTTAAACATGCATCCCCATCCCATGCCTTCCACCACTCACCATTACCTCATAGCCCACTATTAACTGCTTTGTCCTCGCGCCAGCTGCTGCTGCTCCGCTGCTCGTGGGCTTTACCTTATCCTTGCTTCCCAATTGCAAAACACCAACTTTCCCAGTTATCTGCGCCGCTGCCCCAGAGCGACCTGTGACCTCCTCGTCATCATTGCGTAACTCTCCCTCTTCCCATTCTTCGCTCTCATCCTCATAATCCAGCACCAGCTGAGCCTTACCCTCAAAAGCACCACACACAGGCTCCTTCACTGCAGTTCTGAGTGTGTGAGCCCTTGCCAGAGGTCAGGCCACCACAGACCGCCCTACTGCTATGGGCCAACATCCTGGGGCTGTCTTGCACCCCGTTGGCATTACAACCTTTATATCTGCCACACTAGCTGGTCTCATTCTCCCATACCAGACCAGACTGCTCTGACCTGGGGGATCCTCCGTACCACCGGCCTCACAGTCGTTCAGGCTGTCACCTTAACCCCCTCACTGGTCCAACTATCTGAAACCCAAACCTACTGCCCTCACCTATTTTCCCACCTGCCTTTCCCCCATCTCATCATCCTCTCTTGCTTGAGGGTCCCCTCCCCACCCAGCTGAGTGGACTGCCACCCGCTCTCTGGCTTCACACATTCGTGCTCACCTCTCATCTGTCTGCTGGATAATGTGGTGCTGCTCCTTTAGTCGCGCCTCAAGGTCTAACCCTTGCCATGTGCTAAGCAGTCGGGGCATGAGGGCATCCCACCCTCACCTGGGCCATCTGACCTCGTGTCATCCAGTCTGACTGGGCCACCTTCCCCCTTGTCTCAACAATCTGGGCACCAGCCCTCTTGGATTTTTTTACTTGCTGGCCTGATGGCCAAACTCCCTATTCATTCCTACTCCTGGGGGAGGGCCTCATCGAGAAGTCTATCGGTCCATTTCCCCCGGGAGATCATTTAATGGCTCGTAGGGGCTAGCGTATACACAGAGCAGTGCAAGCTCTGGATTGGAAGGCCTCGTCCCCCGCTCTCCTCCTCACCCGATTCACTTTGGAAAGGGTGCCGTGTGGGTAGGCTCTTCCTCCTGCCTCTGCACTTGGCTTCAGCAGGGTCCTTCTTGGTGGCATGCCCTGACCTCCTGTTGTTTGACCTGGGGGTGGCGGCTCAGGCATACAAGCTGCTGCAGCAACCCTGCCAGACGTGGATGTATGACATTACAAAGCATACATTTACAATGCATACCATTACAACAAAACTTTTACAACGCAGGATCCATTACAACGCATGCCATTATAACGCAGCTGCTATTACAACGCATGCCATTACAACATAAGTATGGGTAAGTATTATTTTTTTTTTTATTAATGGGAATGTAATAGTAGTGTAAGTGTTGGATAGTGTAGGGGTTAAAATTACTGTTCTAACTCTAGGGGGGTGTAATATTAGGGTAAGTGTTGGACAGTGTAGCGGTTAAAATTACTATTCTAACTCCAGGGGGGCCTAAAAGTAGGGTAAGTGTTAGATGGTGTAGGGGTTAAAATGTAATTAAATACTTACCCATACTAACATTGTAATGGCATGGATTGTAATAGCAGCTGCGTTGTAATGGCATGCGTTGTAGTGGCATGCGTTGTAATGGATCCTGCATTGTAAAAGTTTTGTTGTAATGGTAGTGCACTGTTTTAGTTGCGTTGTAATGGCTGTTTCCCGCCAGAAGCAGAGCACGTTGGGCGACTCATTCTGACCCAGGCTTGGTCGAGGCGCCGGGCCTTAAGAGATCAGCCTAACCCGCCTTGCCCAGGGCAATCGACGTGGCCCGGACCCCATCACTGTCCTGCGCTGCCATTGCCGGAGCTCGACACACCAATATGCCAGGTAGGCCCGCTTGACCTCACATTACTTTTTCCACTAACTTTTTTAACCCTTCCCTCCTGGTGGTGCTTGGTGTCAACAAGAGGCCAGACACACCTCTCCTGACACGGTTTAAGCCCTAAATACACCCGCCCCTTCCCCAACTAGCCCTAACCCCCACCTTCTCCTTCTGGTATTGCCACAAAGTACCCCAGGGGAAGACTGGTCTGCGACCCTCACTTACCCCGGGGGACAGCAATGTCATCCTTCTCCTCACTGATTTTTGTGTGGAGGGAAATTGAGATGAAATTCTGGTGTCATGAATGCAAAGACAACAAATTCCCACCATGTATCTCCCCAGTCACATTGGTAGGATGAAAAGGGTATAAACCCTAGCCAGTACGTTCTGTGTCACATTAGGAACAGTAAAACAACTTTTGA
This sequence comes from Lissotriton vulgaris, assembly GCF_964263255.1. Classification (NCBI taxonomy): domain Eukaryota; kingdom Metazoa; phylum Chordata; class Amphibia; order Caudata; family Salamandridae; genus Lissotriton; species Lissotriton vulgaris. The sequence continues at coordinate 149,013,309 of NC_141693.1, forward strand.
AGCACTAAGTGCAATGCCACTTTATCTTATATACAACTTGCGGACATTTTGCATTTGAGAACCTAATTCTATGTGATGTCATCATAAGAAACTATGTGGCCCAGGATGCTGTTTTCCAGGCTCAAACTTCCCTTTAAGAAACCATCTGAATCTGCCATCATCATTTAATTTTTCATTTGATGTGAACTAAAACTACAACTCCTAGAATTCACCTGTTTAAGAAACCATGGACGTCTGCTATCTTTGTTTAATTCTTTCAATTGATGTGGAACAAAACTGTAACTACAAGAATTCACTTGTTTGTAAAATGTTAGCTCTGGCTTAGAATCTAAAACCTAAAGGGCATATTTATCAAAACGTCATGTTACGCAGTGACTCCCTGTCAGGGAAAAGGAAGTAATACACTGTATTTAATTTAATATGGTGCTTTCCTGCCTTTTCCCAGCTCTGGTGCACAATGTGCTGCCGAGGGCCAACGCCGGCACACTTGCACCATGGTGCAAGGGTGCCTGCGTTGTAAGCAGGAGTGTTTTTGTGTGGGAGGGGCACCTTCCTGCACAAAACAATCCCCATAGGTAGTTTTCTCTTTCTTTGTGCGCTACAGAATGGAGAACACAAAGAAGGAAGAAAAACGAGGAGAAATAAAGATGTTCCTCCACGGTAGGAGGAAACTGGGGATGGTAGCATTTTGACACATTCCCAGGTCTACCAGTAATAGTAAATCTGGAAATGCACCGAAATCCATGGGTGTTGCATGGGAACACCCATGCATCATCCATAGAATGTCTCCCTGGGGAAGAGTAACACAGAGCAACGCAAGCAATACATGGGTGGATTCACGGGAACACCCATGCTCCATCCATCTAAGGCCTACTTGAGACAAAATAACTTAAGGCAGCGCTCTGCACTGTACTGCTTTACTTTGTATTTACTAAACCACGCAAAGTGGCTTTACATGACTTAGTGAATGCCAAAAACAGTTTTGCTAAACCATAGTAAATCTGGGCTCATATAGGATTTTTTTGCTCTAAGCCAATCATCTTGTGGTTGTATTCTCATTTCTCTGACATACAGCGTTAAGAGCCTCATGTTACACAGATCCCTCCCCCATCTTCTCATAAGCCATAATGTTGAACCCACCCATCTGCATTGAAGGCGTAGAGGCAAGGACGACGCAACTCATTGATAAATATGGCCCTAAATCTCTTTGATGTCACTGGAAGACTCTATGTAGCATGGGATCCTATTTTTCATGTTGGGATTTCGTTTTAGGAAACCATCTAAATGCGCTACCTCCATTTCATTGTTTCAATTGATATGAACTGAAAATACAACGTCCAGAATTCACCTGTTTATGACATGTTACCTCAGTCTTGAAACTTGCAGGACATTTCTTTCATGGAAAAAATTATGAAAATCATTGCAACTAAAACGGGACAACACCGCACCCAAATCTTCCTTGGAGAGTTCAACCTAAACTGGAATGATTTCAATAACCCTGAAGTTAGCAGCTTTAAAACCTATCTTGCTGATCTGAACCTGACCAAAATCTGTGAGTGCCCCACACATAACTGGGGAGCAACCTTAGATCAAATCGTTGCGAAGACCAATTCCATTCAACTTGAATCTATCCTCCCCTGTGATTGGTCTGACCACTAACGCATCACATTCCGCATCACTGAATCGGTGAGATCAAACTCAGCTCAACTAACAAAATCTAAATTTTGGAAAAAGACCATGCGAGATATCAACCAAAGTCAACAGACAGCTCTCAGTAATAAACATCCTGCCTCCTCCTGGAGCCATGTCAGATGTTCATGATTTCACAAACCACTACACTTATTCCATGGAGAATATTCAAGACTCAATTGCACCATTTCAGCTAAAAGACTGTCCACCAAGGACTCCAAACCATGGCATAACGGCAGCCTCAATACAGAGAGACGCTACCTCGACAAGAACCTTAACATGCAGAGACGCATATGTGCGTCCACCAAAGTACCGAACCTCCAAATTAACATCCTAAGAAAACTAAAAGCCTTCCTCCCCTTAATGATTTCAAGTCTGCAGTACAAGTCCTAGTGATTCCCAGGTTCGACTATGGAAGCACAACCCTCTGCAGCTTTTGCTGAGATCCACAACGACTTGCCTTAGGGCGTCTCTCTGCTGCAAGGCCCATCACTGGATCCAAAGAAACAACCACATCACCTACAATTTGAAATCCCTCAACTGGCTACCTTATGAAGCTAGAATTCAGTTCAAAATTGCCTGCTTGACCCATAAAGCCCTAGACTACATCAACCCGATATGCATCACTTTGGAAGCTAGATCTGTCCGATGGCTGCAGATCATCCAGAATCTCAAGCGCCTTACTGTTGAAACCATAGAGATCAAAAAAGCTAAATCTACAGGCAAGCTTTCTTGTGTATTGCCTCAAGAATTTGGATTGCCTTGTCCCCTGATATCTACCTGAATCCTTCAAGAGCAGCTTTCAAGATAGAAGTTAAGCTTCTACTTATGAAGACATTTCTGCCCTAGATCCTCGGATCTGCTCTCTTCGGATCGTTCATGACATATCAATTACACTCATGACTATTGCTCTCCTTTTCTGTTATTGTGTTTGATTTATTACTCCTGACATTGTTTTGTACCTTGCCTTATCAGGGGTGATGACTTATTCTTTATTGTTCTTGACTTTTGATACTATTGATTCTATTTGTCTTTGATCTACTGTTAAGCGCTCTGACACCTGCAGGGGTCATGTTAGTGCTGTATAAAACTTTGTAAATAAAATACATAAATAAATTGATGATATGGAGTCATCCAGTCTCAGATTCAGAGGCCTCCGTGTTCCATCTGCCACCCACATAATATGCAGACCACAGACCTCATGGGTGACATTTACCCTTATTTAATGCAATGTGGCGCTGCAAGGGAACTTGCTACTGAGCAGTGCATGAAGATGGGAAACAGAAATGAGCCACATCTTTTAAGATATGGTGCACTTCTACTCTCTCCTTGCTCTGTTGCACTGTGTCCTGTGTAGCGCCAACGCAGTCACCCTTGCACAATATGGTGCAACTGTACCTGCGTTACTGGTAGGTTTGTTTTTGTGCAGGAAGGGACCCCTTCCCGCATAAATCAATTACTCTTTCTATGTGTGATACATAATGCAGCACTCATGGCAGTGAGAGGGGAAATAATTATATTATTATAGTTTGGTATGCACACCATTTGGGCACAACCCCAGGTTTGCCAGTCTTTGTAAATTGGGGTCTGCATCAAAATACATGGATGGATGCACGGGAACGCCAATGCTCTACCCATCCAAGGCCTACCTCAGGCAAAATTACTCAAGGCAGGGCTTTGCACTGCGTTGTGTTACTTTGTATTTACTAAACCGCGCAAAGTGGCTTTTCGTCGCTTACTAAATGCCAAAAACAATTCTGTGTTCGGGTTACACCACAAAACTCGAGTAACCCCAAGTGAAAACCATAGTAAATCTGGGCTTAATATATAATTTGTTTGCGCTGAGCCAATCATCACATGGTGTGATTCTCATTTATCTGACCTACACCATTAAGATCCTCATAATACATGGACCCCTCCCCATCATCATAAGCCATAATGTCGAACCCACCCATTTGCATCAGAGGCGTGGGGCAAGCCACACTCATTTGAATGCAGTTTATTGGAAAAAGAGGCCAAACGGAACAATAGTTAAACACGCGCTGCTGACATTACCACACTTTAATTCTGCTGATCCTGTTATTTTGCCTTAATGTGATGAGAAAATAATACTAGGTGAAAACTTATTGATAGCGGTTTCCTCAATTACATATTAAGTCAAATGCAAAATGTCCTCCACTGTTAAGCCGGGTTTCTGCAATCGCATCTGAATTGCTGGTTGAGCGGACAATGATTTTATGCTTCTCTGTGATTCTATTAGCATAGATCTCCAAATCTAATTACACAAAGATTTTCATTTGATTTCTTTTTCTTGATTTGACAGTTTTATTCCATGTAACAGAAAATGCAAATTGGAATAAAAGTCACAAGGAAAATAAATGTAGCAAGTTAATCCCCATTTCCCTGTGTCTGGCGCTCTCTGCTATCTTAATCAAGTCAGTCACTCGCCTGAAAAACTAGTGCCATGTGTAGACAATGCTTTGAGTTTTTCATCTCTTGAGGGCGCCTAACAAAAAAACAAAAAAATGAATGTGTCTGTCTGTAATGCAACTGGTGCTCATGTAAAGCCCTCTGATACCTTCGGATCAAGTTCGTGCTATATAACATTCGGAGGGGAAAAAAGGGGGGAGGATTTGGGGATGGGAGGGGTTATGACTTTTTAGATCGGGCTTGACAGTTCAGCTGTCTAGCTGACCTATTGCTACAAATTATTGAATTATACACAGTGGGCTTTGCTTCTGTCCAGCTGAAAATGTCTCTCTCATCTCATGCTCTCATGCTATTGACAATTTAGTATATCATTACACTATGCATGATGAACTGTTTACCATCTCCAAAGTAATCTGAATAAAAAAAATTGCATTCTATATCTTGTATATGCATTGTATGCACAAAGCAATAATTTTTAGGTCGCGCCTACTAGACAGTGCATGCTATCTGGTTTGCAGAAAGACCTATTGTCAGCTTACAGTGACCTTAGAGCCTGCCATTTGCTTACCATTGGTTGGCCTTATTGTCACTCTCATGTCCTTGCTTTTCATTTGTCAGCTTGTGTGGGCTTTCCTTCCTGTTCTTCTCTTTACCCCTCTGTTGGCCATCTTTTGTGGGGTTTAGCTCGAGATTTTTGCCTCAAGTGTTTGCGCTAGTTGTGCACTTTACCCCTGCTAAACGGTGGTAAAATGCCTGTGCTCTTCCTTTCAACATCATGCAAATAGTTACTTAAAAAAAGCCTAGTATATCATACAAATTGTGTGCGTGGTCTGTAAGTAAAATGCCACCAGTGGAGTGTGGCACATATTGTGCTATCCACTACTGTGAGAAGTTGGCCTGATATATGATGTTTCCAATTCTGGAACCACCTTGTATCAGTCCAAACAACCCTTATGATGATTGGTTGTAAGTCAACCTTATAGACCAGTTATCCTAGTGGTAACATGGACAAAGCAGTCTTAAGCTAAACTCTGAAAGGCATGTGAAGCCAGCTGTATTACCATACACAACCCCCTTGAATACCAAATGAAAGGACACCACACAGATATATATTGAAAATATATAGATTTATTAACTACAAATATCCCCTGGACTCTTTATGAGCACAGAAGCACAAGCGTTTAAACACAAGACAGTTTAAAATACCCAAAAGTTGCACAATATGGATGAGCCCTAGGGGCCACCTAAACCATATACTAAGAAAGTGGTATAAGAGTTACCAATCGAAAAGGAAACAGGCCTAGGGCCTTGGGAATCGCTGGAGCTGATCAGGACTAGCAGTGACTAAGTCGGGAAAGGCCCGCGGGACTCGGGTGCAGGGTTTAAAGTGCACGCACTCACCAATGTTAAGTCTATGGTGCGTAAAAAGTACAAGGTTAGTTAGTTCGGAACCTTCCGAGTGACCTAGAAAGCTGAAACTTGAGACACAGGCCCTAGAGGTGTGTACAAGTGTAGGAACACCGGCGGAGCTGAGTTACCTCACCCACAGGAAGCGGGTGCATAGGGCCGAAGTAGTGTCGGCTTTCGTCACGCAGGTCGATGGTGCTTGGAGCTGAAGATGCTGCAGGCGGCACAATGTGAAGAGTTCCGGTGGATCCAAGGGTGGATCTGAAAATGTGAAGACCTGAAAGAAGAGGGGACAATGTTCAAAGTCACTAGCCAGTGACTACCGTGGAACCAGATTGGAACCAGGCGATGTCGGGTGCAAACGGGCATTGAGGTGTAGTTCTCTCTGCAGCCACGTGGACACCGGGGGTCAAGGACGTCCAGGAGTCACTCACAAGCTGTCCCACGCAGGCTTCTCGCTGTTGACGGTGTCGACAACTTGATCGGAGCAAACAGGCCTTGGCTAATGCAAGCCACGCAGGAGTTGAAAAAGGCTTATCACTCGGACCAGCAAGGTCAGAGCGGGTGCTCCTTTTCACAGGAGCGAGGGCAAGTGTGGAGCAACCAGACCCGCAGTGTAGTTTGTTGGTTTCATTGCCAAGATGGCCGCTGACCACGTGGCTAGTGGCCGGGATGGCGCGTCAAGTGGCACAATGCAAAAGGGCCCCACGCAGATCGTGGAGATGCTGGGGGCTGATCTTCGGTGCAAAAGCTGCTCGGGGGTAGGGGTTACCAGTCCCCAAAGCACAACATCGAGGATGCCTCTGATGCTGCGCAGTCAGCTCTTTGGGTGTCTTCCAAGATGTCTGGTCCCACGTCTCTTGGTGCCTCCACGGGTCCCTTCTTTGCAGGGACTGTGGATCGGGCTGTGAGAAGTCTGAGAGTCTGAGTCTTGTCAGGCTCTGGGCTCGGGCTCCGGCGGGAGGTGGCGGCAAAGCAGATGTCGATTCGCTGGTTGGTACCTGCTTTCACAGGGTGGCCACTCCTAGGCCACAAGGGAGATTCTCTTCAGTCTTCTGTGCAGCAGAATGTTGAAGTCCAGTCGTCTTCTTCGTGTAAAGTTGATTTCAGGATGATCTGCTGTGCAATGGCACTGCTCCCACTCTTATTCCCAATCTGAGGGGTGGATCACCTACTAGGTCCCTCCTCTGGGTGGGACCAGGAAGGGGGGCGGTTACACCCCCTTTCCTTTTCCAGCTCCTCGCCAGCCCTGGGTCTGGAAAGTCCCAGGACCGGTTTGGACTGGCTTATGCACGGGGACACCTTGTGTGCCCCGGGCATGTCTCAATCTATTCAGCCCTGTCCTACCCATTACACAAAACCCTGTCTGGGGTGGTGCTCGCACCTCCCAAGGCAGGAAACCCTTTGTCCAAGCCTTCCTCGCTGGAAGGACTCCCAGCAGCAGGAGGTCAGACTTGTGTCTGTGGTGGCAGCATCCATTTTGTGATGCTGAGGCTCTGGTTAACTTTAACCGGGGTTAAGGCTACACACATGCTGTGTCCCTCTAGAAGGGTGGAATGCTATCCCCGTCGACAGAACTGTCGAGGGGATAGTATTCCAAATCGTATGAGACCTTACTCGACATGTTTTGATAAAGCCAAACCAAAGTTAGCATATAACCGCGAGGATTATAATGCACTTAAGAGTATATGGTATGGCAATATCCTGGAACAGCTAAGGGAGTGGTTCCCGACAGCTGCAGACAGGCTCAGCTCATGCTAGAGCACCATCTCACTTATTTCCAAGCACTCTGCCTCCAGGATTGAAGAGGCCGTCCATACGAGTGGCTGATAGGAACATATGTGTCCAGTTTAAGGTTAGATATAGGGATACTATATCTAAGTAAGAGGTGATTACACAAACTTACCCCAGCTGAGTGATCAGCCAGTTGTGTCAAATATGGAGGCCAGGCCAGGGGTGGCACAATACATGCTGCAGCCCCTGGTAGGCCTTGGAAACACCTATGCCCTGGGTACCTAGGGTACACTGTTACAGGGGCCAACAAGGTGAACCAGTTCCAATTGTGTATGCACCTAAGGTACATGGAGTCCATTTTAAGGAGAGAGGAATCAGCCTGGGGCCCTGAATAGCAGGATCCCAGGCCAAGTATGTAAAAAACCAGCTAAACACCAGGCAAAAAGTTTGGGGGTAACCATAGTCAGATATTCACCTTCCTACAACTACAGTGACAGTGCAAACATGGCTTATCATTGTAGCTCGACTGTTGCAGTTTTAAACTGCTTATTCATTGTGTCAAAATAATCCCTTTTGAAAGGTCAAAAGGTTTGTTATAAAATTTACAATGCACTGCTAAGTAGGCCTTATTACCTATGAGGCAAAGTGTTTGGTAATTATGTCAGATATGTAGTATTTTTAAGATAAACATGTCCTTACAGTGAAAAGGCCCAAAAGCTATTTTCACTATAGTAACGCTGGATGTTCTGTACGAAAACATGGGGTGACATTATTTCATTTATTAATGCTAAATTTTGTTCGAAAACAGCTAGAAATATAATCCATTGGCTCTTTTGAATAGTTGTTTAAAAATCCAATTTAATGGTTAAAATAAAATTGCAATAATTATTAAGGAATAGGGTACTTTTAGAAAGTAAGATGTTTATTGCCTAAAATCTCAGTAAACCCATCACCATGAGCTCCGACTGTCTTCTAGCATCTGAATAGACCCCTTCATGAAGTGTGAAATCTGCTACGTGATCAGTGACAGTGGCCTTGTCTGTGGAAAGCTGCTGCTGTTCCCTTGGCAGGCTGACCAGACGGCTGTGCCCAGGAACTTGATTTACTTAAAAGAAGGTTTACCCTGTCAAATGCACACGTTAGCTGACACCTGGGCAGGGTTCTTCTTTCTTTTCTAAGCCGGGTGGGCTCCAATCACAGTGGGTGAGGAGCTGCTCCCAGGACTGCTTTAATCTGATCATAGTGGAGGGGTTGCTCATTTCCCTGGCCACAGTTCTGGGGTGGGCATACAGGATCTTCTCAGTGGAACAAAGGTATTACCATCTTGGATTTAGGCAGAAAGGGGCACTTTTGGATTGTTTGTACTAGGGCACATAGGAAATGCTGCAAAAGTGGTTGGGATTACCCCTGGGAACTTTTATCCTAGTGGTTAAGGCACCAACAGGCTGGTTCCAGGCATAAATGTAGCAACCTCAGTGCCTTCCTTAGAACACATGCATTTTATGCATCTGAGTAAGATCAGAAAACTGCACTTGTTCTCAGTGACCAGAGAATAGACCTGAGGGATTTGACCTGCTCCATCAGTACCCAGGGCAAAGAAGTAGATCCAAGGTTGATAAGGTTGACCTCCTGTTCAAGCTACAGAAACACAACAAGTTCAGGAGACCTTTTCTGAAACTGCCCAGCTGATGAGTTCTAGCTTGACTTACCCAGGACCTGGTGATGGCCTCTGCTGGGGTAGGTCTTGACCTTTAAGTGCTGTTCTCAAGGCCCTGGACCCTTGTGTGGTGTCAAAGTATACTCCTCTTATCCCTCTTGAATACATGGATCTTAGAAACATTTTGGCTTCAAAGATCTCCGGAGGACCGGGAAAACCTGAAAAGTCAATCAGATGAAAATGCATTGGCTGGTTGGCTGAATGTTAAGGTATCTCTAGCTCTGGGCTTTTCCGCAGCAACAAATATGATTCAGCAAGACCTCAGGGAGAAGGTGTTTGGCCTTGTGGCACTCTCTTTGGCTACAGGCTGCAGCCATGCCCCTCTGGAGGAACCCAAGCTCCAAAAAAGTGACTGAGTCCTAACACAAAATCCCCACCGGGCCAAGAAGACAAAAGAATCCATCCCATTAGGACCTTCTCCCAGGAGCGAAATTCAAATTTCTCCTACTCTGATCTTTCCCACCAAAAGTCAATGGCTTCACCAGGACTTCGTCCAACGACTACCAGACATTGTGTAGCCCTCTTCAGCTACAGCCTGCTGCCCTGCCTGCTGTAGGTTGAACATGGTTTCTGTAGCAGACCCGAGATCCATCGAGGTTAGCCTTCACTTGCACCTGGGTACTGGTCAAGTGTAACCAGACGCCAAGGTTGGTGCTTAGCAGTTTTTGGCTTTATTTCTATTTTAAAAAATCATATCTCTGATTTTTCTTGTGGATTTGTTTAATGTTCTTGTCATTTTGATTAATAAAATGTACTGTATTTATTTAAATTAGGTTGAGAGTTTTTCTTGTGTTGTGCTTTGACTTTATTACTGTTCTGGTACTGTATAAATACTTTACATGTTGCCTCTTAGTTAAGACTGTCTGCTGTCTGCCATAGCCACCAGGAAGCTGAGTTCAGGTTTATTTAGGGTCTTTCGTGGTTGACCCAGATAAGAGTTTTGGTTAATATTTGTGGTGGGTACTTACACCCCTTAACTAATACCTGATTTCTTACACCCTCACCTGGAGCTCTACCTAATTACTTGTGTTCTACCACTGCTTACTTTTCATGTGCAGCTTTTTTATTTTTGGGTAACCACGAGACAAGAATGTGTTTTTCATCTGTCGTCCTCATGTTTTTCTCTCTTTCCTCGGGTCACAGTCTCCGCTGTACTTTCTCTCTCATGTGATTCTACCCGCCCCACCTTGTGGCGCTTGCCCTCATGCTTCTATCCCCAAGTTGCTTCCTTTCTTGTGTGCGTTGCCCTTGAGTGCTGCTTCATCCTCCCATCCACCTACTCCCCATTGCTGCCTTATCCATCCCATCCTACTTCCCGTTGCTGCCCCATCCCAATCTTCTGCTCCATGTTCGGGCCCCCTCGTTGCTGTCCCCACCTACAGTCTTTTTTTAAAAGAATTTCTTTTTATGTGGAGGACCAGGCAGCACATTTCTGATGGCCGTCCACCTTAAAAGTGCTTTTACACAGCTTTCGTTTCTTTTTATTTATTTATTGATTCATTGTCATTGGTAAATTAAAGAAATTGTGCTTGCATCATTTTTATGGTGCACATGTGTACTAGAGTATTCAGATTCTTATGAAATGACGTAAAGTGTCATTGCACCTCTTTTTTCTTACTTTTTGCCATACTGTACAGCGTCTTGCTTATTCGGTACAGTTTGACTAAAAGGCATTGTCAAACCCAATACTTTGCAAAAGTGAGACCTAATGGCTTTGTCATTGTTGTTTTTTTTCATACAGCAAGCTTTTTCATATTTTTGACAGGACTCAATATGCAAGCAAGACCTATTGACTTTATAAATGGTTGTCCTAATTTCACGATCGTAGAAACATCCTGTCCCCACTTGATTTAGGAGCTATTCTTTGTCTTAATGATTTCTCCAAGAAACATAGGGTTGACCAATGTATCAAATGCATGTATAACTCTTGAGCCTAATAGAATATTTTTAAGCAGTACAGGTAGTATGATTTTTGGTGTGAGGCAAGCACTCTAAGGAGACCAGAAGAGATTTAACTAGCATCTTCCAACTCTCAACTCTGAATGATATCACTGAAAGAACAGCACAGGCAGGTCCAAGGCCATAATGGAAAATGAGGAGAACCTCTGCAAAACTTTGTGAGGAGCCCATAGAAATACACTGTTGCAACCTCACAAATACAGAAAGGAAAAGTCAATAAAATAAAGTTTTAGGGCCTACTGGCCTATCAGTGGACCTTTTGAAAAGATTGGCTATTAAAATAGCTACAACCACTGTAGCAAAGTTGAAATCTACAAAGAAGGAAGGTTGTTTCCTTATGATTTGTGCAAGGCGACGGTGGTTGTCATTCATAAAAAATGGGAAATCCAAGAGCAGGTACTCATCATAAAGACTAATTTCTCCCCTGAGCATAGAAATTAGGATACTCACCAAAATGTTGGCAAACCGAAGGAGTGGTTTAGAGAAGTCCTAATACACCAGATAAATAGAGGGTTATACCTAGAGGAAATATGAGACTAAACCCTAGATGCTTGTATGGCTATATCCAAAAGGTTTTTGCAAATAAAATGAAGAATTTGAACTTGATTAGTGTGGAACCTTTGATTTAGTTTCATTGGTCCTATTATGAAGTAGCATGGTAAGTAGTGTTCAGTGTTGGCATTTATTTTGGTTTTGGTTGTATTGACTCAGCCTTACTGAGAAGAGTCAAGGCCCTTTGGTGTTTCTTGATGTATGGCTATATGGCACATACAGAAATGTCTTCAGATCTGTCAATGATCTTATCACTAGAGTCAGCCAGATCCTTCAGGTATGTCAAATGATCATACATCTTGGCATTCTGGTCAAAAATGGAATTTGGGCAATTGTACACAACATGCCTTAAACTACAATATACAGTGCCGTCAACTGAGTCTAAGTGAATGGAATACTGTTTGGATACCTTTAAATTAATGATAGGTACCACACAGGGGTGCCATGTATCTCCCATGATAGTTACTCTGGCTACCCTGGCTTCCTGATTTCGGAGAAATATTCTCTTTCAGGTATAGAAGAAAAATCCATTCTTTTATGCTAATAAAATTCTCCTAAACTAGAGACTCTGATAAGTAGGTCATTGCAGATTTATAAGATTTTTGGTAAAGTTTTCTAATTAGCATAAATCTGTACTCTCTCCACTGACTACTTGGTTCCTGGGTCTGGAGTTCCAGAGCCAGGTAGTTGTAGATCAAAATATTTCAAACATATTGGCATTTATATCATCCGCAATAAAAAAGAGTCTATGAATCTCAACCCATACAAGATATTCCTTATGTTTTGAGACAAAGGGGTCAATTATGAAGCAGTTCGGAAGGGCTCCGAATTGGATTCAGGTTTACCAAATCCAATTCGGAACCCTTTTTTCCAACTGATTTGTACACAGTTTCCAATGACCAATTACGATGCCTGTAAACCAGTAGGGCTGTTCGAATCAGTTCCAAAAGGCATTGGAACAAGTCGCGTCTTTTGGAGCTGAATCGTACAGCTCTATGGATTAGGTTTGCGAGCGTGCGATTACGATGACCGATTCAGACTGCTGTTCCGATTCGGTTTGTCCGAAAAGATTGGCTGCCGGAATTCATCTTTGGGGCCAATAGCAGGCCCCTCTTCACCTGGGGCCCTTCAAATTGGGTCCGTATGGGTACACGAGGGACCCCCCTTTCCAACCATGCACAGTGTGGCAGGCACCTTGTGGTGCCTACCACACGGTGCAAGGTTTTCCCCAGCCACCCCTTTCTTCAATGGGAGTCTGTGTTCCCGTTCGGAACATAGGCTCCCATTGAAGTTAATGGTAGTCCAACCATATTGTATCTGGGAGCATCCGGAGACATCCAAATTGCCCGGTCAGACTCACCCGATCCAAGTTGTCCGGAAAGCATTCCGGGACCGATTCAGTGGGAATACTTTCTGTACAGGATCATAATCAGCCCCAAAGTATGTATTTGTAGAATACTGAAACATATCCTCATGTGCCTAGCAGCCCGCTACAAAATGATATTCACTGCAGCCCTTTAACCTTCTGGAATGAGGGTCATTATACTAAACACGCTAAAATTATAATATAGGCATACAATTTAAAGATTAAAAACAGTTTCTCATAAGGAGACATCAAAAAGTGGATACAATTTTTTATCATTAGGCATTTGTCAAGTATCTACACTTTCAAATATAATATTTATGACCATGCTGAAGCAGATTAAATAGGCCTTAATAAAAAAGTAATTCAAAGTGAAGGTGCTCCGTGCTTGTAGGGATTACACAATGCAGTGAATCAAAAAAGATGTAAACAAGTTTGTTAAATAATAATGGCAAAACAAAATGTGTTTGTCTGACTCATGTTCTTATTTGTTTTACAAGGCCAGCACTACAGCACTACAAAAGAACATGTTTGCGGGAGTCCGTTGTCTTTTTCCCCATGGTTTTAAATACAGCAATTTGTATCCATGCAGGGCTATGGTGAGCTCAAAAGAGACTAGTAATCAGGCCCTTAGAAGAGTAAAAAACAAAAAACAAGATATTAAGGGGAATATTTACAAGTCCCTATCACCACCGAAGTATTTGCTTTTTTTCACGCTCAAGTGACATAGCGCCATTTCCAATATTTACAGGGTGGTGCAGAGCCTTTTAACATGGCTTAACTCCACCTTGTAAGTATGTCCCTTTCTGCCACAGTCCTCTGCAGCAAAGGGCTATGCAATGGGTGTTGAAGTGAGTGAGACTTACAAGGCTGAGGCAGAGCCAAAAAAGAATGCAAGGGAATACCTGGTCTAAGCATGGCGATACGAAGAGAAATTATTAATTTCTCCTCGTTTCTTGCTCTTTCTATGTGTGCTGCATTCTGCAGCGCACATAGAAAGAGCAAATTGCCATTATTGATTGTTTATGTTCAGGAAGCTGTTCCTTCCTGCACATAAACAATCACCCCTGCAGTGCAGGCACCCTTGCAACATGGCGGCCGGGTGTCTTCACTGGCGCTAAGCAGCTTTGTTTGTGCCAGCGAAACACAGGGGTGCACCGTATTCTTTGATTACTCCGCATCCCTGCATTTACAAAATGTCGAAGTGCAGCTTTGCCAAATTTGGTTTAGAACCGAGCTCCGTCATTTATGCAACTATGCCCCCTAGTCTTTTCCATCTATTCACGCAATATGTAAATGTAAATGTACAGGAATTTATATAGCACAAATCACCAAGCGGTTTCTAAGCGCTTGCTTAGGGAACCCATCCTGGTATTCCCCTGTGAGATAACCCCGGCAGGGTATCCGCAAGGTGAAAGCCAGGCATCCCGCCGCGAGAGGCCGTTGTAGAGATTAAGCAAGCTATTGCCCAGAGTCGCAGAGTGTGAACCCGTGAATCAAGTAGGCACCGGAGCGAGAATTGTCGAGTCCATGGACATTTTTAGGACTCAAGACCCCGCCGAGCCGGGAATTAAACTCTGGTCCCGGGCTGACCTCTGCTTCCTCTAACCAGTGAGCCACACTTCTCCACAATATCCGAAAGAACACCTTTGCATCCATCTTTACTGTTGTAAAACTGCTCCAATTTAGTAAAAAGCTGAAGGCTCACCTCTTTAAGGAAAGTTACATCACAGTAACTATCCATAATCCAGCTTCCTCTCCTCCTGATGGTTGACTTTATGCTTGCCTCGATCAAATCAGCACCGCACTTCCTTCTGACTACGGAAGTGCTATGGAATTACCATATACATACAATGTTTTTTAGAAAGTACCTCTGTTGCAAATGTATACATAGCAAGGCAGGATGCGGTGTTCGTAAATAGCCTGCTGTAACAGCAACAGTAACATTTAAAAAAAAAAAACATGCTTTAGAGGTACCTAGTAGGGGAGAAGCCTCAAATGCACCCCGAAGGGGGTTGTCATGCACACAGTGTAGCTGAATGGTCAAACAATGGAGTGAAATAGAGAGGTTAAAAGAGATTAGAAAATCAGTAATCGGTGAGTCAGTTTAAAATCCTTAAATAAATGCAGGAACAAACATATAGCTCACATAGTCAACTGTGCACATCTTTACTGTCAAATAAACAACCTCTCATGTACATTGATCTCAACCATTAGGGCTTCCAGTTAAGAACATGAAATGCAACTAAGAGAATGAGAAACATGTTATCAGAAATCATTAATTAAAAGTCAATACGGATTGTAGGTAGGTTTGAAGCTGTTAAGTTACAACTTTCCCAGTATTTTAGGTATACAAGGAAGGCTTGCAATTCAGAAGTAGTTGTGAATAGAGATTTTTGATCTGAGGGGAATTATGTAAGAATGTTTTAGTGTTGAGGGAAATTCTCTGATGTTGGCGATAAAGCTGTAAAGTAGGTCCTGAGGGAGTAGGAGTTGTCGCTGGGCATAGGCCATCTGTGTACCATCTACAGATTACTAAAGATGTAGCTATGTTTCAATGGGAATATACAAGGAGAACTTCTGATATGTTGTCAAATTTATTAACTTGATAAACAAATTAATTTTCACCATCGTAAATATGATCAAGATGTTTTTGCCCAAATATTTGGGGGTTAAGAGTCTTAGCATGTCCATGAAAGGTGATTATCAGGAAATGTGGAATAAAAAAACATGTTTTAGATTTCAGAGGTCATGGGGTAGTATATGATCATCATATATGTCTCCCAGTGAGCATTTCAGTAGACTAGTCGAACAGAAGGTTGAAAAACTATGATTCGGGATAGAATGTTATTCCAAAATGTCTTGATAGTCGCAAAACTCCTTGGCATACGAAGCATTGATCCTCTTTGATTAAAGTTCTTCAATCACAGTCTGAAGCATGCTTTGAATGCATTCTCCTTTTTTTTTGTCCACCAGACAAATGTGAACATTCTAAACTAAATGTCTATCCATGGAAACCAGATACTGCTTTTGGATAATCAGTATCTCAACATTTCATATTTTTCTGAATTGGTGTGATCAAATTGACCTTCCAAGGAATTGTAGAGAAGGGAAATAGTGTGGCATGCAGAACCATATGTTAGAAGCATTTCTAGAGTATTAGAGGCCAGAACCACCTTTCTTGATCAAAAGGTTTCTCTGCTATACTGAAATCTCTACCTTCCACGTAGGATTAAATCCTCTCTATAGCTAGGAAAGTTAAACTACGTTTGGTAACACGCATTTGTACATGCTGGAATCAAAGAATAGATATTTCCGGGGAGAAAGTGAAAAACCTGTATTTCCAACCATGTTTAATCCGAAAGGGACATATGAATAGCTCATAAATGTAAATCCTGTTACACTCAGCCTTTTGGCAGTTTCCAATGTAAGAAGGTTACATTGTAATACTTATGGGAATACGCACAACAAGGATTGCAAAGAGAAAGGCACTAGTTGATGTTCTTTGGAGACACATGATTTTAACCCTGGAGGAGACCACAAGTACCCCTTTGTGGTGGTGTCAAGGACTAGGCAAGAAATAGGTCTGTCAGATGCCCTTGGAGCTTGCCTGAGGAAAGGGTGAATCTTCCCAGGAGCCATGGTGGCAATCTCCAGATATATTACATGTGGAAAAGTGACATTTATCTCCTTTAGAGGGTTACTTGCAGGATGGAAATCCCACAAATGGGAAATCTCCTTTTACAATCTACGTAGGTCTTCATTGAAGATGTAGGCTGCGTTGGTGAAATCAGCAAGACATCCTTGATATCAAGAAGGAGAAAAGACCTAAGCAAAAGACAGGCCCAAAGTCAGGCGGTCTACAAGCAAGTTGATTAAAACTGCTTGAGGAAAAACTTACAATAGCAAAACATGCCAAGTAAGATAACAGATTAAAGCAGATAATTTGAAATGAAGAATACAAGTGACTGAGAAAAATCAGTGATGTAAATGTATAGTAAAGGTTTGAAGAAAGCAATGAAAATCAGGAAACACGTGTCATGATGCATTTTTCCTTTTCAAGTCTGCCCATCATATGCCTAAGCAGGAACTGACCTCATCGGAAGGGATCCTGCCACATCTTGGATTGGGATGTTGCAATAAGTCCTAATGAAGAGATAACTGTCTTGGCCTTGGACCAGGCACTTTATTTAGTCATACTCTGACTTTAACTGGAATGCA